>NC_135340.1:60000237-61216903 GCF_023851605.1 Tamandua tetradactyla
CTTTTTCTCGGCCTTGGAACTGTAAATTAGCAACTTATTAAATTCCCCTTTTTAAAAGTCATTCCATTTCTGGTATATTGCATTCCGGCAGCTAGCAAACTAGAACACAATCCCTTATCCTAAAACTTTGGGGCGGATACTTTTCAGAATGCAGAATTATTTGGATTTTGGAAAGGTAGCACATGTGTTATGGAACATCCCCAGTTGAGTCGGGAGCAGCAGCTTGTAATCAAGTACATTAATATTAATAGTAAGTGGGATAAATAAATACCAGAATTAGCCACATGTCTGCTCAGGGAAGGTTTTGATACCAAATGAATTACAGAAAAGATTCTGGTTTTCAGAACTGTTTTGGAAGTAGGGATTATAAATCTATACAATGAAGCATAGATCTGTAGTTAGTTTGGTAGTCAAAAATACTGCCAAAATGTAGTGTTCATGTAGGTATGGGAGCATTTTTAAATGAAGTCCTTGGAGGAAAAGACTGGGGACCCCTGTGGACATGATTCTGTCTCCCATATGCACTGAAACCGGTGTCTGGACATTCCCTGTGCCTCCCTCTGCCAGCTCTGGCATCTGTCCCTGTGGGCTGTAGAGATGGGCAGCAGCCAACTCCTTCCCAATGGAGCTGTTCTTGAATTCGTTAAGTTGAGACGGAGACTTTTGTCTTCAGGGAGGTGAAGAAAGTGAAAGATTTTAATTTTCTTCATTGCTGACTACTTAATCATCAGAGTTATCGTTAAGTGGACCTATAGCTTTGTGGACATAGGGGTCTTTGGGTCTCCTTCTCCCTTTCTTACCTTTATCTGTCAGTTTCATTTGCTGCCCCCTCTTTCTCCTTCTCTCTGCTGTGGGTGCTCTGCATCTCCCCCTCCATACACATGTGCTTGGAGAACTCAGCCATCTCTTTGGCTTCTGCTCCTGTCACTCATCTCCCAACCCTCCTCTCTAGCCCTGGACCCTCAGCCTTTCTCCTTAATAATCACTCCATTGCTAATAAGCACCTACTGTGTGCTAGACACTGTACTGTCTGATGTTGAAAGTTCCCTTCAAAGACTAGTTGCTAGGTAAATGTTTATCCTTTTCTACCTTTACATTGACTCCTTATGCAAAATAAAGCTCATTTTATTGTTCCTATGTGAAATTGTGCTATGAAGACAGAGGAAACCTTGTATCTATGCACAGTTGTCCAGTGTGGTAAGAGTTGGTTGGGGGAAATATGCACATGTGCTTCTGCAGACATGTCCTAAGCATCCCTAAGTGTGTCTCTCCACAGGGGTGTGCGTAGCAGGGTACAAAGGACAATTGGGATTCTGTTGGCAATCCAGTCCTCAGGTGGGGGCTGCAGAATTCTTCACTGAACCTCTTGGCTGATGCACTTAGGGAAGGACTTTGTCATGCTGGCTTCTAAAAAGTTAGAAATTAGGAAGAGAAACACCCTCCTCCAAAACTGGGTTCTCATTGAAACCTTTAGCATCCTCATCCCACTGCTGCTGCTGTTTAGTTGTACCCTTCCCTTGGCTGAAATATTTAGACTCCTTCAGTTATGCCCGATTCCTTACAAGGAGTTTGGGATTTGCTAGTGGCTACCCCCAAACCATACTATGGGTCTATGGACCGCCTGGGGCAACATGTTCCAATCCTTCCAAATTAGAGGGAAAATAAAATCCCGGTCTCTTAAATACGAAGTGGTTGCATTGGTTTCCCAGAGCTGCCATAACAAATACCAGACTGGATGATTACAACAGAAGATATTTATTCTCTCATAGCTCAGGAGGCCAGGAGTCTGAAATCAAGTAGTTGGCAGCATAGGTTCCTTTGGAGGCTCTAAGGGAGAAGCTGTCCCAGTGCCTCTCTCCTGGCTTCTGGTGGTTTATGGAAATCCTTGTTTTTCCTAGACTTACAGATAGATCACTCCAATCTCTGCCCCTGTTTTCACATAGCCTTTTTGTCTGTATCACTGTGTATCTCGTTCTGTCTCTGATATGGACGCTTTCATAGGATTTAGGGCCCTTCTTAATATAGTATGACCTCATCTTGATCCTTACCTTAATTACATCTGCAAAGACCCTATTTCCAAACAAGGTCATATTCTGAGGTTCTGGGTAGACATGAATTTTGGGGAACATTCTTCAGGCCACTGCAGTGGTCAGCCTAGCATAACTTTCCTTTCCTCTAAAAGCCAATCTCACATCCATGGGGCAATATCACGGTGCCTTATAAACTACCTTACCATTTGCAAATGCTTTACATCTGATATCTAATTTGAGCCTTTACATCTAGGATCTCTCTGTATGATAGCTGGGGTGACATTACCTTTTCTAAATCTCACCTGTGGAATGTGGATACTAAGTTATGTGATAAAGGTACATTGCAGAGTTTTGACTAGAACCTGTGTCACCTCTTTATTCTTAGAAAGCAGTCTACTGTCATGGAATCAGCAGAAAACAATACTCTTGCCCATCTCCTTCCTTTTTTGGAATGTGTGTTGGGGTGGGGCCTGTGCATTCTTTTTTATTTTGTGCCTGACAATTTCATTCAGTTTCTTTGGGCATTGAACTCACTGAAGCTTTAACAAAAAAGCACCTGTTAAACTTTTTTTCCTCCTTTTCCCCACCCCACAGTGATGTGGATTAAATTCTACCCAACTGAAGGTCCCAGAGCAACATCAGGGTGAAAAGAGTATGGTCCCCACAACTAAGAGAGCAGCTTAGGTTCTTTGCTTGTGTTTCTTGGACACCATGAAGAGGGCACAAGTTCTCATCCCAATATCGTAATTTTGCCCCACCCCACCCCACCCCTTCCTTACCACTCAAGAATGAACCTCTTCAGACGGCAGAGCCTGATGATGGACAAGCCAGAATCTTCTTTAGAGGCTAAGGACACACGAATAAGTTAGTGATAATCTCTTATATGATGGGATAAAGGCTTTTATACTGGAGACCAGAAAACTGCATTTGGCCAAAGGGTGGGGGTGACAGAGGGTCACGGTCAGAATCTCAGGCCACGTCTGCCTGGCCGCGCCGGAGGATCTCTGTGCAGTGGAGAACAGAAAAACCTCAGTTTCTCAGGATATCAGAGAAACTGTGCATTTCAATTCTGGTGCAGTTTGCAGGAGCTCCTTGGTCTTCAGCCTTCTCAGCTCGGAGAGGAGGAAATACTTCTGGGAAAAGAATTGGGGGCAATATTGGTCCCTGCCCCGCAGCTCTCCCTACCCCTCTCCCGGGGATATTTAGCAATGTCCATAGACAGTTTGGTGGTCACAAGGTCACAAGTGCATGTGGGTGATCTGCCATCTAGTGGGTAGAGGCAGGGATGCTGCTGAACATCTGCAAGGCACCGGCAGCCCCCCTCCCACCAACTACCCCCCCCCCCCCGCAACAAAGACTTACCTGGCCCTAGAAATATAATAAAAGATATTCACAGTGTTGAGGTGAGAAACCTTGCTTGCAGACTTCCTTCCTGCTCACCTCTTCCCACTGCACACTCTCACTCCCTGTCTCTCTGTATCAGCTCAGCTCCTCCTGACCTTCACGTACCCCAATTTTCAGGGCACAAAGATGCTATTTCTGGGAGAGTAGATAGGAGCTTGAAATTAAGAAATTCTGATAGAGGGTTGGAGAGGAAAAGGGAGGTCAGAGCTGTTTGATTTTCCTGCCATTAAAAATGGGAAGTAGGGTTTAAAGGATGACAAGGCACAAAGAGCACGTACGCTCAGAGGAGCATTGCACACAAATAAAATGCTGTTCGAGCCAAAAAGCAGGAAATTGAAACAGGCTGTAAGCAAACGGCATCCATTTTCAGATGAAAAGAGGACAGTGGATCCTATCAGCCTCGAAAAGCATATTGACTTGGCAAACAGCTTTCACATTGACATTTCCTATCTACCACAGGAGGGATAAAGGCAGTAAAATACCATCTCCCCCCCCCCCAAAAAAAAAACAACAACCACACACACACAAAAACCAATCTGCTTTCCATGTAGGAGCATTGCTTTAATGATGTTTTTGCACCAGTGCAGACTTTCACAATGCAGCCCTTTCCAAACTTCCATAGAAATATTTTCCATCATTTTGACATTTCATTTAAAATGAAATATAGGAGATATTAAAAATTCATGTTCATGACAGGTATTTGTTTGACTTTGAAATATACAGTGAACACCCTGTTAATGAACAGTGAGGGAAGTGTCAGGTTGGTGTGTGTGTGCATATTCATAGGCCGCTTCCCGACTTCAGAAGGAAACAATTGCAGAATCAAAAGGGGCTGACCTTTTATGGTTCTAAAATCCACTAGTGTGTGGTTATGAATAATTGAATATGGAATACTAAAAATGACCCTTTTGGGGGGTCGTTCAGGTAAAAGCAAAATGCTATGACTTTCTCCTAGAAACATGAACTTCAATTATTTCTGAATTTGCATGAATTACGTGAATATCACACTTGAAACATTACTGGAATGCAATCACATTAATTCATCTAACTGCCAGCAACCCATCTGTGTTTCTTTGTAGTCTTTCCTTCACCCAGAGGACTGTGCAATCCATGGGCTTAGAGGGAAAAGACTTCCTCCCTTTGAATTCCAAATTCTCCTCCCTTTTATACTTTAGGAGGAAGTTGCTTTACCCCAGCTGGGAGACATTTTTTTCTGCACTATTTCTGGGGAAAGGTAAAGAAATGACTCATTTGTGATAATTACCATTGACACAAGATAGAGGGATGATCTCAGGTTGGATGGCTATATGGGAATGGGGTGGGGGAGAGTGGAAAGGTCAACAATCTTCCTCAGTAAGACCAGAGAGGGTAGCCTTCCATTTTCTTGTTTTTCAAAAATGTGATCAAATTTATAATTACTTTAAAAAACTAAGGTGTAGAACTTCTGCATTCTTAAGTGTTTTTGACCATGTAAAATTCTGTAAACACAACTTGATATTCTCATTGATTTATAAATTAAATCATAGTTTCATTTATTTACAAGTTCTTTTAGAATTCACTCCGTGGACTGGGCACAGGAGAGAGAGATGGGTTCTGGGCCTCGCAGATCTTCCAGACTAGCTGGGGAAGACAGTCTGGGAATTAGTACTTAAGAGTGTGAAGAACTAGTAATTAAGAGTGTGGCGACCCTTGTGTCTGATGCTCCTTTTATCCAGGGCATGGACAGATAAGTAAAAAAAATATGGATTAAAAATAAATACAAATAGGGGGGACAAAGGGTAAAATAAATTGAGTAACTGGAAATACTAGTGGTCAATGAGAGGGAGGGGTAAGGGATATGGAATATATGAGTTTTTTCTTCTTTTTTTGTTTGAAGTGATGCAAATACTCTAAAAAATGATCCTGGGGATGAATATACAGCTATGTGATGATATTGTGAGCCACTTATTGTGCACCAGGTAGGAACTGTATGTGTATGAAGATTTGTCAATAAAACTATTAAAACAAAAGAGTGTGGTGAGCAGTGCAAATGGGGGAGGGCAGGTTACTGCAGGTGGGTGGGACAGGGGGAAACAGCCAGCTCTGAAAGTTCGAGAAGCCTCCCTGGTGATAAGGCATTTAAGCTGAGCTTTGAGGGAGGAGTGGGAGGTGGCCAGGCAAGAAAACAGCAGGTGTGAAGTCTCTGAGGTGAGATGATTTCCCAGCTACCACAGGATAAGAATGGCAGGAAAATATGAACAAATTTTCAAGAGAAATGGACTCTAAGAGGCGAAGCACTTAGGGATTTCGGGGGGCCTGGATTCTAGTGCTGTTCCTGCCTTTTATTAAGGAGCAGAGCAGTTGTGAGGTTTGTTCAAGGTCATATGGTCTGTTTCCTCATTTGTAATTTCTGTGTGTGGGGTGGGGTGGGGACATGAGGAGCTTGTTTTGGGTTAAATGATCTGAAATTCTGTTTTTGAATATGCAAGAAACTCATATTTGTGTATGTATGTAAAGGATACTGTGATTCAATATTAGTGCTTTTTTTTCCTCTGTAAGATTTTTGTTTAAAATTGACATATCCTGTCCATGGCACTAGGATATAAGCTCTAAGAGGAGGGCAACCCTGTCCTTCTTGAAGAGTCCCTGGCACATAGGAGGCCAAAAAATGAGGCTCCCTGTATACATAAATATTATTAAAAACTAACAACGTATTCATTGGTAACACCATAAGAAGAGCAGTCTGTTGAGATCAATTTTAGGAGCATGGAGCAGGTTCCTGGCTTGGTTTGGGGTATTGAAATCAATTTTAGGAGCAGGCTCCTGGGGTGGTTGGGGGAGTCAGGAGTAGGGGTTGGGCAGATGTCTCTCCACAAACCTCCATCTGAGTGAAGTTTTCATTCTTCATTCAGATTTTTCAGCAAGTATATTCACCCTTTATTTCAGCAAGTTTAACCTACCTCAATTTTCAACAAAGCAGAGCTTTCCCAAGTGGTCTTTGAGTACGAGATGATGATGAAAAGGAACAGAAAACAAGAACGTGGGTAGGAACATCTGATATACTATGAGAACCCAATCTTCAAATGCTGATAGTGCAGGGAAAGTCTAATTTCTGCTCTTTCTCATCGCTCCTTTGTTTCTCTTTATATTTGATCAGCCATTCTACACACTTCCAGGACTCTTCATATTTCTATCATTTGATCCTTTTCGGTTCTTCAGCCCCAAGAAAGCTTTAAAATATCAGTCTGATTTGACATAATAATATCTTTACATTCTTTAGTACTTTATCCTTCGAAGGATGTTGGCATTAGGATCTTGCACACACATGCACACACACACACATGCACACATACAAATTGCGCTCCCCCCATTCTCCAAACTCGGAAAATGACACATCGTGCGGTATAGTCAGATAGGGATTGAAGGTGAGTAATCCAAGGAGGGTTTAATAAAGGAACTATATATACAGATCTGTGCATGGGCAGGGGGGTACCACTTCTATATCTGAAGGGATAAAGGCAAGAAATGATTAGCAGTACCAGAGAGGAATAGGGATGTGTGGAGGAGGTACCCTGCAAGGATCCAAGACCTCTGATGGATGGACACAACCATCCCTTTGTGAAACCTCAGGAGAAAGCCAGGGGAATAAGTACCTCCACTTCCCCCACCTCCTCCTCCCTTTCATTTCTTGGTGGGACTCTCTTTTTAGCAAACTCACTGGAAGCCAGAAGCAAGGGAGCCTATATATGTCCATACAGGTCAATTTCCTGCCACTGAGCAGGGTAGGCACGAATGAAGAGTGATTTTGCAGGCAAAGGAAGATGTCTGCTGTGTCTGCCACTCTGGAGGTGGGGTTGGGACTAGAGACCACATCTCCAGATTCCCCTCTCATTACTTGCCCATGTGCCACCTGCCTCCAAAGGAGAGAATATGAATGCACAGCACTTGGCCCCAACCCCCCTGTGAACTATCTGCAGTCTGATCCTGCTATCTCCAGCATTTCTGTTAGAAAGCAAAACTGGGCAGATTCATCATTGATCTGTATATTATCTCTGCACATCCTTAACTTGACTATTGAAAGTTGACTACTGATACCTAACAACTGATTCTTCTGACTGTTAAATGTGAGATTTTGTTTCTTTGCCCCAACTGCAAGGTGATTTTTGATACAGAACAACTGATTATGTACTCTAGCTGCACCATCAGTATGTTGATTATGTGAAATCTCGTAAGGAATTATAGTCAATGCCAGTCATTGTGTAAGTGAAGGTCAAATTTTACATCTTCTCTTGGTGTCATCAGCATTTTCAGGATAAATCTTTGAAGCACACAAATTAATACTGGGATACATGTCAGCACTGAATGCATCTGTGAGACATTAAATGCCTGTGGACTACATAAGAGAGTATGGAAGACAGAGAAAAAGTCCCCATACACAAAATTGTTGGTTTAAACTATAAGAACTGTGATCAGTCAGCTTTTTAAAAGTGCTAAATGTAGCTCAGATATTTGAGTTAGTCAGAAATCCTGTTCTGAATTTTTAAAATCTTCAGCCAGCAAGCAGCTGGGAAGAAAGGTTTACACACACACACACACACACACACACACACACACACATGCATACATTATGGTGCTCCATTTAGAATTATAGCTGCCAGTGCATTTGTTGAGGCAATGGACATAGTGCGATGATTAAAAGCAATTCCTCTGAATTCAGATAGACCTGGATTCAAACTTTGGCTTCACCATCTACTAGTTTTGTAACTTCTCTGGCCTCAGTTTTCTCCCTGTAAACTAGGAATAATAATGACAGTAATAATATTTAACCCATAGGGTTTGTAATAGTTAGCTTCTGCTACAGTAACACTGTGTAACAAATAAGTACAAAGCCTCAGTAACATACAAGAAGCATTTATTGCTCATGTATCTGGAGTCACAGGGGTATTGGCTAGGCAGCTCTGCTGATCTTGACTGGGGTTGATCACTTCTCTGGGGGTTGACAGGCTGTTGGCTAATCTGGGATGACTCAGTAACTAGCTGTGCTCCATGTTTTTCATCCTCCAGCAGACTAACATGGGCATAGTCTCATGGTAGTGGCAGAGGGTAAGCTCCGATTGCTCTATAGATCATTAATAACTCTATTGGCCAGTGCAAGTCACATGGCAGAGCCCAAAGTCAGAGTGGGAGAGTGCTACAGAGTTACATGCAATTACATGCAGATAATGCATACAAGGAGAGATGAAGAATTAGGACCATAAATGCACTCAATCTACCACAGGATGCGGTTTAAATGAGAGAATAGTCTTAGAATAGTATTCAGGAAGGGATGATCATTTAATAAATGGTAGTAGTTGTTATTACTATCCCTCTATTTACATGATAGCTAACACCTAACAAGTTTCTAGTTTTTTCAACAGGTCTTTGTGGGTTACTTTATGAGCTGTTCTGGTTTGCTAGCTGCCAGAATGCAACACACCAGAGATGGATTGGCTTTTAATAAAAGGGGATTTATTTTGTTGATTCTTCAGAGGAAATGCAGCTAACTTTCCACTGAGGTTCTTTCTTATGTGGAAGGCACAGGATGGTCTCTGCCAGTCTTCTCTCCAGGCCCCTGGGTTCCAACAACTTTCCCCGGGGTGACTTCTTTCTGCATCTCCAAAGGCCTGGGCTGAGCTGCAAGTGCTGAGATGAGGAATGCCGAGCTGCTTAGGCTGTGCTACATTGCGTTCTCTCATTTAAGCACCAGCCAGTTAAGTCAAACGTCACTCATTGCAGCAGACACGCCTCCTAGCTGACTGCAGATGTAATTAGCAACAGATGAGGTTCACGTACCATTGGCTTATGTCTGCAGCAACAAAACTAGGTATGCTCACCTGGCCAAGTTGACAACTGAATCTAACTAACACATGAGCTTATTGAAATTCATGCTTTAAGACAGAAGTAAGAGATTTGGGACAAGAGATGAAACCATTTCTTGATACTCCCCTCCTACATGGTGTGGTAGGAAGGAGTGCTTTCTGGTTAAGTACTGATTCTGACCAGTTTTCACTCTGTGATCTTTGCATGTTTCTTTCTCTTTGGCCTCCTTCATTGCAAAAGGCAGATGATTCCACTTACATCACTGGCTTTTGTGAAGACTAAATGAGATAAATATGTTTTATGTCTTTCTCAGGATTTGTCTCAATGTTAGCATTTGGTAAATGATTGCTATTATTTAAAAAAATTTTTGGCATGGGCAGGCACCAGAATGGCATGGCAGGTGAGAACTCTGTCACTGCACTAACGTTGCCCTGATTACTATTATTTATAACCTTAGTGATCTATGTTTGTAGAAAAATAATCACCCCAATTTTAGTGGATATATTATATCCACTGTATGGATATATTCTCATTTATTGAATCAACACTGTATTGAATATTTAGATAGTTCCTAATTTTTCACCTTATAAATAACATAACAGTGAACGTCTTTGTGCATGTTTGAGCACTTAACAAATTGATTCTTTCGGTTAAATTTCTGAAGGGAAATTGGTGGATTAAAGGATAGTAACTTTTAAAAACTTTTTTTATTGTGAAGTGTGACCCATATAAATAGGTACTTAAAATATAAAGGTATAGCTCAGACAATGTAGACACCACCCAGGCATACAAATACGACAGTGCCAGCCTCCCCGAAGCCCTTCCTTGTCTTTTCTCAACCATCACACTTGCAGGCTTATGACACCATACTTTAGATGGGCTTGTTTTTGAATTTCATGCAAATGGATTCATAACATAGGTGTTCTTTTGTTTCTGTTTACTTTTCAATCAACATCCTTTCTGAGAGAATCATATTGTTTCATGTAGCAATAGGTTCCTCATTTCATTACTGTACATTGTTCACTGAAATATAAATATAAATTGCTTATGCATTTGTTGGACAATTTGGGTCATCACTATTTGAACTCTTAAGGATAATGTTGCTATTTTCATACCTGTATGTGATTTTTGGTGTTCATGTGTACACATTTCTCTGCTGGGTATATTATATATCTAGGAGAGGAATTACTGTTTCATAAAGATATGCGTGTACTCCTCTTTAACAGATAGTACCAAACTCTTCCAAATGATTGTTCTATTTGATGCGTCCACCTGCATAATATGAGAGTTCCTGTTTGTTCCATATCCTCTCTAATAGTTGGCTTTCTTTTAAAAATTAACTGTTCTGCTGAGTATGCTGGTATTTCTTTGTGGGTTTACTTTGTATTTCTCCAATAATAGTTCATTAAAGTTGAGCTCCATTTTATATATTTATGTGATCCATTTGGATATTCTCTCTAAAATGTGCCTATGCAAATCTCTTTCCCATTTTTCTGCTGGCTGTCAGACTTTTTCAAAAAGATGATTTGTAGTTCTTTTTATATTCTGGATATATGTGTTGCAAATATATTTTCCCATACCTTATTTAGCCTTTATACTCTCTTCATATGTTTTTTTTTAAATGAATATAAACTCTTAATTCAAAAGTGGCCAAATATATCATTTCTACCCTTCCCTTTGCTAGTTGTGTTTTTTGTGTCCTGTTTAAGAAAACTTTTCCTGACTTGGATGATGACAATCTCCTAAGTTATCTTCTAGAAGATATTGTTTTTTATTTGCGTTGCTAGTTACATTTGGCCTTACAATCTCCCTAGAATTGAGGTTTGTATAGAATGAGGAATGACTCAAATTTTATTTTTTTCCATATGGATATCCCACCATCCCAGCACCCTCCAGTAACAGTGATCTTTTGCCCATTGCTCTGCAGCGTCACCATTACCTTAAATCAACCTCCATATGTGTGTATATCTATTTCTGGGCTCCCTATTCTGTTCCTTTCATCTGTATATCTAAACCTCAGTCTCTAAAGGATGTTAAAACCTTTTTAAAAAAGGCTTTGTCACATATTCTAGGTGACTATGTGTTTGCTATTTCTTAAAAAGTAGTAGATACACCACACAAACAGTGAACCTTAAGTTAAACCAGGGACTATAGTTAAAAGTACAATTATATAAATGGGCTAATGTGCTGTCATCCATTGTAATAAGTATTCCACCTCAATGCAAGGTGATAATAATAGGATGGCATATGGAAATCCTATATTTTATGCATGATTGTTCTGTAAACTCACAACTTCTCTAATAAAGAAGAATAAAAATTATAAAAATGTAACAAGTAGCTTGAATCTACCTTCCTTATGGAAACTTCCGAGGAGTCTCCTCATTTCACTTATAAGTGAAATTGCGGAAACAATTTCAGTCATTGACTATTCATAGCCTCTTTTTATCACTATTCGTCCTCCTATTCCTTGTCCTTCCAACTTCTCTTTTGTGTCTGGGAATCTGTCTATCTCTACATTCCTTTCTCTCAACTGTGTTAGAAAACTGCTCAGAGATAAACAAAGACATAATTACACCATAACCATTCCCAGAGGTATTTGCATTTTAAAGTGATCTCCTTAGAACAGAAATACCTTCAAAACCAAGGGAAGGATCACTAATGATAGAATTATTAAGGGGTCATTTTATCTGTAGTATGGCAAACTAGAAATGGGTGATCTCTAGTACCGCAGCTCAGAGAAGTGACATGAGTTGTTCAGTCACCTGGGTAATACGTGGGAAACAGAAACAGTAATCAGATTGGAAGATGGTAGTTTTGTGGATTTTTCCCCCTATTATTTATTTTTATTCCATATGTTCTACACATCTGTTGAGAAGGTAGATAAAAGGAGCATCAGACACAAGGTTTTCACAATCACACACATTGTGAAAGCTATATCATTATTCAATCATCATCAAGAAACATGGCTACTGGAACACAGCTCTACGTTTTGTGGATTTTTTGGGGAGGTCTTTTTTGTTTTATGTCTCTATAAGTTTATTTATATGTACATTTTATATACATATAAAGATACAATATGTAGTACTTTGTCTCTGGTTTCTTTCACTTAGCATAATTTTTAAAAAAATTGTTGCTGTTATTTAAAGTGTTTATTATTTCATTAGAGATTTACAGAAAATCATGTAAAAAATACAGCATTCCCATAGACCCCCCATTATTGAAACTTTGCATTCGTGTCATACCTTTGTTACAGTTGCTGAAGGATTATTAAAATATTCCTGTTAATTATTGTCCATAGTTTACATTAGGTATATATTTTTCCATATACCACCTGTGCTGGTTTGAAACTTTTCTGTACCCCAGAAAAGCAGTGTTCTTCTAATCCAATTGTGTGGGTGGGACCTTTTGATTAGGTTGTTTCCATGGAGATATGGAAACAAGTTGAGTCTTAATCAGCTTCAAGTTGAGTCTTAATCAGCTTAGTGAAGTCCTTTAAAAGAGAGCTGATGATAAATATATATTTAAAACCTGATATTTAAAGATAAGAATGAAGCTGATCAAGTTGGGGTTAAAGTCATTCTGAGCACAGAGGAAAGGAAGACAACGTTTGTATTTAAGAACCACACATACTCTTTGACACCAAAGGAAGAAATGTTTATTTGGTTTGGAAACAAAATTTTCTGTAGCACATAATCTAACTCAGCCTATCTGGATAGCTCATTTGAACAATTGAAATAGGGAGCCCACAGTAAGAAAGAGGGCCTTTAATCCTGTATAACCTAACGTAATACCTGGATATATCCTAGAGTATATTAAGCAGATAATCAAAAAGTATTGGCAAGTGCTAGCTTACCATTCAAGCAGATTTATACAGATAATGAGCATATGTGTTTACTTAATATAATATTTGACATAGAGTCAACAACCAATAAATTATGAGGTAGTTATTATTCCATAATCCCTCCCTTGCTGAATTACAGTAATATTTCTTGAGCATTTGCTCTCTACTAAGTATTTCACTAAGTCTTCTCCATTATTTGTCCCATTTAATTCAAGGTGCAGAGAATCCAGGGTAATTTTCCAAAGATCACATTGTTAATATGCAACAGAATTTAACTTGAACTCTGCCTGTAGAGCCCGGGTTTCAAGAGTGTGGTCAAAACCTGTGACCAGCAGGGAGAATGGCATACGGGAGATGGGCCAAGTCCAGCTCATGTAGAACTTTATGGACTATAGCTTAGCCAGAAAAGCTTGGATAACATCATAGTGAATTCCTGTGAAGAGGGCCAGTAGAAAGTTATGATTTTTTTTTGCTAAAGTGTTTGCATATTACCTTTGGAATTCACATTGATTCTGCTGTAAGAAAGATTTTATTTTTCCTGTCTCAACTAGGCAAAACCTCAAAGAGTACATTTCATTTAGAATAGTCAAATTGTTGGGAATATATGCATTAATTCTTTGCCAGGAAATAAAATTGGTATTGAATTTTCTGAAAAAGAAAATATTGGCAAAGTCCATTGAGGGATGGAAGAAAATACCTTGATACTATGTCAAACTTTAGGGACACCTAAATCAATAGGCCAAGCCCTTGATCTGGGGGCTTACTCTTGTGAAATTTATGTAGGTAGTGGAGAAACTTAGACTACCTATAGGTATGCCTAAGAGTTGCTTCTGGAGGACCTCTTTTGTTGCTCAGATGTGGCCTCACTTTCTCTAAGCCCAACTCTGCAAGTGAAATTACCTGTCCCACCTACATGGGACATGACACCCAGGGGTGAAAGTCTCTCTGGCGACGTGGGAGATGACTCCCAGGGATGTATCCAGCTCTGGCACAGGGGGATCAACAATTCTATCCTGACCAAAAAGGGGAAAAGAAGTGTAACTAATAAAGTGTCAGTGTCAGAGAGAGTTCAGATAGAGTCAAGAGGCTACGCTGGAGGTTGCTCTTACGCAAGTTTCCGTTAGGCCTTGCTACCTATCATAACCTGCCAAATTCCATCCAGGACCATTCCAGCCAATCCTAAAGAACACCTAGGGCAATATATAAGATTCTACAAGGGTTCCTACAACCTCCAGATGGGTCCCTGGACCAGATAAGTCCTGAAACCTAGAGGGTCCAGCCTCTCCAGAACATCAGATGATTCCATCTCCCTACCCCATAGTAGTGACAGACTCTTCCAACATGAAAAAGTTAGAATGACCATAGCCAAAACACCCCTAAAGAGAGGGACAGAAATATTAAAGGTGATGGTAGAGTTATACAGAGAAGATGGGATTTAACAAATGATATGACTGCTGAATCATTAAATTGATATCTCTTTTAGTCTCTAGTATTTTAGAGCAGTTAGAAGTAAAAATCTAAACTTGTGAAATTGTAACCCATGCCAAACTCTGAAATATGTTCTAAAACTAATTGTGGTGCTGTGCTTTGAAATTTATTGCTTTTTTGTATGTATGTTATTTTTCACAATAAAGAAAGAAAAAAGTCAATCGTGGTGATAAAAAATTGTTTAAGCCTTTTAGCCTCCTGTATTCTGGAGTAGCTAGAAGGAAAAATCTGAGAGGATGGTATGGTAGCCCATGACAAAGTCTGGGACCTGTCCTTTAACTACTTGTTGAAGAATGCTTTTTTATTTCTTTGCTTTGTATATATATTATACTATACAATAAAAAAGTTAAAAAAAAAATAAAAAAAGGGAGCCGAGAGAGTTCAGATGCTTGGAGCTTAGAGAGGAGGCCACTGGAACCAGGAGACGAAAGCAGTGGAACCAGTAGCAAAGGGCCAATAGACAATGCCATATGCCTTCCCAGGTGACAGAGAGACCTAGGTGGTTGGCCTTTCTTCAGTGAAGGTATCCTCTTGTTGGTGCCTTAATTTGGACATTTTCATGGACTTAGAATTATAGTTTTATGAACTAATGAATCCCCTTTGTAAAAGCCAGTCCATTTCTGATATTTTGCATTCCATCAGCATTAGCGAACTGAAACACCAACTTTTCAACTCTTGTAATAGTGTCATACATTTGTTAAAATTCATAAAAGAATATTATTATATTTGTGCTATAAACCATGGTTCATTGTCCAGAACAGTGTTCACTGTGTTATACAATCCTATGTTTTATCTTCTAACTCCTTCAAGTAACATACGTGACCCAAAACTTCCCCTCTCAATCACATTCACCAACATATTTTAGTGATGTTAATTACTTTCAAAATAACATGCTAGTATCATTTCCAAACAATTACAATGAACCTAAATATAATTCTGTACAAATTAAGCATTAGCTTCCCTTTCTCTACCCCCATTCTGTCTCTTGATAACCTATATTCTAGATTCCCACTCTGTGAATTTGCTTATTATAATTAGTTTGTATCAGTGAGATCAAACAATATTTGTCCTTTTACGTCTGGCTTATTTCATTCAACAAAATGTACTCAAGTTTCATCCATCTTGTTGCCTGCATCAGGATCTCATTTCTTCTTACAACTGAAAAATATTCTATCGTATGTGTATACCACATTTTGTTTACCCATTCATTGGTTGATGGATGCTTGGGTTGCTTCTATCTTTTGGCAATTGTGAATAATTCTCTGAACACCAATGCGCAAATGTCTGTTTGAGTCCTTGCTTTCAGTTCTTCTGGAAATATACCTTGTAGGAGAGTTCCTGTACTTAGCTTTCTGAGGAACCACCAAGCTGTCTTCCACAGTAGCTGTACCACTTTGTGTTCCCACCAGCAGTGAATAAGTGTTCCTCTTTCTCCACGTCCTTTCCAACATTTGTAGTTTTCTGTTTTTTTCAATAGTGGCATTCTAGTGGACCTAAAATGATATCTCATTGTGATTTTGATTTGATTTCCCTAATAACAAGTGATATTGAGTGCTTTTTAACCATTTTTATTTCCAATAAACTTTTAGAAAAACTTTATTCAAGTCTGCTGACCATTTTAAAATTGAGTTGTCTTTTTATTGTTGAGTTCTAGCATTTCTTTATATATTCTGAATATTAACCTTTAATGGATAAGTGGTTTCCAAATATTTTCTCCCATTGAGTAGATTGCCTTTTCACTTTCTTGGCAAAGGGGGTCACATTTATCTATTCTTTGTTATTTGGCTCTGGATATAAGGTCTAAGAAACCATTGCCTACCAAAAATATCGAAGATACTTCCCTACATTTTCTCCTAGGAATTTTATGGTTCTGGTTCTTTTATTCAGGTCTTTGATCTGTTTTGGTAATTTTCTATATGGTGTAAAATAAGGGTCCTTTTTCATTTCTTTTGATATGGATATTCACTTTTCCAAGTACCATTTGTTGAAAAGACTGTTCTCTCCCAGTTGAGTGGACTTCGTAGCCTTGTCAAATATCAGTTGACCATAGATACAAGCATCTATTTCTGAACTCTCAATTTGATTCCATTAGTCTTTTTTTTTATTAATTAAAAAAAATTAACTAACACAACATTTAGAAATCATTCCATTCTACATATACAATCAGTAATTCTTAATATCATCACATAGATGTATGATCATCATTTCTTAGTACATTTGCATCTGCGGGAGCTTTTGCCGGGTCTCCCGCCTGGGGTCTGCCTCTCGGCGATGGGGGAAACCGGCCGGTCGCGATCCGGCCGAGAATCCGGGGGCTCGAAGGTGTGGAGGGGCGTGAGAACAAAGGAGGACTTGTGGGAACTGGAGGAGCTGGCAAGGCCTGCGCACCAGAACGTTTATTACAGGAAGTGCTGAGGCTTATATAGCGGGGTAGCGGAAATAGGGAGGGGGGATCGGGGGATGCGGTGATTGGTGAGTGGAATGGGTGTTAGCAATGAAGGTCGGGCCAATCAGGGGGCGAGTGCGGCGGGCTAGGACGGCTAGCGATTGGTCGGGGCGGGTTTTATTACCATAAATGGGAAACTGGATAGAGTCCTAGGGGAGGGGGCCGTATTTGTGAGGCCCAATGAGAGGGCTAGAGTATAGTGTAAAGAGTTGCTAGGTAGAGGGCTAGAGAGATGGGGCCGAATTAACATCAGGCAGTATGATGTAAGGAGTCGCTGGGTAGAGAGCTGGAGGAACGGGTCTGAAAATATATGCGGCATGCATCGATTTAGAAAAAGAAATAGCAAGACAACAGAAAAAGAAATAAAATGATAATAGAAAAAAATAAAAATAAAAAATAAAAAAATAAAAAGAACAACAACAACAACAATAAAACTATAGCTCAGATGCAGCTTCATTCAGTGTTTTAACATAATTACATTACAATTAGGTAGTATTGTGCTTCCATTTTTGAGTTTTTGTATCCAGTCTTGTTGCACAGTCTGTATCCCTTCAGCTCCAATTACCCATTATCTTACCCTGTTTCTAACTCCTGATGTTCTCTGTTACCAATGACATATTCCAAGTTTATTCTCTAATGTCGGTTCACATCAGTGGGACCATACAGTATTTGTCCTTTAGTTTTTGGCTAGACTCACTCAGCATAATGTTCGCTAGGTCCATCCATGTTATTACATGCTTCATAAGTTTATTCTGTCTTAAAGCTGCATAATATTCCATCGTATGTATATACCACGGTTTGTTTAGCCACTCTTCTGTTGATGGACATTTTGGCTGTTTCCATCTCTTTGCAATTGTAAATAATGCTGCTATAAACATTGGTGTGCAAATGTCCGTTTGTGTCTTTGCCCTTAAGTCCTTTGAGTAGATACCTAGCAATGGTATTGCTGGGTCTTATGGCAATTCTATATTCAGCTTTTTGAGGAACCGCCAAACTGCCTTCCACAGTGGTTGCACCATTTGACATTCCCACCAACAGTGGATAAGTGTGCCTCTTTCTCCGCATCCTCTCCAGCACTTGTCATTTTCTGTTTTGTTGATAATGGCCATTCTGGTGGGTGTGAGATGATATCTCATTGTGGTTTTGATTTGCATTTCTCTAATGGCCAGTGACATTGAGCATCTCTTCATGTGCCTTTTGGCCATTTGTATTTCCTCTTCTGAGAGGTGTATGTTCAAGTCTTTTCCCATTTTGTAATTGGGTTGGCTGTCTTTTTGCTGTTGAGTTGAACAATCTCTTTATAAATTCTGGATACTAGACCTTTATCTGATATGTCGTTTCCAAATATTGTCTCCCATTGTGTAGGCTGTCTTTCTACTTTCTTGATGAAGTTCTTTGATGCACAAAAGTGTTTAATTTTGAGGAGCTCCCATTTCTTTCTTTCTCTCTTCAGTGCTCTTGCTTTAGGTTTAAGGTCCATAAAACCGCCTCCAATTGTAAGTGTCATAAGATATCTCCCTACATTTTCCTCTAACTGTTTTATGGTCTTAGACCTAATGTTTAGATCTTTGATCCATTTTGAGTTAACTTTTGTATAGGGTGTGAGATATGGGTCCTCTTTCATTCTTTTGCATATGGATATCCAGTTCTCTAGGCACCATTTATTGAAGAGACTGTTCTGTCCCAGGTGAGTTGGCTTGACTGCCTTATCAAAGATCAAATGTCCATAGATGAGAGGGTCTATATCTGAGCACTCTATTCGATTCCATTGGTCGATATATCTATCTTTATGCCAGTACCATGCTGTTTTGACCACTGTGGCTTCATAATATGCCTTAAAGTCAGGCAGCATGAGACCTCCAGCTTCGTTTTTTTCCCTCAAGATACTTTTAGCAATTTGGGATACCCTGCCCTTCCAGATAAATTTGCTTATTGGTTTTTCTATTTATGAAAAATAAGTTGTTGGAATTTTGATTGGTATTGCGTTGAATCTATAAATCAATTTAGGTAGAATTGACATCTTAACTATATTTAGTCTTCCAATCCATGAACACGGTATGCCCTTCCATCTATTTAGGTCTTCTGTGATTTCTTTTAACAGTTTTTTGTAGTTTTCTTTGTATAGGTCTTTTGTCTCTTTAGTTAAATTTGTTCCTAAGTATTTTATTCTTTTAGTTGCAATTGTAAATGGAATTCGTTTCTTGATTTCCCCCTCAGCTTGTTCATTGCTAGTGTATAGAAACACTACAGATTTTTGAATGTTGATCTTGTAACCTGCTACTTTGCTGTACTCATTTATTAGCTCTAGTAGTTTTGTTGTGGAATTTTCAGGGTTTTCGATGTATAGTATCATATCGTCTGCAAACAGTGATAGTTTTACTTCTTCCTTTCCAATTTTGATGCCTTGTATTTCTTTTTCTTGTCTAATTGCTCTGGCTAGAACTTCCAACACGATGTTGAATAATAGTGGTGATAATGGACATCCTTGTCTTGTTCCTGATCTTAGGGGGAAAGTTTTCAATTTTTCCCCATGAGGATGATATTAGCTGTGGGTTTTTCATATATTCCCTCTATCATTTTAAGGAAGTTCCCTTGTATTCCTATCCTTTGAAGTGTTTTCAACAGGAAAGGATGTTGAATCTTGTCAAATGCCTTCTCTGCATCAATTGAGATGATCATGTGATTTTTCTGCTTTGATTTGTTGATATGGTATATTACATTAATTGATTTTCTTATGTTGAACCATCCTTGCATACCTGGGATGAATCCTACTTGGTCATGATGTATAATTCTTTTAATGTGTTGCTGGATTCGATTTACTAGAATTTTGTCGAGGATTTTTGCATCTATGTTCATTAGAGAGATTGGTCTGTAGTTTTCTTTTTTTGTAATATCTTTGTCTGGTTTTGGTATGAGGGTGATGTTGGCTTCATAGAATGAATTAGGTAGCTTTCCCTCCACTTCAATTTTTTTGAAGAGTTTGAGGAGAATTGGTACTAATTCTTTCTGGAACGTTTGGTAGAATTCACATGTGAAGCCATCTGGTCCTGGACTTTTCTTTTTGGGAAGCTTTTGAATGACTGATTCAATTTCTTTACTTGTGATTGGTTTGTTGAGGTCATCTATTTCTTCTTGAGTCAAAGTTGGTTGTTCATGCCTTTCTAGGAACTTGTCCATTTCATCTACATTGTTGTATTTATTAGCATAGAGTTGTTCATAGTATCCTGTTATTACCTCCTTTATTTCTGTGAGGTCAGTGGTTATGTCTCCTCTTTCATTTCTGATCTTATTTATTTGCATCCTCTCTCTTCTTCCTTTTGTCAGTCTTGCTAAGGGCCCATCAATCTTGTTGATTTTCTCATAGAACCAACTTCTGGTCTTATTGATTTTCTCTATTGTTTTCATGTTCTCAATTTCATTTATTTCTGCTCTAATCTTTGTTATTTCTTTCCTTTTGCTTGCTTTGGGGTTAGTTTGCTGTTCTTTCTCCAGTTCTTCCAAGTGGACAGTTAATTCCTGAATTTTTGCCCTTTCTTCTTTTCTGATATAGGCATTTAGGGCAATAAATTTCCCTCTTAGCACTGCCTTTGCTGCGTCCCATAGGTTTTGATATGTTGTGTTTTCATTTTCATTCGCCTCGAGATATTTACTAATTTCTCTTGTAATTTCTTCCTTGACCCACTGGTTGTTTAAGAGTGTGTTGTTGAGCCTCCACGTATTTGTGAATTTTCTGGCACTCTGCCTATTATTGATTTCCAACTTCATTCCTTTATGATCCGAGAAAGTGTTGTGTATGATTTCAATCTTTTTAAATTTGTTGAGACTTGCTTTGTGACCCAGCATATGGTCTATCTTTGAGAATGATCCATGAGCACTTGAGAAAAAGGTGTATCCTGCTGTTGTGGGGTGTAATGTCCTATAAATGTCTGTTAAGTCTAGCTCATTTATTGTAATATTCAAATTCTCTGTTTCTTTATTGATTCTCTGTCTAGATGTTCTGTCCACTGATGAGAGTGGGGAATTGAAGTCTCCAACTATTATGGTAGATGTGTCTATTTCCCTTTTCAGTAATTGCAGTGTATTCCTCACGTATTTTGGGGCATTCTGGTTCGGTGCATAAATATTTATGATTGTTATGTCTTCTTGTTTAATTGTTCCTTTTATTAGTATATAGTGTCCTTCTTTGTCCCTTTTAACTGTTTTACATTTGAAGTCTAACTTGTTGGATATTAGTATAGCTACTCCTGCTCTTTTCTGGTTGTTATTTGCATGAAATATCTTTTCCCAACCTTTCACTTTCAACCTATGTTTATCTTTGGGTCTAAGATGTGTTTCCTGTAGACAGCATATAGAAGGATCCTGCTTTTTAATCCATTCTGCCAGTCAATGTCTTTTGATTGGGGAATTCAGTCCATTAACATTTAGTGTTATTACTGTTTGGGTAATACTTTCCTCTACCATTTTGCCTTTTGTATTATATATATCATATCTGATTTTCCTTCTTTCTACACTCTTCTCCATACTTTTCTCTTCTGTCTTTTCATATCTGACTCTAGTGCTCCCTTTAGTATTTCTTGCAGAGCTGGTCTCTTGGTCACAAATTCTCTCAGTGACTTTTTGTCTGAGAATGTTTTAATTTCTCCCTCATTTTTGAAGGACAATTTTGCTGGATATAGATGTCTTGGTTGGCAGTTTTTCTCTTAGTAATTTAAATATATCATCCCACTGTCTTCTAGCTTCCATGGTTTCTGCTGAGAAATCTACACATAGTCTCATTGGATTTCCCTTGTATGTGATGGATTGTTTTTCTCTTGCTGCTTTCAAGATCCTCTCTTTCTCTTTGACCTCTGACATTCTAACTAGTAAGTGTCTTGGAGAACGCCTATTTGGATCTATTCTCTTTGGGGTGCGCTGCACTTCTTGTATCTGTAATTTTTGGTCTTTCATAAGAGTTGGGAAATTTTCAGTGATAATTTCTTCCATTATTTTTTCTCCTCCTTTTCCCTTCTCTTCTCCTTCTGGGACACCTAAAACACGTATATTTGTGTGCTTCATATTGTCATTCAATTCCCTGAGCCCCTGCTAAATTTTTCCATTCTTTTCCCTATAGTTTCTGTTTCTTTTTGGATTTCGGATGTTCTATCCTCCAGTTCACTAATTCTAACCTCTGTCTCTTGAAATCTACCATTGTAGGTTTCCATTGTTTTTTTCATCTCTTCTACTGTATCTTTCATTCCCATAAGTTCTGTGATTTGTTTTTTCAGACTTTCCATTTCTTCTTTTTGTTCATCCCTTGTCTTCTTCATGTCCTCTCTCAATTTATTGATTTGGTTTTTGAAGAGGTTTTCCATTTCTGTTCGTATATTCAGAATTAGTTGTCTCAGCTCCTGTATCTCATTTGAGCTATTGGTTTGTTCCTTTGACTGGGCCATATCTTCAATTTTCCTGGTGTGATTTGTTATTTTTTGCTGGTGTCTGGGCATTTAATCAGATTTCCCTGAGTGTGGGACCCAGCAGGTTGAAAGAGTTTCCTGTGAAGTCTCTGCACTCTATTTTTCTTATCCTGCCCAGTATGTGGTGCTTGTCTATCTGCGGGTCCCACCAGCAAAAGATGTTGTGGCTCCTTTAACTTTGGAAGAGTCTCACTGCTGGGTGTGTGGTGGAGACAGAGGAAAGTTTGCAGGCTGGTTTTAATGGCTTCAAATTGTGAAGTCCTGGGATCTGAATTCCTTGAGAGAGGGGTTCCACCTGAGTTGCGTTTCACCCCTCCCATGGGGAAGGTTCAGGTGGTAGAGAGCCCTGAAAGCTGCCTTTTTCTGCATTTGGGGCAGTTGCAACCTGTGTAATCCCAGCGCTGAGCCCAGAGGCAACCAAGCCTCGGTAGAAACAGCTGCAGAAGGCTCTGTTTCGCCCCCTTTCCTCTTTTTCAGTTAGCCCAATAGGCAACTTCCACCTTGATCAGTTTCGCCTGAGCTGAGGGCCTATTTTTAGTAGTCAGAAGTTGTTCATTAATGCCACTATTGGTGTTAGGTTGGACTCAGTCTCTACTACTGTTGGAGACTCTTTCCTTTCCCTCCAGGAAGTTGTCTGTGGGGGAGGGGCGCCGGCTGCCATGGCTTGGGGAACCGCCGATCCGAGACTCCCAGCTGGCCTGGGAAGCCGCGTGTGGGGAAGGGGTGCTGGCCGCCGCGGCTTGGGGAACCGCTGATCCGAGGCTCCCAGCCAGCCCGGGAAGCTGCGTGTGGGGAAGGGGCGCCGGCCGCTGCAGCTTGGGGAACCACTGATCCGAGGTTCCTAGCCGGCCCGGGAAGCCGTGCGTGGGGAAGGGGCACCGGCCGCCGTGGCTTGGGGAACCGCCTCTCCGAGTCTCTCAGCCAGACCGGGAAGGAGGAAGGGAGGGGCGCCGGCCGCCAGCCGCTGTGGCCCGGGGAAGCGTGTGCCACTCGGGGACCTCACCGCAGCAGAGTCTCGCAGCCAGTCGAGCCGGTCCAGACTGGGGTACACTGTGTGTCCGATCTCTGTCGTGGCTCCGGGAGCTGTTCTGTACTGTTTCTAGTTATTTAGTAGTTGCTCTGGAGGAGGAACTAAGACGCGCGCACCTTACTAAGCTACCATCTTCTCCGGAAGAGTCTCCATTAGTCTTTTTATGTATCTTTATTCCAGTACCATGTTGTTTTGACCACTGTAGCGTTGTAATATGCTTTAAAGTCAGGAAGTGTAAGTCCTCCAATTTTGTTCTTTTTCAAGATGTTTTTGGGTATTTGGGACCACTTACCCTTCCAAATGATGATTGGCTTTTCCATTTCTGCAAAGAAGGTTATTAGAATTTTGATTGGTATTGCATTGAATCTGTAGATCAATTTCAGTAGAATTGACATCTTAATGACATTTAGCTTTCAAATCCATGAGCACAGCACATCTTTCCATGATTTAGGTCTTCTTTGCTTTCTTTTAGCAATGTTTTGTAGTTTCCTGTGTATTGGCTAAATTTATTCCTGGATATTTGATTCTTTTAGTTGCTATTGTGAATGGAATTCTTTTCTTGATTTCTTCCTCAGACTGCTCATTATTAGTGTATAGAAACACTACTGATTTTTGCGTGTTGATCTTATATCCCACTGTGTTGATCTTATATGCCCATGATGTGTATATTTGTATAGTTCATGCAGTCCTTTGGTTCTCTGAGACCCCACTGAATTTCTTCCATTATTTTCTCTACTTGTTCTTCTGTCTGTGAGATTTCTAGTATCCTCTATTCTAGTTCATTGATTATTTTTTCTGCCTGTTTACACCTGTTGTATGTCCCTAGTGTACTTTTAATCTCATCCATTCTGAGATTAAGTTCTGTTATTTTTCTTTGCATGCTTTCAAATTCTTGTTATGCTCACCCAGTGTATTTTTAATATGCTTTGTCTCTTTAACCGTATTTTCCTTTATTTCTTTGAATTGATTTAGGATATTTGTTTGAACATATTTAATTAGTTCTCAAATTCTGTATCTCTTCAAAAGTTTTAATTTGTTCCTTTGACTAGGCCATATCTTCCTGTTACTTAGTAAGTTTAGTAAATTTTTGCTAATTTACTAAATTAGCAAATTTACCTGATTGTCTAGATGAGTTTACTGTGAAGGACAGCTTTTCTCTCTTGCCTAGGGTTTCATTGTTGGTTGGTTGTGTGCTGAAGCTCTCCTTTGACACTTGGTTCAATTTATTCTAAGCAGTTTGAATTGTTGGTGTTTGGTCCCTTTTTTTTTGAACTCTTCTTTATCTGATTCTTGCCCTGGGCATGTGGTATACTTTTTAAGATTGCACTATTTGTGCAGTTGTTACATTCCCAGGGGAAATCTTCCTTTCTTCTGTTCTTTCTCTGGGAATCTTGGTCTACTCTGTTTGTTTACATTTTGCCTCTAATTTTTTTCACACTCCTTTTATTGTCTCTAGCTGCTTTTGCCTGGAAGGCAAAGTCTTGAAGGAGGGTCACTCTGGAGAGAGCTTTCAAAGTCAGTTTTTCCCAGCCAGAACAGAGCCAGAGACCCACGTAGGGGGCACAGACTAATTCCAAAGAGTTCTGGGGTAGGGTCAGGAAAGATTTCAAAAAACCTTTTTGATGACTCCCTGGAGCTATACTTTCCTGGCCTGCCCAGCAGATGGTGCTCGCCAGCAAACTTTTCCCCCCAGTCCTAAGACCTGGCTTCTTTGAATCTCCATTGCCTTTGCCCCTGTTAGGGGTAGTTGAAACAATGATGTGGCTGTCCCTGTCAGGGGTGGGCTGAAAGAGCCTGGACCCAGCATCTAACCTCACCAGTCAAGAGTACATGATCAGTACATGACCCCACTCTCCCATCACCCACCCTGATTCTTGGGGAAGAAGGCTTCCACATTCTTCTCGGTCCATCCGCAAGGGCTGTCTAGGAACTGGATCCCAGGTGGCTACCCTTGAGAGTAGGGGATGGGTGCCAGCAGTCACTGTTGAAGGATTTACTCAGATTTTTACTGCAGGGTCTCAGGCTCTTCATTCCACTCTTCCCTGGTACTGGCCAGTGCTCCCTGTCCCAGAACAGTTGTTTCAGACAGTTTCTGCCCATCTACTAGCTGTTTTGGGGGGAGGAGTGAGCATTGCAGCCCCCTTCTTCACCATCTTTCCTGGAAGTTTGACCAGGAAGTCTTCTTAGTGACCTTAAATTCTACCCAATGAGTAGCAGTTTATTCAGCTCCCTTCAAAGACTAATGTTTTTTTTTTAATGAATTATGATGGGCTGGCAAGGTTAGATAGCAGCTCCTCATTTGAAACTCTTTTATGCAAAAGAGAGAAGACAGAAAGACCCTAAGATGGACCCTCCTTCTATTTGTAGGATGTAGAGGTAGGATATATTGAAAGGATTGGGTCCCATCACCAACCTCTCTTTAGATTTCAGTTGGTTAGATTAGATTAGATTTGATTCCGTTCAATTTAATTCACTTCTCTTCAAATGCATCCTGAGCACCTACTGTTTGTTGGGCACTGGGGTACGTGCTAGGGATTCAGAGATGAATTATTTATATCATGATTCCTGCTTTCGTGGTGCTTACAGTCTAGTGGGGAGGCCGCCCATCAAAGCAGTTACAGTTATGAGGGCTCAAAATCTGTGTTTTCTTCAAACTATACTTATATTCCTGGGTCGGGACAAAGAGCCAGCGGAGCTCCCTTAGTTTTCCCTTACTTAGCCCCTCCCTACTTGTTCTAATTTGCTAGCTGCCGGAATGCAATAGACCAGAAAAGGAATGGCTTTTAACAAGGGGAATTTAATAAGTTGCTAGTTTACAGTTCTAAGGCTGAGAAAATGTCCCAATTAAAACAAGTCTATAGACATGTTCAATTTAAGCCATCCAGGGAAGGATACCTTGGTTCAAGAAGGCCGACAACGTTCAACATTTCTCTCTCAACTGGAAGGGCACATGGCGAACATGGCGGTGTCTGCTGGCTTTCACGTGGCTCTACCAAAAAGGGGACTGTGCAAAATGTTTCCTCTTTTAAAGGATTCCAGTAAGCAACTCCACCTTCAGTGGGTGGAGACACACCTCCATGGAAATCATCTAATCAAAAGTTACCACCCACAGTTGGGTGGGTCACATCTTCATGGAAACAGTCAAAATGCTCCCACCCAGCAATATTGAATGAGGATCAAAGGGCATGGCTTTTCTGGGGTACACCACAGATTCAGACCAGCACACTACTCTTTCCGAGTCACAGCTCCTGGAATGTCCCCTGCTCTTTAAATCTGCCCTCTACTCCCTGATCCACCCCTCACCTGAGGGCCCTGGCCCCTGGGGTCCTCATTTCCAAGTCCAGTGCCTGCTCAGCACATCTATTACTCAGTAATGTCCAATAACCAACAGACTTGCAGGTTTGAGTTTCTCTCATGCCATTTCTTCTTTTTTTTTTTTTTATTTGGGAGGAGAAGTGAAATGAAGCTACCTGCTCTGCTCTTAATTTCCTGAGAGGGGAACAGATTCCCTTGCAGGAGGGAGAACCGGGCTTCTAGGTTGGGTCCTGGCTTCAGAGTCACCCCAGATTTCCCAATATGTAAATAAATGCACAGCAACTGGATTTGATGCTCCTGCATCGGCCTTTCCCCAACTGCTCTGGGAGTCCTCTACATACTGCGTATTGTATTAGTAAGAGTTCTCTAGAGAAACAGAATCAACGGGAAATATTCATAAATATAAAATTTGCACAAGTGTCTCACATAACCGTGGGAATGTAGAATCCAAAATCTGTTGGGCAGGCTGTGAAGCTGGCGATTCCGATGGCGGGCATGGACAAACTCCACAGGAGAAGCTCGCTGGCCGAAGCAGGAAGAGAGCCTGCCTCTACTGAATCCTTAAAAGGCTTCCCGTGATTAGATTAAGCATTACTCATTGCAGAATACACTCCCCTTGGCTGATGACAAATGGAATCAGCTGTGGATGCAGCGACACAATCATGATTTAATTCTATGAAATGTCCTCACAGCAAAAGACAGGCCAGCACTTGCCCAGCCAGACAAACAGGTACCACCACCTGGTCAAGATGACACATGGACATGACCATGACAGCTATGATCCCTTAGCTGCAAACGACTTGGCTATGTGCTTTTCTGCCCCTACGTGTCCGGGCTGTCTTTCCAGGACCAGGGTTTTCTTACCTTATGTCTTCCATATTGGCCCTACCCTGTATGCCAACCCATCCTGCCCAGTGGCCACAGGGACCCAGAGTATCAAGCCTGGCCTTCCCCAACTTTAAACGAATTCAGAGGCCAGAGATAGTGTCTCACTATTTTCATATAGATTTATTAGGCACAAACGTGCTTTTATGGGAAATGGAACCACTAAATACGAATTTTTAGCTGTTTGGTTGCAAGACAGTATATCTGAAGCACCTAGTGAGAGTGCTCTATTTGCATAGCCATCAATTTCCTATATAAAATACTTGTCCTGGCAGGAGAACCAGACCCTTTGTGCCTAACTTCCATTACTGCCAGCCAGCAGCCTACAGGGGTGGGGGGAGGTCTCGTGGTAATCAGGGGCTCAGGGCTCTACTACTGTCATTATCATCAGGTGGAGGTGTGCTCATTGCAGTGATCTCCTCATTATAGTAAAGTCATTTGGGTGGGTTTTAAAGACCACACTAGCTGCTTTAATTCCTAATGCTTTCAGCTGTCTTCAGATGCAATCTAAAAGCATTTCCACAGTGCTGCCTGCTGAGCCTTCTTCATAAATATCCATTAAAATTGAGAATCTGACACCTCCTCTCCTTCCTTCCTATCCCTGACTCTTTGAAAGTAAAAGTTGCTTTGGTTTAAGAACAAATTGTAAAGAGCACAGGACTGGGATTAAGTGAACTGAGATCAAGCTACTCTGATCCTGAATTGACTAAGGGAGTTTTTCTATTTCCATTCCTGGGAAAGCAATAATAATGGCTGCATCCATTACAAAGTTTGAACCATTTCTGGGTGACTGAATAAGAATGGCCTAGGAGGCTGGTTAAAGATATAGATTCCAGGGCTCCTTCCTCTGAGATTTGGACTGGGATCCAGGCAGCTGTGCTTTTAAGAAGGCTTTGTGCTGTAATTCTAATGCACAGCCATGCTTGGTAAACCTCTGAATTCTAAAGTTTACTTCTTGAATCCTGCAAGATTATTGAACCCTATTTGAATGAACAACATTTACCCACATAATTTGCTAATGAATAATGTTCTTTGTAAATGTCTTTTTCTTTGATAAGCTTTTAAGGTTTAGGGCAGTGGCTATTCTTATTTATCTTTGTAACCCCAATAACATTCAGTAGATATTAAAAAGTTATCATTAAATTGAGCCAGAAATATTGTGCAAATTTATTCAGCTTATATAACGGCATTGATATGCCAGCTTCTACACTGATTAGAGACCTTCATGGATTACCTGCTCACTTGTTTGTTTCTACTTTGATTATCGGACTTCCTCCTCTTACTATTTTCTTGCCTCTTTTCTTTTGCTACCCCATGTTGTATTTCATGCTGTATAGAGTACAAGGCTCCAGAAGAAACTCATTTTGGTGTTATCGGCTGGTTGGTTATTTCAAGCAAGGAGGATTACAAAACTCAGGTCTCTGGACTCCCTGTTTTATGGCCTTTGTGCTAAGCCAACAATTCTGCCTCCCTTCCATCTTGTGAATAAGAGTTTTCTTTTGTCTCCTTCTCACAAGTACAACCCAGCTGCAGCTCCTCACTTCCTGTGGAGATGGTCCATTTGAGCCCTTGGGGTCTTACATCACAGGATGGCTGCAGTTGAAGAGATAAAGGCAATGAAACAAATGCCATCAAGGCTTTCTCTAAGCTCCTAGTAAATGGCTTTACATGCGGCAGCTATT
Source organism: Tamandua tetradactyla (assembly GCF_023851605.1). NCBI lineage: Eukaryota > Metazoa > Chordata > Mammalia > Pilosa > Myrmecophagidae > Tamandua > Tamandua tetradactyla. The sequence continues at coordinate 60,029,650 of NC_135340.1, forward strand.
GAACACACTGAAACAGTAATTGACCCCGTTGACCACCTCTGATTATTCAAGGTACGGGATTCTCAAGAAGGCTCAATCATCTCTTTGCTGCAGTCTTAGCTGACTGCAGAATAATTACAGGGATTTTAGTTAAAAGTTAGAAATATTTGTTACTGGCTGGTGGGTACCATTGGCTGAATAAAATTCAATGCACTTATAATTAGTTTAAGCCAGCTACATGTAACCTAGTATTAAAATGCAAATTCTTAAACATCTATTACCGAATAAGAAAAGTTTTTAAGATATTAGGGATTCCAGGCACAGGATTGTGTGGTGAACTTGAAAAGCTTGATGCCAATTATGTGCTCCACTGAATTAAAATGAATTGGTGTTATTAATAAAGACTCAAATGATCTACCCTGCCAGTCCAACCTTTTACCACCTCGCATTTCATTAGAAATGAACTTTTCAATTAAGATCTGTCTTCCCACACTTACCAAATTGAGTTTTCCAGACTTATGATTCTGTCACAGAAGCTCAAGGAACACGGCAGTGGGTAAGGGGGAGAGCAGGGGTTGTGGGTCATGGCCAATTTGCCATGACAGCTTGCCAGTCTCTAACACAAGATTTCGATTTCTTACAGAGTCATAGGGACCCTTGTCTAGGTCCCTGACATTGAATAATTTCTTCAATAAAATGGTACAATTTAAAGGAAAGAGGATGAAGATGTTTACACTTGGTGGCAGCTACTAAAATAATATTTGCGGCTGAAAATTGAAATGAATCTCTCATTAACTATTTGGGTAAGAAGGGAAGGAAACCAGAGTAAAAATGTTTAAAGATGTGCTATTGTTCTCAACTTAGTTTATATAGTGAAGAACTTTTCCATGCAAATGAGAAAATTTTCAACTTGAAATTCTTCCTAGAAATTGGGTTGATTTGCAAATATTTGAGGTATTGATTATTCTGTAAGTAAATAGAGATATAATTTAAGGCACTTTTCAAAAAAAAAGAAAAGGATTGATAGTATATTTTTTCTGGAATGGTGATCCCTTTAACAGTAGTATAATGATATAAGAGAATCTCATTATTTTCGAGGCCTTTCTCCACCTACATTTTCCCTTTTTTAAAAAACTTTGATTCGCTGCACTTACCAGGTAACAGAATTGTGAAGAGCTGCAACAGAAGTGCCATCTGTTTTTAACCAATTTATACAACCACCTCCTGGTCAAACTCCCAGGCAAAATTTGTGTGTGTGTGTGTGTTTTGACAGGGGTATTTATTTGCATTTCTCCCCTTTAGATTTTATTCTGTGTGTTTTTCATGTTTTACTGCTGATTTTTTTTCCAGTAAGGTCTCTGCTTGCATTTTCTGGTAGACTGATAGACTAGAATGGTTCATTCTTAAGTGTCTCAAGAGAAGGGGCCTCGTCTGTCTTGTTCACAGCCATGAACAGTGCCTGGCACACAGCGACTGAATAACAATCCCTTCCCACCTCAGCTGCGGGGGCTTCTTCTCCACCATTATCCCCCTGCTTCGAGCCTCCCCTCTGCTGCTGTCATCCCCAGCAAGCACCACACTCATCCCCACTTCTGGGGGGATGCTTACTGTCTTCCCCTCTGACCCTACTTCCCTCCTCTTCTCTGACTAACCAAATCCTACCCACCCGACCATATGCGAGATCCAGGAATGGCTTCCTGATGATGCTCATCCACACGCCTGGTTTTCTCAGCCTAACCCTACCTCCCTATCATTTGTTGTCATAAGGTCTCGCTTAGTTCTTTGAGGGTTTCTTGAGAGCTGGTGTTTGTCCTCAGGAAGGTTGGGACTTAGTTGGGCAGCCTAGGTTCTATGCCTGAAACTCGTCTAGCATCTATGGGCCCTCATGGCAAAGCACGTTACAGACACAGCATGGGGCATGCATTAGGTTTCCAAAAGATGCTCATTGTTGATTGACAGTTCTCCATCTGCCCAGCCTCAGCCAGCCAGGTTCGCGTCCCTCTGAGCCCGGCATCAGTTCTGGTCACGACTTCAGGGAGACAGTGAGATCCAAACATGGCAGATGTTCCTGTCCCTGGAACAGCCTAAGCTGCCTCTCATCTTTCTGGACAATTCAGAAGCCTTTACAGAGAGGCTCTGTTTTTAATGTTTGTCTCTTTCCTGGGGTTGTGTATCCTACCCTCAGCACATTTATCTCTTTCTCTTCCTGGTTGCTTTTGCTTTTTTGCTGTCTCTTCCTGACCGTGATACATCATCTATTTTTTTTCAAAAAGTACAATTTTAGTTTGGTGTAAACCCTCCTATACTTGAGAACAGTCACTCTTTATTAAAAAAAATGATTTCATAATTTGTACTTTTCACTGTCAGGCTGACCTTCCTTTTTTCTTAGTTCAAATTACTGAGCTTTTATTGTATTGAGTTACTCTTTCACCCTTCAATTTCAAAATGCCATTTTCTGTCAAATCCTATTTAAGAGGGTTAACAGAAGAATATAGCTATAAGTAGAATGTTGACACCCAAACAGGCTCCCTGAAATAGATGACCTTGGATACGGGCGCTGAGATAATTAGCAACAGAGAATTGACATAAACCAACTGCTTCCGAGATATCACAGGGTCACAATCAAAAGAAGGGCAGAAGAAATTGGATAGACAAATTGATCAAAGACAAAAAGCTTACCCAGGGACCTGGATTTTTTTTTTTTTGATATATATTTTTACCTTTCTAGCTTGATATACTTTCAAATTTAATAGGAAAGTTACAAAAGGAATGCAAACCCCATACAGAAAATTCCAACATATTTCTCCTCCCTCCGGATACTTAGGTCACCCATTTTGGCATATTTGCTGTATGTATCTTTCTATCCATTTTCTGAACACTTGAATGTAGGTTGCATATATCATGCTCCTTCAACACTTAATACTGCCATGTACATTTCCGAAGAATGAGGATATTCACTTATATAACCATCTTAAGTGCAATTATAAAGTTCAATAAGTTTAAAATTGATATGAAACTTATAGTCTACATTCCAACTTTTTGATATGTCCCAATAATGCCCTTTCGAGTCTTTTTTCCTCCCTTGTTAGATTCCCATATTACACGTAATTGTTAGTCTCTTTAGTTGCTCCCATTTTTTAAAAATTGCGAGAACATATAAATAGCATAAACTTTCCCATTTAACCACTCCCATGAATCCATTCAAGGGGATTAATCACATTTACAGTACTGCAGAACCCTCACCAATTTCCATTCCTAAAACTTTCTCATCTCCCCAAACAGGAATCTGATATCCATTATGCATAAATTCTCTATTCGCCCTGACCCCTGCCATCCTATACTCTAATTTTTGCCTTTATCAGCTTGCCTATTGTCTGATATTTTCTTCATAGTTACCATTAAGCTTACATTTAATTCCTAAGTCTTTAAAAAGCTCATTTGTATTGGTATACCAATTTATGTTCCTATACCCATCTCTCTTCCCACATTTATATAGTTCATGTCACAAATTGTAGGTTTATACATTTGAATCCCAAACCTCTGATTTATCATTACATTTTTTTGTACTTGCCTTTTAGATCCTATAGGACGTGAAAGTAGTGTTACAAACAAAATATACAAGAGTACTGGCATTTGTGTCTATCCATGTTGTTACCCTCACCAGACATCTTTACTGCTTCATGTGCCTTCAATCTCTTGCCTATGTTCCTTTCCTTTCAGCCTATAGAACCCCCTTTGGCATCTCTTGTAGGACTAGTCTAGTGGTGACAAATTCCCTCAGCTTTTGTTTCTCTGGGAATGTCTTAATCTCTCCCTCAATTCTGAGACAGCTTTTGCTGGATATAGAATTCTTTGTTGGCATTTTTTTTTTTCTCTCAGTCATCCTCTTGATCTGTTGCCTCCATGATTTCAATGAGAAATCAGCCTGTAATTTTATTGAGGCTCCCTCTTTCAGCTTTCAGAATTCTCTCTTTAGCTTTGGCATTCAAGAATTTATTATAACATGCTGCGGTATGGGTCTGTTTGGGTTTATCCTATTCGAAGTTTGTTGAACATCTTGGATATGTGTATTCATGCTTTGGGAAGTTTTCAGCCATTATCTCTTTGAATATTCTCTCTGCCACTTTCTTTCTTCTTCTGGAACCCCATATATTGGTGTGCTTGATGATGTCCCACAGATTCCTGAGATTCTTTTCATTTTTCTTCATTCTCTCTTTTTCCTACTTCTCAGATTGGATGATTTCAATTATCTTTTATCCTCAAGTTTACTTATTTTTTTCTTCTCTCAGCTCCAATCTGCTGTTAGCCGCTCCAGGGAATTTTTTATTTCTGTTACTGTGGTCTTCAGCTCTGTTTGTTTCCTTTTCATAATTTCTGTCTCTTAATTGATATTCTCTTCAGGGACCTGGATTTTTAAATAAAACAGTTTGGGTACCTGTTATTCATTCAATAGTAATTCCATAGGCATATATTGAGCTACTATTGTATCACCTGTACTGTACTAGACACTGGTAATATTAGATGAATGAGGCAGGGTCATTGATCTGCTTATAGTCTAGAAGTATGGGGTCAGGGTAGGGTAACAGAATATCAAAATGCCCTGTTTCTGGCAGGAAAGGTGATAAATTTAGTTTTGGCTAGATTGTATTGGAGGTACCCATCCTATGTTCAAGTGGGATTGCCCAGGAGGGAGTGAGTTCCCCTTAGCAGGTGTCCAAGCTGAGGCTGCAGGATATCTGTTAGTGACCCTGTGAAAGGGATGGCTCCTTGGACCCGATGCACTCACAGAGCACAAGAATGATGCCGTGTTATTCCTACATTTCCTATTTAATAGTGCTCATGGAAGGGGTAGGAGATTCTCTGAGCATCCAAGCCCTTGGTTAGAACACCCTCCTCTAAGAAACAGAAATCGCAAAGGAAATGTCTCCTTTCTATGACCAAGGTTATGAAAACAATTAAAATGTTCTACAGCTTATTTCCTGCCTTCCTATACAACTCTGTAGATTGACATCTGAGAGGGTCTCCCACCTGGCAACCCTGTTCTAATTATCTGAAATGAAAGAGAGGGGAATTTTTTATTTCTTAGGAAAAGAATGCACTCTTCTTGAAAAAGAAAAAAGTAAAGCTATTGAAGGAATGCAGGTTACTGCTTCAGTAAATTAAATAAAAAGCCTATTTTTCCTTGTTACAAAAATACAATGTCATCATAGGAAATTTAGACAATACGGATACGCAAATAATGCAATAAAAATCACCACTGAGCCCACCATCCTGACATAACCATTGCTAACAACATCTTGGCTTTCCAATGTTTTTGTTTTTTCCTATTAATATATTGACATATATTTCATAATAGTGGGTTTATATTATGAATAGCATACTATTGTTTAACCTGCTTATTGATCTGTAATAGTTGCAATCAATAAGTTTTGTTTCATTAGTTTAGAAGTACCAAATGAGTTCAAATTACTTTTAATATTCAAGTTAAATTAATCTGTGGTTCCAATAAACTGGAATTTTTATCCATCCTATTACCTATCTATATCTATCTATCATCCATCTATCTATCTATCTATCTATCTATCATCTATCTATCTATCTATCTATCTATCTATCTATCTATCTATCTATCATCTATCCATCATCTATCCATCATCTATCTATCCATCTATCTACCTATCTATGCTCTATCTATCTATGATCTATCTACATGTAATCTATCATTTATATCTAGTATGTCAGAGTTTGAGCTCCCATGGTAAGTTAAAAATCCCATGGGTATTTTCTTAAGCTCAGGAGTCAGTCTTGGTTACTGTCCTACCAGGGAGAAAGGACCAAAAAACCTATGCAGTTGGCTGGGCTGCTCCTTTCTCTTAACTGTTGTTTCTCTTACTGCCACATGTTGCTCCAGTGTTGTACCTGCCCACTAACAGATCTATGGTGATGAGGGCACAATTGCCATGGACACTTGTGGTCCTGTAGCCTGGGATAGTCATTCACCATTGAAGAAAGCACTTTGGGAACTGATGCATATGCTATCTCAGGTGTAATTTCTCATGCTGCTTTGGAAGGGAAAGAGGAAGTATCTTTCCTCCATCATTACACTCAGTTGTGGTTGCACATAGGCCTGGGCACTTTTACTCTACATATATACATACACTCACTACACAAACATTCACAGCTGAAGTTGGGTCCTCTAGAAGCAGGCACTAAGTTGGAGTTTGGGTTGTAAGATGTTTATTAAAAATCAACACCTAGGAAAGGAAGGGGTGAGAAACAGGATCGGGCAGAGGGAGAAGCTGAACTGCAATGCACACCTGACAAATCTCAGCCACCCTTAGGGGAGCTCTGGGGTGAGTATTGTCCATCAGAGTTGTCTTATGTCGGGTAAAAATGGCTGAGCCTTTATATCTCTGTTTCGCTCAGTCTCTGGATATGGGCTGCCCCAGAGGGCATGACGTTGGGCAAGGCAGCTTTCTGTAGCTGAGGCATACCCTGAAGGAGTTCCCACCCTGCCCAAAGTTGGTACAAGTATAAAATATGCTGCATCCAGAACCCAAAAAAGACTCACTAGATTTTGTGCTTGTTTCTTGGTGGTAGGAAGTGCAAGATGCAATAATTTTTTTCTCTCAACTTTTTTTTTTATTGTGAAATATAGCATATATACAAAAAGCAATAAATTTCCAAGCACATTTTAACAAGTGGTTATAGAACAAATTTTAAAGTTTGGTATGAGTTACAGTTCCATGATTTTTTGTTTTTTTCTTCTAGCTGCTCTAAATACTGGAGGCCAGCAGAAATATCAACATAATGATCCAGCAGCCAAACTTATTTGCTAAGTCCTATCTTCTCCTTTATACTCCTCCTTCTCTTTAAATAACATATATATACATAAAAGCAATAAATTTCAAAGTACATTGCAGCAATTAGTTGTAGAACAGATTTCAGAGTTTGGTATGGGTCACAATTCCACAATTTTAGGTTTTTATTTCTAGCTACTTTAAGATGGTGGAGACTAAAAGAAATATCAGCATAATGATTCAGTACTCACACTCATTTGTTAAACCCTGCCTTATCTGTGTATTTCCACCATCACCTTTGATCTTTCTCCCACTGTTTAGGGATATTTGGGCTCTGCCCATTCTAACTTGTCATGTTGGAAGGGCCTGTTGATCATATGGGATAGGGGGATGGAACTAGATGATGTTTTGGAGAGGCTCGCCTCTCTGCATTTCAGGACTTAATCTGGCCCGGGGACCCATCTGGAGATTGTAGGTTTTGGAGAGTTACCCTAGTGAAGATATGGTAATTTTTAACTTTGGGGTTGATGTCCCAGCATGTGCCTGTCCACTAGAACCTAAAACTTTTAGTAAAGTGGTGGACCCTAAATTGTCATAGTATTTATATTCTACCCTCTGTAGCACATGTATTATACAAAACCTTAATGATAGCTACATTTTGTATATCCAGTCCAGCCAGCATGGTATTATCAATGTGATACATCAATGTAATGTGCAATGTTCAGATGGTCTCATATACTTTTGTATTATATTATGACAAAAGGCAGGAGTTAACATAGCCCTGGAGTAAAACTGTAAATAAATAATATCGTTCATCTCACATGATGCACTTGTTTCTGATTGGGGTGGAAAAGAATGTATTCACCAAGTCAATAGCTATGAATCATGTATCCAACGCCATATTATTTTGCTCCAGCAAATATACCTCTGACATAGTGGCTTCAATTGGGTTACTGCTTGATTGAGTTGGTGGTAGTCTACAGTCTACATCAGGGCTAGCAAACTATGGTCCATGGGCCAAATCTGGTCTACTGCCTATTTTCATAAATCAAGTGTTATCTGACCATATAGCCATGTCCTTTCATTTACACATGCCTATAGCTACTTTCACATTACTTTCACATTATAGGGAGGGTTGAATTGTGGTGACAGAGACTGTATGGCCAGTAAAGCCCAAAATTACAATCTGGCTCTTTACGCAAAAATGTCACGACCCTTAGTTTACATTATCCTCCATGATCCATCTAGTTTCTGTAGGGTCCAGACTGGTGAATTTATTGGAGATGTTATGGGGGTAACTATGCCTTGATCCTTTAGACCTTTAAGAGTAGCACTAAAAGACCCCACCTTCCCTGCCCAACCCCACATTTTAGGTTGGCAGCACACCAACTGCTAATTATACACTTGGCACTGGAGAGGTGATTACCAATTTAATCTGTGGAGCCAGTATACCCACTGTGAGCCAGACCGTGGCTAGGTCTCCATTTATTACCTGGCTTTACATATACCCACTCTAACAGGGGTCCATGAGAGACTTCAGGTCTTCAGTTTTCAGCTCAGGTTCTCCAACCCTGTGTCCCACAGTCGTGGTTATTTCTCTCTCCCCAAGATATATTTAGCTGGATAAATGGCCAAAAGACCCCTTTAAGTGTGTGTGTGTGTGGGATTGATCAGAGGAATCATTACAGTGCAAACTTGCTATTCCTGGGGACCTGGCCACCTCTTCAATATGTAGTTTCTGGGTCTGAAAGCTGGTTCAGGTCTGGAAACTGAGCAAGGGATCATACTTTATTTTTGAAGTGATTGTCCTTAATCTCCAGGTCATCCATCCTTGGGCTCTTCTGTTATACAAACTAAATAGTGCTCATCTGTTTTGGCCCTAGGGATGCAATGTTCTATTAACCATCTGTATAATGCTATAGTTCAGGTCTGGTGGCTATCTTGCCAACCTTGCCATTCATTACTATTATTACAATCCTTGGGTTTAAGCTTTTAATGCCTACTACCTGCATCCTGTAGTTTTGCTGTCTCACCATCCCCATTGCTACTAAGGATACAAGTTCCCTAACAGCCCCTCCTACCATTATCTCTGGCCTTCAGATGCGTGCCACAGCTGAACATTTTATGTGATGCTGGTGCCCCTGTCTCCAGCACATTCTTTATGTCCTTGGTAAATGGTATGTCCTCTGGAAATTTTTGAGGAACATATCATTGATCTGTTCTGGCATAAATAGCATATCCATCCCAGCACAGCCCTTTATCCCTTCTTCCACCATTTGCCATGGCAATCTTGATATTGCATCTTTGCTAGGGGAGTTGTATTGATTTTTCTCTGTTTCTAGGAGCTATTTACAGCACAGTCTGGCACCATCTCTTGGGGTCCTTGACAATGTTTTAAATTCGTTTGTCTTCAGAGACCACTCCCAAATGATTGAAAACTTCTCTATTTATTTTTATATTCTAGTTACCTTGATTAAGCACCAGCAGAATCCAGGCCCATGTGTACCTCCCTTATTCCTGATGGTACATAATGACCAGATTTTATCATTCTTTTCTTGCCATCAAAATTTACCTTTCTTGTGCTCTCAGATCCCACATTTTAGTGGGTGACATTGGCTGATAATGGGTCAGATAATGGGTCTGTGTTAGTGAAGTAATATGATATCTTCACAGGTAACATGTGGATTATCTCTGGAGGACTCTAAGGCATTGTCAGCCCTAAGAAAAATTAAGAGTTGGTCATTCTTATACCTCCCCTTTATACCCACTTTTCTCTCTACTCACATCTGTTCTACCAGGACTTTAGAGCAGAGATTGGCAAACTATAGCCCATGTGTTCTGCTGCCTCTTTTTTTATGGCCTGTGAGCTAAGAATGTTTTTTACATTTGTGAATGATTGAAAGCATCAAAAGGAAAACAATATTTCATGAGAAATGAAAATTAGATGAAATTAAAACGTGATTGTACATAAATAAAGTTTTATTGGAACACAGCCATATTCATTTATTTAAGTATTATGTAAGTATTATGTAATACTTTCATGTATTAGTGTGTGGGGGGGTTAAGTAGTTGTAAGAGAATGTATGGCCCTCAAAGCCTAAAATATTTACCTTCTGGCCCTTTCTAGAAAAAAGTTTGTTGACCCCTGATTTAGAGTATTCATTTCTTTCAGTATTGCCTGAGCAATCCTTTTTACTGCAGAGTTTCAGCACTCATCAAAATTATTTTCCCTGGATTTGTGTCGTTTATTCCCTCTCAGTTGTCAGGCTGCTGGAAAGCAAGCTGATGAATGAATCTCTATTAAGATGTGAATGGCAGATTGTTCCTTAAAACATCATACCTCCAACAGTATCACATTTCCCTGAAGACTTCCAGTGTTATGTTGTCTGACACAGGGCTGAGACTAAATGGTGGTCTGCAGTGAGGTGAAATTCCCTTCTCAGGGGTATTTAGAAATGTTTGGGGAACATTTTTATGTCACAGTGACTGGTAGGTTCTACTGGTATTAGTAAGTAGGAACCAGAGATGGAGATGTTAAACTTCCTGCAATGCCTTGAAAGTTTTGCGCAATGAAGAATTATTCTGCCCCAAATGCCAATAGCACCCTATGAAGAAACAATGAAAAATATAAGAATGGATCACAACTGGTAGCATCTCAGGCATGAATGCTAAGAGGTAATTTATACATTTTCTTTCTTTTTATTAATAAACATATCATATTATGATTATTCTTACATTTTGGGCCCCCCTGGTATGTGAATTCCTCAAGGGCACAGCCATGTCTTTTTTGGTGGTTGTATAAATGTTGAAGGAATGCATGAGATATTTTGTGGACAAATGGATTTTTGGAGGTTTCTCAAAAATTTTTTTGTATGGTATATGGGCCGGGTCACATTTCATTATTTTTTCCATGTGTGTATCCCATATTACAGCACCATTTGTTGAATTTTCGTTTGCTTTTTTTTGGTGGAGGGAAGTGCATGGACTGGGAATTGAACCCAGGTCTCCTGCATGGCAGGCAAGAATTCTACCACTGAACTACCCTTTGATCCCCAGGTTTCTTAAATTTTATCTTCGATAATTATTTCTAGTATCCATGTGTAGAAGAGTTTTAAATCTATATGACAAAAAAAACCCCTACAAAACATTAAATATAAGAATTCACCCCCCTAGACATAGACCCATAATATTATCCACTGGGCTCACTAAGATAATGAAAGCCAATCTCAATTTGGTTGAAAATTGAGGTGTTTTTTAAGTTTCTAAGCCATAGTTAATGCTTTTTAATATAACGACTAAGGTTTTGAGAAACTGATACCATGTGGTTTCTCTGGAGCATGGCTTTTAAATAAAGTAATTGCTAATATTTAGAAAGCATCTATTATGTGGTAGGCACTCTGAATATATTCACTCATTTAATCCTCACAGTAACCCCATGAGGTAGTTACTATTACTGTTCCCGTTTTTTAGATGAGGAAACTGAGGCACAGGGAGGTTATAATTTCCCTACGGAAACACCACCACTCATAAATGCTAGAACTGGACTTTGAACTTAGTTTGGCTCCAGAGCTTTACCACATCTATGTTATATTTTAAATGACATTACTCAAGATTAAAAAAATATATATATATATATTTTAATGTGGAGCCTACTAAGAAATATTTATGAACTCACATAGTTTTCATAAAGTCTACATTGTTTGCAGAAATTTTTGGTAAATAGAAAAAGTCCAGATTGGAAACATACTTTACACAACATTAAAAAGATACCTGTGGGTAGGCAGGTGGGTGGGGGTGGGAAATAGAGTGCACAGGTGGTTTAGTGGCAGGTGCCCACCCACCAGGCAGGAGACCTATTGGATTCAATTCCCAAGCCATGCATCTTCCCCACAAAAAAACCCAAAACAAAACCAAAAGCAAAAAATTATCCTGTGCAGGTCTCCTTGTACTTAGTATGGTTATAGATCTACTTCAAACATCCTTTCAGCTGACGACATATCCCTGTGTCAGTGGATTCTTGACTCAAAGACAGAAAGTGTAGTGCAGCACCCAGGAGAGATGAGAAGCCATACCCCCTTCCATTCACTAATGCCCCAACCTGTCCTCAGTGCCTTGGGCCTTCTCTCCTTCAGCTCTTTAACATAATTACATCTATCACTTGATCACCAAGCTGATCCGTGTCCTGCTAACACGCATTTGGCGATGGTAATTAGGACTTAGTACATGGTGCTTACTCTAACAGGACTGACCCAGCTCTATCGATCCATAAATACAGCCTTGACAGAAGCCTGAAAATTGGTTCTGGTTGATTGTCTTTACACAGTGCTGTGACTCATTGCTTATTTCTTTCTCATATTTTTGTCATAAAGACTCTGTAGCCTATAATTTTTGTAAGAAGGATATCTAATTCATGGTGTTAAAAAAGGTTTCAGGTAACTACTCACATTTATAGGCCCTCTCCATCCTAGGACAACATTTATTTATATCATCCATTTTTTAAAGCAAATGAAACAGGCTTAGTTTCTTTATTTCCTATTTAATCAAGTATATAGAGCACCTATTATGTGAAAGGGGAATACATTTCATCCTATCTGCCTCCCCCCTGCCCCCAGATATCATGTCTCCATTCTGTTAGAATTGCTATTAGAAGATTAGTCTCTCTGTTTATCATACTGTGGTCAGATGAAATACTTTTTTAGTTCCCGGAACAGCAATAATACTGAAAACATTTCCAGTCCTTATGTTTTGTTGCAACATGAGGCAGAGTCTCAGCACATGCTCCAGCCAGCTGCTCTCAGCTTTTTCCTGTCTCCTGTGTATGCCTCTGTGAGGTTTATGCACGTCATAAACCTTGATAATTGAATGCCATTATGGACAGCCATGCTTCACCACTGTACCCTGCTCCACTCTCCCTACCTCATTCCACTCTCCAACCCCAAATTCCCCACTGTCTTAGAGAACGTGAGCTCCCCAAAGACAAAGCTCTCCTGTCACTATGCCCCAGGACCCAGAATATTACTGGGCATGAGGCAGGGGCTTAGTAATTTTTGTTCAATCAAATATGGTACATTCACAAAAGCGTGTCTATTTTTTTCTTTTTCCTTTTGGTCTTGGTTGTTCTCATGGTTGGTAGGCTTCTTAGTTGAAAGATCTCCTACTTAACTACTTTTTCTCTGATTGTAAGAGTAACGTATTAGCTACAGATATTTTGGAAAACACAGAAAAATTAAAAAGAAGAAAGTAAAAACAACCCCACTCATTTTTTTTTTTTCATTTGCTATCATGTTTTCTAGATGGTATGGATATTGTTTTTCACCTGGCTTTACACTGGGAATTTTCCCACTTAACATTCAGTATTGTTCTAGAATAATTTTAATGCCTGCAGAGAATTTCATCCTATATAATATCTTCCATTTGCATGTCCACTATCCACCCTTCCCCACCTTGCTGTCTGTCTCTGGAGGCTGCTCTGATGGGTCATATCAAGAGGTTCCTACGCCCTCTGGCTTTCCATTGGGTATGGTCATCGGGAGCCCTGGGGTGGGGGATGGATGGATGGTGGGAGGAAGGAGCTAATAGGCAGGTATTTTATTCCTTTGTCTCTGTTAGGTCACCTAAGGCCAACTGTACATCCCTTTTAGGCTAAGGGTATCAGCTGGGTTATTACACTACCTCTTACAGTTTCCCCTACACAGTTGCCTTTGTAAATAGTCACTTGTATTATCCTATTTTGAGTGTGTCAATCTCCGTAGCATACCACCATTTAATCTCCTGGGATTACACTGTTATAAAAAATATTTCAGTTGAACATTCTTATACCTATATCCTGGTTCTAACTTCTGATTATTTTGAAAAGGATAACCTCTCAGAATTAGTTGGTCAAAATATAAAAAAAATAATGTAAGGCTGTTGATATATATCCAAATCGCCTTCTGGTGTGAAACTTAATACAGATAGTAATTTTCTATCTGTTTTGAAAGTCTAGTACTGAATCTCATCTGCGTTGAGAGGCATCCCTAAAAGTATGACTCTTCCTGGTAGGTAGGACCATGCCTCTCACTACAGAAATGAAGGAACTTGATGCTTCCTCTTTCTGCTCCTTGGCACTAAAGGCATGGGTGCGTGATGCAGGTTTTGCTGTTGGATGCTCTTGACCTAGACTTGAATCTTTGAGGAACACAGATATGAAGCCATGGAGATGCTTAGGGATTATACACAGTGGGATGGGATGGCATAGTTGCAAGTGCAGTAGCCATGGACACCATGGTGGCAGAACCAGCGGCAGTGGCCAGCCATGCAGAGGGCCCCAGCTGCCATGACCAACCGTGCCCTTGCTCCCACCTACCAAGGCTCTCTTGGTTCCCATGTCCTGAGCCTAGTTCTTCAGCCTCTCTGTCACTTCTTTACGAATTGACACCTTAATCATTAAGAACGTCCCTCTTTACTTCTTACATTTATTGTTCTGAAGTCCACTTTGTCTGAAATTAACATAGCCATTCCAGACTCTTTATACTTAATGCTTACATGGTATTTTTTTCTGTCCTTTTCCTTTTAACTTATCTCTATCGTTTATTTTTAAAGTGTATTTCTTTTTATACTGCCATAGCTGGAAGCAGAAATTTCTTCCCTATCACTTTCTGTGAACTACTTTGCTCTTTCCTGTAAATTCCTTTTTTGCTTTATTCGCTAGAGCTTGTTTCTACTATTTGCAACTAAGAAACGTGACTGTATGATATTGGTATTGGGAGTAGATTGAAAGCAACAGATCTTCAGGGAAAAGGGGAGAATCCCTGCTTGACAGTTGGAGCAAAATGCAATGAAAATCCCTTTGTTTTAGGGGATGGTCTTCCAGCAGCCGAGGGCATGCAGTGGTGAAACAACTTTTGTGCTCACCTGGAAGAAGAACTCATAAAATACACAGTTTCGAGAAATCAAATGACTCTTGGGATTAGGAGTCTGAAGGGGGTAAAAATTAAGAATATTCTATGATGGGATGGCTAATAATAGTAAAATGATTAAAATAATAGCTTACATTTATAGAGTGCTAACTTTGTGCCAGGTTCTTTACATGTATATCATTAGAGTCTCAAGAGGTGGTACACTAAAAATAGGATAATTCAAATAGACTGTATTGACAAAGGCACAGTTTATGAGGTGTGGACATAGGGAAGTGAAATTCTGGAGCTGGCTCATATGGGCTTATAAAAGCCAATAATTAAACTTTCAGGAAATTTGAAACTTGTTGTTAAAACATTGGAGGCTTGAAATCAGTTATGGTAGGAGAATTTACACTATGGAAATAAAAAACACCCACTATAAATTGCAGGTTTTTTCTTCTTTCTGTAGTGTCATTTTACCACAGGCCACTAGGTAGGAGACAAAAAAGAATAGGGCTATAAGCCAGAGCTAGTAGCAACCAGGCAGTCACTACCCCTAAATGGAAAGGGATAAAGTAAAGGAGTGGTTACCCCAACCCAGAAGGAGAGAAAATAATGTAGAAACAGCTGCCTTGAGAAAAGCAGTGACTTCTGTTCAAGTGACATAGCCAGACCTCACAGGAAGGGAGGTAAGGGAATGAATATCAAGAATTTCCTCTCTAACCTCTCTGAATGTCATGTTAGGGCTTCCCATTTTCCTGCTTTGTCTTATTTTTGGCAATTTTGGATTGTATTATGCATATTATGAATGTTATATTGTGGTGACTCTGGATTCTGTTATTTTTCTCCAATGAGTGATGTTTTATTTCACTTTAGCGTACAATGAACTTAATTGGGTATTAGCCACAAATGCTTTTTTTCCAGCTCAAGCTCAGTCTAGATCTTTATCTTTAGCTGAGGTGCTTTGAATTTGCTCCATGCGTATATAGTTCAGGAGTCAGCCAGAGATGAACTGGCTCTCTTCTTTCCAAAATCTCTCCTCTCTCCAGTGACTGCAGTTGCTTTGGATTCAGTATTCGGATTGTCAGAAGAATTATGAATTTTCTATCAGTACCTGCTGCTTTGAGCATATTAAGCTAAATCTGCCCCTCAGACTAGAAGCAGCAAAATAGAGAATTTATTCTACACAATCCCCTCACTTCCACATAGCCTCCCCGCTGGAATTTGTCTGCTTCTCTTCACTGTCTTGTGCCTCCAAGTAGCTGCTTCTTGTACTATATCCATATTCATAGTAGCTATCAGTAGAGGTGTGTTCGGATATGCCCTTTATTGGCTACTTTTGGAAGCTCAATCCTTGTCTTGAAACATCTGTTTTTTTCTCTTCTCGTTGTTTTCTAGCATGTTCTCCCTTTTCCACCCCACTATTATGGATACACCGAGCCTTTCAAAATGTCTTCAGGCTGCTGTAAAATCTAGATCCTTGTGTTACATATTGAAAAGATTTTAGAGATTATTTAACTGAACCTCTTTGTTGCACAGATGAGAAAACTGAAGCCCAGAGGGGGCAAGGAACTTACCCACAATAAGGGGTGGTGCTACTGTGGAGAACAAGTGAGAGGAATCTGAGAGGGGGACATGAGTTTAGCTGAGGAGAGACACATCTTCAGAACAATGAAATGTAACTTGTGAGACCTGTTGAGAAGAAACTTTTTCTTTGGTGCCTCTCTGAAGCAGGGGTAAGGGTACTATAGATTTAGAACTTGAAATGAGGGAGAGAAAGGATTTCTTTGGAAATCTTGTTTGAAACTGCCATACATTTTAGAGACATCCAGTTGGAAAACATAGCAAACATGTCCTTTCTGAAACAAGTTGTCACATTTCATCACCATGGCTGGTTTTCTATTTCAGTCCTCATCTCTTAAAGCAGCTGTATTTGTGCTGAAGTGAGGCTCAGAACCTGACAGAGGATGACATGTGTTGCATCAAGTTAGAAGCCTTTACCAAAAGGTTGAAGGGCCTTCTCAGTCTTTCTTTACTTGTCTGTTTAAATAAGAATATACACAATCCTCCCCAGTATCCTTATCCTTCTTCTCTTAACACGTCCTTCTCTCTCCATCAAAGCTATATACATTTGACATTAGTCTAGTCTCTTACAAGTAATCTCTCCTTATGGTAAGCTGAGTAGACACCTTATTTATGCAGTCTTCTCAGTTGGTTGGGTGGTCAAAATGTTTTAAATTTATGCTATCTGGTTTATTTTTGTTGTTTAAATTCTATAATCATAATTGTAAGTCAAGGGAGTAAGAGAAGAAAAGAAGTTCAGTCAAGTGAAAAACCCAGAGGGGGTTAAACATGGTATTAACCACAAGTGCCCAGAAGTAGGAGGACAAGATATTAATGTATAAAATCTTAGCCCTTAAATCACCTAAATTTGATATAATTTGTAGGATGTTATGCCTTCAGATAGAAATATGTGTGGATTTTTAAAGAGTAGGTACATTTAAGTTTGGAAATTTCATGGTTGGAGTTATTCCCTTAATGGCATGAGCTAATCTGTGATCAGGTTTTGGGTGAGAGGCTAGACAACCTCTTTTTTTGGGGCTATCTTTATAGAATAGACAACCGAACTAAATCTCCACAAAATTTTGTGATTCAGTAGTACTGTCATTGGAGCTGGAAGGGGTCTTGGAGATGGTCAAGTCCAAACCACATGCTTCAATTCATCCCTGGGTCCTGAAATCAATTTTTTTTGGCACGACCAGTGGGAAAAGAAAAAAGTAAGTACAATAGAATAGAAAATATCATTATAAATGCATATACACAGGCACATTCTGGGTTCAATGAGAATGTACTTCTTACTGTGGGTTATAGTTAGTGTTTGAAAGCCATGATTTTCTTTTTATTAGAGAATTTATAAGTTTACAGAAAAATCATGCACAAAATGGAGAGTTCCCATATACCACCTGTGATGATTTGGAGCTGTATGTACCCCAGAAAAACATATTCTTAACCTTAATCCATTTCTGTGTCAACCCATTGTGGGTAGGACCTTTGGATGAGGTTGCTTCAGTCAAGGTGTGGCCCTTTGCAATCAGAATGGGTCTTAATCCCATTACTGATCCTTTATAAGTGGAACGAAATTCAGAGAGAGAAAACTACAGGAAGCAAGGGAGGAACACCAAAGGGAACTGCAAGAGAAGGGAGAGGCCAGGAGAGGCCAGGAGAGGCCTCCACACTCACTGCCAATATGACAGGGAGCCCAGGATCGCTGGCAGTCTGCCTCAGAAGACCTCGGGAAGAAAACATCACCTTGAAGATGCCATGATTTGGACCTTCTCTTAGCCTCAAAACCATGAGCAAATAGATTTCTTTTGTTTAAGCTGAGACTGAACCATTGCATGGTATTTGCTTGAGCAGCCCAGTAAACAAACATCATCCTCTTATTAACACCTTGCGTTAGTGTGGTATATTTGTTACAGTTGATGAAAGCACATTTTTATGATTATACTATTGACTCTAGTCCATGGTTTACATTAGGATTCACCACCTGTGTTGTATAATCCTATGCTATTTTTTTAAATTTATATTCCAATAATCTATATATATAAACTAAAATTTCCCCCTTTAACCACATTCATATATATGATTCAGTGTTGTTAATTATGCTCATGATGTTGTGCTACCATCACAATCCAATGAAACCATCCAATGAAACTACTCTATTCATTATCAAGTGAGTAAAGAGGGGGTTGATTTGTAGGCTTGGAAGCATGGCTTTCCCCCCATACAATCACTAACACAAGAAACTATAAAACCCCTTCCTGCTCAGAGGATGAAGGTCCTCTTCATAACAGGAATTAGATCCTTCAGGTTCAATATTTTAGTTAAGCCCCCCATGTTTAGGAGCAATTCACTGCAGGAGCTAGCACCTCGTGGGCACCCCTATGTGCTTGCAGGCTGGATGATGATGAAGTGAATATATAACCCAGCATCAGCCCTTAATAGCATCTAGTCACTGCTCTCCCTGGGGTGGGTTCATGCCAGTAACTCCACGGGTACAAGTCTTTTATTTAGAGATCAAGAGGTCAGGAAGTAGAAATCGAACATAAAGTGGTTTTCCCTGATATCAGTTATTGAAAATAAGCTGTTGCCAGCACTAACTTTCTCACGTTAAATGCAACTGACACTATGACCAAATAATTGGTGGTAATTGCAGGTCTGGTATCAGATTTAATAAACTGCTCAAACTATAAATCCTCTAAAGATATAGCTAGCTCCCCTCTAACACAAGGTAGGATTTTCATATCCTTTAACACCTGATTACTGTTGCTTGTGTTTTCCTTCAATATAGTATTTCCTGCTTTTTAATAAAAGAGCTGTCATTTCTAATAAGAATTGAAAAACATCACCTAGAGAAATAACACAATTGATGGGTTGCACAGGCTGAAACATACTGAATAAGCACACATCTTCAAATATTTGTGAGAGAATCTTGACCCTAAGCTGGACCTTCTGTGGGGGCATTGTAACTCACTAGGCAAAATGGGAAGGAGAGTTGTGAGGAGAGTCCTCATTTCTAAGGTTCCTCAGGGCTGATCCCATTGTCTGCAGAAGGCACATCTTTAAAATGAGTACTGGACTTTTTTTCATCTTAGTTGACTAGAAGCTGAGCACCCTTTCTGTTTTGGGGGGTGGGGGGCAGAATGGAAACCTATTTATTCTCCCTGGCCCATGTGGTAGAGTAATATTCCCTGCTGCCCCTTATCATATGTTGATGTCTTTTGTCATGAGAATTCCATCCCATTATAGCGGGGATGGGGCAGGAGTGAGTTTATTTTCCCAGTCTATTGATGTTGGACTTGGCCATATAACTTGCTTGGCTAATGAAATACAGGTAGACGTGGCAGTATGCTAGTTCAAGGCCAAGATCTCAAGAGGCATCTGTGTCCTTTTATGCTCTTGCACTGCTGACATTGCCCAGGGGCAAAACATGCGCTTATAGTCTCTGGGCCAAGGCAAATGAGAGATACATGTGTGGATTTGATCCCAACCTGCAGTTTGGAACTGAGCTTAACTGACCTGCCGCCTGAAACAGAGCTGCCCCAGCTGACCTGTAGTAAGCCTGTACTTTAGTAAATAACAAAAAGAAATGTCTGTTGTTATAAATTTTGGGGATTTGAGGTGGGTTGTTATACAGCATTATAATAAAGATCTCTAGTAAGATAAGGGGAGAGCCTGTAACCAAAATGTGGCTGATTAACTGCCCTTGACTCAGCCCTTGGAACTTGAAGGGGAGACAGAGATAGGGGTCAAACACATTTTATCCTGGTGGCTGTGACCACATTAGAGCAGGCAGCATGGGAGGGAGTGTCTGGGGTGGCAAAGCCTTGCAGGGCTGTGTCTAATGGCTAGAGTCCACAGTGCTGTAGTGGGGGCTGAGTAGATTATTCTTATGGCAAAGTCTTACCTATACTCACTGCCCTTAGGGTCTGCCCAAGCCATGTTTGCCAGATTTTCTATTGATTCTTTGAGTGACCCGATTCCTTTTATGCTTAGGTTTACCAAAGATACATTTATTGGCAAACAGGAATCTTGACCAGTATAGCATGCATTTGGAAGAAACCTGGTCCTCCAATGATTATATTCCTTTTGTATGACCTCACACTATACACAATACAGTCCTAGATTGTCTTATAATCTTTCTAACATCTCTACATACGGAGTAGTACAGTGTTTCAGAGCTCTCAACTCCCACTATAGGGTTGCTGATTTAGGATACAACCCTTTCTTTCCACTCCACCACATCTCAGGGAATTCTTTCTAGCCTGGGGAAAGTTCTCTCCTTCCATGACTCTTCATTATCTTAAGCCTCTACTGCACCTGTCCATCACCCCTTCCTTGCTCTTCTACTTCCCTTCCTTTACTAAACCAGGTAACTTCCCTGAGACAACGAGCAGAGAGCACTGCTTCTTGCTTGATTAAAGAGAAGAGGAAAATACGGGTATTTTCCACCCCTACTGATTAATATTTCCAAAATGTTCTAACCACATGAGCGAAATTGAACGTAACACTCTAAAGATTAGTGGAAATCACCTCTATGACTACCAGTCAGTTCCAAGACAAGTCAACTCACTATTCAATGCCTCAGTTTCCTCATTTGCGAATAGTGTTCTGCCAACTCCCTTAGTTCAAGGCACTGCTATGAGGATGAGTTAAGATTTATGAAACTGTTTTAAGAAAATAAAAATAAAAACTATTAAGGATATCTGAAATTAGTAAATGAAAGCTTCAGGACGCAGATGAATGCCAGAATATTTTGTATTGTCTGTAGCATTTCAGTGTTGCATTTGTTGAAAAATACAATCACTGAGAAGAGGGCGAGGGAAGTGAAGAATGAAAACAAAACCTCATATAAAAAGATAATAATGATGTTCCTCATCTCAAAATCATCTCCAAACTGCCTGTTTTCCTCCCATCAAACAATTGATGGGCAATGAGATTGTGCTTATTTGCAGTTAAAGCTATTGCAATGTTGACAATTAAATGTACATGCAGAACAGAATAATGGAGCAGTCCCATTTTTATCACCAATGTTAGCCATTTTCTCCACAGGGCACAAAGAGCATGAGGGAGGGCTCTGCACTCTGCATGATTTGCATGTAAAATGTGTCCTCTCTGCAGACTAGAAGTGCCTTAGTGGGTTAGGAGTTTGTGTTGGTTTGTTGGTCACTAAAGAGTCATTCACTGTTAACTGGCTTGGCCTCATCTCTTTCTCCTCCATTCCTTTGACTTTCTGAAGAAATTGCTGAAATGGATGAGTCCTTTATTGCAACCATTACTCCCAGGCTAAGAAGGTTTTCATCTTTGCAATACTGGGTTCAAAAATTTCTCCACCAATGTCTTTGGAACTATAGCCTTTCAGGGTAGAATCAAATAATGGCTGCAATGAAACACAGTAGGGAAGAGAAAGTGTAGCAGGTGCTGTTGATACCACACGCCTATCCCTTCAGCTGCATGCCACCTCTAAGCACCAGTCTGTCTTTTCCTCTGCCTGAAAGCTTGCTTTGGAACTGGACACGCTTGCTTCCCCACTGGAGACCAATCTGAAAATGTGTGTGTGTGGAGTGAGTAAAACCTGAAGACGATCCTCAAACAAGGGAGTCTCTCAAACGGTGGGGGATGAATCAGTGGCTAAATGCTCCAGCTTCCCATCTCCTAGTGCAGTGGTTCTCAAAGTGTGGTCCCATTTTCGAGATTTGCAAATTTTCAGGCTCTGCCTAGACCTACTGAATTGGAAACTCTGGGGGTGGGGCCTAACAAATCTGTATTTTAAACTGTGCAGGTGATTCTGCAGTGCACTAACTTTGAGAACCACTGCTCTAGTATAATGATTCTGAGCCAGCTTCTACACATTTTCTCTGGAGGCTCTCCTCTAATTGCTCATAGCAGTTAGACGCCCTATTTTTAGGGTGTGTGTGTGTGTGGGGGGCTTTTCTCCCTTCCCTGGCTCATTTTTCCCACTTCCTCAGTTGTACTTCTGAGGAACACCTACCAAATTCCTGCACTCAAACTCTCTTCTCAAGGTCTGCTTAGGGGAGGTTATGAACTGAGACAAGAAGAAAACCACCATCTGCTGAATGCCTTCCGGGTGCTGGGTGCTTGACACGTATAATCCCATTGTTTCCTCACAGATGAAGAAACTAAGGCCCAGTAAGATCAGGTATGCTGTCCAAGGTCAGCTTTTCAATCTGCCTTTCTGACTGCAAAGCCACATATTGTCCAAACATATGTGGCAACTCTAGAGCCAAACAATTCATAAAGACACAGGTTAAAAGCATGCATTTTTGGAGTCAGATATTTACATGTTCAAAAACTAGTTCTACCGCTTGCTAATTATGTGGCTTTGGGGAATTTTCCTCACCTATCTGAACCTTAGTTTTCTGTGCAAAGAAGATGATCATGCTGACCTCACAGCATCTCTCGCTCACCACAGTATTCGTAACATTGTGCACACAGGACACTGTGGTAGCTAAAGATGGTTTCATTTGATCTTTACAACTCCTTGAGATAGGTGTCATTTTCATCCTAATTCACAGAGAAGATAAGAGAATAGCCCACTTAGCTTCCCCAACTCTTTCCTGGTAGGTCCTTGAAACCTTCAAACAGTTCTTGCTCAGTACAAATATTGGTGCATATAAACATGCTCTTATGTTTCATCAGGATTGTGCTGGTGAGATAAGCATTGCTCTTGCTAACAAGAGGGAAATAAGAATTTAGGTGAATCATGTAAATTGAGCAGGCAGCTGGGCAGAGCATCCCAAGGCCAGCATCTTAGGGTGCTCCTGGCCCAGGTGGAGCAGCTGGAGCACCTTCACCATGGGACTTGGCCCTGCTGCTTACCCCAGTGGAACATGAGTCTAGGCCAGAGTGACAGGAGCCTAGAGCTGGAGGGGACCATCAAGATAATCTAGTGCCACCAGCCAATTTTCTGGATAAAGAAGTGATGCAAAGGAGGTAAGGAATTTATTCAAGGTCATATTCCTATTTAATGGGGCTCAGAGTAAGCTCCAGCATAACTATGCAGAAGGTAGATCCAGGTGAGTTCCATGTCCTCTTTCTTTGCTTGTGTCCAGCCCATGAGACCTGCCTCTGTTATGTTGTTAACAGTTATTAAAAACCCCAACACAACAAGCAGCAGATATTTATTGCTGTGAAACAATACTATCCTCATTCTCACCTCCAAAATCATTCTAGCAAACAACTCCTGGAATTCAAAAGGGCCAAAGAACCCCACCAATTTGAGCTCCAGTGTCTCTTGAAACAGACATAACACGCTGTTTTAGTTTCCTAGGCTGAGCAAGCAAAACCATGCAATGGTTCAGCTTAAACAATGAGAATTTATTTGCTCATGGTTTTGAGGCTTAAAGAAAGTCCAAATCAAGGCACCCTCAAGGCTATGCTTTCTCTCTGAAGAATGTGGTTTTCTGGGGCCAGCTGCTGACCAGCTTTGGTCCTTAGCTTGTCACATGGCAAGGCACATGGGGGCATTTCCTGCTCTCTCCATTTTCTTCCAGGTTCTGTTGATGCTAAGCTTTTGGCTGCTTCTTCTGTGGCTTACTCTCTCTGTCTGAATTTCATTCTGCTTACAAAGGACTCCAGTAATAGGATTAAGACCCATTCTGATTGAGGTGGGCCATTCCTTACCTGAAGTAGCCTCATCAAAAATTCCTACTTACGATGAGTTTCCACCCACAGGAATGGATTAAGTTGAAGAACATGTTTTTCTGGGGTATATAGCAGCTCCAAACCATCACACACACCAATATTGATTCCTCCCCTGTGTGCTCAGAAATCCTTACCTCAAAAAGCCAGTGAAACTGTGGCTTCTGGCTCTTTGTGCCCAGTCACTCATGGATTTGGTAAATTCTCTAGAATTTCTCCAAGTTGAAGAAAGTGACTTAGGCTCAGCAGAGTCCTATCTTTTATCTTTAGGCCCAGAGAATTTTGAGGGTGTATCCAGGGTGCAACTCTGACTAACTGGCTCATTCCCAGAACTGCCATGGTGCACACTAATGTGTGCCACCTCCCGTGATTGTGCCAGCGGAGCTGATCTTTTGCAAAGCCTGAGCATGCATCTCCTCACTTCCAGGCAGGATGGGTCATAGGAGAGTGAGGTGCCAGCTGCTGCAGCAAATGACAAAGCCCCAACTCTCTTTTGTCTATGTAGAGTACCTTTCAAACTTAACCCAACCCCAGTTATCTTCCTCAGACCCTTTTGGGCCTTAAGCAGTAAGATTTTTCCAGAATGTTCTGAGGACCAGTTTTACATCAGTGACAATACAACATTAATTTTCTCTAAAATAGTGCGTAGGTTGGGACTACAGATTTGTAATGATTAATTTAATAATGTGCTGAGCAATGTTAGAAGACGTACTGAAAATGTAAAGAATGTTGAAATGTGTATCCATATTTAAATGAAGCCTCCAAAATTTTGGGAAATTAAAAAATATAGGAGTATTTCTACTAACAGAGTAAAAATGTCTATATGAAAATAAATATGTATCAAATACTATATATATTATGAGAAATCCAATCAGAGAGAGAGAGATAGGTAAGGCACTGTAAGGATGTATGTTAAGATGTCAAGTAAGGGGACAGGGTGGATTATGCTATAAACTGTTATTAAATGCAAGCTAAATAAGAGGCATTTCTGCCTTCACCATTTATAAATTCGACCAACCCTTTTTGAATCTACTTCTATTTCCTGCCTGTACCTTCTCCTGGGGGTAATGAATTCCACAAATTTATTACCCGCTGTGTTAAGTAATGCTCCCATCAAGCACACTGGGAAACCGGCTCTTCCTGCCAGGGAAGGTAAGTGAACTTTCTGCCAGTTATTTCTGCTTATTAAGTGTGCCAGGGCCATTTGTGAGGTGGAAGAATTTTATGACAAATTGTTCCATTGTGATGCATCATTTTCATAAATTATGTTACTATGCAGATTTAGGAAGCCTGAGCAATAGGTATAATTTTATCTCATGGACACTGAATTGTATTTCCATCTTTGGAATGACTGCTAGAAAGCATAAAGTCAAATTTATGGGCCCCGTAGCTTGCGAGGACTTCACTATATGCATTTTTGTATTAGTCACATTTCTGACCCTACTTTTGAGTCTTTCTTTTATTTTTTTCTTTTCTTTCTCATCTCCTTTGAATCTGTTATTTTGCCATATTGTAGGCATATTTATAAGCTTCAGTAGACCCTTTTTGAATATGAGACAAGGAATTGACAAAGAAGGAACAGACAGATGCTGACAGACATACACAGAGGGAGACGTGGAGAAGAGACAGAGACAGAGACAGGGATGGAAAGGGATCCAGGAAGTGAGAGTTAGAATAATACAGTGACTTTCCTGTGAGGGCTTATAGGATTTCTATCTTTACTAACCTCATAAATATAGCATTCTTTGTTGATCATTCCAAAATTTCAAGTTTCAGTAAATCAATCTCTGAATAATGATCCAAGAGCAATAATATGCACCAATTACTCAACCAAATGACAATGAACATCAATAGTTCTATAAAAGCAAAATACATGCCCCATATGCTAATGTATTTAAAAAATTAAGTTGGATTTAGTTAGGCCCTGATTTTATTTTTTTAATTCAGCTCTTGCAAATGATACCCCACCTAAAGTTTTGGAACAGCAAACCTTCATAAAGAGCTATTCCATTAACAAAAGGAACCAGGGAGAGATAGGATGCAGGGCAGGAGATAGGATTCTATACAATAAAGCTATTCAGATTAAACTTTTTCAATGAAATATTATCTTGCCATCCCACTTGTTCCTCCTGTTGCTTCCTAGGAATATTTCCTGGCTATTTTCTTTCAAAGTTTCCTCAGCCATAAAGCTTAGATGTCTCTCTTTCCTTCAAGACTCTGTTCCAGTCCATCTCCCTTTGGGTTGCCCCTGGAAATTCAGTTCTGCCCACTTTGTTATGCCATGCAAGTTGGCTCTCTGCACCTTATAGACTCCAGGCTTTTTTTTTTTTTTCCTATCTTCAAAGATTCATCAATTTGCAACAAAGGTCATCTTACGGGTCATGATTTTTGTTTGAAAACAACAGAAAATGACTTTGGCTAATCTAAGTAGAAAAGGAATTTATTGGAAGGCCATGGTAGCTTTCAGAATCAGAGGAGAAGCTGCAGAACCAGGCTCAGAGAATAGAACAAGCCAGAGAAAGCTCCTGAGCCAGAGTAAGCTCAGTAGCCAAGAACACTGCCAGCGTCATGCCACATGAGTGGTCTGGCTGGGATGCCCCCGTAGGCACCACCGGAGATGGACACTTGCATTCTTGATTCCATTATTGCCAATAGTCTCTGTCTTTGAATCTCAAGGGACTGATGCAAAAGCTGGATTGACTTAACCTAGGTCATGTGAGTGTGCTCCTGCTGTAGAGAGTGGAGGAAGGGAACCTCTTCCATCACTGTTGACCCTGTCTCCTATCAAGAACCATGCCACAGGGTTGCAAGACTAGTTCAGTGGTAGAATTCTTGCCTGCCAAGCGGGAGATTCGGGTTCGATTCCTGGTCCATGCACTTCCTGAAAAACAAGTAAACAAAACAAACAACAACAAAAAACAAGCAAAAATTCAACAAACAGTGCTGCAGTAACGGGATACTCACATGGAAAAATAATGAAATGTGACCCTGCCATAGAGCATACAAAAAAAAAAAATCAAGAAAAGAATCATGTCATTGGGGAAGGAGGATTTCATCCAAGATGGTGGGGTATATAGATGTCGGATAACCAAAAATGGGGGGAGGAGGGTGTCCTATAAAATCTCCAGTTCTGGGCCCTACCATTTAGTATCATGTGGTGTCTTGTCCTCTGAGTGAGGTCAAAAGTCACTGGAAAGTTTTAAGGAATGGCAGGGCATGATATGACTTATATTTAACAGGATTGCTCTGGCTTCTGTACTGAGAATAGACTGTAGGGGGACAGGGGTATAAAAACAGGGAGATCTGTTTTAGGCTTTGGATCTTGAAACTTCTCTGGGGAAGGGCATCCTTTTTATCCTGTGGGATTTCTAACAGTGACACTTTCCTTCATACTCCTATTCTCCTTCCCTTCCCTAATTTTTCCTTGGCCTTCAAAAATGCCTTGCTCCCAACTCTGCAAGGGAACTCATTATCCTCCTCCCTACGTTGGGACATGACTCCTAGGGCTGTAGATCTCTCTGGCAAAATGGAACATGACTCCTGGGGATGAGCCAGGACCTGGCATCTTGGGATTGAGAAAGGCTTTTTGATCAAAAGGGGGAAGAGAAATGAAACAAAATAAAATTTCAATGACTGAGACATTTCAAATAGAGTTGAGGTCATTCTGGAGGTTATTTTTATGCAGTATACAAAAATCTCTTTTCAATCTGGGGTGTATTGGAGTAGCTACAGGGAAATATGTGAAACTGTTGAACTTTAATCCAATAGCCTTGATTCTTCAAGACGATTGAATAATGATAGCGCTTTCAAGGTGTGATAACATGACTATGAAAATCTTCTGACACTCCCTTTAGCCAGTGTATGGACAGAAGAGTAAAAAAAGACAAAAAAGAAATAAATAATGGGGGTGGGGTGGGGGATGTTTTGGATGTTCTTCTTTACTTTTATTTTTATTTTTTTTGGAGTAATGAAAATGTTCGAAAATCAATTGTAATAATGAATGCACAGCTACATGATGCTACTGTGAACCACACTGATTGTACAATTTGGATGATTATATGGTATGTGAATATGTAAAATATCTCAGTAAAATTGCATTAAAAAATTCTGTGCTTCATTTAAAAATAACCACTTTAAATCTGCTTTCATTTGGATTTGGTAATTTTCCTGCTTTTTTGGCAGGTGATACATTGTCTGGCCCTAGGAATCAGTGTCTTAGACAAATCCTATAAGCCTGCCACCTTGGATATTGACCAAGGAGGTGAAATGGATCCTTTAACATCAACTCAGCCAGCCTAGAAGCACATCATCCTCTATAAATGAACATGAAGGGTGATGAATTTAGGGATATGCGGTTTCCTTCCACTTATGTGCTTATAATTTAGTATATAGAATTCCTAGCTCAGAAATGGGTTTGAAAGTCTCCTATTTTAGACTTTTTAAAAACAGCCAAATTACTTGTGAGTTATTTTTGAATAATGTTCAACTCAAGATATTCTTTAGGTACATTTATGCCTTGAATCCCTTGGCTGGCTTCCCAGTTGTTGGTCTTCATTCATCCTTCTATGTATTGATTGAACAAATATTGACTTGACTTCTCACAAACTCAGTTTTTATCTCCCAGTCCTGGCTCTGCTTATTCCCTTTATCATATAAATCTTTCCATTTGTTTATTCTCTGGATGGCTAGAAATATGGCCATTCTAAGAAAAACCAAGAGCCTTTTGCATTTGCTTAGTGCTCTCTAGATTTGTCTGCTCAGTGAATTTAATCCTGTTGAACTTTTATCTTGAAAGCCATCTGGAGAGAAGTGGACAAGGAGCTGGGGGCCCTTAAGTTGTGAGTGGTTTTTCTTTTCTTTTCCTTTATTTCCCTCTAACCACAGTTCTTTTCCACTGTCTTTGCTTAATGTATTTCTTTAGGCAGCGTAATTCTACATGTACTTTGGCTGCAATGAAATAATGGAAGTTCAGGAGTGAAATGTACAGAGAAAGAAGTTCCAGTATTAGGTTTTTGATAAATAGTTGATTAGATTTGGTTATTTTTCTTGCTTTGCAATGTTTTGGTAATACTTTTCTGAGATAGACCCTATTTTTCTAGTGACAAGAGAGACTTTAGGAAACTTCAATTGGTTGGGAACAAAGGAAAGAGCGCACTAAGCAATGGCTTTGAAACCTCTGCTATGTGTGAACCTGAGCCAGGAAGAAGTAAACAGAGACTATAGGCAGGCCCCACTTTTGCCATAGTCTCTAAGAACTGTCATGAAGGGAATTTCATTTCCTTCTTTGGGGCTACATTCTTATCTGAGAGTATAATATAAAAAACAATCATGTAGATAAGTTTCAATATTTACAAACAAAAAATATTATAAATCCAGCTAATTTAAAATAGTAAAATGATATTCCAATTTCTGTAAAAAATCACAAATATGTTTTATATATTTATTACAAAATGGCCCTAAATTGTATAAACACATAACACATAACATATTAATCTACTGCTTCATAAATGACCAAGATCGTGTTAATTAATAATTAGTCTGGGAAAAGAGGAGGAACATCTCACAAGGACAGAGTTGTGGCTAGAGTAGAGGCAGAGGGTGCAGATGGGGCGTAGGGAATGAATGAAGTTTCATTCCTCATGGTTCCTTTTCTTCCTGTGCAGCGGGAGGGGAGGTGGTGGGTCAGGGAACTTTAGGGGAGAGAAGAAGTTTAGAGATGGCTGATGTGATGAAAGAGAATGCGGCACACACAAGGATTGCAAAGCACGACGGGAGTTGAAGGTCTTGATTTTATGCTCCGTGACATTTCACCCCCTCATAGGTGTGTGTGTGACATCTCTAATAGTCCTGATGAAGAAATGGAAGGGGGGTCAGCAGCACTGAGTGAAGCGGGAGATTTGCTGGGTAAGTGGGTAAGCTGGTCTCTTAAAAGTCTGTTCCCAGGTAAAGCACTCGAAGATGATTCAAGATGACTTGCAATATCATGCCAATTCACAGTACCGAGAGCCTTGTTGACATGCTATGCGAGTACTTCATTTTTTGTTGGAAAGCTTAAAACCAGTCTACTAGGTCATTGTATTCTAGGACAGCCAGATGGTAGAATTCAGCACAAATAGCTCTAAACACCAATAAATGAATGGGTGAAAGTAGGTGATTCTTAGCTGCATAAGAAGGATGTGGTGAGCCATGAAATACAGAGCAGTAAAAGGTGTGGAATGTAACATTTCTATAATTAATATATGTATTTACTCTCTTTGTGGAGGCACTAAGGTAGTTTTTATTTCCACCCCCTGGAGTTTTTAATTCTATAATAGAGAGGAAATTTATGTTGAGAGGGGTAACACAGCTAGGGAAATGCTATAGACTTAAGGTTTTAGCCTCTTGAAGAAGAGACTCCTCCAGCCTTTTGGGGGATGGGGTAGGAATTCATGAAGTAGTGAGAACTAGGAGGCACTGTTTAGACGCTGCACTGATTGGGGTTTTAGAACACAGATTAATGTAGTTTAAGTTGCCATCGAATTTTAGCGCTGGAAGGCGTATGTATGCATTTGCATGCCAGTCAGGGATTGAGCCAAAGTCCAAAGACAACTGGATTTGCATTTGATCTCGTAGAGGACTGACAGCTGGGCCCTTGTGAAGCTTTCTGTTAATGACTGGTGAACTCTTCTGTGATCCTGCCTGACCCATCAGATCCCATTGACTGTTTGCTCTCTGAGAGTAAGCTTGTTATACTGTCTTGCTTGAGATATACAAAAGCCTACTTTGTGCAGAAATAGGATCGCCATATGTACAGCTGCAATGGTCTCCTCTTGCCTTTCACTCTCGCATGAGTTTTTTGTTCTCAGATAAATATGAAATTAGCAGCTTCTATTAAGGACCGTAAAGTTGGTAGCTGTCTCTCCTGGCTTTTATATCTTGCACTCTTCCTCAGAAAAAGGGGCTGGGGATATCGTTTCTCATATAAACGCTGAGAAACCACACTTGTATCTGACTGCCTAGTAAAATGACTTCCATCAATCATTACCCCTGCCTAATAGCATTACAATGTGAATAACGAGTAGTTCTCACCAAAGACCTGGGATTTTTTAAATATGGTTTTGTTGGCCTGTGACCATAGGTTTCTTCCTGCTTACCCCCCAGCTGAAACCTTGTTAATTCTCACAAGCTCGTCTGAGCTGAAACAAACAAGTGGAAGGTCTTTGGGGAAAAGCACACAGATAGTGAAGTGTCAGGTTTGGATGGCGTTGCAGTAGATGGCGCTCCTTCCTCTGAATCTGAGCCCCTTTATTGTGCTGCAACCCCAGGAGGGAAGTGTCATGTTCCAGGTAGCAACATTCAGAAGCATGAGATGAAATGAAGACCTGCCTTCTAATCCATCAAAAGCCAGCTTTCACCTCAAGCCGCAGCGTATTTGAGTTTCAAGCAATGATTAGCTCTGTGGTTAGATTAAAAAAAAAAAAAAATCTAGCAAGCATTTACGCTCATAGCTTCAAGCTTCAATTTTGGCCAAGGTGAATGATCAGCTCCCTCTTTCTTGAAGCATCCCAGATAGATAGGTTTTTCCTTGTTGCCTTTTTAATCCAAAAATTGTTATTGCAATATACAGCTTAGGTTTCATAGGATTTCTTGCTGCCTTTCACAGGACTGGATGTCAATTCTACAGTCCTGGCCATGCTCTATTTGGGAGATTATGCTTTACTGAGCTTAAGCAAAGTTACATAAAGCTCTATCCATAAGATAATTCACTTTTTACAAACCATTGTCCAAGACCTGATTTGAGATCCTCCCTCCTTTCCTCTTTTTTTTTTTGCAGCAAAACCACTGGTTTTGTGCTCCTACCTCTTATTTCAGGCAGAGAGTCTGGGGTAGTGAACGAATCGGCAAAGAATCTCTATTTTCCACGGACTCTTAACATTGTTGTTATTTCCACAGATTTTGCATCACTGTTTTCCATATTCACGGAAGACAAATTAGAGAATACAGTAAGTAAAGAGGAAAAATCCCAACTATTTACTTCTGTTTTTTTTTTTTCTCTCTCTCTCTCTCTCCTTTCCACTTACATATAACACACACAGGCACATATACTTATCTGGCAAGATTATCACCATCTTG
Organism: Tamandua tetradactyla; assembly: GCF_023851605.1. Lineage (NCBI taxonomy): Eukaryota > Metazoa > Chordata > Mammalia > Pilosa > Myrmecophagidae > Tamandua > Tamandua tetradactyla. The sequence goes on from NC_135340.1 coordinate 60,061,640, forward strand.
GCAGGAAACAGATGGGACACTCTGTGTAGGTAATCGATGAAAACTTTAATAAAGGGAACATTTACAAAAGTGGAGCAAGGCTTAGGAAAACTGATAAAAGACCCTGAGGCAAAGCTATGAACCCCGAAGGCTAATAAATGCTTTGTATCTTTCTTTCCTCTTTGGCCTTCAGTAGAGTTTGGTCAGTGGGAGGCGCCAGCAGGAAATCCAAGGCCCCAGGAAGAATGAGTGTAATCTAGGGGGGAGAGACCTCCCCTTCCCAGCTGGTTTACTGTGGGTTGGCTGCATCTCTCCAGTGAATGCACAACTACTTGTCCTAGACAGCCCTCTGGAAAACTTGTTTCTCCTCTCCTTGCCCTGTAGGATTTCTTGTTTCTAGCCTCTGAGTATTTTTTTATCCCTCATTACTTTGCTTTACCCCTGCTCTCACCTTTGTAAATGGTTGCTTCATTAAACTATTCCTGATTACCCAATTGAATGTGCTGCCTGTTTTCTGCCTAGATCCTGGCTGGTATCCATGTCTTTCATCTATGCTCACAAATACTCAGCCATTATCTTTTTTTTTTTTTTGGGGGGGGGTGCATGGTCTGGGAATTGAACCCAGGTCTCCCGCATGGAAGGCAGGCATTCTAACCACTGAACTATCTGCCGTTATCTTTTTTTAAGGCAGTTTTATTGCCTTATATTCACATACCCTATAATCATCCAAAGTATACAATCAACAGTCCACGGTATCATCATATAGCTGTGTATTCATCACCATAATGAATTTTTGAGCATTTTCATTACTCTAAAAAAATACGTGTATGATTAAAAATAAAAATAAAAAAGAACACCCAAAACATCCCATATTGCTTATGTCCCCCTATAATTTATTTATTTTTTTATAATTTATAATTTTTAAAATAATTTATTTATTTTTTGTCTTAAATTTTTTACTCATCTTTCCATACACTGGTTAAAGAGAGTGTCAGCCACAAGGTTTTCACAATCACACAGTCACAACGGTAGAGCTATATAGTTATATGATCATCTTTAAGAATCAATGCTACTGGATTACAGTTCAACAGTTTCAGGTATTTCCCTCTAGCTATTCAAATCCAATAGAAACTAAAAAGGGATATCTATATAATGTGTAAGAATAACCTCTGGAATGACTTTTCAACTCTATTTGAAATTTCTCAGTCACTGAAGCTTTATTTTGTCGCATTTATCCTCCCCTTTAGGTCAAGAAGTCTTTCTCAATCCCATGATGCTAGGGCCTGGCTCATCACCAGGAGTCAGATCTCACATTGCCAGAGAGATTTATACCCCTGGAAGTCATGTCCCACATGGTGGGCGAAGGCAGTGGTTTTACCTGCTGAGATAGCTTCCAGAGAGAGGCCACATCTGAGCTACAAAAGAGATTCTTTGGGGGTGACTTTTCGACATAATTAGAAGTAGGGCTTAGCTTCTTCTCTGCAGGAATAAGTTTCATAAAGCAAACCCCAGGAGTGAGGGCTTGGCCTATTAAATTTGTAGTCTTTAATGCTTGTGAGAATACCTTTATTTCCATATTTTCCCTCAGTTCCTCAAGAGGGCTTTGCAAATACTTTTTTATTCTCTGCTCAAATTACTCTGGGATGTACCAGGGTATCACACTACCCTGTACAAACCAACAAGATCTCACTCCCTATTCAAGTCAACCATTATCTTTTGATTATTGCTTCTACCTCATTCTCTGATTTCTTTCCTTCTGGAATTCTAATGAGATATATCGTTAGCTTTCCCATCTCTTAATCTCTCTCATATTTTCCATCTCTTTATCTATCATTGTTGAATTGTGGATGATTTTCTCACGCTGGGTTTCTCATTAGCTATCTCTAACCTGTTCTTTAACCTGTTTATTGAATTTTATATTTTCACTTCTAGAAATTCTGTTTGGTTCTTTTACAAATCTACCCAACATTTTTACTTTGTGCCCTGTTCTTTCTTAATGGTTTCAAGTCCTTTTATTTTACTACTTGAAATGTAATTATTTAATACTTTCTTTTGGAATGTTGTGTTATATTATACGCCATGCAAGTCTTCCTTTTTGTTTGGACTGCTGTCCTCATGGTGACTCCTTTACTTCTTTGTTTGTAATTTTTTATCATGAGTTCTTTTTCAGCCAGAATGTATACATTTGTATGTATATTGTGTGCCAGAGAAAGTTCTGCATGCTTTGGGCTTTAGAAGTGTTATGGTTAAAATCTGATGTGAGGCACTATTTTCTGGGGTCTCACCACTTTTCTTTCAAGAGAAAGCCAAGAATTTTCCAGACCATCAGTTTCTGGTTTCTTTGTACCTAAGAGTTCAGTTCTCATCTTATCCCTTTCCTGTTGCATTTTACTGTTAACTGCAAGGAGAAGCCAGGCTGCATTTTCCATATTTAGTTTGGAAATCTCTTCTGCTAAATATCCAAGTTCTTTAGTTTCAAATTCTCCCTTCTATCCAACACCAGCAGTCAATTTTGCCAAATTCTCTGCCACTTTAAAACAAGGGTCACCTTTCTTCCAGTTGGCAATGCCATATTCATAATTTTTGTCTAAAACATCATCAGAGGTATTCTTAGAGTCCACATTTCTACTAGCAGTCTATTCAAAGCACTTCAGACATTTCCTATTCACCTGCTCAGAGTTCTTCCAGAATCTTCTCCTTATCATATAAAAAGCCATTGCAGCACGTTTGATATTTGCAAATTGCAGCACCCCACATGTTTGATACCAAATCTGTTTCAGTTTGCTAAAGCTGCCTGAATGCAGTATATCAGAAATGGATTGGCTTTTATAAAGGGGATTTATTGAGGTACAAGTTACAATTCCAATGCCATAAAAACGTCCAAACTAAGGCCCCACAAGATGATACCTTCTCAGAGGAAATGCAGCATTGGGTTCCTCTGTCACATGGGAAGACACATGGCAATGTCTGCTGGCTGTCCTGGGTTGGTTTTAAAATGGATCTCTCAGTTACTGTGGGTCATTTTTGGCTTCTGCCAGGGGGTTTCCTCCTGCATCTTCAAACGTCTGTGTCTAGGAATTTCCTTCTACATCTCCAAATGTCTGTGTCTGGGCATCAGCTGTGACTCTTTCTCTCTTTGTGAGCTCCTTTAAGGTGTACAATAAACTAATCAAGACCCACCTTGAATGGGAAGAGTCACAACTCCATAGAAACAATCTAATCAAAAGATCCCACCTACAATAAGACTGCACCCACAAAATTGGATTAGGATTAAAAGAACATGGCTTTTCTGGGGTACATAACAGTTTCAAAACAGCATATTCCACCCTTTGGACCCCCAAAAGACATGTTCTTCTCTTAATCAATATACATTAATTCCATCACAATATCACAAAAGCCTTAAACCATTCCAGTAACAATACGAATACAATGCCAGTTGAAAAATAGTATAAAGTATTGTCAAAGTCAGTTGCAGGCATGGTCTGTTTAAGGCCAAATTCTCCTCTGGCTGTAGACCTGTGAAACTCAGAACAACTTAGCTGCTTCCAATATAAAGGAGAGATGGTCATAGGATAAATGTTCCCATTTACATAGGGTGATTTTGGAAGGAAAACAGAGGTCAAGGGTCCCAATCAGTTTCTAAAACCTGCAGGGCAAATTTCATTAGATTCAAAGTCTGAGAGTCATTCATACAATGATATTTCCTCCTCAGGTTTTGAGAAAGTGGCAGTCACACCGTTTCTAAGGTTTCACACAGTAGCCCTTATCTCTCCAAACACTGGGATGAAGGTTATAGCATATCCAAGCATTGGGGAGACCCCTTTGTTCTTGAGTCCACCCTTTCCAAGCATCAGGGAAGCACCTGGATTCTCTGCCATCTCTGGGGCACACACTCAACCCCTTCAGAACAATGGGATGGTTGCCAGGCTCCCCCCAATCCCTGGGGAATGTACTCCACCCTCTCTAAGACTTGGGGCACCAAAACTCTTCCTGAACATTGAGGTAGAAGGCCTGTCCTCTGCCAATGGGGCAAACACAGTCTTCACATGCATGGGTCATGCTCTCCTGGGCCTGCTCTCCTGGCCCAAGATTTCCTGGCTCCAGACCTTAGCTTCCATGATTCTGCCTTTGAAGCAATTTTTCCATCAATCTGTTCCTTTTAGTCCAGACTGGCAGTGGCTCCATTTATACAGATCTCTCAACAAACTTATAGGTTTTCCTTGCAGCATACAGGGGTCACACCCATCAGACAATAGGACTTTCCACACATCCTTTCTGGATAACTTTATCTCCAGTCATGGCTTTTCCTGAAATCACTGACTGGTTCCATTTATAATGGTGTCAGATACAACTGTGAGGATATCCAAGTCCAAATTCCGTAGGGCAGGCCATAAGCTGACAGCTCTGATGAAGGTCTTCATGAATCCACCCAGAAGAGGCTGGCTGGCTGAAGCAGAGAGAGAGGTTCTCTATTCTGACTTCTCCTTTAAAGTCTTCAGCTGATTAGATTAAATGTCACTAATTGCAGAAGATACTCCCCTTGGCTGACTGCAGATGTAATCAGCCATGGATGCAATCAACATGGATGATTTAATAAACCCTGGTTTATTAACCAGCCACAAAATGTCCTTGCTGTAATGGTTAGGCCAGTGACTGCTTGACCAGACAACAGGGCACCATCACCTAGCTGAGTTGACACATGAACCCAAACCATAACAGTCTACCCCTCGTCAACTTGGCAGCTATACACATCATCTTAAACCATACTTGATCTCTAAATAGAACACAATAACAGGTATATTTTTCACCTAACAGTACTCAACTGTCCTAGATACAACTTGAAATGCATTAAATCTATCCAGAATAGAGTGCAAGCCCTTGGGTATTTAATATCTTAAACTTGATATTCTATAACTTAAATACTGTGACATGAACAATACAACTTGCAAGTCTTTGAATCCCCTGCCCAAGAGAGGGGATAAAATACTTGGGTAATTTCTTTTGTTTTGTTGTTTTTCCTCTTCACTGTGTTTATGGCAATCAATTGAAATACAATTGGGAATTCATTTGTTTTAATTTGTTTGAGGCTTTGGGTTTTTTTCTTTCTTCCTATCATCACTGATTTCATTTTCTGTTTTGAATATATAGAATATCAACATGTTCCCTTACATAGAAACTACTGAAAGGTGTATTCAGAGAAATGTCACTCCGTCCCATGGACTTTCTACCCCATGCTATCCCTTACCCCCTATAAGTAACCATTTTCATTGTTTTTTGATGTATCCTTCCTGTGTTTCTTTCTGTAAAGATAAGCAGATATATCTATGCATTCTTTAATTCCCCTTCTTTCTAACATAAAAGGTGGCATACCATGTATGCTTTTTTGCACTTTGGGATGCTTCTTTCTTAACGGGAGAGGTAAGAAAGAAGGGGAGAGCTACCATCTTCACTAGTTTTAGAATTCTTTTCTGTTTTAAGTTCTCCCTTTCTGATTCTCCCAATACCCTTAAAGGATGAAGGCTGGTCGGAGCTGGATGTGAAAGTTAATTTGTGTATGAATCATCTGGGATCTGGTAAAAATGCAGATGTAGTTCCTCTTGAGTGGGGCCTGAGAGCCTGCATTTCTCATAAGCTCCCAAGAGCTTTGCTGCTGGTCCTTGGCCACATTTTGAGGATCAGGACCCCAGACAGTCCTGGGTGCAGTTAGACTGCATTAGTCATGAGCAGTTTTCCTTGATTCTGAATGAACCTCAAACCACTATTTCCTGAAACGTCCTTTAGGAACCAATATACTTACTTGTCTAAATGGGTTTGTTCAGGAAAGGAATTTGTCCACATATGGCTAGTATTTTATTTTGCTAGTGGTGGTATACTGGAGGAAATAAACGTGAAATGTTATTTCATATTTTGACAAAGCATGAAATATCTCTTTCACCTGTTTTTTCTCTAGTGCCATTCCTATTTCACTATTTTGTTGCCTCATGAACTGCTTGTTTCCTGCAAGGAGATTCAGGTCATTTGAGGCATGTTAATTATTGAGCAAATACACCAAATTTGCTCTAAAAGGGAAAAGGTTGGGTGGGCTGTGCCATGGTGTGCTATGATAAAGGGAGTGTCCTCTAGATCCTGGTAGTTAGGGGAACCTGTGTCCTCAGCTTCTAGTCTGTGGGTACAAATGGGGTAATAAATGTTTTATTTTTTAAAATATTTTTATTGAGATATCTTCATGCACCATACAGTCCATCCAAAGTATACAATCAGTGGCGCACAATAGCATCACAGTTGTGTATTCATCACCGTGATCATTTTTAGAACATTTGCATCACTCCAGAAAAAGAAATAAAAAGAAAAAATGAAAACCCTAGACATCCCATACCCCTTACCCCTGAGCACTAGTATTGCAATCTACCCAGTCTTTTTTTTACTCCTTAACCCCCATTATTTATTTGTATTTTTGTCCTTATATATTTTTTCTTACTCATCTGTCCATACCCGGGATAAAGGAAGTGTCAGCCACAGGTTTTCACAATCACACGGTCACATTGTAAAAGCTATATAGTTATACAATCTACATTTTCCAGGCATGACACTTTTATTTTCCCATAGGCACTCAGTTCCTCCCCAGAGCCTCTCTGGGTTATTTCTGGGAATTCTTGGTACCTGTCCCAATTGTGCTCAAGTTCAAGTCCGGCCTTGCTAGCCTGCTTCATTTCCTCGGGTGTTGACACCTTAGTCCTTTCCATTGCTTTCCTCCCTCCTGGACATCCTCACACAAACCTCACTCTCCTTCAGACAAACAAAACAAAACAAACAATCATGTATATTAATAAATAGGTATCTTGAGGAGCTCCGCAGCTCAAGAGTTCTGCAAAGCGTTAAACTTGCAAATGCCAGTTTGGGCTGATTCTACCCTAATTTACTATTATAGTGTTGAAAATTGGAGGTTTTCATTGATTCCTAGCTTTACATTGGGGTAGAGGTTTTCCCAGAACTGTACTGGGTCTAGTTGGGTTTCTTTCTAGAAGAGAGTGACAGTGGTTACTCTGGGTCTGTGAAAGTGGCTTCTAATTAAACTACCTTGGTACTTTGGCACTTAGCACCTCCCCAAACAAACAAAAAGGTCAATTTATAATTAGAAAAGCCCTTGCCTTTTACTCTGGAATGAAGCTTAAGAAGATAACCAGACAAAGGCCCCTCTCCCTGCACAGGACTCTTCAGTCCCTAGTGGACAATAGTCATAATCTAAAATCTATTACATGTAATTTCAACATCATTTAGCACAGCTGTCAATCTGCCAAAGCAGAGCTCACAAACTGGGCTTCCATGGAGACCAAATCATCTTCCTTCTAAACACGTCATCTACACAGTTGGCTGGAGGTCACTTGGAAGAGAGCACAGGGGAGCTTTGCATTGTGTCCCTTTGTTCCCAGCTACTTACCTTCTCATAAAAAATATATATATTCAATTTACAGACACATCAGCATATGCTCCTCCAGCAAGTGCAAATATTTATTTGAGAGAGGAAAACAAGATAATGTCTGAACCAGAGCTTTCATTTTCTGTTAGGCTTTGATGTTACTTTTTTATTTGAAGCCCAAGGAGAATAATAAGTTGAATTCTTTTTGTAAAAGTGAGGCACAGGAAATGTTGGATAAAAATTCAAGCTCAATTTGTAAGTTAGTCAAGGAGAAAATGCTGTCAGTTCACTAGAACATATATGATCTGTACATTGTTTCCTTAGCATCATCTGTGAGGATTCCTTTTTTGGGGTGAGGGGTGTGGGGGAAGAGGTTTATGCAAGTACGACTGAGTTGTTAATTGACAGAGTTCATGGATGGCTCTTTTGAAGTGAAAATATTCTAATACTGGAACTACAGATCTACCCACAGATGTCACTTGGCTGTCAATATGCTTATTTTATTGCTATTTTCTTTTGCTCTCATCTTTCATCAACCATTGTTCTTCAAATAGTTAGATCAAGCTGTATATAGTATGTAGTGAACATATTTTTTTCTACAGGCACTATTAAGGACTGATGTTGCATGCCCATTATGTTCACTTTTAGGGAACTTAGTTATTTCAAACTAGATCCAGTGAAACTTCTTGTGCCCTAGAATTATTCATACAGATCTTGGAGGTTAGGTCCTATTGCCACCCAAAAAAATATTTCTGTTTAAAGTGCAGTGCTGTGAAAGAACACCAGAATAAAAAGCTACCTGGAACATCTGGTGGGATTTGCAGCAGCGTGAATAAATATATACATACCTCTTTGGTGCTGAGCTGTTTGCATCTTTTTGATTCTAAGTCCAAGACACTGGCATATAGATGATCTCAAATAATTGCTGTCATGGTGAAGATATCAGCCTAAATCTGGGCTGCAGGCACTGCTGGAATTCAGGCCTGCCTGGTGGGTCCAGGGCGCTGCCTGGATGGGCTGAAGCAGCCGTTATTTTAAAGGGGAAGGGATTATATGAATGAGGGGATTATTTGCAGGAGGGTATATTGTGGACTGAAGGAGGAAGGAGGCCATTTTGTGTAAGTTATGTTGGCAGAGGGTGGGGAGAGGCAGGACAAGGATGAGTGAGGAGGGCTGCTCCTTGGACGAGGGCAGGAGCCGAAGGAGCTGTCTTCAGTGACCGAGTTGTTGGGTTTACAGCAGCTCTGCACGGACTCTCCCTCCGTAAAGTGTGAGCTGGGTAGGAAGAAAGGATCTTCCCATTTCGTTGTGAATCACAGCGTGGCTCGGGCACAGAGAGAATGGAAAGAAACGTGCCATCTTGGAATCTGCAGAGCTTGGAAACTTTGGGAATAAGAAACACTCTCAGAGTCTGGGGCAGGAAAAGAACCTGGCGCAGAGGGAATGGGGACCACATCTGAGGGACTATTTGCTGAGTAGGTGTGAGGCGCCCCCTGGAGGCTCGGAGATGTAACTGGGAGAGCTTTGCCCCAAGGTAGCCAGAGTAGGGGCTAGAGGGGCCAGTCATTGAAATTTGGTGTTTATCGTGACTGTACCCACGGTTTGATGACGCCTAGGGAAATTCTGGGTATTTACCCAACTCTTTCGTTTTGCTAACAACGTAAAAGTTATTAATCCTAGGATAAGTGAACTTTATTCTCTAAGGTGTACACAAATCATGAAGGGCTGATAAAAATTATTATAAGAGGTGTGTATCAGATATTTCTTAGTCCTCACCTCACATCCTCATGGCCCACCTTTCTAATCCAGCTTTTGCTGTGGCAATTAGCTGTGCACAGTTGTAATCTGAGAATATCTCACCAGGACTGTACCATTTATCACCTGTTTTCTGTCTAGATCTTAACCTGGGAAACCTGAAGAAACTTGTTCAGTCATGCTGACATGCCACACACCTGGAAGTGAGAGGAAGGTAAACCCCCCGCGGATAGCCCTTGACTGATGGAGATGGGAGTACATGGACAAATCCTCTCCTCTTCTTTCCCTTGGGTGAACAATTCTGAAATATTTCTGTTTGGCTTTTCAGAGTGTCCCCAGTGGGAGGGGACGTCACCTGCCTGGAGAAAGGAGCAGCTTGATAAAACACCCTTATTTTGACTTTCTCTCCTTTCCTGTTTCACTTTTCCTAGTGCTCCACCCCTGTGCCTTAGCCTCATCTCCCCAAATAAAACACCTGCATATGAGTGCCTGCATATTAGGCTCCCCTTTTGGGAGGAACCCAGGCTAAGACAGGGTGGAAGTCAGCTCTCCATGCATTGCAGATTTCCTTAGCTTCTCACCATTGATATACCTGGAAAAAGGCGAGGTGGAGCAGGGAGGGCTGCCCAATTTCCTATTGAGAGCAAGACTCTGCCATTGTCAAAGTCAGAGTCAGTTCTCTTCTTCTCTGGTACAGAGATTGTTCTTACTCAGAAATCACTGAGTTAAAAATCAGTTGACTGCGAGTGGGAAGAGTTGGGGTCAGGGAAAGCCTCCACAGAAGAAAAGGAGTTGGACCTTAACCTTGAGAGATGGCAAAGCTATTGAAGATAGTGAATTGCAGAGTTGGAGAAGCCTAAAGAGTCTCACAGGAATGGGATTGGGGTGAGTGTTGCTGTCCTCTCAGTTTAAGGGGCAAAGGCCTGCAGACCTCCTCAGCCCTTATTCCTCTCCTTTTTGTTCCTCTAAATAGTGTTTTGTTTGCTCTCTCACAACCTGCTTTTTGGGAGGTATCCTTCATTATTTTTCCCTCTGGATGTTTTACTGTCTTTTTTTGTGTGTAGGGGAGAGTCAAAACTGTTATTCCTTACCTTGCTGGTGCTTGTCTCACAGGCCTTCTGTCCTAGTTTGCTAGCTGCCCGGATGCAATATACCAGAAACAGAGTGGCTTTTAACAAGGGGAATTTAATAAGTTGCTAGTTTACAGTTCTAAGGCCAAGAAAATGTCCCAATTAAAGCAAGTGTGTACAAATGGCCAATCTAAGGCATCCAGGGAAAGACACCTTGGTTCAAGAAGGCTGATGAAGTTCGGGGTTTCTCTCTCAAGTGAGAAGGCACTTGGCGAACACAGTCAGGGCTTCTCTCTCTCAGCTGGAAGGGCACATGGCGAACACAGCATCATCTGCTAGCTTTCTCTCCTGGCTTCCTGTTTCATGAAGCTCCCCGGGAGGCGTTTTCCTTCTTCATCTCCAAAGTTTGCTGGCTCATGGACTCTCTGCTTGGTGGTACTGCAGCATTCTCTGCTCTCTCCAAATCTCTCTCTCTTTCCAAAATGTTTCCTCTTGTATAGGACTTCAGAAACTTATCATGACCCACCCACATGGGTGGAGACATGTCGTCACCTAATCCAGTTTAACAACCACTCATGATTAAATCACATCTCCAGGGAGATGATCTGATCACAGTTTCAAATGTACAGTATTGAATAGGGATTATTCTGCCTTTACGAAATGGGATTTTGATTAAAACATGGCTTCCCTAGGGTCCATACGTCCTTTCAAACCAGCACAGCTTACTTCTGGTTATGAGACATTGGGAAGGAGTGTAATGATTTTGAGTGATCTCAAAAACCTCGTACCGAAAGATGGGATCACCTTAATTTGGATTGGGCTTTTCAGGTGTTCTTCTTGTGAGTTATTCATTTACAAGGTTGCTGGTTGAGGCTCGCAGAGGACAAATATTGTAAGTAGAGGGTGGTGGCCACATTTGTAGGCCCACTCTTCTCCTGATTCCATCCGCATTGCTAATCTCAAAGTGTGGGTTCTTATGTCGCTGAGGTAGTGGTGAACAGAGTGTATCCATTTTTTCTTCTTTTAAAATAAGGACCAAAGATGTATTCATTTCCTCAAATGCAGAAACCTAGGAAGAACTGTACCACCTGGCTGCCTTAGAAAGGGGATGTTTGGTGGGAAAAGGAGGTGACAGGAACTGCAGGACCACATTGTCCTCCTCACTCTAGTTCTCTGCCGTTCACCTGACTCGGTCTCCTCAGTGTGTGTGCCTCTGTAGCTCATTGGAGTTCAGGCGACACATTTTTGAGTTAAAATTTCCTAGCAAGTTTAAATAATCTGATACGTCTTGTCCTACCAGGTCGAACTAGAGATCATCAATGGTTGGACCTGCTTCTCAATTCGTTAACTTTGCTGTGCAAAGAAAAGTCCAGACCGTGGATGGGCAGTTTAAGGTAGATGGGGCAGGAGCTAAAGCGGGCAAGTGTACGGCTGACCTCGTTCCTTGCTGACATGCACATGCTCTTCTTCCTAAATGTACAAAGATGTCCTACCCAGCGAGTGCTATCAGGAGCACGCCTGTGGCTTCTCACTTCACTTCCTGCCCGGAGGCCACCAAAGGCACAGGGTATCAGGATTCTAATAAGAAAAGGTGATCCTCTCATGATACTATAGTTTGAAAAGGTTCATTTTTAAAGAGACTATTTATAAAAGTGTGGGTCAGAGTAACCACAAGGGATTGTGAAGTACCGCAGATCTGCTGGTGGTGGAGCTGTTATCGCCTCTAGTTCCAAAACGGTGAGGAGAGGGGTGGTTTCTGGTATTTGGAAGGAGAGAGAATCATATAGAGTTAGTTCTTTTGAGAGGAACAGTGACTTCTAATTAAGGGATGCAGCCAGCCTGAGGCAACACTGAAGGGAGAGATCTAGTGAAATAATGACCTTGCTCTGTGTCCACACTCATATCTGTTACAGGGACTCCCCATTGGCCAAAGCCAGCCAGGACTAGAGGGCACAGGAGCCCTGTTGATATAACTGCCAGTCTATGGGAGGAGAAGGGTGGAGAAGCAATTGGTAGAGGCACATAGCAACTGCATCAAAAGATGTCTTAGGGTCTGTGTAAAAGTGCTCATTAATTTCTCAGCCTACCCTCCACCATTGGGGCCCATTTCCTCTCTGGTTCCATTGTGAGTCTTCCTAGGTATTATTCACCATTCTGCCATCTATGGATTAAATCAGGCATAACAAACATCTGTGGAACATGCTGCTAATTAATTATAGCTCTCTTTTTCACTAAGCTTGGATTCAGCACCAAAATCCTTCCTTACACAGTTGTCCAGCTATTCACCCTCAAGCAACTGGTATTAGTGTAAGATGGAAAAAAATTTCCATCCCTCACCTATACAGTAAATCTCACAATTTATATATAGTAGTGGAGGAAAAACAGAGTATGATTAAGATAATCAGAAGGAAATAGTAAATTTAATTTTTTGAAAAGGAAGAAAAAAGAATGGGACATACGCTTTCCAGTCTTTGGATACCCTAGCAAGGGAAGAAAATAACTCTGAAATACAGGTGGTGGCCAGCACTGTTGTTTTTGAAATTAGTCATGCAGCCACAATGGGCATTGAAGACTTTCTTAACTGGTGCTTGGCTGAGCTGCTATTATTTGATATCTACAGTGTTCCAGACGCTGAATCTAGTGCGTTACACAATTATCTCATTTAATCCTTACAACAGTCCTTATAGGAAGTTGTCCTAGTTTGAAAGCTGCTGGAATGCGATATACCTGAAAAGGTACAGTTTTAAAAAGGGGAATTTATTAAGTTGCAGGTTTGCAGTTCTAAGGCTGTGAAAGGGTCCAAATTAAAGCAAGACTATAAAAATATCCAAATTAAGACACCAGCAAGAGGTTACCTTCACTCAAGAAAGGCCGATGAAGTTCAGGGTGTCTCTCTCAACTGGAAAGTCACATGGCGAACATTAGTGACATCTGCTTGCTTTCTCTCCAGGCTTCTTGTTTCACGAAGCTCCCCCGGGGGGCATTTTCCTTCTTCATCTCCAAAGGTCCCTGGCTGTGTGGTCTCTAAAGCTTTTCTCCCAAATGGTTCCCTCTTAAAACAATGCCACCTTGAATGGGTGGAGACACATCTCCATGGAAGCCAAACCATCCAATCGAAAGTTACCACCCATCATTGGGTGGGTCACATCTTCATGGAAACAATCAAAAAGCTCCCATCCAGCAATATTGAATGAGGATTAAAGAACTTGGCTTTTCTGGGGTTTACAATAGATTCAAACCAGTACAGAAGTTATTTATTTTCCCTGTTTTACAGATGAGGAAAAAAACTGAGACTTAACCAGTTTAAATAAATTGCCCAAAGTGATGAGTAAATGACGGAGATGGCACTTAAACTCAGACCTGTCCGGCACCAAAGCCCATGCTTTTATTCTCCAGGCAATATGACTTTCCCTTCAATGGTCTTCTTGTTTTTGGCAATTTTGCTGCCTGTAGAATCAGTGAGATAACCCCTTCCAGATGCTCCCTGGTTCTCTTGTGAAACAAACACTACTGTGTTTATACTTGTAACCCTTATATCTTAGATGCACATGTGTGATGGCCCTGGGGAATCACTCAGGATGTCACACTTCTACCAGACCTAGCTACCACCCAGAAACTTGAGAAAATTTCCCGATTATATAGCCTAGGAGCAGGCTGATACCAACTCTCCCAACAGGAAAGAGGCTGGCTGTAATACAGACAAATATATTTTGTATATGTAAAGTAAAGAAAGCCAAGGCTTTTTCTGTAACTAGGTTTTATCCAAGGGATATTCAGTGAGTGGATTTTATGTCTTGGTGCTGGGGGTCTTGAGGTGAATAAGACATTCCTGCCACCTTCAAGGAGTTTAAAGACTACAGAATAAAATCTGTAGTCCAGATTTATTCAGAATTCCACAGTGCACATTTTACGGTGTCATTTGCCATCTTTGAGCAAAAATAACCATTCAGGGACCCAACACACATTTGTCAGTCTTGGACCGAAGTGACTAGTTTCTCCACTAAATCCCTCTCATCGCCTCTTGGCTGGGATCCCCTTTAAAGGAACTGCTCAAGCCATATCTGTGTCACAATGCTTGGCTGGGTCCTGCTAATGATTGTGTCTTTCCTACTACTTTCCAAGTGTGGTGGAGACTTCAGCGTTTCCCCTAGGTACCGAATATACTGAACAGTATGCAGACTGAGGAATCAAGTGTTCTGTCTGTGGATCTCGATTCTTCAATGAACTCTGTGTTACTCTGGGGAAGTCTCATTCCCTCTCAGGGTTTTAGGCTTCTCAGGTGACAATGGCTTCTATAATTTATGCAGTTATCATAGGTGCTTTCTGGAACCAGGCTATGTCAGGTGTTTTAACAGTATCTGTTTTCCTTGGCAGGGGGAGTTTTTTTTTTGGGTGGGGTGTGGGGGTTGCTCTGGCTATTTACAGCTTTACTGCCTATGTGAGCCAGCTACTATCATGTTTCCCTAGTTCCTTGTTACTCAGAGTGTTTTCCATGGACCTGTACCGTTGACATCACCTGGGAGCTTATTGGAAATGTAGAATCTCAGACCCTGCCCAGAAGTGCTGAATCAGAATCTGCATTTTTAAAAGCTCCCCAGGTGATTTGCCTGCACATTAACATTTGAGAAGCATCAAGTCTAATACACATGAAAATCACTGATTCCCAGGTCTCGTCCCAGACCAATTAAATCAGAATCACTGGCGTTGTTTTGTGGGCACTGAGGTGCCTGGGTGAATTCTAACATGTAGCTCGGTGTGAGGAGCCTCACACAGAGTGGAACCTCTTTAGGTAGAATGGGAGATAGGTGTGTCTCTAATAATTCAGCCTGGGGAGGATTGGGACCAGAGAAAGCTTTCTGGTAGTAATGCACGAGCTGCTTGGAGAACACTAAGGTCAGCTAGGTAGAGAGGAGCCAAAGGTCACTGCTGGTGCACTGAACTATAGGCGTGAACTTCAGTCAGCATGGCTGGAGCATGGGGCTGAGGCTGTGGGTAATGATGCTGGGGGTGAGGGAGGGGCACCTGTGCCACGATGGGGAGCCCTTCATCTCAGAGGCAGTGCAGTAGGGGTGGGGTGATGGCTGAAAATATTTTCTTAGAGCAGAGAATGATGCAATTAGATTTTCATTTTAGGAATCTCTGTCTTCTAGCAGATGTGGCAGATTGTTTGAAGGTGGAGAAGAATGAAAGCAGAGAGCTCACTCTGGGGACTATTTCAAGCAAGGAAAAAATGAATGTGAGTGTCAGGAAGAATGGAGAGGAGGAAAAAATTGAGAAATATTTAGCTGGTGACAATTTTATAAAAGATAATAAAGATGGAGTTGTTTAGAGTGACTAAATGGAGAATGGAGGAGGGTAGTACAGTTCACCAATATATAAAATATAGGAGGGAGAATAGGTTTGGGGCTGGAGGTGGTGAGTAGTAAAGAAAAGGAGAAAGGAAGAAAAGACTGTCCAAGTCTTTCACGTGCTGACTTTAAGTTGCCTGTAAGAAAAACATACGTAGATAACCGGGAAGGTAGTTGTGCATTGAAGCTTACAAGTGTGGTGGTCTGGCCTAAAAAATATGTTTTAGAATTATTAATGGATCGAACGGAATCAAATACATGAATCTGAATTTACAAGAATTCTTCCAAGGAGATGGTAAAGAAACAGAAAAATAGAGTGTCTAGTGTGGAAAACAAGTCATTTTAAGAGCAGATGAAGAGTGCGCTGCCATTTGCACATTGAAGAAGTAGCCAGAGAGGTGAGGAGAAAACTAGAAAAGAGGATATAACATAAGCTAAAGGAAAAGACCATCAGGAAGGATATGGAGTAAAAATGTCTTCCAGTTTTGACAATTAGATTGCCATTCATGATATTAGCCAGAGCAGCTTCACTCACGTGCAGAGTTAGAATCTCATTTTTTATTTTATGTCTTATATCTAAGCAAATCATTTTTCACTTCGAGAAATATTTCTATGCTAGACACCAGGGCTCTAGAGATAAATAAGTGTGGGATATCCCCTCAAGGTACTCACTGCTCCTCGATAAGACATTTCCAGGACAGGGATTACTGAGCCATGATGATATGCTACAAATTGTGCCAGACACTTGGGATATAAAAACACATGTTGACTAGGTGAACTGATCTCTCACTTTCTGGAGTTCTCTGTCTGGTGGGTTAAACCAAATGTGATAGGTTCAGGTGTCAACTTGGCCAGTTGATGGTGCCCAGTTCTGTTGCTGTGGACGTAAATCATCAGCATGTGAAATTCATCTATGGCTGATTATATCTGCCGTTGGCTAAGGGGAGTGCCTTCTGCAGTGAGTGATGTTTAATTAGCTGGAGGCTTAAAGGAGAGAAATAGGAAAAGAGCTCAGCAGCAACGCACAGCTCAGAACAATGCAGTTTAGCACTCAGAGCTGACTCAGACCCAGAAGTTCGGAGATGCAGAAAGGAACTGCCACAAAGAAAGACATTTGAGCCCAGAAGCCAGGAGAGAAGCCCAGCAGACATAATGTGTAGCTTCTCAAATTAGTAAATTTTTAACTAACTAAATCCTGTTTATAAAAGCGAGTTCATTTCTGGTGTATTGCATTCTGGCAGCATTAGCAAACTAAAATACTTTACTACTAAATCTTTAGTACTCTAATAGAAGTATCAAAAAGGTGGCATAGAGAGAACATCCACTGAGCTTCTAATATAAGCAAAAATCTGTCTAGGTAAACTAATTTGACTTATTTTTTGTGCTTCTGTTTAGGGAATCAGCTCCAGCTTGTGAATGTAGGCTATGGGGTTGCAGGATATAACCATATGAGAGTAGGCTGGCTCCACATGCTGTTGTCTAGTTAGGGATTGGAATACATTCCTTTGATATTTATTGGACAGTTTCACAAAGAGATGCTTTACAGAATGAGATGAGTGGAAGATGGTTATCAGGGTCCAGGCGTCATTGTATAATATCAAGTCCACACTCAGTAGGCTAAGTTTCCATCTCTCTCACCTCTGGTAGACAAAACTCATCACTATATTTCAAGATAAACTTTGGGAAACAGATGCCTTTTCTCAAAGAGAGTTTGGAGGGGGCTGGATTTTTTCAGCATCTAACTTGGTAACAAAATATATAGACTCCAGGTCCTAGGAAGTATGTGTTGGTATGAAGATGGCAGAAAAGACACATTTTCTTATTGAATAGCTTTGGCTGTTTGCAATGAGTTTTGATCAGAGGTGCTTTTCTTTTTGGGGGTGTCTGGAAGAGAATCCTATTCTATGAAAGTTGGTCTAAATATTTCAGACTGGACAGCTTTGGAGTTGACTGGAAAACCATACCTGCATTTGACAAGTTTCAAAGTTGTTTCTGGGTTCTTCTTGTCAAGATGGGATGGCTGGTTGTGAATTCTATGACCTTCTTCTCTGCCATGTACAAAAGTACCAAGCCTAAGTGTTGAAATAGCAGCTTAGATATATTTATATGTAGTCACTCTGTTTACTTGAAGGGAGAGAATGAGGTTCAACATTACTGTCAAAGCACAAATTTGAAGGCAGTTCAATCTAATGACTTAAATGTTTACAAAATTTGTTTTTATACAGCTGGAGGTCATTGATAAATATGACACCTACTCTGCTCTCAAGAGAAAACAGTCTGGCCATGAAGATGACATAAAACCAGTAAGTATAGTCCAATGAATTCTTAAGGGATTTTTGAAACCTACGACAGCAATTACTGCTTCTGTGGGATATGTTTGACCAGGAAGCAACCAAAGAAAGCATATGAGAGGAGGTAGCACTAGTGCTGGCCTTAAGGGATGAGTAGGGATTCACCAACAAACAGCAGCTCTAAGGAGAAGTGTAATAGCAGAGGGACTAAAACAGATGATGTCCAAATAGGACTCAAGTAGGCAGTTTTATTAGGGGAATTGAGTCCTTAACACTACGTCTAATATTCAGAGGCATGAACGTTGACTGTTGGACTGGAAGAGATCTCTTTTGGGTAATGTATCCCAATCTTTCATTGAACAAATAAGGACATTAATTGAGGGTCAGAGAGAGGAGGTGATGGCTACAAACCCCCAGGCCTTGGGCAGGTGCTGGAAATTGAAGGAAGTCCTGACTTTCACTGCTTTCCCAGTGTAGTCACTGTCTTCTATCTCTCTCCCACATCTTCAACCCTTACAATTTATTCACTCATGGAGAAAGAAAATATTTAAAACAAATCCAATTGTGCCTGGACCTACAATACTGTTAGCAAAGTAGCACTGGGCAAAGCCTGCAGAATCTGGTGCTCTCTTAAGCCACAGCCTCTGCACAGAACCCAAGGCTGGTTTCTGCTTTACTGTGATTATTTTAGGGAGGATTCTGTTTAGTGTGATCCAATCCTTCTCAAACTCTTCAAAAAACTTGAGGAATAGGGAACTCTTCCTAACTCATTCTATCAGACCAGCGTTAACCTGATACCAAAGCTAGTAATATTCATTGCTAATGTCCTCAAAAAAATACAGGCAAATCAAATCTGACAGCATACTTAAAAGGATTATACATCATGACCAAATGGGACATATCTTAGAAATGTTAGGGTGGTTCAACATGAGAAAATCAGTTAATGTAATATACCATATTAATAGAATGAAGGAAAAATAAACATGAATCATCTTAATTGATAAGGAAAAGCATTTGATAAATTTCCACACTCTTTCATAATAAATACGCAAAAATAGGAATAGAGGTTAACTTACTCATCATGACAAAGGGTATTTATGAACAACCCACCGCTAAGATTATACTCAGTGGTGAAAGACCGAGCGCTTCCTCCAAAGATCAGGAACAAGACAAGGAAACCCACTTTTACCACTGTTCTTCAACTTTGTTCTGGAATTTCCTTCTAGAGCAATTAAGCAAGAAAAAGAAATTAAAGCTATCTAAACTGGAAAGGAAGAAGTAAAACTATCTCTATACAAAGATGCCATGATCCTTTTATAAAAATCCCCCAAAGTTCAAGAATCTAGAAAAGCTAATAAACAAATTTAGAAGAGTTGAATGGTGAAGATTAACACACAAAAATCAATTGTGTCTATATACAAGCAACAAACAACCCCAAATGGAAATTAAGCAAAACAATTCCACTTATAAGATACCTCAAAGAATAAATACCCAGGAATACATTTAACCAAGAAAGTGGAAGACTTGTGCACTGAAACTGCAAAACACTGTTGAAAGAAATTAAAGAAGACCTAATTAAATGGCAAGACTTCTCATGCTCATGGATTGGGAGACTTGATGTTAAGATGTCAATGCACAGCAATCTACAAATTCAACGCAATCCTTATCAAAATTCTAGCAGCCTCAAAGGCATGTCTATACACTTAGGTTGGATTGTATTATGTGTGAATAAAACTGTTAAAAAATGAAAAGAAGAATTCTAATAGCCTTTTTTTTTTTTCAGAAATGGAAAAGCCAATCCTCAAGTTCATATTTTTGCAAGATGCCCCAAATAGTTATCAGTCTCGAAAAAGAAGAACACTTCCCTATCTCAAAAGTTATACAAAGCCACAGTAACCAAAATAGTGTGGTTGGCAAAAAGATGGACATACACAAAAATGGAATAGAATCAAGAATTTAGGAATGATCTCACACATCTATGGCCAGTTGATTTTCAATTGCAGTGGATTGAATCGTGATCTCGCTAAGACATGTTCAAGTTCATACCCCAAAGTCCCGTGGGTGTGAATTTATTTGTAAATAGAATCTTCAAAGATCCTTTTAAAATAAGGCCAAACTGAGTCAACATGGGCCTGAATCTGGTATAACTGGAATCTTTACAAGCAAAAGAAATTTGAACATAGAAGTACAAGCCACAGGATGACGGGAAAGAGACAGATAATCATGTTATGGAAGCAGAGATTAATTACCAACAATCTACTACCAGAATGCTACAGACTTCAGAAAGGGCATGTCTTGCCGATACCTTGATTTTGGATTTCTTGCCTCCATTTTGTGAGCCAATAAATTCCTTTTGTTTAAGCCTACGAATTTGTGGTATTTTGTTATAGCAACTCTGGAAATCTAAGACAGTTTTCAAATATATAACATGGGGGAAAATAGTCACTTCAACAAATGGTGCTGGGAAAACTGGATATCCACATGCAAAAGAATAAAGTTTTACCTCTACTTCACACCATATACAAAACCCAACTCAAAATGGATCAAGGACTTAAATATAAGAGCTAAAACCATAAAATTCTTAGAAGAAAACACACAGGAAGCCTTCATGATCTTGGATTTGGCAATGATTTCTTAGATATGACACCAAAAGCACTAGCCACACACACAAAAATAGATAAAATGTACTTCATAAAAACTGAAAACTTCTGTGCACCAAATGACTACCAAGAAAGTGAAAAGACAACCTACAGAGTGGGAGAAGATAATTGCAAATCATATATCTGATAAGGGTTTAATATTCAGAATACATGAAGAACTCCTATAACTCAACAATAAAGTCAATCAACCCAATTAAAAAATGGGCAAAGGACTTGAATAGATGTTTCTCCAAAGAAGATATATGAATGGCCAATAAGCACATGAAAAAATGCTGAACATCTTTCATCATTTGGGAAATGCAAATCAAAACCATGAGGTATTACTTCAGGAATGGCTATTGTTGAAAAAACAGAAAATAGCAAGTGTTGGCGAAGATGTGGAGAAATTGTTATTGGTAGGATTGTAAAATGGTGTAGCTACTGTGGAAAACAGTTTAATAGTTCCTAAAATGTTTTAATATAGAATTACCATATGACCCACAATTCCACTCCTAGCTATTTACCCAAAGGAATCAAAAGCAGGGACTCAAACAGACATGTGTATCCCAATATTCATAGCAGCATTACCCACAGTACCAAAAGGTGAAATTGACTTGTGTCCATTGATAGATGAATGGATAAACACAAAATGACATATATATGATGGAATATTATTCAGCTGTAAAAAGGAATGGAGTTCTGATACATGCTACAACATGAATAAACCTCAAAAGCATTATGTTGAGTGAGATAAACCAGATACAAAAGGATAAATATCGCATGATTCCACTTAAACATCTAGAATAAGAAAATTAACACAGAAAGGAGATTAGAGGTTATGGGAGATGGGGTATGGTGGTGGTAGGAAAGGAGAGGCTATTGCTAAATAGGTACAGAGTTTCTATTTGGGGTCATGAAAATGTTTTGGTGATGGATGTGGTAATGGTAATGCAACATTGTGAATGCAATTACTACCACTGAAGTGTATGCTTGAAAGTGGTTGAGATGGGAAATTTTGTGTTGTATATACTTTACCACACATGCGCACACACATAGACACATATTTGCTGAATCCTTTCTATGTGTAACACAGGAAATCAGACCTTTCATTTCAGAACCAGTGTGGAAGCTCAAAGACTTTGTGTCCTTGCCAAGGCAGCCATAACCGTCATGAGTTTGCCTGGAATGATGGTCATCACAGTATGCTTTGTTTGTAGAAGCCCATGACGGACACATATTTGACTTTCTGTGAAGTGAATGTGTTCCTCCTTCCACATGGCTTGGATAGTGACAGATTTTCTGGGAGCCTGGCTGGTGTCTGTGCCTGTGCCTTTGTGAGGGAATACTGTCCACCCTGGGTGCTGTGTCAGATGTTGTGAGTGGCACAAAGTGTTGCATACAAAGCTGGTGGTGGGTCTGCTTTCCCATTTCAGGCTTATCACCAAGAGCAGCTCGTATACTTCATGCCACCATTGCTGAACATCCTGGATCAGTAGCATTTCGTTTATTGAAAGTCTGAATTAGCCCCTTGTTTGTTTGTATTGTATTTATTTACCACTGCAGGAGTTCAGCTCTTGTTCTTCTCTTAACTGATCCTTGTTGCTGCTGTGTTTTTTTTTGAGGCTATTGCTTAGAATGCTAATAACGTAATATCAAACGTAAAACCACCAGGAACACCTGTAGTAAAGCAGAAAGTTAAGTTGATTGAGCTGGCTGCAGCAAGAAAGAATACGCCTGGGAGAAACTGGGAGGGACCTCTTATAGGATTTGGGTTTATGTTGGAGGATTTTAAGGAGGGATTAGGAAAGCAGGGCTGAGTCAGGTTTGAATGGTGTCAAAAAGCAACGACAATTTGGTAACTGGATATCGTAATAACATTTTGTCTAAGAAACTGGTGGATTAAAATTGTTCTAGGAGTTGTAAGGGAAACAGTAGTCACTTCTGTTAGTCAGAGGAGGGAGATGTTTAGTCATTGTTGAGGTTGCAGAGTGGCCTTCCAGAAGACTGGCTGCTGTGATCCTTGGCTCCTCCTTCTTATGACAAGGCACATGGTGGCGTCTGCTGGTTTCTCCCTTCTCTTCTGGGTTTTGTTGGTTTCAGCTTCTTGTTTCCTTTCTCTCCCTCTGTCTGAATTTCATTCTCTTATACAGGACTCCAGAAATAGGATTAAGACCCATCCTGATTGGGGTGGGTCACATCTTAACTGAAGTAGCCTCATTCAAAGGTCCTACTTTCAATGGGTTCACACTCACAGGAATGGATTAACTTTAAGAACATGTTTTTGGAGTATATACAGCTTCAAATCACCACACCATCCTATAATTTGAGTTTGTATGCACATAAAGATTTTAAAGCTCCTACAGGTACCTGTTTGGATATTTGGGATCCTGAAGTTTTATGGTTACAATTTAGATCTTTATAAACATCGTGATCAGACTATCAGTTGGTTCCACTCATAACTTGTCTTAATTCAGACTTCTTTTAAATGAACAAGAACATGCTAGAATTTACAGTAATGATGTTGAGTGATTCTGCTTGTTTGGAGATTTGATAGTTTCTGTTAACTCCATATTGCAGCCTCTTCTGCCTCAGATAAAAAGTTCTGAAACTTTGAGTGGTTATATGAACTTGGGAGAACCAGGGAAAAACTCAAAAGGTTAATTTGTATCTGAAAGCCAATTTATTACTGCACTGTGAGGGAAAACTCTCCACTCCTAGAATATACATTCGTTGGTTTTCTGACTTAACCAGCTCATCAGAAGAAGACAAGTAAATTTCAGAAGGTAGTAGCACATGTGAACTGATTAGATTAAAGATCAGAAGAAGAAGGTTGCTTGGTAGATAGAGCAAGGAAAGTTGGACATTATTAAGCTGAGTTTCTCTCTGAGGCATGAGGAAGTGTTTGAGACTCTTCAATGAACAAGAGATATTAGTATATATCCAGGGCTGGCAAACTTTGGCCTATGGGGCAAATTCCCTGCTACCTGTTTTGTATAGCTTTTGAGATAAGAATGGTTTTTAGATTTTTAAATCATTGAAGAAAATCAAAAGAAGAGTAATATTTCATGGGACATGAAAATTATATAATTAAAATTTCAATGCCAGTAAAGTTTTATTAGGACACAGTCACACACTTTCATTTTTGTGTTGCCTGTAGCTGTTTTTGTACAACAGCAGAATTGAGTAGTTGGAACAGAGACTGCATATGACCACCAAAGGCTAAAATAATTACCATCAGGCCCTTTACAGAAAAAATTTGCTGCCCCTTGGTCTATTTGATAGAGTTGTAACAAGAAAAAGGTTAAGAATCTCTGCTCTTATTATATAATTTCATTGGGTTTGGTGCCTACTAGTGAATATTTAGTTCAGCATTTGGGAGAACTATTTTTTTGAATAACAATACTGTCAAAGGCAGAGAGAGCTTTGAAAGTTTTATTCTCCACTTCTATTTTGTTTAGAGGCACATTTTCCAGTTATGGCATTGATCTTTAATGCTTTGTGGAAAAAAATTGTCATATTCTATTTTCCATTCCTTCATTCTTCTCCATGTTTCCCCCAGGTTTCTGAATATTAATTTAATTCATACGTACTTGGATGTGGGTATGCTAAGGCTTAAAGGTATTGGTGTCCAAGAAAGGAATACCTAGAAGAAAGATTGAACACAAGAATGCAAAGTTCTAAGAAACAGGAGAAAGGAGGTAGAAATCCTGAATAGAATCATGGTAATAATTTGCTGGCAAGTACAGATCGGCAAAATGCTGCTCTTTGAAATTTTTGGTAACTGCTAGGGTTGCAGTTGAGGCTGTAGTAGGTACAGAATGTGGGGTAACTGGGCAGAAAATACCTATGTTTTCCCGCTTCCCAGGTCACTGAAGGATAGAATGAATTAATCTTTGGTTCGGAGTAAACGCAGAGAAGAGAATCTGAGTTTTGAGGAGGATGGCTAGTATGTAAGTGCTGTTTGTTACAAGCTACCACCAAGAGTCTAGAAGAAGACTAGTAAATTTCCAGATGAGAACCTCTCCCGAGGGACAAATACTTCTAAATTGAGGGGCATATTTTGCATTTGTAGGCTTGGACCATCTGTCTTTCCTAATCGTGCTTGTTGCTTACTGTGGAATATGGATTGTTATTGTGATGTGAGGAAAGAAACCATCTGCCTCTCAGAATATTAGGAAACTTTATGGACCCCAAAAAGTTGATAGGAAGGGAGCAGATGATGTGATGTCTCATGACCAGCTCAAAAGAGTAAATTTCTGCAAAGATTTATATAATTTAGACTTCCTTCTTCATGCATAATCTTTCAGAGTATCCTCCTAATTCTATCCTCCCATATCATCCAAAAAACTGATTAAGAGACTTCTGCCCAGAAAGCCTGGTGACCAGTATACTGACACCAGTAGCAAGAGTACCCTTCTTAAATCTACCCCAACTTGAACAACTTTGAACATCTGTTCGATCAAGTGAATATAGTATACTGTATGTCATCAAATTTATAGCACATTGACTCTATATTTTGAGTACAGTTGCTGAAGGAATTTATTAGCAGTGATTCTCTCCATTTGGGCATGTGGCATTTCTCTCAGAGTAGCAATGCCTCTGCCCTTGTACCTGCCCTTTCCCCCTCTCCATTCACACTGGCTTCCCCTGCTTATTTCATTTCTGATTCTGTCTTGGTTCTGGTACGTATTACTTCCTCATGGAACCTATTCCTTTCAGATTCTTCCTTGCTGCTAACTAGGAGGCATAGACATTTGATTCCATTAATAACCACATCTCTGCTATTATATAAGGGTGCATTTATAGACATAGGCTGCAGGCCAGCCTGTGGAGAAGCTACCCCTTCAATTGTGACCAGGAAGGAGGGTGGCCACTTGGTATAGAGCATGGGTGCTAGGCAGTAGGTACTGTGGACTGCTGAGTCACTCAGAAGGAGGTGGAGGTAATTTTGCAGGTTGCCATGATAAATACCACCCAATGGATTTGCTTAACAACAGGAATTTATCTCATGGTTATGGAGGCTAGAAGGTTTGCTTTCTCCTGGGGTTGGTAGCATTCTGGCTGGCCAGCAACCTTTGGGTTCCTTGGTCTTCCCATCGCATGGTGATGTCTTCTCCTTTCTCTACCAGGTTTCTGGGGACTTCCTGCTTTTCTCT
This sequence comes from Tamandua tetradactyla, assembly GCF_023851605.1. Taxonomy (NCBI): domain Eukaryota; kingdom Metazoa; phylum Chordata; class Mammalia; order Pilosa; family Myrmecophagidae; genus Tamandua; species Tamandua tetradactyla. Next base: position 60,087,295 of record NC_135340.1, read on the forward strand.
GTGGCTTTCTCTCTATAAGGCCTCCAGTAACAGGATTAAGACCCATTTTTTGAATCACATCTTATTTGAAAATAACGTCTTCAAAAGGTTCTAATTAAAATGGGTTCACACTCATAGGAATGGGATTAAGATTACGAATATGTTTTTTTTTGGTGGGATATAATTCAATCTAGTAGTAAGGTATTGATTGAGATCTCTAGACTAAGAAAAAATTTGAAAATTCTGTCTATCAAAAAATAAACAAATCCATAAGCTTAACTAATAGGTATGAGATAAACAGGGTAGAAAATTTAATGTGTAATATGGGGTTCATATAAAAAGTGAGTTTACAAATTGATAGGTAAAACAGCAAAAACTCCAAAAAAGATGAAAAGGGCAGGGATGAGCAAAGTCACAAAACAAAAACTGCAATGGCCATAATATTTGAAAAAAAAAATTACACTCATAAAGTATAAAATAATCGCAAATTACTACAAGCCAAATAAAAGTTTTACCTTTCAAATAAGTTAAAAATTAAACATTTTACCATTTAATATTGGTAAAATATTAGCAAAATTGTCATTCTGGTGGCCAAAGGCAATTGCTGATGTTGATGAAAATCAGTTCCATCAGTTTTGGGGTTTAATATAGATCAAAGCACCAAAAATGTTCATACCCTTTGAGTCAATATTTCCTTCCTAGGAATTGACTCTACGTTAGTATTCAGAGACATAAATAAAGAATTATATATGAGGATGAAATGTTCATCAGAGTATGTTTTATTTTAACAAAATATTGGTATAACTTAAATATCCAATGGGATTGATTAAATGGTTTTTCTAAAACATTTTTTTAAAAAAACACAATGATATAGGAGATGCTCAGAATATCATGTTTAGTAAAATTAACAATTTGTAAGGTTATTTATTGTGTGATTCAAAATTTCCATATATTTATGGATATACACAGAAAATTAAAATGAGGAAGAAATACATCAAGTTATTAACAGTGGTTATGTATTAACAGTTGGTGTGATAAATGATTTTTATCTTCCCTGAAATTCTGTGTATCTTCTAAATTTTCTACAAGAATAATTATTACTTATATATTCATAAAAATATGTGGTTAAAAAATACACCCTTTCCAAATGGGAAGTTTGAAAGTGGCTTATAGACTTTCCTCCAAGAGACCTCGCAGAGAGAGAGAGATTTCAATGTAGACCAATGTCTAATCTTTGGCATTGCAGGTTGAGAAACGAATTTTTTTTCCAGTTCCTAAATGCAGAAATATTTCTGAGGGGGCAACTCACATTAATCAAGGTTACAGAGACTGATGTAAGAAAGCAGAATGTCAATAAATTAAATTTCCATAAGAAATAGAACTATGGACAGAACCAGATACTTGTGCCCTCTCGTCAATTTGTTTTGTCTCTATAGCTCATTGTATGGGAAATCAGATTATAAACAGAATATTGTCATATAAGCAAGGAATCAGAAGAAGGAATGTTAATTTTAAGATTTGTATGTTTCATCACATCAGAGTTTTTAAAAATTATTTTTATTGAGAAATAGCCGCACATATATAGTCCAACCGTATCATACAATCAGTGGTTCACAATATCATCATATAGTTGTGTATTCTTCACCATGATCATTTTTAGAACATTTGTGTCACCCCAGAAAAAGAAATAAAAAAAAAGAAATAACTCTTATATCCCATACCCCTTACCCTTCCTTCTCATTGATCCTTAGTATTTCAGTCTACCCAATTTTTACCCTTATTTCCGCCTATTATTTATTTATATTTTATCCTTATATATATATTTTTACTCATCTGTCTATACCCTGGATAAAAGAAGCATCAGACAACAAGGTTTTCACAATCACTTGGTCACATTGTAAAAGCTATACAGTTATATAGTCTTCTTCAAGAATCAGCGCTACTAGAACACAGTTCAACAGCTTCAGGTATTTCCCTCTAGCTACTCCAATACACCATAAACTAAAAGGGATATCTATATAATGTGTAAGATTAACTGCCAGGATAACCTCTCAACTCTGAAATCTCTCAGCCACTGAGACTTTTTTTTTTTTTTTGTCTCATTTCTCTCTCACCCCTTTTGGTCAAGAAGGCTTTCTCAATCCCAAGATTCTGGGTCCTGGCTCATCCTGGGAGTCTTCTCCTATGTTGCCAGGGAGACTTACACCCCTGGGAGTCATGTCCCGCATAGGGGAGAGGGCAGTGAGATCACCTGCCAAGTTGGCTTTGAGAGAGAGGCCACATCTGAGCAACAAAAGAGGTTCTCTGGGGGTGACTCTTAGGCATAATTATCAGTAGGCTTAGCCTGTCCTTTGCAGAAATAAGCTTCAATATCGGGTTTTAATTACATGAGGTATCCTGGTCCACAGTAGGGATAGACATACCACCAGGACCAGAAAACTGGAATTATCTTCCCTGGACTGAGATTGAACAGGTATTGACAAAGTTTGCCTCACCTGTTTTTTTCAACTTATTTTATAATGGTTGCCTTCTTTCTTTATGTATACTGTTTCAGGTGGGCCTCACATTGGAAGTAAAAGGTTCCTCCTCCTATTCCTGACACGATACATGCATTCTAAAGTTAGATTAAGGTCTTTATTTAACAAAGGACACAGGATTTAGCTGAAGGGAGGGGCTAAAGAGAATAGGAGCACACACGCTGTCTAAACCCAACTTCCAAAAACTTACACTTCTCAGTGGGACAATGTGCAACTAACAGTCTCATGGGCTTGCCAGATCTGAGAAGCTTAGTTTTGAGTTTCCACACTCAACTTTTTACTCAAGGCTTATATATCACCATTCTTGACATAAATATAAAACATAAGGCCCTCCTGATCCTTTATCTAACTTTATTACCAGCAAGGCCAGTCCTTGTGGGAGAAGGAAGCAGCTCCTGGCCCAGGTGCCCTGACTCTGACTTCCCAGTGTTCCAGGGCTCAAATTCCCCTGATTGGTCAAAAAATACTGTGAAATGAGATGAAAAATGAGTACCTCAGCCATCTTTCAGCCTTCCACTTCCCTGCCCTATTAAAGAGGTTTCTGTGAAATCAATTTATTCCCCTCTCTGCTCTCCCCGTGCGGTCCTGGGTCAGACTCTTAGTGGCTTTATCATGCCAAGTCTGGAAGAAACAAGGGAGAGAGGAGGGGAGAAAGGATAAGAGGGGCAGGAGCCAAGGCTTGGGAGGGGACGTTAGTGTGGAGCCTGGGGAAGTGAAGCTCTGGAGCCAGGAAGTAGAAGAGATAAGCCTCCTCCTTGCTATTCAAGAAATGAAAATCAACACTTGAGTGTTTCTGAAATTACTTTTTTTGTCTGCTGACTGTGTTCCTTCTGAGATGATACTGTTTGGATACTAGACCATGTGAATCATTGTTTTATTTTTCTGTCCATTTTATTAATGTCTGATTTATCAATGCATGGGCACATGGTAAAAGATTTAAATAAAACCAAACAGCATGCACTGTAAAGTGAGCCTACCTCCTATCCCTCCCAGTCCTGTTGCCCAGATTTCTTCCCCTGATGTGACTGCTTTGTCGGTTTCTAGTGTATGCTTCCAGAGAATAATCTGTGTAAAGAGAAGCCTATGTGCTTACGTAATCCCCTTGCCAGTGTCTTCCAGGAGATTACTGGTGGGTGATCCCTGCCTGCTTGCTTGCCGTTGTGTTGTCCTCGATGTGCTTCACTCATTGTAGGTAGACACAGCCCAGTGTGTGGGTAAACGGCAGGAGGGAAATGAGATAAGCTCTTGCTCTTTAGGCAATGATCAGAGAAGTGAAATATGAGGTGGCAAGAGGGGAGGATTCCTCCTGTCCTGGGAGTATTCACTGATTGCAAGTTTGGTGAAGTTTTACCCCAATCTCACTGTCCCAGTCCCTAGATCCCGCCATCCTGAGAATCTCTGGACTACACAGTGCCCTTCGCCACCAAGAAGCTCATAGCCCACGGTATACAAGTTTGTATGTTAGCTCAATAATCTTCAGAATAGTGATTTTATTTTTAAGGACCCTAACTTGGAAGTGTTCAAACAACATGCACACAATGGAAGGCTTAAAAAATTATTTTTCATATTCTCCCAGGTAAAGTTCGAATGGTTTTTGCACGAGTCTAAAACAACCAGGGAAGCAAATCTCAGTCTTCGCTGTTCCCAGTCACCTCACTGGACACTGCACTGCACACGTGGCCCTTCCAACCTCGAGCCTATGAGTCACAGCAAAACTCAGCTATGTTGCTTTTAATAGCTGTGGTAAGTAAGACTCGGACTTTTTTAAAAATTTATATTTGGGGGGAGAAAAAGAAAATGAAGAGATCAGGGAGATGAAACAGATTCCCCATAAGACACTTCTATTTATTTATTCAGGCTTTTCTCATCTCCCTTCCCAGTCTAGATCTCTCTCGTTACCACCACTTCAGCTGAGAAAGTAATTATAGACAACACCAAAGAACATATAAACACTTCCAAAGTCAATTCCTGTTATAAATGAGCCTTTAGGAAGTAAAGAGCTTTGCAGCAGTTTTGAAAATCTGAACCTGGCTTTGGATGTCAGGACTAGGAATTTAATTCATAAAAATTTCCTGAATAGCTCTACAGAAATTGTAACCATATGTTTACAACTTTAAAATGCACATCTGAGTTGAGATAAACCTGGCATCCAATGTACGTTTTGTTGATGCATATAAAGCATTTTCTCCCAAATACAATTTACTTAAATGAGGAAGCAAGTTAGATATGATGTGGTCTCAATTTTAGTAAATTGCCTCAAAGTGATGCCACGATTTTAGAAGTTGCTTACGTCTCATTCTGCACAGGTTTCCACGGAAAGGTGGTTTTGCTGTCTGTCAAAACTAGGAGGATTGTCCCTCTTTGGGCTTGGTGGTATGCTGATTTTTCTGATTCCAAGGCAATGGGCATTTTAGGACACCTAGAGACAGAGAGCAGCCAAAGGGTTTTATTCACCTTTCGTTTCCTAACAAATACCAGGTCATGTTCTCTTCGGATATTATCTATTCTGTTAGATAATGCCTCATATAACAGGTTCCTCTGAATTTAGACCATGGTTCAAGCCTTCCTGGGATCTTGACCTGACTTGGAAATGAGCGTCCACCTTGGGGGTGTTGCCTGCAACCCACAGCTAAAGCTTATGGTGGCCGGCAGATGGCTACTTCAGGAAAAGGTGGGTATTCTGACCTGGTTTGTTACCTGCTCTAGATCTGTGGTATATCCAATTATAGTTTTCCTTTGTTTCATGTGAGGTTCCAAAGAATAGACTTCCCCTGTATTTTAAGTTCATTTCTATCCATCCATCCAAATATCGAGTAAGCAGAATTCCCAGCCAACATACATTCAGCAGGGAATTGACAGGTCTTAATATCTTTTTTTCTTGGAGCAGATATATAACCTATACATTGTTACATAGTTAATTTCTCTTTATATTTTGAAGATTAAGAGTCTCCTTGGCAGCACCATGTATAAAGACAGGGGTCCCACCTGCTCCCATGAGAAGGAAACATCATTACAAGGTGGGGCCAAGAGTCTATAGACCCATTCAGGGAAGTGTCCCCAGGCTCTTCTTATACACAGATGGTTCTTTGAAATTCCACTCACTAATGGTAGGAAGAGAGAAAAGCTTCAGGGAAGAACTGAACTGAGTACACAGTCAGCATGACTGGTCTGATTCACAGGGACTTGTTCATTGGTATGGCATTGTGGTTAAAAACACAGATTGCAGAATTAGACTTCCTGACCTTGAATCTTGGCTCCCCATTGTATACTAGCTAGGGGACATCAGAAAAATACCATAGCACATTTAATCCTTATAATAACCCAAAGTGCAGGTACTATTATTATCAGCCCCATTTTTACATCTGGATATTTGAGGCCCAGAGATGTTAATATATGAACGTGCTTAGAAGAATGCCTGACACCTAGTAAATACCAAATAAGTGTTTGCTACTATTCTTATTACTATCATCATGACTGGTATCTTCGAAGGACCCAAGTTAGTTGTAGTTTTGTCTTTGGAGGGTAATAGGGCTACTGCGATCTGAAAGTTTGAGATACTGAGTCAAGTTAATGGTGGTGGATGGAACTATCTGGAACCACCCACATGCAGAAGATGGCTAGTTCGCTGGCTCTGGCTTCCTTGGACCATGACTTTAATTCACTAGGTGAGGCTTTGTCCAGCCAGGGTTTCTGCCTACGCTGTCTCTGGTAGGTTCCTGTGGCTTCCACCCTGGGAACCAAGTGTGCTTCCTCCACCCTTCAAAGATAAAACCAGGTCAGGCTTTTAGAGTACAGTAAAGCCTGCTCAAATATGGCCATTAGGATGTAATGGATGGGACAGGGTGGACATCAGTAGTGACGTGGTAAGAAGACAAGCTCTGTACATGGAGACAGTTGTGCAGCAAGCAGGTACAGAATGTAAGTATAGAATTTAGGAGAAATGTCTAGTTCTGAAAATTGGACCTTGCTTGGTCTTGGTCTTTACCTGGCTCCCCCAGAAGTTTTGGAAACATTTTCACTCATACTCCAAGTTCTGAAATGCTTCTTCTCCTTGTTTCAGCTGAGATTCTGAATAAGGAAACTTCAGCTACTCAGGAAGCAGAATCTTTTTGAATAACATCTTCTGATGACCTAACACCTTTTGCCCTTCTCTGACCATCTACTTTTTTCCACTATTGTTTTTTTGAGGACCAAAGATAATTTTATGTTTTTTGGGCATATTGTTTTTTTTTTTAAGATGTTTTTTATTGTTAAATATAACATATATACAAAGAAAATAAAGAAAAAGTAATATTTTCCAAGTACGCTTCAATAAGTAGATACAAAGCAGGTTTCAGAGTTTTCGTGGGCTACGCTTCCACTATTTAAGATTTTTCCTTCTAGCCGCTCCAAACACTGGAGGCTAGAAGAAATAAATTTTTCTTTTTTTGTGAGAAATGGCAATACATTTCAAAGCACATCGCAACAATTAGTTGTAGAACAGATTTCAGAGTTGGGTATGAGTTACAATTCCACCACTTTAGGTTTTTACTTCTAGCTGCTCTAGAAAACACTGGAGTCTAAAAGAAATATCAGTATAATGATTCAGCACTCATACTCATTTGTTAAACCCTACTTTCTCTGTATAAGTCTATCATCACCTTTGATCTTTCTCCTACTCTTTAGGGGTATATGGGCTATGCCCATTCTTCCATTTTTCATGTTGGAAAGGGCTGTCAGTCATATGGGATTGGCGGATGGAACTAGTTGATGTTCTGGAGAGTCTGGCCTTTCTGCGTTTCAGTACTTATCCAGGGTCCCATGTGGAGGTTGTAGGTTTCTGGAATGTTACCCTAGTGCATGGAATCTTTGCAGAATCTTATATAATGCCCTGGGTGTTCTTTAGTATTGGCTTGAATGGTTTTGGTTGGGGTTTGGCAAGTTATGGTAGATAGCAATGTCCAACTGAAGCTTGCATAAGAGTGACCTCCAGAGTAGCCGCTCGACTCCATTTGAACTCTTTCAACTGCTGATACCTTATTTGTTACACTTTTTTCCCCCTTTTGGTCAGGATGGCATTGTTGATCCCATGGTGCCAGGGTCAGTCTCACCCTTGGGATTCATAGCCCGTGCTGCCAGAGTGACTTTCACTGGGCGTGTGGCTTTTTAATCTAACCATATATGTATATATCAGCTGGAATACATGGTACACAGATATTGCACTTTGATATTGTTTGGTTGGCTTGTTGGGGTTCAGTGGGAGGAAGAATTGGGTGTGAGGGTTTTTAGCAGGAATAGCTGAAATCATTTGGAAGACTACTTTCCTTTCTTCAAATTGTACAGGTTAACTCTCCCTTGCACAAGTTCACATGACACAGTGATCAACCCTGTAGGGACTGCTCTGGGGTAACAGTGTCTCACTGATCTGATTTCAAGGAATTCTTGACAATGGATAATCAAGACAATGGATGCTGTTTCCAGCAACTACAGATGTAGTAATCATTCTTCTTGATGATAGTACCAGATTGTACTGCAAACCAGCGAGCTGTGCTCTGTGGAAACAGTACATGTATTTGTTTTGGAGAAATGCAATTTTAGAGCAGCCAGTTCCATTTCCTTCACTGCAATTTTTTAAACAAGGTTCTCAGTTCCTAGTTCCAGAAAGCCCATGAGCCAAAACCAGATACAACATCTTCTCTTTAAGGAGAGAGAAAGGGTCTTTGTACCTAGAATATGAATTTATCCTTGACTTAGAGACCCCATTAATTTGGGAGTTAATGTATGACGATTCATTAAGATATAGAAAGGATGTCTTCTTGTCTTGCTAGAATAGAAACTTTTGAAGCCCTTTGCCCAAGACTATAGAATGAATCTCTTTTAGGATTCACAGACTTGGATCTACATCTGAGTTCTACTCTGACTAGTGGGTGAACTTTAACAAATCATTTCATTTCTTTGGAAGGCCAAGTCCTTCATCAAGAAACGATTTAACTTACAAACTAAAAAAATTAAGTAATCTTGTTTGTTGTGGAAAAATCAGAAAATACCAAGGAGCAAAAAGAAGGGACTAAAAGGTAATCATAGTTCCAGCCCTTTAATAAACCGACTGTTAGCAGTTGGTGAATATCATGTTTCCTTCCACTCTCCATTCATCCCTAGCCATCTCCTCCCTCCTTTCTTTCTTTTTGTCTGTTGGTCTTCCATCCATCCATCCATCCATCCATCCATCCATCCATCCATCCACCCATCCACCCACCCACTGACCTACCATCTATCCATTCACACATTCAGTGGGATCATACTATGCATAGGGTGTATAACTTGCTTTCTCCACTCAGCCTTGTTCCTGAACATCTTTCTGATGTCACTGTCTTGGGTTGCCTATTTGTGGTCTCTAGAAAGGAAGATCCAGACAATCCAGTGTAACTCGGTCATTAAAAAATTTGTAAATTAATTGATAGATGCTTCGGTAATATGAAACTTTTGTTGTTACTATCCTGGTATTTGTCTTCATCCTTTTAAAAGGTAAAGTTATCTCATCTCTGTATCATGTTCACATCTTCTAATTTTTCATAACTGATAACTTGATTTTTCCAGTTGTGCAATTCCCGGGTATTAACTGACAAGAATGAATAATCTCTTGTGTAATTTGGGATTTGAGAATAACACAGATTCTTGGTGCAAAGTATTACTTGCATGATGTTATCTAAACCTTTTCTTGATGTCTAAAGTTTGCGATTTGTGATTTTGTCTTCCCAGCAGATATAAGCTTCTGGAGGGCTGAGCCTCATATTCTGCAGTATGGGTAGATCCCACAGGCCACCCTCAGTGTTATTTTACTTTATCAAAATGAGTTCTTTAGATATTATTGTGACATTCTTTTAAAATTATGTATATTTTACCTTTGGAAAATGCAGAAATATATGAAAGAAAATAAAGGCATAAGTCCATCTTTAAAATGAAATTGCAATTATACTGCATTTTAAATGTAAAAAAAAAGCTTATAATACAATACTTTAGATGATATAATAATGTCAAATAAATCTTTTTCCCACCTTACACCTTTGGGCTTTCTGCTCGGGGTTACCACTGTCAAAATGTTTGTATATGAGTCCATATATTTTCCAATTTCATTGCATTCTTCAGAGATAATTTTAATGACTTCATATGATTTTTTGTGAGAATGAAGATAACTTTCTCCTGCTATTATCTGATTGGTGGACATTTGGTTATTTTTATGTTTTATTATAGTATAACCTTGTAAAGAGCCAAATTGTAAGGTCTTCACAACTCCCAATTCTGTAAGAATCTCTAAGTTGGGAATCAAAGTAAAAATAGGCTTTGCTTTACATTTTTGAAATCTCATTATAGTCGTTTTAACTTGAAAAGGAATAAGTACATGTTATGTATTGTTCTTATGGTGTGTGGTTATTGAATACAGTCCAGAAATGGCAACTTGCTTTTTTTCTATGGTCAGAAGGAAATAGTCTGTTATGCTTTTTTTTTCAAATTCCAAAATGCATACCGTCTATAGACTTACTAAGGAACCAGGCTACTCTCTGCAACCTGCAATTCAATATTTGAAATTGGGTCTGTAATGGAATATTATGGTAATCGCTCCAAAAGTTTCTGATATTATTCCTTTAAACTCTCCTCTGATAGTTCAATGATGCTATTTAGAAGTGGCAGCCAACACTGGGTCTCGTTTCCATCTTTATTTGAACTCATAAAATATGACATTATAAATTCAGAAATTAAACAGGATTGCTAATTCAGAACTCCTTCTGGAGGTGGTGCATGAATTCTAATTATCTTCCTTAAAATAATCCCCCAGACACCAAACATTTTCTGAAATAACTCTGTTATAATAAATACATCTGTAAATCACCCTTTTATGGGCATGATTCATGTGTGCACACATTTCTGACAATATGATGAGACAGAGGGAGGAAGAACAATCCTTTCTACTCTTCCTGAACCATCAGGGAGAACTCATCGGGAAAGTAACTTCCTAGCCATGCTCCCTCTAGTAGGGGAAAGCGACATAGCGAACAGAAAGGAGTCCAGGTTGGAGGCAAGAGACCTGGGGCCTGGAGAGCTGAAGTTCTCCTTGCTGTAAAAAGAAGACCACAGTGCAAAATCTCCCTAGCTGCCAAGGTTGTGGCAGAGATCTAACGAGCACAAGAACAATACAGTGCTGTTCAAACATAGGTAATACTTGCCCTGTTGATGGAGAGACAGAGTCAGTGAATATGAATCTGTGCCCATGCTCCTGTGTGCTCGTGCAGAAAAAGGACTCATCTTAAACATGTGAGTTTTGCTTCTGTTACCCTAATTTTTGAATCTTTTTTTTTTTTTTTTTAATTTTTAAAATTTTTTACATGGGCAGGCACTGGGAATTGAACCCAGGTCCTCTGGCATGGCAGGCAAGCGTTCTTGCCGCTGAGCCACCGTGGCCCGCCCTAATTTTTGAATCTTTAAAAAATAATTTGCAAAAGTAATCTTGTTTGGAGCTACAAATTGACATACACTTTCACTTCCGATAGGCATTCATTGCCAGTTTTGTTGTTAGTTTGGGTCTTCCAAGAAGCAGAGGTGAATCTGGTCTAAAAAGTGCAGGAGATTTATTAGGGGAAATGCCTGTGAGGGACTATGGGGAGGGAGTCAGAGGAGACAAGCAGAGTCATCAGAATGCAATGCAGTTCTGACCCCTGTGAAGGAGAGAGTGAAAGAAGGAAGCAAGGTCTTAGATTGCAGAGAAGTTCTAAAGTGAGTTTAGCTTAGGCCCATGGAGAGCTGTTGAGACAGTGTCTCTTGTCAGGAGTCATGCATCTCTTAGAAATGGGCCTGCCTTCGTATGCCTGTTGTTTTTAGTCATTGTCTGAGAATGGTCTCTGGGGAATATGGCTTTGGGGCTAACACAGGCGTGGATTTCAGAGCATGACAGCTGGGGTCCCTTGGTCAATTATGCTCCCTGCAGTAGGAAATCTAAGAGTCACACTGTCATGGCTGCCTCAGTGTATAGGCTTTTAGATTTTTTTCTGTGCCAATGTAATCTTGTATGTTACACGTATATATATGCGTGAATATGTGTACATACTACATAAATACTTAACTGGGGCCATACTGTATATTTTGCATTTTTCATTTAGTAATAATTTCTTATGAACATCACATCAGTACATATGGATCCACCTCATTCTTTTTAAATGGTTGAATAGAATTTAATAATTTAATGACTGAATGTTTATGCTGAATTTTATTCAACCGAGCCTCAATTGATTAAGTTCCTTCTAGTTTTTCACTATTACAAAGAAGGCCATAAAACCACCCTCACATGAATATTTTGTGCACATTTGTAGCTTTTTAAATGGCATAAATTCCTATAACTGGAATTGCTGAGCAAAAGGGCATGGCATGTAAGCTTTTGATAGATACTGCCAAATTGACATCCAAAATGATTTTACCAGTTTGCTCTTCTATGAATAGTGTATGACACTGCACCTTCACCCACTGCTGTGGCAATGCTGGGTATTGTCATTCTTTTTAGTTTTGCCAATTTGATGAGGGAAAACGAGCACGTAGACTTTAAAATAAGTCACTTTAAAAGGTGAGCTTCAATTTCCATGATTCTTTAAAGTGTTCTATTGGTGGGTCTATGGTGAGCATTAAAAATCTCTGTGAGGAGCCTGGGTGCAGCCTCTTGCGCGTGGAACTCTGGCCTAGGAAGCAGAGGAGCTGGCTGGCTGTGTGCGTTCTCCTGCCCCACACAGCGATTACAAACCCGGGAAGGGTGTCTGAAATGGCACCATTAGAGACTTATTCTTGAAATCTGAGAAGACTTCAAAACCCAGACCCCTCTATTAAAATGAAAATACTCTCTTTGACCCTCAGATATAATCTGACATCTCTGTTACACAGATGGGAAAGCTAAATTCTTTCCTACAGGGTGCTTTGACTAAGGTCACAGAACTAGTTAATGGCAGAATTCAAACTAAAAACAGGTTTTCTGATTTCAAGTCCAGTACTCTATAAGAAAACAAATAGTAGTTATTTTCTTGAAATTACATCTAGGAATGCTGGTGTTAGCAAACCAGATGAAAATCATCAAGATATTTCAAGTAAAATAGAGAAAATGAAGCCCAAAGCACTGAATGTCCAATATTTGAAGGCTTATACTTTATATATTCATGCCACCATGTGTCATGTATTGAATCAAATACTGTGGAAATAGAACAATTAAAAATATAAAAATTTTGGCTATCATGTTTTAGGGAAAGTACCTATGATGCTTTGACATTCTGACAAGTAACCTTTATGTGTAGTTAATATGCATATATAAATGCATATTACTAAGAATTTTGGTGGCATGTGTATTTTAAGTAGTGGTTAAAAGACCTTCTTAGTAACCAATTCAACTTAATAATCTGGACTCTGGGCAAAGTCACTCTAAATGGGGCAGTGCTTCTTCTGTGATTCCTCAGAGCTGGCTGATAGCATTTCTTTGATCACGTCACTCTAGTACACGCTAGTCCCCTGTAATTGATCTGAATCTGGAAATCTGAATACTTAGGCAGTACCTGGCATCTTTGAGAATTTTTTCCAATCTTGGCTTTGAACCAAAATGATGAGAACAGTGCTGGCTAAGAAGGAATAAAGACCTCTTCTTCAGCTAAGAGTTTGGGCCTCTTGTTTCTGCTATGATAGGAACCTATTAACATTAATCTTTTTGCCCTGAGGAGCAAGACTCCCCTGTCTTGTTTATATTTTTGCTTTGAATTCATTCTGCATTATCCTGAGGGATTTCAGCCCATTAGCACCAATCTTTTCTCACTCTTGCATTTTCTAACTTTTATATATGTTCTTTTCGTTTCTGAGGTTTGAACCCACTTGCTTTTTTTTTTTTTTTTAAATATGGAACACTTCACAAATTTGTGTGTCATCCTTGCACAGGGGCCATGCTAATCTTCTCTATATCGTTCTAATTTTAGTATATGTACTGCCGAAGCAAGTACCCCAACTGCTTTTTTACTTAACCTTTTTATTGTAAACAAAAATGCAGACACAGAAAGCTACCCAAAGCAAATATATGGCTTACTGAGTTATTATGAGCAAGAGCTCTTGTAACTATTACCCAGGTTACTTTGTCAGTCACGCCACAAACTCTCCCATGAGCCTCGTTATAATCTCCATTTCTCCCTCTCCCAAAAGTAACCACTCACCACACTTACAGTAATCTCCTCCTGCACCCCTAGACACTATATTTCATTCTTGCCGATTTTATTTCCTTTAAGTCTTTTTAAATTTATGGCATCCTCTTCATTCCTCTATTTTCCTTTTCATTGATCTATGGAAGAACTGGGGCATTTGACTTGTGGCATTACCCACAATCTGAAATTTGTTGATTGCATACTGAAGGTGCAGTTTATCGTGTCCCTCTGTCCTTTGCGTTTCCTGCAAAGTGGCAGCTGATGAAAAGTATTTGTCAGATTTATGATCGATCCCTTTGGTAGGACTGTACATGGTTGTGTGATCTTTCACGTCTGATTGTTTATCTTCTTGTGATATGAGCAGCTGTTGCCATTCAATATCTAGATCCATTAATTTATTGGGAGTATAAGATAGCGACCATTTATTCTTTGCTTCTTCATTTTAATGCAATTTTATTGTAATATATTCATTCACTTATAAACTGTCCATTGTACATACATCCCCATGATCGATTTTAGAACATTTTCATTATATAAATCCTCCCACAGCCCTTATACACCTCCCCCCATTATTGACCCATAATATTGATGTGATAACATTTATTATTGTTAATGAAAGAATATTAAAATAGTGCTGTTAATTGTAGTCCATAGTTTGCAATAGGTACATTTTCCCCATTACCCCTCTATTATTGACTCCTTGTAAATAGTGTCATACATTTGCTCTGGTTCATGAAAGAACTTTTTATATTTGTACAGATAATCACGAACATTGTTGACCACAAGATTCACTGTGTTATACATTCCCATGTTTTTACCCTCCAGCTTTCCTTCTGGTGACATACCTGACTCTAAACTTTCCCTTTCCACCACATTCATATGCCATTCAGCACTGTTAATTATTCTCACAACATGCTACAATCATCTCTATTCCTTTTCAAACATTTAACTTCAACCTACTTAAAATTTCTGCACATATTAAGAACCACTCCACATTCTTTAGCCTCATTCTATATTCTGGTAACCTGTATTCTATATTTTATGTCTGTGAGTTTATATGTTATAATTATTTCATATCAGTGAGATCATACAATATTTGTCCTTTTGTGTCTTACTTATTTCACTTAATATAATGTCCTCAAGGTTCATCGTGTTGTGTGCTTCAGGATTTCATTCCTTCTTACTACTGAGTAATAGTCCATTGAGGTATATACCACAGTTTGTTTATTCACCCATCTGGTAATGGAAACTTGGGTAGTTTCCATCTTTTGGCAATTGGGAATAATGCCATGAACATCAGTGTGCAAATGTCTGTCCACATCCCTGCTTTCAGATCGTCTGTGTATATCCCTAGTAGTGGGATTGCCGGGTCATAAAACAACTCTACTTAGCTTCCTGGAAATAGCTAAACCATCTTCCACAGGGACTGTATCATTTTACATTCCCACTAGCAGTGAATATGTGTTCCAGTTTCTCCACATCCTCTCCAACATTTGTTGTTCCTGTTTGTTTAATAGTGGCCATTTTAGTAGGTGTGAGATAATATCTCATTGTGGTTTTGATTTGCAGTTCTGTAATGGCTAGTGAAGCTGAGCATACTTTCATGTGCTTTTTAGCCATTTGTATTTCCTAGTTGGAAAAATGTCTATTCATTTCTTTTGCCCATTTTAAAATTCGGTTGTTTATCTTTTTTATTGTTGATTTGTAGGATCTCTTTATATATTCTGGATATCAAACCCTTATCAGATATGTGGTTTCCAAATATTTTTCTCCCATCGAGTAGGTTGCCTTTTCACTCTTTTGACTGAATCCTTTAAAGCACTGAAGTATTCGATTTTGAGGAGTTCCCATTTATTTATTTTTTCTTTTGTTGCTTGTCCTTTGGGTGTAAAATCTAAGAAACTTTACAGTAGGAAATTTTTTGCCTGCCAAAAAGTCTTGAAGATGTTTCCCAAATTTTCTTCTAGGAGTTTTATGATACTGGTTCTTATATTTAGGCTTTGATCCATTAAGAGTTAATTTTTTTTAATAGGGTATAAGATAGGGGTCCTCTTCCATTCTTTTGGTTATAGATATCCAATTCTCCCGAAACCATTTACTGAGGAAACTGTTGCAACACAGTTGAGTAGATTTGGCAACCTTATCAAAAATCAATTGACCCCAGGGGTGAAAGTCTCCCTGGCAATGTGGAATATGAATCCCAGAGATGAGCCTGGCCCTGTCATGGTGGGATCGACAATGCCTGCCAGACCAAATGAGGGAAAGGAATTGTAACAAAATAAGGTATCAGTGGCTGAGAGAGTTCAAATAGAGTTGAGAGGCTATTCTGGAAGCTACTCTTACATAAACTTTAGCGAGATATTGCTAGTTATCATTTCCAACCCCCAACCGAAATCATTCCTGCCAACCCTAGAGAACACCTAGGGCTCTATCTGAGATTCTACAAAAGTTCCATGCATTTATGATTACTTTCCAGAAACTTACAACCTCCAGAGGGTTCCTAGGCCAAATAAGTCCTGAAACCCAGAGGGCTAACTTCTCCAGAACATCAACTTGTTCTGTCCCCTTATCCCATATTATCAACAGCCCTTTCCAACATGAAAAAGTTAGAACAGGCATAGTCCAAATACCTCTATATTTGTTAGGGTTCTCTAGAGAAACAGAATCAACAGGAAACACTCGCAAATGTAAAATTTATAGAAGTGTCTCATGTAACCATGGGAACACAGAGTCTAAAATCTGCAGGGCAGTCTGTGAAGCTGACGATTCCAATGGAGGGTCTGGACAAACTCCACAGAAGAGGCTTGCCAGCCGAAGCAGGAAGAGCCCGTCTCTTCTGAATCCTCCTTAAAAGACTTCCAGTGATCAGATTAAGCATCACTCATTGCAGAAGACACTCCCCTTGGCTGATTACAAATGGAATCAGCTGTGGATGCAGCTGACATGATCATGATTTAATTCTATGAAATGTCCTCATCGCCACAGACAGGCCAGCACTTGCCCAACCAGATAAACAGGTACCACCACTTGGCCAAGTTGTTACATGAATGTGACCATGACGATCCCTAAAGATTGGGAGAGAAATCAAAGGAGAAGATGGAGTTATAACAGAGAAGATAGAATTTAACAAATGAGTATGACTGCTGAATCATTATATTGATATTTCTTTTAGTCTCCAGTGTCTTGGAGCAGCTAGAAGGGAAAACTTAAAATTGTAGAACTGTAACACATACCAGACTCTGAAATCTGTTCTATAAGTACTTGTTACAATATACCTTGAAATTTATTGCTTTTTTTGTATATATGTTATATTTCACAATAAAAAAAAGATAAAAAACAATTGACCATAGATCCGAGGGTCTATTTCTGAACTCTCTGCTTGATTCCATTGATCAGTACATCTATCTTTATGCAAGCAGCAAGCTGTTTTGATCACTGTAGCTTTATAATATGATTTAAAGTCAGGAAGTGTGTTTATTCTTCTTTTCAAAGTTGTTTTTGACTATTCAAGGCCTCTTACCCTTCCAAACAGAACTGATAATTAGCTTTTCCATTTCTGCAAAGGAGCCTATTGGAATTTTGATTGGTATTGCATTGAATCTGTAGGTCAATTTGGGTAGAATTGACATCGTAATAACATTTAGGCTTCCAGTCCATGAATATGGCATGTTTTTCCATTTATTCAGTCTTCTCTGAATTCTTTTAATGATCTTTTGTAGTTTCCTGTATACAAGTCCTTCACATCCTTGGTATTTGATTTTCCTAGATATTCGATTTTTTTAGGTGCTATTGTAAATGGAATTTTTTTCTTGATACCTCCTTGGATAGTTCATTACTAGTGTACAGAAACACTACTGATTTTTGAGTGTTGATCTTGTATCCTGCCACTTTGCTGAACTTGCTTGTTAGCTCAAGTAGCTTGCTGTTGTTCCTGAATTTTCTAAATATGGAATCATGTCATCTGCAAATACTGACAGTTATACTTCTTCCTTTCCAATTTGGATGCCTGTTGTTTCTTTTTCTTGCCCAATTGCTCTAGCTAGAACTTCTAGCACAATGTTGAATAGCAGTGTTGACAATGGGCATCCTTGTCTTGTTCCTGATCTTAGAGGGAAAGCTTTCAGTCTCTCACCATTGAGTATGATGTTAGCTGTGGTTTTTTCATATATACCCTTTATCATACTGAGGAAGTTTCCTTTGATTCCTACTTTTTAGAGTGTTTTTATCATGAAAGGATGCTGAATTTTGTCAAATGCCTTTTCTGCATCAATCAAGATGATGATGTAGTTTTTTCCTTTTGTTAATGTGGTGTATTACATTAATTGATTTTCTTGTGTTGAACCCTTGCATACTTGGAATGAAACCCATTTGGTCATGGTGTATAAATAAAATGCTGTTGCACTTTATTTGCAAATATTTTGTTGAGGATTTCTGTATCCATATTTATTAGAGAGACTTATCTGAAATTTTCTTTATCTAGCTTTGGTATTAGCCAAAATATGTTGATGTTGGTTGATGTTGGCTTCACAGAATGCATTAGGTTGTGATCACTCTTCTTCAATTTTTTGGAAGAGTTTTGGTAGGAATGTTACTAATTCTTCTTTGAATACTTGGTAGGTAAAATTTACCTATGAAACCATTCAGTCCTGGACTTTTCTTTATTGGTAGGTTTTGATGACTGATTCAATATCTTTACTTGTGATTGGTTTGTTGAAGTCTTCTATTTTTTTTCTAGAGTCAGTGTATGTTATTTGTGTGTTTCTAAGAAGTTGTCTATTTCATCTAAGGTGTCCAGTTTATCGGCATATGGTTATTCTTTGTAACCACTTATGATATTTTTTGTTTCTTCTGTGATTGTGGTAATGCTCACCCACTTGGTTTCTGATTTTATTTATTTGAAGCTTCTCTCTTTTTGTCCTTGTCAGTCTAGCTAAGAGTTTGTCAATTTTATTGATCTTCTCAAAGAACCAACTTTTGGTCACATTGATTTTCTCTATTTTTTTAAAAAAATTCTACATTTCATTAATTTCTGTTCTAATCTTTTATTTCTTTTCTTCTGCTTGCTTTGGGATTAGATTGCTTTTCTGTCTCCAGTTGTTAAGTCATTGGTTTCAGCTTTTTCTTCCTTTTTAAAGTAGGTGTTTAGGGCTATAACTTTGCCTCTCAGCACTGCCTTTGCTGAATCCCATAAGTTTTGATATGTTGAGTTCTTGTTTTCACTCATCTCAAGGTATTTACTGATTTATCTTGCACTTTCATCTTTGATACACTGATTGTTTAAGAGTATGTTGTTTAATTTTGTATGTATTTTCTGGTTCTCCATTTGTTATTTATTTCCAGCTTCATTCCATTATAATAAAAAAAAGTGCTTTGTATAATTTGTCTTTTAAAATTTATTAAGACCTGTTTTGTGCCCCAGCATAGAGTCTATCCTGGAGAATATTATATACGTACTTGAGAAGAATGTAAATATTATCCTGTTTTGGGGTGCATTGTTCTATATAGGTCTACTATAGAATGAATAGGTCTATTTCTAGTTCATTTATCAAATTATTTAGGTTCTCTGTTTATTTATCGATCCTCTGTTTAGATGTTCTATCTATTGGAGAGAATGGTGTGTTGAATTTCCCTACTATTGTGGTAGAGTTGTCTATTGCTCCCTTGGTTTTTCCAGTGTTTGCCTAATGTGCTTGGGGGCACATTGATTAAGTGCATAAATATGATTGTTATTTCTTCTTGGTGAATTACCCCTTTTATTAATATATAATGTCCTTCATTATCTCTTGTAACATTTTTGCATTTAAAGTCTATTTTGTCTGATATTAGTATAGCTACCCCAGCTTTTTAAATTACTAAATAAAATATTATGTATGGAATATCTTTTTTTAAGCTTTCACTTTCAAGCTATTTGTGTATTTGCATCTAAAATGAGTTTCTTGTAAACAGCATATAGATGAATCATATTTTAAAATCCATTCTGCAAATCTGTGTCTTTTGATTAGGGAGTATAATTCTAAGTAATTACTATCAAAGCGGTTCTTGATTCAACCATCTTACCCTTTGTTTTCATTAATCATATATATATATATATTTTTATCTCTCTCTTTTTATCCTTTAAATTTCCCTTGCCACTATTCTTCAATTCTGTACCCTCCTCCAGACCTCTCTGTCTTCTGTCTTTTCTTTTCAGCCTGCAGAACTCCCTTTAGTAGTTCCTGTAGAGCTGGTCTTTTATTAATGATCTCTCTAAGCTTCTCAGTTTATCTGTGAATATTTTAAACTCTTCCTCATTTTTTATGGATACCTTTGCTGGTAGAGAATTCTCGGCTAGCAATTATTCTCTTTCAGTATCTTAAATATATTGTACCACTGCCTTCTCACCTCCATGGTGTCTGATGAGAAATCAGCACTTAGTCTTATTTGGCTTCCCTTGCATGTGGTGAATCGCTTTTTTCTTGCTGCTTTCAGAAGTTTCTCCTTCTCTTTGACATTTGACAGTTTGATTACTATGTGTCCTGGAATGAATCCATTTGGATTTATTCTGTTTGAAGTATGTTGGGATTCTTGGATTTGCATATTTATGACTTTTATAATGATTGGGAAATTTTCGGCCATTGTTTCTTTGAATACATTTTTATTTCCTTTCTCTTCTCCTTCTGGGACACCCATGATGTGCATGTTTGTGCATTTCATGCTGTCAATCATTTTTCTGAGACCCTGCTCAATTTTTTTCTCCATTTGTTCTTTCGTCTGCTCAGATTCAGTTGATCTGTCTTCTAGCTCCCCGAGTCTTCTGTCTCTTCATATCTGCTTTTGTGCATCTCCAGTATATTTCACCTACAGTTTCTTTTTCTTTTATTTCTATAACATCTATTATTTTCTTATGTATTCTTTCAAATTCTTCTTTATGCTCTTCTAGTGTGTTCTTAATATCCTTGGTCTCTTTATACGCATTTTCCTTCACTTCTCTGAATTGATTCAGGAGATTTGTTTGCACATCTTTGATCAGTTATTCCAGATTCTGTGTCTCTTCTGACTTTGTAATTTGTTGCTTTGACTGGGCTGTTTGTTGTGGAGTTTAAGTGTGCCTTGTTAGTTTTTGCTGATATCTGGTCATCTGATTATCTTGATGGATCTATTGATAAGGTTGGTTTCCTCTGTTATCTAGGATTTAGTTGTTGCCTGGGTTTGTATTAGGGCACTGCTTTAACAATTGGTTTCTCCGTATTTCTCAGCCAAAACAGGGTCTGGTACTTACAAGACAAAACAGAGCGTGCAGACCAGCTCTGATGTGCCTGGCATAAGTTCTGGAGAGGCTCTGAAATGCCCTACAGTTTTCCCTGCACTTTCCAACCTGCCCAGCAGATGGTGCTTTTTGGTGACTTAATCATCCTCAGAACCTGTTTACCTCCAGGAACCCTATGGTGTTGACCAGGCAGGGCTGAAACTTCAGGGTTCATCTGTCCTCACTTCACTGGGAAAAATCTGGCTCATTGTGGGGCTCTGTCTCCTACTGCACTTGTGGCAGAGGATTCTCACAGCTGCCCTCGTCTGCAGCTACCCACCCACCCCCATGCAAAGATTGTGCCACCCACTGTTTTCCCCTCAAGGATGGGATACAGACACTTGGACCCATGGCTGGAATTCCAATCTCTGTCCATATTTTCTCAGTCGTTTCATCCCTCACTGACCTGGCCCTTAAGATGTCCTCCTGTTTCCTGGGTCCCCAAACCGTTGATTTCCAACTGGGACCAAGCGAGGGGCAGGGTGAGGTGACTAGCAAGTCCAGGATGGAAGTTTCCTTCCTGATATTTTTTCCTTTTTTCAGCTCAGAATTTGTGGGCTCCTTCCTCAGTCTTTAGATCCCTCCAGTGTTCTTATCAAATGAGAA
Source organism: Tamandua tetradactyla (assembly GCF_023851605.1). Taxonomy (NCBI): domain Eukaryota; kingdom Metazoa; phylum Chordata; class Mammalia; order Pilosa; family Myrmecophagidae; genus Tamandua; species Tamandua tetradactyla. The sequence continues at coordinate 60,108,891 of NC_135340.1, forward strand.
TGGTCTTGTTTGTTTTTCCTGAAACTCTAGAGAGAGGTTTTCAGTAGCTGTCTTATGTCACCATGTTGATGACATCCTCCCATTTACTTTTTTTTTGCCTTTTAAAAAGAGGAATTTATTAAGTTGCTAGTTTATGGTTCTAAGGCCATGAAAATTTCCAAATTAGAGCGGCATTATAAAAATGTCCAATTTAAGGCATCCAGGGACAGATACCTTGATTCAAGAAGGCAGATGATGTTCAGGTTTTCTCTCTTAGCTGGAAAGGCACATGGCAAGATCTGCTAGCTTTCTCTTCAGTGGCTTCCCTGGGGCTCTGTCCATTTGCTCTGTTGGCCCTGTCAATTCTGGTGGCTCTTGTGGATATTCCCATTTACTTTTTTTTTTTTTTCCATGAGCAAACATCAGGAATTGAACCCTGGGTCTCCGGCATGGCAGGTGAGAACTCTGTGACTACACCACCATCGCCTGCCCTTGTGGTCCTATTTACTTTTATAAAGAGATGCTTCCCCTCATCTACTATACTGGTCATGATTCTCTAGGGAAACAGACCCTCCAGGAGATAATGTGTAGCTATTATAAAAAGATTTTTATAAAAAATCATCTCATGTGACCGTGGCAACGTGCAAGTCCATATTCCGTAGGGCAGGCTTCAAGCTGGGAACTCCGAAGAAGGTTTTTGATGAATTTCCCAAGAGAAGCTGGCTGGCTGAAGTAGAGATGGAAATTCTCTCTTTTGACTGCTGACATAATTACTTCTCCTTTTAAAGCCTTCAACTTATTAGATGTGGTGCCTCTTATTGTTGAAGACACCCCTCAGCTGATTGTAGGTAAAATCAACCATAGATGCAATCAACTTACGGATGATTTAAGTCCACAAAATATCCTCAGAGTAACAATCAGGCCACTGCTTTCTTGATCTATTATCTAGGCACTGTCACCTGGGCCAACCTGACACATGAACTTAACTATCACATTTACTATTTGGTTACCCAGTGTGTAGTTCATATAGGAAAGCTGGATAAATATAGAAATGTATTGTGAGGTTTGTAACATACACAGAAGTAAAATGTATGACAACAATAGCACCACAGATGGGAGGGAGAATATTTTTGATGAATTAACTCCTTCATCATTGTGTGATGTCCTTATTCATCCCTAGTAAATAGTCCTTGCTCTGAAGTCTCCTTTGTCTGATATTAAAAGAGCCACACCAGCATTCTGATGCTTATTGTGCATATAATAGATCTTTTTTCCATCCTTTTAGTTATAACTTATATACATTTTTATATTTAAAGTGAACTTCTAATAGATTGCATGAAGTTGGTTCTTGATATTTTTAATCTAACCTGATCATCTCTTTTTCTTCTTCTAATTGTGGTGTTTATCAATTTACATTTAGCAATTATTAATATAGTTGAATTTAAAAACACTATTTTGCTGGTTATTTTCTATTTGTTGTGTCTGTTCTTTGTTTCCTTTTCCCCCTCTCTTTCCCTGCTGTTTTTTCTTATTCAAATTGAGTATTTTTTAGGATTCCATTTTATCTCTACTATGGAGATATATCTAACATAGATATATAGCATACATATATCTATACTTAGTTTACTTTTTTGTCTGATTTTTTTTAGTTGTTTGAGGATTTAAAAATATATTTTTCACATTATTTCAGTCTACCTTCAAATAATATTACAGTGTAAGGAAGTTACAACAGCATACTTCCATTTCTTTCCTCCTATTCTTTGTTCTATTGTTGTCATACATTTTAATTCTGTGTATGTTATAAACTTCACTATACATTTTGACCTTTTTGGCTCTAGACAATTATTATTTTTAAAGAAATTAAAAATAGGAAACATTTTATTTACCCTAATTTTTTTTTACCATATTAAGTGCTATGCCTTCATTTTGTACATCCAAATTCACATCTTGTATTATCTTTTTTCTGCCTGAAAAACCTCCTTTAGCATTTCTTTGTAGTGAAGGTTTGCTGGTACTGAATTCTCTTGGTGTTTTCTCTGGGTATAGGATTCTAGAATGATGATTTTTCCTTTTTGTTTTTTTCCCTTGTTTAAACATGTTCCATTGTCTTACAGTTTGCATAATCTCTGATGAAAAGTTTGTTAAAATTCTAATCTTTCTTTTTCTGTGTATAACTTTTCTTTTCTCTCTGTCTAAGATTTTCCTTGTCTTTGGTATCATTAAGTTGACTATTATATATGTAGACTTTTCATTGCCATTGTTTATCTTGTATTTATCCTGCTTTAGTTTCTCTGAGATTTTTATATCTGTGATTTGTTGTCTTTCACTGATTTTGGGAAAATTCTAAGATATTATCTCTTCAAATATTTATTCTACCCCTTTCTCTTTCTTGTTCCTGCTTTTGGAACTACATTTTTACATTTGTTAGATTTTGATGCTTGTGGCACTGAGCAGTGCAGGACTATTTCTAATCCTTTCTCAGAGGCAAACTACTGCAAATTATTCTTACTTGCTTCTCATTGACAGACTCATGGTGGGGGCAGGTGTTCACTGTTTTTGTTTTTAATTATCTTTCTCTTTTAAGATTTACTAGGGAAATATGTATTGCTAGAATTTTCATTTTGAGAACTTCTAGTTCTCGAAAATTATCCTCCCTTTAAGATATTCTCACCCTGGAATTTCATTTATATTTAGGAAGGGCCTGGGGTACATGTCCAGTTATATACAGAGTCTTAATTGTTATGACATCTAAAATGTTTTCTGAAGATTTCCATCACAACTGTTTCATGGACTAATACTTTCTTATTGGTCATAATATGGAGTAAATGTTTCCTTAGTTTCCTGGAAGATGAAATAAATAGTGAAGCTAGTCATGGACTAGGTCCTCCAATTCTGTTTGGAAGTGGGGGGAGGTTAAATAATAAATGAAGGCAAGAATTTTTTTTGTATGTTCTGCTTTTAGTAGAATGTAAATTCGAGAGTGGTAGGCTTTGATGTCAGACAAATTTGGTGTAATATCAGCTAGCTGTGTGACTTTTATTAATTTTATTACTCTATTTGAATCTCAGTTTTACCATCTGAGAAATGGAAATAATTATAATTATTCATTTTTCAACAAATATTTATGTAATGGCTTTCTATATGCCAGATATTAGTCTAGGTACTGGGGATACAGAATTGACCAAACAGACAAAAACTAAAGGAGATTACATTCTACACTCACATAAAGGGCTTGTGAAGCTTAAATGAGACAATGTAAAATTCCTAGTTCAGTGCTGGGATGTGGTGGTTGCTTTATAAATGTTAGTTGTCTCTTAGCTCTTTTTAGTAGATCATTCCTATCACTTATAAAATTGATACCTTTAATTTGCTTAGCACTTCGGCATTACTATTTCAGTAATCACTGGTTTCCCAAGCAACCTAAGTCTAGAGGCGTAAATCAATGTTAACACATTTTGTTTGACTCCTAGCAGTTACTAGCAAAATCTCTACCCAGGCAGGACACATTCTTAAATCCATAATAATTCTCATTGGGAGAAGAAAGACTTGAAGTCTGTGGGTTAGAGATTTACTAGTTTTGAAAATAGCTGCACAAAACTTCCCTTATATGTCAATGGGAAGCTCTTGAAAATAATACTGTTTATAGTTCCTGAGGAGCTGTTGAGCAATGGCGTTCAAGCAGGGAATGACAGTGTGAGTGTCTTCTTCACTTTGGTCTCAGTGTTGTAGAATTTTCTGCATGTTTTCAGAAACCCTGCAAGCATCATAAATTTAGAGCTTAGGTTATTTTATCTTCAACACTTTCTACTGTGACTATTGCATTTTAAACTTCAAGATGCTATGTGGGAGAGGTCTACGCTTGGCATCTGATGGAGATCCTGCAGCTATGACTCATGACTTGATTTCTTTGCTGACCTAACCATTGGCCTTTTGACTTCCTTTTTAGAGCAAGCTAGTTAGAAAATAGAACACGGTTTCAAAGGTGAGGGCACTGTATTTACTTGTCTTGTTCTCTAAGGTTATGACCTCTCCTTTGGGATGGAGATGTCAAGAAGATATATGGGGATATACTAGAAAACAACTCAGGGGAACTTAGAAGCTTTTGGATATGAGTAAGGTTTGAGAGTCTCATTGAGTCATGCATAATCTGTCCAAATGCCTGCTAAGGGCAATTTAGTGTTAAATGATTCTATGTATATTCAGGCCCACATCTAGGGTCTTATTATTTTAGGTATCATCTATGGAGGACACAGAGATGCATTGCATAGATCCCCTCTCAAGAAAGGACAGGTTACTCAATTTCAAAGAGTGTGGTTCGCTGACAGCCTTCTGTTGTTCACTATTTCAGGTCCACCTCAGCCTTTGAGTGGGACTCCACTAATGGGCAATCTTTGCTCCAAAGATCACTGCAGAGGCTTTGTCCAAAATGCATTATGGTCTACCATCTCCCTCCGCCCAATATTGCATTTTCCCTTTTCTTTTCACAGGTGTTATTTTTCAATATACTTTTTTCCCCCTTAATTCTGTCTCAGCATCTGCTTCTGAACAGTGCTTTCAGAAATGCTCAAAGGCAACAGGTGGTAAGATGAAGTTTTGGGACAGATCACTCAGTACCTGTCTGGCAATGAGAACCCCATTCCAAGTGGTATATGGAACACAGATAGTCCCTGGCGTAAAGTATTGGTCTGGTTGCAAAAACTTCCACTGGTGGTGAATTGAGAGAATGTTCCAATGCAATGATTTAGGTATTGAAAAGTACAGGGAAAACAATTCATACAAGGAAAATGGGATTGATTGGCTGATTGTAATTGAGTTGCATTGATGCCTTTTACAGGGATAATGAAAAACTGAAGGCAATTTTGAAACTCAGGTGTGAAGGTCTGAAGTCCTTTTGGTAGTTTACAAAGAGGTCCTTCTTATAGCATTGGGAAAGCAGGAAAAGACTGAATTTAGGATTAAATAGAATTGTAAGCTTCAGAGACAATTGATTACTCAGCTGAGATAGATTTCTTATGGCAAGGTCAGGGTCCTGATTGAGAAAACTGAGATCCTGACACAGGGAATGGGGACTTTGCTTTGAATTCCTCCAAGATGTTGGCTTCTCAGACTCCTAAGAACTCTCAGGGCTTTCAGATGCTGCCCCCCTCCCTATTAAGAGTGAATACATACCTCTTTCCTATGGGAAGACATTACAAGTCACTCCCTTTCAAGGTCATAGCCACCTCCTTAATTCCAATTCCCTGCCATCAAGATCTGGTCCCAGCTTTTCTCTTTGCTGCTAGGCCTACACCTAGGGTGAAGTCATAGCATGGCTCCGGTGGGAATGCCCTGGGTCTGACAAGGAAGAAAAGGTGTTAATCAGCATGTACTAACAAAAGCCAGGGGAGTACTCATGGGACTAGAGTTTGAAGGTCCTCCAGGGACCAGAGCATAAGGATGGGATAAGGAAGAGTTCACTGGCTTGGAGGTGCTCTCTCAGGACAAAGGATGTAATACTCTGGCAATGACCCTTGCACAGTGCAAACTCACTGCTAGAGTGGCTTCTAGAAGCAGGAGAAAATGATGGCCCATGCTGAGCAAAGTAAAATGCGAGAACTGCCATGGAAGATGCTAGAGGAAGGGAATAAAAGTCTCAGGGAGGTGGGCATGAGGAGTGGAGATATTATGTTAGGCCAGAAGATCCACCAGAGCCTTATGTTCCGTGGGAAGGGCCAGAGGACACACAGCATTAACCATGTGTCTTCCAGGAAGGCACTCAAAGGAGGTGTATCAGCATTACTAAGAATTTCAGTGGTGGCTCTCCTTTGCAGACCAGGCTGATGGTAGGAGAGAATGTCTGAGAACTTACTCATTGATGATTGTGGGGTGGTAGGGTCCTAAAGCCAAGGTCAGTAGATATCAATAACTGCCATTAGCCAAGAGTTGCAATTATCATAATGGTTGGAGTGGTAAGCAAGATGACTTAATTTGCAAAGAGCTGTGGAATTTGCTAATAGAATATGGCTTCGCAATGAAGTTATTGCTCTTTGTACACACACAAACATGCACACACGCCTATTTATATTTTTTTTTAAAAAGCAAAATTGGTTGAGCAGAAGGCTGAAGGTTATTACCCCAATAAAATATCATGACCTTTTGCCCAGTTCCAAAGTCTTCGCTAACTTTCAGACTCAGACCTGTTGATTAAAGTGGTGGCCAATCCAGTAGGCAGAAGGACCTCACAAGGCCAAAACAAGTATAAACACTAATGATCCCTGCAATTCCTTCCTAAAGGCATGCAGCCACTTATTTGGTTGACACAGTTGGTATAAAGGAAATACCCAGACAAATCAAGGACTATTGGACGCAAAGTCTGAGTGGAGACTGATAATAAAGGATTTAAAGCATTATCATGGCTCCACTTTGAGTGGTGACACACAGGTACCAGATTATAAATAGAGCCCTAGACAAAGTCTGGCTTACAGTGTGCTCACTGGGTACAGACTCAACTGGTGGTCATTTTTCTGGTCCCTGAATATATAATTTGGGTTGAAATATTTAGCAGTTGGAGTAAGCTCTATGTTGGGTTCTTGCTTGTGGAGTAAGAACTTTCACTGTGGGAGAGTCCAACCCCCCCTGCTTTGATAGTAAATGATAAGTAGGATTTCATTCTAGGTTGGTAGAATGGAGGATGTTAATGCTATCCTTAAATATATAAAGAATACTGGAGTGGTGGTCCCTAGCATATCCCTGTTTAATTAGCCAGACTAGCCACTATAGAAACTGGATAGATCCTGGAGATGACTGTAGATTATTGCATACTCAACATAGCTTGCATTTGTATGAACTCTCCTAAATACATTTATAATCTTGCCTAAAGACTATATTAATTCCCCCACTCTTTTTTTCACAGTATAAACTGAACAGATTTTGACTGACTGTACGTTCTGCAGACTATCACTTTGGTCCATTACATTGATGATGTCATAATGATCAGGCAGAAAAACCAAGAGAGGGCTACTGTTCTGGAAGTCTTGGTAATATACATGTGCTTCAGAGGATGGTAGATAAACTTTAAGAAGATCGAGGGACCTGCCACTTCAATAAAGTTTTGGGGTTCCATTGGACAGAGATGTCAGTATACCCCTATAAAGTAAATGCAGATTTCTTAATCTTGCATCCTTTACACAAAGAAGGAAACTCAATGCCTGGTGGGCCTCTATAGCTTTTTAATGTTTTATATTTTTATTTGGAAAGTTGTAGGTTTACAGAAAAATCATGCAGAAAACACAGAGTTCTCATATACCCCCCCTCACACACATTTTTCCCAATTATTAACACCTTGCATTAATGTGGAACCTTTATTACAATTGATGAAACAATATTAACTATGGTCTGTAGTTTGCATTAGTGTTTACTGTTTGTATTGTTTAGTCCTATGGTGGCTTTTAAAAAATTTCTAATAACATATATACAACCTAAAATTTCCCCCTTTTACCCACATTTAAATATATAATTCAGTGGTATTAATTATATTCAAAATGTTTTGCTATTATCACCGCCGTCCATTACCAAAGCTTTTCCAACTCTGCAAACAAAGTTAGTTCCAACGAAGCATCAATTAGCCCTTCCCTACCCTAACCTGACCCCTGGTAACCTGAATTCATTCTCTATGAGTTTGCTTATTCTAATTATTTCATATCAATGAGATCACATAATATGTGTCCTTTCCTGTCTGGCTTATATAATGTCTCCAGTTTTATCCATGTTGTTGCATGTATCAGAACTTCATTCCTTTTTACAGCCGAGTAATAGTCCATTGTGTATATATATATGTGTGTGTGTGTGTGTGTGTGTGTGTGTGTATATATATATATATATACACACACACACACTATATTTTGTTTGTCCATTCAGTTGTTGGATGTTTGGATGGACTCCCTCTTTAGTATTTAAGCACTTTTCTGTTTCTGGGACTTTGCTCATGCTTTTCCCTTCCCTCTTCCCCAGGCTGCCCAGTCAGAAACCCATTTTAAGGCCTAGTCTCTTCAAGAAGGTTTTCTGACTGGCCCATTTTTTCACTCCTAGAAAACCCTTTGATCTCCATACATCTGGCATTTGGTTATTAGCAAATGCATTATATACTTAATCAGGATTATATCTTGTCTCTCCAGATCAATTTTAAGTGCTCTGAAGATAAACTATGGTTCATTCCTCATCTTGTCATTTGTATCTTTGTAGCTCACTTTTTTATTTAATTGAAACATCCATGCATTCACTTACATGTGATGTGGGGTCCACACAATGAGTTTTTTTGCTTTTTTTGGTAAAGAAAAAGCTTCACTCAATTATTGTGTTCAGTTAGTCACTGTTCAAAACCCGCCTATGTTGGTTTGCATAAAAATACAATCTTAATTGATTCACTTTACATCTCTAGCCTTTAGTTCCTTATTTTTGAATTAAGGGAAGTAGATTATGTAATAAAAATCAACTAACACTGAATGAATACTGTTATGGATTGAATCATGTGCCCCACAAAGACATATTCAAGTCCTAACTTCTAGATCTTCACCTTTGTAAATAGGATCTTTGAAGATATTATTGGTTCCTTTGAGGCCAAACTGTCAGGGTGAGTCTTAATCCTGGAATTATTTTAAGTAAAGGAAATCTGGACACAGTAGGAGACAGATGACCATACGACAGAGATAGAGACTGAGTTATGGATTGTTGACAAGCCACTGCCAGAATGCTACAAACTTCAGGGAAAGTATGATTCTGCCAACACCTTGATTTTGGTCTTCAAACCTTCAATACTATGAGATAATAAATTCCTGTTGTTTAAGACAACTAGTCTCTGGTACTTTGTTATAGCAGCCCTGAAAGACTAAGACAAATACTTCCTCTGACCCAGGCACCATATAAGTAATTTCTATGTGCTATTTTATTCAGTTATCATTTTATAGAAGGGAATTTAGTGGTTTAAAGAATTTGAATTACTTACCCACACTACCAGCTAGTAAGTAGTAGATCCATGCTATACTATTCTGCCTCAGTCTTAAGAGCTAGTGTAATCCATGGGTTTCTTACAAATTTAGAATTTTATGTGTCTAATATTTCTAAGATGGAGCAAGTCAACATCCCCTCTCTACATTTAGTGGCTTCTTGAACACAAAGAGAAGAAAAGAGCTTCACTGTTAGGTCGTTAGGAACCATTAGACTGCTGATACAAATGGAAAGGCTAAACGGAGCGGAACGGCAAATAACCAGAAGGCTTCAAGATATTCATGTACTTTGGCTTGACCGAGAGTTAAACAATGACTCATACTTTAAATCACATTGGATCTTCTTTCTTTATGTAGTAAACCTGGCATATATGTGGTCTGAAGAAAGAGTCCCAGCAGTGAAGCTCTTAATTATACAAGATTTTACTACTTACTGTACTTATTTATACACCACTGCCAGGTTACCTGGGAGTAACTGTCTCTTCTTTTCAACATCTTCTGGTCTCTGGCTGGAAGAGGTACAGTAAGTATAGTAAGTAGTAAAATTATAGTACAGAATAAGAGGATATAGAATATATAAGGAGATCTGGTTGAATGTACATTGCCAATAACAACCCATGGGTTTTTGTTTCTGTTTTTGTTTGTTTTAACTAGATCTCTGATGCACTCAATTAACCGTATTTATTGAGTTCTTATGGTGCAAGCCCATTCCTGTTCATGGTGCTGTGGAGTTCGAACGCAGAACTCTAAAAAGTGACCCCAGCTTTCCAGTAGTTTATATACTAGCTCAGAATAAGTATATGAATACATGTAAAAATTAATGAACAATGTAAAATCATATATAATTAAGTAATAAGCTATCTATCTAAAAGAATATAAGAGCTGGAGGTACATCAGGCAACTATTGTGGCTGTCATGCCCAACTTTCCCTCCTAGATTCAATAGTCAGGGAAATATGATGGTCTCTGTGTGGACTATGCTGCTTGGATCAGAGGTGCCCCCAGGACATCCAGTCTATGGGCTAGCCAGCAACTAGAAATATAGCTGTGCCAGTTTGAAAGGATTATGTGCCCTAGAAAAGCCATGTTTTAATCCTGATCCATCTCATGAAGGCAGCTGTTTCCTCTAATCCTTGTTCAGTGCTGTAGATTGGAAATTTGATTATCTTATCTCCATGGAGATGTGACTCACCCAGTTGTGGGTATTAACCTTTGATTAGAGGAAGATGTGGCTCCACCCATTCCAGATGGGTCTTGATTACTTTACTGGTATTCCTCAAGAGCGAAAGCATTTTGAAGACAGTGATAGAGCCACAAAAGAGCCATGAGACCCATGAGAGCCCACACAGCCAGAGACCTTCGGGGATGAAGAAGGAAAATGCCCCTGGGAGAGCTTCATGAAACCTGGAGAGAAGGGTTTCTCTGAGAGAAAGAAGCCTGGAGAGAAAGCTAGCAGACATTGCCATATTCACCATGTGCCTTTCCAGTTGAGAGAGAAACCCTGAACCTCATCGGCCTTTCTTGAGTGAAGGTAACCTCTTGTTGATGCCTTAATTTGGACATTTTTATAGACTTGCTTTAATTGGGACATTTCCATGGCCTTAGAACTATAAACTAGCAACTTATTAAATTCCCCTTTTTAAAAACCATCCTGTTTCTGGTTTATTGCATTCTGGCAGCTAGCAAACTAGAGCAATGGCTTACTGTGAAAAACAAACAATAACCAACAAAAGAAACTGACTAAAACTCTCTTTGGGGAGATTGGACCAAGGAATAGTGAGAAACAATACCAGGAACTGAGTCTCATGCTCTTTCCTTCCTTCTCCCCTCCGGAGACATGGGCAAATTAGGAAGAAATTTCCAAGTCAGTGGAGATTTTAACTTTGAGAAGAGCTATTGGCTGAAAGAAATGGACACATGGCAAGTTGCTAAGTGATGCTAATGGAAGACCACTTTATATGCTCTAAGGAACATCCATAAAATGCTTTTCTCTAGAGTTACCTTGGCTCCATAACCAAGTGTCTGCCCTCACTGAGGTCTGACTTTTGCTTATCCTGGGACTTATGTACTTAAGCATCCTTTCAATGAGCCCATTATTATTTGAGATAATTTGAGTGAGTTTCAGTTTCTTGCAACCAGTCAGCTCTAACTAGGAACAGTGCTATAGGAGTCTGGGTTAAAGTGAAAGCTGTAGTTAAAGATGAACTTATTTTTGTAGAGAGAGTCTAGATGAGGGCATATTTCCTTGCTGTTTTATTCTGAAAAAATTCATGGGCTCTAACTGTGCTTTAGAGATACAGTGAATCTAGAACTTACTGCTATTTATTCACAACTGACAAAGTACACTCACAGGTGCCGATTGTCCTCATGTACTGAAAGATAGACTTAGATTTGAACCAAGTCAGAACTTTCTTTTGATAGGTCTAGAGCATTTGTGTATATTGTGCCTTTAACCTTAATAATTCAGCTCTAATTGTATCTATTATCAAAGTAAAAAAAAAACACCAGTATTTCTGAAAATAGCACAGTGTATAGAGTAGAGGAGCTGAGTGTCTTTTAAAATTATTTTCAGGAATTAAAATAGCTGCTGTCCAAAGAAATCCATGGGAGACTATTCCTAATAGATCCTTAGGAATAAACCTTCCTTGTGTGGGGAATCCTAAAGAGATACCTACGTGTAAGTGAGCCACAAGGACACATAGTTGGCAAGGTACAAAAGCAACTCTGTAGCATATCCCAAAGCATGTTGCTGTCTCCCTGCCTACAGTTCAGTGCATGCAAGGGAAGCCCCCATTAACTGCTGGCTCCTCTGGTTGACAAGGATGGAAAAACTTAGCGGTACTGAGGGTGGAGAAAGGTTTTGTTCCCTCTTGACAGATTATATTCCAAGCAATCTGGAGAGAGGAGGTGAAAGGCAGGTCTGGAATAGAAAGAGTCTCTTTAATTTTGAAAATAGTGAGAGAAGATAAAAAGAGCAAGAGCAAGAGTTAGTTCTGGAAACAGTTTGTGACCTGGATGCTGCTGAAACAGAAAGGAATAATGATTACAGGAAAATGTAGGGTAACGTGAAAGGCATTTTCCTCTTACCCCACGTCATTAACTTGTAAACACACCCCCTGCATTCAGCCCAGTTGCTATGTGTGGACCATCGAAAGTCTGGGATTAGTGATGCATGGGGATATATTTGCCATCTTTCTCAACAGGTCTTTTCCCAGACCCCACATAGAGTTTCCATGGAACTTCCCAAGGAGTGTAAGACCAGGCTCCGTGGTGCAAGCAGGGCACCAGGTAAGCCAGAGTGGCCAGGAAGGCTGTAGGGTAGAGCAGAGTATACTAGGAAGACTTAGGAGCTCCTGGGGCTCTTTTGTACTTTCCCCACAAAATGGTGGTTAAAAATGCTTTCCACACAGTGGTAAATAAGAAAAGTCTTTTTTAGTTAGAGAAGAAGCAGCCATGGAACTGTGGGGAGAAATGCTAGAGACAAATAGCTCATACTTTGCTGTGACTCTAGACCTGTGAGAGGAATAGCTGAGAGTGCCGAGAAAAGGTACCATGAGGAAAGAATGAGAGGAAATCAAGTTCAGTCTGCTCAGTGGTCAAATCATGGCTGCTCAGCCTGAATTAGAGTCCTAGGAGCGGTGTTCTTACAGTCTAGAAAGGAAGATAAAACATGTGTACACATGCATGCATATACAATTAAATATTGTAGAACACTCTAAAGTTATTTGGTTTAGATAACTAGTGAACATGAGTTCTGAAGGGAGGGATAGAATAGTCTCAAGATTTTGGTCAACCCAGCATGGTAAACTGCTACCTTCTCTTGCCACTTCAGGACTTCTGCCCCACAACTCCGGTACAATTCATTTTTTATAGCACATGAAGTTTGAAGGGTGCAGGGGGAGGACATGTGGCTGGAGAGATAACAGTAATGATAATGGTAGTGTTGATTTGCTAGCTAATGTTCAGGCATCATTTCTAAGCATTTTAAATGAGTTAGTATATGATCTTTTCAACAAATGTATGAGATGATAATATAATAATAATAATATCACCATCATCATTATCGATGACAATAATAATAACTACTAGCCTTTCTTAGGAACTAAGAAAATGGAACCTTTTGTTAGGAATTGTTGAATTGGGTAGCAGGAATGAGGGACCAAAGTGAGTGATGCAAGCAGAGAGAAAGAGCCAATATGAAGATGTGTTATTCAGCTGGCCATCAGTGTAATTAACTGCTCAAACTGCGGGACCACATCTCTGAGAAGTTATATAAATCATCTCAGGACTGTTGCTGGGTGGGAAAGGAAGTTAGGGGAAGAATTTATCAACTGACCTTTGTCCCCAATCAGTCAAAGGGTTCACCCCAAGGGGTATTAACTTCCCCGCATTTCCCAATTGTGCATGTGTGCATACAAGCACCAGCTGGAGTCCTGAAGCAGCATCACTGGGGCGGCATTGGAATGAGAATCAAGGCAAGAGACAGAGGCACAGGTTGGAAGTGAGGCACTGCCAAGATGCAACTGCTTGAACTGGAGAAGAAACCATGCAGAGCTGGAAGAGACAGGTGAGGGTATGAGGTGGGGCCTGAGAAGTATCTAATACCATTTCCTACTTGCATTACTCGGATCATGCCTTCCATGATATCCAGCTCCAATATTACAAAAGGGAACAATTCTTTCATTTGTGTGAGAACAATATTCCCTCCATTCATCTCTAAGATAGAAATTATAACACTATCTCCCCCCCACTCCCATACTTCTCTAAGATAGAAATGATAAGTCTAGCCACAGAGTCGCTTTTCTGATTGTCAGAGAAATTTTTCTGTCCATAAGAAGGATTCCAAATTGAGAAGGACTGCCTTTAGACGTAGTATGACCTCCTCACTTTAAGAGTTCAAGAAAACACTCATTAAGAGTCATGTTATGAAGGAAATTTATGCGTGAAGCACAAGGTTGAGTTAAATAACCTCTGGGTCAGGGAAGGATTGCCAAGAAAGCAATGTAGGGATAAAGGTCTCAAGTGGTAAGATCATGGGGGATGGGGAACTAGGAAGGGACCCTAAAGAGAAAAACTTGCCTATTTTGATTTTGTCTTTAGTTTGTCCTGCCTGTAGGTAGCATCTTGAGCTACATGGTAGCCAACATGTGTGATAAAACTAAGTCCTATTATCCTATAAAGGGACCATCTTCTTATTCGAAGGGAAAAGAAGATATGCAAGCTGGGGGGGGGTCTCAAACTGTACATACTCCTTCAAATCTGGAAATGAATATTCTTGTTCCTTATATTGACACCTTATGTGACTGTCCTCTCCCTTTTTGGAGGTTGGATATTGTTTTGAGGACTCAGACTCTGATGGAGTGATACCAGCCCCTTCATCCCCTTGCTTGTTGATCCCTTGGAAACAAGTTCTCCCCTCATCTGTTGGGTTTTGAGAAAAGCTCCTGTGTCATGGAGTGGCAGTCATGAACTGGGAAGTGGGAAAGCTCATGACAATACGGGGTTCAGCCTCACACTGATGAGGGCTGGCTCACTGCATAACAGGGAGTAGCACTGAAAAGTAAGGGGCAGGAGAAACACATTTTGCCTGACTTGCATTTCTCCCCCTTGCGTCTTTCAGGTGTCCTTCAGTGATTCATGCCCCTCAGGTGAAAGATTATTAGAGCTGAATTTAAGAGTCTTGGGTCTGTTTCTCTCATTTATCATCAGTTTAAACCCAGGCAGAGCATTTAAGCTCTCAGAGCTTAGTTACTTCATCTGTAAAATGAGGCATTGAATGAGGTGGTCTCTAAGCCACTTTTAGTCCTTAAGATTGTATGAGTACTATATATGATCTGAAATAGATTTACACTTAGAAACCAGTGACTGATTTTTTTTGGTAATCTACAAGTGTCTTTCACTTTAACAGGTGTGAAAGTTCTTGGAGGAGACATGTCTTGGACTGAATGACATTTTGCTAAGTCCTTTTTTTTTTTTTTTTTTTTTTTTTGGCATGGGCAGGCACTGGGAATCATACCCGGGTCTCAGGTATGGCAGGTGAGAACTCTGCCACTGAGCCACTGTAGTATTTCCCAATAAATTCTACTGCAAATTGACACTGGTCCAAATTGACACTGGACCTTCATATTCCAGAAGAATTGTAGCAAGACAACATGCTAGGATGCTCTTAATTTGTGCAAGTATACACAGTGGGCCCTGTATACCTAAGCCCTCCAGAGAAGCTGGTTGAACATTCAAGTAAAGTTTCCATGAATGGAACTTTTATGCTTAACAGCTATCAAAATAACATTTTCTTTTCTGATCCAAAAGAAGTCCTCTGAAGAAGAAATAAAATGTTCACACCAAGGAAGAACACTTTGTAATTGTAATTATGTTACTCTAAAAGGCTATAATAAACTTTAAGCAAGTGCTTCCTATTTTATTTTCACTGCAAACAATTTATAAGCAGAACTGTCCTCTTGACATGATAATGAAAGAGCAGTCACACATGTCAGCTGGAGCAATTATGTTCTTTAGATGTCTGCCATAAGTATTATATGATTCCTTCCTGCTGACACCTCATCAAATGTGACATGCATATTAAAAAGAACACCCAAGAGAGCTAACTTAAAAAATCTGAGTACTTTCAAGAGGTTCCACCTGTATCAGAAAGTATTACATCTCATCTTAAGCATCTTCTTTTTGCTATCTGTTTTCTCTTGGGCCCCAAATGGAAAGAAAACAAATCATATACTTTGGTGGTAAAACATCAGCCTAAGTATTTGGGGGCTTAAAATAATTGGTTTATTATCTCAGAGAATATAGAATCTGGAGTCATGTGGATTTAAATCTTGGTTATATCATTTACTAGCTTGTTGACTTTGGTCAAGGGACAGAATCTTTGAGCTTCACATATACAAAGGTAAAGAAAGACTATATTGCAGACAATATTGCAGGATTGTAGGGAGAATTGGATGAGAGAACAAGTACTGGAGCACTAAGCTCAGTATCTGGCATATGAACACTGAGATGTTAGTTTCCCTCCTCTTCACATGTTTTTAGCAAGGCCCAGTGCCTATTGTGCATGTGCTTTGGATATTTCCTAACAAGGCTCTAAGGCCCATGGCCATTCTGATGAGAAGGAGGAATGGGGCACCTCAGTCCATCTCCAAATTTCTCAGTCCCTAGGTTATCCCATTTTCCCTCTGCTTTCTTAAGCTCCTAGCTCTCCTTTCTTAAGATCCAGCCATCTGGCCCAGTTGCTCAAATTTTTCAGTAGACATTTTCAGCATCAACTGCTCATAGATCTCCTGAGGTCTGAATTTCCTCACTCATTAATCACTGTCCTCCTGCCAGGACAGCACCTCTGACCTTTCAGTGCTACTCATTTCCTCTACCTGACTCCTTAGGTGCCTCGGGAGGTCCAGCAGTCCTGCATCCCTCTAGAACCTCACCTAGGCCAACCTTCTTGCATTTCTTTTAAGTAGTCCAAGTACTTCAAGGTTGGAGAAGTTTTAAGGATTTCTCTATAGACCTTTCCAAAGCATTATCATCAGGATTGTTGGGATAGTTAGGTTCAGGTGTCAACTTGGCCAAGTGATGATGCCCCCTTGTTCTGTTGCTGTGGACTTAAATCATCAGCATGTGAAATTCATCTATGGCTGATTACATCTGCGGTCAGCTAAGGGGAGTGCCTTCTGCAATGAGTGACATTTAATTTAGTTAGCTGGAGGCTTAAAAGAGAGAGCTCAGAAGCTCACTCAGCAGCTCAGCATACCTTATCTTAGCACTTGCAGCTCGGCCCACATGTTTGGAGATGCAGAAAGAAATCACCCCCTGGAAAGCTGTTTGAACCCAGAAGCCGGGAAGGAAATCCAGCAGATGTCTACCATGTACCTTCCCATGAAGGGAAGCCAGCTGCCTTTCCTTTGAAGAACTATGAACTTGTAACTAAATAAATCCCCTTATTAAAAGCTGATCCATCTTCAGTGTGTTGCATTCTGGCAGCTTTAGCAAACTAAACCAATGATCAAGACTCTTTTTTGTTATGAACAACCTAAATCCCCCCTTCATTTTTCTTTTCTTTATAAATGCTCCATGTGTGTTAGTTCCTCTCCCTTCTCTTCTGGTCATGTCATGATTTGTTCAAGAATCATCAAGCACTCCCTGTCGCCTAGAACAAGGGTCAGTAACTGTGGTCCACAAGTCAATCTGTCCTGCCACCTATTTGTATAAATAAAGTTTTATTGGAACACTAAATCTCTTTCTGATGTCTCAAGTCTTGTCTCTCTCAGTTCATTTTTGGCATCAGATTCCTTCAGCTACCAGAAGATTATGGTCAAGCCATCTCTTTTCTACCCTTGATTCATTTAACAGGAAGGAAATTAGATCCTACATGAAGGTTAATCATCCTTGCTGCTCTATTCTGAATTCTCTTCAACAACCTCCTTTCTGAAGTTTAGGGAACAAAGTTGGACAATCTTTTAATGAGGATTTTGCTATAGAAATCAGGAATTATGAGGATCCTTACTTATCAGACTACTTGTCACACCTTGGAATCCATGTGATCCCGTTACCCTTTTTAAAAAAAAATCCCACCAAAGCACTGTATTGCTGGTAAACATTCAAAATCATTTGTCACAACTGGTTATCAGTGTTACTGGTAGCTATTTTTATTCATTTTTATCTGTGATGTTTGTGTTAAAGAGAGGGAGAGAGAGCAATTGATTGATTGATTCAGTACCATTTACTTACTGATTTTCTCCAGAGTCACTTTCTTATCTCTTAGGTCTGGTGGAAAAGCATTGAGATATCAGGTCAGGAATACCAGGTTCTTGTAATAACTCAGAACAATTTACTATGTGATCTAAGGCAAGTGGTGACTTAATCACTTTAGGTCTTAGAATCTCCATTTGTAAAATGAAAGGATAGGACTAGATCTATAAAGCCCCTTCTAATATTAGTATATGAGGAGCCTATTCTGTTTTGTATTTTATATTTGTCTTTCCATAAATTAACTGAAGCTACTGTACCTAAATTAGGATGTGAACTTTGCTGCATTCCACCCTTCTCTTCTCCCACTATCATCCAAAGATTAGGGCTGATTGCCTAAGGGCAATATCCTCCCTTTCATATGGGCTGCTCAGTTCCTCTTTAAATTTCTCCCTCCTTTAGGATGGCCCTTGAGTATCATCTTAACCCAATTTCTCTAGCTTGAGGTATGAAAAAATAAATAGCATTTATTACAATTTACCTTTCCAGGGAAGGAGCTGATGATTACTTGCTATTATTTGTGGTTTTGACAATTCACATTGGCACAGATTCTGGAGGCACAGTCTCGGGTGTGAATCTTTGCTCTACCACTTTTCAGCTATATAGCCTTGGACTACTCATTTCATCCCTGGCAGATTTATGTTTCATCATTTTACAGGTGAAGAGAATAACTAACTACTTTGCTGTGTTGTTGAAGAAGCTGGGAAAGAGGAAGATTATAGGTGTTCTGAGTCCTTATACATAGTAGCTACTTTTTAAACTCAGTTTGTATGTTTTTTTGTGTGTGTTTTGCTACATCTGTAAAGGATGGGAAAAGGCTCTAGGCCTTTTCAGGAAACAATAACCCAAGTAATCCACCTCAGATTATAGATGAGCAAACCCTTCAGCTGTACTGAGCTCAAGAGAGAGGTAGCTTTGTGTCTCCTGTGCCAGCTGCCCTCATTTAGATAATCTGCCCTTCAGTTAAATTAATTTGGTATGATTTGTGTCTCCCAAAGCTAATTGAATGCATTTGTTAGCTCTTAATTTTCTGACTGATTATAAATCAATCATTTGAGCATGTGTCCCAGTATCACCCAGAGTTTGTGACTTTAAGCTGACTTATCTATCATTATCAGGTTCATCCTTCTTTTCTCCTTTTTTAAGGTTGTCCTGACATTTGCTCTTTTCCAAAACATGAGGGCTTCTCTGATGGGATTTGAAAAAAAAGTACTAAGCAGCAGTTTCACAGTGACATCCACCTATTTATTTAAATCTCCCATCACCACCACCAGCCCTAGTCCTGGAGCACCCTGGCATGTAAGGGGAACCCCTCTTGCCAATTTGGAGATCTCTAGCAGTCTTTCAATGTAACCCTTATTCTCACTTTACTGACTGTCCTTTGCTTTTAGATGTCAGCTTATGCACATGTCTTGTACAAGACAGTAGAAATCTGTACTTATTTAGAAGATGCAATTAACTTTGCCCAAGTGGACCCTGCAGTTCGTTATTGAGTTGCATTTCCTGCCCTGGCCATCTAAAAGGAAGGGCAGCTGTGGCTCTACTAGAACATTTTTGATGTGACCACTGCTTTGTTGCAGTGACTAGTCACTGGGATCAAGCTGGGGGGAGCTCAACTATCTATTGTTAGTGTAATAATGTCTAACACATTTTACACATAGCATTTCCACTGGGCCAGGTACCGTGTTAAGCACTTTATGTGGATTATCTCCCTTGGTGCTTAAAGCATCCTAGTAAATCAGATTCTATTATTATCCTTATTTTGCTGCCTTCGCCAGGTCCTGTGTCACAGCTGGGCAAACCTGGCTAAGTATGTAATAGAGCCCCCAAATTTAACCTCAATAAGATAAGGCCTCCTTGTAAAACCATTGGGAGTTAACCTCAGAAATGGTCTGAAGAATCATTAATTGAGTCAGAATCATAAGTCTTAAAAATTGAAGCTACCTTTAGAGATCACTTGAACTAGTCTCCTGCTTCAAGGCAGGTTTTGACGTCATTGATCTATTCCAAGTTTCCAGAGCCTCATTTGTAGCAACCTTGTAGTTAATCATTGATAAAGACAGGACTTGCAGAACAACAGAGAGAAAAGCTGGCATATATATGAACATAAGGAATGTCCAAAAAATAGTGTAGGGGAGTGGGAGTGGTGTTTGAGGGCCCAGGCTACTTTTAACATAGAATTCTAAAGATATGAATCAATAAAGTGTAGGGAAATGAAGAGAGCATAGCACAAATTCAGTGGGGGCAACTCTTTCCCAGCATTTTCATGTCAGCAGTTCAGAATGTCTATTTTATTAAACAGATATCAGTCACTAGTACGATAAAACATTTACAGTATACTGATAATCCATAATATTCAAATATGACAAATGTGTATAAACATTTTTAATCATCCTACATATTAAGTATACTTGTATTTTTATTAGATACTTTTTCTAAGTCACTGCACAACTTCTTCCTCCTTTCCCCTGGGTCCATTATGAGGCTGATTTTTTCTAATTGATATTTCTAAATGGGAGGACCAATGCTTTCCTCTCTTCTGGAATTTCTTCAGCTATATAATATCATGACCTAATTAATACTAACTCTATTACTGTATTTCCCCTAACACCATTTTGGTTCTTGGGTATGAAATGTAGGATAGGTTTGACATTATGGGAGTTAATGTAAGTAATTCATTAGGAACCCTCCTTTTATTATTATTATTTTTTATTTTTTTCCCTCCATTTATTTTTGATGCCAAATAAATTTCACAATTCTTTTCTAATTGAATTGCATGATAAGGAGACACAGTTCCGTTGTGGAAGTTATTGTAAGTAATATATTTGAGGAAATAGCAGTAGCATGTTAATAAAATTAGTTTAACTAATTTGAACTCTAATTTGCATGCTAAATTGAAAATTTTAAGAAGTTATCTAATTAATAAGAAATGGGAAAATTTTAGAACCCTAAACCCAGTGAGTTTAGAACTCTTGCATTTTAAACGAAAGAGCCACTAGGAAATATATCAATATTTAGTTTAAGTTCAGTACCTTTGCCCCGTCTCAGAAAACACTTTAGAATCTGAAAACAGCTGATAGAGGTGAACAGGGAACTTGGGATAATCCTGATGTTTCTATGTGAGCCAGAGTTTAGGGGAATAGTCTGTGCAGCTATAACTCTTCCTCTAACATATCTAAAATTAATGGGACTTGAGATTTGTTGGTAGAAATTGAATTCATTACCTTTTCCCAAACAAGTATATTTCCACATTTACATGGACTCAAAACGATGTCTTTGCGCAGCAATGGAAGGCATGACAAAGGAAGGCTATTGAGGAAGGTAAAAGGTTTCATTTTCAACAATTCCTAAATATGCCCTTTCGTTTCTATTCCCTTTTTCTTCTCTGCAGTTCAGTCTCTTATGTTAAACCCAATATTCTCTAATAATGACAATAATGACAATAAAAAAAACTAACATTTAATAAATGCCTATGTGCCAGAGACCAGTGCTTTACATATATTAGCTCCTTCAGTCTTCACAACTACTATGAAGTAGATCATATTTCTGTGCCCACTTTATGGATGTGGAAATGGGTTTGGAGTAGTTAAATAACTTGTCTGTGTTTACATAGTGAATGGCAGAGCAGGAATTCCATACTGGGCAGTTTGGCCCTGCAGTCTGTCTGTGTGCATTAATGAATGTGTTGTTTTCTTCTAATGGAATGTCTTGCCTCTTGGCTAACCTTATGCTGCTGTCAGATTTAATTTTCTTAAAATAGTACTCTGAACATTTTACTCCTGTGCTCAAAAGCCTACTTGTCTTCTTCCCCAATATGGGGTAAAGTCCATACGTCTTAGCCAGACAGCACACCATCCAGTTCCAACCTGGCTTGCCAGCATCCCCTCCCTCTGTTTCTCCCAGTGACCTTTTTTTACCTTCAGGCGGACCTGCCTGCTAACTACCTCCCTCACCCCGCCCTTCCCGACTCTGCCCACACTTACCTGGTGTTTCCCCAGGTTTGTAGTTCTGGCTGTGCCATTTTCTCTGTCTGGTGTTTTCTCCCCATCTCTTCGTCTCCTTTCCAACTATTCAAACTCAGCACAAGAATTGCATTCATCAGAGAATGACTGGGATGTAATGGGATTCTAAGCAGGGACGACTCATAGGGTCAAAGCCAGCCACCTTTAATTAAAAGGCTGTCATATGGAAGAGGTTTAGAGTAGTTTTGTTCAGCCTGAGGCTGAAAGAGCTAAGACTTGTGGATAGAAATACCTGGAAGTGAACATGTTTCTTTCATCTCTGGGGAGTTCTGATTTTTACATGTAAGATCAGAAAAGAATGGGTTGCCTTTACAGCAGTGATCAAACTACAGTCTGGTGTCCTGCAAAGGTCTTCCTGATGAGTCAAGAATGGATCCAAATTTCCAATCCTCTCCTTACATGACAAATTCCAGTCCTCTGTTTACATGACTTCCGCTCATAGGACTCAGCTCCCCTGGCTTTTATTTTTAGCAACAGAAGGTGACTGAGTTGTGTTATTAAATTTTGGTACTTATAAACTAAAATATATACATTTACTCAGCTTATTGAGTAATTTAACAAATGACATTCAATAATTGGTAGTTTGGCAGAACTCCTATTGTGCATACTTATAGGCAGAGATTAGGAACTCATGGGGAAGATACAGACACTTTGCCTCATGATTAATTACTGCCTTTCTTTTTGCACTATGGTAATTTGATAATATTTGATGCATTTTTTAACAAAGATTATTTTAATTAAAATGATCAGGTTAGCCTTATTCTTATTATTTAGTTCATTGTATGGGTCATTATATGATAAAACTGCAGTATGTAGTGTGATATATTTGCTTCAGTGGCATTTTGCACCTATAATGTTCCAGTAACTAGACTTCAAGACAATACGCATGTATTTGGCTGAAATATGAATCATCTTTGCTTCTAGCACTGTCTCTGTAGAAGCCCCAATCCTCTCTCTCCTACTCTCAAATTGCCTTGCTTCTTTGATGATGTTATCCTTATCACCAAGTACCACTCTGCCCCCAAAAGAAATTAGGCCCTGGGGTCTTTTGTCTCTCCCAAGTATGCTTCTGACAACAAAAAACCTCTTGCTGGTGTTTTTTTTTGTTGTTGTTAGGAGGATTCAAATATCAGATGGATGGTTCAATGAAAAGGTTCTTTGTATTTTCTTCTGATTTTGAAGTTTTAAACTTTTCACACTTTCTGCAGTGAAATCTGGTGACCATTCACTATTCTGAGCTTATAGCCTTGATACTCTGCATGATGTATTTCAGCATTTCCACACTTGTGTTTGCATCCATGGAAGCTGCAGTGTAATTGCAAAGTGCACCAGGGAGGGCTTTTGATGAACACTTTGCTAGAGAAGCGTCCCTTGTATCCAAAGCACTGGAAGTACGGGTTCAAAGAAGAAGGAAAAGGACACTTGTATCTTGTTCCATAAAAATAAATTTGATTTCTGCTATTACTGAGCAGCTCTCTTTTACAAACTAACCTTTAAGACTTAGGTAGTTCTGTGTCAGAGTTGTTTCAAAAAGGAATGATTATTCATGCAGATAGCAGCAAGGTATTCCAACAAGGCTTCATTTCATACTGTTATAGGCTTTCCCTAAAAGAAACAGTAATCTTTGTGATGAGCATAGGGAACTATTTCTCCAATACAAATCCAATTTATTTTGGCCAGCTGATTGGTACTTACAGCCAGATCATTGAACATAATATTAATTATTCATTAAGGTACTCAGAAGGACAGAATTTGCATTCTCAGGCAGTCAAAATTGATGAGGTTTTGCATTTGTGCTATAGGAATAACTTCCAACTCAATGCTAAAACTCAATATAATGCTAATAAAAAATTTGAAAATGGCACCAATAATTTGAACTTTCTCATATCCACAGAACATTTATTTTATAGCACCCACATGTGCTATTAAAAGTGTGTTGAAAATATTCTTTTTACATCTAATCGTATGGATATGGCTTTTTAAAAATCTCAAGAACGTTTGAAATGAAAGGTCATAATCACTATAATAGAGTTGAAAAAACTTGTGATTTGGAGAACAAAATTCTACTCATATCTTTATAAGAGACATTTTACTGCAACCTGTCTTTCAGCATTTTGGTTCTCAGATAAGAAAATATTGTGACTGTGGGGAAGCAAGATGTATCCCCATAGATAAGAAACACTGAGCACAAAACAGACTTGTCTTAAATCAGGCATATAACTGGAAACATAGCATAAAACCAGGCCCTGTTGGTCTCATAAAACAGACTTGGTCTGAGTTTCTGACTTGTATCTGTAGATGCAGAGGGCAGGCCATCACTGCTCCATTTGTCTCTTACTCTCAGGTTTGTGGAATGTTCCAGCATGTGACTGGAGGGGAACAAAGGCAGGCGTGACTGATACCCCTGTGCTTTCTCAGGAGGGAAGCAGTGTTTTCTGTACCATGTTTTTAAACCCATAAAGAAATCTCAGTTCCAAAGGTTGCACTTGTTTGGAAGGAGATTCTCCTAGAGGAAGGTGTGGGAGGGGGTGTGCTTTGGTTAGGATACACACTGGTTAGGATGCTTTAACAGAAAACCTAAACCTAGATGCTGGCTGGCTTAAACAAGAAGCAGACGTGTTATGTAATTGGGAGCTCAGAGGCAGAGCAGGCTCCAGCAGCGGGGATCAGAGGCTCAATGATGGCCTTAAGGGTCCTGGTTATTTCTGTTTCTCTGCTGTTTCCCATGTGGTTGTAAAATGATCACCAGTGACAATCAGGGTATGTACTTCTTTAGTCACAACCAGCAGGAGAAAGAGCAAGAAAAGTCTTCTTAGCCTGGAATACAGGCTCTTCCCTTTTGTAGGACTGCCCCGTCCTAAGTCAAATGTACATTCCTGGACCAATGATCATTTTCAGGAAAATGCTAATGTGAGACTGGGTCACATAGCTCAGGATTTCAGGGACTGGGCATATGCCTGGACAACAGAGAGGTTCTGTGATAAAGAATGAAAAGAAGAGCAAACCAAAGTGTCTAGTACTGAAGAAAAGGAGTGTTCTTTACTCAAGGAAATCCTGTATCTGGGGGATGGTTTGTTCAGATTTTTTGCCTAGCCTGCCTTCCTCTCTCCATTCCTCCTTTACCCCTCTCAAATTTAATAAATGCATTAAATATAGACTGGTATTGCTATGTTGGCTTAATAATTACTGTTTTGTGTGTTCTGTATTTTACAACCTTCTCAGGTGTATTTACCTCAAGTTACAGGTAATAGAGGAAGGACTTTTGATATATATTTTCCTTTAGAAAAGCTGGACTTATATCTGCATATACCAGGTCCATGTGAGTGCTCAATTTTCCTTTCTTGGAATCATCAAATTAGAAAATAGTTCAAGAAATATGCTGGTTTGGAATTATGTACCCCAGAAAAGCCAGGTTCTTTCAATCACGATACAATATTGTAGAGTGAGATCTTTTTGATTAAGTTGTTTCCATGGAGATGTGACCCACCCAAATGTGGATGGGAGATGTGTTTCCACCCGTTCAAGGTGGGGTCACTTATGGAGTCCTTTAAGAGGGAACCATTTTGGAAAAAGCTTCAGAGCTCACACAGAGACCTTTGGAGATGCAGAAGAAAAGCGCCCTTGGGGAAGTTGTTTGAAATGAGAAGCCAGGAGAGAAAGCTAGCAGACATTGTCATGTGCCTTCCCAGCTGACAGAGAAACCTAGAATGTCATCGGCCCTTTCTTGAGTCAAGGTATCTTTCTCTGAATGCTTTAGTTTGGACATTTTTATGGCGTTAGAACTGTAAACTTATAACTTGATGAATTCCCTTTATAAAAGCCAACCCATTTCTAGTATATTGCATTCCAGGCAGCACTAATAAACTAAAACAAGAAATAATATAATTTTTTCTTGTTGTAAAAATGATAATTTTTGGAAATTATCAAATTGGAATAGATTTTTAAAATATCTTTATTTTACTTGTCAGTTCTTTAAAATTACATTCCACTTATTCTAATTGAATGATATTTCATATTTTTGTTTGCCTTTCCTATCTTCTTTTTGTGACTACCTGAGCCTTTTGCCCATTTATCAATTGAGGTGGGATTATTTTCTTGATTGATTAATGATGGCATGGGAGATTGATTGCTTTAATGGTCTCACAGTTACACCTCTCCCTGTATCATCGTGCCTTTTTTCTTGTGACCTTGGAGTTCCTCCAATAAAAGCAAAGTCTATTCCCCATCCCGTGTGATTTGCTTTGTCTATGAAATGAAGCAGAAGTGATGGCGTGCCAGTTTTCAGCCTAGTCCCCCCAAATCTTTGCATATTTCTATTTGTCCTCCTGTACTTCTGCCATCACGTAACTGCATGTCTAGGCTGGCTTATTGGAGGATGAGAAGCACATGGAAAGAAACAGAGATCATCCTAAACCAGTGGACAGCTGACTCCCAGACATGAGAGTGAACATGGTGACACTCAGGAGAATTACTTAGCTGACCCCCACTGACCCCAGATGTGTGAGCAATAAATGATTATTGTGTTTGTTAGGCAGCATTATTATGGCATTAGGTAACCGATACAAGTATTATCTCTTTTGTCCACTAGTCATATATATGCCCCAGATCTTGCCTTTTAATTTCATTTATGATGATTTGGCTTACAGAAGTTTAAGAAGCTTATATAAGGAAATCTGTTTTTTCACTTGATGATTTCTTCTTTGCTTTAATGTGCAGATAATCCTTCTTCACCAAAAAAATCAAATAAATATTTTTATATATTTTCTTTTATTTTGTGGTTTCAGTTTTACAGTTATGTTTTACATATTTTGGATTTGTTATATGGCATAATCTGAGCATCTAAGTTATTTTTTTAAATGAATTTTCCAATTACTATTGAAACCATTCCTTCATTTATGATTAAAGAAACCACCTCCATATATTTGATTCTTAGATATCAACATGTGATTTTTTATATTAGTATAACAGTATTTTAGGTGTTGTAACTTTATAATATGTTCTAGTATCTGTAAGTATTTGATGTCCCTCATTTATGAAAATAAAAACAAAAATGAGAAAAGAATTTATTTATGGTAAATTTTAGAACCATTTTAACCCATGTTCCCTACCTCCTAATTCATTTTCAATTTTGATGGGCTTCGTATCAAACTGAAAAAGTAATTTGGATAGATCTGTCATCCTTATAGTAAGCATCCCATTCATAATCATGCCAAATTTAAGCCGTTTATATATTTTAGCGTATTTTCATGTCTTTCACACTTCTTAAATTTTTTTCTCCCATTATTTTCACCTGTTACTGCTACTGGAAGTTCCCCTTTATTTCTGGAAGATTGTGAAGTCAGATTATTCTTTTGGTATATGTATCACAAATCCAGGTTTTAAAAAAGAATTATTAAATTGAATAGTCAGTTGATTTCATGATTTAATTTCAAAGGAAACTACTTTCTTGCTTTGAGTAGATGAGGTAAGTGAAGATGAAATCAAACCAGAAAACTCAGCTCCCCTTGCTTCTGAGGAATGGTATTAGAGGAGAAGGTTGGAGTTGGTGGAGGACATTCATCCTAGGCATTGGATTATCAGAAAAGATCTGCCTGCAGTAGGCAAGAGAAAGGTGCCTCTTCTATCCTGTTAGTTAGTGGCAGTGGAGGACTCAACTCATCTTTTTCTCTGGAGAAACAGGACAGGGAATGGTACTTGTGTAGTATTTTTCTAAGAACCTTAGTACATGTACGTATGGTGATTTGCCCAGGACTGTTCCATTTTATGCCTGTTGTCCTGGTATAATTGTTATTTGTGCCACTTTCACTCAGAAATATTCCAATTCGAATGATAAGTTACATGGTCCCCTACTCCTGCTGTACAACAAAGTAGAAATTGCTTTACACTGATCACTTGTACCCTTAGACTAAGAAATGAGATGAGGAGAACATATGCTTGGCACAGGTGTCCTCATGAGTCACCTGAAACTCAAGCAACAAGCAAAGTTCACAGTGAGGAGGCAACATGAGAAGGGCTTTTAGAAAGTGTCTCTGGGGAAGCCCACATCCTCTCCTGTTGAAGGGATTGGGCAGCAGTGTGAGAGGTCAGCTGTTATTGTTATGCGTGGCCATCTCTCTCAAACCTTCTCCTCAGTGATTACTAACAGAAGTGTGGACTCCTGGAAGCTTTGCTCATTAATAAGCCTCGAATTAGGCTTGGCCATTGTAATGGTTAATTTTTTGTATCAACCTGTCTAGGTTATATTATGATGTCCAGCTGTTTAGCCAAATACTGGCCAAGATGTTGCTGTGGAGATACTTTGTAGATGAGATTAGTACCTACAATTGATTGACTTTAAACTAAGAAGATGATATTATTTTGGTAGTATGGGTGGGCCTCAGTCAGTCAGTTGAAGGTCTTAAATGCAAAGAAGTGAGGGTTCCAGGAATAAGGAGG
Source organism: Tamandua tetradactyla (assembly GCF_023851605.1). Taxonomy (NCBI): domain Eukaryota; kingdom Metazoa; phylum Chordata; class Mammalia; order Pilosa; family Myrmecophagidae; genus Tamandua; species Tamandua tetradactyla. Next base: position 60,137,058 of record NC_135340.1, read on the forward strand.
AATTCTGCTTCAAGTCTACACCTTTTACTTCTTCCTGAGTTTCCAGCCTGCTAGGATCCTGTGATATTTAATTTCCTATGTCAGTTTGGCTAGATTATAGTGTCTAGTTGTTTGGCCAAACACTAGCCTAGCTGTTATGTGAAGGTATTTAGTTTTTTTCAGTTGATCACATCTACAATCAATAAAGGACATTTCCCTCAGCAATGTTAGTAATCTCTTCATCCAATCACCTGAAGGTCTTAAAACCCTCTGAGGGTTTCAGAGGTGAGAAGAAGGCATATCTGCTTCAACTTCAGCATTTGCTTTTGCAGAATTTCTGGACAGACAGCTTCCTGTGGGGCATTTAGACTAAGGACTTCAGTGTCATCCTTACTGGAGTTCCAGCCTGCAGCCTGCCTTATGAAGTTCAGGCTTGTCACTTCACGTGGTCATGTGAGCATTTCCTTATAAAATCTCTTGATATATCCTGTTGGTTCTGTTTCTCAGGAGAATCCTGACCTATCTGGTAGTGTCCACCCTCCCACCCTCCACGCTGCTGGCTTTTTGTCCTTTAGAGAGTGGGGACTACAAAGAGCATGTTCTCCACACAGGCTATGAAGTTGGGATGCTGTGACTCAGCCATCCCATTTCTGAGGCAGCATTTCCTGAAGTGTGTTCTGCAGTACTTTGGCTCTGAGGGGTGGTAGGGCTGTAATAAGAAAAAGGGGTAAATTTTGGAAAGAGAACCATTTCACATTCATCTATATCTGCGTTCTCTCACTTCAACTTGAGGTTCTTAGTGAAGGTCTCATAGGAGCGCCTGGGTGTAACTTGGCTCTGAAGGACTGTGTTGAAGAATCAGGACAACAATTTTTGAGAAAGTGAGTAGAGTTTGGAGAGGTGAGAGAAGTCATATTGTAGATATGTGAGTGATGTAATAAAGTGGCTGAGAAGGGGAATTTGGTTATTTTTTTCTTTTTCTTGCCTTGAGAGGTGAGGCAAGCAGGTAGAAGCAGAAAGAGGGGACTATTTTGGACGCAGTTGAAATAGTACAGGGGAGATGTAGTAAGGACCTGAAGTCAGGTGGCAAGGAAGGGAATAGAAAGGAGAAAATAGATGTAAGAAGGACATAGATACATAGAAGACTTGCCCACGAATAACCATTATGATGTTCCTAACGAGCATCAATATTAAAAGAAGCTAAATATGAAACCTTGTCATGTTGTATGTACTGTGCTGAGTGAGCACAGAAAATGGGTGGTTTCATTTCATCCTTCCAAGGAACTATGGGATAAAGTTTGCATTTTACTGATTAAAAAATGGAGATTTACAGAAGTAAAGTTGTTTAAACTTCCATAGCTAGTAAGTGGTAGAGCCCACTTCGAACTTCTACAGAGCCCTAGAGGTGCTGTGGGAATGAGGAGTGAGACTCTGATTGCTTGGCATGTTTCACAGAGGAGATGGTGACCAGAAGGGGCAGAGGGCCAAAAACTTCTCTTCTGAGTCTCAAGGGCTCTGAGGCAATTGATAATGATTATGTCACCACAGAAGAAGTGGGCTTAGCCTTCCTGTCATATTGAGGGTGGTTGTTGGGGGGATTTGAGAAAGTTATGGGCTGGCTGAGTGATCTCAGTCTGAGAAAGAGAAGGCCATCAACTGGATGCCTAGGGGCTTTGTGTAACTCTGGTGCCATTAATATTAATTTCAACCTAACATGTACTCAAAGAAAGGAAGTTATAAAATCACTTTCTCCCATCATTTGAAATGGGTGTCAAAATCCTATTGAAAATCTGAGGATGACTGAAGACTCTACACTCAGGAGGAAAAACAGTTTCTAGCTTTTGTAAAATAGTGATTGAACACATCAAGTATTTACTTTCTATTGCAGTTATAATGGTACTTCAACATCTCCCATGGTTGATTTGGTGGGAGGTAGGGGAGAGAGGCATTTGAATACTTTTAAAAAAATAAATTATGATGACAGTCTTCACAACAATTTTGAGTCCGTCTCTGAGTGGGTCTATAGAGGCTTTTAAAATGTGAGTTTATAGCAGAAAGCCAATTCCAATATAAGCCAATGGAGATCCCATTACAATATAAAAATGAAATGTTGCCAATGTATATTATACACTACACCCAGAGATAGACAGAAAGCAACACAGAAACCCTCAAGTCTATATAATATTTTGGTTCAGACATTCATCCATTGATTGAGCAGCATTCTCTATAATGAAGTTGACATAGTGTTCTTACTTTGAATCTTAGTTGTCATCATACCACAGTTGATATTTTATTTAAATGGATTATGCTTTAAGTCATCTGTGTAAATTGCAGAGAAACTGAATTCAAATTCTAGGCTGTAACTACACAACTGAAGTTCATTACCCGAGAAATCCAAGCTATCAGGATATTTAGTATAATAGCTCAACCTTGGCTGTAAATTAGAATCACTTGGGGAACTTTAAGAACTACCTATGCTTGGGTTTTACCTTCAGAAAGTCTAATTTCATTTGTTTTCTGGTGATACGTAAGCATCAGTATTCTAGTGTGTAACAATGATCTGCTAAACCCCCCCAAATGGTTGCAGCAGGGTCTGCTATGTGTGCTATCCCCCAAATTGAAGAAGAAAGTCTGTCAACTGTTGGCAGAAATTGCCAGAAAATGGGTATAATAATTTAATGCAATCTCCCCCTTAACCCAGCTACCATGTCATTTTGGAAGTTTGATGGCTGAAATGTCAAGGAATGTTGGGGTAGAGGTAGAAGTGTTTAAAGTTAATTTAGGCAGCGTGAATTTCTAGCTGTTTGTGCAGACACTTAGTAGTCATGCAAAATCCATTACTACCATTATCCAGCATTGTTTAGGTGGATGACAGCACTCTGGATCTTTTCAAGTGTCTGTCCCATCCCCATCCCTACTGGGGAATCTTGACTGATTAGGCATTAAGCCAGTCAATTCATGACATTCCTCTGGAGACTGCTATTGGTCCAGGAGTGAGCAAACGATCCAATTTACCCAATTGGAAGGAATTATATTCTTTTCCTGTCCCCCTCTAATATTAACAAGCAAATACACATCTGCCAGGAACAGTGAATGTTATATAAAAACCATGAAGGGAATTAGACTTAGGAGAAAATTATATCTAGGGAGGGAGCGTGGAGGGATAGAAAGAACCTGGGGTCTTTGATGACATGACTCAGTTGCTGACCCTGGAGACCTGGAAACTACACTGTCTGTGGACATGTTAGGCAGTACTGTTTCTTATTGTTTCAGTGAGGTTGAGTAAGAGATATTGGTTACTTTTGACCAATACAAGTGTAGAGCATAATGATATCTACAAGCAATTGATCTCTATGGTTAGTGGTTTCTGTGGAAAATTGAGGAGAGGAGGAAAGAGAGGCACAAAAGAGAGTGAAGTTGGGGTTTTCAGGTAAGAAAATAACCAGTCATTGATCTCTTTCTCTGGATTGTTTTTTGTAACAAAACAAAGTCTATATGGGGTCTCTTAAAAATCTCAAATGGATTTTATGTTTGTGCTAATTACTTATGTTAAACAAGAGGACAGTGTCTTATTATCAAATAAGAACCAGTCAAGAAAACCACCTGATGCCTTACTTTTATGAACTATGGCCATTTTAAATTGTTAGAGAAGGATGGAAAGATAATCATGTCTCAGGTTTACTATTTAACTAAACTTCAGAAAGTCCAAATTTGAAGTAGAACTTCAAATACATCTGAATGTAACAATTCTAGACAAAACTTTTACTTACTTTTTTTTTTAACAGTTAACTATAATAGTGAGTTAATTTGTTATGTGAAAAAAATAAACCATTCATAAAATAGGCTCAGAAGACTTATGCTACTCTTTCCCTCAAGTTTTGAATAATGGGGTTTTTATGGTATATTTTAAAATAATACATACTTAATAGATAATACAGATTATTTCCGATGGTGGAAAGAAGTGTATACTCCAACTAGAGTTAGGCATCCCTTTCTGAGAATAACTCAAAAGACTTTAGACCAAGGGAAATCTCTCTATTCTTTCTTTTGTAAGTTAGAGATTTGAACATGCTCTCTAATCTTCTTTCAGCACAAAACTGTGACATTAAGTGTATGCCTAAAAATTTTATTCATTGAGTTATATTTGTTCCTCACTTAGTGCTTTTTTTTGATGAAACAGCATTATTGTAACACGCTTAATATATCTCCTATTTGTAACTCAGCCATTTTAAACTCTCATACATAATTGATCTCAAGCGAAATTTCCATTTACCGTCATTGATATTTCAATTCTGGACTATCAGTGTTTTTGGGATCAGTGAATCTATTTCCATCTTTGCTTTCTGTCTTAGACCTTGTTCCAGCCCCTGATGGCCTACTGTCTGCCCACTGCCCCTGCGATGGCATTAACCAGTACATAACTCACGGATAGACAAGATAGGCTAGGCTCACCTGGTTCTGGGCCTGGACTCATGAATTGGGATACACATTCAGAAAAAAATTAAAGGGGAAGGGTGGAGTCGCAGGTGGTGTGCTAGGAGTTTGGATCACTTTCAGACCCAGACTCTTGAATCTAATAGTTGTACAAGGTCTATCCAGGTTTATAAAATTACCCAATGAGACTTATTAAATTGGGGCTTTATAAAGACTTTTGGCACTTTCAACAAATCCTTTTGAGCATACACTTCGAAAAGAACATAGTGTATAATTTATGCATACACTTCCAGAACAAATTTTTGAGACATATTGTGTGTACTTTGATGTCAGTCTCCAATTTTCTCTCACTAAGGCTAAGGTCCATGGCTCATATGGTGATGGCAGTGGTCTTGCCACTGGTAGTCTATACCTTTTTGTCTGTGTCACATCCTCATGACTCAATTGTTATCCAATTCATTCATTAATTCATTAATTCACTTATTCATTCATTCATTCATTCAGTGAGTTACCTATTATGTGCCAGGCACTGTACTGGGCACTGGCTATATAAAATTGCTCTCTGTCTGGTGGGGGGAAACACAAAAACAAATTATTTAAAAGAGTATAATTATTCCCAGATAAAAGGAGGGAAAAATAACTGGGTAAGATAAGACCTGGCAAGAGATGACATTGAGATGAGTTCTGAAAAAAAGCAAGAGAGAAAAAAATTTACCTGATTTTTAGCAAACAGAAAGCTTGATCTAGTAACTGTCTGATAAAAACAGATATAATATATATGAAATTTACTATAATCTCCTTCCTCTAGTGCTACTTCCCTCTCATATGCAGCTATGTGAAACTTTGCAGGGTGGCCTAGGTCTGAAAGCAGAACTGAAGTCTCTACCAGGGTACCATGTGACGGTGACCTGGTTTGTGTTTACATGTGATAACTTCATGTTAGCCCCAACATATTTCATGTTAATAGGGTCTTTAGGAAGAACTCCCTTTCCAACATTCCCAGCTTGCCTCCACTCCAAACATCTCTCAAACTACCAACCAACCAACATCTAAAATCTTATATCGGTCTAGGGAAAAAAAAACTTTTTACAGAAGATTTCTCTGAGTGTAGATTCTTTTGCAGAGCAATTGATGGCTCTTGCACTGACCGCCTCTTCTTGACTTTCAGGCACCTGGTCTATACGGGAAGGGCTGTCCAGCCATTTAAATATTGCCCAACACCGAGTCTAATCAAGTAACTACATGCCCAGATGGTTCTGGAATAAACACACTGGAGGACCCTGACAGTAACTTCCATCATCCTCTGTTACATTTTAATTTGTTTTGGACTTACTGACAACGGATTTGATTAGAGTAGAAATGTGCCAGGCAAGTTTCCAAGTTGCTTGAGCTATGTGCCTGGGAACCTCACGTGAGTTTGTGCACTGTCTGATTAGTTTTAGGCTTTTAAAATCCTGCCTTTGAATGGTAACTTAGAAAATATGAAACTCTCCCACCCAAGATTACTGAATAAAATAGTAACTGATGCTGTGTCAAGGATCTTAGACAATAAGCACATGGACTTCGACTTGGTCACATTTGACCTTGACTTTGACAATGAGCACACAGATTGCAATGACGTAGATATACCTATAAGTGTTATTTTCCCCTGAAAAAGAGCAGAATTTATCTAGGAGTTAGGTACTTGTGTAATGGTTTTCAGTTTTAATAACTAGGTGTGTGGGCAAACTCACCTAACCCCTTCTGGCCTCACAGTCCTCATCTGTATAATGAGTTGCACTAAATCAGAGGGATTTCCTGCCAAAAAGTTTGAAAGTAGCCTTTAAGTAAGATTGCATGAGGAAAGAAATTATGTAAAAGAGAGAAAACTGGAGCTGTGGTTGAAGCAGAAATGTCCAAGAACCTGGGATCCAAAAATGCAGATGAAACCTCACTGATAAACACCGTAACAGACACCAGGGAGTGGTGGGGCTAGGGCTCATGGTTTCCTCTGTGTGCTGATGATACAGTCTGCAACGTGAGATCACGTGATGCGCAGGAGTGTGAAGCTCCTCGTCTAGAATGACAAATAAGGGATCTTTGTTTGTAGGTGTGATGCCTGTGCGGTGATGGAAGAATATATCTCTGCTTGTTCCAAACTGCGAATTTTTAGATGGGTCATTTAGTCTTTAGTATTCTGTCACCTTCAAACTATGAAATTCTGAGTCACGAATCCTCCCAAGAATAAGAAGACACCTTGCATGAATACACCATCCTCTGAGATAATCATATTCCTTCAATGCTGCAATCCGGAAACAATCTCTCAGCATCAGAAATTGGCATATAGTAGTTTTAAGCACAGTCCCCAAAGTAATCCCATTTCTGGGTTATTTTATTAACCACTTGTAGTGACTTTCCCCAATGTGAAGATGATTTTCTACCCAGTGGTAGAAAGGAAAATATTCATTCCTTCAGCATTTATTTAGAGTCTGCCATGTGACTGATATCATGTTCAGTGCAAGAAATAAAAAGAAAGCTCCCCATCTACAAAGGTGTAGAGTGGGAGACTGCTATGCAAACCAGCAATTCTGATGCACTAGGATGGTTCCTACGACGGAGGTCTGAATAAGGTGCTATGAGGAGGGATAATGAAGTAAACTAAACTAGCCTAGGGGAGGGCATCAAGGTGGCTTGCCTGAGCAGGTGGTGCCTGAATAAGATGAAAAGGAGGCTAGAAAGGAGGAAGAGTGTTCTAGACAGGAGAAACAGCATGTGGGGCAATAGTGAGGCTAGAAATAGTGCAATGAGCTGAGAATCTCAAGTACTTTGCAATCATCTAGGCCTCAGGACTAGATGACTTATCAGGACTAACTGATAAGATCACATGGAGCCAAGAAGGGAACAGAGAACACTGGGGAAAGGCTGGAATTGCAGAACAGACAGGATGGATTAAAAGGGTGGGAAAGAAGTAAGGAGAGGAAAATGGAGCATCTTCATGTAGTCATAGCTATCCTCAAGGTATGAGTTCTGGGGCACAGAGATTAAAGGAGCATTTGAAAACCATCTTCCACATCCCATCAACTCCACTTTTACCACCTAAATAAGGAAAATCTGGAGCCCCGATACCATATCCTAATCTCATACCCTATAAAATGCTTCGACATGCTTTCCCATTTGATTCTTAACAATAGTTTCTTCCTGAAGTAGTGCCATTCTCATGTCACAGAAGGGCAACATGCTCAGAGAGTTTAGGTGACCTGTCCCAGGCCACCCAGCAGAGCTCAGAGGTACAGGACACCAAATCCGTACTTTTCCCACCCCATGGCAGTTACCTCTGAAATCCAGGGGCTCAAGACATCCAGCATCAGTGTTTACCTATTTTAACTAAGATCTTTAAATTTAGGGTTGCCCATTTCCTGGGGTTATTTACATAGCTTGAGTAAAATATTCTGGGCTTCTGGTCTGCTTGGAGAAACAGCAGAAATAATGGAAAGCAATTAGAGATAGAAAAACACTAATCCTCTCAGCTGCCACCTTTTACTTTCTCCACAGGTGTAAATGTGTAAATACTACTCCCCCCCACCCCGGCCCCCTGTTAGTGCATGGAGATAGAGGCCTATTTATTTTTACAGTTAAAAAAAAAGACTCTGAAATTTTGCCTGGGGTCTCAGAGCTTCCTGCTGTGCCATGTGTACCTGCAATGTTGGTATATAAATGCATGGAGCTTGTTCCCTGAAGTTTCCACGGGGCCTACATTAGCTTTATTTTCCTTATGTGGATCTAAGCATCACTGAGAAGATTAGTATCAATTCCTGGAAGACCTTATAATAGAGAGCTGTGGCTTAGCTGGCAAGGGAATTTCTGCTGTGAGTCTTGCTATTGAATATTTTAAAAGCCAGAAACGAATCAAGAAACTGGAGAAAATCTCCCTCGCTCTTTATCCTGACTCCTGATTCTTGTTTGTGTTCAGCACGTCCTTGTTGCCTGCAGTTTGTGTTGTTCTGGAAAGTAGTGGACTCCCAGGATTAGAGCAAAACGTACATTTCCCCTGTCTCTCCCCTGAGCCATATGGCTGATTTTTCGTGTGTAAATGAAACTAAGCAAATTTCTAAGAATGCCAATAGGAGAAACAATAGGGGTGTTTTGCCCACTTTTGAAACGCTCAGCCCAGGCCCCTTTTCCATGCAACAGATACACTCGGTGGTCACACCTCTCCCACTAGGGTTGATTTAGCAGTGATGTCTATAAAGCTGTTCTGGTGCCCGAGAAGTTCCCTTAAAACAAAGCAAGTAACAGATTTTCACTTCTTCCTTTCTTTTTTTTTTTTCTTTTTCTTTTGGTGTTTGTTTTTTGATGACAGGTATACGCGTCATCCATTCTAGATTTTATTTTGTCCAAGAACACTTTGGACTATAGGAATGCTTTGTTGACGTCAACAGGTGAAAAGGATTAAGAACAACCCATCAAAATTGACATTCTGTGTCACTGTGGGGAACCATTAAGTGCTAGTCCCAGAAAACCGAGTTGTGGGTGATGGCTGGAGGAGATCAACCGCGAGCCGAATAAATAGAAAGTGACGTCATTTAATTTTTCTTTGAAAAGATCCCAAAATTATTCTATCTGCACATTTTATAATGAACAACAGGACAAAATGCTTTTCTATCCTATTGAATGAACAGTTTTTCGTTAGTTAATATAGCAAAGAGAAAAGTGAGGTAGGGTTTGAGTTAGAGGGTTGGAGGAGACAAAGTCAGGGCAGTGAATCATGTGATATTAAAATGATTCCAGTCCAGTTGGATGGCAGGACTATGCGCAGTTGACTAGGTAAGGCTGCTAACAGGAACTGGACCTCTTGGTACTGATTCCATAGACTAGAATAAAATGAAGTGAGGACCAGCTCAGGGTCACACTAACCGTTTTCAACTCTGCCCTAGATATGCCATTATCTAGGCTTAAGTTATGGCTTAAGATCAAGTTGTGAATGTAAGTTTGCTATAGCTAACGCTGATACATTCTTCTGAGGACAACTTCCTCTCTCTGGAAGGACACCGTTTTGCCTAAGCTTGCATTGTTTGCAGGGAATTCTGAAGTGCCATGAAGTGGGAACCAGCATATTTTTAACCAGCTAGATCAACTGAATCAGACTACATTTAATGGAGTGACAGATGTTTCTTCTAGATCCTCCCTTCCTTGCGTGTCTCAAGTCAACTTTAATAGAACAAAATGTGCACTCTTTTTACAACTTGCAATTTCCATAGGCATTCTGTGCAATGTTTTACAACAGGGTGCACATGTGTGATTTTTTAAGTGCAAGGGGAACTGTTAAAAAAAGATCCCAGTGTTGAGTTAACCTGGAAAAGATAGCAGTAAAATAAAGCTCTTTTTTTTTTTTTTTTTTTAAAGGAAAGACAGAGAGAAGGAAGGAAGGATAGAAGGAAGGAAGAGAGGAAGAAAGGGAAACATCTTTTAAACATTTTCTTGTTTTTTATTGTATTTTGTTTCTCCGTTTTCGTTACATGGGCTGGGGCCGGGAATCGAACTGAGGTCCTCCGGCATAGCAGGCAAGCACTTTGCCCGCTGAGCCACCGCGGCCCGCCCCAAAATAAAGCTCTTTTAAAAAATATCCTCAGAATGTAGGAAGGAATTTCTAGCAGACATGGACACGTGCTGCCTTTTACAGGAGGACTTTTGACTAGGTACTGTGAATCAGCAAGACAGCTGTCAGCAGCGTCGGGGTGCCTGCCTCAGCTACAGAGAGCTGGATGCCTCAGCTACAGAGAGCTGGATGGCCTGCATTCAGTGACTGAGCGAGGTGGAGGGATAAAGGTGGGGCCATGTGACTCTGACAAGAGACAACTGTGGTTGGCAATACATGTTTCTGAACTTCCTGTCCACCTCCCTGAGACTTTACTGGGCCTACATTGCAGTTCTGCTTCTTCCTGCTTGCTGCTTCCTCCTCCTACATGCTTCTTTTCATAAGTATTGATCCTTAGTAAACAACCCACACCCCAAACTCCATCTAGATGTCTGCTTCTGCAGAACCCAACCTGTAACAGTTGAGGTCTATTTCTGAGCAGGCAGATGATGAGATTAGGACTGGGGATGGGTCACTGGGTCCAGCTGGCACCGAGGACCCCATCAATGATGGTAGATAAAGCATCATCAGCCCCTGGTACAAGGTAGCAATTCAATTGTTAAACTTTCACCAGTGGCAAATTGGACTGGTGGGCTGATGGGAGAGAACACACTGATGAATATGAATGTCTTGCATCTGGTGTTTGAGATGCATGTGTATGGGGGAAATAGTAGCTGTAAGGGCAATAGGATTGGATCACTATGGTTAATTGCCATTGATACTATAGAAAGACAGCTAACACCTGAGGACAAGTGAAAATGCAACCTGGTTCTTATCTCCTGCAGGGGAGGGTGGGGAAACCCAAGAGTCAAGCCCAGGGCTTAAAAGTCAAAGTGGCTAAATTTCAAAGAAGGCCAAACATGCAAACAAGGCAGTTATCTTATGCCAAGGCCAGGGCTCTGGTTATGAAAACAGGAGACACTGACATACTGGATGGGGACTTCTGCATAGATATCCCTGAAGATTTTGTCTACTCCTTTGAAAACTCTCTAGTAGGACTTGCCATTCCCCCAACCCTCCATGTTGAGAGAGAGTGCAGAAGCCTCTCTTCCCTTGCAGGGCAACATGGGTTCCTCTCTAGATCTGCCCTTATCTTCCCTCCTTGCCAATAGGCCTACAATTAGGGTTAAGACTCAGGATAATCCAACTGTGGATAGCAGCCCAATCCTGTTATTTACCCTTCCTTTCAAAGGTGTAGATTCCAAACTCTTCATTGACATCTGCTTCTGGAGAAAGCATTCTGTGAAAGGAAGAGTAGCTTCAGGCAGTCACAAGATCACCTTTCAATATCAATTTGAGAAACTGGAAATACAGCATAGGAGAGTACTTGGGTTTGCATTTTGAGAAGACATAACCCAGTAGGACTGTTTCTAGGCAAAACTGTGAAGTTGACAGAATGTAATCTTTAGAGTACTTCCCATCATCCTGTGTGCCCCCCTTCTCACCCCGCTGCCAAGTGTTCTCTTTCCAAACACTTCTTGCTGGTCTGGGTGCCCTCCCAATGCTATGATCCCAGTCTCTCTTGCCTTGGTCTCCCCACATCAAAATTTATTTCTAATTTCCCATACATGCAGGTATCATCAGTGGACAGTATCTTAAGGTATTTATTCCACAAAATGCTTACCCTTTAATAGCTACTGTCAATCAGTATTCATTAAATACTTATTATGTGTCATGTAGGATGCAGAAGAATGTAGTTTTCTGCCCAAAAGCCTCCTTGCTAGTTCCATCTTCAGGCTTGCCCTTTGTCAATGAATTTGCCATAGAGCCCCCTTGGGCAGCCTTTATAAATGTAAACTGATCATGTTGTTTGCCTTTGTGGAACCCTCCATGGCTTCCATGGCCTTCAGATTAATATAATACCAATGATGATAATAGCCATCTTGTACCAAGCACTTTCTATATGCCAGGCACTGGAGAAAGCGTCCTTTATGGATTAGCTCCATAGCTCCTCACCATGTCTGTAAAAGGTGAGTGAACTGTTGTTTCTATTTTTTAGCCCTGATTCAGCTGTAAGGTCAAAACACCAGATCCTAAGCATTTCACCACATTGCCCAAAGCCTTTCTGTACTGGAAGAGGCCCTATATAACTTGGCCCCAGTTTCTCTCTCTGGCCCTACTCTCTCTCCCATCACTCTCACTGGTTTCTCCTTTGCTTCTAGATCTTTGTCTCTCCCTTCCATTTCCTATAACTTCCCCCAAGGCATCCCACAATCTCACTTGATCTCTTCACTTAGCCTCTGTTCATACTTTTGGGTATATTTCAGCATGATGTCCCTTGTCAATGCTCCTCATCATTCCTTGACCAAATTGAGGGAAAAGAGTCCTCCATGTAACTACCCTTATTATAACATCTGTTTCTCTGTCATCCTTATTGGTCCGCAAGTTACTTGAGGGAGGGATCACGTCTTGCTCACTGCTGTGTATAGTTAGCACCTTGTGGTATAAATGAATGAATGGACCCCAAGGGAATAGAGGAGATGGGAATTTCGTGGTGGTGGTAGAAGCGTAGAGGTTGAAATAGTTCCTTTCCTGGGAGATGTGGGTCTTTTCCAGAATCCCTTAGTATAGCCTATGGTTGAGTCTTCTCAGCCCAAGCAAAAGACCTGTTCTCTTGGGCATGAGGGTGACAGATGAGCTGCTGCATCTTAGTTTTTCATTTTCGCTTAAATGACTTTCCTAATCTTATTGATGGGAAAAGGAGGTGATAGGTGACAGCAGCTAGTGAGTTTCAGGTACCATGACATTGTATTAGGAAATTGTTGTATTAGGAAACTTGAGGCACAGGAGTTATAAGCCAGCTCCTCTCTGCTTGGTCTCTTGCTTGTTGTTGTTCATGGGGGTGGGGATGGGGGGTGGCTTAGCTGCTTGGCATGGTGGAGATAGCATGGGTGTTCTAGTTTGCTAGCTGCTGGAATGCACTATACCAGAAATGGAATGGCTTTTAAAAGGGAGAATTTAATGAGTTGCTGGTTTACAGTTCTAAGGCCAAGAAAATTTCCCAATTATAACAAGTCTATAGAAATATCCAATCAAAGGCATCCAGGGAAAGATACCTTGGTTCAAGAAGGCCGATGAAGTTCAGGGTCTCTCTCTCAAGTGAGAAGGCACATGGCGAACACAGTCAGGGCTTCTCTCTCGGCTGGAAGGGCACATGGCGAATACAGCATCATCTGCTAGCTTTGTCTCCTGGCTTCCTATTTCATGAAGCTCCCCGGGAGGCGTCTTCCTTCTTCATCTCCAAAGGTCGCTGATTGGTGGATTCTCTGCTTTGTAGTGCTCTCTCTGAATCTCTCATTCTCTTTTTACAGGACTTCAGAAACTAATCAAGACCCACTCAGATGGGTGGAGACATGTCATCCCCTAATCCAGTTTAACAACCATTCTTAACTAAATCACATCAACCAGGGAGATGATCTCATTACCGTTTCAAATATACAGTATTGAATAGGGATTATTCTACCTTTATGAAATGGGATTTATATTAAAACATGGCTTTCTTAGGGGGCATATATCCTTTCAAACCAGCACAATGGGTTTCAGGGTGGGACCTGGCAGAGCCTGGCTCTGCCACTTGAACAAGTTACTTAACCTCTCTAGGCTTCAAGTTTCTTCTCAATAAATCGGGATAATAGGTAGCATTCTCAATGGCATCTGACCAAGAGGGCCATATAAAGGACATTTATGGGTGTGCCATCCCATCTTCCTCTTTTTTCAGTCTCACTTGGAGACATAGCAACTGAAAAGAGGAAAGCACGGCTTCATACATTGAGTTCTAGCCATCTTGCTGCACAAACTAACCTATATATACTTTCTTTGGTGAATAGGGCTAAATTTTGGACTCAGATCAAGCCCAAGGTCTTTTGTCCCATTTTGCCCTTGACCATCTGTGTCACCCAAAGGAAGCCTGATCATTGCTTTTGAAAGACAATTGTTACCAGCTCTCTAGATGTTTGCGGCCTGACAAAGAAATTGTCTTCCTCAAAGTGTTTAGACACATATAACTAAACACTGAATACCCAGATGGCCCATCCCAAGTGAAAAAGTGGTAAACAAGAGAAGCCCTGTGTAATCAATAGTTGCTGTCTTTTAAACTACGTGGAGAAAATTCTCAATCAATATTTGCAACAGTCTGTTCTTTTAAACCAGGGAACACTCGGAATGAAAGACTATTCCACATGAAGAAAATGATTTGAGGAAACCTTTATTCTAATTCAAAATGTTCACATTTTTGCAATTCATGAGATTTGCTATGTAGTAAAAGAGGAAAACTATTGTATATAAAATTTAGCAGTTCTGAACAAAATTGAGTAAGTGCTGGGAAAAATCTTTTTGTTTTGTAAGCAGTGTTATTTTGCCTACAAAACAATAAAGGAAAATAATAGCTAAAAGCTGGCAAGAAACGATCAGGCCCTGTTTGGAGGAACTCTTTTCACAAATGTATTTTTTTTTAAATTAAAAAGAAATTGCCTCAATTAATTGTTTTTAGAAATAAGGCATAACAGTAATCTGAGAACAAAGCTCTCTGGAAAGTATAAGCATTTATTTTAAATCAATTTGCTTAAAAGGCCTTTAACTTGCTATACTGCTCACTGACTAAATGTTTATCACACTGAAAAACCAGACTATTTTTCTCATGATCTACCATTTTTTCCTTTAGAGAGGGAGTTTGTGTCTTTCCTGGTTATGCTTCAGTGAGTCAGAATATTGGTCAAATATTTACTAAATGTTGCATGGTTTGGCCCTTGCTGGCTCACTGTTTAGACCTCACTCCTAGCTATGACTCTGCATCTTTCTTGAGTTTAGAGAGTAGCTTCTGGTGATTTCGTCCCAGCTAGAAGTACATTTCCATTGTGAATTTCAGACATCCTGGTTATCTCTGTCCTAGCCCTGACTTTCTCACTGTGCTTGGGGTGCTCCACTTATTTAGCCCTCCCCTCTCCCCCTGGCCTTACCCATATGTACCCCACTCTCCCAGTCTCAACCCTCCATACTTCTGTACCCATCTGACCAGTGATCAATGGAAACCCAGGGCAAAGAGCCAAAGAAGCACGCTTCTGTGTTCTTTCCAACACTTACGCACTGAGTGTGCAGGGCACTGCTCTAGGTTAGAGAGAAAGAAAATAACATATAAACAAATAAATAACCAAGATGATTTTGGAGATGAAGAGTACTAAGGAGAAGTGGGGAAAGGGCTTTAGTTTTTCTTGGAAGGGCAGTTCCAATGTCAAGAAAGAGCCACTTTGCAAAGATGGAGGTGCACAGAAATTTAGGCTCAGAGAGAAGTAGAGACCTGTAAGGGTCCTAAGGTGGAAACAAAAGGAATAATAGTGTGATTGGATCAAAGAGAGCAGGGAGTCGGGGGTGAGTGTGGGGAGGGGAGGTTGTTGTCAGAGGGACTTGAAAATGAAGTTGTAGATGCAAAGAGGAACCAGACCATTTTATCACTATTTAGTGAGTATTTCCTGTTTGCCTTTCTAGAGCTGCTCTCTACCATGTTTTGTGCTTCAGGGGGCAACTTTCCCTTACCCACTGTTACTCTTTGGCCGGGGCAGGAGATGGGAGGAGAGAGAGGTAGGGGTATATTACGGAGTCTCAGCTTCGGTTGGGTGACCCTCTCCACACAGCCTCTCTATCTTCAGGTAGGAACACCTTCCCTTGTCCTTCGCTCTGGGGACTCTTCTCTACCTTTTGGCTTCCTGACAGCCTGCCCATACTTTTAAGAGAGCACAACAAAATATTTATTACTTTTTCCTCATTTGAGTGTGCTATCTCTTTCATGTAGAATCCTGACTCATATAGACGTACAAGCTGTAGTAAATAGTATGGATTTTATTTTGAGCACATTGGGAAGTCATTGGAGATTTTCTTTTTATTTTAAGGTAGGTTTATTGAGCTATAATTTATTTCCAGTAAAAGTCACTCCTTTTAGGTATGCAGTTTTATGAATTTTGACATATATGACCAAGTCATATGATTATAACCACAATCAAGTTGTAAAACATTTCCAGCATTGGAGGGTTTTAAGCACAGGGGTCACATGACCTGTTTTCCATTTTGCAAACCTTATTTAAACTTGAAGAAGGGTCCTAGGAAGGCAAGAGTAGAAACAGAGAGACTAGACAGGAGGCCATTGCAGTGGTCTAGACACTGGGCTGGACAACCAGGGTACAAGAGTGAATGACCCATGCTCTTGGGAAGATTATAGTCTAGCAGGAAAAATCCAAAAGGAAGGAAAGTGTTATAATTCATTGGGATAATCTTTGATATGTTGACATGTGGGGTGTTATGGTAGTTCATGGGGTGAATAGAAAAAGGGTTAAAAATATTCAGGCTGTGCCTTCTCATGGCCTCACTGGTCTAATCAATCCCTTTGGCTTAGGCTGAAGTTCCCTGTGAGAGGTTGATTTGATCAGCACCAGCACTTGTGGGCAGAGGGGATCAGAATTTTGAATCCTCTAAATCCTAATAGTTCAAGATATGAATACTATTCTTTTGATATGTGGGATAGAAACATAAAAAGATTAATACATTCATATCAGATTACATGTACCAGTGGCTCCTGACATTTTCAAATCAGCCCACAGAACACACTGAAGTAAAGGCCAGAGGCTGCTCACTGCTGGGAGGGGCTGGCCAGCCATCCTGTCATGCAGCTCCTATCCAGCCACCCAGAAGGCCAAGGGATCAAGATTTTGGCTCACTTGCAAGCTGCTCAATGTTTGTCAGTTGAGAAGGGCCGACATTGTCCTCCTCCTAACTTAAAAGGTGTCAGAGGAGAAGGCAAAGGGACATAGAATTTGGAATCATAAGCTCTGATTTTATTTTCAACACTGTCCATACATTGTTGGGTCATCTCTTCTAAGGCATGACCCTTCTGAGCCTCAGTTACCTCCTCTAGTAAATGATAATATCTTCTGATCTTGTAAACAACTGAGCACTTTCTTGAACATTAATTAATAGATTATAAAAACCTTAGTGACAGGGAGCATATGGAGTCCTCAGGATTAATTACAGTACTCTGCTTGATGTGTGCATCTGGGAAAATGCTTGTTGTTGACTTTTACCACCCTGGAAGAACAGCTTAGGGAAGTGTGGTGGAGAAGAAAAGGGAAAACCATGATGGCTCCTTGTCATTAACGACCTGTTGCCTCTACCCACCTGAATGATCTTACTCATTTGTATCAGCAATAGACCATTGCTAATCACCTCTTTCACCAAGGTACTGGAGAACAGAGGCTAGAAAAAGTGAGAAAAAGTGGCTAGAAGTACCCTTTATTGTAATTTTAGGTCATTAAATAATAGACTTGACAAGGAGTTCAATGTCATTCTTTTACTATCAATCAATCACTGATTATATTTTCTTAACTTTGTAAATAATCTTTCTCTTGCATTTGTAGAATAATCTGGAATGGCTTGTTGAAAGTAAGCAATGGTTATTAAAGAATTTTAATAGGTAAATATATGTCTCCCTGGATACTCAAGAGAGGACTGCCTTCAATCCCACAAAATAAATCAGTGGTAAACCCAGGAAGAAGGAAGAGGATGATTTATTCATATCAAAGTTGGTAAGATTATGATAATAATGAAAATAGGAACAATAAATATAATACATCCTAATAATGTTGAGAGATGGCATTTATTGAGAACAGCTATACTGGATAAATGGGGTCCAAACAATTAAAGCACATAAGATCCAGGGGCTCATTATAAGGTTAATGAAAAACAGCACATATCTGCTGTGAAGGTTGAATACAAAATGCCAGTTAAGTTTATCTGAATTCACCAGCTTGCATTGTATGTAATATGTACCCGACACTGTGGTAAGAAGTTTGCAGAAATTGTCTTGTTTAATTCAGACATGCAACCCTACATGGTAGGTAGGTAGTCTTCATCTCATAAAATCACCATGAGAAAGCTAAGGCTCGAAGATTCTAAGGACTGCCAGTATGCTTTCATCCAGGCTGAGGTCAGGGGAGAGAATCAATGATGCTTCAGAAGATTTGCACTTTTGGGAGCCAACTTTGCTAAACCATGAGCCTCTTTTTTTGATGCATCTACCCAGTGCCATTTGCTTTTTAATTGCCTTGAGGTCTGTATAATGTTTCTGATATAGCTCTCAGAAGTCTTTGAAATGGATCAGAACATGATAGCTATTACATTTATTACGGGATCAGCTTCTATACTTGACTGATGGTTCTCAGGTTTTTATTTGCATCATAAACACTTGGAGAGTTTGTTAGAGCACAGGTCTAACTCTTGCTCCTGGCAGCAAATCAGAATTTCTGGGGGGCCAGGGCCCAGAAAGCCATGTTATAAACAACATCCGTGTGCTGGTTTGAAAGGATGTATGTCCCCTAGAAAAGCCATGTTTTAATCTAAATCCCATTTCGTAAAGGCAGAATAATCCCTATTCAATACTGTATGCTTTGAAACTGTAATCAGATAATCTCTCTGGGGGTGTGATTTAATCAAGAGTGGTTGTTAAGCTGGATTGGGTAACGACATGTCTCCACCCAGTTAGGTAGGTCTTGATAAGTTTCTGGAGTCCTTAAATGTGGAAACATTTTGGAGAATGAGAGGTACAGAGAGAGCAAAGAATGTTGCAGCACTATGAAACAGAGAGTCCACTAGCCAGTACTTTGGAGATGAAGAAGGAAAGTGCCTCCCGGGGAGCTTCATGAAACAGGAAGCCAAGAGAAGAAGCTAGCAGATGACGCTGTGCTCGCCATGTGCCCTTCCAGCTGAGAGAGAAACTGTGACTGTTCACCATGTGCCTTCTCATTTGAGAGAGAAACCCTGAACTTCATCGATATTTCTTGAACCAAGGTATCTTTCCCTGGATTTCTTTGATTGGACATTTCTATAGACTTGTTTTAATTGGGACATTTTCTCAGCCTTAGAACTGTAAACTAGCAACTTATTAAATTCCCCTTTTAAGAAGCCATTCCATCCCTTGGATATTGCATTCCAGCAGCTAGCAAACTAGAACAATCCCTAAGAAATTAGGATCCATATTTGTTTAAGAACCACTGCAATTGACCAGGAAATTATCCCTAATTCTATTCTTCAACTCAAATTATATGTTGTCAAAATCTTCTTAGAGTCAAGAACCTAGAAATGGGCCAGCAATATATAAATACTGCACATTTGTTGCTGTCTTTATTTAATTTTAAAATGAACCTTACAAAAATTCACAATTAGAAGTATACAGTTTGATGAATTTTGACAAATATATGAAGTCATATAATCACTACCCCAATTATGATATAGAATATCTCCATCACCCTACAGAGTTATTTCATATCCCTTTGCAGTTAATCCCTTCCTCCCACCTCTGGCCCCTGACAACAACTAATTGGCTTTCTGTCAGGATCGTTTTTTCTTTTCTAAAATTTCATATAAATAGAATTATACTCTATGTGATCTTTAAATTCTGGCTTCTATTATTTAGCATAAGGCTTTTGAGATTCATCTTTGTTCTTCTTTGCATGGGTAGTTCTTCCTATCCTTTCTCTTCCTCTCTCTCTTTCTCTCTCTCTGTGTGTCGTCTTTCTGTCTGTTTTTGCCTTATCACCTAGGCTAGAACATTTAGCACAATCTTGAATAGAACTGCTGAGAGCAGACATCTTTGTCTTTCCTGATCTTAGGAGACAGAATTCATTCTTTTACCATTAAGTATATTGAGTATGATATTAGCTGTAGGCTTATCATAGATGCCTTTTATCAGGAAGTTTCCTCTTATTGCTAGTTTGCTAAGGGCATTTTATCATAAATAGATATCAAATTTTGTCAAATACTTTCTCTGCATCTGTTGAAATGATCATATAGCTTTTCTTTTTTAGTAGATTGATATCGCAACTTATAAAATTGATTGATTTTTGAAACCAACCATGCATTCCTGGCATGAGTTCCACTTGGTCATGATCCATTACATATTACTGGATCAATTTGATAATATTTTGTTAAGGGTGTTTGCATCTGTGTTTGTGAGGAGTATTAATCAGCATTTTCACTTCTTATGATTTATTTATCTGGTTTTGGTGGCAGGGAAATGTTGGTCCCGTAAAGTGACTTGAAACATTTCCCTCCTCCTCTATTTCCTGAATTAGTTTGAGAAGGATTGGTCTTACTTCTTTAAATGTTTGGTCAACAGTGAATCTATTTGGGTTTGAGTTTTACTTGAGGAATGGTTTTTATCTAAGCATTCAATTCATTTAGTAGATATAGGATTATTTGGGTTACTTTTTTCTTCTTGATATATGGTAATGTATCTATTTAATCTAAATACTTGAATATATTTGCCCATAAGATCTGCAGTGTTGACTCCTCTTTCACTTCTGTTATTGGTAATTGTGTCTTCTCTTCTGTTTTCTTAATCAGTATGACTGACTAGAGGCTTATCAACTTTTAAATTGATCTTAACAAAGGCCCAGTTTTTATTTCATTGATTTTCTCCAGCGTTTATTGCTTTCTCTTTCATCGATTTCTGCTCTTATCCTTATTATTTACTTTCTTCTTATTACTTGGGTTAAATTTACTCTTCTTTATCTAGTTTGTTCAGGTGGAGATTTAGATAACTGATTTGAGACCTCTCTTCTAATATACATGCTTATTGCTATACAATTTCTTCTGGGTATTGCTTTAGCTTCATTCGCTACAATTTGATATGCTGTGTTTTCATTTTTCATTCAGTTCAAAGCATTTCAAAATTTTCCTTTTGATTTCTTCAAACCATTTGGTCATTTATGTGTGTTGATTAATATTCACATATTTGTGTTTTTCAGGTAATCATTCTGTTACTATTTCTAGTTTAATTATGTTTTGATCAGAAAATGTGCTTTGTATCATTTCGATTATCTTAAATCTTTGAGACTAGTTTTGTAGTCCATAATATGGTCTATGTTTGTGAGCATTCCATGTGTAATTCACAGAATATGTACTGTGATTGCTGGTGGAATGTTCAATAAATGTCACTTTGGTCTCTTTGATTGATAGTAGTGTTCCAGCATTCAATATCCTTATAAACATTTCTCTCTACTTGTCCTATTAATTACTGAGGAAGAGGTATTGAAAATTCAAACTATAGTTGTGGATTTGTCTGTTTCTCTTTTCAGTTCTTTCCGTTTGCTTCATATAGCTATATTTTTTTTGCGGGGGGTGTTGGTGTATGGTCTGGGAATTGAACCTGGGTCCCCTGCATGGAAGGCGAGCATTCTACAATTAAACTACCCGTGCACCCTTGCTTCATATATTTTGAAGCTCTGTATTGGATGCGTACACCTTTAGGATTGTCATGCCCTCTTGATGAATCAACCCCTTTATCATTATAAAATGTCTCCCTTTATCTGTAGCAATATTTCTTATTCTAAATTCACTTTGTGTTAATATAGACATTCCTTCTTTCTTTTGATTAGTTTTTTTTTTTTTTGGTATATATTTTTACATTCTCTTACTTTTTAACCCATCTATATCTTTTTTACCTTTCATTTCTTTCTTTATCATTCTCTTGTTTTTTTCTCTGTCTTCTTGATCAAGTGGAGTATATTTGTAACAGCTGTTTTAATGCTCTTACATGATAGTTTCACTGTCTCTGCCATTTCTTGGGAAATATAAATTTCTATTTTTTTTTTTATGCTTCTGGGTCAGAATTTCCTGTTTCTTTGCATGCCTTATAGTTTTTATTGGATGACTAGCATTGTGAATTTTACATTGTTTGCTTTACAATGTTAGTCGCTGGATTTTGTTGCTTTCATTTAAATAATGATGGATTTTATTCTGATACGCAGTTAAGGTACTTGGAATCAGTTGGATCTTGTTAGATTTTGCTTTTAAGCTTTGTTAGGGTGGGACCAGAGCATCCTTTAGTCCAGCACCAATTTAGCCCTACTATTGTGTATTCTTCTGCCTGATGACCCTTGTGTTATGCAACTTTCCACTCTGGCTATTTGGAACACAAACTATTCCCATCTCTGTATGGGCTTCTGAAATTGTTTTTCCTACTTCTTCCTGTTGATTCTTTGCCAGTCACACATTTGCAAATCTTAGCCAAAGACTCTATGAAATCTTCCTGCAGAAATCTGGAACACTCTCTTTGTATATTTCCCCTATCTTAGTTTGGCAGGGCTACTGTAACAAAATATTCCAGACTGGGTTGGCTTAAACAACAGGAATGTATTATCTCACAATTTTAGAAGATAGAAATCCAGCATCAATGTGTCATTAGGATCATGTTTTCTCTGAAGTCTTTAATGTTCGGATGGTGACTTACCAGCAAGCCAAACCTCAATTTCTATTTCCATCACATGCCATTTTACTCCTTCTGTCTCCTACTGCTGTGCTTAAATTTCCTTTGCTCATAAGGACTCCGGTCACATTGAATTAATGCCCACGTTGTTTCGGTTTGGCATCATTTTAACTAATAACATTTTCAAAAGATCCTTCTTACAAATAGATTCATACCTACAGGACTGGATGTTAGGACTTGAACATGTCTTTGTGGGGGATGTGATTCAGTCAATAACCCTCTCCTATTTTGGATTTCTGTCTCACAAATTCAAGCTTCTTTAGGCTTTTGAGCTCCAGTATCAGTCTTCTCAATTCAAGGAGAGTGCTGAGCTCTGTTTGGATTCTTCTTCTCTGCGTTGAGGTCTGAAAACTGCCTCCATCGAGGTCTGAAAACTGCCTCCAAGCAGTAAAGGGGTACAGTTGTAAGGCTCAGCTTATCTGTTTCCTTCTCTCAGTGATCACGATACGGCTATGTATCTAAAAACTGTGATTTCATCTGTTTTGTCCATGTCTTCTGTTCTTTAAATTGGGAGGATTAAACAGTTCCTGTTACTCCATCTTGACCCCATGTATTTGATTTAATTCTAAAAATTCTCTTTCTTGTCAAGGTCAATCACTTCTTCTTAGGGGAAATTAAAGGTATAACAAAATATGCAAAAGAATATTTCATTTGTCTCACTCCCAGCTCTGAGGTGTCTTCTCCAGTAGCTGCAGCCTGGGGTTTCTTACATAGGAAACAGCCCCACTCCTTTAGTATTTCCAGAGTTAAATTATCTTAGTCTAAAGCCCACCATATTTCCAAAGGTCCAAGAAGCTGTCAGAACTCAAATATACTGAATTAAATTCTTATAATTTAAATACAAATTGTCTTATGCATATGCATTTCCTAAGCAAAGCAGTGTTTTCAGCACCAAACACATCCTAGAATTTAACTCCAATTTTCTGTTACCAGCTAGAGACCCCCACAGAGACGCACTATATTTGGGGGATCATATAAACAGAGAGAACAGATTAGGAAAAGAAAGAGAATGAGAGTGAGAGAGAAGAGAGAGAGATCAGGCTAATTAATTCCCATTCTCTAGTCTACCACCCTTGAATTTAAATCTCAAGTGGAATAGCTCTTCAGACAAAAAGACTCTTACATTAAAATTGTCATTTGTAGTAAAAAGAGGGAAGGGGAGAGGGAAGTATGCACAACTCTGAAACATTTCTGTCTTTTGATAAAATTTCTCAATTTGAGATAGTATCTCCTTCTCCAGGACTCTGTCAAGAGCTCTTACTTCTATTTAGGTTCAGGCCATATACTTTAAATTTCCAAAAGAAAGAAACCAAGATGTTTCTATCTGTTTTGCACCCTGCGTTCTTGCTACTTGGCTTCAGAACCCACACTCAGTTGAGTTTTAAGAGATGCTATTAGTGCCCCATATCCCCTCAGGCATTACTTCTGTGGTCCACTTCCTGGCTTCCAACTACTACCAAGTGTATTTCTTTGCCTGAGGGTTTTCTAAAGCAGTTGGAGCCCCTCTGCTAGTGTCCAAGGTAGACTAGAAAGAAGTACCACATTATTAATGCCCCATAAGCATCTATTAATCAATAATTTGGATAGGAAATCCCTGTATTGCCTATTCTGCATTGATTCCTAGAACTCCCCAGTGGGATGAAGCTCCACTTGCCTGTAGTGGGAGTTGACTTGATAACGTACCCTTTATTGACTGCCTTTCCTTTGCTGTCTCATTTTCCTATTCCTTCCCAGTGTTCCTTGGATCATCTCCCAGATAATTTACTTGTATTTGATTCTTTGTCTTTGGGTTTGTTTCTTGGGAATCCAAATTAAGATACCCTCCTACTTTCTAGCAAGCAAGCTACTCCCCAAGGATAACAAAAACTTCTACAAACAAAATTCACAGATTTGCATTCCATGGAATGTTAGTCCCTAACCCTCACTGAAATATAGAAGGAGGGAAAACAAACATAGTATAGTCAGTGCCCTTCCTTCTACTATTTCTTCATACTGTAAAGTCCAAACTGTACTTTCTTATCTGAACTTGGCTTACCCCACCCTAGAAATGAATCTGTGTCCACATTTAAGACCAAGTCCTGTTGTTCCATATGGTATCAGATACATCATTACTCTTATATTTGTAATTCAGGAGTTACTTACCTTAGCCCTTAAAATGAATCCTCAACCCCACTGAGACAACTTTTAGAACCAGTGATGGAGAGCATCTATTGAAGACAAAGCTTTTTCCTCCTTATTTCAGACTTTCTTGGAGAAAATAAAGTTGCTCATGCAGTTTGATATTTCTGAGTGAACCTGTATTCCATATCCCGGACCATTCTGTGTAAACTCACCTCCTGATTTACTGCTCTGGATGTGAGTCTAGGAGAAGATTTAACTGGGATCCTGTGTCCTCAAATCTTTGAACAGCTATCTACTGTGATTGCTGCCACTCTAGTTAGTCTCCAGGAGTTTGCTCCTTGGGTCCTCTCCAGTGACAGCTCTGTTAGTAGCCAGAGATTTGGACCCCAGTCTTACCTCATTTAGAGTGTGTTATGAAGAGGCCTAATCTAGAGATTTCTGCTGCATGTCCATGCCTTCTTGCTTCTGGGACCCCTGCCTTAGAAGAATTCCTCCTTCCAAACGGAAGGAGGCTTTAGACCATTCTTTTCAAAACAGCCACAAGAAATCAGTTCTTCTTAGAAGAAAGCAATCTAAAAGGGAGACAGTAAAAGAATCGCCAATACAGAAAACAAATTTGTCTCTGCTCCACAGAAAATTTTACCTCTTGCATCTAATTGTTTTTTGGCATATTGATTATGTAATGTCCTTAGATCCTCCTTGATGAGGGCGTGAGGTTAGATTGGACTATTGAACTGTTTGGGAATCAATATTCTTTCTTGTTCCAAAGAAGGATGATAAAGCATGAACCAGTGTTCATAGTACAAAGGAAATGCCTAAACTGATGAAAGACAAACAGAAAACCTGGACTCCTTCAGTTGTTTGTAGGAAGTATAGAATTTGTTACTTAGTTGATGGGTACAATGTTTTTGCTATATTCTGCAAGACCTGCCTGAGAGAACTGAATTTTAGGAGTGATGGCTATATCAGTGATCCAGAAATGAGTGAAGAACTGGAAGAGAAGTATGATGGTATGAGAGGGAAAGAGATTATTGAAGAAAGAACAGTGGAAACTGTAATAAGCAACTGTTTGAGGTCTTCAAATGATACTGCATTTTAATAAGTTTGAATACAAGAATAAGTAGAGGAATAGAAAGGAAAGGAAAATGACAGGGAAGCAGTGCAGAAGAGGGAGAAAGTGGGAAGGAGAGACAATGGGGAATTAATGGGAGTGATTATTTGTGATTACATGTGAGATTCCATGTGTGGGAAAGCAATGGTGAGTGGTCAAGGAAAGAAATCAGGAAGCAGAAAGAAAGGGGATGGAATAGAGCAAAGGACAATGGCCCATGGGTCGAATTTGCCTTGCTGCCTGTTTTTGTAAATAAGGTTTGATTGGGACATAGTCATGCTCATTTGTTTACATGTTGTCTTTGGCTGCTTCCACACTACAATAGTTGAAACAGAGACTACATATGGCTTGCAAAGTCTAAATTACTTGCTTTTACAGAAAATGGTTACTGACCCCTGGGCTAGAGGAAAGGAAGGTGACGTGGGAGAAATCACTTGCTTAATGAAGCAGTCGTAGGTGACAAGATGGCAATGAAAATGCCTACAGTGAGGGCTGTTGGTGTCCCACCCTGATATCCCAGTGTTGGCTGATAATCAACACAGATGGTTTTAGGAATTGACCTTTGCTGATGGCTGCCAGAAAATACATTCAAAGGCTAGTCCTCTTCCCTCGAGGTACGACTAAACTCTGTGATACAATTCATACTCCAGAGCTTCCCCAGGGAACAGAGTGAAGCTTGTCTCTAGCTGGGAGCACATACTTGCTTCACTTTGTTTCCCTGCCCTGTCCTGCTCCCCTCCCACCCCTTCTCCTGAAAGTCCTCTGTCACTATAACACTTGAACAAGATTCTCTGTCTCAGGCCCTACTTCTATGGAATCTGACTTAAGACAATGCCATTTAATGCCAAAATGTGCATTTAGCCAACGTTTTACTAAAATAAATACAAAGCTTTTGAATTATTTAGCCTAAATGAATGCTACACTGAAGTCTATATTTTCTATTCAAAGACATATGATCAGTAAAACTTTCACTAATGAAATTGGATGATAGATTATTGTCTAAGAAATGTGCTAAGACAATTTGCCACATCACGTTCTTGGCCACAAGCACGGATTTGCTTAGGCGTATGATGAATATACACATGCAGGTTTCAGGTCTTTTGTCATCCATGGAGGAGCTGCTTGGGGTAAGTTTCTGTGATTAGGCAAGGAGCCTTCTTAACCGGCTAAGCTTAGATCATTCAAAATTTTCTCTGTGGCATAGAGCAAAGAAACCATTTGTGCTCTGACTCAACCACACAAAATGCTTTGGGTTCAGAAGTAGCAACGTGGCATGTGTCCTGTCATCAACCTGCATACTTTCTGTTATTCCTTTTCACACAATATACTATACGTCCTGTTCATGGCATCATCTGCTTGTGGAAGCCCAGAAAAGTTAGAAAGGGACCCATGGACTTTAACAGTAGTTTTCCTGCTCTGTGCAGTTTCTTTTTTTCTCTCCCTGGTGTGTTCTAGGATAATATCCACTAATACACTTAGCCAAGTGACAGAGGGGTGGAGAGATAGCATAGATGAAGCAATCAGTAATTTTGGGTGAAGTAATCATGGCGACTTTGGAGAAAGCAGCATGAATTAAAGTTTAAAACTTTTTTCTAGGTCGGCTCTGTCTGAAATGCTCTTCCAGCTACCTGCTTTCAAAATTCTGCTAATCCTTCAAGGCTCATTTCTAAGAAGGCTCCTTTTCTTTATATTCACCAACTTAGCATTAATTACATGTGTATTTGTGTACTCTATCTCCTTTTCCAGCTATAATTGTCAGCTTATATCAAGGACTGTGTCTAAAAGCAAGCAATCACATGTACAAACCAAGTACGCACATTTACACATTTAACCATCACACTCTTAACTAATAGTGAGTGATCCTAAAAGTCAGGGTAGTAATTTGAAAAAATGCAGAGGCAAGAAGTGATCATGTTATGAAGCTATTGTACAGCAGCAAGTCACTTAGCCAGCTGGTAAACCTTGCTGTATCCCATGGGACTTGACTTTCCCGTATGTATTAGCCTTTATTAGGTAGAAATTCTGCTGAAGTGAAAACTTTATTACTCAAACACTATTTCTTTGTGAAAACTATCACCCAAAATAAAGCCAATTGCTTTTGCCGGTAAAGCTAAGGAGAAGTCAGAAGTAAGTGTAAAACCAGAAAGACCCTAGGTTAAGGATAGCAAAACATAGTGTTTGTTGTTCCATCACCCTTTTTTCTCAATCACATGGCAGATATTGCAAATTGATCATTCTTTCCTGCTAAGTTCAAACCCCAGCTGTCAATTCTGTTAAGCCTTTCTAGGCAGCTCCTGTGTTATTTTAGAATGAGCACTTAAAATGATGCTGTTTATCACTCTAACCTTAGGTCAAAGAAATTTCTCTCAAATCACCTTTATTTACTTATTTTTGTATGCTATATGGCAGGGTCACATTGCATCAGTTTTCCATGTGAGTATCCTGTTATTGCAGCATCATTTGTTGAATTTTTTTTTTTTTTTTGGGAAGTCCATGGACCGGGAATCGCAACTGGGTCTCTTGCATGATGGGCGAAAATTCTACCACTGAACTACCCTTCCACCCCTCAAATCACCTTTTATCTTTATTTTTTGCATGATTTAGTTAAAATTTTCTGGTCATATCATGCTCTTTCCTACTTATTGGTAGCTATGTTTTGATATTTCACACTTTTCAATTGATTTAAGTTTTTTATAAAACATTACAGCAACTACCAGCATAGCTTAGTTACTAAATTCTGACAGTTGGCACATACAGACTTCTCTGGGCATACGATCATTTGTGATTAGAACATTCAAGAATTCTGATTAGTTGAATTTGCTTGTCGTCCAAGCCAAGTTTGTTCATCAAGGTGAAGCTTTGAATAACAATTCTTGCAGTAGAGTTGTGTTGCATGTACTTTGTATTATATAGAATGTTTTTTTTTGTTCTATAATAGCTATCTTTAGCTCAATTCTATAAATGCAATGCTTCCAAATATGTTTCCTTTTAAGAATACCTGCAAATATATGCTCATTGAAGTTGTATAGTTTGTGAAAATTATATTTAATGAGGCGGAATCTTGATCATATATAAACCATTATTATGATTTAGTCTGAGGCCTGAGGTTTGTTGAGATTCTTGCACCTGTGAGGCCCTGGATGGATACATATTTATTCACCATATAGTATCTGTGACTCTGGAAAATGTCAAAGAAAGTGATGACTCTTAGCTGAATTTAGCATTCCATATTTAATATCTAGCTATTATTTTGTTTTTGATGAGAGCAAATCCATCATATGTATGCTATGTGAACAAGAAAAGCAATTCATAAAATTTCAATGTTTGAGTTGGCTAGGTCTGAAATTGTTCATCAGGTGAGAGACAAAACTATCTTGAGCTCTGAGCCAGCAGTTATATCAGTAGTTGAGGATATGCCTAGGAAACTCATGACAGATTTTCTATGCAAATTTGACTTAAAGCCAGGAGGCTGAACAGTCATTTAAATTAAGCATTGAGTTGAAGTCTTACGGGCCATTATTGAACCATACGTTTGTGGGGTAAATAATATGCTATGGAGTTGTACACATATTGGAGAATTAGCCCAAGTCTCCGACAGAGCCCTTGTGAATGGCATGTGAGTACTGTGTTGAGGGTTGAACACAATGCTATTCTTTAACTCGTGAAATGAACTATGAAAATCTTTGATGTCTCCTGTATATTTGAACAACCACTTTGTGTCAGGCACTACTGACTGAAGTGAAACAAAATGAGCTTTTTCTTTTTTGTTTTTCACAGCACAGATGATTAAGATGTGCTGTTTCTAGGGGAATGTCTCCTGCTCAAATGGACTTCACTTAAGAGAGATTTAGTGGGTGTGTCAGACATTGTGCTGGTGATATAATGTGTACCCCCAGAAAAGATTTTGTGATTATTTGAGCATAGAAGCTCTGAAGAAAAGTCAGACAGTGTATAAATGAGTTAAAACACTCATTTTAATTGAAATGATTAACTCACTTAAATGAGTTAAAACACTAAAACGTTTGTTAAAGCTTCCAGAATACGAATATACCAAAAAGGAATGGCTTTTAAAAAGGGAATTTATTAAGTTGCAAGTTTACAGTTTTAAGGCTATTAAATGCCCAAACTAGACTATCCAGAGGAAGATACTGTGGTTCAAGAAAGGCCGATGAGTCTGGAACACCTCTGACAGCAGTGAAGGCACATGGCTGGCATCTGCTGGGGCCTCTGGCTTCTCGTTTAAATGTCTTCTCTGGGGACATTTTCCTTCCATATTTCCAAAGGTCTCTGGTTATATGGATTCTGAAGCTTCTTCCAAAATGGTTCCCTTTTAAAGGACACCAGTAAGCAACCCCACCTTGAATGTGTGGGGACACTTCTCCAGGGAAACTACTTAATCAAAGGCTTCCACCCATAATTGAGTGGGTCATATCTCCATGGAAACAATAAAAAAGCTCCCATCCAGCAATAATGAATGAGGATTAAAGAACATGGCTTTTCTGGAGTACACAACAGTTTCAAACTGGCACAGTCAGTGATGGTAGGATATGACCAGGTCCAGTGATCAGGGAAAACCTTGAGTAGAAATTTGAAGGAAGATGAGCTTGAGTTGAGTTTGAATAGGGAGAACATTTTAGGGAGAATGAGCAGCAAGAGTTAAAGTCCAGTGGTAGGAAGGAGTATGAAACCAAAGAAGGTCATTGAGGAAACCAGGGAAGACTGTTGTGATTAGGTGCAGGCAGCCAAGGGTAAGTGGCATGAAAGAGGCTGAAAGGTGGGCAGGGGCCAGCCATGCAGGGCCGTGTCGGACATACCAAGTATTGTACTGTTTTAAGATCTGCGGGGAGTCACTGAAGGTGCTAAGGAGGTCATGAGATTCTCATCTTAAAAAGATCACTCAGGTTTTGCTGTGGAAAGGAGACTAGAAGGGGCAAAAGTATATGGAGGAAAAGCAGTTGGGGAACTATTATGGAAAACTAGGCAAGAAGTGATGCCAGCTGTGCCTAGGTTGACTCAAATCACCACCAGTCTCTCTTCTGAGTTAAGGAAAAATGATGTTCCTGTAAAACCATTACCATGGAGGCAAATGGTCATTTGGCTCCCACCCATACCACTCACAGAAAGGTTTTGGAGATTAGTTGCAGCAAAGAAGGAGGGTCTGGAGAATGGGCCCTAGGTTAGCGAAGAGTAGAATCCCGAATACTGCTTTGGTGATGTGGTCTGGAAGATGAACCTTGGCAGGTAGATGTCAGCTGAGGATCCACAGACATTGGATGCAGTAGTGCTAAACAGAACAAAAGGACAAAGAAAGGATACAGAGAGGCCCAAAGAGCCAACTTTATTTCTTCTCTGTGTTGCTTTCTCTGCTCTGCCATACATTTCATGAATTCACGGAGGCACTTTTGTTTGTGATTATGATTATAGAGTGTTACAGTGGGAAGGGATTTGAGCGATCTTCTAATGCAGTGGTTCTCAAAGTATGGTCCCACAGACTGCTGTTTCTGCAAGGTGGGGAAGACATACTTTCCCCCATTCTTCCTGCTCTGTACAATTAAATATCCTATACATTTTATGTAAAACAAATATAAAACTCTGAAACTAGAAAGAGAAGGCAGACTGGCTAGGGACCTTTAACTGAGGAATTACATGATGATGTAATCCTTTTTTTCTTTTTTGCCTCATATATTCTAGACGTGGTGCTAAAGAAGCAGCAACCCAGAGACGCCAACAGCCACAGACATAAACCACCACCACCACCACCACAAAAGCCTGTTCTCTCAGCCAAATGACCAGGACAACTTGTAGAGCAAGAATGAAAACTTTTGGACAATAACTGCTCTACGCTAGTCAAAGTGTGGTCCCTGGACCAGAAGCATCAACTTCACCTGGGAACTCGCTGAAAACTGCAAATTCCTGGGCCCTATCCCAGACCAACTGAATCAGAAACTTGGGAGTGGAGCACAGCAATTGGTGGTTTAACAGTTTGAGAGCTACTGATAAGATACAGCTGACTCTTCAAACGTGAAAACTCAAGGTCAGGGGCTGCCTGATTTGCCCAGGTGACAGTTGCAGGAAGTCTGGCTTATTCTAGACCTGAGGCTTTCCACCAAACCACGATGCCTCTTTTAGTGCTAAAATTTAAGGAGAAAAGAGAAAATTTTAAATAAAACATGTATTAAATGTTAAATGCTTGACACACAGAAGGCACCTGATCAATATTTGTTGAATGTTGAACAAATATCAAAGCTAGATTCTCATAGTTCAAGCACCAAGTCTACTCTCCAGGTGAGTTAGAATGTGAGTTTCAACAGCATATTGGTAGTCTTTGATTTGGCTCCAATTTCAGAGAGCATGTTAAAGGAAAAATGATTTCTTAGAAAACCTGAAACCAGCATCAATATGTGAAAGCATCTATAAAGCCTGTAGCAGTGCAGCTGGCCACTGAAGGTAAAGAAATTGCACCATATTCTTTCACATTCCTGGCCTCTTTATTTTCCAACCTGCATGAAGCTTTATGAATACCTGACCTCATAAAATGCCAGCTTTCTCAACTCTGAACTACCACCTCCTCACGCGGGCATGGGGAAGGAAAGTCTAGATTCTGGTAGTTCAAGTGCCAAGTCTACCCCCCGGGTGAGTTGGAATGTGAGTTTCAACAACAGAGCAGTTTGTAATCGTTTCCCCGTTGTGTCTGACATCCAATCAGCCCACTGGATGATTAAATGAACATCATTAAACATACGATATAATTAGACTAGAGCAAAACAGAAAATGTCTGTTGCTTGAAAAATAAACATTTCTGTATTGCCTTAATGTTTTTCTCAATTGATAGCTGTGAATTCGTGGAGACAAAACGGGTAATTAAAAATATTATTTTAAAAAGCTATGGCTGGGGGCAGTGCAATGGTGGCTCAGTGGCAGAATTTCTTGCCTGCCATGCTGGAGACACGGGTTCGGTTCCTGGTGCCTGCCCATGCGAAAAAAGAAAGCCATGTCTGGGCACCTACGGGCTCCAGGCTGTGGCTGTGGTGGCGGAGGTGGCAGCCATGCCGAGCCCAGGTGCCAGGGACCCAAAAGGACTTCTTCTGTCCAGCAAACCTGCTGCCGCCGCCACAGCCCGGCAGGCAGAGCTTTGCCACTCCTGGTGCCGGGGCAGCGAGGGGCCAGCCCCAGGCGAGCAAGCAGCAGTGCCTCATGCACTTGAGCCTGGAGGACAAAGCGCTGCAAAGGGAACTGAAGAACAGAGCAGCAGCCCGGACTGCCAGAGACTGAAAGAAAGCTCGAATAAGTGAGCTGGAACAAGTGGTAGATTTGGAAAAGAACCAAAGACTTTTGCTAGACAATCAGCTTTCATGAGAAAAAAATCATGGCTTTGTAGTTGAGAACCAGGAGTTAAGACAGCGCTTGGGGATGGATGCCTTGGTTACTGAAGAGGAGGCGGAGACCAAGGGGATTGGAGCGAGGCCAGTGGCCGGGTGTGCTGAGGCCGCAGCACTCAGACTAAGTTCACCTCTGCGGCAGGTGCAGGCCTGGCTGTCAGCCCTCCAGAACATTTCCCAGGGATTCTGACGACGTTGACTCTTCAGACTCTGAGTCTGATGTCTTGTGGGGCATTCTCGGTAACCTGGACCTAGTTGTGTTCTTCAGATGTCCTTCCTCAGAGTCTCCCAGCCTGGAGGAGCTCCCAAAGAAGGACTCCGTTACTTACCAGCTTCCCCTTCTCCATGGCTGGGACCATCATCAGCCAAACTGGAAGCCATTAATGAACTCATTCGTTTTGGCCATGTATGTTCCAAGCCCCTGGTCTCTGAGACAGAGAGCCAAGCTAATGTGGTAGTGAAAATTGAGGAAGCACCCTTCAGCCCCTCAGAGAACAAGCGCCCTGAATTTACCATTTCAGTGAAGGAAGAAGTTGTAGAAGATGATTTTAGTCCCGAGCTGGATATCTCAAATCTACTTGCATCCAGTTACTGCCTAAAGCCACCTTCCTGCCTGCTGGATACTTACTGTGGATGTGAAAGTTCGTACCCATTGCCCCTTCGGCGACATGTTCTCTCCACTTGATATAGACTATTCTTGGGAGGACACTTTTGCCAAATACCTTTCTGCAGCTGATTAGTGTCTAAGGAGTGATCCAATACTTTTTCTCTTTTCCTTGACTGTTAACATCACTTACTGGAGTACAGCAGAGAAACCTGATTATGCATCATTTGGAGTAGAAGAGGCACAGTCCTAGAAAATTCCTCTAAAATATGTATCTGTTCAAACCTCACAGATCACCCCAGGTATTGTCTTTTGACATCCAGCAGGCCGAGGTACTCGGATGCATTACTCTAATTCAGAATACAACTTTTGAGGTTGAACATGTATCTTAAGGGCAGTAGTTTGCCCTAAACTACACAAAGGCCATTGGTCAAGTATCTTAAAATAGCCATGGAATTTATGAATGGCCCTTCTCTTCCCCTTCTTGGGATCCCAGCTTGCCTCCAATTTTAGGTCCTTCTGTTTGCTTCTGCAAGCAGAGAGAACACCTACCTGAGGGGGCTACTTTTCCCTCATGTACAGTTCAGGTAAAGATCAAGAATCCTTTAAAAAATATATAGAAATTTACTACATAAATGCTTGATGGAATTTTTCCCTGCTATAGTAGCTTTTGAAAGGTACTTTCTCCATTTATTTAAAACTACCCGGGCAATTGAAAAGTGCAATATGGTGTCTTTGTTCTTTTGATTACTTCTTGGACCACAGGCCTTGTTTTCTTCTCTCTAGATGTTTTACTTATTTGTCATAGTAGTAATTTTTCCAGCTTCAGTGAACATGCCACATTTTGAAGTGACCAATGCTTTTTCCCTTAATTGCTGCCTGCTTCAATTCCTGGTTACCATAAGTGATATAATCTACTCTTCGAGTGTTTAATACATTTCTGAGAGTTTTTCCAGCCTAAAAAATGCACTGGCCAGTAGCATAGCTAGTAAGTGGCAGAGTTAGTTTGTAAACCTGAGTCTATCTGATTCCAGTGCTTGAACCCCTAACCACTGTTTGGCAGTACTATTTTATAAATATTAAGAGAAGGACTTGTCATGGAATACCAAGACTCTTTTGCTATTATATTGGGATTAAAAGCATTTTTATACTCACATTCCCTGGGTTCAGTTGTGTCACTGGCTAGAGCTGGGTCTAGGCAATTAATATCATTTATTTATTCATCTATAAAGGGAACAATGATCAGTATCTTTGAAGGTTGGTGAAAGGATTAAAAGATATGCCTTTTAAGCACTTACTATATGCCGAGTATCATACTAAGTACTCAAAAGTTAGCTCTTATCTCCTGATCCACTTTGGTAGGGTTTAAATCCCTTAGAGATTTGCAGTTACTCAAGAACTTGTTTCACAAAAGAATAAACCTGTTCAAGGAAAAAAAAAAAAGCCATGGATGATATGATGGACTGGTGGAGGTCAAGTTGAATCCAAAGTGCATTTTTAAGGTAGCCTTTTTATAACTCTGTGCAACCCTTTAGTT
The DNA here is from genome assembly GCF_023851605.1 of Tamandua tetradactyla. NCBI lineage: Eukaryota > Metazoa > Chordata > Mammalia > Pilosa > Myrmecophagidae > Tamandua > Tamandua tetradactyla. Next base: position 60,172,144 of record NC_135340.1, read on the forward strand.
GTGAGCAAGCTCAGCAGGGACTGTAATAACAGCTGTACAATTAGGCACTTTAGCCCTGGAGATGGAAGGGGGACTTGGCTACTTTAGTCTAATTTTATTTTTTGTAAAGCTGGTTGAAAACAGCAGTAAAGCTTTGCTTTAAAGATTTTTCAAACCACTGGGTTCAACTGATGAAGAGACTTGATAACTGGGCAGCTATCTGAAAAGTCCACAGAAACATGTTATTGTAATTCTCATCCCCAAAGCCAGAATATACAAAATATGGCAGGAAACGTGGAAACGGTATACTTCTTGAGTGGGGCCTCAAGGTGAGAGGAGAGGAGAAATATATATATACAACCCAAGCGTCTATTTTATGGTGGTTCCCTGATTCCATCTGCATGATAATCTTGACATGCCACTCACTTTAGAAACCCAAAGGAACTGGATGCTGGGTTAAAGCACTAGTTCCTAAAGTGTGTCATTTGGACCAGCAGCCTTGGCATCACTTGGAAACGTGAGAAATTCAAATTTTCAGGCCCTACCCTAGACCTACTTAATCAAAAACTCTGAGGATGGGGCCCAACAATCTGAATTTTAACAAGGCCTTCTGGTGATTCTGATGTACAAGTTTGAGAACTGCTAGAGAGAATGATTTTAAAGAGATGTTATCTTTTCAAAGGGGATAGCGTCCTACTGTTGGATGTGAAAAATCAGTTCAGAAATGACTAGGAAACCAGAGTAACTACATCAAAAGCAAGAAGGAAGTCTTTCAAGAGCCAGCCAGACAAAGCCAAAGGCTCTCCTGCTGGTTTTATCAGGCATGAGAAGATTCAAGAAAATCAAGGAGTCCATACAACCTTTCTAAGCACCAGAAAACAGAAAAACTAGGCTCCTGCAAAAATATGAAAATAACTCATCTATTTGGCCCCCTCATATATTCTTTGCTTTCAACTTTCTCCAGATTATTTGCAGTTAGCAAATTTTATATATCTTGTTAATGAATTTGATCAAAACTAAATAATTGACGCTTTACCTCTTCTAACCTTTTACTTTGTGGTATTGTGAGTTAGGGATAGAGACTGTGCATAAATTGCATCTGGGCACCTGAGCATAACTGGGGAAGCATACCTACTGGAATTTATTACATTAGTGACATGGAATTCTCCTGAGTAGGGCCTTCATCTTAAAGGAAGAGAGAATGAGAGAGACAAGGTTGACCCAGTACCCTGTCTTGAGCCATTGGCAGGAAGGACTGTTCCTTCTCTGACATTCCAGCCTGGCAGCCACTCAGATTTGTCTCTTGGTTCCTGAGTTCTGTGGAAGAAGGGTGGGGTGCAGATAAAGATGGAAAGTTGTTTCACAACAAAAACTCAGAGATCTTGGGACATAAGTGTCACTGCTTTGGTGCCCATGAAGAAAAGTACAACTTAAGTAGGAGAGAGAATCCATCCCCACTCATCTGTTAGAAAAATGTCTTTCTGTCTTACAAACACAGTTAAGTGTGTGAGGGGGTCCATTGTGAATCCTCAGATCCATGGTACTGCTAATCCTCGGTACTTCCTGAAGGCCTTTGGCAATAGCCCAGAAATGCAAGGATTATAAAGAAGAGGACAACACAGTGGAGTGTTTGCACTTCCCCCTAAATTTCCTTAACCATATTCCCTTGTCATTGTCAATTGTGTTTATGGTTTAAGGGGACGGGTGGGATGAAGAGAAGGACAGACTTGTTGGTGTCTTTATTTCCTGTGTCTCACACCGTAACACCTAGACCAAAGCTCAGTATGCGGAACAGGTATTCAACTAATTATTCTTATTGAGAGACCTGCTGAAAGCAAACCTTTTAAGAATGATTCAGTGCTTAACAAAAATGTAGCATGCTTGTGAATTGCAAACGAGCTGAGTCCATTTCCTTGGCCAAATATATCGAACCAACAGAAACTTCGAGATACCAGGAGATAAAGACTCAAGAATTGTTCACGTTAGGGGGAACAGCCATGGACATCCTTGTATAATAGGCTCTGCATCAATTTCCCTCTGATGATTTCTGCTTGAAAACCCTGCCAAGAACCAAGCTTTATCATGAAAGCCAGCAGGTGGCCGGGCTCCTTGAACCATACTACCTCTTACCACCCTCCTTCCTGGGTCTGTTTTCTGCTCCCTGTACACTGGTTACACAGCCTCCATCTTCCATTCTCTCCCTGAGGTGGGTTCTGCATTTGGGCAGCTTTCTCAGTAAAAGCTACTGCCTTCAGAAGCACAAATATGGTTCCATGTCTGTGTTTTCTGATGTTTGCCGTGTTAACAAGGACCTCCAGGTACAATTGCCTGACTCTCTGCTGCTCTTGCTTTGACCTTAGTACCACTCTGTTGCCCTCCTCCAAGTTCACCTAGGTCGGATTTAGTTTCAATGCCGGCTCTACCATGCTCACTGGTTAGCACATTTCTGGTCCTTGCTTGCTGCCCAACTTTATGAAATGATGCTCAGGTCAAAGAGTGTGCATATGCTGAATACACTAAATAGGGTGAAAGCATTGCATCTTAGTCCAAACATTAGCATTGCTTCTTGGCATGCCCTCCATGGACCATCTGCCTCAGAATCATCTGGGGGGCAAATTAACAAAGCACATTCCTGGGCCTTCCTTCCAGCTACTTGGTTTTTTTATTCTTATTTTTTGGGGGGGTTCATGGTCCAGGAATCGAACCCAGGTCTCCTACATGAAAGGTGAGCATTCTACCACTGAACCACCTGTGCACCCTACAGCTACTAGTTTTTGATACTGTAAGTCTAAGGTGCATTTTTCTTTTTAAATAGAACTCATCCAGATTGAGAGCTGCTGCTTTATATCTGGTTCTTAATCTTGAATCTTGGGTGAACATTAAAAATCCAGTCCAAAACGTGTAAAGAGGTGGGAATGGTACTTTAAAAAATACAATGTGTGGGTCCCACCCCACATCAATTAAATAGGAATTTCTGAAGGTAGCGACTAGGAATCCTTGCTTTTAAAAGCCTCCAAAATGAATCTAAAGTGCAGCCACGTATGAAAACAACTGCTGCTTGAGTCAGTAGTTGTGAATTGATGACTCAATATATGTATTTTCAAAAGTCCATAATCAAAGACTAGCTTTAATAAAATTACTTCCCTTTAACATGTTGCCAAAAAACTTACTTTCTGCAGGCCTTGTTAATCATATGAACTTATCTCTGTGTTTTGTTGTGGAATCATCTTCTCTTCTTCCCATCCCGTATTGCCTGACTCTTCTCATGGTGGTGGTTATTGATTAAGTAAACAAAAGAAAAGAAAATTAAAGCTGCTGGTGCAAATGGGAGGGCCACAGTCAAAACTGGTCTAGCAGGTAGGTTTTGTTGTGTCTGCTTTATGTTTTTAAAAATATTTAAGCCAATAGTTTAAAAAGTTGTGTCTGGTCCCTAAGGCATTTATGTTTGAGACCTTTGTGAAAAAGGAATGAATTTAATCATTCAACATCTGAGCCCCTACTAAAGGTCAGGAACTCTATTGTAAGTGTTTTTACTTTTCTCACCCAACTCTATGAAATATATATTACCCTCTTTATGGGAAACACTGTAGGCTGAGCAAGATCACAGTACCAGGTGGTAGGTCAGAATTTTAGTCCAGGTTTGTATAATGCCAAAGTATCCCCAGTCCCTCATACTTGTAAGAACTGCAGGAATTTGGCCTGGTTCTGTTTCTCTGAGATTAAAGAGACCGAATTTTTCTGGGCACCTGTGAAGTATTTTGCATTTCATTAAGGCTTCATCACCTGGTTTCAGGGAATTTAGAAATCAGTCGGTAAATTTGGGGAGGGCTTTAGTCTAATTAGCTTTAAGTGTAGAGGCAGAAGCTTTTTGGGCAATTTAAGACAGATTTGCAATTCTATCAAGTGGATGCAATCATGTATGTAACCTGAACATTTCAAGGAGAGTTAATAATGACTCCTCAGGCACTTCAGCGAGCTGAACGGAAAGAACATTTGTTCAATGCAGTTAGTTATTAGAGCAATTTTTTTTTTTTTAAGCGAATTCTCGAGTACACCTCTGGTGAAGTGAGGCCTTGTACCCACAACTCAGTAGCAACTGTTCGTAGTCTGGAGTACCACCTTTTTTTAGTTTTGAACTCTGACTGTAAATATTTTACCAGAGAGTTAGTTCATTAAATGGCATTTTTATGCTTATTGTGTGATTTCCATTGCCATCTTGGGGCCAAAATTATTCCTTTAGAAATGAATTTCAAATTGTAATATATTGGTGGAAAAATTCTGTTACTGTATAACTTTCAGCAGCACATTTCTTGCATAATCCAAGAATGCAACTGTTAGCTTAACTAGAGTGCTTCAGGGAATCTTTGAAAATGAAGTGAAAAGGAGGTTAGTGGTGAGCTGTTCTGGTGTGTCTAGAAAACTTTCATTTTTCTGGTAGATTGTGTGTATTAGCAAGTTACAGGAAGGTGGGAATGTTAAAAAAAGGAACTGAAGGACATTTAAATAAAGGTAAGGGTTATCAGGATAATGAAGCATATGTAGTTTATTTAATGAGATTCTATTTAATGAGTTTTTATTTTTGTATTCCTGCAGTTTTGGCTGTGGGGTAGGTGGGTGGGTCTATTAATTTATTATAACCTTCAGTCTTCATTGATTCAGGGTCCATCTGAATCTAATCCTCAGGGCATCCTTAGCTAATAGAACTGGAATAGATAGGACAGATCTCTCCCTTCCCCTACCAGTAGGGAAAATCTTGTCACTTCCCTTACACCTGCTCATCACAAGAAGCCCAGGACTCTCGAGTCATCCTTTCCCGATTCTTTAATTCCACCATCTTTTGGACCCATTTTTCTTGCCTCACCATGTCTTGAAACTCTTTAACTCTGTCTTGAGGAACCCAAGATCAATCATGGTCACAATGCTCTTTCCCCACAATGTTCTCATCCCCTTCTTGCTTTTACTGAAACCTGCTCTCTTGACTACAGCTCGTCTGTAGTCCTCCCATGTGGGGTGTTTTACATCCATCCTATGAGATGAATCACTCCATCAGGTAAGCCACCTAGACCAGCAGAGGTGCTGGCCAAGGGTGAGGAGAATCTAGACTGTGTAATAGAGGAGGGAGGTGATGAGGACCCGTTTGTCCTTGAGACCAGTAGCTGCAGCAGGAGCTGAGTTTATTCCAACAGTCTCTTATAAGCTTCTTTAGGAAAAGAGACTACCCAGAAATCTGAGGGAGCTGTTCTCAGCTGGGGTTCCAGCAGAACAGTCAGTGCACTGTGGTAGATGCTGTGGTAAGTCACTGGGTTTCCTTCTTTAGCAACAGGGCTCTCATTTCTCCAGCTTCTGGAGTGTTGGATATTGATGGTTTTCAGCTTAGTCCTTTTCTGAGAATTCCTTTGCATTTATGCCTCTACCCTAGAAGGCAGTCTGCATTCTATGACTGGTTGACTTCAGGGGGACAAAGGCCTGACCCCTTGGTTCAAGTTAGGAACAACTCTGAAGGGCCAGCCCAACTGCAGAAATCCCTGTCAGATTTTCTAAGGTCTCTGTTACAATTGTACCACAGTTCTGTTTCTCCTTCTCCTCAGTACTCCTTCCCTCACTCTATTACAGGTATTGTCCCCAAGAGTGTTCTGCAATAAAACTCCTACATCAAATCACAGACTCAGAATCTCTTTTATTGGCCCCTTTTTCTTCTTTTCCCAACTTCAAAAGTTGTAGTATCACTTGGCTTAATGCTTGGACCTATTCTCTATATCTGTTCTTTTGATGGTCTCATTTAATTTCATGGTTTAAAATATGATTTTATAAGCTGATGACTCCCCACTTTTTTCCCTCTAGCTCAGACCTCTCCCTTGAATTCTGGATCCATGTATTCAAAGTTTGTTTGATATCTCTTCTTGGATGTTTAATATGCACGTCAACCTAACTTGTCCAACTCTCAGCTCCTGATATTCCTTCCCACTGACTACCAAAATCAGAGCTCTTCCTTCATTGATCACCTTCTCAGTTAATGACACTGTTATTCTCCAGGTGCTCACAGTCAGAACCTTAGTTTCATTTGAATACCTCTCTTACTCTTATAGCCCACACCTGGTCCTCTAGCAATACCCTTGCCTGTATTTTCAAAATGCATCCTGATTTCAACCACTTCTTATCAACTTCCACAGTCACCATGCAGGCTCAAACCACCATCTACTTTCACCTGTTGTTTTTTTTTTTTTTGCATGGGCATGCACCGGGAATCCAATGCTGGTTTCCGGCTTTCACCAGTTGTTTGAAGTAGCATCTTGACTGGTCTCTATGCCCTTGCCTAACTGCAGTGTTTCTTCCAGTTGGACTGATCCTATTAAAACATAAGTCAGATCATGTCATTCCTTGCTCAGAATCCTCCAGTGACTTTCCACTTCATTCGAGAAGCCAAATCACATAGTAAAGGCTCTGATTTTTACTGTTTTTATTCCTTCCAACCAGCTACAGTGAACTCCTTGCTATTCCTTGTGTACATCATGCACACATCTGCCTCAGGGCCTCTATACTTGCTGTTCCCTCAGCCTGGAATTATTTTTCCAAAGAAATATGTGTAGTTAGGTCCCTTACTTTCTTCAGATATTGGCTCAAAAGTCACCTTCTCATTGACATTTTCCCTCATCATTCTATCTAAATTGCCAATATCCTACCCCCTGCCACTCAGATTTCATTTCTAAGTCCCTCCCTATTTTTCCTTTTTAGCATTTAATTTTTCCCCTTTAGTATTTCTCGATTTACCTCTCTTTAATATAGTAAATATTTTTGTTATTTTTCATTATTTTTGGTTTATCTTCCCTAGTAGAAAGGAAGCGTCATGAGAGCAGAAGGTTTTGTCTGTTTTGTATCTCCAGTGCCTTTAGAAGTGCCTGGTATTTGATGGTTAATAAATAATTATTATTGTTACGCTATGATTGAATAAAATGTTTCTCCATTATGCCCACTACTCATCTATTCATTCAATAGCCAGTTTAATTTTAAGACAGAAATCTTCTTACTCAAAGGAAAAGACTGTCTTCCATGGAACTGTTGCACATATACACATGCACACATGCACACACACACCACAAAACCTCTTTTCTATTCATTCCCCAGGAGGAACCAAGCTCACGACCATCTCATAGCTTTTCCCAAATGTAGGCAGCAGTAGTCTGCGTCCCCATCCAAAACCAGTATTACTGTCCTCAATTTAAACAAACACAACCCTGGTTGATGCCAGAATATTTAGGCAAATGAGATGATCGAGTGCCAGCCCACATGCCATTATAAACAAGAGAAGCTCGGTTTGGGTCTTGTGTGACTTCTCCAAAGGACACTCTTGCTCTTGTCTCAGGATCCTTCTCCTTCAGGTGCTGCTCCCTTTGCGCCCTCTGGAGATTTATCTGGGCAGAGAACAGTTTGTAGCCAACTTGGGCCACGAATGGAGCTCAGCATGATTAAATTAAAATGTAAAGTGAAAAATTAAAAATAAAAAATAACTTAAAATTTGTTTGGTAAAGACGTAAGAGACAATCTCTGATAGGGTTATTTTTTTTTAAGTGGAAATCATGATGGCCAACCTATTATTCAGGTTGTAGAAGAGATAAGAGAGAATTCATGGCCTCAGACTGGGCTGAAGTTAGGGGCACTTATTAGTGTTCCTGACCGAGTTTCTAACCCTCCTGGGAAAGGGAAGGGATAATGACCCCTCAGAGCTGTACTTTTGAAAGTACTTCTGAAATGGCCCCTTAGATCAGTGCTTTGCTGACTCCAGGTCAATATAATTCCACATAACCTGTTTGCCTTAAACACAATTCAGGAGAAAGATGCAGATACAGCTCACACAACTGTCGAAATAGACTCTTGAATGCAGCAAGAAGATAACAAAATCATCAATAATTCATCTTTGTTTGTAAATTGAATTCAATTTCTTTTCTAATAACACATATAAGAGTATGACATTACTCTGAACTCGGCCAAGACCTTTATCCTTCTCCACCTTCTTGATCTTCTTGAGTAGAAATGAAGAATAAACAAGGAGAAATAAGGCCTCTGAAGGGGGATTATTAAAGGTTAAGGGAAGATGATTTAAAATTTTTACTTTCAAGTGTGATTCATTGATCTTTGTACCTTGTATAGATAAGTTGGAGACATGAAAGCACAACACAGAACATCACAAAGTATTATTTGGGCCCATAAAATTGTCATTCTGGATCATCATTAGCAATTAATTACCTGTGGTTATTGGAGATTTATTTTGGTCACGCAGCCTGTGTTTCTAATGCAAAGACAAATAATGAACAGCCTGTTCATTACATTTCTCTTTATAAAATATCTTTGTTTTCCCATAATTGATTTATAGAACTTTCCTTTAAGTGGTATGAAGTGGAGCTAACATAAACTACATGTCAGCATACACAAATTGCTTCACCATTAACTAAGATTTCCATGAAATTTATCCTTAAAAGTTACTGAGCAGAATTATGCAGTTTTATAATGCAAGTGATTTTATCATTGACAAACATATTTACATTATTTTCAATAAAAGTGTTGTAGCACCTTGACAAATTGTTTTCTAATACTATACAAATGTGGGATTAGTGAAGAATTTGAAAAAATAAACATCATCATCAGCTTAACTATTAAAATCATCAATGCTCATTTGAAATTAATGTGATTAAATACAATATGATGTGTGAACACAGATTGTTTCTTCAACTTGCTCGGTTGAGTTTTATATAGCTGACAACATTGCATAGTTTATTTTGGGATTGCATTGCATGCGATACGTCTAACATAGTATGAGCATTTCCTAAATAGAATATTCACAGTTGGGAATTATGTCTTGATCTAGGCAAATTACATTTTTAAAAGCCTCTTGGCTTAATATGAAGAAAATACAAACGTGATATTTCTAATACTTATTTTTAAATGTACTCTTTAAAAATGAATTTCTGCAGAATTAGAAGGAGTTCGGTGAGGTGGGGAAAAGTAAATGTATTAGGGAGTGGGAAAATTCAAGGTGTTTATAAAAACTTGAATTGCCCTACTTTGGTTAAAATACTAAGTTTACTACTTCCCAGACCTTGCTTTGCAGATGTCGACAAAGAATGGTTCAGTTAGTGACCTACTATGGTGAATGATGAGAGGTCCAGGCATGATTTAGTGAGGTGGAGCTCCTGCTTTGAGTTCTGAAAATGGTGACCGTAGTCTGAAAACATCAGAAAGATTAACAAAAATTGACCTCATAAATCTTAAACACTTCACTGAAAAACATGTCCAAATATAATGCTCACTACATATTAGTGTTCCCTGTTGAGAAAGCAGAGATTCCTTAGACTCCCTGATGGAGCCAATTTCTTAAATTCAGCTGGCAAATTGTCCATGGCCAATTGTACTTTGTCAAAATTACCAGTCACTAGGATAACATGTATAAATGGGATGACATATTTAACTTATAGTTTTGGTATATGATGACTGTGGCCTTAGTTCACCTTGTAATAGTGACAGTTCTGGGGGAAAAGTTGTGACAAAGAATTAGAAAGAATTAGTAGTAGAGAAGTGCAACTGATGTTTTGGATGTGGTGAATGCTTAGAGTTGGGAAAAGACCCTATGGTTAAAAGTGTCCCGGACAGAGTTAACTGGCATAGACAGGGTAAAAGAAACTCTCCGTGTTAGATGATCAGGCTAACCAGTCTATGGCCGTTCATGTTCATAAATAGTTTTGCTTTGAATGAATAATTTAGAATTCAAGAAGAAAACCATCTCCCCTATAATTTTTAGTACCTTAAAAAATCAAATACCCTGTTTACCACAAAAGCTAACATCTTTAATTATTGCTTCTGTAGAAGTCATTCCTGACTTGCTTGTTGGGAAAATTCCCCCTATTATACACCATGTCTCTTGCCTTTGTAGCATAATTTTCCTTATATGATCATGTTATTGCCGTCTCATCCATTTGTGTGTGAGCTACATGAAGGCAGGGGTCTTGGCTAATTCTGTTCACCATAGTATCTTGATTACCTGTAAAAGACACACTCATAAAGATTTGTTGACTGAACAACAAATGAATGAGTCTGATTCATAGTCCTGAGGGCCTGTATAGCCAACGTGGGGAGAAAAAAACTCATGAGTAATGCCCCAAGCATGCCCTAACCATGTGCATAGAAAACACTAGAAGACAATATACCTCAAAAGTTCTGAGAGGGTTTATTTCAAGAAGCGATGTGATGATAGAGGAAAAAGCAATAACTCCATCTACTCTAACACTTAGCCAGTCACTTTATTTTATTTATTTTTTACCATTTAATTGTGAAATATAACATATATGCAGAAAAGTGATAAATTTCAAAGTACAGTTTGACAAGTGGTTATAGAGAAAATTTCAAAGTGTAGTATGGATAACAGTTTCACAATTTCAGGTATTTCCTTCTAACTGCTCATATATACTACTCCAGTAGTCACATTCATTTGTTAAATTCTATCTTGTCTGTTACAACTCCTCCCTCTCATTTGATCCTTCTCCCAATCTTCAAGGATATTGGGCAATGACCATTCTAGCTTCTTCATGTTGAAAAGGGGTGTTGACATTATGGGGTAGGAAGATGCAGCTAGTTGATGTTTTTGGAGAGACTGGTGCTTCTGGGTTTCAGGGTTTATTAGCCAGTTATTTTAGTATATCGTTTTGATTCAAGGGTAGCACATCTTATCTGAAGTACTAGTACTTTTCTCTGTGCAAGTGAGAGAGAACCCAACTCAAGCTGGATTTTAACAAAAGGGAATAGAATTCCATTTCTGATAATATGAATAGTTAATTTTTTTATTTGTGTTTTTTAAATTTTCATTTATTTATTTTTTGCTTTTTCTTTTTCTTCTTTTACAGTTAGGTTTTTGAATTCACCTGCCCACATAAAACAAATAGAAATTCTGGATGAGATAAAAATATTCTAAAAAGTATTGAAGAGATGACAAGTTAGTGAGAAATTATAGGACCAATATCAAATAAGGTGAATACTCTGAGAAGTAAATTGAGCACCAGATCTTTTTTTACCAAAGAGAATTTACCACACTTTTTTTTTGCAGCTATTTTAAAATCCAGAATTAAGTCTTTTCTAGCTCTGCACCCTCCGGGGCGCTGAGCAGAGCAGGGAGGTAAAAGCTTCTGAGGAACTTAAATAATAGGCTGGCCCTTGAGTAAATTTTTAGCTCAAGTTTCCATCAGTTGGGTGGGCCAAAAAATGGTCCAAAATTGGCAGGTGCTAATCCAGATCTTTGAATGAAGGCACCTTTATCCTAGGGGCTGAAAGAATTTCTAAAAAAAAGAAACACAAAAATCTAAGATAAATGATCAGTTCATAGAAGAAAGGGACTAGGGAGCAACTAAGGACAGAAGGAATAAGGAACCATAGCTTACTTTTGGCTCTCACTGTAGCAGACCCCAGGACAAAGATTTGAGAGTATGTAGCTTATTTGGGAAGTGTAGGTGACACCAGCTGGGAAGGGGAAAACTGATATAGGGAAAGCAGCAAATAAAGCCAAAGGTGGACAATTAGAACTCAAACTCTGGGGGAAGCTCTGGGAAATGTGCAAAACACACACCTCAAAATGACCCCATGTGAAAGGTGAATGAACTCACCTTTGTATGCCATTTCTGGTTGAGCTTTGGGTTGATGATTGTTCCAGTAGTGAGGAATGACACTGTGAATTCCTTGACACTTCTAACCAACCACACTCATGGATGGCATAGCTTAGCACAATTCTGGGAATACAAGCTGTCAGATACAGAGTGTGGAATGCAGATGCCGATATTGGGAGTCACCCAGAACACACGGGAAGGTCCTAGCCATGATGGGTCTCTGCTGCAAGAGAAATAGTAGAAACAGACCCACAAAGACTAAAGACATTGGAATTATCAGGCATTGTTTATTAAGAAATAAAACAAAAAGCTAAGGATGAAACAGGGAACTATAAAAATGACAAGTTTTGAAAAGGAAACCAATAAAACTTCAGGAAATAAAAAAATACAACTTAGATTAAAAGCTCAGTGGGTGGTAAATTATATCTCAATAAAGTTTATTAAAAAAAAGAACTCAATGGATGGCCTAATAGCAGCTGAGACTATAGTGAGTAGAGCATTAGTGAGCTGGAGGATAGGTCAGAAGAAATTATCCTTAGTGCAATACAGAGAGGCAAAATGATGAGGGCAATAGACTTAGAAAATACAGTGATAAGGTCTGACATGCTTCTGATATGAGTTCCCACAAGAAGAGGAGAGGGAGAATGGAGAAGAGGTGATATTTGAAAAGATAATGCTTCATAGTGCCCTACCACTGAGGAAAGACTCCAGTCCAAAGACAAATAACCCAAAGAACCCAAAGCAGGACAAAATAAAAAGAAACTCAGATGTAGCTACTTAGTGAACCTACAGAGAATTAAAGACAAACAGAAGATCTTAAAAGCAGCCATAAAAAAATAGTTTCTAATAAGTGGCAGTTGGCAAATTGACAGCTATCTTCTCAATGACAACAAACAGAAGCCAGTGTTCAATGAAATAGGATCCTAAATAATGCTTTCCTGAGAGCTTCCAGATGCAAATGCAGTCACTAATACCTTGATTTCAGCTTTGTCAGACCTTGAGCAGAGCTGCTAGCTAAAACATGCTAGGCTCCTGGACCACCAAAATGGTAAGATAAAGTTTGTGCTGTATTAAGCAGTTAAGTTTGAGGTAATTTGTTCTGTGGCAATCGAAAACAAATACAGGATGAAACACATGCACCATAAGATTGGAATTTGACTTCTTGAGTGACTGTTAAGGAGTCAGATGACACAACTCAGAAGTACAGGGGAGTTAACGGCCCATAGGATAAACAGTGAACAATTGGAAATGAGAGTTGGGAGGTAGATGTATAAATTCCCACCTTTTCCCTCCCTCCAGTGGACAACTCTTTTTCTTTCTGAGGAAGCTGTATGTGCCAAGGAAGTCCATTTCCTGATTAACCTCCTTTGTCTCTTCATTTTATATATAATAGAATAATCCCTTGGTATTTCTACAATAGAGAGATAATTTCAGGCTTAACCTTTCTTTTCAGATTTTTTTTGTTGTTGAGAGTTGTCAATACATTTCCTAAGGTTGGGAATTTTGCCTTGAACTATTTCTCAGATGCTCTTTTTGCTGAACAGCGTTCAATGAGCCTGAGGCAAATAAACAGAAAATACCCAAGTGCATTTTTAACACTAAGTTTTGTTGGTAATGAAAATGTTCCTTTCAGATTGGTTAATATGTTCAGTGCATTGGAGCCTGCTAGGGTGGGCATGGAACTTGGCTCTAATGATAGAGCCCAGGGAATAGGCTAAGTCCTTATTTCTAGTTTACTTTTCTCTTTATGAACTCTTGGGTAACTTGATGACCGTGACTATGAGATAAACACATTTCTTTGAGCTGTTTTCCTTAGAATTCAACAGTTGCCTTCGATTCCTTTGAGATGTCTGTGCTGCCTCTGAACATTTTACTGATACGCTGAATTGAGCCATTTGGCCATCATGTTCATACCCCCAGTAACCCCCAGGTGACATATCATTGAATGAGAAATAAATATCTGATCAAAGCTGGACCAATCATTCTCTCAGGAATTTGGAGTTGAGACAGAGATGACTGAGATTGGGTTGATCTCTTGAACAGAGGGTGAGTACATTTGGGAACTACAGCATGGCCATCTCCCCCAGCTATGTGGATAGAGAAGCTAAAAAGCCAACTGTTTTTCCTCTATGTGGATCTTCATTCTTCTTCCCAGTTTTCATAGAAATACTGTATGAAAAGAGAAATGCCAGTGGGGATGATTATTCATTTTTCCCCCTCTGGATCCACTCCTCATCTTTCTTCCCCTTGCTTTGTTCCCCAAGAGTCTGATTTCCATGGACTGATTCAACTGACTTCCTTACTTCCTTCCAATGGCCAATATGAGGTATCATTAGAAGACCAAAAGGCAGGAAGGTAGGTTGGGGTATATCCTGGGCTTGTCCCTCTCAGGCTATGGGCTTGCAATGGTTACATTTTAGAAGCAATGGTCACCGCCCCTGTGGGTTGGTTTGTTAGTTTTCTCCTTCAGCTATTGCTAGAGATTTTACTGGGTGTTAGTAAATGCACCACAGGTCTAGCAACAGACAGACTCCATTACCACGTTTAGGCTTAAAGAGGCAAGAAGAGGGAGCTTCATCTTGCCTTGTTGGTTTCCTTTAGCTGTGTTCTTTCTTATCCTTTGGAAATAGTCCAATTCATTTTGAGGGAGACACCTGTTTCCTGCTAGGATCCTAAATCTGACTGATACATAACTCATGCTCTTGAGGTTCTAATTCCTGCCTGGTTCCTGCTTCATTTTTGCCTGTGAAACAAACTGATTATTTTATCGTAAATTTGTTTTGTTTTCTCTAATTCAGGGTGTTTTAAAACCAAATAGTCCTAACTAATAAGTTTCCTTGACTTGCATGGATTTATATAGCACCTATATGGACCTGCACAATGTTTCGAAATGGAGTAAGAAGTTCATAATGAATCAAATGGGCTCTTACTATGCTCAAGGTACTATAGTATGCAATGCAATTTATTTCAAATTTGATTTAGACATGTTCAAATGTGATTTAGACACAACCATTTGGTATTGTGTGAGGTACAGAGAAGTAAGCTGTAAGAGGAAGATGAACCAAAGATTATAGTGTGAGGAAGAGAATGCAGAGAACTAGAGAGGTAAAATATGTGTGAGGCAACTTCCAAGAAAGAAGATACTGATCAGGGTTTGGGTGATATGCAGGGAAAGCAGATACATCTTCATAAAAGCAATATTGTTTGAGCTAGGTACTTCAGGAAGGGTAGACTTGTAAGAGTCATGATTGATAAGCAGAGGAAGATATTTCAGCAGAAGGAAAAGTATGAGCAAATGCACAAGACAGACTGTGCTGGGTGTGCCAAGGAAACAGGACTGAGTCCATTTGGCGGGAGTGGAGAAGCAATATAAAGGGTGGGCAAATAATTTCTGGAAATATATCTTGTTTAATGGGCTAGGGAAATATGTTTTCCTTTCTAGACAATGGGAAATCAGTAAAGAGTTTTGAATAGGGCTGTAAAATGAGTTTGCTTTGAAGCAAGACTGCTGGGGAAGTCTCATCCTAGTGGCCATCTCTCAGCTCTCCCCTAGCCCCCTCTTACTTTGCATGCAGATGTGTCAATAAGTTTCCATTCCACAGCCCTGGGGGAAATGTTAGGTTTGAGGAAAAGGCCTGAAACCCAAAACCAAGAATAAGCAGCCCCAGCTGCTAATCAGGGTGGGGAATCTTCACTGCAAGTTCGCCTCCCCCGGGTCCTCTCCCAGGCCAAGTGGGGACAATTATTAGATGATTAGGTATATGTGCTTTCACCCTCTGCCCTCTAATTTTACTATAAATTAATAAAGCTAAGGAGGGTAGTGTCTATTTTGTAGAGCCAACCCCGTGATGTTCCCAGCCCAAGTACTCCTGTCTGTGGGATGGTGAGAAACTCTTTCAAGCATGCTCTTTTAACTGATTTTCTGACTGTAAGTGTCCACAAGTAATCTGCTTTACACCTGTGGTGTGTCCTCTGTTGGATTTGTCTCTATGCCAGGCTTGCCAATTTTTGTCCTCTAGGAAAATTTATCTGGCCTACCCACTGCTACTAGATAAGAAGAGGCATAAGATAGGGAGACAGTTAAAAGGGCCAATTATAAGAGTGGCTAGGTAAGAGGTAGTGAAGGCCCAGTGAGAATCCTAGAAAGAGATGGAGACACATGTTCAGGTAGAAGCTACAGTGTTTGATAGCAGAATGCGTGAAGGTAGATAGAAAATGCCAATTTTGAGCCTAAATTACTAGGAGAATGGAGATGTCATTCAAATAATTAGAATCCAGTTTGCAACAGGACGGGTGAGGACTGGTAAAGGATTTGGAGTGCTAGGATTGGAAAATACCCAAACTTAATGAAGAAACTGATGGTAAAACAGAGAAAAGGTCTTCGAGACGGCTGGAAATGTGATTCATCATAGAGGTGAGGGTTAGAGGTTTTCCTCAAATGTATATGAAGTCATATTTTAAAGACGGGTTTTATTTCAGATTTCAACAAAGAAGCTGAAATATGCTTACCAGCATTAACCAACTGAAGCAAAGAATTATAAGAACATTTCATTTATGCATGGTGCAAAGGAAAAGGAACCAGAGGGAGTAAGGGCTTTTGGAGTTTTGCGTTCTCTGCTCTTCATTTTCCCAAGGGAGTGAAAAGGTAGCTACCTGTAAAGAAGTGCCCCCGAATTGGACTGTCATCTTCCATTCAGCATGATCATATTCCGCTTTTCCCATGACTTTTCCTTTTTTCTCCAGTACCCACTGGAGAATGGCCTCAGGAGAAATGAACTCATTAGAATACGTAGGTTCATAATGAGATAATAAATAATGCAGCAATCTCACACCAACTAAAGATACCAGCTATCTCTCGGCTCTGGCATTCATTTAAAAATCTTCAGGGGAGAATCTTTTGGGTATTCTTTTGGCACGGTTTAGCAGATTTCTTTCTTACCTGAGGTGCATTTAAAGTAAAAATGACAAACAGTTGTTCTAAATTGATTGATTTCTTTATAGATATTTCAAGGATATTTCAGCAAAGGGTATAAACAAGTTTATCCAGGCACTAAGCACATTGATGGAATTCTTCTCTTTATATCTCAGTAGAAAATGACAACAAAGCCTGTCAAATGCTTTCAGTTCTATGTTTTTTTTTTTTTTATGTCTACTTGAACGTCTATTTCCTCATATATAAAATGTAGAAACTAAACTAGATGTTCAAGATCTGTGGTAGATGGAATTGCCATAATCTGGAATGGTTCTGAATCCTAATCTGCATTCCTGTGGTTGTGAACCATTGAAAATAGGATCTCTTGAAGATGTTATTTTAGTTAAGGCATGGCCCACTTGAATGAAGATAGGCCTTAATCCGGATTAATGGAGTCCTTTAAAAGCAGAAGTAATGCAGACATATTCCTAGGATGGTCAGGAGAGGAGCTGGAAGGCAGAAGTCAGTGGAACCTGGAAGAGAAAGGAAGAGTCATTGCCATGATATGTGAGGGAGGGATACAAGTCGCAGAGCTCCAAAGGTTGCTGCCAGCCAGCATCATGATGTCACTGATTTAGGGAGAAAGCAGCATGTTGCTGACACCTTGAGTTTGCTTTTCTCCTAGTCTCAAAATCATGAGCAAATTCTCCTTATCTAAACCAACCGGTTGTGTGGTATTGCGATAGTCGCGCAGGAAACCTCAGGCACGTTCCTTTACTGCTTTAGGTTTCTAGTGACAAATCCAAGATCCCATAGTAAGTGACAGCACTGGACATTTCCTAAAGAAGCATTAAGAGGAAGGCAGCCTGGATGTAAGACAAAGTTGGCTGGTTTTGGAATCAGGAAGAGCCACGCTTGAATACCGATCCCAGCACTGGGTAATGGTGGTTAAGTCATTGAAATGTTTGCTTCCATTTTTTACAGTGATTAAAGTAAGTCTCATTTATGCTATGTTTTGCAAGGCTGTTCCAGTGACATGAATATGATAGATACCCTGTCAGTTTATTTCCCACCATACCATGAAGCGCCTTATAGGACAATTTTATGATAATTTTTATTATGCTGAGCCCAAGCTTTGAGTCATCAAACTTTATAAGCAGGGTGGGCCCTTAATAGATTCCTTAGAAATCAAATCCAGTGAACATTGAGAAAAAGTTCTGGCTTTATTTTTACCTATATTTATTAGTTTCCCAATTCAGCTCCACAGTTTTTGAATGAGTGTAATGCAGGTGACATTTTTTGGGTCAACATGATGTTGACCCAAAAAACAAACAAAAAAATTTAAACACCTTTTGTAGCTGTCTGGAACACCATCAGATTTAAGTGTAGGTTCCTCATAAAATCTACAGCTAATCTAATGCAATTTTTTCTCTCATCCCAATTATCAAATTATGTTCCACAAGTTCAGACAAAACATGTACTTTCTCACAATTTCACCATTCGATGGTAACCTCTTCTGTTGGATACAGTGTTTTAGTTATCTTTGTATTGATTGCATTTTATACAGTGATTGGGACATTGTACTAGGATAGTAAATGTTGATTTAATGGACGTATCTCCAACCTTTTCCCTTTTCTTCTTAAAGTCAGAACATACTTGCCTTTTATTTATTTATATGTTTCCCATGGTTCTGATCTTTTGTATTTTAATAATGTATTTCATATATTTCTTATAAGCTACCTTAATTTGTTTGTGAGACAAGATAGGCATACTAAATAAAGGAGAAAATATTAAGTGTGCTGTTTATGAACAGGCAATTTGGTTTTGGTAAGTTTTTCAATGGATGGCAATTATTTCATTTTGGGGGGAGAGAGCAGTGTCTTTTAATATTGAGTGTAGGTGAGGGCCCTAGCCTTCCTCTCCATCGGACTTACTACTGGGGATTATATTATACTTAAAATAAGTCTCTGGTGTGCGGTATCTTGCTAGTACAGTGGGGACAGGCACAAATATGCAAGTTTTGTGAGGTGCCAGCATTCTGTCCTCTGGGGCAGTACTGATAATCCCCTTGCACAGTAGATTTCTTGAAGCCGATTGGATGATATTCTAATAATTTTCACCTGACTTTCTCATTAAAATTAAATAGCAGAACACAGTTTTGAAATGCAGTGCTGGATTTAGTGTAGATCTTTCTTGGTTTTCTAGAAAGCAGAGTAAGGCAAGGTGCTAATGTTGGAAGTTCTAGTCTAGGGTGCTGAGGGTGATGTGAAGAAAGATGTGAAGCAGTGCAATATAATATGCTACTGGCCACCTTTACACAATGAGTTGAAGGTACACAGTAGGTCACTTGACATGTATTCATTTGGAAAAAGGAGAATGCCTGTCATGGTATCTCATGGGTTGTGCTGAGGATTAAGTATGTGAATCTATGTGAAGTGCCTGGACTACTGCATATAGGAAATATTGTTTGTTAGCTACTAGCTGTTACTATATGAGAAACAGAGCTGTCCTTGCTCCTAGGCTACATGATATAGCTCAGGTAAATCAATAAAGTTACAACTATCTCTGGATTATACTTTTTGTAAGATATATTTAAAATTGAATCATTCAGTCAACAACTGTTGAACAAATTGCTACATCTGAGAAACAAAAAAGAATAAAATCTTAATCTGGGTCCTCTAGAAATCAGAGCCTAAGACAAGGATAAAAGTGTTGCGACTTTGAGAAATGCAAACCCGGGGTGGTGAGGGTGAGAGAAGAAGGGAAGTGAGACAAGGAAAGGCATGAAGTAACGCAGGTGTTACCCTACTAACTATTGCTACAAACAGGCCATTGAGGGAGGGACCTAGCTCACTGCTCAGCAGTCCTAGTCATACAGGTGCTTTTCCAGGGGAGAGCCACACCCCAGAGAAGTTTGGGGGAGACAGAAAGGAGAGGTCCTGTTTATAGCTTGCCTTCTTGTGTCTTTTGTTTCCCATTGGTTCTCCAGGGAACTAACTCCTCAACGTTACTAGTCTATCAGTAGCTCTTCAGGATGTCAGATCCATGCCCTTCACTGTGGCATATCATCTGAGTGCAGAAGTAGAGAGGCAATCCAACATGGGTAGGATGTTGACTAAAGAAAAAAGGAGGCAGTTGAGGAAATCTGTACGGTCCCAGTGTCGTTAGCATATGTAACCATAGATTGGATAGAAGGACCTCCAATTTGGAATTCTTCCCTCAATGATTCCTGGATGGGCTTGCATTTATTTGCCTTATATCTTACCCTAGTCACAAGAAATATGAACAATTCAGCATCTTTAAGACTCCTGTTTAACTGAGACAGTCACCCACTTTCCCCTCCTCCTGTCTATGCCTTCTTTGGACTCTTTGAGTTCTTCAGGGGAAGGAATGGAATTACTTGTATGACTCAGAGTCTCCCTTGAGCCTATATGTATCTTTCAGT
This sequence comes from Tamandua tetradactyla, assembly GCF_023851605.1. Lineage (NCBI taxonomy): Eukaryota > Metazoa > Chordata > Mammalia > Pilosa > Myrmecophagidae > Tamandua > Tamandua tetradactyla. The sequence goes on from NC_135340.1 coordinate 60,192,122, forward strand.
ATAAGAGTATACAACTCTTATCTGCTCTGTTAAATTCTAAGATCCCCAAGGGAAGAAACCATGCATTATCTTTTCTGGGTTTCTCAAAGTGCTCAGCATCCAGGAGGTCATAGGATGAATAAATAAATGTTGGCCTCAGTGGCTAACCCTTAGAACCCTTCCTACCACAATATGCTATGATTTTCTTTTCATTTTTACCTTATACTGCAGGAACTGGTTTAGTTGTTACATCAACCAAAAATGATGAGCACTTCCTTGATAGATCTTGTTGCATAAAATATCCTTCATTTAAGTTCCCGTGGGAATTCATTTGAAAATCTCAATGCATCCTATGATATTTTGCCTTACAATTGCATTAAATGTATTTTTTTTTATCACATTATGACTTCACTCATTTATTGAACAAACTTTGAAAACCTACTATGTCTAGGGTCTGGGGATACCTAAGTGAGAAGACTTGTCATTGTCTTCCAGGAGGGAGTCATCCAGGGTTGGGTTACTCATAAAACATCATCTCTATCACTGCCATCACCATATGGGTCCTGCTCAGGCTGCAAGGTGAGCAGAAAGACAAGAGGGAGACTTCTGGCAGTTTTCACAGAAGAAATCATGTTGGAGTTTAAAAGGGAGCAATGAGGAGGTGTTTGCATGTTGTAGGACAAAATGAGATGGTAAAGTAAGGAGGGTTGGGCAACAATGCAGGGAGGGGTGATTCTTGGGTGTGCTGTGGGAATGCACTGATGAGACAGCACAGCACATGCTCTAAAGAGTGACGCATAGGATGTGCAGGGGGAGAATTGGAGAGATCAGGCTAAGCAGGAAGACTGGGGCTAGAGCATGATGGACCATAGATTGTGCTAAAGAATATATCTTACCGGTAAAGAAGAACCACTGGAGCAGCATAAATGCAAGAGAGAACGTAAAGCTTTTTGAGCGTCAGGGACTATCTCTTAGATACATTTGTATCCTTCGTGATGCCTAGCAGAAATTCTAATATATAATAGATACTCTGTGGATTTTGGTTAAATAATGAAGCTCCCATAGTTCTGAGACACTACATGACAGATCTTAGCAGAATTCACTGCAAGATAGTAAGTGGTTAGAATTCTTTGTTCTTGGGGGCAAACTTCTGAAGTATGACCTTGTATTTCATACAACTTTGTTCTTCAAAAATTGCTGCTGTATAACACTTTTTGTCAATTAGTTGGAATTGCATTCTGTTAATGGCATATGTAATTAGCCATCTTATCTTGCTCGGAAGGGCACCTAACAAGAGGTAAAATGAGCTATTTTCAGTGGTTGTAAAACTACTGAGCCACAGAAAAGGGGGTCGAGACCCTTTAAGGGCTCAGAGGAAATGGAGCTGAAATTAAAAAAAAAAGAATACCATTGCAAATGGAAACTCTTCCATAAAAGGAAAGAAAATTCAAGTCTGAGTTTTTTGGGTTGTGCTGACATATATGTGAAATTCTCAGGAATCTGTTTGACCTTTCCTACCATACTCCCAAACCGCATTTGTCCTTTTCCCATTAAGATAAATATTGAACCAAAGCAGGTAATTGCTTAGGATTTCATAAAGCTATCATTTATCTTATCAAAGCTGAAAAGAAAAAAACAAGCTGATTAGTAATTAAAATTTAACAGCTAGCTACACTAAAAAAAGAGTATTAATCAAAAAACTGATGTTTATTTTGCACTTACTCTGGGCCAGGTGTTTAAATTTCTCTATATGTATTCTGGTTTAATCCTCATAACATCTCTGTGAATAACAAAATGGGATACCTGCTTGATTGCACATTAGTAAAGGAAATAATTCTTCTCTCTACCCATGCTTGTGTCTCTGAATCTGCATTGTCCAGCATGGTAGCCACTAGCCACTTGTGGCTGCTTGAATTTAAATGGATTAAAATTAAATGAAATTAAAAATTCAGTTCCTCAGTTACACTAGCCCCATTCCAAGTGCTCAATAGCCACAGGTGGCTAAATGTTACCAAACTGGAACAGATACAGAACATTTCCATCATCACAGAAAGCTACGTTGGGTAAAGCTGGTTTAGAGATATCTGACAGATTTTGTCAAAGAGCCCAGGACATTTAGTTTTACAAGAGAACTAAGAGGTTATCTAGTTCAATGTCTTTATTTCTAGTTGAAAAACTACTGGCCAAAGCAGTTAAGGGACTTGTTTAAGATCACGTAGTTTATAATTAAGAGAACCAGGACTTAAACCTATACTTGCATCTTTATCCAATGCATGTACTGTGTGGTAGTTAGGTTCAGCTGTCAACTTGGCCAGGTGAAGGTGCCTAGTTTTATTGCTGTGGACATGAGCCAATAACATGCGAACCTCATCTGTTGCTGATTACATCTGCAGTCGATAGGAGGCGTGCCTACTGCAATGAATGATATTTGATTTAATTGGCTAGAAGTTTAAATGAGAGAGCTCAACGTAGCACAACCCGAGCATCTCAGAATATGTCATCTCAGCACTCGCAGCTCAGCCCAGGCCTTTGGAGATGCAGAAAGGAATCACCCCCCAGGAAAGTTGTTGGAACCCAGAGGCCTGGAAGGAAGGCCAGGAGAGATCGCCCTGTGCCTTCCCATGTAAGAGAGAACCTCAGTTGAAAGTTAGCTGCCTTTCTTCTGAAGAACTATACATTTTTAACTAAATAAATCCCTTTTATTAAAAGCCAATCTAACTTTGGTGTGCTGCATTCCAGCAGCTAGCAAACTAGAACATACTGCTATCCCCTACCTGATTTAATTAATGCACAGCAGGAAATGGGCAATGAGGATAAGGTAATGACCACAGCCTTGGCCGTACATGCCTCTGTTAATAGTAATCCCAGCAAGGACTATGAGTGAGGATGTGACTATGAGGAGAATCAACTCCAAAGGGCCCAGATTTTCCCTTACTCTCCCCCTAAACATCCAATTGGTATGCAGGTCCAAGAGTACAGTGGTTGGGAACTGCATGTGTTCCAGAACATCATGTTCTTAAAACTAATCCACGCCTGTAGATATAAACCTATTGTAAGTAGGACCTTTTGATTAGGCTACTTCAGTTAAGGGGTAGTGGGTAGGTCTTAATTTTCTTACTGGAGACCTTTATAAATGGAATGAATACAGAGAGAAAGAGAAAGCCAAGGAAGCAAGAAGCTGAAAGCAATGAAACCCAGAAGAAAAGGGAGATAGCAGCAGATACCACCATGCACCTTGCCATATGACAAAGGAGTACAGGATCACTGGCAGCCGGTGTTTAGGAAGAAAACATCACCTTGATGACAGCTTGATTTGGACATGTTCGTGGCCTCAAACTGTAAGTTTGAAAGCTAATAAATTGCCATCCTTGTTAACACTTATTATTACAGCCATTGCAGTGAGTGTGAAATGGTATTTCTTTATGGTTTCGATTTGCATTTGCTTGATGACTAGTGATGTGGAGCATCTTTTCTTGTATTTATTGGCCATTTGTATATCTTTTCTGGAGAAACAGCTAACCAAATATTTTGCTCAGTTTTAAATTGGAATATTTGTCATTTTTTTGTTGAGTTTTAAGAACTTATATATTGATTATAAATATTTTAATATAAATATTTGCAAATTCTTCCATTCTGTGGGGTTATCTCTTTAGTTTCTTGATAGTGTCCTTTTATGCATGGGGGCAAGTAGAGAGTGTCTGTGACTCAGATTTGAGAGTGTGGGACAGTGTTGGGAGAAAGAAAATCTTCTGTGGATATGAGGGTGTTTTTTATCAGTTTAGAATAGACTGATCATTGCAGGCAACGAACTTTCTGAGGGTCCAAAAGTAGGATGTAGATCTACTGCTCAGGAATGCTTGGGCACCATTTCTGTTTCCTCTTCTCCAGATGCATGTATGGACTTATGTAGAATTTAGCTTAAGAACTAGTAAGTTCTGGAATTGGGAAACACTCCCTTTAAAGGAAGCAGAAACCTCATTACTAATTTGTATGTTTTCATCTTGGAATAAAAGGTCTATAGCTTAGTACACAATTAACCTTTCTGATCTGATAAGATGTGCTTCAAATTCCTAATGCTACTTGCAGCTGTGAGCTGAATTGGGTTGGGTGCAGACGATTGCATGAGACACTCTGAACCTAAGGAATGGAGACTTCAGAAGGGGAGCCTCCTAGTCACAGTACCCATGGTGATTTACTATGTCTGAATTTGGTGGAAAGTGAAAGTTGACTGGCGTTTTATTGGGTTGTCTCTGCTCTGGCCGTTGCCACCCAGCGATATGAGGATGTGAATATTCATACTTACTTTTTGACATAATGTAAATTAAAGAGGTCACCATCGTGAGGCATTAATAGCAGAGGCTGGTTGGCTTCAGGAGATCAGCCTTAGGACCCTGGGATCCTGAAGAAGGTAGGAGAGTTTTATCATCCTGAGTACATTAGCACATATTGGCCTTCTTGGTAGGAGGTCTGCCAGTGGCTGGTCATGTTTTTTGAAAAGCTCTGCGGGTAGAATTGAGGCTCCCATGTGGCTTTGCACAAACCTTTCCAGCTAAATAATAGTAATGATTTATATTAGATTTTAGAATGCTCTCTATATACCATTATACAAAACAGTTTGCATGAGTTTCCTCTTAATTCTCACAACGTGACTAGGAAGTGGGTCTTCTTATTAACGTCATTTTACAGATGAGGAGAAAGTGAGACCCAGAGAGGTCACAGTTTGACTAGATTTAGCAAGTAGAGAGGGATCTGCTGCTGGGGGAACCCAACTAAAGAATTTAGCATTTTGCCATGTTTTAAAATAATAACTTTATTAAGGTAAAATTTACATACCATACAACTCGCCCATTAAAAAAAAATATTCCCAGAGTTGTGCCAGTACACCATGCTTCCTCTGTAGAGACTCCTAGAAGAAAGTGAGAATGACTCTGGGGAGGTAGGAGGAGGACACATCCTAGGGAAATCTGCTGTATTATTTAGAGTGATCTCAGTTCTTTTTCTACATTCCAGGATAGGGTTTCCTGGGGAAACACTGTTCACACTTATTAGTGTCTTGTGTTGTTTTGTCATCTCTTGCCAACTATCTACCCTTTTAGAATTGGATTTTTTGCCTCACATTTACTTTTTCAACATGTAGTATGTGGCATTTAATATATAAACCTTTCATACTTTTGTTTCATATTGCTGTAGCTGTACATGAGTATTAAAAACCATATTTTCTTTAATTACATATTTATAGATCTTCTCTAGTATCAAAAGAAAATTGATAGGAAAATTGAATAATTTCTTTTGGTATGATTCTCATATATACCAAGAGAGAAACTTTTATCCCTATATATATGCTTATGTTCTTCATAAAATTTCTATTTTACTTCTCACTTTTGTAGTGAAGAAATTAAGTTACATTTCTTTACACTTTATTGTCGACAGATAATCTATGACCTGCTTTAGAGTGCTGTAATGACTTAATTTGCATCTTTTCTAAGCAGTTACCATTGTTTGCCATAAAGTAATAATATTTGGAATGTTTCAGAAATATTTGTTCTTTGCCATCTGCCCAAGTTACCTATAAGCACATTTGAACTGGTAATTCCCTCAATATTTTACCAGCCCAGAATTTCCTTTTATGCAGTGGACCTATCTATCAAAAAAAACTGGACACCTTTGCTTATATCTTCCAATGGACACTGTGATGAATTGTTCAGATTTCCCTTCAGAAATAGAAGACTTATAATTCCAGCTATAGGAGTAATAGCAGTCAGCCACTGCTGAGCTCATGGCAGTTAGCTCTATTCAGAGATTGCCCTGGCTGAAGGGAGTTACTTCACCCAATTTCACACCCCTTTCACTGGGCAGCCTCCCTCCAATGACCAATTAATAGGGGTATAAATCCATGATCCTCTCACCCATATGGGGTTATCCCATCTTCAGAACTCCCCACCTCTTCAGTTGAGATGGAATTACTGCCCAACTCTTCCTTCTGCCCCAGTCCTTCCTTCCCTTCCCTGCATCATGAGTTGATTCCAAGGGCATTCTCTAATAAACCTACCACATGGTAATCTAACCTCAGAGTCAGCTTCCTGTGAAACCCAACTTACAACACCCATGGATATCCCAAACAGGACATGCCTAAAACTTAACACAGATTTGGGGAAAAGGGTGAAAACTTTTATCACATTTCCTAAACCAGTTAATGGTACCATCATCCACTCTGACAACCTAGAGACCTGGGAGTTGTTCTGGATCCTTTTCTTCATCGTTATTATTTCTTTGGATAACAAGTCATGTTGACTCTCTGAGATTCATTTCCAAATGCCCCCTCTTATCTCTCCCTCCCTGCCACTGCTATGTCTCAAGCCCCCATTATTTCTCACCTAACCAGTGCAGCAGGCTTTGAACCTACTTACAGATTTGTAGCAGATGCTATCAGTGCCCTCCTATATCTTTTCATTTTGGACAAGAAAAGACTACTGGTCTTGTTATTCTAAAAGCAAGTAATTTTTAATTCAAAAAGGATGAAAACACAAGACATTGGTCTCACCTATTACAGCAAATTGATTAGCTGTAGACTGACAAAACATTTAAGACTTCACATACACACATATGTACTTTGAAACCTAAAACACAGGACCATTTTAAACTTTGAAATTCCCATGATGACTGAGAGAAAGAACATCATTGATTTGAGTCTAGTTGCTTTCCTGGTAGGCTATCACTGTAGAGTCCAATCCCAAAACATATTGTGTTATTAAGGAAGGACATCTTGAGGTAGGTAAAAATATTCTGACTTGGAGATTTTTTCTTCCTGCCCCATGCCCCAAACAGTATGCTTTCCTATAGCTGTCAAGTAGTTTGTCTTGTTAAAATTTTAACAGGATCACAACAACAAAAAGATATTTTTACCACAAAATTCAGGTGAGAGGTTTTTAGACAGATCATACAAGAATATTTTTTCCCAAGGAAGGTGTGCTGGTTTGAAAGTGTTATGTATCCCAGAAAAGCCATGTCCTTTAATCCTGATTCAGTAATATAGGGTGGAAATCTTTTATTAGATTGTTTCCATGGAGATTGACCCACTCAGTTGTGGGTATGACCTTTTGGTTAGATTATTTCCATGGAGATGGTGACACACCTAATTGTGGGAGTAGCCTGTGGATTAGATGGAGATGTAACCACACCCATCAAGGTGAGTCTTCATTAGTTTACTAGAGTCCTTTAAAAAGAGAGACATTTTGGAGAAAACTCAAATGCAGACACTTGGAGAACAGTTGCTAGAGAGCCAACAGAGACGTAGACATTTGAAGATGCTTGGAGAGCAGACAGAGAGAAAAGATGCCTAGACACAGATGTTTGGAGATGCAGAGCCCAGTAGATGTCACCATTTGCCTTCCCATGAGATGCTAAGTAAGCTGGGACCCAGAGCTGTGTACTGGAGGAGCTAAGTGAAGGCCCACAGATGCTTAGAGAGGAAACCACTGGCATCAGAATCTGGAAGCAACAGAACTGGGAATAAAGACCAGCAGATGCCAACCATGTTCCTCCTTATGTGACAGATATCGACCATCCTTGAGTCAAGGTATGTTTCTTTGGATGCTTTTTTTGGACATTTTTATGGCCCTAGTACTGTAAACTTATAACTTAATAAATTCTCTTTTTAAAAGTCATTCCATCTCTGGTATATTGAATTTCCAGCAGCATTTAGCAAACTAATAGAGAAGGCAATTTATAAATTGTAAACAAAATCCTAATAAAAAGTCTTGGCTACAGATTATTCACTTCCAAATACTGATGAAGAAATAAAAATTGCATGGAGGTGAGAAGGGGTGTTGACATGGCAGGGAATAGAACAGGTAAGAAATGAGAAAACATTATATTTGCACAGGAAATATTGGATTCAGCTGGCTTTTTGTTTTGTTTTGTCTCATTTTTTTTTTCTCTCCAGCACTTGTACTTTTCTGTTTTAAAAAAATGAACAGTTTTAGTCACACATCCTAAGTGTACAATCAATGGCTCCTGGTATGATCATATAATTATACATTTACCACCACAATCCATATGAGAACATTCCTATTTTTTCTGGGGAAAAAAAACCAAAACATACCCCTCTCTTATATCCCCCTCTTACTGACATTTAGCTTTGATATAGTGCCTTTGTCACAATTAATGGGATAATATTATACTATTACTGTTAAGTATAGACCTTAGTTTGCATTCAATGTATTTTTCCATATACCACCCTATTACTAACATCTTCTAATAGTGATATATATTTGTTCTAGTTCATGTAAAATTTTTCTTTTATTTATACAGTTAAATATTATCATTGTCTATGCTAGATTTTGCTAAGGTTTACAGTCCCAGTTTTTATTCTCTATCTTTCTTTCTGGTGACATACATGCCCCTATCCTCCCTCTTTCAACCATATTTACACTCGACTTTGTCAATTATACTTGCAATATTATGCTACCACCACAGTATTCTGCTATTCATTTCTGAACCTTTACAATTAACCTTATTAAACATTCTGTACTCCTTAGGCATCAATTCCCCAATGTCTATCCTCTTTCTATCTTCTGATAACCTTCACTGTCAGATTTAACTCTCAAGAGTTTGCTCTTTATAGTCAGTTCATATTAGTGAGACCATACAGTATTTGTCCTTTTGTTTCTGGCTTATTTTGCTGATGTCCTCAAATTCCTCAAGGTTCATCCATGTTGTGGCATACATCATGACTTTATTCATCCTACAGCTGTGTAATGTTCCATTGTATGTTTATACCACAGTTACTTTATCCACTCATCAGCTGATGGACATTTGGGCTGTTTCCATATACTGGCAACTGTGAATAATGCCACTATAAACATCAGTGTGAAGCTGTCTATTTGTGTCCCTGCTCTCAGTTCTTCTGCATATATACTTAGTAAGGGGATTGCTGGATTATATGGCTTAGCTTACTGAGGAACTGGTAAACTGCCTTCTAGAGCAGATGCACCATTCTACATTCCCACCAACTGAGAACGAGTATACCTATTTTTCCTCATCCTCTCCAGCACTTGTAGTTTCTGTTTTTTTTTTTTTTTTTTTTTTGATGCTGACCATTCTAATATGATGATGACTATAGGATCATTTTACACCTACTAGAATTTGTTTTGATTTGCTTTTCCCTCATAGCTAGTGAAGGTGAGCATCTTTTCATATGCTTTTTAGCCATTTGTATTTCCTCTTTGAAAAAGTGTCCGTCCATGTCTTTTGCCCATTTTTAAATCTGGTTATTTGTCTTTTTGTTGCTGAGTTGTAGGATCTCTTTATATATTCTGGATGTTAAGCCCTTACTAGATATGTGGTTTCTGAATATTGTCTTCTATTGAGCAAGTTGCCTTTTTACTTTCTTGATCAAGTCCTTTGATATACTAAAGTATTTAATTTTGAGGAGATCCCATTTATCTATTCTTTCATTGCTTGCACTTTGTGTGCAAAATCTAGGAAACTACCTCCTACCACAAGATCTTTAAGATATTTCCCTACGTTTTCTTCTGAGAGCTTTATGGTCTTAGCTCTAATGTTTAGGTCTTTGATCCATTTTGAATTAGTTTTTACATAAGGTGTGAGATAGAGGCCCTCTTTCATTCTTTGGATATAGATATCCAGTTCTTCCAGCACCATTTTTTGAAGAAGCTGTTCTCACCCTTTGAGTGGATTTGGCTGCCTTATCAAAAATCAGTTGTCTGTAGATGAGAGGATCTATTTTGGAACTCTCAGTTTTATTCCATTGGTCGGTATGTCTACCCTTATACCAGAACCATACTGTTTTAACCACCGTAGCTTAGTAATATGCTTTAAAGTCAGGTAGTGTGAGACCTCCCACTTCATTTTTCTTAAGATATTTTAAACTATTTGGAGCATCCTACTCCTCCAAATAAATTTTATTATTGGTTTTTCTATTTCTGCAAAGTAAGTTGTTGGAATTTTGGTTGGTATTGTGTTGAATCTGTAAATCATTTTGGGTAGAACTGACATTTTAACTATGTTTAGTCTCTCACTGTATGAACATGGTATGTCCTTCCACCTATTGAGGTCTTCCTTGATTTCTTTTAGCAATGTTTTGTAGTTTTCTGTATATAGGTTCTTTATGTCCCTGGTTAAATATATTCCTAGATATTTGATTCTTTTGGTTGCTATATTAAGTGGAATTTTTTCCTTGATTTTCAGCTGATTTTTAAAAATAAGTGTGCCAATAAATGCAAAATTCAAAAAAAAAATTAGAACAAAAATGTAAATTTCTGGTGGAAAATCTCTAAACCTCTTATAGCTTTCTTTATCTAGATCATACATTTCATATACAGCAATTAATCTAGAAAAATACATTAAAATTTTTTTTCAATAGACCAAGCAATTCCCATGTTTACCAAAGGCTTCATGTTGTAAGCACCTGTGGCTCTCCGCCTGAGAGCTTTCTCTGACCTCTGGAAGCTTCCGAGCCTGTTCTAAGGGCAAGTAGGAAGTGCTCAGGAGTTGACATTTGCTGGAGCAGCACTCAACCATTTGCAGATGGGAATTTGTGGTCAATATGCTGGTGGGACAACTATGAGGCATACTTTTCATGGTCTTCCAGAGGTCAGCAGTGGATTTGAATTTCAGTTGCCTATAGTAATTAACATCTTTTTAATGCATCCTTCATTGCCATCCTTCCCTTCCCTGTCTTACTTCCTCACTCCCATATCTGTGCTTCCTGGAATCTCTTCCCATAGGAGCTAGTTTGAGAAGGACCTTCCCTTTGGCTAAGTTGTCCCATATTCATATCCTAAGACAAGGCTTTGAGTGTAGGAAGAGTTATATGAATAAAACATAAATGTGATCATTTCATTATCTTCTTTAAAAACACAGGTTGCTAAAGGATAAAGTCCAAAGTCTCTGACATGAAGTCCAAGACCTTGCATGAGGTTTAGGATCCTTGCTGATCTGCTGAGTTGGCAGGTCAGGATCAAAGCCTTCCTGACTAATCATCCACAATCATCTCTCACTTGGAAAGCAAATCATCATTTGGTCCAGCTACCAAATCTAGCCAGTCCAGACTAAATGCAGACTATGTCTGTCAACTCTAAGAGTGATTCAGGAAAAAACTCATTAAGACAAGTAATAAAGTAGTTTGATTTATTTTAGATAAGCAAAAATTTGGATTTCTCAGTAGAACTTCAGTGGTAAGTTCTCCCAACCCAACATATTATGATGGGATTTGGACTAAAATCTCTCAGTTTTCTGAAGTTGAACATTTCCTGCATAATGGAGACTTGAAATTTCAGAGTTCACAGGAAAACTAGGGAGGGAGACCAGCATTCTTTCTTGTTGGCGCCTTTACTTTGGTCTGTAGAGTCAAAATGAGAATGAAACCCAAAGCTAAACTTAGTAGATTTGAGAACAGAGCAAGTTGGTTCCTTTCAAGTAGCATTTGTAGAGCACTTACCAGAAAATGTGATAGAAGAAATAAAGGAGAGGAAAGATAGTTTTAAAGAGAAAGGAGATTACATGTGAATAAATGCTAAAAAAAAATCTAAAAATTATAGGTCTCTTTATAAAGCCTTATGCATTTCATGCCCCAAATTCTTCATAATAAAATTTCCATGGATAGTGCACAATCTAGTCCAAAATGAGGAACAAGTCAATGAGAAGATAATCACATGATTCCACTTATATGAAGTTTGTAGAACAAGCAGATTCCTAGAATAGCAGTTACCATGGCTGGGGAGGAATGGGGAGTTATTGCTTAATGGGTAGAGTTTCCATTGGGGTGATGGAATATTTTGAAATAGTGGTGATTGCTGCACAACAATTGTGAATGCAGTTAATGCCACTGAATTGTTACACTTAAAATGGTCAAAATGGTAAATTTTATATTATATGTTTTATTAAAAAAGTGAATGCCAAGAATAAAAAAAAAGGAAGACAGTAATGTTATCTTTATGGTTTACTACCTATGAAAACAAGCTGAAAAACTCAATACAAAAATTGTTTAATACTAAGGATGTTTCTTTCTTGAATAAGAATTTGATGTATTTAAAGAAAGGGTAGTAACATTCAAAAGTCAAAATTATTCAAAATGCTTTTCAAGCACTCCTATTTTGTTATGCTAATTAAACTTAATTCATAAATAAAATATCAAGTTGAGATGTATTTGGCAAATGTGGTCTATTAAGAACCATTTAGGTCCATAACTCCTCCCTGTTGGCTGAGTTCTTAATAATGCACGGTTCTCTGCCAGGCCATGGTGCTTATACTCGTGTTAAAGTAACAAGCTATATTTGCCAAGAATCCTGATTTAGCTACATCTTCATAGAACTATAAACTGTAAAATCATGGTGGAGTCTCAGCACTTTACATCAAGAGGGATCATCAGTAGCCCAAAGCTCCCTAACTCAGAACTTCAGATTTTATGACACTGGGCTGAGAATGCTAATGTGATTTAGGAATGCAAAAGATATTTTTAGACTCCAACATTTGAAAGCAGTTCAGGAAGGCAGCACTATTTCGCTTTAACGAGAATTTGCACAGAGGTAAAAATGCCCTGTATTTGCTCTTTTGTGCCTGACAAAATCAGTTTTTGTGCAACTATAGTTAAGGTGAACCAGCCTTCTGCCCAGTTCTCTTGCTGCAGGATCAAGACGAATGGAAGGTTTAGAAGTGCACAGGGCTGCTCTACTTACATGGGAATTCAAAGAAGAGGCAAGCGCTTCAGCTGTGGTTCTACCCAAAGGTCTACCTGTAGGTTCAGAGAACAGACCTGCTTGGAGGTGAAACATGAGAAAGGAAAATGAATCTAGGGCTGTTCACAGTTGTGGTGATATTACTGTGGTATGTTTTTGATATTGACCCTCAGAGTCTGCCTTTCTACCAAATGACAGTAAATGAAAATTCAGTTGACAATATCTACTGAGGATTAAGTGCTTTTTGGGGTGTGTATGTTAAATGGGAGAGGCAGGGAAGGAAAAAAAAAAGCTACTTTGTTCTCATCCAGAAGTTTACTGTCTTTTTAAATAGGGATTGTGTTGAATCTGTAGTTAAATTTTGGGAGTACTGCCATTAAACAACATAAGTTTTCCAATCCATGAGCATGGGCTGATTTTCTATTTATTTAGATCTTCAATATCTCTCAACAATGCTCTGTAGTTTTTCAGAACTGGCCTCCCTTTTGAGGATCTATTATACTTCTCTTCTGGAAAAAAATAGCTATTGGTTCAGAGGATAGAGGACAAAACACTGTTTACTGCTGGGCATTCCTCTACTCGTAAGAAGCTCTGACAGCTGTCTTATTTCTCTGAGGCTCCCTTTCTATCCACACCACTGTGGACTGCCATGGCTAAGTATGCCTCTTTGTCTCTCCCTCTCCCACATACTTATGAAGGTCCTAGCTTCCTGTTTGTGGGAGATGCTCAGCCAGAAACCTGCTAATATTTCAGTTAATCACTCAAATAGGCCTGTAAGTAAGATGTTGCCAACTGCAATTCATATACATTCAAAGAAGTTTCACAGCTTGCCATTGGTTTGTAGGTAATTGCTCTTTAGGAAAGTTAGACTTCCCCTACCTCATTTGTGTATCTGTGATTATCTAGACCATTTCCCTGGATTGAGACTCTCCTAATTCACTGGGTTAAGAGGTCTGGCATTGGCCTTTGAATAGGTGCCTAGGAATGGGATGAAACGCCCACATTAAGGCAAGCAGTCATTCTGGAACCCACACATCTCAAAGACAGAATGTAATTGGAGGTAGAGTTTCTCCAAGAGATGCTCTACTTAGAACACACAAGGGGAAGAGGTGGGGTGGGTAGAAAGTGAGTGAATACCGATATTGAGTGTTTAGATAGAAGAAGGTAACGAGTTGACATTGGGGCTTTTATGCTCTAGTATTCCAGGGTGCTAATGGGATAGCAGTTTGAAACATATGAAGTAGCACAGTTTTGTAGAATATGCAGGATTCTTACTTTCATAGGATCAAATCCTGAGTCTGACAATTTGCATGCCTTTGGCAACCTTACTTATCTCCTTTTGAGCTCCAGCTTCTTTAGGTCAATACCCAAATTTCAGTATTTTATATCCAACTTAAGCCCCCATATGAATTGTGCTGTTTACCAAGGTGTTCTCCAAAGTCACATTGGTATCTGGGTTATGTTGGGGCACTAAGGGAAAGAGCAGTAGATGTTCTAGTTATCAGTTACCTTGGAAGAGGAGAGAGATCGGTTTGAAGGAGGGAGGAGGGCTGGATCACCAGAAAACTCAAGGACTTGTGGGAAAGTGTGAAGTTTACACAGAGCACTTCTGGAAGTGGTGGTCGATTCATCTGGTTTCATGACAAAGGGGAATAAACTGCTTCATTTAGTTTCCACTTCTTATGCTGTTGCAGAAGGACTGAATTCCTGTTCCGGCTGCCATGTGAGAGTAATCAGAACTTGAATGCTGGACGTGAATGATGGGGTAACCTCTCAGTATTGTGAGGGAAACAGATGAAACTGACAGCATTTCAGACCACTCAGGAGCAGACACTTGGCTTCCCATCCTTGGAAACCACTAACAGCTTTCCCAGACATTTTGGAGAAATCAGCCTTCAACAGCAGTTATGGAGTTCCTCCACATTCAAGGAGGCAGAGTGGAGTTCTGTTTCTTAATAATACCTAAGGTTTAGAGTATTCTAACCAGTTCATCCAACTAATATAGGACAAAGCCATGATTCAAACTTCAGAATCCTGTTTGTAGCCTTTAGGCTCATGATTCTAGGCATGGTCACTGATACTGGTGAGCCCTGGTAGCTTATCAAATAGTCCGTCCACATAGGAGCCTTGCCTTTTTAATGATTCTTCTTATATATTTGATAAACTTGGCATATACGATTAATAACTGTAAACAATTGCATAATGCAAATTTGGTTAGATTTTACTGTTTTTAGAAAACTGGATGTTAATTTCAGGAAATTATGAATTATATAAATGATATGAAATGCGTCCTATTAACAATGAGCTGATCTTAAGTAATAAATAGCATGTGTTAAAATGGACTGCATTTAAGAAGACAATTAAGAAGAACTTAAGATATCTGTGAAAATAAATGGTAATTCTTTTTAATGTTATTCAAGTTTGCAATTGCACAACTGTGCAAAAAAAATTCATTGGAGCAATTAAAGTGTGATAAGATAGGAACAAAGACTTCAAAAGAATGCTGAATATATAAACACTGGATAGTACTTCAGTGAATATAAAAATGAGTCTTCATCTCCTGGAAAAAGTGATTTGGCCAGTGGGATGATTTTACAAAAGCAACACCCAAAACAAATATTTACTTTCTTGGATGGAAACAGAGTGCAGACTTCTGAATTATCATGAAACTTTTGAAGGTTTTTTGTAGTTTTCTAAACAAAGCATGATGGACACTCTAGCAAAACACCTTTTTTTTTTCACTAGGAAAAGCATAAAATAATACTTTCTGCTACATAAGTGATTAATTGCCACTAAAGTAGAGAAGAGACCAAAACTTGAGAAGCATCCTTCAAAGTTATAATCCTTATAGCAAATACAAATGCAATGTCACCCTCGCTAGGAAGTTCATAAAATCACCCACAAAATTGACAAATGAAGCTTATAGAGGACAAGCTTTGGGAACAATTACTTTATTAAAAAGACATTTTGAGCATTGCCTTCTATCAATGGCATACAGTGCAGTAAAGCAATGACTGTCACTTACGTGCTGGTAGAAAATTTGCTTTTATAGTTGGACAAACCAATTTTAGCATATGTGTAGCACATAAGGAAAAAGTGCCAGCTACTGCTTTTATTGTCCCATTTATTACTGACAACTCGTTTTGTGAGCTGTGAGATCAAGGAGAAATCTTTTCAATAATAACTAAATTATAACAAAAGGTGCACTGGGACAGTACTGATAAAACACCGGTTATGAGAACAACAAATAAGAGCACTGCTACATGAATGAAGTTGCACTTGAATCAAATTCCACAAACTATCCACAGGGAACAGTTGTAGGTCAAGATCATGTATAAAGGATATTCTACATTTGCTCGATCAGAGCAATGCTCTGCCTTTACTAGTCAGGATCCCAGCAAGAATCAGATGGCACACTCAAAGTAGGATAATTCAAGGAGGGCTTGTTTACTGAGGAACTATTTATAAATATGTAAACAGTGTGTAGGGAAAACAAGGGATATTGTAACATCCAGGAGCTTGGTAGAATCCAGCTTATTATAGTATCTCCAGTCCTGTGTGTACACCCAATAGATTTTATATAATGACTACATGAATATTGTTCATGCAGAATTCCTCTATCAAAACTCCTTGGTGCAAAGTCTTTTGTGCCTTACCTCAGTTTCCAGAAAGACCATGGCCTACAATTTCACACTGACTCTGTTTTGTGCCAACATCACCTCTTTCCATGGTTGCACATGAGTCTTTTGCTGCCTGCCTGGATATTCTGATGCCATGGTGTGGGACCTTGTGAGACCCCACTGAGCATTCATAATATTCAACTCAGAAGAGTGGGGGACTCACTGCCTTAAGGAACAGTCCTCAGCCAAATGGAGGATGGATGAATGCCCTTTCTTTCTTTGGGGATGAAATTCTGAGTTGTGTTCCACATACTCCTCAACAGATTCCCAAAATATTAAGCAGGAGTTATCTATTTGATAATGTATCCTTGAACTGACTTTCCTTCCTTCCCTGTTTCAGAACAGATAAAATATCCAGATGGGAGACCATCAACTTTTTCCAAGAAAGAATAATATTTCCTGACACTAGACCCAATAGGGGCCCATTTCCAGGCAATGGCATCTGTGAGGAAGGGACATATCAGAATTTTTGGAGGCACAATTGCCCCCACCGGGCCCAGACTTCTGAACATAAAGTTGGACCAGACCTGCACACACAGCAAGGGGCTCCAAACCCAGGTGAGGTGGTCTCAGCATATATTCACATTGAACAGCCTAATTTAATGTAAAATGTGAATGTGAAGTACCGCAGTCCACATAGGCACAAACAGAATCCTCGTTTATCATCAGATTCTCTAAGATGGTATTGCCTAATTGAAGAATAATCCTGATCTCAATGCTGCAGAATCAGGATAGAAGTTAGTTTCCTAACATTTCTTGGAGTGGTGCTAACAAGCTCTTAAGGCAGCTCAAAAACTCAACCTGTAGTAGATGACCTTTCTGTCTCCTTCTCTAGCAGCTGTTAGTATCTTGTGCATATCCTTACACAGTGATGTGTTTCAACATGGGGAATTTTCTCATCAAGACTTTCAGTTCTGGAAAAATCTCTTAGTGTTTTTGGTAACTTCCTCCTCTTTCACTTATTATTTTATTTAATTTTTATTTTTTCCCCAAACTCCCCTTAATCTAGAGAAATAATCCCAGAGAGTCAACATCCATGTCTCATCCCATTTTAGGTTAGATATTGGGAGATATTTTTAAAATTCAATTCTAAAAGATACTATCTTTACACTAGCATTTTTGGGGGGAGCATATTTTAGGTGGAAAATAAAAGGACTGAAAAAGAGCGGTCATTTTATTTGGTTCATTTTAGACATATTTTATTTGAAACATACTTTTTTTGTAGTACCAGATATACCCTTGAAGATATCAAGTTGCATGAAATAAGCCAGACACAAAAAGACAACATGACATGATCTTATTCATATGAAATAACCTGAATAAGCAAATTCATAGAGACAGATTATAGATTACAGGTTACCAGAGGCTGGGTGGGTGAGGAGAACAGGATATAATCTGATAATTTTAACATGTGAATTTAATCCATTTGCTCTGCTGTGATTCCTGTTATATTTTAAACATATCTAACAGCTCATTTTGTGCTTCCTTTATTATCTATTTTTTAAAATTTTCTCTTCCTTGTAATTTCTTAGCTTTATAACATTTTTCATTATACCTCCTTCTCACTGATTTAAAACTTTAAACAAACATTTAAAAATTATATTTTATAAGAAATTCTATAGTCATGCAATGTATGATCAGTATGCCAATATTTTCTGCTTGGGAACAGATGTTAGATGCTGAAATCATCCCCCTTATCTTTCTTTTAATGATTTAAAACATTTCTGTTTTTTAAATAACGCTTCAGTCATTTTTTGTATCTACCAGTATTTTAGTCATGTTTTTGCTCATTGATTTTTTTTTTGCAACCTATTCCTTCTTGTTTTCTTGCTGTAGTAATTATTTAATAGAATTTACCATCCACAGATCTTTGTTGAAGGAAAGAACTTAGTCCTTGTAAATCTGAAAATGTATACTGTGCCCCTATTCTTGAGTAGTAATCTCTCTGGGTAAAAAATTCTAAATACTTCATATTTCCCACAGAATTTCAAGGATTTCAGTTTATTTTCTCCTGGAATTTATTTGCACTGTGAGATGTCTCCTGTCAATCTCTGAAATAGACAAGAGAGAATATATAAAATGTATGACAAACTAAGAGAATCTACAGAATATCATACATAAAATGAAATCTGTACTTTTCCTAGATGTGGATTTATTTTTATTAATTCTCAGGTCTTCTTAAAACTTTTCTAGAAATTTAGGAAAACACAAACCTTGAGATTAAAAATGCATAGCATTGGTTCTGATTATTGCTTCTATTTCCTTCTCTCGATACTTCTGGTAGACATATGTTGGGGTTTCCTGTGCTACCTTGTATGTTTCCACTTTTCTCATATATTTCCTATGTTGCTTCGACTGTTCTCTTGCCAAATTTCTCAGGGTTTATTGTCTTGCAGCTGGAGTTTATCTCATATATGTGTGACTTTAAAATAGGCATAAAGAGGTCTGTCAAGGCCATTTCCCAGACAAAACAACAAATTAAAAAAAACTCACTAACCCGTCATAAAAATCCCTCAATTTAAAGTGAATCCTACCAGTAAGTAGATGCATTCAGTAGTTATTTTAAATAATATTTCTCTTTTTCCTGCCGTTGTAATTTTAAAATCTTGCTAGAATATATCTAAGCATTGGTCTTTCAATTTCACTTAGAATTTGAGAAGACTTTTAATCCCATATGAAGTATATCATGTCAGGAAAATTTTATTCATTTACATTATTTTGCTTCTGCTGTTATTGTTTCATAATTATTCCCAAAGACCTGTAATTATAGAAATGGGAAACAAAGACAAAAATGAATATGTGCTTTTACCTCATTTTGAAATTTGCCTTGACCCGTTTGCTCTGAATTCAGGCTTAGCTTATCAAATGTATTTTTTATATTGCTGATTCTATTATTTGCAGTATGAGTGCTGTTCTGTTCTTCTAATGCAGATTTAAATTGTTCTACTGCATTTTAGTTTTTTTTCAATTCTTCTCACCTATTATATTTCTTATAACTTTTATTCTTATTCCTTAACGATCACACTTTCATGCATTTTAGTGAGGATGACAAGCACTTTTCCTAAGATTATTTTCTAAGTTTTGTAGAAAGTAATTTCAGGAGTTTTGCTCCTTTTGAGTTTATAATGATATGTCTCTTTTTTTTTCTGTTTGCTTTTCACTGGTTATGTAGAAGAAAAACCTATATGAGATCTTTCTTGCCTAAGATGTATTAAAATGTGTTGTGTAGACTGCATTCAGCCCTATTCAAATCCCCTTGTTAGATTTATACTCAGAAGGGAAAAAGTCATGCATTGCTCCCTATTTAGTTACTCCCTGTTCTACTTTGCTAGCTGCCAGAATGCAATATACCAGAAATGGAATAGCTTTTAAAAAGGGGAATTTAATAAATTGCTAGTTTACAGTTCTAAGGCTGAGAAAATGTTCCAATTAAAACAAGTCTATAGAAATGTCCAATTTAAGGCATCCAAGCAAAGATACCTTGGTACAAGAAGGCCAATGAAGTTCAGAGTTTCTCTCTCAAGTGGAAGGGCACATGGGAAAACGGCGTCATCTGCTAGCTTCTTCTCCTGGCTTCCTGTTTCATGAAGTTTCCTGGGAGTTATTTTCCTTCTCCATCTCCAAAGGCCGCTGACTGGTGGATTCTGTGTCTCGTGGCTATGTTGTTCTGCTCTGCTCTCTCTAAATCTCTCATTCTCCAAAATGTTTCCTCTTTTATAGGACTTCAGAAACTAATCAAGACCCACCCAAATGGGTGAAGACATGCCTTTACCTAATCCAGTTTAACAACCAGTCTTGATTAAATCACACCCCCAGGGAGATGATCTAACTACAGTTTCAAACATACAATACTGAATAGGGATTAGAAGAAATGGTGCCTTTAGAAAATGGGATTAGGATTAAAACATGATTTTTTCTAGGGTACATACCTCATTTCCAATCAGCACACTCCCCATTTAGTTAGTGGTATTTCAGGCTATTTTGTCTTTACCTCAGTTCGGTAGTGATAGAAGAGTCTCATTTTACTTTCATTGTTTTAGGATATTTTATATTCAAAAGAATGTCACCTCTATAAGAACACTGTGGAAAAAGAGGTGACGAACCCAGCTGGTAACAAATGCTGTGATTGTATTTATGTAATTGAGTTCCAAACACTTTCATGTTCTGTTATGTAAGTATACAGAACATGAATACAAAAACTGTAACTTGGGGTTACAGTTTTTAATGTTTATAGAAAGTCATACTGATAGGGGCTGTTCTAGTTTGCTAGCTGCTGGAATGCAATATGCCAGAAATGGAATGGCTTTTAAAAGGGAGAATTTAATGAGTTGCAAGTTTACAGTTCTAAGGCCAAGAAAATGTCCCAATTACAACAAGTCTATAGAAATGTCCAGTCACAGGCATCCAGGGAAAGATACCTTGATTCAAGAAGGCTGATGAGGTTCAGGGTCTCTCTCTCAAGTGAGAAGGCATGTGGCGAACACAGTCAGGGTTTCTCTCTCAGCTGGAAGGGCACATGGCAAACATGGTGTTGTCATCTGCTAGTTTTCTCTCCTGGCTTCTGGTTTCATGAAGCTCCCTGGGAGGCATTTTCCTTCTTCATCTCCAAAGGTTGCTGGCTTGTGGACTCTCTGCATCTCATGGCTACATCGTTCTGCTCTCTCTGAATCTCTCATTCCCCAAAATATTTCCTCTTTTATAGGACTCCAATAAACCAATCAAGACCCACCCAAGTGGGTGGAGACATGTCGTCCCTTAATCCAGTTTAACAACCACTTTTGACTAAATCACATCATCCAGGGAGGTGATCTCATTACAGTTTCAAACATACAGTATTGAATAGAGATTATTCTACCTTTATGAAATGGGATTTATATTAAAACATGGCTTTTCTTAGGGGGCATACTTCCTTTCAAACCAGCACAGGGGCCAATAGGGACACAGTACTCTACTTGTAGATAATGCTTTTTGAGGCACCAAAAGTGTTGGCTACTTAATAATCTAGTTATATAGCCCTTTTAATAGCAATTCAGGGGCAGACTGTAGGGGAGAGCTGAAGCAGATGCTTACTTCAAATTTATGGATTTTGTCTCTAAGTAGATTTTGTGCCTTTATAGACATTTTATTGGGAAACTGCCCTGAGACTTTCAGAAACTACCATAATTCCCTTATTACTGCTCTAAAATTTTGTGTTTTTTAAATTCTTCTCCCTCCCTCCCCCATCGAACATTTCCATTATTGCTCAAATTAATCCCTGTAAAGTACAGTTTTGACCATTTTTCTCTTTCAAACCCTCCATCGATTATAATTCTGTAGACAATGGATAAACTTATCCTTGCATTCAAAATCTGTTCCACAACAGTGGAAAGGAAACTTAAGGTGCTTTTATACTTTTATATTGAAGCTTATATTTAGGTCCAGTTTGCCCACAATTCACTGACCTTGAAAGTTTACCATTCAGTCCATCCAAACTACCTTTTATTCTACCTGACAAATTCTTGTCCATCTTTCAACTGCCATTTCAAATACTGTCTTTACCATAATGTACTATCTGGGCTTCATACAGCTGGATGTTGTACTTTCTGGCCCTTTGTATTTCTTTTGTGACATCTACACTATTGGCTAGTCTTTGGAACAGAGATTGCATCTTCAACTTTATCACTATATCTGTATAATACCTAGTTAGCAGTGCCATGTACCTTATACAACTTCATAAATACTATTCATTGCTTTTGGTCTTTGGCTCCAACATCTGGCAGTTCTAGGGTTCCTCTTGTGATTGTCACCACATAACCTAAAGGGCCTGCATTTTGCAACTAAGATCTTCTTTCTCCTTAAATGCATTGATGATCCAGAAATATACAGAAATTATTTAACTGTATTTTTTTTAGGTAGGTAAAATACATCATCCAAATATTTTTTTCAGCAAGTGTAAAATTACTCTCTAATCCTGGAGACCATAAGAGGGCCCAGAAAGTAAGAATCAATAATTCTAGATCTCTATGCAATTATCCAATGCTCTTCTGGATTTATATCTAAGATACAGAACAAAATTCCCTCAGCATGTACAACTATCACTATGAAGAAAAAAATATACGAGGAACTTGTTGAATATAAAATTGAGGATCTTAAAGTACTTCATGAGCGAGGGACAGAAATGACTGAGTTGACTCTCAAATTAAATTGCATTCTGTTATCAAATACTTCAACATGGTTTATGACTTTGTAAAACATTGTAGGAGTTGCTAGAGTAGGGATAATGGCTTATCTGAATCAATCCCACAGAATCAATCCCCAAATACTCCATGGAGATAGTTCTTATTTACTTGCAGCACTAATAGCATGTTGTTTTACTAAACTAGATATAAGTGAATTCAGTTTAGAGAGATCACTCTGACAACAATATGGAAGCTGGACTGGAAAAGCTGGAGAGTAGATGCCAGCAGAGCAGTCCGAAGACTGTTACAACAGTCTCAGAGAGTTTTATTAAGCCAAAGGAAATCAATTTCCATGTTTCCACATTATAAGCACTTATCAGCATCTCAGCATCATGAAACAGAAGAACAACATTTCAGATTTTGGGCCTGCATAGTATTGGGCATTCCCCTCTTACAAACATTTACAAATATACACATGAAGTCTTAGGGTTTTAAGACATGTTAATAGTGCTGAAAATGTCTCACCTTGTGAAATAGTCTCTAAGATAAATAAGGGGAGCTACACATGGGCAATAAATAAAGAGGGATAAATGAGATCATTTTGAAAAATGATAGATAGGCCTACATATCATAAGGTTTTAGCTGAAGTTACATTTACCAAATTAAGGAGAATCCCTAATTGCTTCTTAATTAAGGAAACCAAAATAAGGAGAGTAGGAAGATGCTGGTCAGGGCAGAGAGCATGAGAAAAACAACTGAGAAATGGAAATTTCCAAGAGATCATTAATGCTCTGGCAACCAGGGCAGGTGAAGATTTGACTCAAAATATAGAGGAATTCAAGAGGAGAAGGGCTGCCAGAAAGGCCCAAGTGCAGGCTCCTGAGAAAAATGTGGGAGAGACAAAGCAGAATCCCTTGGTGCATTAATTGTTGTGGAAAAAGGTGAAGTAAAATGTGCTGAGGGAAAACTCTTCAGGATGTAAAAGATTAAAAGCCATTTGGTGAAAGTTAGGAGGCCGGGAATCTGGGGAGACAAGCTATCTATTGAGCACTCAAGGGCACTTCAGGCTTGGTGCCCCAGCATTCCTTTTAGAAGGATGGGTGGGTCCTGGTAAGGACAAGCAAGCAAGACTAGAAGCGAACAACAGAACTGGATAATGTAACAGAATTGTCAATAACTTAATCCACTTAACAAATGTGTTGGTTGGGTCCTTTGATAGCAAATGCTGAAAAGTTAGAAGTGGTAAAGATGTACTGGAAGGTAACATCTATTAAAAGAAAAGGGAGGCAATAGAACTGGGCAGGGAGTTGCTGAACTGTGATGCCGCTCTGAGAAAATTTCTGCTAGTCCAAAAGTGAGCTCCAGAGTAAAATTTGCCCATAAGAGGAGTTCTTTGTTGGACAGAAATGATGGAACCCTTTTACAGCAGTTTTGTTCCATCGTCAGCTGGAATCACCCTGAGAGAAGTTCCTCACACCTGGGCTGTCATTTCCTAAATATGAGCAGCACAGCCAGTTTACCTCTTGTGTCACAGATTTACTTCTTCATTCCTGTGCGGAGTAGCTTACACAGGGTTCCAGTGAACCTTGCATACAGAGGACAAACTTAGAAGAAGGAGATTGGTGGAACAAACTATAGCTGCTGTTGCTGCAATTGGTTTCAACGCAGTAACTGGTAACAATTGTTTCCCCCTTCACCAACTGTTCTAAGTTCTCTTCCACCCTTAGTTATCTGCTGAGGGTGGTAGTTTACCTGCTGGTGTGGCCAAAGCTTTCATTCTTGAGGGTCCTGAGCCTTTGGTAACCATACTTTTCTGGGGCCAGAGTTGATAGGGCAGAGTCATCCATTTATTGCCAAAATTGGGCAAGTGAATACTGGTAGGTGCCCAAGTGGATCACCTGAATTCCATACATATTCCTCGCGGCCTCTATTGGGTAAAACAGCCCTATCTATCCTGCTGAATAGGATCAATAGTTCCTACCAACATGGTGATCCCTCTTCTGGCCTGCTAGTTCAAGGTCATTAAGAAGTCTAAAGTGTGCAGGTGTTAGTTGTATCTTGTAGTTTACTGGGACTCTTGCTGTGTCCCCTGCTAAGGGTGTGCCCTCTTCGGTAACTAGGACCTCCAGCTTTGTAAAGATGAGAACTATGGTACGCAAAACACAAAGTCTCCCTGTGATTCATTAAAATAATTATAAGTATAGCTATTCCTGCTTTTACTCTGGTTCCTACTGGGGACACAGTGTTAAACAGAGGCATTCTACCCTTTCATAATACTGCCTCTGAGCTTGTGCTTCAGTTGCACCTTCATCAGATTGTTCACATGTTTTATCAGACCAGTATATCCTGGGTGGTGCAGAATACGATATGACCAATTGATCCTGTGTAAATAGGTCTACTCCAACACTTCTTTTGATGTTAAATATACCCATTGGCCAGATGCCATGTTTCATGGGATTCAATGCCTATGGATAAGGCACTTTCTAAATCCCTGGAGACTGGTACTGGCTGAGGTTCTGTGGACTGGAAGGGTATCTCCACCTGTAATACATATCCATTCCTATGGGAACAACAAACAGCCCTTCTAGGATGGAAGAGGTCCAGTCTACTCAACTTGCCACCAAGTGGCTAGTAGGTCTCCTCAAAAAATAGTGCCATATTGGGGGGTTCAGCTTTGGTCTCTGTTACTGAAAGGTTATATATAAGAGCTGTCAGAGGCTAGATTAGCCTATGTTAATGATCCTAGCATAACCTTCTTTACTGCCACCACAGGTTCCTTTGTTCATATTTCTATCATGCCAGCAATGGCTGACTGCTGACAAAGGATAACTCATACCAAATGGATAAGCCATTTTTTTTTTTTGGGGGGGCCTTTTTTTTTTATTAATTAAAAAAAGAATTAACAAAACAATTAGAAATCATTCCAATCTACATGTACAATCAGTAATTCTTAATAACATCACATAGTTGCATATTCATCATTTCTTAGTACATTTGCATCGATTTAGAAAAAGAAATAAAAAGACAACAGAATAAGAATTAAAACAATAATAGAAAGAAAAAGGAAAAAAAAAACAAACAAAAACAAAAACAAAAAACCTATACCTCACATGCAGCTTCATTCAGTGTTTTAACATAATTGCATTACAATTGGGTAGTATTGTGCTGTCCATTTCTGAGTTTTTATATCCAGTCCCGTTGTACAGTCTGTATCCCTTCAGCTCCAATTATCCCTTCTCTTTTTTTTTTTTTTAATTAACGGAAAAAAAGAAATTAACCCAACATTTAGAGATCATACCATTCTACATATGCAATCATTAATTCTTAACATCATCACATAGATGCATGATCATTTCTTAGTACATATGCATTGGTTTAGAAGAACTAGCAACATAACCGAAAAAGATATAGAATGTTAATATAGAGAAAAAAATAAAAGTAACAATAGTAAAATCAAAACAAAACAAAACAAAACAAAACAAAAACCTATAGCTCAGATGCAGCTTCATTCAGTGTTTTAACATGATTTCTTTACAATTAGGTATTATTGTGCTGTCCATTTTTGAGTTTTTGTATCTAGTCCTGTTACACCGTCTGTATCCCTTCAACTCCAATTGGCCATTATCTTACCCTGTTTCTACCTCCTGCTGGACTCTGTTATCAAGGACATATTCCAAATTTATTCTCGAATGTCTGTTCACATCAGTGGGACCATACAGTATTTGTCCTTTAGTTTTTGGCTAGACTCACTCAGCATAATGTTCTCTAGGTCCATCCATGTTATTACATGCTTCATAAGTTTATCCTGTCTTAAAGCTGCATAGTATTCCATCGTATGTATATACCACAGTTTGTTTAGCCACTCTTCTGTTGATGGAGATTTCGGCTGTTTCCATCTCTTTGCAATTGTAAATAACGCTGCTATAAACATTGGTGTGCAAATGTCCGTTTGAGTTTTTGCCCTTAAGTCCTTTGAGTAGATTCCCAGCAATGGTATTGCTGGGTCGTATGGCAATTCTATATTCAGCTTTATGAGGAACCGCCAAACTGCCTTCCACAGTGGTTGCACCATTTGACATTCCCACCAACAGTGGATAAGTGTGCCTCTTTCTCCGCATCCTCTCCAGCACTTGTCATTTTCTGTTTTGTTGATAATGGCCATTCTGGTGGGTGTGAGATGATATCTCATTGTGGTTTTGATTTGCATTTCTCTAATGGCCAGGGACATTGAGCATCTCTTCATGTGCCTTTTGGCCATTTGTATTTCCTCTTCTGATAGGTGTCTGTTCAAGTCTTTTTCCCATTTTGTAATTGGGTTGGCTGTCTTTTTGTTGTTGAGATGAACAATCTCTTTATAAATTCTGGATACTAGACCTTTATCTGATATATCATTTCCAAATATTGTCTCCCATTGTGAAGGCTGTCTTTCTACTTTCTTGATGAAGTTCTTTGATGCACAAAAGTGTTTAATTTTGAGGAGTTCCCATTTATTTATTTCCTTCTTCAGTGCTCTTGCTTTAGGTTTAAGGTCCATAAAACCGCCTCCAGTTGTAAGATCCATAAGATATCTCCCAACATTTTCCTCTAACTGTTTTATGGTCTTAGACCTAATGTTTAGATCTTTGATCCATTTTGAGTTAATTTTTGTATAGGGTGTGAGAGATGGGTCTTCTTTCATTCTTTTGCACATGGATATCCAGTTCTCTAGGCACCATTTATTGAAGAGACTGTTCTGTCCCAGGTGAGTTGGCTTGACTGCCTTATCAAAGATCAAATGTCCATAGATGAGAGGGTCTATATCTGAGCACTCTATTCGATTCCATTGGTCGATATACCTATCTTTATGCCAATACCATTCTGTTTTGACCACTGTGGCTTCATAATATGCCTTAAAGTCCGGCATCGCGAGACCTCCAGCTTCTTCTTTTTTCCTCAAGATGTTTTTAGCAATTCGGGGCACCCTGCCCGTCCAGATAAATTTGCTTATTGGTTTTTCTATTTCTGAAAAATAAGTTGTTGGGATTTTGATTGGTATTGCATTGAATCTGTAGATCAATTTAGGTAGGATTGACATCTTAACTATATTTAGTCTTCCAATCCATGAACACGGTATGCCCTTCCATCTATTTCGGTCTTCTGTGATTTCTTTTAGCAGTTTTTTGTAGTTTTCTTTATATAGGTTTTTTGTCTCTTTAGTTAAATTTATTCCTAGGTAATTTATTCTTTTAGTTGCAATTGTAAATGGGATTCGTTTCTTGATTTCCCCCTCAGCTTGTTCATTACTAGTGTATAGAAATGCTACAGATTTTTGAATGTTGATCTTGTAACCTGCTACTTTGCTGTACTCATTTATTAGCGCTAGTAGTTTTGTTGTGGATTTTTCTGGGTTTTCGACGTATAGTATCATATCGTCTGCAAACAGTGATAGTTTTACTTCTTCCTTTCCAATTTTGATGCCTTGTATTTCTTTTTCTTGTCTAATTGCTCTGGCTAGAACCTCCAACACAATGTTGAATAATAGTGGTGATAGTGGACATCCTTGTCTTGTTCCTGATCTTAGGGGGAAAGTTTTCAATTTTTCCCCATTGAGGATGATATTAGCTGTGGGTTTTTCATATATTCCCTCTATCATTTTAAGGAAGTTCCCTTGTATTCCTATCTTTTGAAGTGTTTTCAACAGGAAAGGATGTTGAATCTTGTCGAATGCCTTCTCTGCATCAATTGAGATGATCATGTGATTTTTCTGCTTTGATTTGTTGATATGGTGTATCACATTAATTGATTTTCTTATGTTGAACCATCCTTGCATACCTGGGATGAATCCTACTTGGTCATGATGTATAATTCTTTTAATGTGTTGTTGGATACGATTTGCTAGAATTTTATTGAGGATTTTTGCATCTGTATTCATTAGAGAGATTGGTCTGTAGTTTTCTTTTTTTGTAATATCTTTGCCTGGTTTTGGTATGAGGGTGATGTTGGCTTCATAGAATGAATTAGGCAGTTTTCCCTCCACTTCGATTTTTTTGAAGAGTTTGAGGAGAGTTGGTACTAATTCTTTCTGGAACGTTTGGTAGAATTCACATGTGAAGCCATCTGGTCCTGGACTTTTCTTTTTAGGAAGCTTTTGAATGACTAATTCAATTTCTTTACTTGTGATTGGTTTGTTGAGGTCATCTATGTCTTCTTGAGTCAAAGTTGGTTGTTCATGTCTTTCCAGGAACCCGTCCATTTCATCTAAATTGTTGTATTTATTAGCGTAAAGTTGTTCATAGTATCCTGTTATTACCTCCTTTATTTCTGTGAGGTCAGTAGTTATGTCTCCTCTTCCATTTCTGATTTTATTTATTTGCATCCTCTCTCTTCTTCTTTTTGTCAATCTTGATAGGGGCCCATCAATCTTACTGATTTTCTCATAGAACCAACTTCTGGTCTTATTGATTTTCTCTACTGTTTTCATATTTTCAATTTCATTTATTTCTGCTCTGATCTTTGTTATTTCTTTCCTTTTGCTTGCTTTGGGATTAGTTTGCTGTTCTTTCTCCAGTTCTTCCAATTGAACAGTTAATTCCTGCTTTTTTGCCTTTTCTTCTTTTCTGATATAGGCATTTAGGGCAATAAATTTCCCTCTTAGCACTGCCTTTGCTGCATCCCATAAGTTTTGATATGTTGTGTTTTCATTTTCATTTGCCTCGAGGTATTTACTAATTTCTCTTGCAATTTCTTCTTTGACCCACTCGTTGTTTAAGAGTGTGTTGTTGAGCCTCCATGTATTTGTGAATTTTCTGGCATTCCGCGTATTATTGATTTCCAACTTCATTCCTTTATGATCCGAGAAAGTGTTGTGTATGATTTCAATCTTTTTAAATTTGTTAAGACTTGCTTTGTGACCCAGCATATGGTCTATCTTTGAGAATGATCCGTGAGCACTTGAGAAAAAGGTGTATCCTGCTGTTGTGGGATGTAATGTCCTATAGATGTCTGTTAAGTCTAGCTCCTTTATAGTAATATTCAGATTCTCTATTTCTTTATTGATCCTCTGTCTAGATGTTCTGTCCATTGATGAGAGTGGGGAATTGAAGTCTCCAACTATTATGGTATTTGTGTCTATTTCCCTTTTCAGTGTTTGCAGTGTATTCCTCACGTATTTTGGGGCATTCTGGTTCGGTGCATAAATATTTATGATTGTTATGTCTTCTTGTTTAATTGTTCCTTTTATTAGTATATAGTGTCCTTCTTTGTCTCTTTTAACTGTTTTACATTTGAAGTCTAACTTGTTGGATATTAGTATAGCCACTCCTGCTATTTTCTGGTTGTTATTTGCATGAAATATCTTTTCCCAACCTTTCACTTTCAACCTATGTTTATCTTTGGGTCTAAGATGTGTTTCCTGTAGACAGCATATAGAAGGATCCTGTTTTTTAATCCATTCTGCCAATCTATGTCTTTTGATTGGGGAATTCAGTCCATTAACATTTAGTGTTATTACTGTTTGGATAATATTTTCCTCTGCCATTTTGCCTTTTGTATTATATATATCATATCTGACTTTCCTTCTTTCTACACTCTTCTCCATACCTCTCTCTTCTGTCTTTTCGGTTCTGACTCTAGTGCTCCCTTTAGTATTTCTTGCAGAGCTGGTCTCTTGGTCACAAATTCTCTCAGTGACTTTTTGTCTGAGAATGTTTTAATTTCTCCCTCATTTTTGAAGGACAATTTTGCTGGATATAGGAGTCTTGGCTGGCAGTTTTTCTCTTTTAATAACTTAAATATATCATCCCACTGTCTTCTAGCCTCCATGGTTTCTGCTGAGAAATCTACACATAGTCTTATTGGGTTTCCCTTGTATGTGATGGATTGTTTTTCCCTTGCTGCTTTCAAGATCCTCTCTTTCTCTTTGACCTCTGACATTCTAACTAGTAAGTGTCTTGGGGAACGCCTATTTGGGTCTAATCTCTTTGGGGTGCGCTGCACTTCTTGGATCTGTAATTTTAGGTCTTTCATAAGAGTTGGGAAATTTTCAGTGAAAATTTCTTCCATTATTTTTTCTCCTCCTTTTCCCTTCTCTTCTCCTTCTGGGACACCCACAACACGTATATTTGTGCGGTTCATATTGTCCTTGAGTTCCCTGATACCCTGTTCAAATTTTTCCATTCTTTTCCCGATAGTTTCTGTTTGTTTTTGGAATTCAGATGTTCCATCCTCCAAATCACTAATTCTATCTTCTGTCTCTTTGAATCTATCATTGTAGGTATCCATTGTTTTTTCTATCTTTTCTACTTTGTCCTTCACTTCCATAAGTTCTGTGATTTGTTTTTTCAGTTTTTCTATTTCTTCTTTATGTTCAGCCCATGTCTTCTTCATGTCCTCCCTCAATTTATCGATTTCGTTTTTGAAGAGGTTTTCCATTTCTGTTCGTATATTTAGCATTAGTTGTCTCAGCTCCTGTATCTCATTTGAACTATTGGTTTGTTCCTTTGACTGGGCCATATTTTCAATTATTTGAGCGTGATCCGTTATCTTCTGTTGGTGTCTGCGCATTTAGACAGATTTCCCTGGGTATTGGATCCAAAAGTTTGGAAGATTTTTCTGTGAAATCTCTGGGTTCTGTTTTTCTTATCCTGCCCAGTAGGTGGCGCTCGTGGCACACGTTTGTCTGCGGGTCCCACCAGTAAAAGGTGCTGTGGGACCTTAAACTTTGGGAAACTCTTGCCGTCCGGGGGGTTCGCTAGCCGGCCCGGGGTCCGAACGCAGGGAGGGTTGCTGGTCGCCGCAGCCCGGGAAAGAGCCCGTCCGAATTTCCTAGTCGGCCCTGGGCGACAAGCGTGGCGGGAGGGCGCCAGCGGCAGCGGCCTGCCCGGGAGAGTGCACGTTCCCCGGGAGTCACGGGTTTGGAAGGGGCCTCCCCCACCCGTCACCGTTCTCCGCGACCTGGGGATTTCTGATCCAATTCTCTCAGTTGGTCCGGGGGGCTGCGCGTGGTGTGGGCGCTAGCCACCTTGGTTTCAGGGGACCGCCTCTCCAATTCTCCCAGCCGGCCCAAGAAGGGGGAAGGGAGTTACTCCGGCCCAGGAAGGGGGAAGGGAGCGCCACCCGCGCGCCTCGGCGATCTCACCCGAGCTGCTTCTCTCAGCCAGCCAGCTGTTCCAGGATGGGGTACGCTGTCTTTTTTATCTCTGTTGTGGCTTTGGGCGCTTTCTGTATCGTTTCTACTCCCCTAGTAGCTGTCCTGGAGAAGAAACTAAGATCCGCGCGTCTTACTAAGCCGCCATCTTTAAGCCATTTTTTTTTATTTGATTGTTTAGTGCTTTTTCCATGACAGATGTTTCCTGGTGGGCATTAATATATTGCATGAAGATTTTTATACTTTTTGTGCCCATTCCTATATGTCTATCTACATACATCTATCCTAAACTTCCTTTTCTTTGATCTTCCAATCTTTTCCTTCATATATTTTAAACTTGGACCACTTTTTCCTTCGCACAAAAGAAATGCCAAGGTATACTTTCCACAGTTTTGCCTCTTGGGAGGATTTTCTCTTTTCACTGTCTCTCAAGGCCATCCCTGAGTTAGGTGGCTGTTGGTTGGGGCTTATACTCATATACTGAGCCAACCCATACCTAAACTAAGCTCAGAATTTTTCCTCCCTCTTTAGCTTATCATACCATATACCCTTGAAACCATTAGTCTGAGCTGTATGAGCTGCTGGTATGACTGTGGTTGGTGACACAAGGGCCTGAGCTGTCTTCTCATGAAGATTGCTTGTGCTCCCTGATCTTGTTTGTGCTTGGTCTTGAATTTGCTATTTCATCTATTCTAGCTTGCAAGCTGCTGGAATGCAATATACCAGAAACAGAATGACTTTTAAAAAGGGGTATTTATTAAGTTGCAAGTTTACAGTTCTAAGGCCATGAAAATGTCCAAATTAAAGCAATGCGATAGAAATGTCCAATCCAAGGCATTCAGGGAAAGATACCTTGGTTCAAGAAGACTGATGACATTCAGGGTTTCTCTCTCAGCTGGGTAGGCAAGTGGCGAGATCTGCTAGCTTTCTCTTCAATGGGACTCTGTCTGTACTGTTGGCTCTGTCAGTTCTGGTGGCTCTCATGACTCTAAAGCTTTTTCCAAAATAATTCCCTCTTAAAGGGCTCCAGTAAGCAACCTTACCTTGAATAGATGGAAACACATCCCCATGGAAACCATCTAATCAAAAGTAAACACCTACAATTGGGTGGGTCACATCTCCATGTGAACAATCAAAAATCTCCCACCCAGCAATATTGAACGAGTATTAAAGAACTTGGCTTTTCTGGGAGTACACAAAAGATTGAAACTGGCGCACCATCTTACTGTGGATTTCTGTGAGCCTGCCAGGCTTACTGACTTGGAGAGTCCCAAAGACACAGCTCATTATGGGCACTTTTGAGTGCATGGGCAAGGTGTACCATGGTTAGGCATTTCATTTATACCAAAGTCCAGGAATATGACAAGAGCAGTTTTCAAAGGGTGGTTAATTCTCTGCTGCATATGGCTTATCCTTGTGCCAGAATCCCTGGATCCTCTGTGGTGAATATGTATGGTTGTCCATTTCATATGGATGGCTATTTCTGACATTTTTCATGACTGGGATAGAAAATAATCCATTTCTGAATCAATAGCCGAATATCATGCAACTGAGGCCTTATTAATCCACTTTAGCAGTGATATCACAATTAGACATAAATTCTGATCAGGTCAGGACTACCACTTGATTGTAGTCTATAATCATTTTCTTGCATCCATCTGGTGTCTGCAGGGAACATTCTTGGTAATAAGATAGAGATATAATAGGAACTACCACACTTGTTTCATTTACATCTTTAATTCTGGCACTGGTCTTCACCATGACCTTGGAAATATGGTATTGTTTTTTATATTCTGCTTTGGCTAGGGTGTTGGGGGAAGTTTCAGAAGCTTCCACTTGAGCTTTGGGGAACAGCTATCATAGTGGGTTGTACTGGTTTGAAATGATGCATGTCCCCTAGAAAAGCCATGTTTTAATCTAAATCCCATTTCATAAAGGCAGAATAATCCCTATTCAATACCGTATGTTTGAAACTGTGATCAGATCATCTCCCTGGAGATGTGATTTAATCAAGCGTGGTTGTTAAGCTGGATTGGGTGACAACATGTGTTTACCCATTTGGGTGGGTCTTGATAAGTTTCTGGAATCCTATAAAAGAGGAAACATTTTGGAGAATGAAGGAGATTCAGAGAGAGCAGAGAATGCTACAGCACCATGAAGCAGAGAGTCTATCAGCCAGCACTTTGGAGATGAAGAAGGAAAATGCCTCCTGGAGAGCTTCATGAAACAGGAAGCCAGGAGAAGAAGTTAGCAAATGATGCCGTGTTTGCCATGTGCCCTTCCAGATGAGAGAGGAACCCTGAACTTCCTCAGCCTTCTTGTACCAAGGTATCTTTCTCTGGGTGCCTTAGATTGGACATTTCTATAGACTTGTTTTAAATTGGGACATTTTCTTGGCCTTAGAACTGTAAACTAGCAATTTATCGAATTCCCCTTTTTAAAAGTCATTCTGTTTCTGGTATATTGCATTCCGGCAGCTAGCAAACTAGAACAGCAGGCATGCTCAAAGGCAGATTGAAGTTTACTTCAACTTCCACATTATTAATCCCAATTCTACAGTATTGATACCAGAAATGGTATCAATTCTACCAGAAATGATAGCCAAGTGGGTTTAGGGATTCAGTAGATCAATCATAAGCTGAATTTTGACCACGACTCCACTTATCACTGTTTCCCCAAAGTCCCCACTTTAAATAGGGATCATGACAGTACTTCAGGTCTGAATTATCTTCTTTCCCCAATGTGCAGTCACCTCAGTATATGGCATTGGTCTCCCTTATGAAGAACTGGGGGAATCAGTTCATATAAACTTGCTGAGATGTTTCACGGTCCTTTGTTCTGGTGATTTGACCACATCTTTACTCATCAGATTTTTAGTCTGAAGGCTAACTGAAGTCTTGGAACTGGCAAGGGATTTAAACTTTTTATTGGGCTGATCACCCTCAATCTCCTAATCATCCATCCTTTCTTTCTTTTTGTTATGTATATTTTGAGTGGTACCCTCATTGGCCATCCATCTATTTGGATGACTCTGAGAGAGTCATGTTCTATAAACTATCTCTACAGCCCTCTATAAGTCAAGCCCCTTGGGCTGCGACTATGAGCTCTCTCACTTTTGTAATAATTGATAAACCCTGGCTTCTGGAAGTTAAGTGTGTTACCAAATGGCCTCTATTGCTTTGGGGCAGCCCCATATCCCCCACTGCTATCAATAAGTAAAGTTCAGTGACAGCGTCTCCTACTGTCAGCCTAGGCCTGCAGAAGAGAACCACCACTGAACTTCTAAGGGATGCTGGTGTCTCCTCACTTGCCCATTCCTGATGGTCTTGGTGTATAGTATGCCTTTTCAGCCTTCCCATGGAATATAATTTGCTGGTGGGTCTTTTGGCTCCATGTAATATATTAATTCTAGCAATACCTACTTTCCTGGGCCTTTTAATTATTTCCTTCCCAATCTGCCATGGCGATTCAGGCATTTCAACTTCACACAGCAGGCAACAGACTTCTAGGGTTCATTCTAGTAGTGATTTACACCACCTCCTGAGGTTCTTGTTTGGGTGTAAATCTCATATCTGTGAGAGCTCCTCCAAGTTAATAAATTCTTCCTTATCTAGTCTTACATTCCAGCCCTTTGATCAACCATTCTCAAAATCCATTCCCACTTTTACTTCCTTGACTCCTGCCAGTATATTTTGGTTCATTCCTGCAGCCTCTTTGGGATATAATTCTTTTCCTCCCTTATAAGGCCCTGTACATCCCAGCTGGGTTAATGTACTCCAAGGTATTGATCCAGTAGCTAGGAAAGGGGGTGACCATACATCCCAAGTAGATCTGTTGTCTTCTGAGTAGCAGTCCTCTGAAGCATCTTCCCTATCAAAGGATTGCTGTATATTAATAGGGAGAGGACACCCCTGCAAGTTCTGAGGATTCAGAGAAGTCTGGGGAACCATAATCTTTAGGTGCCTCCACTTAGCTGTGCTTAGCCTGTGTCCAGTCCCAGGTTTTCATGGCCCGCCCTCTCCTTCCCTCATTTTTAAATGCCTGAATCATTGCAACTGCCAGGACATTTCCCTCCTCCAGAACACCCTCGCAATTTACTACCTGGGAAAGTTTTAGCATTTGAGCTGCTATCTTGCAGCAGAGACTATCTGTGCCCCACATATGGCCTGGATTGGGTTTCTCATTGTCATTAGCCAGTGAGGGATTTAATCCCCACATCTCTACTTAGGGCCTGCTTTCTTGGACCACATCTGGTACCACTGTGTCACTAGGGCCCTCCATGGAGCAGAGACTGGGATGGTATTTAAAAGTATGAAAGGTTTATTGGCAGTAGCACCTGTGAAAGGGAATGGGCAGAAGCAGGATTGGCGGAGGGAGATGTCAGACCATGATGCCTCTCAGACAAAGTCTCTGCCAGCCAAGCAGGGAGTTTCACAGAAATTATTCTCCATGAGATTTGAACTAGGTAGGCCATTTTACCACAGACTTGTCCTGTCATTGATTGTGTCTACCCAAGAAGAATGTGATAGCTCAAAATGAAGGCAGATGTGAAGGAGTGACTAGCTGAAGGCTGTCAGCTAGCCATACTTATCAAAGACAGGCAGGAAATTCTTTCTTGAAGGGGGCAATGAGGGGTCATCTCCATTGGCAGTGCCGTATGCCACCTCCGATAGAAAATGTATAGATTGCAATGATGTGATCTGAAGCTTGGTATCAGGAAAATTCAGCAATTATTTTGTACCCAGTGTGCTATCTATAGAGTTAGGCAAGCTCTATAAGTGGGGAATTGTTTCTCCCATTCTCAAAAGGAGGTAAGCAAGTTTGGCTGAAATGTAAGAACCTATTTCAAAACCAGTAGCAGGTGCTCTGTGTCTATTTTAAGAGATAGTTGTCTAGATAGATTTTTAGGGCAGATTTTTTCTTTGAACAGGGGCTACCACCCAAATATTGGATTTAGTTTTAGAAAGTCAACCTTTGAAGTGGAGACATTAGAAAAGCTCTTCTTCCCAAAGAGCTGAACTGATGTGTGCTATAGTAAAACAAAAACAAACTAACTAAACAAAAGCTTATTGTTGATGTAGGCGGATATATCTCGGGACTCTGTTCTTTGGAGGATTTTTTCCTATCTTCATAAAAGTTAATATCGCTTTTCAAGCACCATTAAAGTCCTGCTTAAGGAAGAATGTTTTCATTTCAGCTGTTACTTAAACTTTTTTTTGCATGGGCAGGCACGAGGAATTGAACCCGGGTCTCCAGCATCAGCTCTTGCTTATAGAAGACCATATAGGAAGAATCCTTGCATTACATCTCAGGAAGGACCTTAAACAAACCTGTCTGACTTGGAAACGCTCAGCTTGTATTGAAACAACCTTGTGGGATTGTTCAGGATGGAAGAGTCATCCGAGAATCACTTCCATATACCTTTCCCCTTTTCTCTCTCCACGACTACATGCCTATCCCATTGAAAGTATGGATTGGGCCTTCAAATGACTCCCCTGAGGGGATAAGCATCAAGGTCATCCTGTGCCAGTGATGAAAAGTAGAGACTGGTACAAGTCAGAGAGGAGTGGCAGTGGAGAGAACAGCTGTGGTAAACCTACTCAACATTTGGAACAGCTTTAGGCTGGGGGTTGTGAGTTTGAGAGGCACGGATTTGCTTGATTGGCTAATTTTCTCCAAAATCTCACTGCAGGAGCAGAGAGGATAGATGATTGGTGTAACTGTCATGGATCTCATGTACCTTAGATAATACCTCTTAGAACCTCTTCCTCCACCTCATTTGCTGCGAAGCCCAATGTTGCTCAGGTGAGAGTTCTTCCTGCAGATTTTCTTAACAGATTCCATTTGATGAGGACCTTTCTGCGACCTGTCTTGAAGCAGCAGATGATGTGATAATGATTTACCTCCTTCTAAGACTCATGTCCTTTTGTCCTTTCTCTTAAGGCCCTGTATTTGTGTCTTCCAGATATACCTTTAGGCTCTGTTTTTTTGAGAACTCAAGAACTCAGCTAAGCAGTAAGATTGATCAAAGGTAGGTTTTTCCAGCCAGATATGGAAGAAGGGCAATATGTTGGTAGTTAGTGAGACTATTTCAATATATCACTGGTTATGAGGATCAAGCCATCACACCAGCATGGTTTGAGGCTTGTTGAAAAGGGGAAAAACAGTGATCAACAGTACTAGAGGATAGTAATTAGAAATCTGTAGTTGTTGATAACCCAAATATTTTACGCAAGGCTGTGGAATTCCCAAAACATTCACCCTATGAAATGTTTTCAGACTCAGATACATGCATGTATATTCAAAGTTTCGGTGGGGTGCCAGTTCACAAGAAGTGTAGGGACCAAACTAAAATATTATAGGTATAGCCCCCCACTTGTTGTAGCCAGTCTCCAGGATTGCCCCCAATGATCCCTACCTCATGATGTTTACCCCCTTGTGTACTTTGTCCCATCCCTCATTGTACCAAGTTTGATCTGTGTGATCAATTAGAT
The DNA here is from genome assembly GCF_023851605.1 of Tamandua tetradactyla. Lineage (NCBI taxonomy): Eukaryota > Metazoa > Chordata > Mammalia > Pilosa > Myrmecophagidae > Tamandua > Tamandua tetradactyla. Next base: position 60,230,255 of record NC_135340.1, read on the forward strand.
ATGATCAAGATTAAGTCATAAAAAATAGTGTGGCTTCATCTTGGTTGCCTTCTCTCTGTCTCTTGAATCACTTGTGTAGGGGCAGCCAGCTGCTACATTGTGAGCAGCCCTATGGAGAAATCTATATCTGAACCTTTTGCTGATGGCCAAGGTAGTGAGTGTGGAAGCAAATTCTTCTGTCTGAATAAAGCCTTCGAGGTCACTGAAGTCCTGGCCCAGCTTGACTGCAAACTCATAAGAGATCCTGAACCCAAACCACCCAACTCAACCACTCCTGGATTCATTACCTTGAGAGATTATGTGTTTGTAGTTTTAGGCTGCTAAGTTTTAAAGAAATTCATTATATAGTATAAGATAACCAGTGCATTGCTTGATACACCAAACAGATGGCTCCTCCCTCCTTTTTGCTTTGAAATTATGCTTCCACCATTACAAAGATCTTCTTATTGAATTTTATTCTGACAGCCATTCCTGTAAACAATTCCAGGTAAATAAACCAGCTGTAGAAAAATGTTTTCAGAGAGGCCAAAGAGCTTCCAAATTCCATTGAAAAAAACAGCTGTTAAATCCATTTACAATGTGTCTTTCTGCCAAGTAGATAAAATCCAGTCCTGAGTTTGTGACCAGTGAATACCAAATGAAGGCAGATAGTCATCATATTCTTCATCTCTCCCATAGAATCTGAACAAAAATAATGGAGACCTGAGTTTGTGACAGGAATTATGATCTCAGTCCAGTCACCATTTTTGACCATTTCTTGTTCTTACTAATTTTCTGAAAGATTGGATAGCTCTATGGAAAGTGAATCTTTATAAAACTAGACCTGTGCCACATCCAGCCAGAGATCAGGTATAAACATTGAAGGGTACAAGGCCCTGTAGGTTTAGGTTAGCACGACATAAATGATGGTTTTTGTGTTCTTTTATATGCTGCATAATAGATCATCACATCTTTAGTGGCTTAAAGTAATTCAAATTTATTAGCTTGCAGTTTTTGTGGGTCAGGAATCTGGACATAGGTTAGCTAGTTTCTGCTTACACTATCTCCAGGCTGAAATTAAGATATTGGTTAGGGCTTTAGGGCTATGGTCTCATCTGATGCTTAAGGTCCCCTCCCAGTTCATTGGTTGATGGCAGAATTCAGTTCCTTGTGTTTGTAGGATGAAGGCCGTCTGCTCCCGGAGACCGCTTGCTGCTAGATGTGTCCTTCTCCACAACATGGCAGTTTGCATTTTTGCAGCAAAAAAGGAGAAAATTTCTGCTGCTTGGCATATCTCTTATTCTTCTGTTTTTGAACTCTAGAACCTCTTATAGGGCAAGCCCACCAGCGTAATCTCTCTTTTGATGAACTCAAAGTCAACTGATTAAGGACTTAGTTACATTTGAAAAGTACCTTTATCGGTGCCATATAATGCAGCCTAATTTTGAGGGTGAAATTCTATCATATTCACAAGTCCTGCCCACATTCAGATGGGGTGGTGGTGGTTTCTACAAGGCATGATTGTCAGGGATTGGGAATCTTGGGGGGCATTTAGAATTATGCCTTTTACAGTGTTCCTGGAAACATCTTCAGATAAGAGTAATTGACCTGATACTAGATTTTATTCCTAATGCCCATGATATTTTACTCTTAAGGAAAGAAGCTTCTAAAATGACCCTTCTCCCATAAGGCCAAGATGGTGGGAATGTATGGGGGAGTGGCTCATCAGATGTTTTGACTGGGCATCTTTAGGGTGACTTGTTAACATCCTTCCTCAGGATCCCTAAGTGACTACCAGCCAAGGCCTGAGTAAGACAGAACCTTGGAAGCATGTGAATTTGCCTAATGAGGGATGTAATTAACAATATAAGAAGAAAGCTTATGGATTCAGGGATAAGAGTATGGTCATTTTCAAGAGATATCATTTCAAATATATTTAGTACCATTTTTCTTGCTGAAAACATTGATTATTCTTCTGGAACTTATTCTCATAAGAATTTTATGTAGGTTTTCAGAAATGTCCAGGAAAAAAGAGTTCCTTAATTAAGATTATCACCAATTAGACTGCCACATCATTTTAGAGTATGCATGATTCTGACTAGGCTCCTTATATAGTATAATTTCCAAATGGAAATTCTGATAAGGAAGTTTAGCCTATTTATTAAGGTCAAGTTCAGCCCAAATGATGAATGTTATTGTTAATGTCACTGTGAAAATAGAATTTGTCTTTTACCAATTGGATTTTGATTTGATGCTATAGTAAATAATTGTATACATCCAATAAGTGAGATAAGATTTCTAAGGTGGTCATTCAGTCCATATGAATAAAATGGCAGTGGTGGCTTGTGGCAGCCTAGATAAACCATACTGAAAGATTGGCTCCTATTACCTCAGGAATAGGAAGCAATACTTTAAAAAATGGTGGAATTCTAGGTAGAACAACATGAGGCAATTATAGGGGCCACATATAAGGACATTCAAAGTATTTGAGAATGCATGAGGACATGGGTTGACAATTAGAACCTAACATAACTGATGTTACTTCATGATCCATGGCTTCCCTTAGCTGAAGGCCCAAGGAATTTGATCATCGTGGCTAATACCTAAAGTAGCAATAGAAGTTACTTGTTTTTAGACATCTTCATCTATAGGTTGTATAATAAACTGACCCCATTAAATTTTTTTTATTAGAGAAGTTATAGGTTTATAGAAAGCTGCCCATATGCCTTGAGTCAGAAAGTTATGTCCCTGCAATTTCTATTGTTAAAATGAAAATGGTATCTATAGGATGGAGCCAAACTTGTGTTCCCTCTGGTGTATCCTATTTTTAGGAGGGGGCAGCCTCCTCTGTCATCTGTCCCTTGATGATTGCCATAATGTAGAAGAAGATCACCTATCTCCCAGACCCCGTGGCTACCTGAACAATCCCCTTGAGATAAAATTTGTGAGCAGCAAAGAAAACTCACGTGCTTTTTGGATAACAAAACCACCCTCAGATGTGATGGAGTTCACTGGAGAGTTGTTTTTTATCCCTTAGTCAGGACATCTCTGATAAAGGGAGGGGACCAAAGAGTCAGCACAATGGACTAGAACTTCAGGCCATCATCTTAGCACTGGATGCTCTGCCAACAATTGGCCCCAGCCATTTTTACTGACTCTTGGGGCATTGCCAATGTTCTGGCCATCTGCTCTGGTCAGTGGTAGCAACATTTCTTATTCAATGTTTTCCCCTTTGGTGTAAAGATATTTGCAAATCTCTTGCCTCATAGATACCCAAAATATAAATCAAGCTCATACTTTTCTCTGCACACGTTAAAGCCACAATACAAAGACCTCATCAAGAGACTTATTCTGTTTGAAGTTTTAAACATTATTAACAGTGACCAAGACACACAGTTTACTTCAAAATATACAATGTTGGGCTCTTGAACAAGACAGTCAATAGAACTTTTTACCTCCCCTGTAGGTTTCATAGAGCTTCATAATAGCTTTCTTGAGTTCAAATTCAATTAAATGAAACATGGCACATTTCAGTCATCAGACATCAGGGGTGAATTGTAATAACAGAGTCTGACTTCATTTTTGATGTTTGCCTATCCTTTTCCCCTCCTTTCCTCACATCTAGGCCACCTAATCAAAAGCCTGCACATGTCCCCCTTTGGCTCTGGCAGGAAGTTCAATCCACCAAGCCCCAGACTGTTTATGGGAACCCTCACTACAGCTCCATCTCCTTTAACCACAGTAAAACCCAAGCCAAGCCTCCCTTTCCTGCTGTCAGTCATTTTCAGACCTGCTTGGGACCTTTCTTGACTCTCCCAAGAAAGATTCATTGTGTGAGCAATAAATTTTTCATACTTTCTTGGTATGCATGTGTGGGGTTGTCTGTCTGTACATTCAAACCAAATTTTGAGTTGGGGAAGTCCATCTTGTCTCTGAGGTGTGACTATAACAGTTGCTTAGGCTACCGGGGCCTATAGGAATCATGAATCCTATAAATTTTGGCTCAAAAGAAAGGTGGTTTGTCTTTCTTCAAATGTTTTGAGTTTATTTTACGAACCAGTTGGTCAAACCCACCAGGAATTGTCTTCTTGGAAGTGCCCTGATACACTAGCTTCTTAGGAGAAAGTCTCCCTAGAAAACTTGATAGCTGCTGATCATTAAATTTTGTTTCTACCCAAATTGCTTCATGTACGTAGGACAGTGTGCCACTTCATCTCCGATATGGTTAATATAAAAATTATGTCAAAAGCAAAATATACTCACAAAATCACATATCAGAATCTTGTTCCTGCTGCTTCACCATATGTAGCAGAAGCTTGTCAAAAACTGATGATTTAAACTTCATTCCAAAGTCTCAGTCAAACAAACTTTTGGAGAATATGAATAGTTTAATTAGGATATATAATACAAATCAAAAGAAGATTGGATATTCAAAGAGAAGCACAGGTTCATCTCCAAGAAATGTCATTTCAAAGATGCAGTTCCATACTTTCAGTGAAATGCTGATTTCACTACCAGGCGTGCTCATGTAAGAATTTTGTGAAGTTTTTCAAAAGGAATCTCTAGCCTGATATTTCTTAAAAACAAATTTCTTTATAAAATTGTGTATGCTTCTGATTAATAGTTCAATGTTGGGGTGACTTCTGACTACAGGTGCTTTATGTAATATAAATCTTCACATATCCAACTAGGAAAAACTGAGCTTACCACCCTATCAAAATTTTTACTTTCATCATGAACAGTAAATGTTTTGTTAATGTCACTCTGGGAAGAATTTTGTTCTCATGATCAGATTCTGCCATTTATTCTACAGCCATTGATTATTACAGGTATTCATTAATTGTATAACATCTGTGATTGTCATTCTAATCTAGAGAGCTAAAATGACAGAATTGGGAGGGAGGATGGCAGCTCTAGCAGCTCATATGTGGTCCACCAGAATGGTGATTCCTGATGCACTTCAGGCCTTAGATACAGGAAGAAAGATATAGTCTGGTAGTGTTCCACCTGGTTGGGGTTTGTTTCTGGTGTGACAGTTGTGAACATACTTCAAGGAATCTTTGTACCCCAGTCCCTTGATTTGTAGTTGTATTGGCCTCTCGAGATTTGGTTTGTCCCACCTTCCCCCTGGGCGATGGCTTCTTACTCAAAAGGAAGGCTAGAATGTGTGCCAGGATTTTACACATTCTCCATTGTACCTCCCTAGTGCAAGTCACAATGGTTCAAGCATCTAAATCCAACCCATCCAGATCTGTAGAAGCTATGATACCTCATACCACTTCTGAACTCTCAGAAGCAGCACAATGTTCATGATGTATGGAATATAACTTCTTTAGTGGCTGCCCAGAGAGGCTGGGGAACAACATGTAGGATAGTTATCACCACATGGAACAAACTCTGTTGGAGAAAGGAAATGAGTGGGGCTTATCGGTTGACTTCTTTCAGACTCATTATCAGGCAAGATAATTTGTTCTACATGGAATGCAACAACTGGTTCTACTTTATTGTGAAGTTGTTGTAGGCTTGGTAACATACCCCCTCTTAGATGCTTGTCAATTCACTCTTGTTGTCCAGCTCATTAGAGTTTAAACCAACTCACATTCCCACATAGTGAGCAAAGAGTCAAAAACTTGGTAAATATGCTTCAAAATGATAGATACAGGAAAGTAAGAAGGATTTGTGAATGCAAGGCCATAGAGTTGTTGCTTAAAATTCTAAAAAGCCCCAGTTTATAGCTTGTGTAAAAGGCTCTGAAAGTGTTCTGAACTTCCATTTGAGTTTTCTGCTTTTTCGCTCATTTGCCCATGGAAGGTGTCTGTTCTCCTTGAGATCCCTCAGTACACCTGATTAAGGTTTGAAAAGAACAGTACCTAGTCCATATTTCTATCTGACACTGCCCTTGGAATGCATCAATCCTGACTACTCAGCCAGATTCTGGAAACCAGAAGCAATAGCCTCTTAGGATGTCAACAAACTATCACTACATTTTTACATGAACTCAGAAAGACCTCATGGTTACAAAGATGTTGAGAGAAGGTGATGAAGGCCTCTCCCATTTATTGTACAAGTCTCATCAATCTTTATCTGACTCTGGTAAAATTCAATAGAGTTTAATGTTTTTCACCCAACACCTGCCCCCTTCCCCCCACTCCCGATTCTGCTAACTTTTCACTCTGAGACTTTGCTAGAGAGACAGGTAAAGGTGACAGGAATCTCTTTCATGAAAACCTCTAATTGAATGAGGAATTAGACCAACTTGAGTGTTGTACTTTATCCCTTTCAGTTTTCCAGGGATACTGAGTTTTATTTACACAAGGGGAAAGTTCTGGAGGAGGATCTGAGGGAGGGAGAGAAAGAGTAGGCTGAAAGGTCCATGAAAGAGGGTAGCAGCAGATACCAGCTGAGAGCACTGCAGCTTTTCTATCTGGTCATCAGAACATTTAGGTTCAAATATTTTAGGGAAAGATTTATCAGGTTGATACTCAGGCTGCAACGATAGAGTATTATGGATAACACCCAAATCAACCCTGTAAAGCTGATTTTTTTATCTGGAATTGACAAGTATGACTTGTTTACATCATTGGCCAAAGTTATTCCTGTAGGCCAGAAGCTATTCACTCTGGAGAACAGCTGTTGTTCAGGGTTTAGCTAGTAAGATGTATCTAGTGGATGCTGTGATATGCCATTGAGATCCCTCTACAGGAACAAAGGGCTTATTACCCCAGCTTCTGGCAGTGTTGTAGGCTGGTAGTCATTCCCCAGCTGTCAGCCCTTTCAGGATTGCTTCAGCTGAAGAGCGCCACTTACCCAAGTTTATCCCTTCTTCTGGGGTGGCCTGCATCCAATGGTTTCATTTGTCTTTTGCCCCTTGGTTCAGATCTTGTGACTGTTGTGCCTTTAAGCGCAGCTCTAAATCTTAGAAGTTTCCTCAGCTAAGTAGACTACCGTCTTTGAGGTTCTAAACCACCTGTGGAATATTTCCCCTCAGGATCACAAAATCAGGCCGAGGTCATCTCAGTCCCCCTTCGGATGGCAGATGGACTCTGAGGCATGGCAGGCCTTTGCCTCTGTGAGGACCCAGACCTTTGAGACACAATCAAGTTCTGTTTACTTGTGGGGAAAGGGTGGTATTTTGGCCTTTTTAATATTTGAAATCCAGAGGCCCAGAGAGAGAGGCAGTGAAATCCCTGTTCTATTGAGGGAAAAGGGAGGAAATGTGAGAATGCAGGGCTACATGGCCTGCCATCTTGGAAGTAATGGTATAGATCACCTAGTCCTGAATTAGAAATACTGGAAATAGGATGTATTGACTCTTTGAAAAAAATTATTTCTTAGCTCTGTCAACTGAAAAGACCATCGCTAAAGATTGACAGCACCAGGAATAATGAGTATTCCCAATGCTCAGACTATGCTGTCTTAATGCTCCAGGTTCATCTCTATGTCCTGAGATGAGCTGTATTCCTGTCCCAGAAGTGGACTCAGACATTTGTTTAAGAAGCCATGGATTCTTTAAGTGGGAAGTATCTTGTCACACCAGAAAGCAGGGGAGCTGTTTATAGTGGAAAGTGTCAATGCTCCTTCCAGGTCTCTTAGGATTCATTTTACTGCCTCTGTGAGCCCTTCCCTGGCTTTGGTACGATACTGCTTTCAACAGCCAGTGCCTGCAACTTTCATCCAGAGAATCGCCATCTGGTGATGCTTAGTACACAGGCCATACAGCCAGAGGGTCTAGGAATTTATTCTCATATCCCCATGGAGGGCTTTACCTAGTCAGTGACTGGAATACAAATTATTCTTTAGTGTTTGCCCTAACTTAAAGCAAGCGACCTGGGCTTTCATAGTTCTGCTGTTATCTATAGATCAGGTTGAGGCTGGAAACTCACCTGAAATCATAACTTTGCTTGGGTTAGTCTCCATCCCTCATCCACTTACATTGTTTCCTAACTGGTTTCTCCCGAGAGCACGTGAATTCTTGTCTCAGGGTCAACTTCTGGGAAACACAGTCTAAGACATTGGGAAAGGTCCTGGGCATTCTAGTATTAAAAACACAAATAAAACTTTGACCATTGTTTAAGTTTCCTATACAAAAACATTGTGAAATTCAATGCTATCACATCAGTTGGTAGCTTAGAAATCCAAACAAGTGACTATAAATACAGGATGGGGCAGAGTTACATGGAAGCATCAGAAATACTCCTGAGGGTTGCGGTTACCACAAGCTGAATGCTAGTAGACAGAATTAGTAATAATAGAAAATAGTAAATGGTAGCCCTTGGATCTATTTGGTAAAATCTGATATTAGAGTCCTTATTTGGTTATACAATTTGGGGGCATTTAAAAAAATGTCATATCGGGCGGGCCGCGGTGGCTCAGCGGGCAAAGTGCTTGCCTGCCATGCCGGAGGACCTCGGTTCGATTCCCGGCCCCAGCCCATGTAAAAAAAATAAACAAACAAACAAAATACAATAAAACAAGAAAATGTTTAAAGATGTTTCCCTTTCTTCCTCCCTTCCTTCCTTCCATCCTTCCTTCCTTCTCTCTGTCTTTCCTTCCCTTCCTCCCTCTCTTTAAAAAAAAAAAAAAAAAAAAAAAAAAAATGTCATATGGTGAACCCGGGGGTATTCCAGAATAAGGGACATGGGTTATGTTAGATTATTTTACATATAAATTAAGAAGGATTAGGATGCTATAGAGCCTTTGTTTTCTCTTTGTCATCTCCCCATTTCTGAATTGGAGGAGATGCCCCACCATGGAGCATGGGATCTGGTTTCTTCAGATGCTACAAAGGAGCAGGATGATGCCACCCAGTAGAGCCTGATGGGATGAACCTAGAACAAGGGGAAACAGGAGAGAATTGGGAAGATAAATCCTTGTGTAAAATCTGCTCAAAAGTGCGGACTCTGTATGTAATCCTTCCAGAGAACTTCGAATCGTGCCTGTCAGGACACCCATGACTCTTCATGGCACATTGTACGGTGGCACTGGGCAGTGACAGATCACACTGAATCTTTGCTTACCTCACTTCTGTTTTTTTTCCTCATTTTTATTACCCAGGCCTTGCACCTTCCATAAGATGTCATCACTTTGATGATTAATCTTTGACTCTAGCTCTGCTCTGTAGAGAATACAGGCCAAGACATTTATTGATTATTTCCTTGGAGGCAACACAAAATGCTAAAAAAAGAGATTTCTAAGGAATTTCCTAAGGGAAAATGATTGGGTCTAGAATTCTATACCCCAAATATTTAAGTATAAACACAAAAATAGATCATTTCTGAGATATGACTTAATTAACCCTATGCTTCTCAATTTCGGAAGGATACTCTTTACATGTACATTTTTATTTCTTAGATTTTAGGAATAGTAGTGATGGAAAAAAATCAAAGTTAGTAAATGATATGGTTGTCAAGGTTAGTACAATCATTACAAAAGAATTTCTAAAGTAAAAGGTCCAAATTAATGAAGAAAAGAAAAAAAAATGTAATAAATGTAATAAGGCCATTTAAATAGAATGACAGGCAATTTGAAGTAGAATGATATATAAAAATATATCAGACAAATACTGAAAACTGTGAAAACTTTTTGGTCAATATTAATATTGTCACAAAGATACATATATGAAATGGGGCTAGAGGGAAATTTGATATTGATAAGATACATATCTTAAGGATATAAGAACATACTAAAATAAACAAAGCCAAAATTTTTAGATATGAAAAATTGACAAAATCATTCAGACTGTAATTTTAATATACTTGTCTTAGAAGATAGAAAATCCAAGCAGACCAAAAATCAGGTTAGAAATGATTTGAACCATTAATAACTTGTCTGATTGTAAAACTCAATTAAGGATAGTCAACAATTTCCAAAAAAAAATAGAAATTATGAAATCATATTCTGATTACAATGCAATAAGTCAGAAGTTATCAAAATAGAAAAAAAGTTCTCGGAACTCAAATGCACTTTCAAAATAAATTAGGTAATTTGTTTTATTTCTTAAATCCATTCAGAAATGAGCAAAATAAGAATACACTTTTAAGGATATGGAACTAAGAAGAAATTCTATGAAACATCATTCACTTATAAGAAAACAAGACAGATGGGGAAATAAAAGCCGTACATTCAGTTCAAGAACCTAGGGGAAAAACATTAACCCAAAGCTCCTGAAGTTGAAGGGATGAGGGAAATCCAAAAGACAAGCAAGGAAACCATAAGAAGTGCCTCTTTCAGAGTGTTCATAAACAGAGTCCTCTGGCAAAACCAGCTTTTCACCAAGGAATCTGAAAATATAGATGAAATGCATCATGCCCTGAGATGATATAACATTTTTATAATTGACCCAAGAAAAGGTTTAAAAACCCTGGCAGGAATGCCAGAGTGAGTAATAGGTTAGCATCACTCCCGATCCAGGTCTCCCTGATGTCTCGGTCGTTTTTGGAAACTGCAGAATTGGGGTCAGTGTAGATCGTGTGCCTGATATGGGCTGTGGAGCCCCTACCTACAGGAGTGCCCCTGGGTAGAGACACAAGTTAGGAGACAGGACTTGGTCCTGAATGATCAGAATGGTTTAAATCATTGTTGGAAGATAGAGGCTGTGGCTTATTTGGGTCAAGGTGACCCTCACATACATTGACTTTCATTCAGGACAGCCGTGCACCATCATGTGGGGGAGGCAGCAAAAGAAACCATATGCCTGGGTAGCTAATGTATCTCTGGATGAGGGGAAGATGTAGTTCTGAGGTGCATCCTTCTGTAAAGCTAAGTAACCAAAGTATTGGATTAATGCTATTGTGTCTCTTGAGTATGACAGCAGATGAGGATCTGTATTAGCTGCTAATGTTATTGGTTACCTCTGAAAAAAGCATAAGGTTTCAGTAACCAGTTTTAAGGAGATTTCAAGGAGCAGATTTTTTTTTGTTATTTAAATATTTCTAGAGCATAGAATAAGATGGAAATCTTATTAATTCATTTAAAAGGTTTATCATAACCTTTTTTACCTAATGGGAAAAGTTTGGCACATAAAAGAAAACTAGGCAATTTCAATTTTGATTAGAGGTATAGAACTCCTAAATAAAACATACTTGCAAATTTTGCTTATCTTTTAAAATTAAAAGTATATGCCATGCCAGAGACCTGGGTTCGATTTCTGGTGCCTGCCCATGCACCCCCCCCCCCCAAAAGCATTCCATTTGACAGCAATTCTATTTTTAAGAATTAATTTTATAGAATATTCACATAGGTATGTAATATACATGAGTGAGCAAATGGTTCATTATAGCATGATATGCATAGGAAAAAAATGAAATCAACCCAAATACCCACCAACAGGGAAATGGTTAAATGAATCACATTGTATTTATCTTACGGAATTTTGTATAGTTATTAAAGAGGTAGAACAACATAGAGTTATGAGGATTGAATGAGAATGGGTATATGTGTATGTATATGTTTGTATACCTATACATATATACATAGGCATTTATTTGTTTACACTTAGAGCATGGGATATGGGGCTGTAAGATTCAGCTTTTTGTCCTGATTATGCTATCTTTTGCAAATCTCCTAACCCTTTTAATCCCCCAAATTCCTTGATTCACAAGGATTTCCTGAAAACCAATGGAGAGTTTTTATTCAAGTATTATTTAGACTGTAATATATTGTTAAGATGTTAAAGATTAGAATGCTCAGGGATAGTAAAAATGATGAGTTTAAATTATGACAGTTTTCCAGGAATGCCTCAGATCCAATCAGTAGCCACATGAAGGGAGCATTGCCTGTGTCTGGAATACCTAAGAGACCAGCGACTGGCACATCAGTAAGTGCTAAAAGTATTTGCCATCACATCATACTACCTTCATATACCATCTTCAGGTATTACATCGCTCTTCTCACTATCTAAAAAGAATGGATTTAAGTGCAGTGCAGACCAATAAGTAATATTCTCTAAGACCATTCTCTATAGTTATATTTTATTTGTTTATGGTTTTTGGGGGTCTAGCAAAACTTATCATTAAGCTGTAATAGGGTAATTTAATTGATTTCCTAGTAGGCCCTTTAAAGGGATAACTGAAAGAAGTCAGACTCTATAGTCGCTAGTTAAATTAGAGTCACTCTGGCTAGACATAAGGATAGAATATAAATACCCAATCATACAAGGGAATACACGAGATTTTGTTCTATAAAGAGTCTGTCAGCAAAGTCAATTATTTTAGGGGAGTGTAGCAGTTAGACTGTGATATCAATTCTGAAATAGGGTTTTGAAATACTCCCTTTAACATGGCTATAGGATTTACTGAGTTTAAGAGTTAAAGCTAGTAAATGGTTACATGTCTGAGCCTCTGACACTGATGTGATTAACCCAGAAATTGGGAGTCAGATACAATGTCCTACCTCTTCAAGTGGCATTTCAAAAATAAAAGTGGTTAGTTATAACTTTAAGGTAGCAATGGCAGGGCCACTAAGGTTCAGTGTTTGGTTGATTTTGTGATTTGAGAAGTCTCAATGTTTAACTTAGTCTCATCGTCATCTGATTTGAATGATCTGAGTGGTCAAAGAGGTTATCTCATCCAACTTACTCATTCTGATGCATGGGAAAGAAAAAAAGAACTTAAGTTGTCCGAGTAGCCTACTTCTACCTTTAATGAGCTGAAGCTCAGACTTAGGGTTCTTGATTCCTAGCTCATTTCTCTTTGTACTGAATAAAACTATTCCATGCTCCACTTTTAGCCACATCTAAAAATTTATTTCGTGGCAGTGTATGAAGGTGCCATCTCTTTTGGCATAGCCGGTAGCCAGATCTTAACAACTGCACTCTAGGCAACAGATGATTTAGCATTAGTGTTGGGTTTAGTTGGTTGAACCGGAGGCTCTGGTGCTTAATAAACTGAGCAACTGAAATATTCATGTTAGAAACTTTTAGCCTTTTAATAATGTCAGCACATATTTTTAAGTGCTTATATAATGACTCTAATGGATTATAATGAAATGTGGATACAGCTTGGTGGATATAAACATTGGCTCAATATTTGAAAGGTTTGATTACTCCAGATAGTCTAACAATCATGCAGTCCACGATTATTCACACTCTGAGAGGTGCCAACAAGGAGGTAGCTCCTCTATAATAATCAGGATTCTTGTCGGAGTTCAAATTTCCAATTCTGTTTTTATATCAGTATGACAAAATGATTATAAAAGGCATACCTATACCAGGCAGATGGAGTTCAATACAGTGAAGCTAAGTGCAGTTTAACCCAAAATATTTGATGAGTGCCTCAAGGCCAGGATCTGTGCTCAGACTGGAGTAATGAACAGAACAGACACTGGCCTACCCCAAGTACATGATTTAGCATGGGGAATAAGTCCATCATTAGAATAATTCCTGTTTAATTATAGTGATGATAAGTGCAGTGAAGTGTATGCACAAGGAGGGTGTATGTGCAAATGGGAAGACCTGAGTTGGCTGATGGGGAAAGGTAGTCAGAAAGGCATCTGAGGAATTAACATAAATGCTGTTTCTAGAGTATAAGTAGGAAGCTTATAGCTCTTATTTAATATGCCAGAAAATCCTGTGAATTCTACCTTCCAGCTATATCTTTAATCCAACCATTTCATCACCTGCCATGATAATGCTGTGACAATCCAGCTTGGTGATCGTTATTATCTATTTTCTCCTATTAGAAGATATGTGCCATAAGAACAGAGACTATTATTTATCAAAAGTCTCTAAAACAGATTTATTGAGTAACTACTATGTGCTGGGCTGTAATTGTTGCATTAATGAAAAGGGATAGGATGACAGTGTTGGGAAGAAGATCCTTACAGGCAGAAGCAACTGCACAACATGGAGAAGAAATTGCTCATTGGAGGAGTTGAAAGAAGGCCACTGTGATGGCAGTGTATACAACCAAGAGAAAAGAAAGGGAAGTTGGGACCAATCAGGTGGGCTACAGAGGGCAGATTAGGATGAAGGTGCAAATTCCTGAGACACGGGTAATCGTTGAAAGTTTTAAAACAAGAGAGTGATGATCTATACACATGCTAAAAATGCCACTCTGGTTATGTGTGGAGAATGGGTTGGGAAATGACAAATTCAGTGCCAATTGCATTGGTCTGGATGAGAGTTGTGTACAGAGCCACTGGGGTAGACGTAGGGGTGATGAAGACAAAGGGAAGGTGTATAAGGGAAGAGAAGTTTGGGAATACTGTCAAGACTTCCTCTGAGTTAACAGGTATGGAGATTCCTGACTTGAGCAAGGATGGCTGGTACTGCCTTTCGCTGAACCTGGGAATCTGGAGGAGAACCAGGTTTTTGGGTTTTGACACTAAGATTTGGCAGAGCATATCATGAATACTGTTTTACATGTGTTGTTCTTCTGACAGACAGACCTACTTAACCACCTGGTTGACATTTCTGCATACATATCTTTTTTTTTTTCCCAAGACTGGGGGCTCTGCCTATAGCTTTGGTTGTCCACACTGCTTGTGAGAATATCAAGAATTCAACTTGGGGAAGTTGAATTTCTCCCTGTTCTCACCACTTCCCAAAGGGGGCTTTGCAGATACTTTTCACTCGCTGATCGAATCACTCTGGGATTCATCGGGGCATCACTCTGGACAAACCAGCAAAATCTCATGTCCTACCTGAGATTCCAAGTACTTATGGTGCTCAATCAAACTTTCTACATAAGTTATATTAGGAAATGCACTAGTCAAAATATAAATTTTGTAACTAATAAACATTTTTTGCTTTAGTCTCACACAGAAGGTGACATTTTAAAATATTAATTACCATCTATTTTCAGTACCCTGCAATAATGGCATTCCTTTGTTCTTCCTCATGCAAAAACATTTTTAAAGTTGTACCTTGTACATTTCACTATTATTATACACTCTAGGCATTCCTAGATTATACCATCTCAATCTTATCATCTATCTTTCTTTCTAATTTCGTTTATGTCCCCAGCCCTCCTCCCTCTATCATTCTCACATGCAGCTTCATTCAGTGTTTTAACATAATTACATTACAGTTAGGTAGTATTGTGCTGTCCATTTCTGAGTTTTTATATCCAGTCCTGTTGCACAATCTGTATCCCTTCAGCTCCAATTACCCAATATCTTACCCTATTTCTATCTCCTGATGGTCTCTGTTACGAACAAAATATTCCAAGTTTATTCACCAATGTCAGTTCATATCAATGAGACCATATACTGTATTTGTCCTTTAGTTTTTGGCTAGTCTCAGCATAATGTTCTCAAGGTCCATCCATGTTGTTACATACTTCATAAGTTTATTCTGTCTTAAAGCTGCATAATATTCCATCGTATGTATATATACATATGTATCTTATAGACATCTTAAAACTTAACATATCTTAGATGGTATTTGAACTTGTGGCCATGGAAGAGATCTTCTAAGGAGATGAGTAGAAAGCAAACAGATGGGAAGCTTGGACTGCCCCCTGAGACATTCCAAATTGTAGCAGAGATCAGGTAGAAAAAAAAATCCCCAGAGAATGGCCCTACTCCCTTAGACATCCAGTCCAGTCAATTTTTGAAAGCTGGAGGAGCAGAAGCAGGGAGGCAATTTGTCTAATCTCACATAGTTGGGCAGTAAGATTAAAGCAAATTCTGGGCAAAGTTGTGGTAGAAAGAGTAAATAAGTCAAAATAAGAAGAGATTTTTGAACTCCTGGCGGAATGCTTAGTTCACCTGACCACTTTCTCCTTGGACAAAGGGTCTTGGATATGTTCCCACCTTCTTCCACCTGAAATCTATGTCTGCCCCTGTCCTGAAGTAGACATAAAAGATGCTTCTATCTATCACTTCTTCATCAGCCTCTTCTACCCATCCGCATAACATACCCACCAAAAAAAAATTCCTTTGGGTTGCAAAGATTCTTTTAATCAATGAATGAATGAAGGAATCAATCAATTTATTTGTTTATTTGATTCCTCCTTTTTTTAGACAGACATCTGAAACTCATGTGCCTGCAACTCCTGATGCTGTCACTGTGCGATAAATTGTTTTTAGACATGTACTCAAATAGAATATGCAGAATGTGACAGAAGTGTGTTCTTCAGAGTTTAATCCTAGGGATATTTCATTGTGTTCTAGGGGGAGCAGTAATTCTCACGGTTCTGGATAAAGAACAGATTCAGATCGTTAGCATTCTGCTCCTCACAGTAGGGGCAAGTTCTATCATCAGTTATGTTCATCAGAGCTCCCTTAGACCTTTATGAACAAGGCTGGCTGAGCCTTTGAAAGCTGTTTCTACCAACTTTATAAAGAAGGATTCAGAGAACAGACAGATAGCCGACTACAAATGCAGATCCTATAGAGGACCTGCTCAGTCAATGTTCTTAGACCTCCTAAATCTCTTCAAAATAACTTTATCTCTCTTCTTAAGAGTTGTTACAAAACTCGAAGTGAGCACTTCAGTGCCCTTTATAAAAAGTTTAAGTCCCTTGCTCTTCCCCACGAACAACATTTTAGTCAAAGCATATTTGAGCTCCAATTGCTCCATGAAAAATAGGTCACTGCTAGTCATGTTTAGCATTCTTCTTTTTTCCCCTTTGGAATAGAATCTGCCTTTAGACTATTTTTCGCAGAGAATAAGGATTAGTGCCTTTTTATCAATGTTGTCCGTATCCCCACTCAGTATACTTTATTATCACTGCTAGAAGGTGCTTCTCAAAGACTGAGTTGTAGAGCTGTAAAAAAAAAATCAAGCTCCCCAAAGCCAGGGAAAATTGAAATGTCACTCTTTACAAGGAGTTTTAGGAGGAGACTAAGCATTTACTTCAATACAGACCATCCATTCTATGGCCTAGTTTAGAAACTTTCCAAATCAATTCTAAATCTTTTCTTTATAGCTTTCACATCCCCTCAATAGAATCCTTTTTTTTTTTTTATTGTGAAATTGCTTTGGCCAGGCAATGCAGGCTGGTGTGGGTGGGCTGGGGTTAGGGTAGGAGGGAGATGAGTGATTGACTTGTTTTCCAGCCACTGCCCCGCCTGATCTCTGCGGCATCCCACACCAGTCTGGCGACTGGCCCCTGTGCTGGCCCAGATGCAATAAGCCTGCCTGCTGTTTGGCAGACATTTCCCTTTGTTTGTGCTCCTTGTGCTGCTCTAATAACCCTCCTCAAGGCCAAATTAGATTTATATGGAAGGGGTAGTCAGCTAGAGGCTTCGGAATGACTATGCTAATTAGAAACCAAAATATAAACAGCAACTCCACATGGATGTATTAAATAGGCCAGCATTCTCCATAGCAAATCAAATTAAGAGAAATCCCATTATCTTGCTTAGGGCTTCTACATTTTTTTCTGACTGCCTGTTTTAGTATTTGAGCAGAATTGCGATATGGAGATACATCACTATAGATCTGGTTCTTAACTGCAGCCTCTTTCTCCCATACTCCAAATTACAGTGCTACCAAGTCATTATTCACAATTAAACCAAATGCTTTTTTTTTTTTAATCTACTGTATGTTTATGTATTACCCTCCAAAGATTTTGGTTTTCAATGCAGCCTCAGATATTTAATTTATCCTCAGCAGCTTGGCTTCAGTGTAAACTGAAGTTACCACAAAGTACTCCAAACTGCTCTCTGAAAAGTCCAATGTATCCTCTGAGAGTTTATGTTTATGAATATCTGCTACAGGAAATGAATATTCCACCCACTAATTTCTAACCTTGTGCAGTCAAGCTTATTCTGCAGGGGACTATAAAACAAAAGTAGTCTATCTCTTTCTTTAAAATGAGCCAGCACTAGTGGCCAGGAAGTTTTTAGGAATATAATATTACAGGTGACTAAGCAACTGAGATGAGCAGTCACTTTTGTAACCAGTAGCTGCTGGGCTTGTAACACAGAGGAGTTGGGGAATGAGAGGTTTGTTCAGAGACTGGTGTTCACAGAAGACCTATCTCTGATAGTCATCTTTAAATGCTTCTTATGCATAAGGGAATCCTAAAAGGCAGGGTGATGCCAAGCCTTCTTGGGGAGGTGAAATGTCATGACTTCTTTCTTTCAACTCTTCGTAAAAATAAGCACTTCGCTACTCACAGTATTTTTCTTTAGCACTATGTGTGAAGTGCTTAAATGATACAATGGTGAGCAGGCTGGCAGTCCTTGAGGGATGAG
Source organism: Tamandua tetradactyla (assembly GCF_023851605.1). Lineage (NCBI taxonomy): Eukaryota > Metazoa > Chordata > Mammalia > Pilosa > Myrmecophagidae > Tamandua > Tamandua tetradactyla. Next base: position 60,248,378 of record NC_135340.1, read on the forward strand.
TAGGATACTACAGGAAGGCCAGCCCCACACAAACCAGTGGGACAGGGAGTTTGGAACTTCAAGACATCTAGAATAGCTACAGCTCTCAGAGCTCAACTTGTTGAATCTTTGTGGGAGCAAACATAAAAGTATTCTCCATCTGATTCTGGGCCAATTCATCACAGTTCTGTCGACTCTTCCTGTTCACTGTCAGGACCCTCATTCTTTTTTCTTTTGAAAAGAGTCTCACCCCAAATTTGCAAGCCAGGGGAAAACCCAATGGACTGAGATCAGAAAGAGATTAAAAGAATTGTGGAAAAATAAAAGTGGAGAGAGTTAGTACTCTGGTGGTCAGAATTGAGTAATGATGGACATCCTTTTACTTCCACAACACATACCCTACCCTTTAATGTTTTTCTTTTTGATCCTTTTCTAGACTGTTACCTAAGTAAGTGTTGAGCCTACTACTTCTTCTGGGTAGAACTGAAGGGAAAGAATGGAGGGGAAGATTCAGATTGCATCATGATTCATAGTATATAAAGGTCTCTGAGAACCCTCCATTCATTTACAATGTTGTGTTCTAGTGAAGGCTACAGAATGAATCTTCCTTTGTGGAATAGATAATAGGGATGCCCTATTCTGATAAAAGCAGTTGAATAAAGTAAACATCTGCTCAAAAATTTCACTCAAAGTTCTGTGTGAAACTATACATTTTTTTAATCAGCAGGTTTATAAAGGACTCCAAAAATGAATAATGCTAAATATTCATCATTAGTTGTTATTGTCTCCACAGTAAAAATTCTGAATTGTTGCCATATAGAATCTTCTCATTTAGCCTTTTCCTTCTGTATCCATGACTTCCACACCCAAGTGTTCCTCTGTCTCTCCTTTGGTCCAAAGGGCCATGGCAGGCAAATTGGCTGTATTTGAAAAACTCTAGATACATGGTGGCTAATATGGGAGCCGCTAGCCATATGGGCTATTTACATTAAAGTTAATTAATAGCAATTAAAATAAAAATTCAGTTCCTTAGTCACATTAGCCACATTTTAAGTGATCAGTAGTCATATATGGCTGGTGCAGATATAGGGCATGTTCATTATCACAGGAAGTTCTGATGGATAGTGCAGTTACGCATACATCAGACTTGCTAGGGCAAAAAGTATAAACAGTCCTCTCAGGCTTACAAGGCCATAGGGATCATGGAGAATATTTCAGGACAGCTACTACCCAGTTTACTCATATTTTTTACAGCATACATTAATTTAAATGTTTATATAATAAAAAAGGACATGAACTCAGAAGTCAAATAGCAAACTGGCAAAATATATGCAACATGTATATTGTGCATCTCAATATATGAAGAGTTCTAAAAATCCTTAAGAAACAGGTAAATATCTCTCTGGAAAAGTGGGCAAAGGGCATGAACAGATCTTTTATGTTTGATATTTGTTATTTATTATTATTTTAAGTGTGCACTTCAGTGGTATTAATTACGTTCACAATGTTGTACTACTTTCACCCCCATCCATTACCAAGGCTTTTTCTTGACTCAGATAGAAACCGTGTCTCAGATAAATCAAGACTGAGGAAGTTTCTTGGCCTTTGAAGTAATGCTAAAGAGAGTTCTTTATGATGAAAGGAAAGGACACTAGACAGTTAACTTCAAGCCATATGAAGAAATAAAGATCAACACTTTCCTAATTTAAAAACCCTTTCTGCATGGCCTACTCTGTGATTCTTCCATGCCAAATTAATTACTACTCATTCCCGTTGCTTACACATAGTTTTTTCTGGTATCCTGGCTATAATTCTGAAACCTAAGAAACAAAGTTCAAGTCTACAGAAAGAAGTAGATGGGGTGAAGGGTCTTTTCTCCATGATATAAGTTCAAAGAGGTTGATGAGTTTGAGAAGGTTGAACCTTTGGAAAAGGTGTGTGCCAGTTTGAATCTGTTCAAACCCAGAAAACCATGTCCTTTATTCGTTATTCAGTATTGCTGGGTGGGAGCTTTTTGATTGTTCCCATCAAGATGTGACCCATCCAATTGTGGGTAGTAACTTTTGATTAGATGGTTTCCATGGAGATGTGTTTCCACCCATTCAAGGTGGGGTTGCTTACTGGAGCCTTTTAAGAAGGTACCATTTTGGAAAAAGCTGTAGAACCCACACAGCCAGAGACCTTTGGAGATGAAGAAAGAAAATGCCCCTTGGGCAGCTTCATGAAACAGGAAGCCTGGAGAGAAAGCTAGCAGATGTTGCCATGTCACAATGTGCCTTTCCACTTGAGAGAGAAACCCTGAACGTCATTGGCTTCCTTGAACCAAGGTATCTTTCCTTGGATGCCTTAGATTGGACATTTCTATAACCTTGCTTTAATTGGGACATTTTCATGGCCTTAGGACAAGCAAACTTGCAACTTAATAAATTCCCCTTTTAAAAAGCCATTCCGTTTCTGGTATATCGCATTCTGGCAACTTGCAAACTAGAACAAGGTGCAAATCCCAGGCTCTGTCACTTATTATCTAGTGCTTTATGATATTAGTCAAATTATATATCTCCATTTTACAGACACTGAAATGGATGCTTAGGGGTTAAAAATACCTACATCCTAGGATAGTTGTGAGCAATTTGTTTATATAAGTCACTTAGCACTGTGCTTGGCACATCATTAGCATTCAAATGTCACATATTATTTGTCTGCTTCCTTAACTGTAAGGTATTTTATTAGAATATAGGGGAAGGGATTAATTTATCATTTTATACAAAGAGCATTTTTTAAAACATCATTTAGGTACCAGCTAAGATTTTGTTAGTCATGGAAAAAGTGAAGTGTATTTCTAGCTTAAAGAACTAAAACCAGGCTTAGTTTTAAGACTTCTGTCCAAGTTGGATGCAAAGAAAGATATTTTATAGTCAGAAGGATTTATGTAAAAGAAAAATCAAGTAGAATCTCTCAAAATTATTCTGTAAGCTTTAAAAAGGAGGCAACAGTAATATCCTTAACATATTAGACACAGTTATTGAATAAAGTCTCAGTGACGCAATGGATGTTCCTTCTTTCAATTTTATCAGTTTGCAAAATTCATGAGGTTAAATAAGTATTAAAAATCTCATTATGGTGCCATATCAGATAGGGATGTAGCTTGAGGGTATAATAAACTAGCTCTATTGTTGAAACTCCATCAGAAAGCAAGAGTGCATTTACCCAGCATTATGAAAATCTCTGTATCTCTCTGCATATAACTTAATATAATGAAAAATAATACATATGGGGTTTCTGAAAGCTCACAATTCAAATTCTAAAACTCATTGACTTCACATATAAAGTTTTAAATTTTGAAACAGATTCACTATCAGCAAAATACTATCGGTTTAGCTGTAGATCTACTAGGCAGGTATATCAATAGTTATATTTTGCCTTTTTTGAAAATATTGTGATACTTTGCTGAGGCAAATATCCATTCCAAGTTATTCACATAATGTAACTTTTACCACTCCTTCCTGAGGGGATTAAAAGTCTACATCTATAAAGTATAATAGTGCCTCCTTTTTAAGTAATCTCATTGAGATATGTTCATATACCATACAGTCCATTCAAAGTGTACAATCAATGACTTTTAGTATAATCACAGAGTTTGAATTCATTTTTCACCATAATCAATTTTAGAATGTTCTCATTACTCTGAAAAGAAAAACCCCAGCCCCTTAGCAGTCACCTCTCAATCCCTCCATCCTTCCCCAGTCCTACATAACCACTAATCTAATTTTGTTCTGTAAGTTTATTTGAATTTACACTTTATAAATGGAATCATACAATATGTAGTACTTTGTGTCTGTTTTTTTTCCTCTTAGCATAATATTTTTTAAAAAATTAAAAAAATTGTTTTAATTAGTGAAGTTGCAGGTTTATAGAAAAGTCATGTAAAAAATACAACATTCCCATATATTCCCCTATTGTCGACACTGTGCATTAGTATGATACCTTTTTTGTGTGTGCTGTATGGCAGGGTCACATTTCATTCTTCTTACATGTGAGTATCTCATTATTGCAGCACCATTTGTTGAATTTTTTGTTTGTGCTTTTGTTTGTTTGATTGCGCTTGGGGAAGTACATGGACCGGGAATCAAACCTGGGTCTCCTGCAGTGTGGTACCTTTGTTACAATTGAAGAAAGAATATTAAACTATTATTGTTAGCTATAGTACATAGTTTACATTAGGTGTGTTTTTTCCCGCATACTACTCTATTACTAGCATCCTACAATAGGGTCATACATTTTTTATAATTTGTGAAAGAACATTCTTATATTTGAAATATTTATACTATTAATCACAGTCCATCATCCACCACAGAGTTCACTGTGTTACACAGTCCAGTGTTTTATAACTTTCCTTCTAGTAACATATACGACCCCAAACTTCCCCCTTTCAACCACATTTACCAACATATTTCACTGCTGTTGATTACACTCACAATAATACGCTCCCAAAACCACTATCCACTTCCAAACATTTACAATCAACCTAAATAGAAATTCTGCACAAATTAAACATCAGCTTCCCATTTTTTATCCTCATTCTGTCCCCTGGTAACCTATATTGTAGATTTTAACTCGATTGAGCTTGCTTATTATATTAGTTCATAACAGTAAGATCGTATGATATTTGTCCTTTTGGGTCTGGCTTTTTGTGATGCAAAAACATAATGACCTCAAGGTTCATCCATGTTGTCTCATGCATCAGGACTTCATTTTACAGCTGAATAATATTCTATTGTATTTATATACCACATTTTGTTTATACCATTCATTGATTGATGGACACTGCTTTGTATTATTTCAATCTTTTTAAATTTATTGAGACTTGATTTGTCCATATGGACTTGAGGAGAATGTGTGTCCTACTGATTGGGGGTACAATGTTCTTTGTACTTCTTTTGGGTCTAGTTCATTTATCATATTATTCAAGTTCTTTATTTCTTTACTGATCCTCTGTCTACATGTTCTGTCTGTTGATGAGAGAGGTGCATTGAAGTCTCCAGCTATTATTGTAGAGGTCTTTTTCTCCCTTCAGTTTTGCCAGTGTTTGCCTCATGTACTTTGGGTCACCATGGTTAGGTATATCGTATTTATGAATTTTATTTCTTCTTGGTGGATTCTTCCTTTTATTAATATATAACGTTGTTTTTTGTCTCTTATAACAGTTTGTCATTTGAATTCTGTTTTGCCTGATATTAGTACAGCTACCCTGGCTCTTTTTTGGTTACTATTTGCATTGACTATCTTTTTCCAACCTCTTACTTTCAGCCTATTTGTATCCTTCTGTCCAAGGTGAATCTCTAGACAGCATACAGATAGCTCATATATATGTATATACATTATCCATTCTGCCAGTCTGTGTCTTTTGATTGGGAAGAGTTTAATCTATTAACACTCCGTGTTATTACTATAAAGGCTGTACTTACTTTAGCCATTTTGTCCTTTGGTTTTTATATGTTATATTTCACTTTTCTCTCTCTCTTTCTTTCTTTTTTTTTTTTTTTAACCCTTTTAGTTACCCTTAATAATACATCTCTGCACTCTCTCTCCTCTATTTTACTTTCAGGCTGCAGAATTCACCTTAGTATTTCTTATAAGGTAGGTCTCATATTAACAACTCTTTCAGTTTCTGCTTATCTCTGAATCTTTTAAACTCTCCCTCATTTTTGAAGGATAGTTTTACCAAATAAAGAATTCTTGGCTGTCAGTTTTTCTCTTTCAGTACCTTAAATATACAATACCACTGCCTTCCCACCTTCATGATTTCTGATGAGAAATCGGCATCTAGTCTTTTTGCAGTTCCCTTGTATGTGATGAATTGTTTTTGTTTTGCTGCTTTCAGGGATCCCTCTTTATCTTTGGCATTTGACATTCTGATTAGTATGTGTCTCAGAGTTGATCTGTTAGGATTTATCCTGTTTACACTGTGCCTCTTGGACATGTATATTTATATCTTTCATAAGAGTTGGAAATTTTTCTACCATTACTTCCTCAAATATTCTTTCTTCCCATTTCCCTTATTTTCTCCTTGGACACCCATCACCTGTATGTATGCTTGTGTGCTTCGGGATGTCATTCATATCCCTGAGATCATGCTTGATATCTTCCATTCTTTTCACTATCTTTATTTCTATCTATAGGATTTCCATTGTCTTGCCTTCTGGTTGGCTGATTCTTCCTCTTGTTTAAATCTGTTATTGTATGCCTCTAGTGTTTTTTAATCTCTTCACCTGCTTTTCATTCCCATAATTTCTATTATGTTTCTTTTTATACTTTCAAAGTCTTCTTTATGGTCATCCAATGTCTTCTTGATATACTTTATCTCTTTAGTCATATTTTCCTTCATCTCCTTGAATTAATTTTGGAGATTTGTTTGACGGTCTTTGATTAGTTGTTTCAAATTCTGTGTCTCCTCTGAAGTTTAAATATGTTCCTTTGACTAGACCATATCTTCCTGTTTCTTAGTATGGCTTGTAATTTTTTTGCTGATGTCTAGGTATCTGCTTATCTTGATGATTTTACTCTGAAAGTTTCTCTCTCTTGCCTAGGGTTTTATTATTGATTGACTGACTTTTTTGTTAAGACTCTTTTCTGACACTTGGTTCAACTTATTCGAGACCTTTAGCATTGCCCATGCTTTATCAGATTTTTTTCAGCTCTTCTTCATCTTATTTTTTCCCTGGATATTCAGATGATTTTTAAGATTGCCCTATTTGTGCAATTGTTTTACTTCCCAGGAGAAAGTTCCCTTTCTTCTGTTCCTTCTCTGGGAATCTTAATTTGTTTGTTTCTGTTTGTTTTACCTCTATTGTTTTTCTTACATTTCTTTTATTGCCTCTAGTTGCTTTTGCCTGAAGGGAGAATTCTTTGGAGGAGGGTCACCCTAGAGAGACGTTTCCCAAGTCAGTATTTTGCAGTAAAAACAGGGCCAGGAACCCTTGAAGGGGGCACAGAGCCCTAGGGAGATAGTTAGGAAAGACACAAAAAGCCTTTTTAGATAATTTCCTGAAGCTATGGTTTCCTGGCCTTCCCAGCCAATGGCAGCCTTCAGCACACCCTTCCCCACTGCCCTATGAAGGCCCTGCATCTTTCAACCTCCACCACCTCCATCCTTGTTTGAGACGGTGTTGAAACAATGGCTGCAGTTATCTCTGCCCATGTCAAGCTGAAACAGCAGCTCAGAGCTGGGTTCCCTGCAATCTGAATTTGTTGATCAAAAGTTGTGACCAGTGCTTGGCTATCCCCCCTCCCCCACAACCCTCCATCATGTTCTTGGGTAAGAGAATTTCCATGCCCCTCTCATCCACAGCATGCAGCTAGACACTGGACCCTGAGTCAGTCCCCAAGAGTGTGGATGGGTACCAAGAGGCACCATGCAGCTATCTACTCACAGTTATTTACTGCAGTTTCTCAACCTCTTCATCCCTCTCTTCCCTGGATGCTGTACAGTGCTCCTTTGTCCTCCAGAGTCCCAGAACAGTTGTTTCAGACAGTTCCTGCCTACTCATTTGTTGCTTTGGAAGAGGAGTGTGTCGTGGTGCTCCCTACTCCACCATCTTCCTTGGAAATTACTCCCCACTCCCTTTTTGGAGAAGTGAATGTTCTCTGGCATCCACCTATATTGACTCCACTTATTCCCTTTCCTGTAGTTTTCTGCCTAGACCCTCTCAGCTCACTTTCGGTAGCCACATCGCTCTCAGCCAGTTGTCAACTACAATATTGTCCCTTTCAAATGTTACTCTATTCTCATAGATGACAAGACAAACTACCATTATAGATTCAATTTCGGGGCATTAATTGTAAAAGGAAACTTAGTGGGGAAAATAGTACGTGGAAGTTTAAGCCACATTCATTGAATATGAGTTATTTGCTCAGCAGCCTTCAGATTACTCAAGTTTATGAAGGCGGAGAAGGTGTATGGAAGATATATTACCTCGCTATCTAGGTCTTCTAGCTTCCTGAATAACCATTCTGTGATCTCAAGAAGATTATATCCTTACCCTAGTTGATAAATAATGATTGGCCTAAACCACTCATAATATATATCTCTTTCCTTAGATTGCTGTAATAGGGTGGGGCTAGAGCAAGGAATGTAACTTAGCTTTGGCTAATGAGCTGTAGGGAAGCCATCCTCAACAAAGCCTTTAGAGGGCTAGGCCTTTTGTTCTTTCCCTCTTCCTTCTGCCTGGGGCCCAAATAAGATGCGTGGAGGCTTTTTGCTATCATAAGTCAAAAATCTTGTGGACAAAATTCAACATTTTAAAGATGCAATAGTGAAGGAGCCTGGGTATGTAATATCACTGTTAAGTTTACTTATGGAATTCTCTTTTTTAAAAATATTTTTATTGATAAAACTGAACATACAAATATACAAACATTCTTAACATACAAACATTCCATACATGGTGTACAATTAATGGCTCACAGTATCATCACATAGTTATGTATTCTTCACCACGATCATTTTTTTGAACATTTGTATCACTCTAGAAAAAGAAAGAAAAAAGAAAAAAAATTATACATACCATACCCCTTACCCCTCCCTCTCATTGACCACTAGTTAATTTCCATCTACCTAATTTATTTTAACATTTGTTATTATTTTTTTATTTTTATCCATTTTTTACTCATTTGTCCATACCCTAGATAAAAGGAGCATCAGATACAAGGTTTTCACAATCACACAGTCACACTGTGAAAGTCATATCATTATACAATCATCTATAAAAAATAAGGTCACTGGAACAGAGCTCTACAGTTTTAGGCACTTCCCTCTAGCCACTCCAATACACCATAAACTGAAAAGGGATATTTATATCGTGCATAAGAATAACCTCTCGACTGTGTTTGAAATCTCTCAGTCACTGAAACTTTAGTTTTTCTCATTTCCCTTTTTGGTCAAGAAGGTTTTCTCCATCCCTTGATGCTGGGTCCCAGCTTATCCTGGGATTTCTGTCCTATGCTGCCAGGAAGGTTTACACCCCTGGGAATCATGTCCTGTGTATGTGTGTGTGGGATGGGGAGGGCAGTGAGTTCACTTGCCATGTCAGCTTAGAGAAAGAGGCCACATGTAATTAGAATTATGGAATTCTTTGGTGAAAAAAATAACCCCTCCAATTTTTAAAGTACCTCTAAGGTTTTTTTTTTTTTTTTTTTTTTTTTTGCAGAAGGCATTCCCAAGTGATATGGCAGCTGGCAGGCATCCTCAGACTCATTTTTTTTCCCCATGGGCAGGCACCAGGACCTCAGACTCTATTTTATTTTCCATAGCTAGCACAGAATTCTAGAGTTGTAATCTAGTGCTTTCCATTGTGACTTGTGTGCGTAGACAGTAGTCAAACCTGTTAGGCTCTCAAAAGGCATCGTATTCATAAGGTACAGATGAAAAAATATGTACACATCAATCAAAATGATGACTGTCCCTCTGCTGGCTTCATAGGTTTATGTGATAAGAAGGGACCTACTCATGCTTACTATGTTTGAATTAATATGTTTCATTATCATACTCATAAAGTTCAGTAACTGTCTTTTCTTCCTGGCCTCTTGTATTGTCCACTGTTTCCTTCATTCATTCCTGCTCATCTATCTTGTTCTTCGGTTGCTTTTCCTAAGTATAACAGATATGGATATCACAAGCCACAACATGTGGAAAAAGATGCAATCTTATATTATGCTAGACTTGAACTTACCATATTGAATACTCATTAAGTCTGAGTCATAAACACTTAAAACACAATCAAATCATGGAATTAATCAGTAATTTTAAGCTTAAACAAGGTTGAATCCAGGAGTCTTCCTTCCTTCCACTCTTGCTTTCTTGGGCAGATGAAATTAATGACAAAGGTACTCAGAGAATTAAAAAAAAAAAAATCCTAGCCTGTGCTCTGGCTTGGTCTAAAGTATGTCTCTGTCTCCTACATCTCTCTTCTGCACACCTGCAGTGGTATTCTAACTGGCCTCTCCATGCTGTTTTTACCATGTACATACATTGGTTCACTATTCAAACAATACAGAAGGATATAAAACATAAATTTCAAGTATCTGAGCTCCAGTCCAACTACCCTGAGGCAATGACCTAACGCTAATCCTATGGCTTGCATCATAATTTTAAAGGTGGTAAATCAAGAAATAAAAGAATGAGTCTTTAGACAGGATTTATTGTCTCTGGGAAAGATGAGTAATTTACTAAATTTACCCAACTTCTTACCTCCTCTACCAAATCTGTTAATTATAGTTATAGAAAAGATTGTAAATGTCAAAGCTTGATTTAAAAATAAATTAAAACTAAGTATTTCATGCTTTGGTTTATAGATTCAACCCTTAGATAATGAGTGGCATTTATCAAATTATGTAAATGTTCTTTTTGAAGCAATTAATATGAATGATTCTTCAGAAGTAGGCAATCCTAGGATATTGAAACATTGAGGCTTGAAGGAGAATTTTCCAAGTATCAAGGTCTAATATATCCTATTAATTTCCTTCTATCTTCCTTTACTGGTTCTCATAACTATTCTTCCTCTTAGTTCTTTGGTTTCCCTCAGTTGCTAGTCCTAGAGCACACTGCATCGTTCCATCTTTGTTTCCATATACCCTGTCTATACTTCAAGGAAAGTTTAATACATGGGCAATTCATAAAATACCTCATTGGGTATGCCAGCTTATTCCTGCTAGGACCCTGATTTTTAAGTCTATATACTGCCAAACTATCATTCACATGTGAAGGTGTGAGTCCAAAATATTTTCTCAGAACTTTGATACACTGAATGGAAACAAACAAATAATCCACAATGGATAAACATTGCCATTGCTAAAAATTCTAACATCGAGTAGGATTGCTATTTACAAAATAATTTCTTTCTGAAAGCTGGTATAGTTTAGAAATTCCAAGGATGATAACGTTCTCTATGTGTGTCTAGGTATGAGTCATATTGTGTTTATCCTACTCAATACTTAGGGAATCCTTTCAATCAGAATGTCTTAAATTAAAATTAATCAATAAAATGCAGTTGCCAGAGTAACACTTTCACAGTTAAAAAGTCAAATCATGGTAAAAGACTGAAATAAAAATGACAATCCTTTATTCTATCCCATCCTTCACACTTTGCTTACTGTTCCCTCAAATTTTAGCTGTTTTATCTGGAATTTACCTTCACATTGCTAGATAATATGTGTTATTTCCTTCTTATTTCTTGATTTATCAGTCAAGTTATCACATCTATTGTGGGTATAGAGGATTTAGTCTAGCTCCTTAACCCTGGCATAAGTCTGCTTTCGCTTCCATGATTTTCTCAATATAAGAGGCATAATTTTTGGTTAAATCAAGCTAGCATTTATGTTCTCTTCTCAGCCTGATTGTATAGTATAAGTAAAATTCCCTTTCTGTAGAATTTTTAGTTTTCTATGTATCTATTTTCTAAAAAGGTTCAAATGAGTTGTCAAATATCAATTCATTTTCTAAATGCCAAAATACAAATCTATCAGTTCTTTTACTTTCCTAGAAAACTTCCTCTTGCAGTTTTTGGTGCTCTAGTTACAGTTGGGTTTCTGTCTTTGGGCATGATTTATTATTCATCTGGGACTTCCTTTCCCTGGTTTCTAATATTTAAGCTCCTGTTTCCTGGATCACATCTCGTTTTTATTGTTGTCGTTGTCGTTGTTTATAAACTTAGTCTGACAGTATGTATCCTCCAGTACCATCTGAGAAAAGGGGCATTAGAAGGTTCTAGGTCTGAAAATGTCTTTTTAAACCTAGATTTCTCTACCTATACAAACCACCAATCAAGTGTAAGGGTAGAGCAATCATTTTCTTTCTCAGAATTTTGAAGGCATTGTTTCAGTGCCTCCAGGCATCTAGTGTTGCTGCTGAGAGTTCCAAACACACTTTGATTCTCGTTTATTTGTCGTGACCTGTTTCTCCTCTCTGGAAAACTGTAGGGTTTTATCATCTCTGTACTGAAGTGATATGATTTTGTCTAGGTCTTTTGTACCTCACAGGCTTTTACATGATTTTAAAAGAGTGGTTGACTATGTTCATTTTTAAATTCTGTTAGCTATTAAAAACCAACATCTTCCAGATGGGACATCAGTTTTGAGCACAAAAACAAAAGAATGAACCCACAGGGACAGTCAATCCCACACTCATATATCAAACAAATGTGTGGGTTCAATCCCAACTTTATATGTACAAACTTGCAATGTTCAAAACACTGAGTTTATAATGTACCCCATATCTAGTATCAAAATAAAATATTATCTATTGTTAGTTATTTTTTCTTTAACAATGGCAAATGATGTTTCATCATGCTCAAATCCCAAGGAATCAAGTTAGCAAGTGGAAAATTTTCAACCTAGTTAACAATGGAGCTGTTTTTTTTAGCCAAAAATTCACATTAAATTAATGCTGTTAAGTAGTGTTTTATTATTATTTTGTAAATTTTCTTTGTTTCTGTTTCGCATTAGAGATCTTGATTCCAATGTTTGCTAAATCCCTATAATGTGCAGGACACTGCTTTTATTATCACCAAATATCTAGTACAGAGCACAAAAATTTTCTTACGTTTATACTCACTATATTGTAAGCTCTGTAAGGAAGGAGTTTATTCTTAGATAAATTATTATGATACATAAATTAATAGATAAATCATATATAATATATATTCCTAGATAAATTGCATATATGTCATATAAATTTAGGTTAACACTGGGTTACTGCAAAGATGTTAGGGAATAGGGAAGAAACTTAGTCAAAACTTGACCTCTTTGATTTATTCTGATTCCTCCTTTAGGTACCAATTTCCTCATCTTTAAAATATGAGCATACAGGTTTATATCCGAAGAGATAAGGCCAAGGGTTTGAGAGAAATAATATGTTCTCAGAGGCATGATCAGCTCCTTTCATTCTTCTTTTGCTTTCTTAGAAATGGACTGAAGCACCGTCCTGAATGAAAGGTGCTCTCTGCACCCATGGTGGCTTGGCAAAGCATGGCACCTGCTGCACCTGGGGAACGTCTGGGTCTGCAGGACACAGACCTGATGTAGTTTCCTAGAACTTCGGCATGGATGAGGGCTTGGCTCCTGAAGAAAAAGGCTAGCAAGATGATTGCTTCTCTTCTACAGATTTATTTGACCTAAATTTACCAGTTTTCTCACCTGTAGATTTAGAGAAAAGAAACAAAGAATTACGTGTTTGTCAGAGAGAACTCCCAGGGCATAATCCGATTTCAGTGTAATGCCTTTGTTAAAAGAAAACAGCTGCACACACACACACACACACAAATGACACATAGAGTCAGTCTGGATGAAACAGGGTATAAACCTCTTAAAATAGAAAGGGCCAACTGTCTACCTTCCTTTGGTCTGTTTGTGTGTGCTTCCCTTCACTGCAATGTTTAGCCTAGAAAACAGGCTGGGAACCTTTGGGGAATAGGGTTCGGACTGCAAGAACCCCAGTTGGCTCTCCTACATACAGTTAATGGCTTATGTGGACGGAGGCAGTGACCATCCTCCGTTTCATCTTTCTACTGTCTGCCAGAGTAGCTTGTAATCTATTCCAGGCATCTGCAACTGGAGGCAAACCATGCCAATTATTTATATTGATCTAAAGCCTTCATAGGTGGGACATCTTGCCAGGGCAGCATATGGAAATTTAGATAAGGAAATGATTGCAGAGACATGGAAAGGGCTTTGCTATTTGGAAAAGAACACGTGGGCCTTAAAAAATGAACAGGCACTTGGTATTCCACAGCTTAAGAGCACCAAAGACGAATTATGCAGTCTCTGCAATGGAAATTGATTACTAAGGCTTCGATGAGTCACATGCCTTAGGAATTAAGTACTCCAATCTATTATCGTCAGTATCCTGATGGGTCAAGCAGCCTGTGAATGGGAATTTGCATTAAATTGATTTGAGTGTTTTTTCTTGAACTAGCATCACTCAATCAAGAGACACATTCAGACAGAGCAAGAGAAGTATGACTGAATTTGATTTGGAAAAGCAGAGTAGCAAGGGATTGGCAGGCAGAATTTAAAAGCACCATAAATCTGGCACTACAGTCTGGGCTGGGAGAGTCAGGTGAGCAATCTCTGTGTCACAAATAGGGTACACAGTCAAAGCAAGGTTGCCTGGCACTGCAGTAGCATGTTGATATAGTCAAGGGTTATAAAACCATCAGGTAATGAATGCACATGGCTTTTTCTTAAAGGATTTCAGAATGTTTAATTCAGAAATGACAACATATTTGCCACCTGTCTCATGGTCAAAGGGCTATAGTTTAAGTGTACATTTGCCATGCGATGATCTTTTGCCCTCAGAGAAGGCACTCATTTTACATTCAAAGAAGCTTTTATGGGAAGAAAGTAAGTAACCTAGATGACCTCAGGTCTACTCTAGCTCTAACATTAAACAAATTTTATTATGTGCCAAATTTCATTTAGATCTTGGATGCCTTTTGTGGGCTAGATACTGGGTTTCTGTGCTGGCATCTATCTGATGGTTTTTGGAAGCTTGAATCTCTAGAAAATATGGAAAGCTTAGGGGTTTTAGAATGTTGAGTGGATAAATACCCACAGCTCAGGAAGGAATGGCTATGAATGCTCAAAATGACTCCAGTTCACTAATACATTATGAATAAAATAACTGAGTTTCTTTTTTTCTACTATTAACCAATCATAAACATTTGCTAATAGGAATGTAGATATTTGCTTTGAATTATGGGGAAAAGGTATCAGAAGCTTATCAGCTGGTCATTAACAATTAGAGGAAAATGTGAGCGTGAATTCTCAGAGAACCTGTAGCCTCCTTACATTTTAACCTATTTTAACCAAATAAAACCAAGTTGAAACTTCATACCTTCACTTTAAAAAACAGAACTAACTTAGAACTATTGTAATATTACTTTTAGCATGATAGGAATCATAATTGACTAATATTAACGGGAAATAACCACTTGGCTGAGAATTTGGTAAAGATGAGAGTTTACAGGTTTACAGATCAAGCAGGACTTGTGGCAGTAATCGCTGACCTCTTATAGGTGCTGGGAGTCTCTTCCGTTTCCATCCCGTCTGTTCCCACTGTTGCCATGGTAATGCTATCAGGATGTCCTTAGTGTTGATTACCACTGCCAGAAGGCTGAGAAGTCTCTTAGGATTCAGATATCTGTATTTGTAAATGCCCCTTCCATGGCTCTGTCCTTGCAGGGTACAGAAATCACCAACACTAGATGACCTGGTATTCATAGGATATGCATCTTTGATGTTTGGAGCTATAACATTGCTTGGTTTGGACTGTTTCTTGAAGATCAGTGTCTTGAAAGTTACCTACTTTTTTCCTTGAAGTTTTCTCCCCACCCCTTCAGATATTTTTTTAATCAGAGATGTTATGGGTTTACAGAACCATTATGCATAAAATATGGATTCCTATATACCACACTATTATTAACTCCTTGCATGTTTGTGGTATATTTGTTACAATTGATGAAAGAATATATTTTTCTTAGTAGCTTTTCTTAGAGAAGTTGTTAATTTACAGAGCAACCATGCATAAAACACAGGATTCCTATTTACCCATCCTATTATTATTACCTTGCATTGTTGTAGTATATTTGTTAGAATTGATGAAGGCCATGCACTGTTAACTAGAATTCATGGTTTAATTTAGGGTTCACTTTTGTGTTTTTCAGTTCCATGGGATTTAAAAAAAAATTCATTCTAGTACCATATATACAATCTAAAATTTTCTCTTTCAACCACATTCAAATGTATAATTCTGTACTGTTAATTACAATAATGTGCTACCACCACCATCATCCATTACCAGAAATTTTCCATTGTACATTTTAAGTCCTAACTCCCTATTTCCTACCCCTACCCTGTCCCCTATAACCTATATTCTGAATTCTGACTCTATGAGGTTGCTCATCCTAATTATTTCATATCAGTGAAATATGACAATATTTGATCTTTTGTACCTGGCTTATTTCACAAAACATGCTGTCTTCACGTTTCATCCATATTGTCACATGTATAAGAATGTCATTCCTTTTACGGCTGCATAATATTCCATTGTGTAATACATGCCACATTTTGTTTATCTATTCATTGGTTGATAGATGTTTGGGTTGTTTCCACCTTTAGGCAATTGTGAATAATGCTGTTCTGAAGTTCAGGGTGAAAGTATCTGTTTGAGTCCCTACTTTCAATTCTTTTTTCTTTTTTTTCAGTTCTTTTTAGGTGTATATCTAGAAGTGGGATTGCTGGATCATATGGTAGTTCTATACTTAGCTTTCTGAGAAACTGCCAAACTGTCTTCCACAGCAATTGCATCATATTACATTCCCACCAGCAATGGAGAAATATTCCTGTTTCTCTGCCTCTTTCCAGCACTTGTAATTTTCCATTTTTTTTTTTTATGGTAGCCATTCTAGTGGGTTTGAAATGATATCTCATTGTGGTTTTTATTTGCATTTACCTAATGACCAATGATATTGAGCATCTTTTCCTGTGCTTTTTGGCCATTTGTAGATCTTCTTTAGAGACATGTCTATTCAAGTCTTTTTTTTTTAAGTTGAGTTTTCTTTTGTTGTTGAGTTATAGGATTTCTTTATATACTTTAAATACTAAAGCTTTGTCAAACATATGGTGTCCAAATATTTTCTCCCATTGTGTAGGTAGTCATTTTACCTTCACAATAAAGTTGTTTAGGGCTCAGAAGTTTTTAATTTTGATGAGATCCAGATATCTATCTTTTATTTTGTTGCACAACTTTGGTGTAAGGTCTAAGAAAGCATTGCCTAACACAAGGTCCTGAAAATGCTTCCTGTTCTAGTTTGCTAGCTGTCGGAATACAATATACCAGAAACAGAATAGTTTTTAAATGGGGGATTTATTAGTTGCAAGTTTATAGTTTTAAGACTGAAAGCATCCCAGTTAAAGCAAGTCTATAAAAATGTCCAAATTAAGTCACCAACAAGAGGTTACCTTCACTTAAGAAAGGCCGATAAAGTTCAGGGTTTCTCTCTCAACTTGAAAGGCACATGGTGAACATGGTGACATATGCTACTTTCTCTCCAGACTTCTGGTTTCGTGAAGCTTCCCCAGGGGTATATTTCTTTTTCATCTCCAAAGATCTCTGGCTGTATGGGCTCTGTTGTGGCTGTCAAGCTTTCTCCAAAATGTTTCCTCTTTTAAAAGATTCCAGCAAACTATTCAAGACCCACCTTGAATAGGTTGAGTCACATCTCCACCTAATCAAGGTTAATACTTGCAGTTGGGTATGTTACATCTCTGTGGAAATAATCTAATCAATTTCAACCTTCATTATTGAATAGGGATTAAAAGAAATGATTGCCTCCAGGAGATGGATCAGGATTAAAACATGGCTTTTTCTTGGGTATATAATCCTTCCAAACCAATACATTCCACCTTCTGAACCCTAAAACAGACATGCTTTCCCAATATACAAAATACATTCATTCCATCACAATATCAGAAAGTTCAGTAACTATACAAATGCAATACAACAAAGTCAGAAACAGTACAGAATCTCAAAGTTAGTTATAGGCATAGTTTGTCCTCAGGCAAAATTCTCCTCTGACTCTGGACCTGTAAAACCCAGAACAAGTTATTTTCAGCCAACATACAAAGGAGGGACAGTCATAATACAAATGACTCCATGTTCATAAGAAGAACTTGGAAGGAACACAGGGGTCACCAGACCCAAGCAGTTCTGAAAACCTGCAGGGCAAACTCCATTCCATTTTGAAGTCTGAGAGTCATTTGTCTTTGAGGCTTTAGAAAGTGGCAGTTCCACCCTTTATAAGGGCCTACGCAGTGGCCTGCCACTCACCAAATGCAACCTTGGGGGACATCCACCACCTTTTTCTCGGCTCCACCATCTAGAGCCTCACCAGAGGTATCTTTAGAGTCCACATTTCTATCAACAATCTCTTCAAAGCATTCTAGGCATTCTCTACCAAACTCCTCTCAACTTTCCAAGAATATTTCCCTTATCCATTTAAAAAGCTGCTCTAACATGTTGGATATTTACAAACTGCATCAGCACCCCATTTCTCTGGTACCAAAATCTGTTCTAGTTTGCTGGCTGCAAATAGAATGGCTTTTAAATGGGAAATTTATTAAATTGCAATTTATGGTTCTAAGTCCATGAAAATGTTCCCGTTGAAGCAAGCCTATAAAAATGTCCAAATTAAGATACCAACAAGAGGTTACCTTCACTCAAGAAAGGCCGACGAAGTTCAAGGTTTCTAACTCAACTAGGAAGGCACATGGCAACATATGCTAGCTTTCTCTCCAGGCTTCTTGTTTCATGAAGCTCCCCTGGGGTATAGTTCTCCTTCATCTCCAAAGGTCTCTGGCTGTGTGGGCTCTGTAGTGGCTCTCAAGCTCTCAAGCTTTCTCCCAAATGTTAAAGGAAGCAAGTAAACTAATCAAGACCCACTTCAAATGGGTGGTCACATCTCCACCTAATCCAGGTAAATACCCACAATTGGGCATGTCACATCTCTGTGGAGATAATCTAATCAAGCTTCCTACCTATATTACTGAATAGGGATTAAAAGAAATGGCTGCCTCCAGGAAATGGATGGGGATTAAAACACGGCTTTTTCTAGGGCACATAATCCTTTCAAATCAGCACACTTCCCTATGTTTTTTTTTTTTCTAGCAGTTTTATAGCTTTGGCTCTTATAATTAGGTCTTTGATCCATTTTGAGTTGATTTTTGTATATGGAGTGAGGTAGGGGTCCTCCTTCATTCTTTTGCAAATGGAGATCCAGTTTTCTCAGTATCATTTGTTGAAAAAACTCTTCTATCCCAGCTAAGTGTCCTTTGTCCCTCCGTCCAAAATTAGTTTTGAATATGAGGGTTGATCCGTGAGATCTTAACTCAATTCCATTGGTTTATATACCTGTTCTTGTGCCAGAACCATTCTGTTTTGATATGTGGCTTTGTTATAAATTTTAAGCTTGGTAAATGTGTGTCCTCTAACTTCATTCTTATACAGGAGGACTTTGGCTATTTGGGGCCCCTTACCCTTCTATATAAATTTGATGATTGGCTTTTCCATTTCTGCAAGGAAGGTTATTAGAATTTGGAACTGGGATAACATTGAATCTGTAAATTGCTGCAGGTATAATTGATATTTTAACAATATTAATATTCCAATCCATGAATACAGAATGTCTTTCCATTTATTTAGTTATTCTTTTATTTATTTTAGCAGTTTTTTGTGTACAAGTACTTTACATCTTTGGTTATTTTATTTCTAGATATTGATTTTTTTAGTTGTTATTGCAAATGGAATTTTTTTCCTGATTTCATCTTCTGATTATTTATTTCTAGTATATAGAATTTTGGGGTGTTGAGCTTGTACCCTGTCACTTTGCTGAATTCATTTATTAGTTTGAAGAGCTTTCTTGTGGAATTTTCAGGATTTTTTTTTTTTTTTTTTTTTTTTGCATGGGCAGGCACCGGGAATTGAACCCAGGTCTCCATCATGGCAGGCACACTTCTCATTCTGCCACTGAGACATCATCACACTGCCCTTCAGGATTTTGTGGTACATAGGATCATTATCATCAGCAAATAGAGATGGTTTTAATTCTTCCTTTCCAATTTGGATGGCTTTTATTTCTTTTTCTTGACTAATTGCTCTGGGAAGAACTTCCAGTTCAATGTTGAATAACACTGAAGACTATGGGTATCCTTGTGTGTTAGTCAGTGTTCTCCAGAGAAACAGAACCAACATGAGATTTATAAACTTATCTCACACAACCATGGGAGTAGAAGAGTCCAAAATCTAAAGATACTTATAAAGGTGTAAATATGAGCTTTATAAAGAAATCTCTGCAACCATGGGAATGGAAGAGTCCAAAATCCATAGGGCAGGCTGTGAAGCTGGCCACTCTGATGTAGGGTTTGGATGAACTCCACAGGAGAGGCTCACTGGCTGAAGAAGCACTGAAAGAGTCTCTTCTTCCTTTAAAGCCTTCAACCGATTGTAGGAGAAATGCCTTGGTTAATTGCAGATGTAATCAGCCACAGATGCAATCAACTGACTGATAATCTAAAACATAAGCCTTCTGGTTTATCAACCAGCCATGAAATATTCTTGAAGCAATGGTCAGGCCAGCGCTTGTGTGACCAGACAACTGGGCATCATCACTTGGCCAAGTTGACACCAGATCCTAACCATCACACCTTGTCTTTTTTTCTGATCTTAGAGAGAAAGGTTTTAGTCTTTCACCATTAAGTAGGATATTAGCTGTGGGCTCTTCATATATGGCTTTTATCATGTTGAGGAAGTTTCCTTTATTTTCGTGTCCTAAGCATTTTTATCAAGAAAATATGGTGTATTTTGTCAAATACTTTTTTTGCATCAATTGAGATGATCATGTGCTTTTTCCTTCTTCATTCTGTTAATGTAGTATACTACAAAAATTGATTTTCTTATGTTGAACCAACTTTGTATACCAGGGATAAATCCCACTTGATCATGGTATATGATTTTTTAAATAAGCTGTTGGATTAAATTTGCTTGTATTTTGTTGAGGATTTTTTCATCTATATTCATAAGAGTAGTATATGCATCTATATACAAAAAGACCTATATTCATAAGGTCAGTAGTTTTCTGTTCTTGTGGTGTTTTTATCTGGCTTTGGTATGATGATGACATTGGTCTTGTGAATGAATTATGAAGTGTTTCCTCTTCTTCAGTTTTTTGGAAGAGTTTGAGCAGAATTGGAGTTAATCCAATTAAACTTCCCTCCCAGCACTGACTTTGCTCTATCCCATAGGTTTTTATATTTTTAATTTTTGTTTAAAAAATTTTTTTTTATCTCATAGGTTTTGATATGTTGTATTTTCATTTTCATGTGCCCCAAGGTATTTGCTAATTTTACATCTTTCCTGTTTTACCCATTGGTTGTTTAAGAGTATGTTGCTTAATTTCCACAACTTGTGAATTTTCCATTTCTCTCTCTTATTGATTTCTAGTTTCATTTCATTGTGGTCAGAGAATATACATTGTATGATTTCAGTATATTATTGAGACTTGTTTTGTGACCTTCCATATGAGTCTATCCTGCAAAACAATCCATGTGCACTCAAGAAGAATGTGTATTATTCTGTTTTTATTGGGTGCAGTGTTTATATATTTATCTGTAAGGTCTAGTTGTTTTAGTGTATCATTCAAATCTTGCATTTACTTATTGTCCTTCTGACTAGATGTTCTATCCATTATGGAGAGTGGTGTATTAAAGTCTACTATTAATGAAGAACTGTTGATTTCTCCCTTTAAATCTGCCTGTATTTGCTTCATACGTTTTGGAGCTCTGCTGTTAGGTGGGTATTTATAATTGTTACACTTCATGTTGAATTGTCCCCTTTATCTTTATATAATGATCTACTTTGTCTCTTGTAACTGTTTTTGACTTAAAGTCTATTTTATCGATATTAGTATAGCTACCCCAGGTCTCTTTTGGTTACTACTTGCATGGTATATTTTTTCATCAAACTTGTATTTTGAATTTAAGATGATCTCTTGCAGATAGTACATAGTTGGGTGATGCTTTTTTTTTTAACCCATTATGCCAATCTCTGCCCTTTATCTGAAGAGTTTATTCCATTTATGTTTAAAATGACTACTGATAATACAGGACTTTCTTTTGCCATTTTTGGCTTTGTAAGTCTTATACCTTTTCTGTCACTCCCTTTGTTAATGACTACTTTCATATTTCTTTGCTTTTTAGTGTTGTAACATGTGCTAGTTTGCAAGCTGCTGGAATGCAATACACCAGAACTAGAGCTGCTTTTAAAAGAGGAAATTTAATAAGTTACAATTTACAGTTCTAAGCCCCTAAAAATATCTAAACTAAGGCATCCAGGAAAATATACCTTAATTCATGCTAGGCCAATGGGTCAGGAACACCTCTGTCAGCTGGGAAGTCACATGGATGGCATCTGTTGGTCCCTAGGTCCTGGGCTCCATTGCTTTCAGTCTCTGTTCCTGTGAGAGTTCCTCACTTTGCTTCTCCAGGGCTGACATCTCTTGGCTTTCCTCAGCTCTCTCCAGGTTCTGGCTTGCTTAATATCTCATGGCAACATCTGCTGGGGGTCAAACATCTCCAAACATCTGTGTCTCTGTTCTCTAAGTGTCAGCATATGTGTCAGTTCTGGACTCTGTTGGCTCTGAGGCTTCTGACATTTCTGACTCTCTCCAAAGTGCTTCCTCTTTTAAAGGATTCCACTAAACTAATCAAGACCCCCCTGGAATGGGTGGAGTCACAGCTCCATCCAATCAAAAGTTAACACTCACAATTGGGCACGTCACATCACCATGGAGATGACCTAATCAAAAGATTCCAACCTACATTATTGAATCAGGATGAAAAGAAATGGCTGCCTCCACAAGAAGGAGTCAGGATTAAAACTTGGCTTTTCTGGGGTACATAATATTTTCAAACCAGCCCGTATCATATTGAGTGCCTTCCCTTTTCTGTCTGGGAAAATTTTTAATCTATTTTACTTCTGGTTACCATGGGGTTATAACTTAGCCTCCTATATATAACAATTATATTTGATTTGATAACAACCTAACATCAATAGCATGCACATATACTTTTCCTGTGCCCCTTTGCCCCCACCTGTTTTTGTACTCATTAAAATGATATATTTGTTTGGTTCCTGGACCACGCACCTAAAAATGATATATTTGTACATGTGTGTCTAAAACAATTGATTTATCATTTTTACTATACATTTGTCTTGTAACACCCATAGGAAGTAAGAAGTGGACTTATATACCAAACAATACAGTACAATAATATTGGCATTTCTAATTACTGAAATGGTTACTTTTGAGTCTTTATAAAGAAAGAAAGACTGCAGGCTTTTATTTCTTTATGCTGCTTTGAACTACTCTCCAGTGTGATTTCCTTTCAGTCTGAAGAACTTTCCTTAGCTTTGCCTGGAGTGGGCAGGTCTAGTGGCAATGAATTCCCTCAGCTTTTTTTTTTTTTTTACCTAAGAATGCGTTGAACTCTCCCTCATTTAAAAAAATTCATGAATTTTTTAATTTAACTTAAAATTGTATGAGTTGCACATCATTCTATGTTAAGGTTAAAATTTCAACACATTGGACATCAATTTCAAGAATTAATTGTCAAATTAGATTATTTCCTTTTCAACTGTTTTATTCTTATGACACTTTGTTTGTGTTGTTTTGCTTATGTTTAATTTAAAAAAACCCAGTTTTATTCACACACGATACAATTCATCCTAAGATACAATCAATGGCTCCTCATATAGTCATATAGTTATGCATTCACCACTACAATCTATATGAGAACATTCCCATTTCTTTTGAAATTAAGAAGAAAAGAAATACCATAACTCATCCTTACATTCTCCTATAATTGACATTTAGCTTTTGTATAGTGCCTTTGTTACAATTAATGAAATTATTTGTCCTTTTGTTTCTGGCTTATTTCACTCATTGTTCTGTTCTTAAGATTCATTCATGTTGTTGTGTGCAACATGACTTCATTCTGTCTTACAGCTGCATAATATTCCATTGCACAGACATACCAGAGTTTGTGATCTACTTGTCATTTGACGGACATTTGGGCTGCTTTTGTCTATTGGCAATCATGAATGATGTTACTATAAACATTGGTGTGCAAGTGTCTATTCATGTCCCTGCTTTCAGTTCTTCTGAGTATATACCTGGTAATGGGATTGCTGGATCATATGGCAATTCTATACTTAGCTTCCTGAGGAACTGTCACACTGCCTTCCAGAGAAGCTGCACCATTCTACATTCCCACCAGCAGTGAATAAGTGTACCTGTTTCTCTACATCCTCTCCAATACTTACAGTTTTCTGTTTTGTTTTTTTTTTTTGACAGTGGCCATTCTATTAGGTATGAGATGGTATTTCACTGTGGTTTTGATTTGCATTTCCCACATAGCTAGTGAAGCTGAGTAGCTTTTCATATGCTTTTTGGCCATTTGTATTTCCTCTTTGAAAAAGTGTCTATCCATGTCTTTTGCCCATGCTTTAATTGGGTGTTTGTCTCTTTGTTATTGAGTTGTAGGATCTCTTTATATATTTTGGATATTAAACCCTTATCAAATATGTGATTTCCAAATATTTTCTCCCATTGAGTAGGCTGCCTTTTTACTTTCTTGAAAAAAGTCCTTCAAGGCATAAAAGCACTCCTTTCAGGCGATCCTATTCATCTATTTATTCTTTCATTTTTTTGTACTTGGTATTAGGTCTAAGAAACTACCTCCTACCACAAGATCTTTAAGAAATTTCCCTACATTTTCTTCTGAGAGTGTTATGGTCTCAAGTCCTAATGTTTAGGCCTTTGATCCATGTTGAGTTATGTTTTATATAAGATGTGAGACAGGGACCCTCTTTCTTTTGGATATGAATATCCAGTTCTCCCAGCACCATTTGTTGAGGAGGATGTTCTGTTCCAGTTGAGTGGACTTGGCCACCTTGATAGTTGTGCAATATATGCAATATATGATTGAGTTATTTTCTTCATGTTTATTCTGTTTGTGTTACCTGAGCTACTCGGATTTGCATATTCACCTCTCTTGCTAAGCCTGCAAGTTTCTCTGTCATTATTTCTTTGACTATTCCTTCTGCTCCTTTCTCTCTTTTTTCTCCTTCTGGGATTCCCATAATGCATATATGGGTAGGCTTGACAGTGTCTCAGAGGTGTCTTATGCTATTTTCACTTTTAATATTTCTTTTCTTCTTTTTGGTCCTCAGCCTGACTCATTTCAAGTGTCTTGACTTCAAGTTCATTAATTATTTCTTCTGCCAGCTCGGTTGACTCTTGAAACCCTCCTGGGAATTTTTCATTTCCATTATCGTGGTCTTCAACTCTAGTAGTTCTGTTTGGTTCCTTTTTAAAATTCCTATCTCTTCACTTAGAGTTTTGTATTGTTCATTTATTGTTTTCTTGATATCCTTTTGTTCTTTCTCTGTATTTTCCTTCATCTCCTTGAACATTTTTAAAATATTTTTTTTAAGTTTTTGTCCTATATGTTCATTATCTAGTCTTCATTGGTGTTTTCTGAAATTTTATCCTCTTTCTTTGGATAGGCTTTCATTTCCTGTTCCTTTGTCTTGTAATATTTGTGTGTGTGTGTGCACTGTAGATTTTCACATTTTAAAATGTTAAGTCTGGGATTTATTCCCTGAAATGTCTGTTTCTTGAGGTTATACCCAGCAGGTGAGTGACAGAAATTTTTTTGAGCATCGTCCCTCCTATCAGGAAGGTCTGCCCATGGCAAACGCGAAGTGTAGGCTCCTCCATCTTTCCTGGACCTGTCTCTTGTCCTGGGTTGGTCATTGCTAATCATTTCAGAGTTCTCCTACTACAGGAGTTTGAATGCCCCCCTCTACTGTCTGGGAAACAGACCTGCTGAAGTTCATTCTTAAACAGAAGTTGGTGAAATGTTCGAGATGAACCATTTACACAAGTAGTGATCGTTGTTTGGAGATGTTACCATTTGAAGGTATATTATTATTATAGCACTGTGACTTAAGGATTGTTCAATCAAACTCCTTTCAGCTTGAACCATTGACTTTTTTGAACTCTGGTTCATTGGGGCTATCTTTTTATGTTCATAAGTACTCTTTAGATATGTACTCTTTAAATAGGCAAATTCATTGGCTTTTTTGAACTCTGGTTTGAACTAGAAATCTAGGAATGGAAGTTCAAAACAGTATACCAATGATGAAATTATTGTATTATAATGCTCTAGTAAATGTATGGCATATACTGAAGTCAAGAATGATAAAAACTAGGTAGAAACCAAGGAGAAATATTGAGAACACGTTATCAAGAATATGAAAGTAGCTATTTTCAAAATAGTATCACATTTGTATATTATTCTCACCTATTTAGCCTATAAAAAAGACAAAAAGAAATCTGGAGAGAGCACTATTTGTACATTTCTAGTACCAAAAGAGAATAGCCCTAGACTGTTAATATACAGGGGTCTAAAATGTAAGTTTCAGGATGCCCCAGGACTGTGCAAAAGATTGGTGTAGCAAGGGTAGGAATTGGAATGAAAGCAACTGGTGAAGACCCATGGATTCTCCCCCAAATTTTAGCACAATTTGAGAGATGGGGTGGAAAAGAACTTGGCTAACATTTCCTAAGCCACTAGGGGGCGTCAGTTGAATGTGTGATGTTCCTCTAAAGGTCCTCCCTTTTTTCTTTCCCCTCCCCAGAATCTTCTGACCCAAGAGAGAAGAAAAACAGCTGGTCAGTGTTTAAACAAATGTCATGGTCTGAATTTTCAGTTGTATCTACAGTGACTTTCAAAGAGAGGAGGCAGAAATAAGAGAGAACACAAGATCTTTTGCGGTACCCCTACTTAAGAGGGACCATATTTCTGAATGATAAAATTCTATGGGTTACCTTTAAATATAAGGTACTTTGATCTGAAAAGTCATAAAGTTTACAAATAAATAAATCCCTGTGTATAGTTTTTCCATTTAATTCATGAAAAATGAAGATTCCAAAAATCTAAGATTCAGCAAAAAGATGTCAATATAATATTATGTTCTAGGATCTAGAATATATGACAACCAAATCCATACGTAAGCATCAGTTTAAGTCTGGCATAACCATTATTCAGAAGTTTTCTTCTGAGGAGACTGAGCCTCTGGTTACTGTGCCCTTCTCAGGCTAGGGTTGCAGCACCTGTCTATTCATAGTCACAATTGGGTTACCAAGAAGCACCCCTGGGTTACCTGTGCAAAAGCCACTACTATCTCCTCCTGATGATCAGTTTCAGCTTGCCCTGCCAAGGTGGTGACTTTTATCCTGCTAGTCCCTGGATACAAGGAGGTTAGTGTGTCCAGGAGGCAGCTATAGCTTACAGTTCAATGGGATTCTTGTGATGGCCCCTGTGAAAGTGTTGGCTCTTTGGGCACTAGGATGTTTCCATATTGTGACTTTGCCTTGAGTTTGAGAAACAGAAGGCACAAATTAAGTGCCAAGTCCCAGTGAGTTACTGGGAGTTAGGGCAAGTGGTTGTGATTGAAGCTATTACTTGGTTGAGGTTTGGTAGTTGTTTTGGTTTGCTAAGTCTGCCAGAATGCAAAATACCAGAAATGGGTTGGCTTTTACAATGGGGGTTTATTAGTTTACAAAGTTACTGCTCTAAGGCCATGAAAATGTCCCAATTAAGGCATCCATGGAATACCTTCTCTCAAAATGGGCCACTGGCATCCGGGGTTCCTCTGTCAGAGAGCAAGGCACATGGCCCACGTCTGTTGGTCCTTCACTCCCGGGTTTTATTGCTTTCAGCTTCTGGTTCAAGTGGCCTCCTCTCAGAGCTCCTTGACTCAGAGTTTTTTTTTTTTCTAAGCTGTCTCAGCTTTTTCTGCCTTTTATCCTCTCATGAAGAACTCTATTAAAAAAAAATTAAGACCCACCTTGAATGGGGTGGGTACGTCTTAGTTGAAATTATCTAACCAAAATATCTTACCCACAAAAAGATCTGTACCCACAGGAATGGATTAAAAGAACATGGCCTTTTCTAGGGGACATAACAGCTTCAAAACAGCACAGTAGTCTACAGTTATCATCAAAGATCTGCCTGGCTTTTGTAAACATCAGATTGTGAATTAAACAAAGAAATAATGAGAATCACCACCCTTGCATCAGTGAAACCTTTAAAGGTCGCGCTAATCTCTGTCATCCCCTCTACAAGATGTGATATTGTTTTTGATTTACTATTTGGCCATGGGTGGGTCAGTTTTAGAAGTTTCCATTTAGCCTGTGGGATAAAAGCTTTCATAGAGGGGAAGGCAATGACCCCAATATATGAGCTGTACCATCTGCCATATATGCTAATTCTAATCAGATATTCTGGGAATGGGGAGATGATCATCATATAAACTGGACTTTAGCCAGGACTTCATTTATTATCTGGCTTTATTATGCTTCAACTTTAACAGGGATCATTATAATATTTTGGATCTCCAGGTTTCATTACCAATTCAGACACTTCAACCAAAAGTCTTTAAATGTTGAACTATTCTTTCCCCAGTGAATATTTTCTCCCAAGTAAATGGCCAAAAGCTCCTTGGGAAGGGAAACATTCACCATGTACACTGGCCCTAGTTTTGCAGGGGCCTTTATACTGGGGACATGGCCCCCTTTATACATGGGGACATGGCCACCTCTTCAATAAGCAGTTTCTGGGTCTGAAAACTGATTCCAAAGGATCATGGATTTTTAATGGGTCATCCTCCCTCAGTCTCCTTGATTTCCTTTGTTGATACAAGTTGAGTGTATCCTTATTGCTGCCCACCTATGGTGCTTCTAGAGTTGCCATGTTCCATTAACCATCACCATACCTTTTTGTGGTCTAGGACCCTTTGACTGCGGCTCCAACCTAGCCATTCATTAAGATAACTCTTACCCTTTGGCTTGGCTTCTGTTGTTCTATTGTTAAACCCTGAAAACCAAGTTCTATAATAACCTTCCCAACCATCATTCCTGATATATAGAGGAAAGCTACTACTGAACATTTTAGTGAGGACAGTAGCCCCTTCAGTGGCACATTCCTCAGTAGCACATTCTAGCCTCAGTAACTGGTAACTGCTCTGTGCCTTTCTGTGCAACATAATCATCTGGAAGATCTTCCAACTAATAAGTGTAACTATTCTAGTATGCACTTCCCTAAGCTTTTTAATCCTTTCCCCCACCGTCTTCCATGGAAATCCTAGCCATTGCTTTTTTCTTGCTTTTAGGAGTCATTGTAAATAGCAAGTTCACATTATTGCCTGAGATTCTTCCCAAGATGGTAAATAGTGAATTTCTGGAGATTACTCCTGAGTAAACAACTTTCCTATCCGATTTTAAAATCCTGGAGATGGGGTGAAAAGTATATTGACTTGGGAGTACTCTGACCCCTTTGATCAAGCACCTTGTAAATTCAGTTCTATGTGTACTACCCTGATTCCTGCCCATACATACTGGCTAGTTCTGGCAGCCTCCTTTGTGTCATAGTTCCTTTCTTCCCTCTTCTGTTCAGCATAGCATCAGATGGACTTATGCTATAAGATTTAACAGCTGGACTGCCACATTTTTTTTTTTTACATGGGTAGGCACTGGGAATTAAACCTGGGTCTCTGGCTTGGCAGGCAAGAACTCTGCCATTGAGCCACAGTGGCCCACCCAGGACTGTCACCTTTTGCCAAGGGCTGCCTGCATTCCACCTACCTTCTGTGATGGGATCCTCATTGCCAGCTAAGCGGCAGGAGTAATCCATGTCCAAAACACAATCTTATGAGTAATTTTCTCAGATAGTTCCAAATACCAATTCTCTTAAGTTTGGTTCTCAGGAAGCAAACCTGAGAAGAAGTTTAGGTACATTATGGATTTTTTTGGAATCAATACCTGTGAAAGGAAAGGGGAAGAAGCAAGACTCAGTAAAGAGAGAACTAAAAGTACAACGTAGACCCAACAGAGCTTTGGTTAACCTGACAGGGGGCTATCAAGAAAGTATTGCCTCTCTGAGTTATCACAACTCACAATGGAATTGCTGTCCTTTATACTCCCCCTTTACTTAGTCCCCAGGAGTGGCCTCCTTGGGGAAGGGAATGATCTTGGACAAGGCATCTTTATGCAATTCCGAAGCCGACAGTTGGAAGCTGTTTGCATCATCTACTGTGGGAGCCATGGAGAAGTGCCATCTAGAGTCTCCATCTATGGAAGGACTTGCAACTGCTTTCTGTGCCAGCATCTTATTTCAAAACACCAATGGGCATGTGCTGGGGTTGTAAGATTGGTAGGTTTAGTGAAAGTAGCTTAGGCTCAGTTTTGGTTTACTCCATCCTAGTTCTACAACTTTTTCCAAGACAAAAATCTCCTTACATTGATATTTGAAGGAGTTCAAAAATACTAGTTTGTTCTAGCCTATTTCTAAATACCAAGCTCAAAAATGGGTCAAGTTACCTCACTTAAAGTTTTGCATAAGCAATATAAGAACTGTCAGTCTGTGCTTAGCAATAGGGAGGAAGTATCATTCTAGCGTCGATGCTTTTTCACCTCTGAGGTCTTCTAGGGAGATAGACCTACTTTCCTTCTACTTTCTTAAAATCCCATGTTCAGAGCCCTGTACACAGCAATTGCTTTAGGTAATTATGGAAATCTGGCAGGGCCAGAAGCCAAGCAGCTTTCTTTGGCGACAATCAGTTCTGGGGTTATAAAATTTCGTGGGTATATAATAGGGAGTTGTAGCTTGGTGTGGGAAGCCTTGGCATTTCTGCATAGAAATTTATGTATTTAGTGGAAGAAAATCATTCCATAAACTTCTGTCCAGGTAGATTTATTGGATACAGTAGTTTTCTCTGCAAAGAAGCAGCCTATGCTTGTGGTTGGCCTATCAAATCTATAAAATATGTGGACTGAACATTATACTTGTTTTTTTAAAAATGTATACATAAACGTTATCACATTGTGTGTCTTCTGAAGCTTGCTTCCTTCTGCCTCCGTTCTGTCATGTAATATCCATGTTTGTAGGTGCAGTATAGAAATATGTGTGTCTGTGATATAAACACGTACATACACACTTACCTGCTGAGGAATATACTACTATTGATTATAGCCCAGTTTACCCATTTCTTTTTGACACCCAGGTTGGTTCTCATTTTTTTGCTATTAAAAATTTTGCTGCAGTAAGCATCCTTATACATTTCTGGTTTCTCTAGAGAATATTCCTAGAGACATAAATGCATATATTGCATTTATGACATAAATGATCCAGAAGTAAATTGTGGATGAGCAATTTGGCAATATATCCTAGGAGGGTGTCAATTTGCAGTTCAGTAACCATGTCTGAAAAATCCCAATTTTCGGTTTTGTTAATCTGATGAGTATCTTTCATATCTCAAGGTAAGTTTATTTTACATTTCTCTGATGACTAGTGGGTTGAAGATCTTTTATGGTCATTGGCCATTTTGATTTTCTCTTGTGAATTTTTCTCATCTTTCCATTTGTCTATTGGCTGTCTTTTCATATCAGTTGTAGGAATTTTCTATACACTGAATGCAGTCTTTTGCAATTCTTGTTGCAATTATTTTCCCCTGATCTATGGCTAGTAAGTTTTACATTTTAATGTAATCACATTTATTACATAAAAAGCAAATAGTTTAAGGATATTTCCTTTATTACATTTGTTTGTTTTGTGTAAGAACTACTTTCCTACTGAATTAATCAAGATATTCTATATTTTCCTCCTAATTTTTTTTTGAGTTTTGCTTTTGCATTTAAGCCTCATGAAAAACTTTTTTTTTTAAAGATAAGTTTTAGTCTACTGCAAAAATTGTTTTAATGATGGGAGGTAGGGTCTAACATCATTTATTGAATATTTCTTCTCCTCCACCAATTTTTTGTGCCACTTCTGTAGGATACTATGCATATGTCTTTATCTGTGCCTTATGTTCTGTGTCATTGGTGTGTTTATCACCCCCACCCCCCCCTCCACATTCCAACCCATATCATTTTGTTAATATGGTTTTATAATAAAACTTCTATGTGGCATGGCAAGTCTCCCCACCCTTATTTTATAAAAATAAATCTACAGTTTTCATTCATCCAAATAAATTTTACCACTAGCAAGTCTAGTTCTGTGAAAACTTTTCTCAGAATTCATAAAATCACATTTGATTTAAATATTGATTTTTGGGGAATATTGACCATTAGATTTAATATTCGTGGATGGGAAGACTCAAATGCCTATCTTTCATTAAATCTTTAATAAGATTATAAAGAGCAATATAGTTTTTCCCTTAAAGATCTTAGGAGTATAACTAGTAAAATATATACATCCCTAAAGATAGTTGCTATGGGAGGTGATTTAAAATTTTCTTTTATAATTTATTGTTGATAGAACATAGAACTACTTGATTTTATTGTAATTTATAGACAAGCTGATAGAAATTTTTGAGTTCAGTGAACGCTCTTAGTTTTTTTTTGGTGATGATAACATCTGCAGTCATTTATTTTATTCCTTTTCATTCTTAACACTTAATTTCTTTTGTTTTATTGAATTAACTAGAAGCTCTAGTACAACGTTGGCTACTAGGAGTGGCTGGGCACCTTTGCCTTGTTCCTAAGTTTAATAGAATTGCTTCCAAACCAGTGTTATCATTAATCATGAGATGTTCTGTGACCTTTTGGTAGATACTTTGCTCTAGTTTGCTAGTTGTTGCAATGTAATATATCAGAAATGGAATGACTTTTATAAAGGGGAATTTATGAAGTTGCTAGTTTACAGTTCTAAGACTGTGAAAATGTCCAAATTAGAGCAAGTTTATAAAAATGTCCAAATTAAAGCACGAACAAGAGGTTACCTTCACTCAACAATAGCCAGTGAATTTGAGGGTTTCTCTGTTAACTGGAAAGGCACATGGTGAATATGGTGATGTCTGCTAGCTTTTTCTCCACGCTTCTCGTTTCATAAAGTTCCCCTGGGGACACACTCCTTTGTCATCTCCAAAGGTGTCTGGCTGCATGGGGCTCTGTTGATCTCAAGACCCTCTCCAAAATGTTATGTCTTTTAAAGGATTCCAGTAAACTCATCAAGTCCCACCTGGAATGGGTGGAGTCACATCTTCTAATGAAAGGTTAATACCCACAATTGGGCAAGTCACTTCTCTGTGAAAATAATCTAGTCAAGCTTTCAATATACTGTACTGAATAGGGTTTAAAAGAAACGATTGCTACCACAATATTGGATCAGGATTAAAACATGGCTTTTCTAGGGTACATAAATCCTTTTAAACTAGCACATACTCCCTATCAGGTTATGTTTTCTTCCATTCACAGTTGGTTAGAATATTCATCAATGGGCATTACATTTTCCTAGATGCTTTTAAGAAATCTATTGAAATAAGTCTATGATTCTTTAAATCTATTAGTCTAATGTATTTCTGCATATCATCCCAATATTTAACTGTCCTTGCATTTTTGGGGTAAACTTTACTTGGTTATGATAAAACTCTTTTTTCTGTATATAAATATTATTTATCTGTAGATGGATAAATGAAGTGCTAGCAAACTGAATCTAAGATTTTTGCATCCAAGTATATAAGACCGTTTTATGTTTACACAGAGAGACTAAAACAAGGGGGAATATTATCCAACTTTAAGAAAAACATCCATGTTTCATATAGACCAAAGTGAGTATAAACTTGATATCAAAACAGAATGTAAAGGTTTGGTAAAACCATCTGGACGTGGTGGGATTTGGTTTGCCCTGCACGATCCCTTTCCCATGACATCCCTGACGCACATGCACACACAAATGCACACATCTCCTGCTACTTAAAACAGTACTGATTGCTTATTGCTTTTTTCCCCAAGCTTAAAAGAATGCCTGACAGTAAGATATTTTAATATATATATTTTTAAAATATCACTGTTGATTTAGTCAGGTTTTCTATTTATCAGAAAATTATCAAAACAAAGGAATAAATTATTCCAATAGGTGTGAAAACACGGATCACAGGACAAGTTTGCTCACCATTATCCTTATGAATCGAGAATAATCTCAATTGTTTTATCCATTTTCATTTCTGTTTGGCTAGGAGTTTGTTTTAAGAAGAAAGGGAAGGCACAAGTTATATAATCATTTATTTGATTCTGAACATTTTACAGTAGTTTCCTTACTACCATGCAAATGTATTACCTTTAAGTTCTAATATTTGAAAATAAACACATTACCCTTTAAATATTTAGAAATGCTTGTCCAAAACAGACTCAGACTACCAAAATCATCTACTTGAATAAATTAGGGGGAAGGAAAAAATAGCAAAAAAGACAGAAATCAGTAGAATGGGATTTTGCTTTCTTGGCCATCCATATTTCTTTGTTTTTAAGCCTTGACAAAGAACAAAAGAACTACAAAAGCAAACTTGTAGGATACAGAAATTTTAAACACCCTGTAGGTTAGAGTGCTTATTTTATTCATAAATATTTCATTGTATTTTTCTAAGGTCTGATTTATTAGATTTTCTTCAAAATAATAAGGGAATAAGGAAGTAGGTAGGATAAAGATGAAACAGAATTGATTCTGAGCTAATAAATGAGGCTGCATGATGAGTACACGGAGGTTTATTAAACACAAATGTAGGCAAAATAATATAAGCTCTTTTAAATTTAATGTAGAAAATTTTATTGAACTCTTATTTAATTGCATTGCAGTCAGGGACCGTGGTCTGTATATTGATTTTTTGGAAACTAAAAATGTCTTTTTTCGTATGCGTATATATGTATAATTTTATAAATGTTCTATATTTGATTAGCTGCTGGGCTCTTCTGGATATGTTTACTGGAATAAACCTGTTAATTGCCTACTTCAAATCTTCTCCATACTTATCAATTTGGGAGATCTAAAGTAGAAATATAAGGAAAATTTGACAAGCATATAGTCATAATAAAATCTTCTGCCAGTTCTTGCTTTATATTAAGGTTATGATATATATATATATACACACAAAGTGCATTGTCCCTTAGGAAAAATGCCTCGTTCGGGATAAATACCATATATTGATCTATGTCTACTTAATCTTCCATGAGTATTTTAACATTAGCTTGCTTTCTTTCTCTTTTTTTGTAGTATTTGCTAGGTGTATCTCTTCCATCAATTTATTCCCAAATTGTGAAACCAATCATTCTATAGCCATTTTTTAAAGAGCCGACCAGATTATCTGTCTTTAAGGAATATTTAATCCATTACTCTTAGTGATTCTACTGTCTTGTGGGTTTTTTTTTTTTTTTTTTTTTTACCCATTTCTCTCCCCAAACCCTTTTCTTGACTTCTTAAATTGATTGAATCCTGTATTCTCTTTTCTCCTTCTACTGATTTGGAATTTATAGATGCTCACCTTTATGTGTTAACATGAAAATTGACTTAAAGGTAAATTGAGCTTAGACTTTGTATTGGTCAAGAGGAGGATAAAGATGGAAAGCATTCTAATGCATCTTCCCTCCATCTTATATATTATTGCCAGTGTTTTGGTTCTATATCATTCAGCCTCCTGAGCAGACACCGCTCCTGCTCCACTTCACATCCTTTCAGCCTCATCTCTCTTTTATCAGTTGCTGCTGTAGTAACTAGCTCTACATGGGCCATGAACGACTTCACACGTAGGTGCAGTCTGGCAGCAACTTGACCTCATGCTAAGCATCTCTCTCCTCTCACCCTGGGGCCTTTCTTGGAGTCTGCACATGCACATCCTGGATGTGTGGATAGTTAAGACCCTAATGTTTGCCCATTCCCATTAGTCAAGTATTTGCCCACTGACTTCCCTTTCTCCCTCCCCACAGAAGGCTGCTAGCCATGTTTTATATGGTCTTTTGGGAAGTGTCATGAGTTCAAGCAATCAGTCATATGCTTATCTTGGGTCTTCTTCCTTTCCTGCTTCATTCCTCTTGTCACTCACTCCTGATCTCTGGGCTTGATCTTCCTGTTAAAATAGTAGCATAGAAGTCTCCTATCTTGAGCTCTGATAATTAAACATATGGTTCCTTGGGACATTGAGATGGATAAGCCTGAGACTTTTAAAACCTTGCATGGTAGATGCTGTTGATGTCTTTTCTTAGAGGCCATCTCTAATTTTACCTGGAGCCGTAGTGGACAGTTCCTATGCCCATAGACAGCTTACCATTTCAGTACCTGCCATTCTCTGCTTCTCTCCCTGAGAACTCTCTCTAGTGCCTTGTGTGTTTGTGAAACCCATGTGCAGAGCAACCCAGAAATGCTGGAGTGAAATGCCTCTGGGATAACCTTCAGCCAACAAGGTATGGAGGTTGGTAAACAAACACTCTAGTTTTCCTACCCTGTTTGTGGATGATTGAGGCATGTTCTACAGGGATAATTAAAGCTGGAGTCCTGGCCACTCACAGTGGTAATCCATGCAGTAATGAAACCTTCATTGTGTTTTTTGTTTGTTTGCTTATTTGTTTTTGGCATGGGCAGGCTCTGGAACTCGAACCCAGGTCTCTGGCATGGCAGGCGAGAATTCTGCCACTGAGCCACCATTGGACAACTCTTCATTGTGTTTTACCCTTTTCTGTTTCATTTTCCCCACTTCTTTACCCAACACACATATTTATTTGGGAAGTGCTCCTTTGAAACATAAGACATTCCTCAAGTCCACTTTTAGGGGGATCTGAACTAAAGGATCCAGATTCCCTTGTACCCACCAGAAATGCAAAGTAGCCCCCTCCTCTTTGCAGAGGAGTGCAGCCTCTTTTTGCCCGAAGATCAGGCAATGACCACCTGAGCCAAGTGCCTTACAGGATGATGCTCGTCCTTCTCAAAAGCTCCTCAGGTCTTCAGGCCAATAACAGGGCCAGGTCTCAGCACAGCCTGGAAGGGTTCAGCACAGTTCTCGAGCCCGAGTAAAACAGCTCACATACCAAAGGAATTTCAGAACTTGGCTAATACATATGGCAGGAACTGGGAGAGCACAGGTAGGAGAGGATTTGAAGGTGTTAGATAAACAGAGGGAAGAATAAAGCCTGAATAAGGGAGAATTTATGGAACAGGGTCTTTCATCTGTCACCTGGGAGTCAATGTCCTGTAAGAACACTTGCAGGCAATCCAAAGAGTCTGTTAGGGTAGCTCCTTTAAACTTCCCCCTGTGTGTGTTTTGAGTGGGTTCCCTTGAGAAAGTGTCCCATGCTGTGATGTCAGAGAAGTACTAGGGCAGGAAAGGAGTGTGGCATCATGAGATGCAGTAAGCCTGAACCTGTGCAAAAGTGATAGATACCTGCACAGAACTTGTACAGGGAGAAGAGGCTGAAAGGATTTGAAAGCATCTGAAGTGACACATAAGAGGTGGTCCAGTATTAGGGATTTTCTTTCTAGGATATTTAGCTAACCCTAAACCAAGAGTTTCAGCTTTCATATGAGAATTCCTTTACTTTTTTAAAAAATAAACTTTAATTTTTTAGAGCAGTTTTAGATTTATAGAAAAATTGCAAAGATAATACAGAGTATTTCCATATATTTTCCCTTATTATTAGCATCTTATACAGCTATGATAATTTGTTACAATTAATGGAATAATACTACTAATATTAAAACATTGTTATCAACTAGAGTATATGCTTATTCAATTTTTTTTTGGCTTTTATGTAATGTTGCTTTCTGTTCCAGGATACAATATTACATTTAGTCATCATGTCTCCTTAAGCTTCTCTTGGTTCTGACATTTTCTTGGATTTTCCATGTTTTTGATGACCTTGACACCTTTGGACAGTATTTGTCAGGTATTTTGTAGACTGTTCCTCAAATTGGATTTTTCTGATGTTTAACTCATGGTAAGCCTGGAGTCATGGGTTTTGGGAATGAAGACCACAGAAGTGCCATTTTCATCATATTATATAAAGGTCATATACAAGCACTTCACTTTACTGCACTTTGCAGTTTTTGCATTTCTTAAAAATTGAAGTTCTGTGACTACCTGGCATCAAACAAGTCTGTCAGCACCATTTTTCCAACATATGGGCTCACTCCATGTCGCTGTGTCACATTTTGGTAATTATTGCAATATTTCAGATATTTTTTTTCCATTCCATAAATTCAAATTATTTATTTTATTTTGTATTCATTGTTGCACAGTGTCAGAAGTTGTTCCAAGCTGCAGTTCATTATTAACGTCGTTTCTTCCTTGATCTCCTGGCAAATCTGATGACATGCTTGATATTGGCATGTGCTGGGATGGTACTGAGTGGTCTGTTAATGAAGTTGGAATAGCAGCAGGATCAACTGAAGTCACACTGGGCACCCTTATAGAAGATGGCTGATGTGTGAGAACCCCTTTGGCTGGGGTGCTTTGTGTTTCTGACTTTAAAGATGAATTTCCTTTTGGCAGGAGGGTCTTCCTCTTCATCAGAAGAACTTTCTTTTGTTAGGTCAATTGCATCCACTCTCATCTTGTTTGCCTCATTGGTTATAGTCACTGAACGCAGCTTACTGAGGACAGTAAAAGTTTCTATTTTTGTACATGGTGGGCTGGATAATTGGATAGCTTATTTTTCTGGTCTCATTGGACATCAAGAACCATCTTCTTGGAATATGATTTCATCCATATCATAACTGTCATTGAGAATTTCCATAAAAATCCCATCTAATATTAGCCTTTCATAGATAGCCTTTTGGTCACACACTCCAGGTGGGCTGCTTCTCATTCTTTTGTAGATAAAGAACAGCATCAAAACGTTGAAAGTGTGTACAAGTCACTGCATGGCATGGGATTGTCAGACTCATTTTTCCTAAAGGACACATCAAGAATACCCGCAGGCTAGTTGTAGCAATTTTACTATCAGGATCTGCAGTAAGTTTTTCTTTAATTAGTGCTCTGGAATGATCAGCATTTCTAATACCTTTCATTTTTAATCTCTATAATAACATGGCTGATGTAAGCTGTCATACAAGATGTATAGACATGGAGTAATTCTTTCCAATTTCTGTTGCCCATGAGATGAAAATATGATTTTATAAATATTATTACATTTGTTATGGTATTCTGTGATCAGTTATCTTTGATACTACCATGGCAATTGCTTTGGGGTGCCACAATATGTGCCCATCAAAGGAGGCAAACTTAATCAACAAATGTTTATGTTCTGATTGCTCCACTGACTGACTGTTTCCCCATCTCTCTTGGGCCCTTCTAGTCCCTGAGACACAATAATATTGAAATCAGGTCAATTAATAACCCTACAATGGCCTCCAAGTGTTCAAATGAAAGGAAGAGTCCCAAGTCTCACTTGAAATGAAAAGCTGGAAATATTTAGCTTAGTGAAGAAGGCATGTCAAAAGTTGAGATAGGACAAAAGCTAGGTCTCTTATGCCAAACAGTTAGCCAAGTTATGAATATAAAAAAAAGTTCTTGAAAGGAATTTAAAGTGCTACTCCAGTGAACACACAAATGATAAGAAAATGAAAGCCTTGTTGCTGATATGGAGAAAGTTTTAGTGGTCTGGATAGAAGATCAAACCAGCTACAACATTGCTTTAAGCCAAAGTGTAATCCAGAGAAAAGCCCTGTACTAGTTTGCTAGCTGCTGGAATGAAATATACCAGAAATGAAATGGCTTTTAAACAGGGGAATCTAATAAGTTGCTAGTTTACAGTCTTAAGGCTGAAATAATATCCCAATTGAGGCAAGTCTATAGAAATGTCCAATCAAAGGAATCCAGGGAAAGACACCTTGGTTCAATATGGCTGATGAAGTTCAGGGTCTATCTTTCATCCGAGAAGGCACATGGTGAACACAGTCACGGTTTCTCTCTCATCTGGAAAGCCTCATGGTGAGCACAGTGTCATCTGCTAGCTTTCTCTCCTGGCTTCCTGTTTCATGAAGCTCCCTGGGAGGCATTTTCCTTCATCTTCAAAGGTCGCTGGCTTGTGGGCTCCCTGCTTCTCGTGGCTATGTCGTTCTCTGCTCTCTCTGAATTTCCTTCATTCTCCAAACTGTTTCCTCTTTTATAGGACTGCCGTTACCTAATCCAGTGTATCAACCACTCTTGATTAAATCACATCTCCAGGGAGATGATGTGATTACAGTTTCAAATATACAGTATTGAAGAGGGATTATTCTATCTTTATGAAATTGGATTTAGATTAAAACATGGCTTTTCTAGGGGACATACATCCTTTCAAACCAGCACAAGCCCTAATCTCTTCTATTCTATGAAGGTTGAGAAAAGTAAGGAAGCTGCAGAAGAAAAGTTTGAAGCTAGCAGAGGTTGGTTCATGAGGTTTAAGGAAAGAAGTTGTTTCCATAACATAAAAGTGCAAGATTAAGCAGCAAGTGTGGAGGTAGCGGCTGCAGCAAGTTATCCAGATGATATAGTTAAGATTACTGATGAAGGTGAGAACAGTAAATAACAGATTTTCAATGAGACAAAACAGCTTTATATTGGAAGAAGATGCTATCTAGGATATTCATAGTTAGAGAGGAGAAGTCAATGCCTGGCTTCAAACATTCAAAGGATGAACTGATTCTCTTGTTAGGGTCTAATGCAGCTGGTGACTTTAAGTTAAAGCCAATGTTCATTTACCACTTGGAAAATTTTAGGGCCTTTAAGAATAAGCCTAAATATACTGTGCTTGGGCTGTATAAATGGAACAAAAAAGCCTAGATGCTAGTACATCTGTTTAGTTTATAGTTTACTGTATTTTAAGCCTACTTTTGAGAACTACTGCTCAGAAAAAGATTCCTTTCAAAATATTACTGCTCATTGACAATGCACCTGGTCACCCAGGATCTCTGATGGAGACAAAAAATGAGATCAATATTATTTTCATGCTTGCTAACCTAGCATCCATGTTGTAGCCCACTGCGTTAGATTCAGTTCTCAACTTGGCCAGGTGAGCATACCTAATCTTGTTGCTGCGGACATAAGCCAATGGTGTGTGAACCTCATCTGTTGCCAATTACATCTGCAGTCGTCTAGGAGGCGTGTCTGCTAAAATGAATGACGTTTGACTTAATTGGCTGGTGCTTAAATGAGAGAGTGCAATGTAGCACAGCCTAAGCAGCTCAGCATTCCTCATCTCAGCACTTGCAGCTCAGCCCAGGCCTTTGGAGATGCAGAAAGAAGTCACCCCGGGGAAAGTTGTTGGAACCCAGGGGCCTGGAGAGAAGACCAGCAGAGACCATCCTGTGCCTTCCATGTAAGAAAGAACCTCAGTGGAAAGTTAGCTGCCTTTCCTCTGAAGAACCAACAAAATAAATCCCCTTTTATTAAAAGCCAATCTGTCTCTGGTGTGTTTCATTCCGGCAGCTAGCAAACTAGAACACCCATGGATCATGGATTCATTTCAACTTATTAGTGGAGTCTTATTATTGGAGAAATACATTTCACAAGGTTATAGCTGCCGTAAATAGTGATTCCTCTGATGGATCTGGGAAAGTCAATTGGAAACTTCTGGGGAGGATTCA
Source organism: Tamandua tetradactyla (assembly GCF_023851605.1). Lineage (NCBI taxonomy): Eukaryota > Metazoa > Chordata > Mammalia > Pilosa > Myrmecophagidae > Tamandua > Tamandua tetradactyla. The sequence continues at coordinate 60,289,418 of NC_135340.1, forward strand.
TCATTCTAACTGCCACACAGAACATGTGTGATTCATAGGAGGAGATCAAAATATCAACATCAACAGGAGTTGGGAAGAAGTTAATTCCAACCCTCATGGGTGGATTTGAGGGGTTCAGGACTCCAGTGGAGGAAGTAACTGCAGAAATGGTTGAAATATTAAGAGAATTAGAATTAGAAGTGGAACCTGAAGTTGTGACTGAATTACTGCAATCTCATGATAAACTTTAACAGATGAAGAATTGCTTCTTAGGGATGGCAAAGAAAGTGGTTTATTGAGATGGAATCTACTTCTGGTGAAGATGCCATGTACGTTGTTGAAATGGCAACAAAGGATTCGAAATCGTCCGTAAACTTAGTAGTAGTAGGGCTTGAGAGGATTGACTCCAATTCTGAAAGACATTCTACTGTGGTTGAAATGCTATCAAACAGTATTACATGCTGCAGAGAAATCTTTCATGAAAGGAAGGGGCAATTTATGTGGCAAACTTCATTGTTGTCTTATTTTAAGAAATTGCCACAGCCAACCCAACCTTCAGCCATTGCCACCCTTATCAGTCAGCAGCCATCAACTTTCAGGCAAGATTTATAATCAGCAAAAAGAGTAAACTGACTGAAGCCTCAGATGATGGCTAGCAATGTTAGCAATAAAGTATTTTTAAATTAAGATATATAGACTTTTTTAGACAAAATGCTATTATTGCACACTATTGCATAAACATAAGTTTTCATGCTCCTTGAAACCAAAATGTTTATGTGACTTGCTTAATTGTGATATTCACTTTATTGTGGTGGTTTGGAATCAAACCCACAACATCTCCGAGGTATGCCTATTCTATCAACATGACTTATCACTTAATGTTGACCTTGATTCTCTGGTTGAGGCAGTGTTTCTCAGGTTTTTTCACAAAATGACTCTTTCTCCCCCTTTCCATATTGCTCTCCTTGGAAGGAAGTTACCATGTGCAGTCTATCCCTTTTCTTTTATTCCATACATATAGAAATACTGCCAGATTGACCCGAAATTCAGAGCGGTACTTTATATCAATAAACAAACAAACAAACAAAATACATAAGATAGATATAAACAATATATTTATCTAAAAACCCATACCAAAGAATTATGTTAGATTTTTCTCTTTTAAAGGAAACTAACTTTCCCTGATAAAGATGAAAGTTGAATGAAGATATGTTGTAGACAAACTATAAACTTTTTTCCCTTGGTAACCAGGAAACATAGAGATCAATAAATCTGTCCATATACATATATTCACCCTTCTATTTTTATCATTTTAATTTTTCCTTGATTCCTGATACAAAATAGAGCAGAAGCCTGTACCACGTCCCTTTGAACCACCTCTGAGCTTGCACAATACTGTCCACCATAGTGTGACCCAAGTCAGTTTGCACCACTTCAAGAATATTTGTCTTTGAATGTTCTGCCCATGGAAGACCTTCTCAGGGTCTTCAGGGGTTTTCTCATCTCATGTACAAGTACAGCCCCAAAGTGCAGGGGTGCTGACAGGGTGCAGGAGACAGTGGTAAATGTTCCAGCACCCCATGTTTTAGGTAGACCGTTCTGGGAGGTCTCCAGAGGTCCCAGCAGAATGGAGCCCACATTATCTTGTGGCAGCACCTCGTTAATACACGCTTATGTTCACCTTCTCTGGGTTGCTGTCCTTCTACCTGTTCCATCATTTCTTTTTCTTTGAATTACCTCTCGGATAAACTACCTGAAACCAAGTTCTTGTCTTTGTCTCTGCTTTCAGGGAAACTGAATCTAAGACACGTGCCTATTTAGTGATCTTATAAGGTCTACTACTTCATATTATACCTGGTCTAATGAAAAACAGTTCATCAACTTGTCTTGTTCAAATTACTAGAGACATTGCCTTCATTCTTACAGCTGTGGTAGTTAAGGCCCAGAAAGTTCAGTCAGCTTGTATAAGGACGTAATTGGTGGAGACAGAGTGGGAGGATGGGAAAGTTGAATGTTCTGCCTCTTAGTTGGTGCATTTTCTAATATACCACATGAATAGAGCTAAGCCAGAACTGAATATACAAGGAAGTGGATCCTAACAGTCAATGGAAATGAATAAGTCCCTCTTAAAATGTTGGATTTGCTTCCAAAATGACATCCTAGCTGACTGGGACTCATAGGGAGCCAATATTCTATCACATTCAGTATAGGAATTATGAAAGATCAATTATGCATTCTTAGATGATTACAACCTTGTTCAGTCTTCTGGACTTTTTGAAATGTCATCACTTTGAATGTGTGCTCAAAGTATACACTGTATACACTGAACTGTCCAATGGTTCAGTCGCCCATTTACCAATAGTGTTTAATAACTCTGTGTTAGGTTCTAACACATACGAACCTTTTACTTTAAGAAACTATTTTCCACACCATAAGGAACTATAGAAATGTGAGAGGTAGATGCCCAGGTCTTTGCTTCTGCTAGTCCTGTAGCAAGAGTTGCTGGGGGAACCACTGAAAAATCCTACCTAATCTACATGGCTTTCTACCATAGATTATCAAGTTGTAGCTCTGAAGAAACCTGTCAAGAACCTCAAATAAGATAAAAACATCTGAAGAGATTGATCATATCAGCTATGCTAATGCCCTAAGTATATCATACTAATTTATAGATTCATTTGGCTCATATGCTAAAGGACTAAACAACGATAAGGAAGACTGCTGTTCCCATCATATATTCTTCTATTCCCACTGCTGTCATTGTGGTCATCATCTCATGCCTGCATACACACACACACACGCACACACACACATACACACACACACACGCACACACACACGCGCACACACACATACACACACACATACACGCACACACACACCTCCTATTCATCTGTCTCACTAAACTCAATCCACATCATGTTAAATTAGTCTTCCTTAGACAATATTTGTAGCAACTAATTCTCCTGCTTAAATCTTTCGTATCATATCATATTGGGGATGGAGGAGTTAACCACCTGGTACCAGCTTCTTCCTATTTCTACTCCACAAGTAGTTGCAATCAGATACTATATTTATTTCCAATAATCATCAGCATTTTTTTTTTGCTTTTAATATTACCCTATCCTGTCTACCAAAGGATTCCACACATCTCCTATAGCCTTGTCAGCAGTTTACCTCTCACGTCTTTCCTCAAATGGTCTTCAATGATTTCTCTTTGCTCATTTTACACTTAATATCACTTAATAGTCGAGCATGTCTATATCAGTCTTTCAATACCACTACTCCAAACTTGTTAGAGAGGGGACATCCAACTGCAATACCATGGAAATCAATAGGGAAGTGTTCTCTCTCTCTATCATCTCTCCTTCAATTATGCATAGACTTAAGGAGGTCATACCTAAGGGCAATGAGTTCTTCAGAAGATAACTGTTTTAAAGAACCACTTAATTATTTTTGCACTTTGAATGGCATGTATAATGATGAATATTCTTTGCCTATTTAAAGAGTACATATGAACATAAAAAGATAGCCCCAATCAGGATTAATAGATATTTCTTTTTGGTTGACAAGATTTACAAATATTTTAGCTTGCATATGGACATAATGACCTTGTCTGAGACTACAAGTTCAAGTTTTAAGAACCTTGAAATTCTAATATCCCTACAGATACATATTTGGCAGTGTGGTGGATGCTGTGATGTATTTTCCAGTTCCCCATTTAGGAATGAAGAACTGATTTCCCAAGCTCCTGGGAGTGCTGCAGGCAGACTCTACTCAGCTATCAGCTTTCTCCAGGGGTTCCTCAGCAGCAGAGAACAACTTTGTCCAAGGTTTTGACTGCCTGCCTTTCACTATTTGCACTTACTGTGTCACTGTGACCGATTTTACTAATCCAATTTTTTGGACCCTAATTCAGAATTGCACCCAGTTTGCCTCCTTCCTGGTACCCATCCATATCAGAAAGAAGTATCACTAGTTGAGGCCTTGAAGGTTGAGTTCTCATTACCCTGGGTAGCCACTGCTATTGGTCTACATTAGCAGGGCAATAGCCACTCTTGACTTAGATCTCGTCCCATCATGCTACCAAGACACTGTCAACAACCTCAGGAAATGCACTAGATGCTGCGGTATTTTTCTTTAGTATCTAGCACACCTACAGGATTTTTCTTATTTTCGTATTCGTCTCTGGTCAGTTAAGTGAGCTTTTTGTAGGGGTGAAGAAGGAGTTACACCTCTGAGTTCAAGTCATCTTATCCAACGGTGTCTGAGGGTTAGCCTGGGATGAATATGTAAGTCTCATTAAATTTGCCATGTTCCTTTTTTCTCTTGTTTTGTACATGCCTGATGGGATCTTTGAGCAGAATCAACTGTTCATCCATTTTATTCACACAAACATACAAAAGATAAGTTGTCCTCTCTACCACCCACTGTGGTACATTTAGAGTAGTAGAGAATGCACTTCACCCCATCTAGACTTTTGGCCTCCAGCTCTGTGGGTATGCTTTCAAACATTACCATACTGCCCTTTCTCTCCAAGCACCCAGCCTGCCAGTGCAATCAATTTTGGGGAACATGATTGACCTACTTTTCTCTGCCATTCAGACTTTCTCTAAGCAAGCATGCTTTTAACTCTTGGAATATAAGTTCTCTGAAAAAGAATTTAGATACTTTACAAATGACTAGGTTAAATGTAAGGTGGAGGTAATTCTTCTTGAAGGATTGTCAAATAGGAAAAAAAACAACACTTGGCTGTTACCACTACAATACCAGACACATAGTAAGCACTGATGTCCTGTTTGGATTCCACATTTAGTTTAGTGTCCTCATGTTATGCTACATTCCAAGTTTACATTCAAGTTATGCCTTCCTATTCTCAACTTGTGTCCTATTCCATAGAATAAGAAGGTTTAGTTTTCATTAGAGAAGATAATAACTTAAGCAAAAGCGAGATATCACGGTGTTTGTTGTGTCATTTTCTTTCTGAAAACCCAACCTGCAACAAGAAGACCCTGAGATAGAGATGAGCAAACAGGAGGTTTATTGGAGAGTGCTTTTGGGATTGCCAACTATGGAAGGGAAGGAAAGCAACCAGGACTGGGGGGAGGGTGAAGTCTTTGTTTGATCTTTCCTCTCAGGGAAAAGACTCAGTTGATGCTTTTAAAGAAATAATCTTTCTATAAATATCTCCCTTCTTTCTCCTTTAGTCAGGCATTTACAGGATTCTCTTTGGTGGGTTGGGAAAAGAGAAAAGGAGAAAGTTTTAATCACAAACGATTAATTTTTATATTGACATAGATTGAGGTACGTCTGTTTGCTAATGATTTTTGTTACCTTGTTACGGTATCTTCAGAACCTCTCTTTTATTCCCCATATCTGTATTTCATCCATATAATACCTCTTCTCTGATCATTTATCTATCATGTATGCAAGAAATAGATAGTTAAGAATCAGGCAAGTGTGTTCTGTCAGTTTACAAATCCTTTTAATGTTTTTGCCCTCTTGGTTCTCTCCCCTGGATTTCTGTAGCACTGGCACTTGGCTTGCAGTTTAACATGGAATGCAGCAGCTTTTATATCCAGTTCCAGCTGGGCTTGGTGGGGCCCTTGAGATGATCTGTTATAGATGCCTAAGCAGACAATTTGGCTAAGCTGAAAAGAATATCCACCTGTCTACACTTTCATCCCCAGCAAAGAACCAGTACATCTGAGTTGAGGCTGGATCTTATTGTCCTGTAGTTCTGGAAAACAGTGTGTATCATGGGGTGAGTTTATCCTGCTTCAGAGCCTGCCATCAGAAACAGCTCTGGAATTCTGCAGATCCGGGCCAGGATAGATGTTAGAAATCTAAATTCCTAGGCCTTATAGTTTGCAAACATACTCTGCAGGCAGCATTGATGGGTTCAGATGTACATGACTGGTGGCTGTCTCCAGGTGGCCACAGGGTTTATTGCTTTATGTATGGGGTTGGGGTACATAGGCTTTAGAATAATGGAATATGTCCATATTCTCTCTCATCTGGCCTTCAGGGCTAGTTTGAGGGGTCTGTATTTTTTTTTTGTTGAGAATTTACATTTTCAGTGAGCCCAAAATCTCATTTGGATCTCTGAATATTAAGCCATACTCTATGTATATTTCAGTATCATATTGGAAACCAACTTCTGCTACTGAATGGCACTCCTGATATTAATATACTTTTTCATTTCATAGCACCTCTAATTAAAGGGGCTAACTGTATCATTGGTATATTTGAAAATGACCAAATTCTAGGACATTTATTTCAAGACACCTAAAACTATCCTCTCCCTAGAGGAAATGGTATCTACTAACCCTACATGCTCCTTGCCATCCTAGTTGAATGCTTTCTACCCTGGCAAGGAATAAAACACTATGGAAAGACTGAGTTCTGGACCTTCTGTTCTTGACAAAGGGAGCCACTTGTGTGCTGGGAGCTCCATAGGCGACACTACTTGATTATTTCTCTGGGGACCTGGCAGGAGAAAGAACCCCAGATGGTTTGTGGCAGGGTCAGCCAGGCCATAGCTTGTTCTCCTGGTCTCTTAGATTTCATGTATAGTCTCACCAAGAGACATAGGAGTAATTTAAGAAAAACTGCAGGAGGACTTAGCAGACTGAGGAGAGAGATTTTATCCTAGTACCTCATAGTGTTCCACAGTGAATGGGACAGTGTCATTTCCCTTGTTCAGTTACCAGTTATTCATGCTGTTCTTAATAGGTCTCAGGAGAATAAGCACCTGAGTAAAGTCATTACTGTCAAATTTGGTCAGTATGATAGCACTAGAGCCTAGAAGGTTTTCCTGGAATGTTATTGACTACCACTTCCTGGATTTCTATTAAATTAAAATTTTTAAACATCTTTATTGAAGTGTAGTTGGCATCCAATAAACACACTCTCCATAGTCAATGTATGTAATTTAACAAATTTTGACGCATATAAAGACCCAAGAAACCATCACCACAATCAAAGTAATGGACAAGTCTCTCATTGCCAAAAATTCCCCTGTGCTGCTTTGTAGTCCATTCCTCCCACTGATTTGATTTCTGTTACTATAGAGCAGTTTGATTTTTCTAGGATGGAATCATACAGTATGTACTCTTTAAAAAAAATCTGGCTTCTATCATTCATAGAATGACAATTATACTGAGATAAATATTAGCATAATTATATTGAGATTCATCGATATCATTGTATCAATAGTTTACTCCTTTATATTGCTTAGTAGAAGTCACTGTATAGATATATAATAATTTATCCATTCACCATTCACCTGTTGATGTACAGTTTTGGACTATTTCAAATAAAGCCTCTGAACAATTCACTTACAAGTCTTCATGTGGACATATGCTTTCATTTACTAGGGTGAATAGGTAGGAGTGGAATGGCTGGATTATATATTTAACATTTTAGGAGACTGCCAAGCTGTTTACCAAAGTGGCTATACAATTTTACCATTCCACAGGCAGTGTTTGGTAGTTAAATTTGTTCCATATCCTTACCAACACTTGGTATGGATCACAACTAGAGGGCAAAAGTAAGCTATACTAGCACCTTCCTGCTTGGCCTCAGTCGTGAAGGTGCCATTTCTATCTTATAAGGCAAGGCAAGCCAAGCAACAATCCACTGGGACTTAATGGGTTGAACAGAACATATCTAATGACAGATGAGACAAATGGTCACTTGCTGATCTATGATTAAGCATTTAATCTCTATCAGTCCCCAGTAACACATCAGGAACTTTCTTGAAGGTTTATAATTCTCTCCTGCAGATGGCATCACCTTGCTTCAGAACCCCAGAGTTCCCATAAACTCCACAGTGAAACGTTTCCTATCATTAACACACCCAATGCCATCAGGTCCGCTGAATCATCTGGGAAAAGAAGTAAAATTGCTTACTCCACAGTCTGGACTTACCAAAGAGCACTTTCTTACCCTAGATCCCACTTAAGACTGGCAACCTTTTGTGTTTATAAGACAGGTTGTTATCTCAGACATTTGTCCTTGAAAATCAATGAGGTCAACCAGGCATTGTGCTTTTTTCTTTGTGGCAGGTATGCAAGATGCATCAACTTGTGTTTTACTCACAGATGGTGAGGCACATCACTGAGCACTGGATCCCTAGAAACGTTATTAAAATAATAGATTCCTGAATCCTGGAAGAGCTTTGCTTTTGCCTTCTAGAGAACATGGTTCTTACCAAGGCTTCCAGTATACACTAGCTGCATCTTGTACATGCTGCCTGATCAGCATACTGTCATCAATGTAATGGATCAATGCGATGTTCTTCAGATTCCCAGATGGTTCAGATCACTTGTGACTATATGATAGCAGAGAGGGAGAGTCATCATATTATATAAATGCTTTTGCACCCATTCCATGTGAATGCCATTTTGCTCAGGGCTGATTTTTAAATATACTTCCCGGAATTGGATAAACACATTAATGTAACCAACAGATATATACTTTTATCCCTTAATTTGCTCTGGTAAAGACATTACATCCATCACAGCAATCACAATTATGGATTCTATGTGGCTAAGCTTGCCACATTAAATGATCATTTGCAGAGTTTGTCTACTATTTTGCAGGGGTCAGAATGGTGAACTAAATAGAGTATAATATTGCCATCTTTAAGAACTTGAGGGTGCAGGAACAGTGGTCCCTAATATTTTTTAAAGTATAAATTAGAGGTACAGGGAAATAAATATCATGAGAGAGAAATAAGATACTTGGGAGACAGATCAAGGAAAGTAACATAAATAGTAGATGTTACAGCAGAGGTAGGTAGCTATGCATTGTTGATATGGAAGAAAGGCAATTAAATAGAAGGAAACTTTCATGAAATGAAGAATGAACTGTGTTTGAAGATTTGAAAGTATTCACTGAAGTTCAAGATTTATTGTTGATAAGAGGTTTGCTTATGCACTACATAATAAAGCATTTCTGAACTTCCAAGAGCAAAAGAAAGCCTCAAAAGATCTCAAGTAGTAAAACCAAGTTACTCAAAAAGAAAAAAGTTAAACAGATGGCAATATTGTACATGCAGTGTCACTTTCTCCTAACTTCCAAACTGTCAGCAGAAAATCTTCACTCTAAATAGGGCCGTTGGTATGTAGTCCTTTTATCTCAGAGGTTTAAAAGGGAGATATAACCTCAGAATTCAGGCATAGCCACCAAATCATACATACACTACAACTGAAGAGAATATTTGAGAAGAATCACCAAACCGCTAAAGAAGAGGGGAGAGCAAGGTGGGGAAGATATAGAAAGGAAAGAGTGGAGAATGATGAATCTTGCAATATAATTAAATCTAAATTGATAATAGACTGTCTTGGAATTTATATCCTAAATTCTAAACAAGGACAAACTGTTAAAATAATTCTCAACTCTAATTGAAATTACAAAACTATCTCAGCAAAATCTAGAAGTTATCTGTGGAGATTAGAAGGAAATGTCTACAATGAGAAGGTAAAAGAGAGTCATCCAAAATTCTCATGGACAGAGGCAGTTGAAAGGAAAGGTAAAGGAGAAAAATGAAAGTATTCTGTGTCTTATCTTATTAGGGATGAAGTAGCAAATATTTGCTTCATTAGGTTAGTATTATTTTCATATAAACAACTGTTTTATTATAAGAATAGAAAAAGGAATGGTAAACATTAATAAATTGAGAGAGTACATAATGGACAGTAAATTGATCAAACCAGAAAAAATATTGGAAAAAAGAATATAAGTAAAGATGAAAGGAATTGAGTGGAAAGCATTATTCATTATACTAAATGTACTTAATTTTCCCTTTAAAAGAAAGACTGTCAGCTTGGCTTAAGAAAAACCCAGCTATGTATCTTCTACAAGAAAAACTTGAATCAATAATAAAAGTTAAAAACAAAGGGATGAACAAAGAGAATCCTGGCATGCAAATAAGAAAGAGAGCAGTGGTGGAAATATTCATTATAGCAATACCTAGGATAAAGATACTTTATGCATTTGCATGAATTTATGATGCTCATGATGTAGTGTTATTAAGTCATGAACACATATGTATAGAAACATATATACACATAAAGCAGAGAGTATTAGACTCAGTATATCTCTCATAATGACCTAGAATACAATAAAGGCATTGCAGCTACATTGATTTTCGTAACTATTCCGGAATATGACAACAATGGATATCATCTGAAAACTGCTTTTCATAATTAAATCTGTCATGGTCTTGGCCACAGACAAAGCTAGGAGATAACACAATAAGATTTTTTCTTCTTCATCCTTTTACTGCTAAACTGTTAGAAGATAAATAATCTTCCTATTCATTCTTGGGAGGGAGATATCCAACCTTGTTGAGTTTATATTTGAAATAATCTGAAACAGTGACTAGGAGAGAGGAGGAAACAACTGTTTCAATTACCTCACCTTTGACTTACTATATCTGTTTTAGAAGGTTCAGACCTTGATGAAATTGTTTCTAGGGAGCTTGTAACAACTTTTTGAAATATGAAGTTAAGAGGGTCATTTAGATCATGCAGGGGAATTTTGAATTTCAAGTCATTCGTTTTGTTATTTACAGAGCTATCACCATGTCTAAATATCTAACTAATAGCCTTTAACCTGACTTCATATTGGGATATGGTTGTATATTTGGATAATTTACTAGGATTAAGAGGAAGAAACTGAGAAGCCCAGAACTAGATAGGTCACCCAGGTGATAATTGGGAGAGATAAGTCCAAGAGTAGACTTTACAAATGAGGAGTCATTAGTGTTTTTACAAAAAACAGATGACACCTAACTTTTAGAGCTGTTAGGATAAAAGGAGATAGCATTCTTAGGACAGCTACATCATGCATAGCTTAATTCAGTATCTATTAGATACCTATAAGTCGGCAGAAAGAAATTTGTTGTATTAAAAAATTAAGAGGCAGAAAAATGTCCCATTTCCATTCTGCATGAGTAGTATCGTGTCATTGGGTTGTAGCAGAAACCCAGACTCTGCTTGGATCAGTCAGGTATCAGTTAGATGAGAGCACATGATGAAAGTGCTTCAGAAAGTAGGAAGTTGTGAGTAAGGACTTCAGTTGCCCATGTCTAGTTAGGATAATATCTTAAGATTAAAATACCTCTATCCTTACTGGGATCTGGAAGTCTTCACTTATGGAATAACTTGAAGGTTCTTCAAAGAAATGTGAATCCCACCTTATTCATGCTAATGTGGTCCTATATATCATAGCACCATATTCTACTGTATACAATCTGAGAGATGTTTCTAAAGTGCAATAATAATAATTGTTTGGACGTGTCCTACCTTCCTTGGTAGAAGGGAATTTCATAAACATAATTTACAAGTACAATGGGATGGATCCAAAGTAAGCCCCTGGGAATTCACAGTCCACTTTAAATAAATACAGAGACAAGGCTTTGACTTTGTACCAGGAGAATGTAGTTGACCACACCATGTTGCAACAGGCAGTGGAGAATGCAGAAAGGGTACTAATTTCAGGTATGGCTCCATCTTCAGCTCCAAATGTGTGCTTGGTATAATTGCCAACAGGTGATATAAAGATCCATCTGCTTTTGACCTCCTAAGGGGGCTGTGTTCCCACTAAGAGCTATAAAGGCTTACTCTTGGGATATGTATCCATTCCAACCAAGTAAGGACACATCATCCTGGCCAAGAAGGAACAGTGATTTATTAGTGGCTATCATTTTTACAGAAATGTAGGAGCAGATCTGCAGTTTTCACAGAATCTAAGGCTACTTCCATTTTTCATAGGCCTGCATGGGTCTATCCCTTTATATGTCTGTTTGGACTGACTCGTGACCTTCTTTACCATGGAATCTCCTTATAAGACAGCAGCTATGTCCAAGCCCTTCTCTTTATTACAAATTTTCTAAGGTTGCTTTGATCCCTAATAATACAGCATCTTCTTCTATGTACTTCCTTGAATCTTGACGTGCTGGGTCATTTGATTGTTATCTGATTTTCCTCAAGTTTTATTGGTAACCCTGATGGTGCCAGTACCCTGAACTCCTCCCCTCCATCAGCTCTGGCCCAAATGAAGGGATGAGCGTCAGTAGGAGATGGGAATACTGAAACAGAAATTATTTTACCCTATTAGGGAGGCATTTACCTTGAAGGATTTGAAAATGACTAACCTTTCCATTGTCCTATGTAAGTATACATTGGAATGAGCTCTTCCCCTACTGAAGCTGACAGAAAGTCCTTGTTGTGGCTTGCCAGGGAAGGAACGGCTACAGACTCAAATATTCATGAGAAACCACAGAATGATTCTCTGGTATTTGGAGGATAGTCCCAGTTAGGAATGTTGGCACTTTGAAGGAAGAACATGGCCAGTGGCCTTCAGTTAGAGCTAATGGAACATATATGGCAGGTGGCAGGGCATAGGGAGTAATAAGAAAAGAGAGAATAGAGCCAGGCTGGTAAGATATTTAAAGAACTAGCAACAATTTGAGGGAGGGAAAGCTATTTTGGCACATCCTACCTTAAATCTAGATCATGCATTCTCAATAGGGGTAATGTTACCTCTCGGTGGGGAGGGGTAAAAATTGGTTCTTAGGGAGCAAAAAAAAGTCCTTATTTATTTTATGTATAAATCACAGATATACATATAGTACCTAATAATCTAGACTATATATGTAGTATTAAAACAAGGAAAAATGTCTAAAAAGTTCCCTTAGGGGATGATGATGACAAAGGGATTGATAAATGCTGACCTATATAATAATGACTCTATATTTTTTATTTCTGTAGGTTTACAGAAAAATTATGAATGAATATAGAGTTCCCATATACCACTCTAGTATTAACTCTTTGTATTAGAGTGGCATATTTGCTACAATTATTGAAAGAACATTTTAAAAATTGTATTATTTATATATAGTCCATGGTTCATATTTAGGGCTCACTATGTGGCACAGTCCTATGTTGTTGTTTTTTTAAATTTTTGTTCTAGCAACATATATAATGACTTTTTAAAATAACAGTTTTATTAGGTTATAATTCACATACCACAAAATTCACCCTTTTAACGTGTACACAAGTTTAGTGATTTTTTTTTTACCATTTCAAAGTTATATAAACATCACCACTACCCAATTTTAGAACATTTCTATCACCCCCAAAAGAACCCTTGTGCCCATTAGTAGTCGTTCCTCATTCCTGTCCCCTCCAGCCTCAGTCAACCACTAACCTACATTCTGTCTCTATAGATTTTCCTGTCCTGTATATTGAATATTGATGTAATCATTCTGTGTGTCTTTTGTGACTGGATTTCATTTAACATAGTATTTTCAAGGTTCATCCATGCTGTAGCATGTATCAGTACTTCATTATTGAAAAATAGTGTTCCATTATATGGATATACCACATTTGTTTAGCCTTCCTAAGTAGATGGACATTTGAGATGTTTCAACTTTTTGACTTATGAATAAAACTGATAAGGACATTTGTGGACAATTTTTTTTATGTGAATATATGTTTTAATTTCTCATGGAATGGCATTGCTGGGTTGTATTGATGTTGTATCATGCAATCATACTGAACTTGTTTATTAGTTCTAGTAGTTTTATAGAGGATTTCTTAGGATTTTCCATGAACAAGATCTTGTCATCTACAACTAGAGATATTTACTCCTTTCTTTCCAATCTGGATATCTTTTATTTTTTTTTTTCCTGTCTAATTGCTCTGGCTAGATCCTCAAGTACAATGTTGAATAGAAGGGATGAGAGCAGACATCTTAGCCATATTCCTGATGTTAGGGAGAAAGCTTTAACTTTTTATCCATGAAGTATGAGTTTTTCTTAAGTGCAATCTACCAGGTTGGGGAAGTTTCCTTCTATTCCTAGTTTGGGTGTTTTTTCATGAATGGGGGTTAGATTTTGTCAAATGGTTTTTCTGTTATATGATCATGTGTGCTTTGTCCTTTATTTTATTAATATTTTATATTATATTCATTGTTTTTCAGATGTTACACCAACCTTTCATTCCTGGGAATGAATCACATTTGGTTATAATGTGTGTCATCTTCGTACACTCAAAATTTTTTTTGCTAGTATTTTGTTGTGGATTTTTGTGTTTATATTCATAAGGGATAGTGATCTATAATTTTCTTTTCTTATGATTTCTTTGTTGAATTTTGGTATCAGGGTAACACTGGCCTCATAGAATGAGTTGGGAATATTTTGTCAGTTTAACAACTCTGGTATCAGAGCCCCTTCCCCACACATTTTCTTTTTTCTTGTTGCTGCTTATTTGTTTAGCAACTTTCCTGTACGAATTCTGTAGATTCTACATTCCCTGCCGTGTGTGGATGCTGAGTTCTCTACTGGAGATTTTTAAAGCTCTTGTTCATATTTTTAAGCCTGGCTTCCTAATGGTCACCCCTGGGTCAGTGTAATTTAGTTGTCAGCCAATAACTAGTCAGAAGATTTCTTTAAAGACTGGCTTATGTGTCTTCCACCCTTTGACAAGGGCATATATGTGAGAAGGCATATCTTCAAACTTCAGTCATTTATTTCCTGCTTGCATAGAACTGCAGGATATTCCAGAGGTAAGTAACTGAGGTCTTCTCCTTTCAAAGGCACCATGCACTATTTAGATCCTCAGGAAAATGTCTGAACTTTACAGTTTCTGCAGTCATCCAGTTTGGCAGGATTCCCTTTAAAATCCCTAGCTAGACTCTAGTTTGTTCCAACTGAAATCATAGTCTCAGGGAGCTGTGATGCTGCCGGCAGATTGTGGTTTGGGGTAATGCACTAGGGTTAGGGTTTTCTTTTTCCCCCTATGCTGAGGAACTCTTAGTCAAGTCAGATAGCCATATACCCTCAGAATGGAGATTTCCTAGGGAGCTGAAAGTTGGGACAAAAGTTTGAGTGTGCCCTGTGGGGGAGGGGGTAGTCTTTTTAAAGACACTGTGAAAGAGATCTGTCTTCTCTGTTACCTGTAAGGCTGCTGGCTTTTCCCAGTTGTGCACCATTGAGGTGGGTTGGGAGGGTGATGGGAATAGCCATAAATTAAAATGTCACAGATCCTATTGTTCTACCAGGGTTCAGTAATTCCCTGGGATAGACGATTTTCAGTTCAATCTCTGGTTTGGGCTAATTTGTAGAATTCTGATTTTAATTGTTTTGCCAGTTATTTATATTGCTTTGTGGGCAACAAATTCACGTTCATCCTTACAGGGCATTCTGAAATCAATCTCCATGAAGCGCTTTGAACCCTGTTTGAGCACAGCTTTTGGCTACATTAGTAACTAGCATGGTTGCTTGAGGCAGGTGGTTTGAATATGGTGAAGGAAGACCCATGTTTTCACAAGGAGCTGCAGTATGGAGGAGCTAAATCAGATGGCTGAGACTTCATCCTATCTTTCCTCCATGAGAGCTAGGTGATCAATGTACCATTGACATTATTCCAGCCTGAGTAGTGAAAGAAGACACACAAGTAGCTGATTTATTTGTTCATTTATTTCTGTAGTAGAATCTATTGGAACTATGCTCCACATCCTCTTGGCGCATCAATAAGAGCAGCTAAAATTGTGGCAAACAATTCTTATGAATGAGTACAGCTTCCTGGCTCAAGTACCTGCCACATCTTTAAGATTTTCTGTTTCAGGGCTTTCTTTCCTCACAACTCTGGAATGCTACTTGGTCCAAACACAGGAACAGCCCTGGAGAAGAGGGGTGTGGAATTCCCAGAGGACAACCCTCATCAGTGGAGTCTGGGAGTCAGGGCATAAGTGTTCCTGTCTCCTGTGCTCCAGAGAGGCAATCATGATGGCACATTTGGAAGTGGAGACTTTCAGACAATTTGAGTAGCCGAGGCCAGGTGTCCGTGAGCTCCTAACCCCAAGAGAGGATAGGAGATGGAATGGGAAGTGAGAACTATGTTTAGGGATTGACAAGGGTGGGGGAGGTGGACAAGAATTTAGGGACCAGAGGTAGGCAACAATAGTGGTGGCTTATACAACAGTTTATGTGGTACTTCAATTTAGAAAAGTTCCCACCCAATAAGCAGAAGACTCTAGAAGAAATACTTCAGTTGTGTAGTGGGCTTTGGAAAGAATTATGGAGATTCATTGGGAGAACTATGTTAATTTTAGGGAGGTGGCTCAGCTGCATTTAGATTCTGAGAAATAGCTGTTTAAAGACACTGCATTATAGGCCAGATTTTGCTGTGACAACAAATAACTAAACATAATTTAAAATGTGCTTCCTAATCTAAACAGGTTATAGACCTGCCATTTTGCAGAGCACTGTCTCATGTTGTTTGTAGAGAGTAAGCCAAAATATGAGTTTATTACTTTTCCAGTGATGTTACACACAAAATGAAGCTTGTCGTTCCTGTACACAAATGACATTTTAATGTAGCAATAAGAAGTAGAAGCAGATAAATAAATGGAAATGTAGTCAGTTACTTTTCAGAAAAGAAACAAACTGCAATTTGCCTTGAAAGTCTCTTAAAGGAGGCACTGAGAAACTTTAGGATATTTAACAAAGGTGAATTGCATTAGGATTGACAGGATATACTCATTACCCTGTGATTGACTGGAATGAACTTGTCTGCACACAAATCTTTTTGTACATCAAGACTGGTCACTGGTTCCTGATGTCCTAACCTATGAAGGTTCCCAGAGAAACTGAGCTCTGGTTGCCCACAGAATCTCTCCTTCCTTATCTTATATTCTCTGATTCTCCCCTCCAAATCTTGGGATCACCTTCCAAAGCAACTACCTACATCCAAGTGCCTGTCTCATGTTCACTTTTCAAAGCAACCCAAATTAGACAGACTCCACTCCCCTCATAATGCTTGCAAGTGATGAAGCTTGAATAAAATCAAACCAGGTCTTCCTTAGTCCATGACTATTCCATGTGGATTCTTTATTTACTTCTGACTTCCTGATTGCTCAGCCCATCTTCAGGTTTGGAAACTCAGTTTAATTTTACAAGCTCTAGATAAAACGTAGTTCTCAGCCAAAGGTAAGGTTTTGTATGAAAACAGTATGAGGAATAAAGATAAATGTCAACTGGAAGATAGTCTTGTTTTAAGTATCTTTAGAAACTAGCAGTATTTTAACATGCCACTAGGCAGGACCAGCCCTAACTAGCACTTCCACCACTACTTGTTCCACACCCCTCATTTCATCTTTAACTTAAAATCTACTCTACCCTTCCCATTCTGGTTTCCAGGTTTTCTCATCTTCAGCATAGGCCCACTCTTTTGCCACTTAAAACTTGAACTCTTTACCCAGAGCAGCTGATAGTGTTGTTGGTGATAAATCAGACCTTTGTTATATTCCCAGGAAATAACAGAGAAAATATTCCCAAGAATTACTTGAATTGACAGAATACTCTGAGACAAGGCTCAGTGTGCTGGAGAGCTAAGGAATTCTCCTGATGAAGTCTGTTGCCACCTGTATTTGTCAGGGTTCTCCAGAGAAATGGAACGAACAGGAGATCATTAAAGTGGGATATTGATTAAAAGGATTTATTATAAGGAATTCGCTCATTTGAGCATTAAGGCTGACAAGTTTGAACTCCAGCTACAAGCTGGAAACTCCAGTAAAAGTGATGCCGAAGTCCTTAGTCCATAGAAATTCTGACAAGAGCCAAAGCTAACGTTGAATATGAATTTCTTCTTTCTGACTTCTGAAGTCTTCAGTTTTGGTTTTTAAGACCTCCAACTGATTGGATGAAGAAATTCCCCACATTACTGAGGGCAGTTTCCTTTGTTAATCATGGATACAATCAAGTGATTAAGGATGCAAATCCCATCTATGAATGACAGAGTTGACAAGAAGGTCAACTAGACACTATAACCTAGCCAGGTTGACATGTAAAATTAACTATCATACCATTCAAGAGAATACAGTTCTTATTGAAGTGGGATGCCATTTCATCTTCAGTCTGTGGATTATCTTTTATGCACGGCAGGTTTTAGTTCGTATTTCTATCTTATATATGAAACGTTCCCAATTTAGATGTTATTTCTAAATGGTTTTATATCAACATAGATATACTACTGGTAGAAAGAAGACAAAGTTCATTAAAGCTACTTTAAACATTTTTCTAATTATGGAAAACATGCCTTTTAAAAAACCTTGTACACATATTCTATAAGCTATACAATTAAATTGAATTGCATATGTATTAATGTTTTTATTTTAAATGTTTAACATTTGAAGGAAACCTCAGAATTTGGAATCCATATTTGGAATCATTCAGAATAGGGAAAGACTATTTTTCAAATTATTTGCTTGGATTTTGATAAGCAGCCTCAAAAATGCTCAAGACTAGAACTGGAATGAGACTTTAGAAGTAAACTGTGATTCTTTATGTGAATAAAACTACCTTTTTTATGAGAAAGTCTTGGAAGGAGTCAGAGAGGTAGAGGCTGACTTATCTACCATGAGCCTCAGAAAAGTCACCTTTCTTCAGAGTAAATTTCACAGTCACATTTACCTCTCTGCCCAGTTACCTCAGTGAACTATCAAGATTGGTACGACAGGGCCACTGAGTCAAGAGGCATAAATTACCTGATTTAGGGCCGTAAATCTTAACTCAGGGATCCTTATTTTTGGGGGGTGGGGTGGGGGTGGAGAGATGCATAAACTGAGTACACAGAATTAAGAGTGTCATGGTTTATTCTTTCAGATACATAGGCCAGTTCTTAGGTCCGAGAGCAGTCTAAAAATCAGATCAGGTGAACTCTAACATCCTGTAGCGTCTAACATCTAACAGCCTCTTTTCTTCTGTATTTCCCTACTCTGCAAGCTCTCTAATACCCACTGATCCCTCGAGTCTATCTCTTTTTCTCAGCGATTAGGACTGAGGTCCTCAGTAGTACTTGGCATCTGTATTTTACTGTGAAGGAAGCTATAATTCTGCTCCTGAGCTTGCTGCCAAGCTCAAAGCTGATGGGCGTGTGGGGTAAGGCATTGAGGGTGGCAGATCTGAAACCAGTATTACATCCTCTGACTGTTTAGAGACAGCACAGGGCTCTGAGTTTGTATTCAGTAAAATCTACTAATTAATCCCACAGCCTTCTCCCTGGGAGCCTGGTTGCTAATAGGGATCTGGCAATTCATCTCATCTCTAATACATTTCCTTAGAACTAATGGAGTAAGAGGGCATGGTAAGATCATGTTGACCTCTGGTAACATCAAGAATAGAGAACCACAGGGGACTGAAAGAGCATACCTCCTAAGTGAGCTTCAAATGTCTTATATTGAAACTCAAATCCCCAAGCAGAGGAGAGTACATATGAGAAAAAAAACACCATCAAGACCCCTCAATAATATTTGAGTATATTTGTTGTGTGTAAACGCATGTGTAATGGAGGCCAAGGGTTGGCACTATATTGATTAGGAGCCCCTTTGCATTTGAGCACTGGAGGAGACACCTTTGTAAATTATTCAGAACTCTCTGATTTCTAGATTGGAAAGTGTATTCCCTGGATTTTGTTATGACATGAATTTTTATAAATAAGAAATTAAAACTAAAGAATGTGACCTATGTATCAATTATAAACATAAAGAATTTTGCCCATTCACTGCCCACCAGTTAAATCAACTGTCTTCTCACAGGCCCACTAGCAGATTTCACTCGTCAATGATTATCATTTCTTCAATTGCCACTTCTCCTTGAACTACAGGTTACTATAGGCACTGCGTGATTTATACTTCAAAGACTCTACTCCCATTTACAGCAGGGAGAGGCATGTCCACATGGAGGGAACTGTTGAAGATGTAAGTAGCTCAAGGGCCTCTGCCTGCCCTTACACGCTTGTGGCTCCAATGAGACCAGCACTAGGCTTACCTTGGGTTCTTGCATGAGCTATTATTTGTCTTATAAGTCTCCTTTTAAATATCCATTCCACATTTTGCACTTGCTAGGTAATCTACCACCATGTAAACGATAATTACTTTGGAATTACTAAACCTGACTAGTCCTCCCTGTGACTGCAAAATCCTCAAGCAATGCTTATTCCACAGGATCCTTTTGTTGCATCTGTTTTCATCACTCTAGGGCATTCATCCATATCCGCCTGCTTCTGAGGTTCTTAGCCAAGTAAATCAACACTGGAGGATTCTCTTGTTCCCCTAATGGCATTTGTCCAGTTTCCCCTAGAGTCTTGCAGTGTATTGTCAAGCCAGAAAAGAAAAACTCCTGGGTGGGGCACTCTGCTGAGTGAAAGGTCTGAAACTACTTTGATGTGACATTTAATCTTGGCGCTTCTCTAGTCAATTCTGGCTTTATAACCACTGCTTCAGCTTTTCTAGTTTGGTTCATTGTATGCTCCTATTTATTCATTATTTTCTTGTCTAGTACACAAATGCAGCCTGACTCTACTGAAGAAAACGGACCTTTTCATGTCGGCTCTACAATTCATTCGTTCTCTAAGGGATCCAGTGGTGAAGCTAGCATCTATTTCACCAATGACTAGTGCTTTTCCTGAGATCTACCCAGTGTTATATTACAGAGCCACATGAACTGCCCATTTCTGCTGTATTTACTTTTTAGGAGAGATTGTGCAATATATCAGCACAATTGGAGAGGTGAGCCATGCCCTAAGATGTGTATTACAGGAGCCATCTGAAGAGATATTTTCATGTAGCACTAAATATTTGTCCCCAAGCTTGGTCTAGTATCCTTTGCAAGCATCAATGTTCAGTTCTTACAAAAGCTGACTACCTCTAATTCTTAGATCAGCCCTGAGAGGGAGACCATTTATGTGGGCCCATGTGAGTTTCATATTGCAGGTCTAATACAACTGGGTAAAGTTTCACTCTCTAAGCACAGACCAGTGACCCCATACCAATAAGAAATTGCTCTCTAGGTATATTTATTTGCCTGAGCATTTTTCTGGTGGCCATTTTTTCAGAAAATTACATTTTTTATGCTTTTATAGAGTTACATAGAGGAATAATTTGTGTTTATCCTTTATCTCTGGCTTCCAGGGTGGAGGGGTGGAGTAAGATTTTCTAACGGAATGCATAGAATATATTACCACCCAGAGTCCATATCTATGATAGAGCTTCATGAATTAATAGCTCACAAATGCAACAGCAATTCTGCTACTGATCATTCCAAAGACAATACTAGATTTTCCTCCTTGTTGCATGGTGTCCACATCTGGGCAGTATTTTTGCACGGCAACTCTAGACTTTTGTGTTTCAGATTCAAGACTAATTACTACCTCACAAATTATACTGCTAGGCAAAGCCAGCACATAAGGAGCTTAGAATGTTTTGGGTGACCATTGTCAAACCATTTCACACTCCTGGTTGGTTGGTACTGGAGTTCCCTTTAGGGAATTGCTGTGCTCTGACAATTGCATTCCCTGCCATAGTTCTGTAGCTACAGGAAAACTCAATCTTCCTCAGAAATCTGGTGAAAAGAAGAGTCATGGCACAATGTTCCTCATATCCCTGTTCCTTGGTGATGCAGAGAAATTCATTTGTAACATGGCATACTAAAGTGCTCTTCTTAGCAAGAGCAAATTCCAATTCAGATTGATCACATTCCTGTAGCCATAGTCTCATCTAGGTACCTGAAGGTTGCAATGTCAATTGTAGTGTGAGTATCTCTTCCCTTTGCTAGCTTCTGATCTCAGGCCACCTTGATTGAGCCTGTGACACTGACCTCATAACAGGAGACCAAGGCCTGAATAATGAGTCCTTTCAGCAGGAAAACTAGACTTTATAAGGTATAGGAACGGCTTTGAGATTGGTTCATTGTTATTCTCTATACTCCCTTCTCACTCCCCCTCCCTGTCTTGCTCACTGTTCAACCTTCTGGAGAAGCTGTCCCAATGTTTCTTTAGAGAAAGGAAAGGAAATGTGCCTTTATGCAATTAACATATGGAATCAGCATCATTTTGCCTTGACTTTTCTGGGTCATTGTGAGAGTGCCCAGATGGAGAGGGCCCAACATTTCTTGTAGAAGGTGAAGACAGAAAAGACTGTCTAGCATTTATCTTTGTAAAACTACACATGCAGAGTATTTTAGTTTGCTGAAGTTGCCAGAAAGCAACATGCCAGAGATGAATCTACTTTGAATAAAGGGATTTATTTAGTTACAAATTTATAGTTCTTCAGAAGAAAGGCAACTTGCTTTCATTTGAGTTTCTCTGTCAATGGGAAGGCACACGGCCATGTCTGCTGGCCTTCTCTCCTGGCTTCTGGGTTCCACGGGTTTTCCCTGGGACATTTCTTTTCTGCATCTGCAAATAATTGGGCTGAGTTGTGGTGCAGAAATGAGGTATTCTGAACTGCTGAGCTCTGTTTGGACCTCTCTCTTTTAACCCTCCAGCTAATTAATTAAACATCAGTCATTGGGGCAGTCACTCCTCTTAGCCAACTGCGGTTGTAATCAGCCATAAATGAATTTCACATGCTGATGATTCAAGTCCACAGCAACAGAACAATGGGGCATCATCACCTGGCCAAGTTGACACTTGAACCTAACTATCCCAAGGACAAAACCATTTGACCACTGCAATGTACTACTATGCTTATCACTAAAGAACAGTCTCTAATACATCCTAAGCAGGCAGGTAATTACATATTTGGATATTTTAATATGGAAAACTTATAAGGATTTTGAAGCTGTTTAGACATGCTTACACCATTTGTTAAAACATGACAATTCAGATCACCTCAGAGAAGGCACCTAGTATTATGCTTCCTGTCATTTTTTTGTTTGTTTTTATTTTTTTGTTTATTTTTTCCCTGTCATATTTTATGGAAAAATAAACTGAAACTCTATTTCTATGGAAAGTGAGGAATACAAATAGAAAATTAGTGTTAAAGTCTAAATAGCAGCCTGATTTTAAGAAGATGATTCTGTTAAGCAAGTATTCTGTTAGGAAGCACAGATTTCTCTTGCCATATCACATTCTTTCTGATACCTGCCACAGGTGGAGCTATGCCTCCAGTATTCCACTGGGTTCCTGGAAAAAGCCCAGATTCTGCTTGGGTAATGCAGTTTTTAAGAACATGGCTGCCTTTTTCCTCTTCAGGAGAACCAGAATGACTCCTGATGCTGCACATTTAACTCCCCCTTGACTCTCTCCCACTAAAGTCCAGGTTATTTCAGATGACAGACTTAATGCTAAGTGACAGTCCTCAATTCACAACTATTCTCTCAGCAAAGAAAGAGCTGGTTCATCTTTCTTTCACACACCTGCATCCGTACCCAGAGGACTAATTCAGGGAAGGTGGGTGGCAGAGTTAGTACAACACTGCCTTGCTACTGAAGTTGCTTTTAGTATTCCATGTATCTGAAATATACCCTCCAATTTTAGCTCTAGACCAGCCTCTGTGCTCATCCCCTCTTCTGATGCATCAGAATCACAGACTATGAATAAAATGATATAGGAAAACAGGAAAGTTGAGAAGAATAAAATGCTGACATTTGGTAGAACACAGAGAAAAGGGCCACAGCCCTAACAGATAGCATTACAGTGGCCTTTCAGGGCCCCGCTATCTCTCACCACTTCAGTACCTTGTGCAGAGAGGACTTAGACCACAGAGGCTGAGTTCACCATCAGTTTCTCTGAGGACTGCACTTTCAAGTGAGGCCTTGCCCAATGAGCGGTTTCATGCATGTACCTGGGTAGCAGGGAGAATCTATTTTCTTAAGGGACCCCCAAAGGGCCAAGTCACAAGGACTGAATCCTGCTGCAGAGGGAAGAACTGGGTCCTTCTCCTGACTGAGATGTAGTGTCCCTTCAGTTCTGGAGATGGGAATGCATGTTCCTTTTTGCTAGCATGGGTTGAAGAGTTCATTTGGAAGGACTGTGGAATAGGCTTACTTGTAATAAAGATGACAAAGTGATAACAAACATCCTCAGCACATAAGGGGGTTCTGGAGGAAGGCTGAGCATACGATCTTAAGGGGATTCTTGACACAGGGGACATGTCAGCTCTGAACTTCAGGATGACTTTCTCCTTCAGGCAGCTTATATGAATCACAGGTAGAACAGTTTGACCTCTGCTTAAAAAAAACAAACAAAAACTATGAAACAAACAAACAAAAGACTAGATCAGTTAATATGTCAATAAAAGACTTTCATTTGGCTTGATGTAGGAAAAAAAAAGCAACACTAAATTAAAGGTGCTATATTCTGTGATGGCTTTGTTATATGTCAAATTAGCTAGGTTGCCCTACATTTCTCAGAATTCACTTTCCTATTTGCTTCTAGTTATGGTTAGTCACAAGGGAGATTCTTAAGGCAGAAGGAAAGCAGCAGCCATTGTGTAGTTCCCATGCATTGTTGCTGATCTGCTGACTCTCCTTGATGTGGAGCAGCTGGGCTTGCTACTGCTTTATCTTTCTACCTTTCCCTGGATCTTCCTTCAGTTTCTCCAACTCCTGAGCCAGGTATGTGTGTTTCCTGCTGTGATGAAGGCCTTGGCCTCTTTGGGACACTCTCAACCACAAGGTCACAGGCAATAAGAAATTGCACTGATTTTAGTCTGTCCTCCTGGGGTTCTCGATTTTTCTTGATCTCTACCTCTTTATATCCATCTTCCCTTCCTGAATTCCTGCCCTGTGGACTTTGAGCTCCAGCAGATACTGAGACAACATCCTCACAATCTGTTTAACCAGCTCCCACAATTATACAAGGCCAATTCTCTGTTACAAATCTGTGTTTCTGGTTCCCTGATTGGATCTGGGCAGATACAAATACTCTACATTAATATTATGACTTCTCAAAACTCAAAACAAGTAGGCTCAATGTCTGGGTTAGTATTAATGTCAAGACTAGTACTTGGGTTGGCAGGATTTTCCCATCAACTCATATAGATTAGCATATTGGAAAGAATTGTGAATTATACTATTAAATAGCCTTGTTAAATATAAATAATTAAAATGAAGGGATGAAGTAAAAGGCTAACAAAAAGAGGACTAGGTTATATGTCTTTTTTTTAAAAAATTATGGTAACATAGCACAAAATTTCCCATTTTAACCACATTCAAGGGTGTGATGCAGCGATATTAATTACATTCACAATATTGTGCTACCATCACCATCATCTATTAAAAAAACTTTTTCATCACCCCAAATAGAAACTCTGTACCCATAAAGCAATAATTCCTTATTCCTCTCCCTAGTGTCCCAGCTCCTGGTAACCTGTAATCTACTTTCTGTATTTGCTTATTCTAGGTATTTCATATGTGATATCACACAGTATTTGTCCTTTTGCATCTTTCTTATTATATTCAACATTGTGTCTTCAAGATTCATCCATGCTGTAGCATGTGTCAGAACTTTCTTTCTTTTTTATGGCTGATTAGTATTCCATTATATCGCTATACCAAATTTTGTTTATCCAGTCATGTGTTGGTGGACACTTGGGTTGCTTCCACCTTTTGGCTGTTGTCAACAATGCTACTATGAACATTGTTGCACAAATACATGTTCAATCCACATCTTTAATACTTCGGGGTAAATACCTTGAGGTGGAGTTGTGAGGTCACATGGAAATTCTATGTTTAACTTTCTGCAGAATCACCAAACTGTTTTCGACAGTGGTTGGACCATTTTACATTACCACTGGCAATATATGAGTGCTCCTATTTCTCTACATCCTGGCTAACACTTGTTAGTTTCCATTTAAGAAAAATAATAGCCTTCCTACTGGATGTAAAGTGATTTTGATTTGCAATTCCCTAAAGGCTAATGATGTTGAACATCTTTTCATGTGCTTATTGGTCATTTGTATATCTTTGAAGAAATGTCAACTTAAATAATTTTTAAATTGGGTTACATGTCTTTTTGTTGTTGAGTTGTATGTTATCTTTTTTATGTAGTTGGAACTTCAAAACATTAAGAGGGCCTGGCTTCTGTCAGTGCCTCAGGGATCCTGCCCCTGTGCTAACCCACACAGCATTAAGGACTTTACCTGTAGAATGAATAACTGTCTTATGGGTAAGAAGGATGTCATATTGGAGAAGGTTCCTAACTAGAAGTTGGTGGTAGGTTAGAGTTTTATTCTCAAAATTATTTTCTCCTTCACACTGATCATCCTTTCCAGTTAGTTACATCAACGGATTTCAAGGCAGTGAAATTTTAATATCATAGCACCCTCAGGGCATGTATCTATTGCTTTGGGAACAGAAAAGTATACATTAAACATAAAATGCTTAGAATCCTGCCTTGGGGCCAAGGCCAGCAGAAGTGAGAGAGCAGAAATACCTTGTTCATTTCAGGTAAGGTGAGAGGAAGATGACAGCTTTCTACCAGCGAATGTGCAAACCCTTATGCAGACATGAAGGAATCATGGGATAGGATAATAATGCCTGGAAAAGTAAGCAAGAAGCCAGTTTTCTTTTGAGATTAGTATTTTCAGCTAGCTTTCAGTTCTCTTTTTCTTGACTGAAGAGTGACCAGTGGCCTTCAAAAGAACTGTATAGAGAAAGAGGCCTTTCAAGGATACTATTCAAGCCATTATGATTATTTCTTACATCTTTGAATTGATTTCAGCACAATTTGTAGGTCTTTGAATGTGACCGCATGGATTGTGCAGAATGACTAGCCAAAGGTCACGTAATTCAGATAATAAAACTATTCTTGCAACAAGAGGCAGAGGTCTGTACCCTCATTCCTTTCCAAGAATGTTTTAATATTTTGATTAGGTGGAATAGTAGCAGTCATGAATCAAGTCACTCTATTCAATGAGTGTTTAATAAGTGGGGCTGCGCCATCATGCCTACCCTTGCTTGTTAGTGTGCACTTATTCATGATTTGCTAGGATATGGGGTACAAGCCTAAAACTATTTTGGGACTCCTCAGTTGCTAAGGTTAGAGAACCACGTAGAATTAAAGGTTCAGGCTTCTGAAATGGGATCCAGGCATTTCTACTCTGAGTGCCCAGACTAAAAGTAGCATATGGAGAAAAAAAAATTAAAATGGCCCGTTAAGGTGATGTTTGTGTTGATTGGATTGTAAAGAGAAGAGCCATCTGCCTTGAAGGACTGCATGTAACAAGTTTCCTTACTTGTAGGACTAAGAGCGATCTGGCTGGAGAATTTATTAAATGTTCTATGAATAACAGCTGGGAAGACAATACAACATTGGAAATAATCAAACTAGAGCTATGCACTACAGTAAGCGTCATAACTGAGTGAAGAAAGCAAGCCCCTAAAGAAGAGTTTTCAGAATTGTTGGGGTGTGTGGTGTGTGGAAATGTTTATGAACATCCCCTCTTAGCAGTACATGCATACACCACTGAATTCTGTTTCCTTGCCATTTTATAGTTTTAACTGGGTGAGGGGAACAACAAGGAATGAATTATGGGGAGAGCACGCAGTATAAGTTATTCGAAGTGCTGTAGTTGTTGGATTGGATTGTTTATCACTACTTCCTCTGCTGATTATACAATAGGTCAGCAGGAGACAACCGTGTTAAGGCGGTCCTTGTTATGATACCGTTATCAAAGATCAGCTAGCTACGTGTTGGCTAGATGGCAGACCCTTTCCACCCAGGAGGGGACTGAGATTCATTCTTACTTGAATTGACCTGTGGGTTTGCCTATATTGCCTAATATTACCTGTTATTTACTACCATGACATTCTGTTCAACATTTCTCAGATCATAGGACCCATTTTAGGGAAAATGAATGTGACAGTGGGCACATGACCATATGGATCCTCTGGCCCTAATATATTTTCAGAAACTGCTATGTTGCTAGTAAGTAGCATGCCAACCAAGGTGCCAGCTTGGAAAAGATGTCTTAAGGTATAGGGAGCTGTCCTTTAAGATGTAGAATATACATGTAAGCAAAGACTGATATAGCTTCATATCCCCATAGTGAGGATGCATGGGTTCAGGAATCAAGTGGTATAAGTAGGATTACCCTCTCTCACCAATATTTCCAGTGACCCATTTTCAGAAATTTTTTCCTTATACTTTCAGAATCATAACTTTAGATTGAATAGAACACTTCAGAAGGCACACAGGATGCAGGAAATCTAATCCTGCAGAAATGAAAGCACGCTTGTCCCTAGGCCACTTTGGGCTCCTAATGATGGTAAACCGGGGGGGGGGGGGGGGGGGGAGGGGGGGGAAGAAAGGTGTTGCCATACTAATGAGGTTCCTGAGGAGCAATTCAGTGGGTCACTGGGGTGAGGGGGCAATTACAGCAACTGTGGTGGCCACAAGAAGTGTCTCACAGACTCCCAAGTAGGAAACATAATTGGCCAAGGGCCCTAGCTGCTGTTCTGGGAAATCCAAGGCCATGCCTCCCACAGACTGCTCCCAACCAATGCATGATAGAGGGATACTAAGGCATACTTGTTCCTGGGAGGTACTAGTTTTCTCTATGGCCAACTTTGGCTAGAGGACTCCAAAAGCTTTGCCCAACCTTTCTTAGAAAGCAGAGTAGAAGTCTAGAATTCTTGCACCCAGTCTTAATTTCCATCTTGCCTTTACTCAGGGTCAGACTTGTTTCAGAGTCTAATGGCTTTTCTAGCCATATCTAGTACCCTCCCTGTTTTTCCACTGATGGTTATTTCTTTAGTGTTACCTCTAGGCCTCTGTTTCTTAAACAACCTGGACTAAAACAAGAGGGTGGTAGGAAAAAAGAGTATATATTGATTCTCAGTGATGACATTGGGACCATTATGGATGATATATTGTTTGACTATATATCCTGTGTTGTCGTTTTTAGAGATTGCCAGTCTGCCAGGTGGTGTCCCTTTACAGACCACTCTTACCTCTCATTAAGTCCATTCTTGGAGGCACAAGTGTAGATTCTAGTATGTGATATTGGTGACATGTCCTACTTTCTCCCTCCTACTTCTGACCTCAGCTATAGTTGCATTGACAAATCTGTGCATAGTGAAGGCTTCTTTCCTCAGACACCCAAAGAGTATTTCAGCTTTTCTGCCTCTGACCTTTCTCCAGACCCTCTCTCTCTGGTTACTTTTCAACCCTTGTAAAACACAGCTCAAGAGTGAAGGATATTTAATACCAATAGGGACAACTCAACCAATAGGGTTAAGAATTTGGAGAATTCTTGAGCTTTCAGAGACAATTCTGAAGTGCATCTGGGGCAACAGTAGATGAGACATTCTACTCCTGTAGCAAGGTGGTATCCAAGGAGGAGTAGCCATGATCCCCTATCTTATTAGATGTGGTGGGCAGTATGATGTCTTGTCCAGATACCTCTTTCAAGGAAAGACTTGTTGCCCTAACTGTTGGGAGTTCTGGTGGCAGAAATCACCAATTGTCAGCCTCTTAGGGAATAGCCTCAGCTGCAGAAAGCAGCCTTACTCCACCCTTCCCCCTTCCTGGGGAAACCCACATCCAGTGACTGACTGAGTAGAAAGTCCTGGCCATCTGAGCCCAACACCACTGTAAGGTCCATTCTGCCTCCAAAGCTCCTTATGGGATCAGCTGAGTCTTTTGCTGGTGAACATTGCAGCCCAGTTTCTTCCTTTGACAACCCCTGTTTCCACTGCGTCTCTTCCACAATCTTCTGAGAATCTGCTTCCCATGGAACCCAGTCTGTGATATTAGTACAGCCAAAGTACAAGAACACAGAGTTGGAAATACAAAATATGCTGAGGGATTGACAAGGGAAGAGAATGGATCTAAGATAAGGTAACACAGTTCTGGTCATGGCCAATGCACACTTTAATGTGGTATTTCATTCTCTGAAATGTGTGTCCACAGAGTAAATCCCATTAGAAGAAATATTTTAACATCTGTAGAACCTAATCTTCCCTGCAAAACAAAAAACTCTATAATAATAGTTTTCCAAACCTACTGTTGGGAATTGAATCATGTCCCTCATAAAAGGCATGCTCAGGTACCAATCCCTGTCCTGTGGGTGTGAACCCATTTGTAAATAGGACCTTTGCAAATATTATGAATTAAAGCATACCCAAGCTGAGTAAGGATGGGTCTTAATCTAATATAGCTGAAGTCCTTTTAAGCAAAGGAGGAGAAGCCATGGTGAGCAGCCAGAGGGTAGAGGCCAATAAAACCCAGAAGAAACTGCTGCCACATTTATGTCATGAGATAGAAAAGCCAGGACCAAGGATCACGTGAAGCCAGTCTCAGAATACCAGAGACTTTGGGAAGAAAGCAGTGCTTTGCTAGTGTCTTGACTTTGAGCTTCTCCTAGCCTCAAAACCATGAGCAGATAAATTCCTGTCATTTAAACTAATCATTATATCGTATTTGTTTTATCAGCTAGGAAACTAAGATACCTGCTGTGTTCATTATAAGAGTTTATTCAACTACCTTTATCTTTGGATTCTGTGAAATGGCATTGTTTAATTTGAAAAAAAAAAAAAAGAACCTTGTTATGATGAACACCTGCACATTCCTAGTTCCTTTTTCCTTTTCTCATCTAAACAGTTTACAGACCTGCCATTTTGTAGAACACTGCTGTATTCTTTACGAAGAGATTAAGCGAAATGTGTTTGCTCCATTTCCAGTGAAGTTACACATGAGGTGAAGCATGTAGCTACTCTATGGGACAGTGCTTTGAAGTAACAACAAAAATAGAGAACCAGATAAATCAAATACAGACCCACTCGATCTCTTCTCAGGAAGATAACAGATAAGGTTTTTCTTGAAATGCATTTGCCTTGAACATCTTCTTACAGAAGGCATAGAATAATGCTGAGTTAACTTGTATATAAAAGTTGCCCATGACTCAGTGGCTGAGTGGAATGAGCTTGCCTACCATTTGACACATTTTATCCTTCAGAACCAGACTGGTCTATGGCTCCCCATACCCTTAGACTTTGAAGTTCCCCTGGGCGTTGAGCCCAGTCACAACATTTTATTGACGTCTGCTCTTTCACTGTTTCAGTCTTCCCACATCCTTATTCTAGCATCTTAATACCACTTCCCAATTCTTTCACTGAACCCAAGTCCTCGTCTCAGGCTCACTTTTCAATGCCATCCAAACAAGACCATCTCCATTCTTGTCTAATTGCCAGCTAATGCCCTGGATCATTTAAAATTTAAGTGATGGAGAATCAATACAATTGGCTCAGGTCTTGCTTGGTCTTTGCATATTCTATCTATATCCTTTTGGCTTCATTTTTAGCTTTAATAACCTAGTTTCTATTTTACCAGTTCAAGCCAACTTTAATGCCGGGCCACAGAAAAGTAGCAGAACAGAAGCTGCTTGAAGAAAAAAATCAACAAAAAAGGATGATCTTTTCGGGATTCTTCCTCTTATGAACAAGCTGCACAGGAAGCACCCCCACCCCCACCCCATAACTTTCCAATATGAAGAGGGCCTGAACCAACCTTGGTACATTTGGAGTTTGTTTTGTTATTTGTTCAACATCCAATGCTTATTTTGTCTCCAAATATTGCAGCTTCTTTAGCACTTTCATTTTAGTTTCTTAGTTAAGTACTCTTATAAAAGAAATTTGTGGGTCCTGTGCATACTGCATCTTGACCTCTACTTCCAGTATAGCTTGATACAATTACTAGTGGTGAACCTCTATTTTAGGTTCAGGGATGTCTCTCCTAAAAGTGTTGCTATGAGACAGGATTACTTTTCTGGAGAGCTAAGGAATACCCTGGTGAAGTTTAGCAAAATGAGTCTCTTTTGTGGCAACGAAATTGGAGGGTTTTAATGCTTCTCTTAGATCTCTGCAATGGAGACCAGTATTTCAGGAGTAAAGCTGCATGAAATCCCTTCATAGGGTAGAAGAAAGAACATTAAGCCATAGATTTTACCTTAAAATAACCAGTGCACTAAATATTTCTGGCAGTGTTAATGCTGTGAGTCAGCTTACAAGCCCTTGACGACATCAAAGTTTAGAAATTTCAGTTAGGAGAGGAAAGTACCCTATGTCCACCTTTACAAAACATTGTCCACATTACACAAGCTTGCCAGAGAGTAGTATCTATTGGAAACACAGAAAGCCTCATTGTTGCCTTTTGGAAATATACAAAGGTGTGGATTTTCATAGAATGAAGACCAAAGCCAATGCATAACACTCTAAAGGAATGAGCTAGGGATGATAGAAAACCTCCTCTTTTCTTGCTTTCAAAATGAGAAAACCAGTATCTGGATGAAGAAACATCAGAGTTCAGTCTGAACATTCCACTGGAGAGGAACATAAGCATCATTTTGAGTCACAATGTCCCTGACTTAGAGACCCTGTCGATGGAGAGAAATGGAATTAATAAGACTTTAGAATATTGACATCTGGAATCAACTCCATTTTCTCTCCCCTCACTAGGTTAGATGCAGTTTCCTGAATATTCATTGTATGAACTCTAACATATCCTAAAGTCTTAGTTGCTGTTTACAACTCTTTTCCTTTGGTCTCTCCAGGTTTAATTATGTATCATCACAAAAAAGACATTCATGTTGAAGACAAAACAATGATTACATATTAAGACATCAGATTCTAACAGTCCATGAAACGAGTTGGACTTTATGATTTAAAATCAGTAAAATTATGATAATCTGTATCACCCAGGATTAATCACCTGGTGGCACAGTTTTTTTTTTTAAATTTTTTTTATTAATCAAAAAAAAGAAAAGAAATTAACACAACATTTAGAAATCATTCCATTCTACAAATGCACTCAGTAATTCTTAGTATCATCACATAGATGTATGATCATCACTTCTTAGTACATTTGCATCGATTTAGGAAAAGAACTAGCAAAACAGCAGAAAAAGATATAGAATGTTAATATAGAGAAGAGAATTAAAATAATAATACTAATAATATATATATATATAAAAAGGAAAAAGAAAAAAAACAAAAACAAAAGATACAAACACACAAACAAACAAACAAAAAACCATATTTCAGGTGCAGCTTCATTCAGTGTTCCAACCTAGTTACATTACACTTAGGTATTATTGTACTGTCCATTTTTGAGTTTTTGTATCTAGTCCTGTTGCACAGTCTGTATCCCTTCAGCTCCAATTACCCATTATCTTACCCTGTTTCTAACTCCTGCTGGTCTCTGTTATCAATGATATATTCCAAGTTGATTCTCGAATGTCGGTTCACATCAGTGGGACCTTACAGTATTTGTCCTTTAGTTTTGGGCTAGACTCACTCAGCATAATGTTCTCTAGGTCCATCCATGTTATTATATGCGTCATAAGTTTAGTCTGTCTTAAAGCTGCATAATATTCCATCGTAGGTATACACCACAGTTTGTTTAGCCACTCGTCTGTTGATGAACATTTTGGCTGTTTCCATCTCTTTGCAATTGTAGATAATGCTGCTATAAACACTGGTGTGCAAATGTCCGTCTGTGTCTTTGCCCTTAAGTCCTTTGAGTAGATACCTAGCAGTGGTATTACTGGGTCGTAATCCATTCTGCCATTCTATGTCTTTTGATTGGGAAATTCAGTCCATTAACTTTTAGTATTATTACTGTTTGGATAATATTTTCCTCTACCATTTTGGCTTTTGTATTATATATATCATATCTGATTTTCCTTCTTTCTACACTTTACTCCATACCTCTCTCTTCTATCTTTTCGTATCTGACTCTAGTGCTCCCTTTAGTATTTCTTGCAGAGCTGGTCTCTTGGTCACAAATTCTCTCAGTGACTTTTTGTCTATAAATGTTTTAATTTCTCCTTCATTTTTGAAGGACAATTTTGCTGGATATAGGAGTCTTGGTTGGCAGTTTTTCTCTTTTAGTAATTTAAATATATCATCCCACTGTCTTCTAGCTTCCATGGTTTCTGCTGAGAAATCTACACATAGTCTTATTGGGTTTCCCTTGTATGTGACAGATTGTTTTTCTCTTGCTGCTTTCAAGATCCTCTCTTTCTCTTTGACCTCTGACATTCTAACTAGTAAGTGTCTTGGAGAACGCCTATTTGTGTCTATTCTCTTTGGGGTGCGCTGCACTTCTTGGATCTGCAAATTTAGGTCTTTCATAAGAGTTGGGAAATTTTCAGTGATAATTTCTTCCATTAGTTTTTCTCCTCCTTTTCCCTTCTCTTCTCCTTCTGGGACACCCACAACACGTATATTTGTGTGCTTCATATTGTCATTCAGTTCCCTGATCCCCTGCTCAAGTTTTTCCATTCTTTTCCCTATAGTTTCTGTTTCTTTTTGGAATTCAGATGTTCCATCCTCCAGTTCACTAATTGTAGCTTCTGTCTCTTTAGATCTACCATTGTAGGTATCCATTGTTTTTTCCATTTTTTCTTCTTTGTCCTTCACTCCCATAAGTTCTGTGATTTGTTTTTTCAGATTTTCTATTTCTTCTTTTTGTTCAGCCCATGTCTTCTTCATGTCCTCCCTCAATTTATTGATTTGGTTTTTGAAGAGTTTTTCCATTTCTGTTCGTATATTCAGCATTAGTTGTCTCAGCTCCTGTATCTCATTTGAACTATTGGTTTGTTCCTTTGATTGGGCCATATCTTCAATTTTCCGAGCGTCATCCATTATTTTCTGCTGGTGTCTGGGCATTTGATCAGATTTCCCTGGGTGTGGGACCCAGCTGGTTGAAAGGTTTTTCTGTGAAATCTCTGGGCTCTGTTTTTCTTTTCCTGCCCAGTAGGTGGCGCTCGTGGCGCTCGTCTGTCTGCACGGCAGTCGGCCTGGGAAACCGCGTGTGGAGGTGGGGGTCGCTGGCCGCCGCGGCTTGGGAGAGTGCCGGTCCTAATTGCCCAGCTGGCCCGAAACGCCAAGCGTGACGGGAGGGCCCCGCTATCCAACGTTCCCAGTCAGACCGGGGAGCCACGTGTGTGGAGGGGACCCCAGTCGCCAGCCGCCCCGGCCGGGAAAACGCGCGCCCCTCGGGTATCTCACCGCAGCAGATTCTCCCTGCCCGTTCAGCTGTTCCAGAATGGGGTACGCTGTCTTTTTGTTCTCTGTCGTGACTCCGGGAGCTGTTTCGTATTGTTTCTGTTTCTTTAGTTGCTTTTCTGGAGGAGGAACTAAGACCCGCGCGTCTTACTAAGCCGCCATCTTCTCCGGAAGTCCTGGTGGCACAGTTTTAACTTACTCTATAAAATACAGCCCACACCAACTTTTGAGATAATGTAGTCCTTAGTGTTGAACCTACTCTATAGGAGCCTGACACATAGTAGATGCTCATGTTTAAGCAAACAACTTAAACATCATTTAAGCAGACTACTTAAGTAACAACCAGCAGAAGAGTTTATCCAGCCATCACCTGCCTAAGGAATGGATCCATACCACAGATACTATGGCACTGATTCTGTTCAGTACCCACTCCTGCAGGGCATGATAGACACACTACAGAGGAGAAAAGGCAATGAGCTAGAAGTACATTTGCCTAAAACACATCAGAAAGTTACCTTGAGGGCCTCATCATTCCCTACTTCCCCTTGAAGCCAAGATATTCCCAGCTAACAAGCAAATCTGTCAGATTCCCTCTTTTATGTATGCTCTGCAGGGTTATAGAAGACTAGTATGGTGAATGGGGCCCTGCTTCCTCATACCCTCTGATTTAAGCACAACTGTGGAGAGTTTCATACCCCTTTCCTGTGTCCTTAGTGGTACTCTGCAGGTTCTTTCTACTTTGTTGCTTTAGGACTTTCTCTGAGACCATAAAATTCTGCTCACTTTGCTCACAGGCACAACCAGACAGTTCAGGAGCATCAATCAATGGATAATTTGAGCAGGTTGGTTCTCTTCATCTTTCAGTGGGAGTCTAAGGTGTGTTCCACATGGCTCCTAGAGGATCACCAGTAGGATGGAACCCCAGTTGTCCACAATGGCAATCAGCTCATCAACACTGCTCTTCTTGGATTTTTTCCCCCTCTCCTGCCACGCTGGTCCCCCTCCCTCATCTCTATTTCCTGGAGAAACTCCTCCTAGAAAAACAACATGCACCCAAGTTCTGTCCTGGGTTCTGTTCCTGGGGGGACCCAAACTAAGACAAAGGTTTTTATGCCTCACAGTTAATGACTCTTTTGACTTCACATAGAAGAAGAACTTCAAGTAAAGGCTTTATGCAGTACCTCATCAGGCAATAAATTTCCAAGTCAGAAAAATACTGACAAATGTAAATTAAAAGTTCATTAGGTAACTTCAAACTTGATAGTCATGGATCCCACTGCCTTTAATAACATCTTTTTTCTTTGCAAATCCTGCAAATCTTTTATAAATTATACAATTTAAAATAAATACAATGCAATTTATTGTTTATAGCTAAGATATTAATCTTTAATACAAGCTTCAGGTTTTGGAATACTTTTGGTATTTCTTCATTTTTTGAAGTTCTATGAACCTTCCAATACTTGGTATCTGTCAAGTCTGAGGTCCTGCCCCTAGCTGAATCACTCAACAGAGAGGAAGTTCCATCATCAGAAAGAAGCACAATTCATTACTAGGATCTCACATGGAACTTTGCACAAAGAATATACCAACGCCCTTACATATACATGGAAACCTCTTTCCAGGTTAGTTTTATACTCACTTTGACTACTCCTGACGTAGTCACCTCAGTGAAATGTAAAGCTATTTTTTGGGGGGGGGGGGCACAGCATCACAAGATGAATGGACCACTTTCTGCCTCTTGTCTCCCCAAAGTCTTCCTGAAATTAAGATGCTGCTGGGATGCCATTCTTTGTGAACATACCGCTGCTTAGTTGAGTTTTCAGGTAAACTTGTATCTTTGGATTTCCCATATTTCCTGGAATCAATGATAGATTCTAGCCCAGAGGTAAATGGGTAGGGAAGACCTGAAGAGTGGAGTAATTTGGGGTAGATTAGTAGCAGTACTTTACTTCCCTCCTCAATAAAACCGAGATGCCATCTACCAGAGGGTCATTGTAAAGGATTAAAAAGAATGTGCAGTATGACACTTGGAACATGTTTTTTTTCTTGGCACCTGTTATACTTTAAAATGCTACAAAGAACCCCCAGTCTGAAGTGTCATCATGAAGGTTTGCATGGGTTTGGCACCTGGATGGTAGAAAATGAATCTCTAGAAGTGAGCTCAAGTAGAAACATATTTAGCTGCAGGGAGAGGTAGAGAATTTCAACTTATTTCACAGACCTACATGTGTTGGTTGGGGTGGAAGATCTGTTAATGGATTAGACACATATAAAATCATATATGTGGCAGATACTTTAGCACAACTGACTAAGCCAGTTCTCAAATTGCTCAAACTTTTTTTGGTTGAGTTCATGGGGATGTTAGTTCCCTTAAATGCTATGGATTTGGTTTACCATATGTCTGATTTAAAGTGATATCTTTTGAAGATCATTTAGGCCTCTGGGGAAAGCAGGGAGGTTTGGAAGTTCAGAATCCTGACATTTAGTTTTGCTGTTATTATCAGAGCCCCCAGTTAATTCATGCTCCAGAGAGCCTTTGATACCCTGAAGGTAGTGGTTTATCTTTTCAACTCACACTTATGTGGTGCCTCAAAGATAGTCCCAAGATGATTTTCCATATAGTTTGTCCTTGCAGACAGAGAGATACACAGGCCAATAGAAAGAAAATTAAACTTGAGGTTTTAATATGGACCCGGGACACTATGTCTGGAAGTAAATGCTTCCTTTCCCTTATAGTTCATATAAATAAACTGCATTGTATCCATTTAAACTCTACATTTAACATTTTAATTCTTGAAAAAGCCTTTTGTGATAACTGTTTTGGTGTTTGTTGTTGACGGTGTACTGGGAATCTCAGATATCATCCTCTGTCCTCTGTCTTCTTCTATCAGTTTCTCTTTCATATTGGTGCTTTATGCCTAATTATTTTCCTCAATTAAGAGAGTTTGTGAAATTTCTCAGTGAAATTCAAGGCTTTGTTATGTTGACACAACCAGCTCCATTCTTCCTTCTCATTTCAGTGTCTCCTACCATTTGCCTGACAGGCCATAAACTTGTATCATTCACACACTGAATGTTATGAGCACAGGAAACTGACCCTCCTAGATTCCTATTGTCCTGATGTCAGTAAGAGAACCATGCAGATGAAAAGATAGGGTTCCTTTCTGCATGCTGGAATCCTTTACTTTCCCCAAATAAGGTGACTCAAATGTTAGCTTTCTACTTGAGATACTGGAAATCATTATGATGAACCTGTAGAAATCATGGAGAAGGATAACAAAACCTGCAAGGATCTTTCCTTTAACTTCAAACTAAGAAGAATACTGATAAGAGGGGGAAAGATGGCAGCATAGTGAGTTGAGGATTTAGTTCATCCTGCAGAGCAGCTAGTAAATAGCCAGGAACAGCACGGAACAAGTGCTGGGGTGGGGGTGGGGGGTGGGGTTGGAATATCAGTGACCAGATACGCAGCGTACACCAGACTGGACCATGTGGAATGACTGAGGCCCCACCCAGAACGGTAAGTCCCCCAAGCCTCAGAGGCCAGAGTCCCTCTCCCACAGGCATGGCAGGCTGGTTCCCTGAGGGAAAAAGAAACAGACTTTACTAGCAGCAAGGGCTTAACTCAATCAAGCTCCAATTACAGACTTAATTGACAAATTCCCAACTACTGAAAATAGGCCCCCAGCACAGATAAATCTGGAATAAGCACTAAAATACTAGGAGTTTTTACCCTAGCAGAGAGGGGTAGAGCTGATGGGGAAAAACAAAACAAAACAGAGGCTTTTTGAGTTGGACAGCACAAAATACCAGAAATGGGCAGGACTCCAAGAGCCTGGAGATAATAGAGCCAAATATGAATTTAAGCTCTTGACTGACAAACCAGAGAAGTAGGGGAAAAATCTATTTTTTCCTTTTGTTTTTTTCTACTTCTTAAGAGCTAGAACTGGAAACACTGTCAGGCTCCAGCACTGCCACAGGCAGGGGTGGAATTAAGCTGGTCTGAGAGACAAAGTAACTAGTTAGGTGAAAGGAGTTAATTCCCTAAATGATGTATCTTTCTCAAGAGAATGGTGGGGTCCAGCTCAAGTGGAATCCCTCCTTCAAGGAATTTGGGCCCCAAGAA
This sequence comes from Tamandua tetradactyla, assembly GCF_023851605.1. Lineage (NCBI taxonomy): Eukaryota > Metazoa > Chordata > Mammalia > Pilosa > Myrmecophagidae > Tamandua > Tamandua tetradactyla. Next base: position 60,328,330 of record NC_135340.1, read on the forward strand.
CTGGAAAACTGAAGCAATTAATACCATCCTACAACCTCACTTCTGTCTCAATCATGCACCAGTAGGGAGAGCCTGCTAAAATTAAAGGCACCACATCACTTTAAGCTGGTGGGAAGCTATGGGCAGACAAACACCACATGCTAGACAGGATAGGAAAAGCACAGACTCTAGAGGCTTCATAGGAAAGTCTGACAACCTGCTGGGTCTCACCTCAGAGAAAACTGATACTAGCTACTCTTTCCTCCTGAGATGTGAGCCTGTCTGATCTGGGAAAATCTGACAGGGGTCTATAATATCTGATGAGTACCTCCTCAAAAAAATAAAGGCTCCATGTAGGCAGGTAAGAAACAGAGAAACAAGAATTGAAAAATTCTGGTCAGTTAAATAGAGCCCAAGCTAGAGGTCTAGAATTAATTGAACTAAATGTCAAAGAACAGATAGAGAACATAGCCATTCAGCAAGTAAACCCTAGGTAAAAAAGTGAAACCAACCTACAGAGTAAAGTATTGAGGGAAATAAAATGCCTAGACACCAGCAAAGAATAATGAGTCATATTAGTAAAATTGAAGATATGGCCCAGTCAAAGGAACAAACCGACACTTCAAATGAGATACAGGAGTTGAAACAACTAATTCAGGATGTTCAAATGGACATGGGTAATCTTACTAAAAATCAACTCAATGAATTGAAGTTGAGAGAGAATATAAAGAAGACATTGGGTGAACAAAAAGAAGAACTCAAAATGTTTGGAAAAACAAATCACAGTAATTATGGGAATGAAAGGCAAAATAGAAGAGATGAAAAAAAAACAATGTAAACCTACAACAATAGATTTGAAAGGGCAAAAGAAAGGATTAGTGAACTAGGGGACTGGAGGTCTGAAATCTGGTGAACAAAAGAAAATACAGGAAAAATAATGGAAAAATGTGAGCAGTGTTTCAGGGAATTGAATGGCAACATGAAGTGCATGAGTATCCATGTTGTGGGTGTCCCAGAAACAGAAGAGAAGGGAAAAGGAGGAGAAAGGCTAATGGAGGAAATAATCACTGAAAATTTCCCATCTCTTATGAAAGATGCAAAATTATATACCCAAGAAGTGCAGCATCCTCCAAACAGCATAGATCCAAATGGACACACTCAAAGATACTTACTAATTAGGTTATCAGATGTCAAAGAGAAAGAGAGAATTTTGAAAGCAGCAAGAGAAAAGCAATCCATCACAAAGAAGGGAAACCCAATAAGATTATGTGTAGATGTCTCAGCAGAAGCTATAGAGGTGAGAAGGTATGATATATTTAAGTTTCTAAAAGAGAAAAACTGCCAGCCAAGAATTCTATATCCAGCAAAATTGTTCTTCAAAATGAGGGGTAGAGTAAAATATTTTCAGACAAGCAATCACTGAGAGAATTTGTGACTAAGAGACCATCTCTGCAAGAAATACTAAAGGGAGCACTACAGGCAGATAGGAAAAGGCAGGGGAGTGAGGTCTGTAGAAGAGTGTAGAAATGATGACTATCAGTAAAGGTAAAAAGAGAAAAAACAATTAGATATTACATATAAAATCTAAAAGACAAAATGGTAGAAGAAAGTATTACCTTTATAGTAATAACGTTAAATATTAATGGATTAAACTCCTCAATCCAAACATAGACTGTTAAAATGTGTTAAAAAACAGGACCCATCTATATGCTGTCTATGGGAGGTTCGTTTTACATCCAAGGACAAAAATAGGTTGAAATTGAAAGGTTGGAGAAAGATATTTCATGTAAACAACAATCAGGGAAGAGCAGGAGTAGCTATACTAATGTCAGACAAATTAGATTTCAAATGTAAAACAATTAAGAGAGACAAAGAAGGACATTAGGTATTAATAAAAGAAACAATTCAACAAGAAGACGTAACAGTCATAAATATTTATGCACTGAGTCAGAGTTCTCAGCATTATTTACAATAGCCAAGAGATAGAAACAGCCCAAATGTCCATCAATGGATATGTGGCTAAAAAAGCTGTGGTATATATATATGATGGAATATTATGCAGCTGTAAGCAGAATAAAGTTATGAAGCATGTAACAATGTGAATGAATCCTGAAGAAATTATGTTGAGTGAAATTAGTCAGAAATAAAGAACAAAAACAGTATGGTCTTAGTAATATGAACTAACAATGAGTGAATTTTGAGAATTGAAGTTAAGAACAGGTAAGAGCAGGTAATCAGAAGATAGAAATAAGGCAGAGATTGGGCATTTGCTGCTGATGGAATACAGACTGTGCAATAGAACTGATTGTAAAAATTCTGAAATGGATAACACAATACTACCTGATTGTAGCACAATAATTCAAATATACTGAATGAAGTTTAATGTTAGTACAATTGAGGGAGAAGGGCTGGGGGCGTGTATGAAACCAGAAGGAAAGATAGAGGATAAATGCTAAGACAGTATAATTTAGGAATGCCTAGAGTGGACAATGATGGTAATTAAATGTACAAATAAAAAAATGTTTTTGCATGAGGGAGAACAAATAAATGTCAATGTTGTAGGGTGTGAAAATGGATGATATATGGGAAAAAGTACCATCAATGCAGGCTAGGGTCTTTAGTCAACAGTAATGTTGTAATATAATTCCGCTGAATGTAACAAAGGCATTATGCAAAAACTAAATGTCAACAGGTTGGGGGGCATGGGGGAGGGATATTAATTCTTTGTAGAAGAAAAGGAAATGTCTTCATATAGATTATGGTGGTAAAGGCGTGTTTGCACACCTAGGTTAATTGTATGATGTCTGAATAAAACTGTTTAAAAATGAACAGAGAGAAACAAGTGCTAGAGAAAATGTGGAGAAAGAGATGGACCTATTAGCTGTTGGTAGGGAAACTGAGAGGTGCAGCCCTTTGGAGGGCAGTGTGGTGGTTCCACAGAAGGCTAGGAATGGGGTTGCCATATGTTCTAGTTTCCTAGTTGCTGGAATGTGATATAGCAGAAATGAAATAGCTTTTAAAAAGAGGAATTTAATAAGTTGCAAGTTTACAGTTTTAAATCCATGAAAATGTCCAAATTAAAGCAAGGCTATAGAAATGTCCAATCTAAGGCATCCAGATAAAAATGCTTTGGTTCTAGAAGGCTGATGATTTTTGAGGTTTCTCTTTCAACTTGAAAGGCATATGGCAGCATAGTGACATCTGCTAGCTTTCTTTCCAGGCCTCTTGTTTCATGAAGCTCACCCAGGGACATTTTCCTTCTTCATCTCCAAATGTTTCTGGCTGTGTGGCTGTAAAATTTTTCTCAAAATGATTCTCTCTTAAAGGGCTCCAGTGAGCAGTCCCACCTTGAATGGATGGAGACACATCTCCATGAAAACCATCTAATCAAAGTTACCACCCACAATTGGGTGGGTCACATCTCCATAGATAATCAAAAAGCTCCCACCCAGCAATATTGAATGAGGATTAAAGGGCATGGCTTTTCTGGGGTCCACCACAGATTCAAACTGGCACTGCAAATGATCCTGAAACCCTATTGTTCAGTTATACTGGGAGGAATTGAGTGTGCAGACATGGATGGATATTTGCACACTGATGCTTATAGTGGCAATGTTTGCAATTCATAATGGATGGAAGTGGTCTAAGCTACAAAGACTGAGAAATGGAAGGGTGAACTATAGTATATACATACAATGGACTACTGAGCAGCCACAAGAAGGAATGAAGTTGTGAGGCATGCAGTTAGGTATCTGAACCTTAAGGACTCTGTTGAATGAAATGTCAGGAAAAAGAAGACAAATGTTATCATACCTCAATCATATGGACTAAGTATAATATAAAAACTCAGTGACCTGAAGTCAATAGCGTGGGTTATCAGTTGGGGCCTATTGTAAAGGGTCTTGGATTGTGAGCTCTCACAGCAGTCACATATGTTCAGGAGTTGTAACTGTTATTTCTAAATTCTGAGATACTGAGCTATTTTTATATAACTTGGTAATTCCCAGAAACTTTAGGTATTTGTATGATACCTGAGACTTAGAGTTGGAGCTCTGAAACTATGAATGGCAGCAGTGCCCCATAAGGGAGCTGTTCAACAAGTTGAAAAAGTGATCAGAATTTGAGTAGAGATATGAATTGAATAAAACTGATCTGGATAGTGCTAAGGTGAATCATAGTACAGGGTAAAGGATGATATTGTCCATATTTTAAAGCTTCAACTTCTGTATAAGACTAAAGGGAGAGATGTTTATTTGGTGCAAAATATATATTTTGGGTAGTGCATTACCTAATTAACTTGTATGGTCAGTTTAGTTAACACCGTTAAGTACATGGAATCCTGAATAGGGCATGAGAATTTGTTGGTTTGTCCACGTTAATGTAATGCTCTGCTATATCCAAGAGTAATATGGGCAGTGAATAAAGAAGTTTTGCAAAGTTTCCTTGGGGGACTGGGGAGAAAGGAGGAAATATTCAACTTCCCCATTTGGAGAATTCCTGATATTCCCACAAGTAGTGGGAACAACCAAATCAATAGGCCGAGCCTTCGATCTTGGGATTTGCCCCTATAAAACTTATTCCTACAAAGGAAAGGCCAAGCCTATTTAAAATTAGACCAAAGAGTCACTCCCACAGAACCTCTTTTGTTGCTCAGATGTGACCTCTCTTTCTAAGCCAACTTGGCAGGTGAATTCACTGCCCTCCCCCCATGTGAGACATGACTCCCAGGGCTGTAAATCTCCCTGGCAACATGAGACAGAAGTGGGATGAGCTGGGACCCAGAATCAAGGGATTGAGAAAGCCTTGTTGACCAAAAAGGGGAGGAGAAAAATGAGACAAAATAAAGTTTCAATGGCTGAGAGATTTTAAATAGAGTAGAGAGGTTATCCTGGAAGTTATTCTTATGCATATCTTTTTAGCATATGATGTATTGGAATGGCTGGAGGGAAGTATCTGACACTGTTGAGCTGTGTTCCAGTAGCCTTGATTCTTGAAGACGATTGTATAAGGATATAACTTTTACACTGTGACTGTGTGATTGTGTAGACCTTGTGTCTATTGCTCCTTTTATCCAGGGTATGGAAGATGAGTAAAAAAAAAAAAAATATGGATAGGGCAGTGCAGCAGTGGCTGAGTGGCAGAATTCTTGTCTGCCATGCCAGAGACCCAGATTCAATTCCTGATGCCTGCCCTTGCCAAAAAAACAAAACAAAGAAACAAAAAAATACGGATAACAAATAAATAATAGGGGGATAAGAGGTAAAATAAATTTTGTAGATGAAAATACTAGTTGTCAATGAGAGGGCAGGGTAAGGGGTATGGTATGTATGCATTTTTTATTTTTTCGTTTTATTTTTTTTTTTCTGGAGTGGTACAAATGTTGTAAAACATGATCATGGTGATGAATACACAACTGTGTGATGATATTGTGAGCCATTGATTATATACCATGTATGGAATGTATGCGTGTGAAGATTTGTCAATAAAAATATTTTTTAAAAAGAATACTCTTAAGAAATTTGTATTACCATTGCTACTGACCAAAAGGTAAAAATGGTAAAAAGGTTTAAAAGAAAAAAAATTAAATCCCACTTGAGATATGGTGGGTAGTACTGGTAGAGTTTCCTTGAAATAAGCAGAAGATTGGTGGTCATTGTGCTGAATGGCATTGGGCTGGTGGCATGATTGCCTTTTATAAGATCTCAAGGAAAAGGGGCTGCAATCAGAATAATGAGCAATCTCTAACTTTTCCATGAACTAAAAGTGAAAAGAAGCTATTTTAGACTGCAATACAGATGCTGCCTCTTTGAGAAGCTTTAAGTAGATTTCTTGGTCATGCTTCCCTCGCAATGCACAATTCTGTTCAGAAAATGTTTCTATAGCTTGCCTCTGTCACATTCATCAGAAGCTTTCTGCTATTTTGGGTTTTGCTGTCAAGTTGTGTGAGCACTCCTCAGGGCACACTGCCTGCTTCTTATGGCCCCTAGCCTTTAGGCAAAGGAGTGCTTTAGGAAGAGTACAAAGTATTCTCCACCTACACACTATATGTATAGACTGATCTATACACTGTTTGTGTTGACTGGAATAATGGACAGCTTTTATTTCCAAATTCAACAATTTCTGATAGAAGCTTATGGATACTACCTTCCTTGACAATATGTCTGAAGAATTTATTTCTCAGGTAACCATTGGATATTCCAAAGCCCATGCCTTAATGTTCCACACCTCCAGTCCTCTTAGAGGATTCACTCCACCCCTCAACTTTGATAGCTTTAGCACCTCCCTGAGGTGAACAGTGGGATTAAGGAGCTACAGTATGAAGTCATTGTGAATCAGCCTCATCTTCGACCCTATCATTTAGCTCTAAGAATGAGCCCAGTAGGCTGCTTTTCAGCTGAACTCCCAGTGCAAGCACAGGGAACATGTGACAGAATTGAGTATCAGGAGAAAAATAAATTTAGTCTATGTGGACATAGATTCAGGGTATTTCTGAAAAAGAGAACATAGGGAAGTCATGCTCTTTACCCATATTGGGTCAGATTGTATGGTACTCCATACAAGGGCAAGTGGCACAGACATACTGCAGTAAGATCCTTGTTGGCGAATGAATTATGTCTCCTGCAAAAGGCATGTGCAAGTCTTTACCTCCGGTCAGTCTTGTGGATGTGAACCAATTGGTAGAGAGGACTTTTGAAGATGTCATTAGTTAGACAATGTGGACAAACTGAATGAGGGTGGGCCTTAATCCAATATGGCTATAGTCCCTATAAGCAAAGAAAATTGGGCATGGAAGTAGAAAGCCAGAGGAGACAGAGATCAGCATGTGACAGAGGCAGAGACGCATCTACTCACCAAGGATGCAAACCACTACTGGCAAACCAGAACGCTATAGTCTCTGGGAGAAAGCACGGCCTGGTGATGCCTTGATTTTAGACTTGCTAGCCTCCAAAACTGTGTGACAATAAGTTCTTGTTTATCAAGCCAACCCATTAGTTGTATTTGTCATAGCAGAGGCCCTGGTAAACTAATACAGTCTTAAATCTTGAGACACAAGGCTGGAAGCAAAATCCAATACATGAGAATACGGTTTTGGATAGTCTGGTCTCTTTGTTACAGCTATGTGAGAGTGGCAGCTTCAACAAACATCTGTCTATATTGGATCTCACCTTTTAGATGTGCTAGCTAATGAACATTGCTTGTAACATGGCTCAGGAACTAGACTATTTAAATACAAGGACTGTCATCTACAGTTACATAAAATTCAGCCCCGTATTTCTCTATGAAGGTCTCATGATGAAGACTGATGGTTTTGGCTTTGCAACAGTGAGACAAAGACCTTCTCAGCAGGTGGAATGGCCTATTTGATCTGTTTTCTAGATGGCCTCAGAGAGGGTTCTAATTGTGGCACCATCTACCAGTTTGTTTGTTCTGGTTCTTTACCTACTTCTTTGACATTGTGTTATATAAGCTTATGCTGCAGAAGTTGCCGCTCTCACGTATCTGGCCAGGACAGATCATCTTCATGGTGAGCCAAAGCTTTCATCTTTCCTGGTACTGGTAAGTGATACTACAACAGTATCCAAAGCAGTGAAGGAGCTTGCAGCAAACTATGTTAAGAAAGTTAAGGAAGAGTGCTCTCACTCCTTCCAAATTCTGTCTCCCTTTGAACTGTTCCTCTGTCAAAAAATAAATTAAAATAAATTAAAAAAAAAACAAAAAAACATCCATAGTGCTTCTGAGGCATTCCTGCACTGAGCTGTCTTCACTGAAGTTTTAATGCTGGTACACCTCCAGACAGCCTCTCCTAGTCAGATTGTACACAGGTATCCGCCCTCAGGCTGCCAGGGAAAGAATGGAGGGTCCCAGACAGATACCACTTTTCAACTCCCTTTCCATAGGAATAGAGAACTTACTTACAGAAACGTTGCTTTAAGGATATCTACTGTTGTCTTCTGGAAGACTCATAGGGTCATAACACAATACTATGTTTCTACCCTTTATATCTCTGGGAAGGGAAAGCCATTTACAGTGCCTGTTTGTTCTGTTCCTTTCTCTTCCTGTCCACGAGCCAAGTCTGCTCCTGATGTACAAATGAATGCTGATAAACTGTATCAAATGGTGCTATCTGTTATCTAAATGAGCATTTGGGGAGCAAGAAATCAAGGCACTTGGAGAGAATGTTGTGAAGACTTTTTAAGTAAAAGGGGCAGGCTGTCCGCCTTCTGAATGGAGCACTACCTTTTGGAAACCAGCCCTTTAGGGATGCTTAACACAGAAAGGACTTTTCTTCCAGGAGATGAGAACTGTGCACCAAAGATAAGTTTTACAAATAATGTACTAGGCAGCCAGTGTATCTGGACTTCACCTAACTGATAGAACCCACTTTTGTACTATGACACTTGTCTTGCAAAGCCCCATGAGGGTTCCAGAGCATTGAGATGAAGTTCCAGGTGAGACAGGTGACCGATCCCTCTGTCTTTCTCTTCTCAGAAGAGGAGAGTGAGGGACATCAAGTCAAAGCTGCCCTTCCGTCTCTGTGCCATTGAACAGGGTCATAGAAGCTTGATTTATCACTTATCTTTGAAGAGCCGACCTTATCTTTCCAAATGTAACGAGAAAGTTATTTTTTTTAAATAATTGGGGTTCCGCTTTATTGCTCCCAACAAATGCGTTTGCTCGCTATTTCATTCTTTAAAGGTAAACTGATTCTGACTTCAGCAGGAAAAATGAAAGCCAGAAGAAAGAATGACATCTTCAACAACCTGAAAGAATAACTGCCAGATGGTTCTATACTCAGGGAAACATCTTTAAGAATAGAGGCAAAATAAAGACATTTTTAGAGAAACAAAACAATTTTGCCACATGCAGACCTGTACTAAGTGAGATTTTAAAGGTTGTTCCTCAAAATGAAGGAAACTAATACCAGATGGAAGATCAGATATGGGAAGAAGAGAAGAACCAAAAATTTGATAAGAGGAATAATAATTAAAATAATTATTTCTGTCAGAGTTTAATATATGCAATATCCAATTACCTTAAATCAGAAAGGATTAAATGGAGATCAGATATTCGTGTAAGACAATATAAAGACTTTAAATAGAAGTGTGCTGTTAATTGATGCATTTTTTTTATTGCGGTGAAATAGTCCTAATATAATATTAGTAGTTTTAAAGTACACAGGTCAGTGGAATTTAGTACATCACAGTGTGTGCAACCACCAACTTTATCAGAACATTTTCTGATCAAAGAATGAAAAGTATTGATCAAATATTTTCATCACCCCAAAAGAAAACCCTAGCTATTAAGCAGTCATTCCCTGTTCTCCCTTGTCCCTAGTCACTGTCAAGATGCTTTCTGTCTTCATGTACTTACCTATCCTGGATATTTAATATAAATGGAACCATACAATATATGACCTTTTGTGTCTGGCTTCTTTTACTTGGCACAATGTTTTCCAGGTTTATCCATGTTGTAGCATATACCAATGCTTAATTTGCTTTTACGACTGAATAATATTCCACTGTGTGGATATACCACATTTTGTTTATCCATTCACCAGTTGATGGACATTTTGGTTGTTTCCAGTTTAGCTATTATAAACAGTAGTGCTATAAACATTCACATACAAGTATTTGTTTGAACACCTGTTAAAATTTTACAGGTGATATACCTAAGAGTGGAATTGCCTAGTCACATGGTAATTCTGTATTTAACTTTCTAAGAAAGTGCCAACCAGTTTTCACAAGGATTGTACCATTTCACATTTCTACCAATCGTGTAAGAGGTTTCCAGTTTCCTCCCATTCTTTTTTTATTAGGTTGAGGAAGTACCCTGCTATTTGTAGTTTGTTGAGTGTTTTCATCATAAAAGAGTGTTGGATTTTGTCAAATGCTTTTTTAATGCATTAATTGAGATAATAATGTTTGTGCTTAATATGTTGCTGGATTTGGTTTGCTAGTATTTTGTTGAGGATTTGTGCATCTATATTCATAAGTGATATTAGTCTGTAGTTTTCTATTTTGAGGGATTACTTTATCTAGCTTTGATATCAGGGTAATGCTGGCCTCATAAAATGGGTGTCCTATTCTAATTTTTGAAATAGTTGTGAAAAAGATTAGTATTAGTTTTTCTTTAAAAGTTTGGTAGAATTTACTTGTGATGCCATCTAGTCCTGGGTTTTCTTTGTAGGGAAGATTTTACTTATTAAAATCTCTTTACTTGTTATAGGTCTGTTTAAAATTTTGATTCCTTCTTTAGTTACTTTTCATAATTTCTATGTTTTTGAAATTTGTCCATTTCATCTATATTATCTAATTTGCTAATATGCATTTGTTCGTAGTAATGTCCCCATTGTCATTTCTGATTTTAGTAGTTTGAGTTTTCTCTTTTTTTCACTTCATCAGTCTAACTAAAAGTTTATCAATATTGTTGATCTTTTCAAAAGGAACTAACTTTAGGTTTTGTTGATTTTCTCTATTGTTTGTCTATTCTTTATTTGTTTACCTCTATTCCAATTTTACTGTTACCTTATTTCTGTTAGCTTTGTCCTAACTTGCTATTCTTTTTTTATGTAATTCCTTAAGGTGTAAAGTTATTATTGATTGGAGGGTTTCTTCTTTTTCAATGTAAAGGTTTGTTGGTATACATTTCCCTGCAATATTGCTCTTATTGCATCCCATAATTTTGGTGGGTTGTGCTTTTTTTTTTTTTTCAAATTTTCAAAGTATTTTCTAATTTTAGCTGTAATGTCTTTTTTGGCCCATTGGTTGATTAAGAGTATTTTGTTTAATTTTCATAGATTTGTGCATTTTCCAGTTCTCCTTATATTATTGCTTTCTAGTTTAATTGTTTTCAGAGAAGATGCTTTGCATGATTTCAGTATTTTAAAATTTATTAAGGCTAGTTTTGTGACCTAAAATAGTGTCTCCTAATGAACGTACTATATGCATTCAAGAAAAAATGTAATATGTGGTTGTTGAGTGGAGTATTCTATATATATTTGTTAGGTCTAACTGAGGTAAAGTGTTGTTCAAGTCTTTTATTTCTTATTCATCTTTTGTCTAGTTGTTCTATCTATTAATGAAAGTGGTGTATTGCAATCTACAAATATTATTGTAGAACTGTGTATTTCTCTCTTCAGCTCTGGCAGTCTTTGCTGCATTTGTTTGGGACTCTGTTGTTAGTTGCATACACATTTATAATTATAATATTTTCTTGATGGATTGATTGATCTTTTTATCAATATATAATGTCCTTACTTATCTCTTGTAACAATTTTTGACTTAAAGTCTATTCTGCCTGAATCTAGTATAATCATCTAGCTCTCTTGGTTACCATTTGTATGGTATATCTTTATCCCTCCTTTCACTTTCAACCTGTTTGCACATTTAGATAGAAAGTGAGTATCTTGTAGATGTACATAGTTGAACCATGCTTTTTATCCAGTTCTGCCAATCTTTGCCCTTTAATTGGAGAATTGCATCCATTTACTTTTAAAGGAGTTACTGATAAGGATCTCAAATATACTATTTTGATTGCCTTCTTATTCTTTTTTCTATATTTGTTAAGTGCTGTTTTTTCCCCTACTTATTGGTTATCCTGTTATGGTAGATTGAATTATGTGCCAAATTTAGACATGTTCTTAATTTTAATTTGTACTTGTGTGGGTGAGAACTCATTGTAAACAGGACCTTTTGAAGATGTTATTTTAATTAAAGGTGTGGCCCAACTTATGAGGTGGATCTTAATTGGATTACTGGAGGTCTTATAAGAGAAAGCCACAGAAAGAAGTTAGAAGTCAACAGGAATACAGAAAGAGAAGAGAGGGCATTACCATGTGATGACAAGAAGCAGTGATACAAGCCTAGGAAACCCAAATTTGCTAGCAGCCAGCACCAGATTGTACAGATATGGGAAGAAAGCATTACCTTGCTGATGGCCTGATTTTGGAAATCTGCTACCCTCAATACCATGAGCCAATAAAATCCTGATGTTGAGGACAGTCCATTGTTGTTTTATTTGTTATAGCATTCTGGAAAACTAAGACAGCTGGAGATTAAAATTAACATCTTAACATTATAAAAATCAAGTTTGAATTAACACCAACTTAATTTCCATTGTATCCCAAAACTCTGCCTTTATGTTGTTAGTGCCACAAAACCTTCATACATTGTATGTCCATTAACATAGGTTTATAATTAGTGCTTTATGAATTTTTACTTTAAATCAGGTAAGAAAAAAAAGAGGAGTTATAAATCAAGATGCAGTGCTCCTGGCTTTTCTATTTACCCATGTAAAAACACCCTTAATGTTGGTCTTGACTTCTTCATATAGTTGCAAATTATTGTCTTTCATTTCAGCCTAGAGGATTCCCTTTAGTGTTTCTTATAGGGCTGGTATACTAATGATAAATTCCATCATTTTTTATCTGAGAATCTATTAATTTCTCCTTCATTTGAATGGTACTTTTTCCAGATACCAAAATTTTGGTTGACAGTATTTTTCGTTCTGTGCTTTAAATGTACCAATTCCACTAACTTTCGATCTCCCTGGTTTCTGAGGAAAAAGTAGCTGTTAATCTTATTAAGAATCTCTTGTATGTGATGTCACTTCTCTCTTGCCTCTTTAAAAATTCACTCATTGTCTTTGCTTATAACAATTTGGAAATAAATTGCCCTTTTATGGTTCTCTTTGAGTTTATCCTACTTGGTGTCCAATGAACTCCTTGGATGTTTAGATTTATATTTTTCATCAAGTTTAAGAGGTTTTCAGCCATTAGTTCTTCAAATATTCTTTTTTGCCTCCTCTTCTCTCACCTCTTTCTTGAAGTTCCAATTCTACATATGTTGGTGTGCTTGATGGTATCCTACAAGCCTCTTAGTCTCTATTAATTTTTTTTTTTTACATTTATGGTCAATTGATTTTTTCTCTATAATATAGTTTTACTGAGATATATTCACACACCATAAAACCATCCAAAGTATACAATCAGTGGCAGACAATAGCATCACATTGTTGTGCATTACCCCTGTGATCAATTTTAGAACATTTTTATTGTCCTAGAAAAGAAAGAAAAAGAAAAAAGAAAACCCAAATCCTCCCATTCCATTTATCCCCCCTATTATCGTCCCATAGTATTGATGTGGTAACATTTGTTACTGTTGATGAAAGAATATTTAAATATTACATTAACTCTAGTCCATAGTTTACAATAGGCACATTTTCCCCATATGCCCCTCTATTATTAACTCCGAGTAATAGTGTCATACATTTGTGCTAGTCGTGAAAGAACTTTTACTATTTGTACAGTTAATCACAGTCATTATTTACTACAGATTCAGAGTATTATACATTTCCATTTTTAACTTCCAACTTTCCTTCTGGTGACATACATGTCTCTTAAACTTCCCCTTCCCTCCACATTTACATGCTAGTTAATTATTAACATGCTGTTAATTATTCTCAAAATAAATTCTGATTGTCACCTCTATCCGTTTCCAAACATTTAAGTTCAACCTAGTTAAACTTTCTGCACATATTAAGCAACACTCCACATTTTTTAGCCTTATTCTCTAGCCTTGTAACCCATATTCTATATTTTATATCTATGAGTTTACGTATTATCAGTGTGATCATGCAATATCTGTCCTTTTGTTTCTGCCTTACTTGATAAGATTCATTCATGTTATTGCATGCTTTAGAACTTCATTTCTTCTTATTGCTGAATAATATTTCATTGTATATATATACCACATTTTATTTATCCATTTATCTGTTGATGGATACTTGGTTGTTCCATCTTTTGGCATTTGTGAATAATGCTGCTATGAACATCAGTATGCAAATGTCTGTTTGCATCCCTGCTTTCAGATCTTTTGCATATTTACTGAGCAGCAGGATTGTCAGATCATAAGGCAGCTCTTTACCTTAGGTTCCTGAGGAAACTCCAAACTGTCTTCCATCGTGGCTGAACCATTTTACTTCCCACCAGCAGTTAATGTGTTGCTATTTCTCCATATCCTCTCTAACACTTGTAGTTTCCTGTTTGTTTAGTAGCAGCCATCTTGGTAGGTGTGAAATGATATCTCATTATGGTTTTAGTTTGCATTTCCCTAATAACTAGTGAAGATGAGCATCTTTTCTTGTAATTTTTAGCCATCTGTATTTCCTCTTTGGAAAAATATGTATTCATGTCTTTTGCCCAGTTTTAAAATCGGATTGTTTGTCTTTTATTGTTGAGTGGTAGGATTTCTTTATATATTCTGGATATCAAACCTTTTTAGATATGCAGTTTCCAAATATTTTCTCCCATTGAGTCGGTTGCCTTTTCACCCTTTTGGAGAAGTCCTTTGAGCGCAGAAGTATTCAGTTTTGAGGAGTTCCTATTGTTAGGTCAGGGGAATAAGGGAGGGCTCTATGGCTGGAATCATGATGTCACTCCGGATCGGGAGGTGAACCGTTACAATCAAGGTCTTTGCACAGCAAACATCTATTCACGGACATCTAACCACCCACTGCTCAACCCGCTAGCATAATAATCCTTTGTTTAATGTGCCGTCCCTTTCATGTCATCACCTAACCCCTGCCCTTAAAAACTGCACTCGCCAAAGCCCGTGCGCGGACTCACCTTACACCCTCTTGGGTTCGGTGAGCTCTGCCTATAAAGCATGCTCATTTACAATCGTTTTGTCTACTTTCGTATCTCTCAAATACCTGATATCTTAAAACCTTTCGCCTATTATCTATTTTTTATTTTCTTGCTTGTGATTTGGGTATAAAATCTAAGAAACTAATGCTTACCCCTAGATCTTGGAGACATTTTCCTACATTTCTCCTAGAAGTTTTGTGTTACTCATTCTTATATTTATGTCTTTAATCCATTTAGAGCTAATTTTTATATAGAGTGTGAGATAGGGTTCCTCTTTTGTTCTTTTGTATGTGGATATCCAGTTCTCCTATACACCTTTTTTTTTTTTTTCTTTTTTTTTGGCATGGGCAGGCTCCAGTAATCGAATTCGGGTCTCCGGCATGGCAGGCAAGAATTCTGCCACTGAGCATCTCTTGCATAGCCCCCAACACCATTTATTGAGGAAACTTTTCTGTCCCATTTGGGTAGACTTAGAGCCTTATCAAAAATCAGTTGACGAGATGACAGTTGAGTGAAGTATGGAATTTAGTTCATCCTGCAGAGCAGCTAGTTAATAGCCAGGAACGGCACAGAACAACTGCTGGGGCTACATCATCAGTGACTGGACACACAGTGTACATCAGTCTGGACTGTATGGAATGACTGAGCCCCCACATAGAACTGTAAGTCCCCCAAGCCACAGAGGCCAGCACCCCTCCCCCATGTGCACAGCCCACTGGTTCACCAAGGGGAAAGGAAATAGATTTTACTAGCAACAAGGGCTTAGCTAAACTAAACTCCAACTGCAGAATTAATTAACAAATTCTGGTTACTGAAAATAGTAGAACAGATAAACTTGTAATAAGCACTAAGGGAAATAGGAGCTTTTGCCCTGGCAGACAGGGGGTGGGACTCATGGGGGAAAAAAAAACCAACAGAGGCTTTTTGAGTCAGCACACAATATGGAAAAAGGCCGGACCCCAAGAAAAGCGGGCACATAGAGTCTAGAGATACCTAGAGCCATGTACCAACTTAAGCTCTTGATTGACAAACCTGAGGTTTGAGTTTGCTATGAAAAGTCTTTTTTTTTTTTGCTTTGTTTCTACTCTGTAGCAGGTCATTAGATAGAACTAGAAGCCTTTTCAGGCTCCAGCACTGCCCAGGCAAGGGTGGAGTTAAGCTTGTCTGAGAGACAAAGTAACCAGTCAGGTGAGAGAAGTGTCACATTCTGGGCAGGATAGGAAAAGCACAGAATCTTGAGGCTTCATAGGAAAGTCTGACAACCTGCTGGTTCTCACCTCAGGGAAAAGTGATGCTGGTGACTCTTTCCTCTTGAGATGTGGGCCAGTACAATCTGGGAAAATCTGACAGGGGTCTATAATATCTGAGGAGTCCCTCCTCAAAAAAATAAAGGCCTCATATAGGCAGGGTAAGAAATAGAGAAATAAGAACTGAAAAATTCTGATTGGTTAAACAGAACCTATGCTAGAGGTCTAGAATAGGTTTCTAGAGGTCTGAAAAATGTCAAAGAACAGATAGAGAACAAAGCCATCCAGCAAAAAACCCAGAGTGAAGACAACCTCCAGAATAAACTAATGAAAGAAATCAAATGCCTAGATGCCAGCAAAAAGTAATGAGTGATATTAGGAAAACCGAAGATATGGCCCAGTCAAAGGAACAAACCAATGCTTCAAATGAGATACAAGAGTTGAAACAACTAATTCAGGATGTTTAAACAGACATGGGAAATCTCATCAAAATCAAATCTATGAATTGAGGGAGGATATAAAGAAGGCATTGGGTGAACAAAAAGGAGAACTCAAAAGTTTGTAAAAACAAATCACGGAACTTATGGGAATGGAAGACACAGTAGAAGAGATGAAACAAACAATGGAAACCTACAATAGATTTGAAGAGGCAGAATAAAGGATTTGTTAACTAGAGGACTGGACATCTGAAATCTGACACACAAATGAAAATATAGGAAAAAGAATGGAAAATATGAACAGGGTGTCAGGGAATTGAATGACATGAAGCACACAAATATGTGTGTTTTGGGTGTCCCAGAATGAGAAGAGGAGGGAAAAAGAGGAGAAAGACTAATGGAAGAAATAATTACTGAAAATTTCCCATCTATTGTGAAAGACATAAAATTACAGATCCAAGAAGTGCAGCATGTCCCAAACAGAATAGATCCAAATAGGCATACTGCAAAACAGTTACTAATCAGATTGTCAGATTCAAAGAGAATGAGAGAATTTTGAAAGCAGCAAGAGAAAAGCAATCCATCACAAAGGAAGCCCAATAAGACTATGCATAGATTTCTCAGCAGAAACAATGGTGGTGAGAAGACAATAGCACAATATATTTAAGCTTCTAAAAGAGAAAAATTACCAACCAAGCATTGTATACCCAGCAAAATTGTCCTTCAAAAATGAGGGGGAAATTAAAATATTTTCAGACAATCACTGAGAGAATTTGTGACTAAGAGACTGGCTCTGCAAGAAATGCTAAAGGGAGTATTACAGTCAGAGAGGGAAAAGCAGGAGAGAGAGGTCTGGGGAAGAGTATAGAAATGATGACTATCAGTAAAGGAAAAAAGAAAAAATAAATAAATATGACATATAAAATCTGAAAGACAAAATGGTAAAAAAAGGACTGCTTTTATAGTAATAACATTAAATGTTAAAGGATTAAACTCCCCAATCAGAAGACACAGACTGGCAGAATGGATTAAAAAACAGGATCCATCTATATTCTGTCTACAGTAGACTCATTTTAGACCCAAGGACAAAAATAGGTTGAAAGTGAAAGGTTGGGAAAAGATATTTCATGCAAACAACAATCAGAAAAGAGTAGGAGTAGCCATAATAATATCCTACAGATTAGACTTCAGTGTAACACAATTGAAAGAGACAAAGAAGGACACTATGCATTAATAAATGGAACAATTCAACAAGAAGACATAACAATCATAAATATTTATGCATCAACCCAGAGTGCTCCAAAGAACATGAGGCAAACACTGACAGCACTGAAGGGGAAAATAGACACTTCTGCCATAATAGTTGGAGACTTCATTTCCCCACTTTCATCAATAAATAGAACATCTAGACAGAGGCTCAATAAAGAAACAGAAAGTTTGAATAATACAATAAATGAACTAGACTTAACAGATATTTACAGCACATTACACCCCACAAATCAGGATACACATTTTTCTCAAGTGCTCATGGTTCACTCTCAAGGGTAGACCATATGCTGGGTCACAAAGCAAGTCTCAATAAATTTTAAAACTTGAAATAATGCAAAAGACTTTCTCAGATCATAATGGAATGAAGTTGGAAATCAGTAGCAGGCAAAGGGCCAGAACATATTGTTTAGAGGCTAAACAATACACTCTTAAACAACCAGTGGGTCAAAGAAGAAATTGCAGAAGAAATCAGTAAATATCTAGAGGCAAATGAAAATAAAAACACAACTATATCAAAATTTGTGGGATGCAGCAAAGGTAGTGCTAAGAGGGAAATTTAATACCTTAAATGTCTATATTAAAAAAGAAGAAAGAGTGGGGTGTTGAGGGTAGTTCAGTAGTAGAATTCTCCCCTGCAATGCAGGAGACCTGGGTTTGATTCTCTGTCCATGTACTTCCCAAACAAAAAAAGAAACCAACAAAACAAACAAACAAAAATTCAACAAATAGTGCTGCAATAGTAGGATACTCACATGGAAAAAAAATGAAATGTGACCCTGCCATACAACATACAAAAAAAAAAAGAAGAAGAAGAAAGAGTAAAAATCAAGGAATTAACTGTTCACTTGGAAGAACTAGAGAAAGAACAGCAAATTAACCCCAAAGCAAAAAAAAGAAAAGAGATAACAAATATTTGAACAGAAATAAATGATACTGAGCACATGAAAATAATCAAGAAAGTCAACAACAAAACCAGAAGTGGGTTCTTTGAGAAAATCAATAAAATCAATAAAACCTTAGCTAGGTTAACCAAAAAATTTAAAAAAAAATAAAAAGAAGCCCAAAGGGGAAGTAAATAAATAAAATTAGAGATGGAAGAAGAGACATAACCCTGACTCCTCTGGTCTTCTCTCTTGGCTTCTGGGTTCCAACAGCTTTCTCCACGATTCCTCTCTAAATCTCTAAACATGTGGGATGAGCTGCTTGGTCTGTGCTGGGATAAGGTATGCTGAGCTGCTTGGGCTGTGCTGCATTGAGCTCTCTTCTGACCCCTCTCTATTTTAAGCCTCTGACTAAGTAAGTGAAACATCACTCATTGTGGAAGGCAGTTCCTTTAGCTGACTGCATTTGTAATCAGCCATAGATGAGTTTCACATGCTAATGATTCCCGTCCACAGCAACAGAATGAGGCACCGATCCCTGGCCCAGTCGACACCTGAATCTAACTACCACAGACACTTTAGGACAAAAAGCTTCACTAGGGTATTCTGTTATCCAGCAAGCAACACTACCAAGTAATTTCTCAGTTTAAGAAAGATCTAAATAGAAAATTAACAAGTTGTCTTGAGTGTATGCATCATGATGCTAGGTGGAGATTAAAATAGCTGATCCATATAAATAAATCAATAAACTAAGAAGCCAAATGAAAAGCTCAGGTCAGATAAAGATCTAGGGATGAAGTCACTGATGTAGAACAAGCAAATCTAAAAGTTTTAAATCTGTATTCTGATTCAGGCATTTTCTAGAAGAATGAGTTCAGCCAAGTATTCTTCTTGTGTGGCTTGGTAGGACACTGTTAATCTATGAGAGGAGTCTTTCTGTAAAACCAGACAGTGTTTAACAATGCCTGAAACTGTGTTGCGAGCAGAAATAGAAAGAACAATCACCAGAAAGAGTAGGAGCTGGAAAAATCTAAAATCAGGCTTCCACATTTGAATATGGGATAGGTACATCAAAATACTAGAAGTAAACTAAAGGATAAACCTTACTCGCTAAGAATTTTAGAACACTTATCTTTCATTTCCATGCTTGTAAAAGGTCTTTAGAACTTTGTAAGTTGTACAGAATTTTGGAAATTGATGGTGATAGAGGTATTGAGAAAGCCAAAGTTATTTCTATTATGTTTACATCACAGAATTTCTCAGAGCCAGGAAGATCATAGGCAAAGATGGAAATATAGAACAATAAGAAATTAAGTCTGAGCCAGGTATGTTCCATCTCCATTCAAGGTTTAGGATTCATTTAGTGGTAGGACCCTAAAAGGGCAAGCTGGCTCAAGTTGTCCACCATGACCAGGCATGCACAGAACAGTGCTACCATTGAGAACCACATGGTCAAGAAGAGTAGCATGAGACCTCAAACCTGCTGTACTGGTCCCTCCATACTGTAACTGGTATGTGTCTGCTTCTCTTTCTCTACACCCAAGCTGCTAACCCCAGATGTTAATACCATCAAACACCTATAGATGTTAGAATTTAGTGTAGAGGCCTATGACAATCAATGCCAAGTTTTGAATAATAAACCAGCTGCAAAATCCAGTGAGATCATAATGTGCCAGGTAACATAAGGTAAGTGAACTTGATTATCCTGAAAAGCTGTAATCTTGTCTTTTAATTGCACTGATCTAGGTGATGATGGTAATTAGGTCTTATCTTTTATATATTCTCACTACCACCAGACTGTAGGTGGGTGGGATTCAGTGTGACCCAACTCAAATACATACCTAATGTGGGAGGAAGAATGATCTGCTAGTAGCTTTTGCAATTATGCAGTGTATTTGGCCTTACCTAGCAAAGCTGTCTGTGGAGTAGATCATTTTCAGAATTAGTGGGGTGGGAGGGCCCTTGAATTTCCAATCCGGTCAACTTCAGCAGTCTGTTAATGCAGTGGTGATGTCTGCCTTGCCTTGGTTCCTAAATTCTTTTATGTATATTTGCTACCTTTTCTGATCTTAACCAGTTTCAGATCTATAGGAGTTTATCTGGTAGATCTTTAGCCCTTGCAGCTACTATTTGGAGCTTGAATAAACATGTGAAGTGTGGAAGGGTCTATTCTCACTGGAGATATGAAGGGAGTTCCTAAAGGAGACTAGTGCTTGGTGATGAGAGAAGTCTTTTATCCTACTGATCAATGAATAGTGTATAAGTTATTCCTTTGCAGAGATGCTATCTCCTTCTATTTGTGGTGTGGTAATAAAAATTCCTCTCTAAGAACCCTCTGATTGTGAATACAATTGATATTTCTGAATACTTGTGTGTCATTGTTCATGCTTATACAACATTTTTAGTTCCAAACCTCTTAGTTATTGTTAAGCAGTTCATTCAAAAACATTTTGTTGACTTTCTCTTATCCATAAATAACCTCAGCATAGCCAATCTCCCGTGCACATCTGGTTTGACCTCTCTCTAAATGGAATCCACACAAATGACTTATGGTCTCTACCTACCTGTGTCAGTCACTGTGGCTTCCCTCAGATTTTAATCTAAACTTGATCGGATACTAACTGGATCTTCCTGAACCCCCAACTTAAATCAGGGTCATCTGTTCAAAGTGTTCTGCATGTTCATTTGTGAAAGGCAGGTCAATGCTCTGTGGGGCTCACAGTCCATTCATACTAGAACTTATGTCTATGATGAACTGAGTATGTACTATGTTCCAGGTATGGTGCTTAAGACTTTTCCCTTTATCCTCAAAATTTCTCTACATATCTAGTTCAGGATCTTTAATTAACTGATTTTCACAGTCCTCCAGATGTCAGATAATTAAATGATACCGAATCTCTGTTCTATCTTGCTCCTATCCAAATTTCTACTAAGCTCTGTATTTTAATAGAGGTATTTTAAATTCTCAATGATCAATATTACTTGATCAGAATCATTCAACCTGGAACATTTCTTTGCAATAATACATGTCCATGATTTACCTTAGATAAAATAATCACATGATTAATATCTTAACACATCTTTTTGAAAGGTATTATAAGATAAAATTGCTTTCTATTTCTTTTGAATTTATTACTAATCAAGTCTGAGGTCCTATAGGAGTTTTATATTAGCTTGTGGATGTGGTGGGGCAACCAGCAGAGACAAAAGTCAAGAGTCCAATTGATTTCTCAACCATTACATTCTTATGCAACCAAAGAGTTCATAGAGTTCCCGAGAATAGAGCTCATGTCTTCCCTATGTCCTCAAACTGGAATAGTGTTAAAACTAGGATAGACGTTTACTAGTGAATCATTGACTTAAGAACATGGATGTGGCAAAAACATGGTAACTGATTTCCCAAACAGGATTGGAAAGCAGTTTCTCACAGTCAAACCTTGTGTAAGATTCTATAAATTCTTGGTCTGTCACCTAGAGAGAGGGAAAGTAAAAGTATCCTTTTCAGAACCATGCTCTTAGAATGAGGCTGGTTACAAAATAGTCCTGCCTAGACCTCTATCAAAATTGTGCTATTGCAAAAATGGCAGAGTAGGAAATTTTAGAGATCACCCCCTCTACCAGAGAAATGAAGGGATTGGAATTGATTAGTGGTAACCCTGGAAACAGATTGGGCATTTAGAACAAGACAGGAGTGCCAGATGAAGGGAGAATCTGCTGAGTTCAGTTTTGCAGGTGAAAGCACAAACCAGTGACCAGACCCCATTTCTTGGCCTGTGGCAGCAGTTGTGGAAGTGGCAGCAGCTGCAGAGAAACAGCTTGGATTCTGTGAGTGATCACATTGAGTCAGGGAGGGCAGAGGAAACCTTATGCTCCAAAAGATGGTGTTGAAGATTGAAGTTGGTTTGATACATCCCTGAAGGACCAGAATAGACACTGGTCCCAGTTTCAGTTCTTTGTGCAATAGCAGGTTCTGGCATTACATCAGAAACAACTGGGACATAAAGGACCAGGGTACATTTTTTCATTGTTTTTTTTTTTTTCTTTCTATTGTGAGTGGGTGTTTCTTGGTCTGGCAAATAAAGCAATATATGAACAAAATGAAATTTCAATATGAGATAGGAATGATAAATAAGAACCAAATGGAAATTTTTAGTTGAAAAATATAACTGAAATGGAATATTCAGTACAGGAGTTGAACAGCAGATTGAGAAGGCAGAAGAAAGGACCAGAGAAATTTGAAGATAAGACCATTGAAATTGTCCAGACTGAAGAGCAGAAAGTGAAAAAAAAGAAGAGTCTGAGGAACCTAGGAGATTCCATGAAGCATTCCAATATGTGCATCATAGGAGTTCCTGAAGAAGAAGAAAACGATAATGGGACACACAAACTATTTGAAAAAAATAGTGGTTGGAAGCTTCTCAAATCTGTTGAAATCTAAGAAGCTAAAGGAATGCCTGACAGAATTAACCCGAAGTTATCTAGACCAAGTCACATAGTAACTAAACTGTAGAATGCCAAAGACAAAGACACAATCTAGTGAACAGGGAGAAGTGATACACCATAAACAAGGGATCCTGAATAAGACTAATATCTGATTTTCTCATTATAAACCATGGAGCAAGAGGCAGTGAGAGGCCATATTTAAAGTTGAAAGAATATTTTATTACTCAAGAATGATATTTCTGGCAAAGTTGTCTTTCAAAAATGAAAAAGAAATTGAGACGTGTCTGAATAAACAAGAATGCTAAAGAGAGTCCTTCATGTTGAAAGGAAAGGGTACTAGACAGTAACTTGAAGCTATATAAAGAAGTGAAGACCTTCATTGTAGGTAACTATATGGGTTAATAGTAATGCCAGTATTACTGCATTCATTTGTTATTCTCTCTCCTTATATGGCTTATAATTGCAATGCATAAAATAAGCAACAAATCTTTGTTACTGGGCACGCAATATACCTAGTGACAAGACACACATAAAGGTGAGGTATGGAGGGATACAGGAACAGAATATGTGAAGATAATTTATGTCAAGTTGGTATCAATATAAACTAAATTGTAATAGATTTAGGATGCTAAATATAATCCCCATTGTCACCTTAAAGAAAATATCTAAAAAATTTACACAACAGGAAATGATAATTAATTCAAACGGTCTCATTATAAAATATCATCTAAATAAAAAGGAAGACAGTATTTAAGGAAAAGAGGAATAAAAAATGGGATAAGACTTAAGGAAAAAAAATATAGCAAAATGGCAGAAGTCTTGCCTTATCAGCAACTACCTTAAATGTAAATGGATTAAACCTCCAGTCAAAAGACACAGATTGAAATTCTGTTTGAGACAATAGGAAGAGATATTTATTTGGTGCAAAAATTTTTTTTTATTAATTAAAAAAAAATTAACTAACACAACATTTAGAAATCATTCCATTCTACATATGCAATCAGTAATTCTTAATATCATCACATAGATGTATGATCACCATTTCTTAGTACATTTGCATCAATTTAGAAAAAGAAATAGCAAGACAACAGAAAAAGAAATAAAATGATAATATAGAGAAAAAAATAAAAATAAAAAATATATATATAAAAAAACACAACAAACAAACAAACAAAAAAATGGTGCAAAATTTATATGTTGGGCAGTGCATTCTCTAACTTAACTTGCATGGTCAGTTTATTTGCCCACCATAATTACATGAAATCTTGAATAGGGTGTGAGATCTTCTTGGTTTGTATGGGTTAGTGTGATGCCCTGATACATCCCAGAGTAATTTGAGCAGAGAATGAAAAAAGTATTTGCAAAATCCCCTTGGGGAATTGAGGGAAAGAAAATATTAAACTTCCCATCTGGAGAATTCTGATATTTTCGCAAGCAGTGGGGACAACCAATTCAATAGGCTGAGCCCTCAGTGAAACTTATTCCTGCAAAGGAGAAGCTAAGCCTACTTATAATTATGCCTAAGAGTCACCTCCTAGAGAACCTCTTTTGTTGCTCAGATGTGGCC
This sequence comes from Tamandua tetradactyla, assembly GCF_023851605.1. Lineage (NCBI taxonomy): Eukaryota > Metazoa > Chordata > Mammalia > Pilosa > Myrmecophagidae > Tamandua > Tamandua tetradactyla. The sequence continues at coordinate 60,352,800 of NC_135340.1, forward strand.
TCTCTCTCTCTAAGGCAACTTGACAGGTGAACTCACTGCTGTCCCTGCTATATGAGACATGATTCCCAGGGGTGTGAATATCCCTGACACTGTGGGACATGACTCCTGGGATGAGCTGGGACCCAGCATCATGGGATTGAGAAAGCCTTCTTGACCAAAAGGGGGAAGAAAGAAATGAGACAAAATAAAGTTTCAGTGGTTGAGAGATTTCAAACAGTTAGGAGGTTATCCTGGAGTTTATTCTTATGCATTATATAGATATCCTTTTTTAGTTTATAATATGTTGGAGTGGATAGAGGGAAGTACTTGAAACTGTTGAACTATATTCCAGTAGCCTTGATTCTTGAAGACAATTTTATAACTATATACCTTTTACATTGTGACCATGTGATTGTGAAAACCTTGTGTCTGATGCTCCTTTTATCCAGAGTATGGATAGATGTGTACAAAAATGACAATAAATAAATAAATAATATGGAAGTAAGGGGTGAAAATTGGGTAGATTGAAATGCTAGTGGTCAATGAGAGGGAGAGGTAAGAGGTATGGATTGTATGAAGTTTTTCTTTTTTCTTTTTATAACTGTTTCTGCAGTGACGCAGATGTTGTAAAAGTGATCATGGTGATGTTAACACACCTATGTGATGATATTGTGAGCCAGTGATTGTATACTTTGGATGGACTGTATGTGTTTGGAGATATCTTAATAAAATTTTTTTAAAATAATTTTTAAAAAGGCAGTGATTGGTAGACTAGATGAAGATACACAACCCAACTACATACTGTTTATAAGAGTCTCATCTTAGATACAAAGAAATAACAGATTGAAAGTGGAAAATATACAAATATGCAGAAATTAAACACTACACTGTTAAACAACCAGTGGGATAAAGAAGAAATTACAAGGGAAATTAGAAAATAATTAGAGACAAATGTAAACTAGAAATAGAGGAAACTTTCTCAGCAATGATAAAGGCCATTTTTAAAAACTCATAGTGAATGTCACACTCAACATGAAACAAATCCTTTCCCTTAAGATCATGAGCAAGATAAGTAAGTGTGCCAGGCTTCATCACTGCTATTTAACTGTGTATTAGATATTCTAGCCAGAGAAATTAGGCAAGAAATAAATAAAAGATATCCAAAGTGTAAAGGAATAAGTAGAATTATCTCTATTTGGAGATGGCCTGATCTTCTATATAGAAAATCCAAAGGAATCCACAAGAGAACTACTAGAATTAATAAAATATTTCATGAAAGTGGCAGAGTAAAAGATCAACAAACAAAAATCAGTTGCATTTCTGTACACTAGAAATGAACAATCTGAAGATGGATTTAAGAAAACAATTCCATTTAAAGTAGCATCTAAAAGGATAAAATATTTAGGGATAAATTTAGCCAACGATATAAAATAATTATACACTCAAACCACAAAACATTGTAGTATAAAATTAAAGAAAACCTAAATAAATGGCAAGACAGCCTATGTTCATGGACTAGAAAACTTAATATTGTTAAGATGTGTGGTGGTTTGAGGCCAATATGCACCTCAGAAAAGTTCATGTTTTTTTAATCCATTCCTGTGGGTACAGACCTATTGTAGGTGGTACCTTTTTATCAGGTTATTTCAATTGAGGAGTTGCCCATGATGGTCTTAATCCTTTTACTGGAGTTCTTTAAAAGAGATGAAATTAAGAAATGTTCACAGAAAAAGACAGAGAAGCTGAGGAAGGAAGCCACTGAGAAACCAGAAGTTGAAAGCAATGAAACCCAGAAGGGAAGGAACAACAGATGTTACCATGTGCCTTGCCATGTGACAGAAGTGTACCAGATGCCAGGAGCCCATCTTCTGAGTCCGAATATCATCTTGTTGATTCTGTGTGTTTGACATTTTCATGGACTTTGAACTGTACATTTGTAAACTAATAAATCCCCATTATTAAAAGATAGTCCATTTTTGATATTTGACATTTTGTCAGCTTTAGCAAACCAAAACAAGATGTTGATACAACCCAAAGCAGTTTACAAATTGAATATAATCCCTATTAAAATTCCAGCAGCACTTTTTTTTTTTTTTTTGCAGAAATAGAAAAGCTAAACCTCAGTTTCATATGGAACTGTAAGACCAAAGTTGAATGGCCAAAGCAATTTTGGAAAGAAGAACAAAGTTGGAGGATACACATTTCTGATTTCAAATTGTACTACAAAGTTATGATAATAAAAACAGTGTGGTACTGGCATAAAGATAGGCATATAGACCAATGGAACAGAATATAAATACGATTTCTTCAAGAAATCTTCAGTTAAGGTGTGGCCCAAATGAATCAGGTTTGACTTTAATCTAGATTATTGGAGTTCATTATAAGCAGAGTGAAAGTCAGACAGAGAGAGAATCTATAGCAAGCAGTCAGAATTTGAAAATCAATGGAAGCTGAAGAGAAAGGAGAAGAAACTGCCCTGTGAATTGCCATGTGACAGAAATAAACAGAACTACTAGAAAAATCCTAGACCTTATGTGGAGAGGGAACATAAATGGCTCAATCTTATTTCTTTATTATTTTCTATTCTTATCTTTACTTGTGGTCTTCCTGGTTTTGAGAAGCTATGCAATACAGAGGTAAGAGAAATGAGTTTGGCCTTGTAAATGCCTCCATCTCTGTCAATCTCCAAAATTCTATTCAATTTCAAATTCTCAAGATGTTTTTCGAACAAGTACATGAAAGAGGAGTGTTCTGAAATTCTTGGTAGTTGTTTATTCTTTGGTTTACTTCTAACTTCTTAACTCTTTGGTCCAATCTTTAACTTTTCAGCCTAATTTTAGCCTTTTCCATTTCCTTAAGCCTTCAGGCGATTGTTCCTTTTATTCCTTCCTACAGCATGAGCACAGGCATGCTATTTGGTGTTAGCACTCTCTTATTTTAAAGAAAGACTCCTCATGTGTGTTCACACATGAGGACTTCTCTGGCTAAACTCCCTTTTAAAAAGAAATCTGGAAATTAAGTACAGATCCAAAACTCACTGCCTCAGTCGTTTCTTATCCCACATCTATGACTATCTCCTGATCTATTTTTGCTTGAGATGTTCATTTGGCTTTTAGTTTATTTAGATATATGACCCAACTACTTTTTCCCCCATCTGGCAGCAAAATGCCTACACCCAGGACAACTTATCTATATTCTATTTATATCTTGTGTCTTTAGCTCTTCAAGGACCTTGTAGAGTTACTTGCTGGGTAATAGCATGGTCCTCTCTCTAAGAGGTAAGTATAACCTAGTGGAGATTGTTATACTGACAAAGCCAACCCTCCAGAGCACTGAAGTACTTTGATAATTAGGTTTCCTCCACTAGCTCCTTGAGAACTCAGACATTCACTTCCAGCAATTTTCTAAGATGTCATAATACAGTGTTTTGTTTTTCATGTCTGTTAGGATATATAGAAACTCCTTAGAACACGTTATCCCTGGAGTACATCTTATGACCCCTTATGAATATGGCAAACTGGGGGCTAATTGATGAAGGAAGCATTAGTGAAGGCAGCAAAGGAAACATCTTGTTTCTTTAAGAAGTCTATGGATAAACTCTTCTAGGGTCAGGCCACACACCAAGGGAGCCTGTGAAATGGATTGTGTACCAGGAGATCAGGATGTGGAATAGGGATTTTCTCTGAGCTGGAAGCTTAAATCTCCCAAGTTTAGAAAATATTTTTGCATTCGTTAACCCCTGTCCTCAATGCTCATTGTTTAAGTGCTTTCCTCAGAGAAGATGTTACCATGAAATTAGGACAAAAATCAGGGGACTAATATGATGTAAAAGAATTTATACTTAGGACAATCTCCATATTCTCTTTTTTTTTCATGTAAGGTCAAAATTAGGGCTATTATTCAAGAAAATATTTTTAGGTAGCATTATAGACTGGTAATAGAAAGTATCTGAAAAAGAAGACACTGAAGAAGTCTTCAAGATAGTGTTTTGAAAAACCTTGCTCTGAAATGGTGTAGTAAGGAATTTCAAGATTCTATCTCCCCACAACAATAAAAAAATGATGAACTGGCAAAAAAAAGCCATCATGATTTCTGTGGAACTTTGGAATCTAGTAAAAAACTTAACAAACAGGAAAACTTGTTGAAGAAAGAAGCAGGTAGGTAATTTTGTGGCATTAAAGGAAAATCTGTCAAAACACTAGCTGGAAACTAAGCTCATGGTACACAATATCAGTGGAAAGGAAATAAAGAGAATGAAGTCTCACTTTATTGAGAATGTCGATAAAGAGATAGAAATGATAAATGTAAGCAAATAAAAATCCTGGAACTAAAATGACAATATAGAAATAAAAATTCACTGGAAGGTTTTAGTAGCAGACATGAGTAATAAGTAGGAAGACACAAACTTGAAAATAGGTCAATAGATATTGTCCAGTCTGAGGATAAGATGATGACAGAGTGGCAGATGAAGCTGGATGAGGAGGTGCTTCAGAAGCAGATGGCTCCAGTCATGTGACCCTGGGCACTGTGGCTTTGCTCCATGAGAAGTGAGACACCCAGGAGACACCATGTATTGTGCTCAGTGGCTGCAGCAAAAGCATGAACATGGCAACCATCACCAAGGGAAGCAGATCTCTGCCTTTTCATGCCCTCCCCAACTTTCTTATTAAGTGAAGTTTTCTTATTTTTCTTTCCTGCTTATGGTACACATCCCAGTGTTTGATCTGAGAGGCAGGGATGGGCAGTGCAGGTAGGAGCAGCTGCTGTGCTGCCATCAATCTGGCTTGGCCCTGGCATTCACTGTTACCGTGGGACCTCAGGCCAGTGAGTGAAACTCTGTGGGCCTTAGTTTTGTCAATTTTAGAATCAAAACACCCCTTCTTCACTGGATGTTTTGTGAAAATGAAATCATTGTTTCATTCATTCATTCAACCTGGAATGCAGAGGGAGAAAGGATAAATCCCTGTACTCTTATGGCTTGGTTTCTGTCCAAATGTGACAAAATGAGTGTAAATAAGATGAAAGGAGAGACTACCAGGGTTCCTCTAAGACATTTCTCTATTTCTGCTATTGCCCCAGCCAGCCGAAGAGACACCAATTCAGTGAATTTTCTCAGTCCCCAATATGCTCCCCTCATCCTCACCAGACATATTAGGTATCCCTTTCCATATTCAGTGTTAGATTTCTAGTAGGAAGTGGAAGGTGCTTTTAGAGACTTGGTCATCCTGGGACAAGACCCAGGTCACTTCCTGCCTATAGAGATAGTGGATTTTGGAAAATAATCTTGGTTTGAGCAAAATGTTTGTGAGCAAGAGACAAAGCCCAATTGCCCTAAAATAAAAGATTAGTATTTGGTGACATTTCAAACACATGCATGCACGCACGCACACGTGCGCGCGCACACACACACACACACACACACACACACCCCTTAAAAAGTAAGCAGGGTACTACAGAGTCTGTAACATGTTGAAAACATTATCCATGAAAGGCTGGAATATTACTGAATTGGCAGATATAATAGGAACCATAATATGTTAGAAGTCTCCTTAGTTCAGAAAGAAAGTAGTGACTCTGTTAAACTCTATTAATGACCTAAGACTTTCCAATTTTGGATATCATCTAGCAATAAAGCTTAGCTTCTATTATGTGGTGTGTCATCTGTTTTTTTTTTTTTAATGGAATGAGAACTTAAACTAATAATTTACATAAAGGGTGCCATACTCTGCCTGGCAGAACAATGTTTAATAATTGATCACGAGTTACGTTATAGAGAGTGTACTTTAGTTGAGTATTTTGCTTGCAAGTAATAGGAATTCCTCTTGCCAGCCTACAAACATCTTTGATATTTTCCCCTCCAATGGTCTTTTCCCAAGGTTTAGAACACAGTAGCTATTGCAAAAGAGAAAGTAGGCCATGAACTATCATTCTACTTGCCTAGATCAAGTGAGGATATTATAATAGGATTCTAAAACCTCCCTGGATTCTCCAAGTGGGTGTATGATTCCAAATGACAAGAATATATGCTTAACCGGAATCACATTTGTCCCTTGCAGCATTCCAGGAACTTGTTCATTTTTCCATCTCACATCTTTCTCAAACAGAAGGGGTTATTTTCCTAAAGGTATGCTCAGCAGTAAAGCGACATTAAGCTACTTTTGCCACCCTCCTTCAGTCCATATTTCACACTCGTTCAACCCACTCTCACTTTAGCTATAGACTTCATCCCCTCCGTGATGCACTGACAATGAAAAAGGAGACAAGTGCTGTTTCTCAAGAGCCCAAGAAGAAATTATTATACCTTTAATAGAAGAACACTAGGGTGGCCTTTTAGAACCTTATGTCTATACACTACAGTTCTGTGGAATAGCCTATCAAAAAAGAATTTTGCACAGGATGTAGAAGGTAGGAATAAAGCAGCACCTATTTGAATCGTTGCTATTGATAAGGAGCTTCACTGGGCTCTGCAGCTTTCCCGGGTCCACAAGACAGCCTCCTTCAGCTTCCCAGTCCTTGGCCAGGCCATGTGCAGCTCTGTGGCAAAATATGGCACCTTCTCTTACAGGTCTGATGCATTATTGTTGGAATTTGAGGCAGTTAATTTATCCTCAGCATCCCCCAGTTCACATTTACTATTCAGTCCCATCTACCAGGCCAGCTGATCTAGGGAATTTTCAGGCCCCATAACAGTTGCAGAATCAACACTCTTGCGTCAAGTTCTCCAGCAGTCACTACAATTGTACAAATTCCTATCCCTATGATAAATAGCTTCTTTTGTATCTCTTAAGCAAATCTGAGTCTCTGATCAAATCTTGACTAAGACAAGGGACCAAATAAGAAACTAAGGCACAAGGACTCCACTGAGGTACCCAACTATGGGGAAGGGCTATTTCAGTCCTAAGATTAGTCATACTTATTATACTTTATTAGCTTCAGCGGGCTCATAAAAAATAGGTGTAGAATAAGCTTCTTTCTCATACTCTTCCATTTCATGAAAAGGGGGTCTTAACCTCCCAAAAAGCTCAGAGAGGACTGCTGGGTAGTTTCTTGGTGACAAATTTTGGTACTGATACGTCCCCTCCTCCAAAGGAAGAAATCCAAGATGTTCTTACAGTCTATGTGACTCGGCAGCATAGTTCTCCCCAAGCTTGATTAAAGCAACTCTTCACCTCTAGCACATGTAATCTGGAAAAATATGAATTACATCAAACTATATGATTTTTACTAATTCAGAGGTTGGATATACCTTATGTCCATATTATGACTTCTCAAAAGTCAGCACCAGGTAGAGTGAAGAGAGGTGGGATATAGGAAAGGTAGATGAAGGAGATTATCAAGTGGCCCAAGATCCAGGCAAGTAGCAGCATCAAGATAAGCATATCTGGATTGAAGGTGTCTTATATTTGCATGAGCATATTGAAAAGTTTAATCACCTTAAGGTAAAAAAGAAAAATAGGCAACAGGACAGAGAGTACTTCCCCAATTGCTTGTGGTATAAAATAGGAAAGTGTGACTGTCACCCTGTGTTGCATTACCCAGCCAAGCAAGAATCACTGTTAGCAGAGCTTGCTTTTGAGACTTGAGCTCAGCCACAGGCGTAGCCAAACATCTTCCCATTGACTTGTCAAAGGCAGTCTTTTCTCTGAGGCAGACCATCCCCGTTAGATGAGGACAATCATCTTGGGCATTTTGACCCTGACCACAGTTCTTGAGGGGTCTTAAAGGGATATTTAGGTGTTATTGCCAGCTGAGATTAGGTAGTCAGAAATACTGAGAGATTTAAAGGCAAAGGTGATTAGCAACTTTAAATTTGACTGTCATTTCTGATCTTCACTGCCAGTGGACCATTTATGAATTGGTTTATATAAGTCCTGCAACCACCCTTATGAACCAAATAGCATTTTAAATTAAATGCTCACATCTGGCAAATTAAAACCCTCTTTTAACCTTCTTTAGTTCTTCCTCTTGATAAGTTGAAACCTCTGTTAATAAATGATGGGCTTTATTCTCAAGCTTAGAGTACATCATCATTAAATGACTCTTTCATAGATTAAAGGGCTACATTGCATTTGAGACGAGGCCTCGGAAAAATCTTCAGTGTGGGAATCTGTGAAATTTTTAGACACTCAATATACTAAACTTCTTAAAAGTTACTTTCCTCCTTAGAAGACATGATGGCCTTGTCTGGGTCAGTTATTCATTTGGACAGATAAGCCTGGTATACCTTGTTACATCCCTTCATTCCATTTGATTTCAGCTGTGGTGTATAGCTCATTGAAGCTTAGACTCAGTTCTTTCCAAAAGCATATTATTTTAAGCACATCTTCCTAGTTTCTGTACCTAGTCATTCTGATGCCAAAGAAACCTTGTATATCCTAGAAGTGCACAGTGAATATCCTTGGGGGGAATTTTTTTGATCAACTGGAGCCAGGAGCCAGTGGAACAATGATCTAATATCCAATAGTAAAACAATATCAGGAAGTATCCTGAATGATGCTCCCCAAATCCTAGAAGTATCAAGCTCTTCCTTGCTCATATTAACTGCTTTAAAAACATATCCTTATGGTGGCTTTTCCTCAACATTTCTTTATGCTCCCTTAATCTTCTAATCTTGTGTTAACTCTCAGATAAAATGCTTTACTTAAGTACTCGTCTCAGTCCGTATTTGAGAATTACCCATATTAACACAATTGGTACCAAAAGTGGAACTAGGAAGTAGACTCTCAGGAATGTATTCAGACACTGGATCATCTGACAGTAACAAAGGCCTCATGCCTGGGAATATATGTTAATAATAATCCATAGCAAGTTATAGCATCATAATACATAGAGCCTTACCTGAGGTGGTTTAAGATGATGTAGATGTGGATGGAAAAGCAACAGCAAATCTGTCACTTGAATGGCACATGAGCAATAGTAATAAGGATTGTGGTTTGCTTTTCTTTTCTCTTATTTTCTTTTCTGTTAGCTGACTTAGAAGTCTTCAAAAGGTAAAAAACAGACCCTTGCCAGCCAAGTATGAACTCAATTTGTGTTAAGCCACATGGTCTACATAGTAGCTTTAACTTTTCATCCCCTGCTGCTTTAGGATGACAAGGCCAAAAGTAGGTCCTAGAATTCACTAGTAAACATGGTAGAGCTGAAAAAGAGACTGAATGCACAACAGACAACCTTTATGTTAAATACAGTCATCAAACATGGAAACAATGGGAACACAAAGCATGGATGGGGTATTTGAGAAAACAGACCTGAAAAACTTGAAACTCTGTTTCTTTTGCTCCCTTTCCATATCAGGAGAAGAATCTATAAATGCCTAGTTCATGCATATATCTTAGCATCATGAATCATGCTTTGAAGATGATACTATGTTTCCCATGGTGCCAAAACTTCTAATTGGAGTAGGACTCAACACAGCCTAAGTGGGAAAAGAGGATTCACCTCCATGGCTTTAATTTTCACCAATTTTTTTTAAACATTACTTTCCTCTGGCTCCTGTAGTCCTAGGGCTGATAAATTTCTGTGAACTTGTTCAACCTTGTATCTCACAACATCAAATTTTTATTCACTTAACTATGTTCTGTAGGTAGTTGTGCCAGTTTGAATCTGATGTGTAGTCAAATTCTTTAATCCTCATTCAATATTGCTGGGTGGGATCTTTTTGATTAAGTTGTTTCCATGGAGATTTGACCCATCCAAATGTGAGTGGTAACTTTTGATTAGATGGTTTCTGTGAAGGTGTGTCTCCACCCATCCAAGGTGGGGTTGTTTACTGGAGTCTTTTAAGAGGGAACCATTTTGGAAGAAGCTTCAGAGTCACCAGAACTATCAGAGCCAACAGAATGTACAGAGCCCCAGGAAGTTGTTGAAGAAGCCTGGAGAGAAAGGTGGCAGATGTTGCTATGTGCCTTTCCAGCTGAGAGAGTAACCCCGAATGTCATCATCACTTCTTGAACCAAGGTATCTTTACCTGGATGCCTTAGTTTGGACATTTTTATAGGCTTTCCTTAATTTGGATATTTTCAAGGCCTTAGAACTGTAAACTTGCAACTCGATAAATTCCCTTTTTAAAAGTCATTCCATTTCAGGTATATTGCATTCTGGCAGCTTTTATAAACTAAAACAGTAGTCTTTAAAAATAAGTTCTCTTCAGAATCTCTTCAGAGCCTGCCTTCTACTTCTAACCTAAATAACTATTGGTGTAGAGTTTGATACCAGAAATAGCCCTAGCAGATGAGCCTAACGTTGAAATTTAGGGATTGCATTGCTCAGTTTGGTAAGGCATGGAAAACCTTCTTCCAGGGACAAATAGGATAGTAGTAACCTGCAGCATTCAGTGGCATCACACTTCCTCAGTATATTATTGATGAGTGCATGTATTGAGTACAGCTTTAAGAAAATGGTTTGGGAAGTTATAATAGTCACTTTCTTGAAATGAATGAAGATTGTAGACTGATTGCCTCTGAATGTGTTGGTGAACCTAGAGACAGAGTAGAGGCTTGAATTTTCAACTGAAGGCACTAGTTGAAAATCTCAGGAAGCTTCTCTAGATACCATAAAGCAATCCATTATCTTATGTAGCCACTGGGAAACAATGGTTGAGTATAATGTCCAGTACCCAATTATACTTGATGTGTATTTAAATTATAGTAATATGTCAATATTTGGGGGTTTGTTGGAATAGGTTGGGATTTTGGCACTTCACAGAGCACATTTGGTTTGACAAAGGAGGCTGATCAAGTCAATGAATAATAGATCCTCAACTGGATATGTAGAGATAAACTTTGACAAAGGTGAGAAGAGAAAGAAAACTCTAAAGCATTATATCTGGCACAAGATAGAGACACAATTCATAATAGACATTAAGGTTTTTAGAGGATGAATAGACTACAAATTTTCCCCATGGGAAAACTGCCATGCCAACCATAACATGCTGGTTTGCTGCTCTTGAAGATGCTGCAGTCTGCCATGAGAATTGAGAATCTTTAAAAGGATTTGTTTCTAAAATGAATCAAATTTCCTCAGAATCTAGAAGGTTTAATTAAAGGACCCTTCTTGGAAAGAATGCTTTCTTGCAATTTCAGGTCCCTTCCTCCTAAGGAGTCATCTAGTGACTAAAGAGATGATTCTGTGGCACATTATAACAGGAAGAAGAGTAGACTGTCATACTTCATGTCTTACAAGATTATTCATTTTAGAAAATTAATTTTCACCTTTTCTATAAGATCTTCCATCCCAGTTGAAGTCTTACCCAGTCCTCTGTACTGCAGACAAGTGATGTAATTTTACTTCCACTCTACCTATTCCTAACTTTCCCTTTCCACTTCCTTTAAAAGGAATTATAAGGCAAAACAAATGTCATTGTAAAATAGAAAACATCTGAGAGGCCTATTCCCTAGGTTTAAGTGTGGATTTGTAATAGCCTCCCTCAAAATCATATGCCCTGTTCCAGGAGTTGTTATTAGTCAGTAGTTGCAGAAATGGAAATTCAGTTACTTCGCATGTTATAACCCAAGAATTACCTGGAAAAAGAATTGGGGAACCTATTCTAATGCATAGATTAAAAAGTTAATGCAGCACACATTATGCAAGTTTGCCAAGTTCTAGTTTCTCAAAATTACTCTTTGGAAAAGGCAAGGAAGACTAAAAGTTTGTCAAGGACAATAGTAGAGTAAAAGCTGATTATATTCCAGGCCCTGAAATGTTAGTTGCAGATACAAGTAGAGGGTCTCAAGATAATCAGGATTTATTTATACGATATTGAGTTCTACCATTAGAGAATATTCCTTTTTTTTTTTTAGTTCTCTAAGACTCTTAAGTGACAACAAAGTCTCGATTTAGAAATCAAGAGTTTTGTGGGTTTTATTGTATTGCATATATATATATGCAGATACATATGTTTTAAAGCTAGAAACTTATAAGTTACACAAAAGGCAACAATGGAGTAAAGCTTAGATAACCTGGTACAAGGAAGAATAGACCAAGAGCCATTTGAATGGGAAATACATAAGCAAGTATCTGATTGCACTGGAGAGTGGCCACCAGAATAGTGGACTCACATTTGGTCCCCTCCATATCTTTCTCTACAGTAGAGAATGATTCATTGAGTTGCCATAGTTAAATTCTGTTAGGCTGAAGATCAGCTAAATTATTCCCTCACTTTTGTCCCACATCGTCAAATAATGTTTTTCATTTTAATTTCACCTCAGCTCTACACTAATATGGTGTTCCAGTTTGCTAGCTGCCGAAATCCAATATACCAGGAACGGAATTACTTTTAAAAAGGGGAATTTAATAAGTTGCTATTTTACAGTTCTAAGGCTGAGAAGATGGCCCAATTAAAACAAGTCTATAGAAATGTCCAATCTAAGGCATCCAGGAAAAGATACCTTGATTCAAGAAGGCTGATGAAGTTCAGAGCTTCTCTCTCATCTGGAAAGGCACATGGTGAACACGGTCAGGGTTCCTCTCTCATGTGGAAGGGCATATGGCAAACACAGCATCATCTGCTAGCTTCTTTTCCTGGCTTCCTGTTTCGTGAAGCTCCCGGGGAGCCAATTTCCTTCTTCATCTCCAAAGGTCACTGGCTCATGGACTCTGCTTCTCATGGTTATACCATTCTGCTGTGCTCTCTCTGAATCTCTCCCATTCCCCAAAATGTTTCCTCTTTTATAGGACTTCAGAAACTAATCAAGACCCACCCAAATGGATGGAGACATGTTGTCACCTAATTCATCTTAATAACCACTCTTGATTGGGTTATGTCTCCAGGGAGATGATCTAATTACAGATTCAAACATACAGTATTGAACAGGGATAATTCTGCCATTGCAAAATGGGATTTAGATTAAAACATGGCTTTTCTAGGGGACATACATCCCTTCAAACCAGCACATATGGGAATAATTGTTTGGTTCACATGCAGTTTGATTTTAATAAAATTGGCATGCTGTTTCATTAGTAAACATGCTAATGGATTTTAACTTATTAACTAAGGTTGTGTTACTAAACCATTACGTAGGGATCATGCACTTTTTACTAAACTTAAGTCTATCTCAAAATAGGCAGTGTTTCTGACACTTATATTTGTCAATTTGTAATGAAACAATTTCCTTTTTGCCTTAGTAGATGAGAAGTACCCAATGCCTCACCTCAACCATGATCCTAAAAAACCACTCACATATTAAGGAAGTGAAAGACTTAGGGGATTTGTCCAAAGCTCTACTGGGAGACAAGTCTGTGAAGGCTATGAAAGACTGAACAACAAACTTAGGCTTTGAAAGCAAATACAAAAGCCTGAAAGAGTAAAATAAAAGAAAAAGGACTGATAATAACTAGGAAAAATAGAATAGAGATATGACAATGTAAATGATATCTAAATCCCTCTTGTGAGTTAAAAAAATCAAGAAAATAAATGATTATACAGGAAATCAACTATATTTGCAAGTCAGAAGCATTTAAAATCATTATTATTGTCAAACAAAGTTAAAGAATACAAAGATCAAACTTGTGATTACATGGCAAAAATTTTAAGACTAGGAAGTTTATATTCTGCAGAGTAGTTTGGAGCTTAGAAAACTATATATTTTAAGAAAAGTGTTTTCAATCTTATAACTTAGATTAGAGTATGAAGCTGGGAGAGAAATAAACTTATAGCCTAGCTTCACTTAGGACAAGGGGAGAGATTCCTAAATGCCCAGTGGTATGTGGGGGATGTTTAAGATGAAAGAGTTTATTATATAAAGTAAAATTTTGTCTAATTGTTGCTATAATTAGTTGTCAAGCATGAAAAAAGAGATGCCAGAAAAAGCATTTGTATCATCTCTTTATGAATTAAATTTACCTAATGAGGAAAATGATACTAGAATTATACCAAGATCAGCACCACGCTTAATGCCAAAACTAGAAGCTTCCTCAGTAAATACAGATTAATGTACCACCATATATTTGCAGTAATTTTAGAAGAAACAAAGAGAAAACCAATAATACCTCTACATACATGAGAAAACCTGAGTTCAGTGACATATTAGTTGGGTTGTGCCGGCTTTTGTCAGTGGCTACACCTTTTCAAGTTCATTTTAATTCCTTTCTATCACTCTGGTTTTCCCTCTTCACTCTGTTATCCCATCTTCTCTACCTTTGTCCCCCTGTTGATCTGCTTTTCTAGGTCACAGATGAGAACTTGACTTGAGATTCTTCTTTCTAATCTTAGAGCTGTTTTTCCTTTGTCCTTCTCTGGCCCAGCATTTTTTTAAACAGTTGTTAAAACCTTGTTCTGATGTATGACACTCTTACTTAAATTTCCCCACTTCACCTCCAGGATTAGCAGTAGTTTGCCAAACCTCCATAGCTGGAATTGCGTGAGTGAGATGAATCCTACAAGATCAGGATCAAAATACAGCTCTTCTATTTTAAAAGTCTCTGGGTCTAGTACACTTTGACATAAGACAAAACCCTTTAAATCTCTTCTTTTGGACCTTTGTCAAGAATGAAAAATTCTCAGAGTATTGGGGAAGGTCTTCCCTGGAGTTAAGGACCTCTCCTACTTACCCTGCTTCTGAGGTTCATAATTCAGGGCTCTTACTCCATGGAGGCATATGAATCTGCATCAGGGTTGCTATTTACAAGGTCATTATCATAAACGGAAGAAACTTGAAGTTCTTCTTGAAGGACTGTTCACCTTGGCACAGGTGGAATCTGTGTCGTAATTAGATTCACAAGCATGTTCTTAAGGTAGTCCTGGATGCACTTCAGGAGACCTTGTAATGCTCGATTCACCACTTTCTGAAGTAATTTTATTTTGCCTCTTTAACCACTCTACAGGTCAGATTCACAACAGATATTTTGGGGATGGGGACATAAGGTCATGTAGTAAGCTTCCCATTCAGATTAGGGATGACCTCACCACAGTCTTGACGGTGTCAGTGACTTAAGGCGATTCTGGTTTATCACACTGTATCTTGACAGAGAGGCCATCCTCAGTCTTCTATATGGCAGTGATGGCATGGAACATGATGACCAGTTCCCCATAGTGCCAGAGTTGTCATAGGTTGTCCCCTTGGGAAGGGGAGGCACGCAGTTTGTAGTTTAGAAGGCATTGCTGACAATCTTGAAGGAGTTATACTTCTCCTGGCATATTCTCATCACAAATATGGTAGCATCAGCAAAATAGATGATGGCTGTTTTGGCTCCATGCTTCAGCTGAGCCTTCACCTTCTCTAAGGTAGTAAAAAGAGGTAGTTAAATCCATAACTTACTCAGTATCAGCATTATCTGTTTGATGCTGATTGGGTCTTACTCCTGGATAATGGATGTGAGCTTCCCATTGTTACAATCAGTTTTGACAATGCTTTTGAACTTGGAACATGTAGATCATTTAATCTGAGGTCAAAGGGATCATTGATGTCAGCAGTATCCTTTTGCCTATGTTGAAAGCAGCACTGGCAACCAGATACCTAATATGGCCAAAGGAGTTTATCCAACCTTCACACTCATGTCTTGGGGATGTGGCTAGCACTTCATGAAAAGGGATGTTTGTCAAGTAGGGAGAAGCTTATGTCAACTATATCTAAAGTGATCATTTGCTTTAGACATCAAGTTAGCATTCTAGTCTATTGATTTTTTTTTATTTTAGTCTATTGATTTTTTTTTATTTTAGTCTATTGATTTTTTTTTTTTTTTTTTTTTTTTCAAAGGAAAGACAGAGAGAAGGAAGGAAGGATAGAAGGAAGGAAGGAAGGAAGAAAGGGAAACATTTTTAAACATTTTCTTGTTTTTTATTGTATTCTGTTTCTCCGTTTTTGTTACATGGGCTGGGGCCGGGAATCGAACCGAGGTCCTCCGGCATAGCAGGCAAGCACTTTGCCCGCTGAGCCACCGCGGCCCGCCCTAGTCTATTGATTTTTGACAATTCATTTTCCCAATTGCCTTACTTATTTCTTATCTTCTACTTCTAGTATATCCTGATAAAGTCTCAGGCCAAATATAGCCTTTTATATATTACATTCAAATTACCCATTCCCCTGCAGATTGCTTTACTTTCAAGCTAGTGCCCAAGCAAGCTGAATCTCCTTATGAAGTTTGCAATTCTTTTAGGATGGGAAAAAGGCCAATACAATAGACCAACCCTAAGAACCTCACCCCATTTTGAGACCTGGGCTGCCGAGTTTGTTGCAACTGAGTAAGATACTCTGTGCTCAGCCTTTCTTGGAAGTCCAGTGACAAGAAAGGTAATTGGGAATTGCTGAATCAGTAGCACCTCAAGACTGCCAGCATCCCCTTGTCTAATACAGCTTGCCAACAAAAGGGTCTAAATCCTTTTATTAATACCTCATTTTGCTCTAAAATTTTCTTGGATGCCTGCATTCCTCAGCAATTTTCTGGAGGTGTTTATTAGAGCCTCTCTAGGAATAGTAGTCATGGAAGCTAGAGACAAAGAAGCTTAACTAACTTGAAATCAAGACCCTTTCTGGGCTCGCCTGCAGGGTAGGTAGAGGAGCCAACTCAAAGCCTGAATTTTCATCTTTGCTCAGATGATTACACCTTTAGGATTAAGATACTGCCCTGTTGTAAGCAGGAAAAGAAAATAAGTTGCCTATGTTTTCTACTAGAAAATTACTTTGTCTTCTGAGAGCAGAAATTAATGACTTTCCCTCTTCCCCCACCCACCACCTCAATTATTTGTTTTCTCCAATCTTTTAAGGTGCTGGCTCCTGGGAAAAATTATGTAGAACTGAAATATACTTCAGGCATTTTTGCTTATCACTGAAAGCCAGCACCTAACACAGTGTTTGACACAGAGTATTTTCTAAAAGAATTCCATTGAGAAAATGAACATAATGCTATTGACCAGGTATTAATCAGAGATTGAACTATAGCTAAGCTAAAAATGACCTTAGTCTAGCAGTATAGCTGTTCTACCATGAATAGTTTGAGTGAGGAGGAAAGGAGTAGATTCCATTACATCTAAAATTCTACCCAGCACCCCAAAGAGCTTGACCTGTACATAATGATCCATTCAAATAAGAATGCCACAGCAAATGTGCTCCTGAATGCAGGAACTTAGGGTATGATTGAGGACATAAATTGATTTTCAGGATTGAGACATTTATCACACACAGATCAGATGACACCAATATATAAGAGATCACCAGGTGCAAAGAAACATGACATTAAGCTTCTCCAAACAGGTGGCAAGCCACTACTGAAAAGGGCCAGGAGTTAAAACTCCCATCCACAGAGTAATTTGCATACAATGAACCCCTCTATGTCTTCTGATACACTTCTTTACCATACGACTTTGTTCTTGGCACCTATCTTCCAGTTACCAGCAGTAAGAGGAATTATAAAGGAAGACAGGCCTACAGGCTTGAGTTCAGCAGGACAAAGAGAAATACCAACCCACGATAAGTCTTGGGAGAAGGAAAACAGCCAGGAATCAGGAATGCATTCTAATTACCACAGTTGCTCCATTTGGCTTGGCTGCGAAGCAGAGGAGAAAACTTAACTTTATCTCTTTTTAGCAAACCACTAAGTTTGGACATCCAATTATATCCTCCTCAGTCTATAATGTTTGTCTCACTAAGAAATGCTCTAGTACTGTGGATTCGGCAACAGCAGAACCACCTGGGAACTTGTTAGAAACCCAAGCTCTCAGGAATGCAGTGGTTTTCACAACATGCATTCACTTCATTAAAACTCAGGTTGCTGGTTCACAACTGCACAGCTTCTAATTCAGTAGTCTGGAATGAGGTATGAAAACTCCCATCTCTCACAAGTTTCCAGGTGAGTCTGATGCTGCTGAGTTGAGCCTCAAACTCTAAGAACCACCACCCTAGTATCGTCATTTGCACATAAACTAAATATGACTATAGAAATTTGTTTGTTTTTAAGCCATTCCTTAAACTATCTGAAGTTGGCTCAGATGGTGGAAAGAAAGAGAGAACTCAGAATGACTATTCCTGGAGTGACGTGTTTCCTCTGGCAGTGTCTGATCAATCACTGGACTCTAGAGAGAATGAGGCTGACCTCCTAATTGTGAAGTAATGGTATAGCAAAGACATTTTGAAGATAACATGCAGGCACAGCTGCATTTGAAGTATATATTGTTATTGTTATTGACAATTAAAGAAATAGGTATTTTATGGCACTTTCCTAGTAACAAAAAGGAAAGCCTACAAGTTAGAACATCCTTAAGAAATATTAACAGACTTTAATTGAAAGTATAGGTTGTCAGTTATGTGCTGAGGCAACAAAATGTATAATAATTTTGTTCAAGCTGCTGAAAATAAGTGGCAAGAAATAAAACTATGAGTTGAGTTCTGTTGGATTGACTTTTGCCCACAGTCCTTGATGTGTCAAAAAGGTTTGTATAAAGTCTCAGATGCTTTTGCACCATTTTCAACTAAGGCATGAGATTCTGACAAGTGAATAGACTCTTTCCAGACTAATGGATAACTGTTTTCTTGCATGAAGTTACTGAATTTTGTACTAAAAGATAGATATTCCAAAACCAGAGACCCTCATATACTCTTCATAGGAAAAACTATGCTGAAACCTTTTAAGATCAGTGGTTAGTTAATGGCAAGTATTATTCTCAGAGAGAAATCAAAATGGTGTATTGGCAAAAGATCGTATCAAGTGACAGTATTTGAGAACAAAATTATCAATGGTGTAGGTGGTAAACAAATAACATTGTGCTTTCAGATATATATTTTCAGTGGGACAAAACCACTGTGATTCAGAGTACAAATTAGCCATCAGCATGCTTCATGGGAGAAAAGTCATCAGTGATTTCTGTTTATTACTCAAAATCCATGGCATAGAAGTGATTTTTTTTTCCTATGGCAGATTGAACCATTATGAGCTACAACATAGATTGAGAAAGTGGTATTGGGGTCAATTTTTCTTTTTAGCCAAGTCTGCAGCAAGCTATAGTGTTGTTAGATTAGCAAGAGTTTGTATTTTCATTCCAATCCTCACTACTTTCTTCAAGGAGAACCGAGTTGCTGGCTAGCAATGCCTCCTTATCTTGATTCAGTATTGAATGAAAGTAAAAGTTGAAACCTTTATATAATGAGAATCAGACTGTCCACATAGAAGTATGAAGGCTGTCCAAGGTGCCAAGCTACTCAAAATGAATTTAATAAGGTATGAGAAGTAGTAATTCAACAATGAATACTATATAAAAAGTATCTGAGAAGTCCCTATTATTTTAAGGTCAAATTCATGATATTAATTTGATAAGACTGGAATATCTTAAGTGTCTGAATTGTGGCTAAAAATGGTTCAGCTACCAAGATTTTTGTTCTTTATTTAGAAAGTTTTTTTAAAATTTGGCATATTTCAAAGCATTATCCAAGTACTGTCAGGGAATAGAGGATTTCTTCCTAGAACTTCATGCAACCAAAGAGTAATTGAAAAATCTATTACTTCTATGTCCCTAGTTGAAATAGCAATCTTCCAGTTTAAGTGTGATATACTTAATCAATAGTGTCTATATTAGTTAGGGTTCTCAAGAGAAACAGAATCAGCAGGAGATATCTGTAAATATAAAATTTATAAAAGTGTCTCATGTAACTGTGGGGATGTAGAGTCCAAGGTTAGTAGGGCAAGACACAAGCTGGCAGCTCAAATCAGGGACCTCAATGAACTCTCAGAGAGACTGGCTGGCTAAAGCAAGAAGAGTGATTGTCTCTTCTGAACCCTTCTTAAAAGGATTCCAGTGATTAGATTAAGTGTCACAGATTGTAGAAGACACTCCTCTTTCTTAGCTGAATGCAAATGCAATCAGCTGTGGATGCCACCAACGTGATCATGATTTAAGTCCATGAAATGTCCTCATAGCAACAGACAGGTCAGCACTTGCCCAACCAGACAACCAGTGATCACCACCTGGCCAAGTTGACACATGAACCTGACCAAGTCAGTGTCTAAATATGTGCTGAAAGTGTTTGGGGAGGAGTGAGTGGCTTTGTATTAAGATTAAAGAATATTTATTTTGACAGCTCCATGTCTGGCAAGGACAAAACAGCATTTTTCTGTTCAGTAGAATATGCTTCCACATGATCAGTTAACCAGTGCATTTCATAAGTACCTTCCAGTGACTAATAGAAATTAGAGCTTGGGGACACACTTTATGTGGAAAGTATAATTTACATGTGCCATAATTTAAATGGCAAGCTTCTGGAGAAGCAGAATTCCTTATTTATAGATTGTAATTTTGATTTGTTTGATGAATATGAATTCTGCCGCCCTTTAATAGAGAATGCTTCTATAACAGAGGAGGCTGGAGAGGTGAGAAGGTGGGAAGGTAACAGAACTGCCCAGTTCATGAGGAACATAGTAAACCCAAGGGAGATTTATTCCTTGTTCTGGCCCTCATTGTTGTGGGGTCTTAACCAACTTATATTTTATACCTACTGCTTTGGAACGGTAAGCCTGTGATCAGTGACTGCTTGAATGTTTCCAGTATTGTTTTACTATGTTCAATTAGGAACCAAATTCCAGAAGGCTCAGCTGAAGATATACTAGTACATATATAAGCTCTGAGGTAAGAATCAGCCCAAGAATGAGCCTTTCAGCCTAAGGATTATTTTGGAAGGAACAGAATCAGATTTATTCTTAGGAAGACCATTCATTCACACATTGATAGAATTTTAAGTAGTGACATATGGCCTTTAAACAATTTAGGTATGAATTATTACAGTCTTGAGCAGTAGAGTTAAATACTCACTGGGGCCAATCTAAAATTTCCCCTGCAGCATTATAAGCAGAAGCCAGAGAAGCCAATTCCACTGCCTGCCTCATGAAGCAAAATTTCAGCACTCAAGAATGAACTGAGTTCAGGGTTCCCTTATACTAAGGGGAGAATCCTAAGGCTGGGGACTCAGATGGACATAGAGAATTACTGGAGGAACACTATGATTGGGGAGATAAAAATGTAAAGGAGAAGAATGTTCACCTGAGATAGTCTTAGGTGAAGAATAAGGTCTGAATTCTTCCCCAGTGATTAGGTATACACTAAAACTCATTTAGATTACAATTTGGAATTCAAAACATGTTGAGGTGTTGCTTCTAAATTTTACCTCGGAAAAGAGAGAGTTGACAAACTGGGGTAGACCAAACGTAAAAGGCCAATAGATTTGAAGATAAGATTGCTTTACTATATTCAATTAGGAACCAAATCATCAGGATAAGATATTTTAAAAATATGTACCATCCAGTGTGTTCATAATGTCCAAGGATGGTTTGTTTTAAGAGCACAAGGATGGTTTTATCAGACCATGCTTTACCAAGAAGATAAGAAAAGCTCTGCAATAATAGCATTTGATTACATTTAATATCTAGTTTCCATCCAAGTAATAATCACTGACTGGACCTAATGGGTACAGGAGTCCTGATCTGACCTACTCAGAGCATCTTTAAATGGTTACTGTCATGAGATAACTGAATTTAGGGTAATGCCCCAGGAATTAGTTCATGCAGAATAGTCTTAGGGAAGAGGTATAAAAGTCTTCTTTCTTTATTCCCACAGGGAGGTTATTCCACTTGATTTATTCAGAGGATCTCAGTCCTTTAAGTAAACTGGTGGTGTCAGACAGAAGTAACGTCCCAAGCATTAGTCAAAACAGCCAACCCATTAAATTGGATAGATGAAAATATTAATGGTCAAAGAGAAGGAAGGGTAAGGAATATGGGACACATATATTTTTTTCTTTTTATTTCTTCTTCTGGAGTGATACAAATGATCTAAGAAATGATCATGGTGATGAATACACAACTATGTTATGACATTGTGAGCCACTGATTGTATACTATGTATGAACTGTATGTGTGTGATGATTTGCCAATAAAAATATTTTTTAAAAATTGCAAACCCAGCATTTGAGCTGCCCTAAGTGTTTGAATTAATGTATGCTATTTTAAAGCTTTCTTAAACTCTATACAGCTGAATGCTCTGCTTTTGCAGAGCCATCCCCTCAAAGCAAAGGCCCAAATTCGCTTTCTTCCTAAAGTGCTTTTAGAAATATTACACTTTTCTAAAATTATTAGAAATAATTGTTTTTATTTAAAATCTTAATACCTCCCCCAGTCATAACCTAACCTCAGACAATGGGTCTGTGATTCATAGAATGCCCAGGATAAGGTTTTTCTGCCTGGAGACTCAGCCCTTAGTGTGGTAAGAGGCAGATATAACCATGAGGAAGAACACTGATCATGGATTCATGGATGCGATGGCTACAAGAGGTCCATATCAGGGCAGATGAAAGCAAGTTGACCAAAGGCTAAAGGAAATGAGGCTAAATTCCCACTTGTACTCTGTTTCTCCCCGTTTGAAAAAAAGACAAATAATGACTTAAAATGACTGTTTCCCTCACTTTAGCATAACTTTGTACCACACTGAGTTATCTAAAAACTTCCAAATTTGTAAGAAAATTCTTGAGGGATAAGGGCTGCCCTTCTGTGGTAAGCAGCTTCAGCAGCCTTTGGGTAAACATCTTCCCTAGAAAACAGCTCAGTAGCAGTCTTCTTCCTGAGTCTTCAAATTCATAAGGACCAGCTTACAGGGAAAGCCTCAACTCCTTTAGGACTTCCCTGGACACGTTTATCCCTACATTTTGTTAGAAGCCGGTGTGCAGTTCCTTCCTTGGGCTGACCTCTTAAGCCTTTTAAAGAGTCTTCAAAATTAACTCCCTACTCTTGCAGCAAGTACAGAGCAGCTGGCACTTCTAGAACATCTGTCTTAAGATTTATTCACATAGGTAACTCAATCAGCGTTATTCCTTAGTTCTTTCCTTGGCAGCAAATGCTTAATTCCTGAGGAAAGATTTTACTCTCTCTTTCTCTTTAACAACTCACTGAATTGCTCTTGAGGCCACCAGTTCTCCTGAATTTGAGATCAAAGGCATCAGTTCCAGCAGTACCCTGTTTTATAATCCTTTTTACTCCTTTCACTGGCTTTAGGCCCAGGCAGGGCTAGATTCTAATTTTCATTCCAAACTTCACCTCTCCTCTCACTTAACACTCGATTCCAGGCTACTCTCATTTTTCTCTCTTGAAATTCTTGTTCTCCCTATTTTGCCACCTTCTAAAACAGCACCTTATTCACTGTAGACCCTTATTGTCCCACCAAGGACACTTTCTTATCTTAGTTTGTGATATTCTTTCCTATTAGTTCCTATAATTTCTCCCACTATCTTCCCCAGATGCGAACTAGATCAGCACTAGTTGCATTTTCTTTCCCAGCATGCAGACACCTCCTCCATGCCTTTCAGCATCTACCTCTGCAGCTAGGCGCCAAGAATGTTCTTTAGATAAAACAGTGCTAAAGGCAGCCCAGCTACTGCTTCTTCCATTGTTTGTGAAAACCTATCCTTGCATGGTTTGTGGACATGAATCCTTCCTCCTACAAACAAATTATTCCCTCTACAAAGGTTCTTATTTTTCAGTAGTCTGGGGTGAAGCCCATGCCATAGGTATTTTTTAGAGGCCCTGAGCTGATTTTAATTTAATTCAGAACCACTATCTATGCTTATTTTTTTTTTTTGCAATTTTATTGATATATATACACACACCATACAAATCATCCGAAGTATATAATCAATGGCTCACAGTATCATCACATAGTTGTGCCTACATCCCCATGATCAATTTTGAATCATTTTCATTACACCAGAAAACAAAGAAGAATAAAAAATGAAACTCAAATCCTCCCATACCCCTAATCCACCCCTATTGTTGACCCATGGTATTGGTGTGGTACATTTGTTACTGTTGTTTAAAGAATTTGAAAATATTACTGTTAATTCTAGTCCATAATTTGCTATAGGCAAATTTCCCCCATATACTTCTTTGTTATTAACGCCTTGTAATAGTGTCATACATTTGTGCTAGTTCATGAAAGGATGTTTTTATTTTATATTTGTACAGTTAATCACAATCTTAGTCCACCACAAGATTCACTGTTATACATCCCCATGTTTTAACTTCCAACTATTCTTCTGGTGACATACATGACTCTAAGCATCCCCTTTCCACCGTATTCACACACACAAAATTCACTATGATTACTTATTCTCACAATATCATGCTACTGTCACCTCTATCCATTTCCAAAAATTTAATTTCAACCTAGTTAAATTCTGTGCATATTAAACAACATCTCCCCATTCTTTAGGCTCATTCTGTATCCTGATAGCCTATAATCTGTATTTTATGCCTATGAACTTTACATAATATAATTAGTTCATATCAGTGAGAGCATAAATTATTTCTCCTTTTGTGTTTAACTTATTTCACTGAGTGTAATGTTGTCAAGGTTCATCCATGGTGTCCCCTTCTTCAGGACTTCATTCCTTTTTACTGATGAATAATATTCTGTCATATGTATATACTGCATTTTGTTTATCCATTCATCTGTTGATGGACATGTTTATTTTATTAATGCTGCTGGAAATGCAGTATACCATATATGGGTTGGCCTTTTTTTTGGGGGTGGGTGCATGGTCCAGGAATCAAACCATGGAAGGCGAGCATTCTACCACTGATCCACCTATGCACCTATGGGTTGGTTTTTATAAAGGGAATTTATTAAATTGCAAAGTTACAGTTCCAAGGCCATAAAAATATCCAGACTAAGGTATCCAAGGAAAGATAGCTTCACTCAAGGGAGGCCAATGGGCTGTTTGTCTTTTTATTGTTGAATAATAGGCTTTCATTATATATTCTGGATATCAAATCATTATCTGATATATTGTTTCCAAGTGTTTTCTCCCAAGGGGTGAAAAGTTGGCTGCCTTTTCACCCCCTTGAAGCAGAGAAGTATTCGGTTTTGAGGAGGTCCCATTTATCTGGGTTTTTTTTCTTTCATTGCTTGTGCCTTGGGTGTAAGGTCCAGGAAACTACCTCCTGTTACTAGCTCTTGAAGATGTTTTCCTATATTTTCTTGTAGGTTTTTTATGGTACTGGCTCTCATATTCAGGTCTTTGATTCACTTTGAATTAATTTTTGTATAGGGGATCAGATAGAGGTTGTCTTTCATTTTTTGTTTTTTTTTTTTTTTTGGATGTGGATATCCAGTTCTCACAACACCATTTATTGATGAGACTGTTCTGTCCCAGTTGAGTGAATTTGGGAGTCTTGTCAAAAAATCAATTGACCATAGATCTAAGGATATTTTTCTGAACTCTCAATTTGACTCCATTGATCAATATGTCTATCTTTATGCAAGTACCATGCAATTTTGACCATTGTGACTTTATAATATGTTTTAAAATCAGGAAGCACATGTCTTCCCATTTCTTTTCCGTATGTTTTTTGCTATTTGAGGGCCCCCACCCCTCCAAATAAATTTGGTATTTAGCTTTTCCATTTCTGTAAAGTAATCTTTTGGAATTTTGATTGGTATTACATGAATCTGTAGATCAATTGCAAAGAATTGACGTCTTAATGACATTTAGCTTTCCAATCCATGAACATGGGATATCTTTCCGCTTATTTAGGTCTTCTTTGAGTTCTTTTAGCAATGTTTTGTAGCTGTCTGTGTATAGGTCCTTTGTATCCTTAGTTAAATGTATTCCTAGATGTTTAGTTGCTTTAGTGTTATTGTAAATGGAATTTTTTTTCTTGATTACCTCCCTAGATAGCTTATTATTAGTGTATAGAAACACTACTGATTTTTGAGTGTTGATCTTGTATCCTGTCACTTTTTGAACTCCTTTGTTAGCTCAAGTAGCTTTGTCATGGTTTTTTCAGAATATTAAAAACATAGGATCATGTCATCTGTAATAGTGAGTTTTACTTCTTTCTGGTCTGGATGTCTTTTATTTTTTTTCTTGCCTAATTTCTCTAGATAGAAATTCTAGCACAATGTTGAATCTTTGTCTTTTTCTATCTAAGAGAGAAAGGTTTCAATCTCTTGCCATTGAATACAATGTTAACTGTTTTGTTTTTTTTTTTAATATATATAGGCCCTTTATCATGGTGAGGAGGTTTTCTTCGATTCTTATCCTTTGAAGTTTTTTCATCAAGAAAGGATGATGGATTTGAGAAATGCCTTTTCTGTATCAATTGGGATGACCATATGGTTTTCTCTTTTGATTTGTTGCTATGGTATATTACATTAATTGATTTCTTGTGTTGAACCATCCTTGCATACCTGGAATAAAACCTAGTTGGTCATGGTGTATAATTCTTTTAATGTGCTGTTGAATTTGATTTGCAAGTATTTTCATGAGGATTTCTGCATCTATATTCATTAGAAATTGATTTGTGTTAGAATGATGTTGACTTCATTGAATGAGATAGTGTTCCCTTTTCAAATTTTTGGAAGAATCTAAGCAGGACTGATACTAATTCTTATTGGAATCCTTGGTAAAATTAAACTGTGATGCCCTCTGGACCTGGGCTTTTCTTTGTGGGAAGATTTTTGATGACTGATTCAATATTTTTACTTGTGATTGGTTTGTTGAGGTCTTCTATTTCTCCTTCAGTCAGTGTAGGTTGTTCATATGTCTCTAAGAAATTGTACAGTTCATTTAAGTAGTTTAGTTTGCTGGCATACATTGTTTATAGTATCTTCTTATGGTCTTTTTTATTTTTTCAGGGTCCAAGATAATGATGTCCCCCTTTCTGCTTTTGTTTATTTGCATCTTCTCTCTTTATTTTTTTTCAGTCTAGCTAAGGATTTGTCAATTTTATTAATTTCAAAGAACCAGCTTTTGGTTTTATTGATTCTTTCTATTGTTCCTTCATTTGCCATTTCATTTATTTCTGCTTTGATCTTTATGATCTTTCCTTTTGTATGCTTTGTGATTAGTTTTCTGTTCTTTCTTTAGTTTCCCTAGTTCTTCAGTTAGGTCTTTGGTTTTAGCTCTCCCCCCACCCCCCCATTTTTTTTTTTTTTTTTTTTTTGCATGGGCAGGCACTGGGAATCGAACCTGGGTTTCTGGCATGATCTTTACTCCTTTTTAATGTAAGCATTTAGGGCTATAAATTTACCTCTCAGCACTGCTTTCACTGCATCCCATGGTTTTGATATGTTGTGTTATTTTCATTCATCTTGAGGTATTTACTGATATCTCTTGCAATTTCTTCTTTGAAATTGATTTGCTTTGATTTGCCTTCCTTAAGAATGTATTGTTTAACCTCCATATACTTGTGAAATTTCTGGGTCTCCAGTTGTATTGTTTTCCAGCTTTGTTCCATTATGATCTGACAAAGTACTTTGTATAACTTCAGTATTTTTAAATTTATTAAGACCTGTTTTGTGCTCCAGCATGTGGTCTATTCCAAAGAATGTTCCTTGAGTACTTGAGATAAATATATATCCTACTATTTTTAAAATTTTTTTAAATACCAAAAAAACCCCACCAAATGCAAACATTCCTGTTTTGATCATTCTATTCTACATATATAATCAGTAATTCACAATATCATCACATAGTTGCATATTCATCATCATGATCATTTCTTGGAACATTTATATCCTGCTATTTTGAGGTGCAATTTCTATATATGTATATAGTTCATTTATCTTAGTATTAAGGTTCTCTGTGTCCTTATTGATCCTTTGTTTAGATATTTCACCCAAAGAACATCTAAGAACATATCTAAGAGAGTGGTGTGTTGAAATCTCCCACTATTATTGTAGAGACATCTGTTACTCCCTTGAGTTTTGCCTGTGTTTGCCACTGTCACACAAAAGGCAATGTGATATTTGTGGCCACCTTATTTATAGGTTTGAATTCACTGACAACATGGACTTCAGTGATACAAAGACAGATTTTATTAGGAAAGTAATTAAAAGAAAGTAATTAAAAGAGCTTTCAAAAATAAGGCATAGTTACATCACCAGATAAGATGGCACCAACACCTGAGGAGAAGTGCTGTAGTGTTACAGAAGCAGCATTCCAACCCTCATTAGTAAAAATCCACAGCAATCTTGCAGACAGCATTCAGAGTCTCTTTAGTTAACATTCACAGCTGAGCATAAGATTCTGATGAGGTGCTCTCCCTCTCTCTTAAGATTCTTCTTTTCCTTCTTCTTCTCCTTTTTCTCCTCTTTCTTTCTTCTTCTTCATAAGATTCTCCTCTCTCTCTCTCTGCCTCTCTGTCTCCCTGTCTCTCTCTCTCTCAACTGCTTGCCTGCAGTTTTTATAATATCTTCACACAATAGTGGCCAAATTCCATTAGCTTATGTGACCAGGCCCAGTTGGGCCGTCTGGGAACTAGCTAGGGGTTGAGAGAAGTTTCCTGGGACTTTATCAAAGTGCACCTCCTTCCAGGAGGATAGCCAGTCCTCCCAGCTAGAGTGCACATCTCAACTATTTCTTATCAAGGTCACACAATAGCAACATCAGTTGCATGCAATGGCAACATCAGTTGAACAGAACAGATTTGACAAATTTATCTTTCCTTTACAGTCATGTGTACTTTGGGGCACCTTGATTAGGTGTAAATATTTATGCTTGGAATTTCTTCTTCATGAATTGCCCCTTTTATTAATATATTGTGTCCTTCCTTGTCTGTTATAACGTTTTTGCATTTAAAGTCTATTTTATCTGATATTAGTACAGTTTCCCCAGCTTTTTGTTTTTTTTCGTTGTTGTTGTTTATTACTGCTGACATGGAATATCTTTTTCCATCCTTTCATTCAGTCTATTTTTTATCTTTAGGTCTTAGGTCTAAAATGAGTCTCTTATAACAAAATAACATACATTTGAATCATATTTTTTTATCCATTCTGCCAGTCTGTTTCCTTTTATTGGGAAATTTAATCCATTAGCATTCAGTTTTATTACAGTAATAGCCATCTTTACTTCAAACTTTTTGTCTTTCAGCTTTTAGTTATCAGATCTATTATTTTTCTATTATTTTTCTCTCTTCTTATCCTTTCACTTATCTTTACTGATAGTCATCACTTCTATACTCTTCTCCAAGCCTCTCTTTTTTGTCTTAATTTTTTCAGGCTGCAGAACCTCCTTTAGTATTTCTTGCAGGGCAAGTCTCTTGTTAACAAATTCTCTCAGCTTTTATTTATCTGTGAATATATAAGCTATCTCTCAGTTTTAAAGGATAACTTTGTTGGATAAAGAATTCTTGGCTGGCAATTTTTCTCTTTTGGTATCTGAAATATATCATACCATTGCCTTCTCACCTCCATGGTGTCTGAAGAGAAGTTAGTGCCAAGCTTTATGTGGCTTCCCTTGTATGTGGTGAATCACTTTTCTGTTGCCACTTCCAGGATTCTCTCCTTCTTTTTGGCATTTGACTGTCTTATTAGTATATGTCTTGGAGTGGATCTGTTCCAGTTTATTCAAATTATGCATTGGGCTTCTTGGATTTGCACATTTATATCTTTATAAGAGTTGGAAATTTTCAGCCATTATATCCTCAAATATTCTTCCTGGTCTTTATTCTTCTCTTCTCCTTCTGGGACACATATACTGCATATATTTGCATGCATAATGTTGTCAATTATTTCCCTGAGACCCAGATCAAATTTTTCTATTTTTTTCTCCATTTGTTTTTTGTGTATTTGAGGCCAGTTGCTCTCTCCACGAGTTCATATATTCTTTCTTCTGCCTCTTCAAATCTTCTGTTGTTTGTCTCTAATATATTTTGAATTTTGTCTACAGTATCTTTCATTTCCATAAAGTCTGCTACTTTTCTATGTAATCTTCAAAATCTTCTTAATGCTCTCCTAGTTCTTTTAAATATCCTTTATCTCTTTAACCATTTTATTGAAATTATTTGGGAGATTGGATTGATCTTCATTAAATGTTCCAAATTCTGTAATCCTTCAGACTTTTAAATTTGATTATTTGGTTTAGCCATGTCTTCTTGTTTCTTAATGTGTGTTGTAATTTTTTGATGGTTTCTGGGCATCTGATTATCTTGATAAGATAATTTTGAAAGTTGGTTTCCCTCTCATCTAAGATGCCTTTTTTATTGGGTTCATGTGAAAGTTTCCTTTGGCACTAGGCTCATTAGTATTTCACAGTCAAACCATGGGGCTACAAACCCATACCAAGGGCCCTAGAGAAAGGGTCAGGAAAGTAGCTTCTCAGACTGCACTTTTCCAGCCAGTTGCAACGGATGGCACTTTCAGTAATCTATTCCCCACAGTCCTCCACAGCTAAACTGTTTTCTTATCCCTCCAACTCCTCTCTTTTTATAGTGAGCAGGATAAAGGCCAACAGTATTGTGGGTGCCTGTCCAGAAAGGACAAAGGCTGTGGGTCCCTGCTGTCCTGTTTCACCAGTGAATAGTTGAGACAAGAGCCTCCCTGTCATCTCAGACTGCAGCCCACAGTCTGGGGTTGCCCCAGGTATGTTTGTGGCTTTTAGCTGCCAGTATGGGGAAGGGTGTGTGGGGCTTCAATGGAGCTCAGTCACTCGCTGCAGCTTCTCTGTGGAAATAGTAGGAGTGCAAGTGCCCTGAGATT
The DNA here is from genome assembly GCF_023851605.1 of Tamandua tetradactyla. Classification (NCBI taxonomy): domain Eukaryota; kingdom Metazoa; phylum Chordata; class Mammalia; order Pilosa; family Myrmecophagidae; genus Tamandua; species Tamandua tetradactyla. The sequence continues at coordinate 60,383,224 of NC_135340.1, forward strand.
CTGTGCAGACAAGTTCAAAGTGAAAAGACCCAGAAGGTCACACTCTCTGGCCAGCAACTGGAACCAGACTGCATCATGCCCCATACTTTTCCTTAGTGGAGAGCCTCCCTGTCTCTCCCAGCCCTCTGTAGCTAGTCAGTTGAGACTAGCTGTACCTGGATCTGCTGGCTTCATGGCTGCTGGGCCCCTTGGTACATAAAATATCTTACCACAGTCTCTGAGTTTGTGGAACCCATGGAGCTGTGGGCTCCTGAGCTGCCATGTGGAAAGGGTCTAGGCTGCAGGACTGAGAGTATCAACTTTGCCGGCCAAGAACTTGCCTGGGACTGTGCTGTCTGCCGGCTTCAGGGGTAGAGGATGGGCAAAGGGAACTGTAGTAGATACCAGTCTCTTGCTGCAGTCTCTCAGTTTGTGAGATCAATGGAGGCACGGACCTCTGAGCTCCTGCATGTAAAGGTTCCAGGCTATAGAACCAAGAGGGCCAAACTTGCTGTCTCTGAGTTGGAGCCAGATTGTGCTGCATCTCACCAGCTGGTGAGAACTAAGCTGACCCACAGCTCAGGGGGAAGGAGGGGCACCAGATGCCACAGTTGAACTCACTCACCACAATTCCTCAGTCATTTTTCTACATTTCTCGTCCAGCTCCTCATATGTCTCAATGGTCCTTCCCTCATTTCCTGAGCCCCAGAACTGCTGCTTTGAATAATTCCAGCTTGTTCTCTAGGAGCTTTGGATGAAAGAGTGAGATATGACCATCCTTATCCACCATCTTCCTGGAAGTCTCTACCTATACCTTCTTTACTTAGAGAACAAGTGCACATAAGGTCTTTGCAACAAAACAACCATAATAAACTGCACTCTCAAGTTAGATTTTGTATTGAAACTTGCATCAAGTATGAGCACTCTCTGACCTCCTCCAGTCTCTTAAAAGTTATTGACCTCTCTCAGGATGCACTTCTCAAGGTAATTAATGCCACAGCTGAAGAAAAGAACTCTGTTCCTTTTAGCCTAATGATTATCTACTCTACTTTCAGTTAAATATTGTGATGGTCAAAAGGTTTTGTGTGAAATTAAAAAATAAACATCCCTGTTTCAATCAAAGTCTATTTGCTGTTGATAGTAGACATTCTATTAAAAAGGCTTAATGAGAAGCCACAGGGAAGTTTTCTTTGGTTTTGAATAAACAACCAAGTCTTTATCAAGTAATGGAGGGTGAGTACAGAGATAGTCTCTACTCCCACAAACCAAAAAATACCAAGAGAAGCACCTAATATTAGAGAATATAAATAAAGCTCAGATGCAAAGAATCTTTGAGCCTCTGTTCCCAAAGCAGTTTCTATACCCACCCCCCAACTCCACCCCTCATGTCACCTTGTTAAAGGAGCTACATGTCCTTAAGGTCTTTGCCCAACTTCTGAGTTCTGCAGGATGGTGGATGGCACTGCTTCTTGTCTAGTTGGATACTGCCCCCTAACCCAGAGCATTGCTAAATAAAAGAACATCCATCAAGAAATCTTCCCAGCTTCTGGATCTTGATTTTTACAAAGGAAACCAATAATACAATGGTATTGCTAGGAAAATAAACAGTCGGACATGCCAAATGCAGACAGAATTCATAAAGAATTATTTATTTCCATCACCTCTCTCACTAAACTTCTTTTCTATGCATTGTCAACAAAAAACTTTAACCACATATTTGTACAGGATTTTCCATTTATAATAGCGTTCATGTGCATTATCAAATAAGCAAGTTTGTTTTGCTGTGAGAGATGCATATGAAATAGAACAAATAGATTAATACATTTTTAATTAGCAGAACCCAACCTAAAAAGATTCCATTGAAATATGCAGGAATATAGAAACTTAAATATAGTTAACATTTATTGAGCACTTACTACATGCAGATACTGTGCTAGTAGGCATTTTGCATTTATTTTCTAAATAGGCCATGAAATGAGTCATTTTACAATGCTCATTTAATCATTGAAGAAAGTGGTTGAATCCCATATTTAGTAAACCTGGATGAGAACCAAAGTCTGACTCTAAAGACATACAAACTCTCTCTCTCTCTTTGTTTTTACTTGAGGTGAAATTCACACAACGAAACCATTTTAAAGTGAACAATTCAGTGACATTAAGTACATTCACAATGATATGAAACCATCACCTCTATCTTCAAAACATTCCCATCACTTCAAAGTAAAACCCCTTTCCTATTAAGCAGTTTTTCTCCCTTCCCACTGCCTCTAGCTCTGGCAACCATGAGTCTGTGCTCAGTTTCTATGGAAAGATATATTCTGGATATTTCATATAAATGGAATCATACAATATGTGATCTTTTGTGTCTGGATAATGTTTCACTTACCATAAGGTTTTAGGGGTTCATTCATATTGTATCATGTATCAGTAATGCAGTCCTTTCTATGGCTGAATGATATTTCATAGTGTGTGTGATTGTATATATGTGTGTGCATATATATAAATCACAATTTATTCACCCATTTGAGGATACTTAGTTATTTCCACCTTTTGACCATTGTGAAGAGTGCTACTATGAACTTTTGAATACCTGTTTTCAGTTCTTTGGGTATATGTCTCGAAGTAGAAATACTGGATTACATGATAATTCGATTTTAACTTTTTGAGGAATTGTCAAATTATTCTCCATAGTAACTGAACCATTGTACATAGCCATTAAAATATACCCACACTAGTTATTTTCCTTTTTTTTTTTTTGAGTTATAATCTTTCTAGTGTGTCATTTCTCCCTGTAGTTTTGATTAGTATTTCCTTAATGACTAATCACTGGGTATCTTTCATATACATGTTGGTCATCAGTACATATTCTTTCAATAAATTTCTATTTGAGTCCATTTTTTTCATTTCACTTTATTATTCATTTATTTATTTTATTAGAGAAGTTGTGGGTTTACAGAAAAAATTGTGCATAAAGTACACGGTTCCCATATACCGTTTCAAGTTTATTAACACCTTGCATTAGTGTGAAATTTGTTACTATTGATGAGGATACATTTTTATAATTGTACAATTAATTAGTTTACTAATTAGGGTTTACTGTTTGTGTTGTACAGTCCCATGTATTTTTAAAGTTTTTTTCTAGTAACATATATAAGCTAAACTTTTTTCCCTTTTAGCCACATTCAAATATATAATTTAGAGCTGTAAATTACATTCCCAATGTTATGCCACCATCACCACCATCTAGTACTAAAACTTTCCCATCATCCCAAATAGCTCTGTACAATTTAAACATCAAGCCCCTAGTCCCTATCTCAATCCTGTCCCCTGGTAATATATTAGTCATGGTTTTTTCACATATGCCTTTTATTGTATTGAGGAAGTTTCATCGATTCCTAGTTTTTAAGATGTTTTTATAAAGAAGCAGTGCTAGATTTTTGTCAAATGACTTTTCTGCATTAATTGAGATAATCATGTGCTTTTTGCCCCCTTCCTTCTGTTAGTGTCATGTAGTATATTAATTGATTTATCTTATGTTGAACCACGCTTGCACACGTGGAGTAAATCGCACTTGATGCTGGTGTATAATTCTTTTGATGTGCTATTGGATTTCGTTTGCTAGTATTTTGTTGAGGATTTTTGCACCTATATTGATGAAAGATATTGGTTTATAATGTTCTTTTCTCGTAGTATCTTTATCCAGTTTTGGTATGAAGTTCGTGTTGGCCTTATAGTATGAATTGTGGAGTGTTCCCCCCTCTTCAGTTTTTGGGAAGGGTTTGAGTAGAATTAGTGTGAATTCTTCCTGGGAGGTTTCGTAAAATCCACCTGTGACGCCATCTGCTCTGGACTGTTCTTTGTTCAGAGGTTTTGTATTCTGATTCAGTCCCTTTATTAGTTAATGGTTTGCTGAGGTCACATGTTTCTTCTGGAGTCAGTGTAGGTAGCATATGTGTTTCTAAGAATTTGTCTATTTCATCTAGGGTATATAGTTTTTTGGCATACGCTTGTTCATAGTAACCTCTTATAAAATTAAAATCCTTTTAATTTCAGTGGGGTCAGTAGTAAAACCATTTTCATTTCTGGTTTTAGTTATTTGTGTCTTCTCTCTTTTTCCTTTGTTAATATAGCTGAAGGTTTGTCAATTTTCAAAGAACCAACTTTTGGTTTGTTGATACTCTCTACTGTTTTTTTGTTGTTGTTGTTTGTTTTTTCAAAACAATCCTTTTCATTTATCGTCATTCTAATCTTTGTTATTTCCTTCCTTCTACTTGCTTTTGGTTTTCGTTTGCTCTTCTTTCTCTAGTACCTCCAGTTTTGATATTAGGTCTTTGTTTGACATCTTTCTTCTTTTTTACGTTAGCATTTAGAGTTATAAATTTTTCTCACAGCACTGCGTGCTGCATCCCATACGTGTGCACACGTTTTGTTATCAATTTCATTTTCATTCCCGTCAAGCTATTTCCGAATTTCCTTTGTATTTTCTTCTTTAAACCCATTGGTTGTTTGAGTACTTTGTTTAATTTCCACATTTTTTTGTGTAAATTTTTCACTTCTTTCTCTTTTATTGATTACTTGCTTCATTCCATATTTGTCAGAGAAGATGCATTGCATGATTTCAATATTTTTGAATTTATTGAGACTTGTGTTGTGGCCTAAATTATGGTCTATTCTGGAGAATAATCCATGTGTCTTGGCATGGGCCTATTTGGATTTATTTTATTTAGGATTCATTGGGCTCCTTTGATTTGCATATTTATGTGTTTTATAAGGGTTGGGAAGTTTTACCCCATTATATCTTCAACTAATCCTCTTAGCCTGTTACTCTTCTCTTCCCTTTCTAGGACACTGATGATTCTATCTGTGGGCTTCATTTTGTCCATCGTTTCCCTGAGAGCCAATTGAAATTTTGCCATCTTTTTTTGCTATTTGCTCTTTTGTGAGTTGAAATCAATTGTTCTGTCCTCTAGTTCACTTATTCTTTCTTTTGCCTCTTCAAATCTGCTGTTGTGTGTCTCTAATATATTTTTATTTGGTCTATAGCATCTTTAATTTCTGTGATACCTGCTATTTTTGTATTTATTCTTTCAAATTCTTCTTTATGCTCTCCTAGTGTCTTCTTGATCTTCTTTATGTCATTAGCCAGCCCATTGCTTTTTTTTAGTACAGTTACATGAACTGGGAATGGGCAGGCACTGGGAATCGAAGCTAGGTTTCTGGCATGGCAGGTGAGAACTCTGCCTGCTGAGCTGCCAGGGCCCACCCAGCCCATTGCTTTTATTTAGTACAGTTACATGAACTTCTTTGATTAGTTGTTCCAAAGTCTGTGTTTCTTCCTGTGTTTAATTTGGTCATTAGACTGGGCTGTATCTACATCTTCACATGCTTTGTGATTTTCTGCTGCCTTTGAGGTATGTAATTAACTTGATAAAATTATTTTGGAAGTTGACTTCCTTCAGTAGTCTAAAGTTTTGTATTTGTGGGATGAGTGGGGGCAGGATGCAGGATATGGAGCAGGGTGCACTAGTGCAATGATAGGTTGTAGTGCAGGGACAGGTGCAGGTCAGGGCTATACTGATGCTCAGGAGTGTGGGCTGCTCAGTTGTGGGAGAGCAGTGTAAGGACTGTGGGGGTGGGGTACAACCTGGTCAGACCTTGAAGCACAGAAGAAGGGCACGGCATGGGGAACACAGAGGCAGAGTGCAGCAGGAGGCATATCGAGGGGGCTGTGCAGATGGGTGGGGCTGGTCCATCGACAGATTGTGGCTGGGCGTGTGGAGTGAGGGGGTTGTGGGTATTGGTACAGGGTTTTTGGCACAGAGGTCAGGGTGCAGGTTAGGCAGGCAAGGGGCTGGCTATGTGCTTGTCCAGAGGGAGGGATCCAGGGGGACTGGGATGCACATGCACACATGCTCAGGGGTGTGGGGGTTGTGGGGAGTGGTTTAGGGGCCAGGTGGTGGTGTGCATGCACAAGGCAGGGGCTGTGTGACATGGATGTGCACATGAGCAATTGCCAGGTAGGGGTAACAGGGCACTTGTGCAGGGGTGGCAGGGCAAGGGTGTGCTTATGCACGGGGTAGGGGGGTTGCTTATATGTGCAGAGTGGGGTTGAGGGGTTGGGTTATGGATGCATTGGTTCTGGGGCAGGCAGGATGTGGATGTGTGTTTGCAAGGATTTGTGGGGGTAGGACCTGGTGTGTGCATGTGCATAGCTTAGGGGGCTGGTATGGGTTGCGGGACTGTGTGGGCTGTGGGTAGTTGTGGCATGGATGCTTGGGCAACTGCCTACTGGTTTGGAGATTTAACAATGGTACTATCTAGGTTGGTTTTGGTGAGAGGGAGTCCATACTGATGAATCCATGCACATCCTTTATCCTTACTATCTTAGCTACTCCGTTAATGGGCCCGTTGTGCATGTGCTGTGGTGTTTGGCCAGAGACAAAAGTTGGCTGAAAGTTACTAGATGTGTCATCTTTTCCAAGGACTGTAAAGTGCTTTCTCTGTGTTATCTCATAGCCATTAACCCAAGACACAAAGATCCTCATATTTGCACTTATTCTCATTGGTCCATCCACATTTTTTTGTCTTCAGATCTCCTTGTCTCTGATTTTCCACATTTGCTCCTCCTAGACTCTGACCATCTAGATAATCCATTTGTTACTGACCATGAGTCTCTGTAAATCCTTAGCTCTTATTCATCCCTTCATATAAAGTTGAAAATCAAGTTAAGTGCTTAGATTTATACCCACTAGGAGGGTTTCCCTTCACAACTGTCCTTCATTTCTACCCCTTGAGTGAATCTATGCATAGGATAGCAGTGCTGTTTTAACAAATGTACATTTAACAAATGATAGCTATATCCAGCACAGCATCTGTGATTGGAGCTATCATTTATTAAATTTACTAACATCAATATATAGAGTCAACCTGGTCTATATATTTTCTTTTTTATGAACTGGCCAAAGGGAAACCGCAATGAGATCATAGATATGAGCTGAAGGAAAGGAATCAGTGCAACAGAGGTAAATGATCTTGGGTTTAGTTAGCTCTTTGTGTAACTTACTTGTTCTTTCAAGACCCCAAAGGCCCTATTATTGTTATACTGTTGCTTGTTATTTGCTTCTACTCAATCTTAAGACTTGGTGGACATGACAAATATCCAGCTGATGATAAATAACTCCAGTGGATGGTTACTTGATACTTGCTTAGTGCTCCATTGAAAACCTGGGGGCCTTCCCTGTATTTGGAACAGCATTTCTTCATGTGATACATACTCTTTAAAAATCCAAGAACCCTACAAAAGGCTTGCTTTTGTTTTTAGAGGTAGGAAGTACATGTTGAAGTAAATTGTCCTTTAGATTGGAGAGAGTGTTCTAGTATGCCTCAGACCTTTGGTCCCACTGTTAGCTTGAGTGTTCTGAGAAGCAGACACAAGGATGGGATTAAATGTGCAAGAGACTTATTGGTGGAAATACCACGGTAGGAAAAAGGAGAAGTTACAGGAGTAGGCAACACGAGTTTTCAAATCATGATGCAGGTCTGACACCTGTGATAAGAGACTAGCATTTAAGGATGATTGAGAAGGAAGACTGTAAGACTGCAGAGCAATTCTAAGAAAATTTTAGTAAGACGTATAGAAGTTATGAACCAAAGTTACTCATTAGAGTTATCAGTACACATAAAATAGGAATGAGCCAGCATTTGTACCCCATAGTGCTCAGTTGTTGACTGAAAACAACCTGGGGGTAGCTTGGTTCTGGCATAAATATAGTGGTGAATCTAAGAAACAGCAGCTGAGGCTATTAGTCAACCATGTTCCCTGAAGCCAGTTCTCTTAAAGGAGATCTGAGTAATACATACCACAGTTGGAAGTCTCTAAAATATTTACTAACTCCCTCGAATCCCTTGAGAATTATCTCCCCTTTTTCTGGCATGCATATGTGTTACTAGGCCATTTAAAGTATTTGCCATTTTCATGCCCACTAGACCTAAATTTAACATGATATCAATTTAATGGCCCAGTGTAATAATCCATAGGACATCAAGATCATCTAGATTCCCTTGGACTATACTGTGTCATATAGGGAAATGACCAACATAGCCATGGGGCAAGATAATTAAAACGTATTTCCATTTGTTCCAAGTTGACTGCAGATTGCTTTTGATTCTCTTTCCTGATGGATATTGAAAAGAACAAATTGAGGAAATCAATGGTCACTAAAAACCAGAGACTCTGTTTATCTGTTATATTAAAGAGGCTATCTCCAGCAAAGCATCTATGATTGGGATTAACATTGGCTAAGTTTTCTGCATTATGCCACCATCTTTCCTGGTCTGTTTTTTGTTTGTTTGTTTTGTTTTTGCAGGGCCATACTAGTGAATTAAGCAGGGATATTTTGCAGATCACCATTTCCACATCCTCTAAATTTTTGAAGGTTTCATCTTCATTTCTACATGGGTTATGATATTGCTTCCAATTTACTATTTTGACTAGGGCAGTGCAGTGTCAATTACCTTCATTTGGCTTTTACACTGCTGGTCAGGAAATGAAGATGAGGGCTTTGTTGGTTCCTAAGTATATTTACCCCATTCAGGGACTAGAAAATTGGAAAAATGTTGGTTTGCAGACTCACTGAACTCACTGTGAGACAGACTTAGACAGAGTTGGTTCAAGAATCCATTTATCTCAATGCAAATGTTCTAAGAAATGATGAATATGCAACTATGTGATGACATTAAGAATTACTGATTATATATGTAGAATGGAATGATATCTTATTGTTTTGTTTGTTTGTTGTTAATTTTTTTTAATTAATAAAAAAAATAAAAAAAGAATCCATTTATCATATGGCCTCTATTCTGCCCCACTCTAATGGGGGGGGGGGGTGTCGGTGCCCTGTCACTGTTCACTGTTCAGACTCTTTATTCTTTAGCCCTGGCAAGATCAGAGTATTCCCTTTCCCCAGCAAATGTTTACCCAAATAAGGGATATAGGTCCTTTTGAGGGATAATTTGGGGAATATTTTGTATATATTTTCTGTGCAGATGCAGGATTCTTTGTTAAGAATGTCTGACCTCTCTTTCCATTGATGGATTGAGTGAGGAGTAACTAAGGTCTGGAAACTGAGTGGGGATTTGTGCTTTTTTATTGCTGCGAATGACATCAACATCTTCTGTTTGACATCTCCAAATCTTTTTTTTTTTTTTTAGATTACAGAATTCTCATTGGCTTCCTGACTTTTCACACATAGGAATATCATGTTCTCTTAACAACCTTATAGATCCCAGTGAGTCCAGGCCTTCTGTTTCCTACTTTGTTCAAACTTTCTGTGCCAGTCTGAAGCTATTATGTACCCCCAGAAAAGCCATGCCCTTTAGTCCTCATTCAATATTGCTGGGTGGAATTTCTTGTATTGTTTCCATGGAGATATGACCCACCCAATTGTGGGTGGTAACTGTTGATTAGATGATTTCCACGGAGATGTGTCTCCACCCATTCAAGGTGGGGTTGCTTACTGAAGCCTTTTAAGAGGGAACTATTTTGGAAAAAGCTTTAAAGTCAATAGAATGGACAGACCAGGGAAGCCATTGAGAAGCCTGGAGAGAAAGCTAGCAGATGGCACCATGTGCCTTTCCAGCTGAAAGAGAAACCTCAAACATCGTTGGCCTTCTTGAACCAAGGTATCTTTTCCTGGATGTCTTAGTTTGGACATTTTTATACCCTTGCCTTAATTTGAACATTTTCATGGACTTAAAACTATAAACTTGCAACTTAAAAAAATTCCCCTTTTTAAAAAGCTATTCCAGTTTTGGTATTGTGCATTATGGCAGCTTTTACAAAGCAAAACATTGCCCATTACCGTAATTATCTCTACCTTTCCTCTGACTATTAAGTGTTACCAGTTAGACTCAGCAATTCTGGAATTTTATCATCCCCAGTGACACTAGGGAAATGTGTTCAATGTCCACTCTCATTCCCTGCAGCTTAGAGGACCAGTACCACTGAACTTGTCTACCATGCCATACTTTCTTCACTTGTGCATTTCTTGTTACTTTGAGAATGGAGTGCCCTCTGGGCTCTTCCAGGGCACAACTCACCTGGTGATTTCTTTGGTTTTATATAATAAGTCATTTTAGGCATTCTTCTCTGAGTTTTTTTTTTTTTTTACCTCTTTCTCTATGTACCATGAATGCAATTCCAGTATCTATGCGTTGTTTATTACAGGCCAGTGGTTCTCAAACTTTTTGGTCTGAAGACATTTACACTCTAAAAAATCAATCCTCCAAAGAGCCTTTTCTCATGTAGATTAACTGTCAATATTTATCATATTAGAAATTAAACTGAGAAACATTAAAATATTTATTTATCGTTCAGGTAAAATTAACAAAATAATCCCATTATATATTAATAAAAGCAGTATATTTTAGTGAAAAAACATGTTTTAAAAAAAATAGCAGAACTATGTATTGTTTATGTTTTACAAGTCTCTGATACTTGACTCAATAGAAGATAACTAGATTTTCATATCTTCTTTCTTTTTTTTCACATGGTCAGGCACCAGAAATCAAACCTAGGTCTCTGGCATGGCAGGCGAGAACTCTGTCATTGGGCTTCCATTGTCCACCCTCATATCTTCTTTTACATTTGATCTGTATTAATCTGTTTAGGTTGAAGTATACATAGAAAATCAAGCTTCATGAAATATGTAATTGGAAAAAAGAGGAGTTATTGTAATAGCCTTTTCAGTTAGTTGTGAATATCTTTAATACTACACCAAAACTTGACAAATAGAAGTTTCTTAAAGGTTAATTGTGATGTGGAATCTGAAGCAGTTTCCATGAACTTTTTATCCTCTGCTATGTTAAAATCCATTCACCTCTCAGGCACTTTAAATACATCTGTTACCCATGCATGATTTTATAATATCATGTATTGACCATTTCAAAAATATTCACTCACCACATTATGCAGATCTTTTAAATGTTAGTGCATTTTATACAATATAAAAATTACATTATTTAATAAAACCAACTGATCTTATCATAATGTCTTTAAGTTTGGGGAAATGATCAAGCTCAAAACTAAATATATCAATTTTCCACAAATCTAATTTTTATTTCAAACCTTGAATTTTATCATCATCAACAAATACTGTCAGTTGTTTTCCTTAAAATGACAGGCTTGCTTTTTCATTTTTGTGAAAATGCCAAATATCTAAGCCTGAATAATCATAATTTACCTGTCATTTGTTACTTCAAGGAAAAATCTTGTATTAAATTCAGCTCTCAGCTGAAACAATTGCAGTAGTAGTGCTTTTCCTAGATCTAACTATTGCACTGGATATACAGCAAAAGTATAAATATTATACTTCCTATTTTGTCTTGCATATTAAAAAGATGTGAATTCCAGGATCAAGATTTTAAAAATTAATAAATTTAACTCCTTCACTGCGAAATTCCTTAAACTGACTTTAAAAAGGCAGTGAAGAATACTAGTACAGTTTAGTACCTCTCCTTTGATTTTTGCTAAGGTGTCACCCTTCTAACACACCATTGCTTTGGCATCATCAATACAATGTCAACCCAGCAGAATAGGCAAAAACATTTTAGTATTATGACGGAAATAGTTTTGAATGTGTGGTCTCCTTCAAAGTGTCTCAAGGATCCCTAGGAGTTTGTAGATACTTTACAAACTGTTGCTGTGTAAGCATCATTTCCAAGTTTCAAGGTTCCATTCCAGGAATGTATTAGGACTGGCTCCAGGAGTCCTTGCCAGAATGTTAAATCCTGAATCACAAGAGGATACCTCCAAATAAATAATCTCTCTCCTTTCCTCCCCATCCAAGTCCATCTTTTCAATAACTCTTCTCATATATGTTCTTCTGGTTTCTGCCAGTGCATATTAGCCAGATTCTAACAAAATTGGTCTAGAAATAACCAATGTGATGAGGCATTGATTTTTATTTTACCATACTGAATTTTATTTATTTTTTATTGAGGAGAACACACTCATTTTGTAAGTGATCACATTTTCATGGTCTCTAGGCAACAGAAGTCTGCTCTTCTCTAACAGGGAGTAGGGTTTTCTTCTGCCGGCCCAGAGGGTGCAGAGGAACCTGGGGACTCAGTTTTCAAGAATCTTCACCTGAGGTCTCATGGTCCCATTTCTTCCTTATCAGGGCCCTGTTTCAACAGAGAACCATTGCCATGCAATGAATTCAGCTTTTAACTGCTGCAATTTGTAAACTGCAATTCGTAACAATGGAATGTTAATCTTGATTTTCAGCACATTCTTCCCTCCGACTGCAGGAAATGAGAGTCTCTTTTAAGATTCAGTAAGGCCCTAGGCCATGCCTGAGGTTAATACGTGGCTGACATAAACCTGATTTTCCTTTTCTTACATTCCAAAAATAGTTAACAATACCATTCAACCTTACCATCCTTATCTCAAATATTTCAGGCATTGGTACTATGTGTAATCCAGTGTTTCCTCTTTCGCTTATGCTGTTTCTCAATCCACCAAGGTGAGACTCTTAAATATGGTGCTGTGCCATCCCAGTGTTTATCTTCATTCCACTTATTATCAGCAATGGAAACCCCTTTGCATTTGATTGGCAAGTAATCTAGCTCTAGAATATCATACTAAGAATCTTCTGCTTTCTATGGCAGTTCAGGTTCTTGCAAAAATCAAACATAAGCCATGAATTTGGGTGAAAACAATTATTTGGCAGTTGGTCCCAGGAAGCAAGACAAGCTGTAGGGAAAAAAATAGAAACAAAAGCCAATAAGCAGATTCTTATTGTTGGCAACTGGTGCTCAAGTATACTGTGAACTGTCTCTGAGACTGTGTAAAACACACCTCAGAACTGTCCCACTTGTAAGTGAAAAAGTTGGGCACTTTTCCATTCATCCCTTTCTGTTATTATTTGAAGGTCACTCCTGGGGCATTGGCTCTCTGCCTCTTTCATCCAGCCCTAGGTATGGGCCAAACCTGCTCAGCCAGGAAACCTGGCAGGAAGATGCTTGAGGTAGGAAGCCAAGTCTAGGACTCTTGTCCACTAAAGGCCTGGGTGACCTCTTGTTAGGCTAAGGGATATGGGCAAGCTCTGACAATATCTGTTATAGATCCTGTGGTAGTTAGATTCAGGTGTCAACTTGGCTAAGTGAAGGTGCCTAGTTCTATTGCTGTGGACATGAGCCAATGGCATGTGAACCTCATCAGTTGTTGATTACATCTGCAGTCAGCTAGGAGGCATGCCTGCTACAATGAATGATGTTTGATTTAATTGGTTGGTGCTTAGATGAGAGAGCACAACGTAGCACAGCCCAAGTAGCTCAGCATACCTCATCTCAGCACTCGCAGCTCAGCCCAGGCCTTTGGAGATACAGAAAAGAATAACTTCAGGAGAAGTTGTTGGAACCCAGAGGCTTGGAGAGAAGGCCAGCAGAGATCACCCAGTGCCTACGTAAGAAAGAACCTCAGTTGAAAGTTAGCTGCCTTTCCTCTGAAGAACTATATGTTAACTAAATAAATCCCCTTTTATTGAAAGCCAATCCATCTCTGGTGTGTTGCATTCTGGCAGCTAGCAAACTGGAAAAGATCCCTTCCTCATATCCACAGAAAAGACAAATTCATGAAAATTAATGGCTTGAATGTAAACAGTTATAACATTATAAAACTTTTAGATGTTAGCATAAGATCTTGTAGTAGAGCAAAATTTCTTTAAAAAAGATACACACACAAAAAAAAGATACACAAAGCACAAACCATTGCAGTAGGGAAAACTCTGAACACCACATAAGAAAGCACTGAAACCTCTGAGAGGTGGACAAGCTTTATTGCCACACTCAGAGGACTTCTGTCCAAAGACTGAGCCCCAAATATCATTTGTTTCCAGATTATATAGGCTAGCAGGCAGGGTGGGAGTTACCAAGGGAATGGACAGGGGCAGTGCTAAGCAGAACTTCCAGGGCAGGAGTTACCATGGGAACAGACAGGGGTGGTGCTAAGCAGAACTTGCAGGGGAGGAGTGACCATGGGAACAGACAGGGACAGTGCTAAGCAGAACTTCCAGGGCAGGAGTTACCATGGGAACAGACAGGGGCGGTGCTAAGCAGAACTTCCAGGGCAGGAGTTACCATGGGAACAGACAGGGGCGGTGCTAAGCAGAACTTCCAGGGCAGGAGTTACCATGGGAACAGACAGGGGCGGTGCTAAGCAGAACTTGCAGGGGAGGAGTTACCATGGGAACAGACAGGGGCAGTGCTAAGCAGAACTTGCAGGGGAGGAGTGACCATGGGAACGGATAGGGGTAGTGCTATAAGCTCTGGCTCTTAGCTGATTTATCTGGAAAGTAGCCATTTTGTCTTGCTATGCAGGTGTGCCTGGCCGTGCCTGGACGTGACTAGGAAGATGCAGCAAACATTTTGTTTCACTACCTTTTTCAGAAAGCATGTTTTATACATTCTTGAGAATACACAAATTCATAAAGTCATTTTAGTAAGGAAATGCCTCAGTAATACTGGGGCACCTCTTATGAACTGCCTCACCATAAAGGGAAAGTTTCCAGCTATATTAAAATGAAGAATTTCCATCTACTAGACAATATCATAGAGTGAATAAAAATGCTATAAACTTTGAGAACATATTTGCAACACATATAAACAACAAAAGATTAAAGACCCTATGTATCAATAAGGAAAAGACAACCCAATAGAAAAATGGGAAAAATCAATGAGCAGAACGTTTCATAGAAGAGAAAATAAATATGCTCCATATATATTTAAAATATTCAATTTTATTATTAATCCAAAGAAAGCAAAGCCACAAAATTAGCAAAATTTAAAATGTCATAATTTATCAGGTGTTGGCAAAAACGTAGAGCCACAGGAATTCTCATGGACTTTTGAAAGGTGTGTAAATTTGTCTAACTTCTTTGAAATGCAGGGAGTTCATAGTAGAGTTGAAGACATATTTCCTATGATCTTTCAATACCAAATTATTAATTTATCAATAACTATATACCTAAAGAAACTGTTGCACATTTGCACCAGGATACAGCCTTAAAAAAAAAGAAACAAGTTGATTTCAGGAACACTGTGTTTTATTCTCGTCTCAGTTATGAAATAGTTGGATCACTTTGGACAAGTCATTTAACCTTACTACCGTTAGGTATGGTAGTTTCCTCATCAATAAAATGAAAATAGTAGCCCCTAATTAATAAGCTTTTGTTATAAAGATGAAATGGGAGATGTAATGTCCCTACAAATGTGTTTTTTTGTTATTTGCACATTAAGTGTCAATAAAGTTAACGATTATTATTTTATAACAGAATCCTGGAAAGGATCATAAAAAATCGATTTTCTCCACTCCAGGATGTTGTGGGACTTATGTAATAGAGAATTAAGGATATTGTCATTTTCCTTCAAATTATGCTCTTGCTATTAAATCAACCACAGATTTGCAGAGCTTCAAATGCCATTTCAGAATTGAACCAGAATATCATTTTAATAGGCTATGAATCAGAATACCATTTTAACAGGATCCCCAGGCTATTTCTAATCAAAATGGTGTTTGAGAATCTCAGAACTAGACTCAAATCATAGTATGCAAGTCAACCTCCTCCTCTTTGAATGTAACAGATAAATGGCCAGATTCCCTAAACCATTATGTATGTAGAACAAAGAGACATTTTGAATGGTAGCAACCATTACGTAAAATGTTAAATACCTGCAATTACACTGATTAGCCAGCCCATGTGTCTAAATCTTTTTCTCAGTAACTTAATTCTTACTGGCATTTTATCTTACAAACTTTAACCGTGTAACTTATCTATACCTGCCTCACTTGAATATTTGAGAAAACATTAATTTTTACCATAGTATTGTTGAAGTAATGGATGAAAACATATTTTCATTCATTTCTTCACTCATCCAAACAAACTTTTCTTAAACAATTTTCTTATTAGAGAAGTTGTAGGTTTACAGAAAAACCATGCAGAAAATACAGTTCCCATATACCCTCCCTGTTGTTAAAAACTTGCATTAGTGTGGTACCTTTGCTACAATTCATGAAAGTGTAGCAGGCATCCCCTGTTTGTCCAAGCCACTTCCTGTTGCCACAGGCAGGCCCCCATTTACTCAGGCCATTTCCTCTTTGAAAAGTCTCCCGGGCCCAGAAGAGGTGGAAACTGCACACAGGAAGGATAAGAGAAGTCTCTGTAAAACCCCTCCCTGAGACCTCTCATATGCTTCTGTAAACTTAGCTTTGCATCCTTCCTCATCGGCATGCAGCCAATTGTCTCCCTCGAGCATTGCTAGTTACCATATTAGGAAAACCCTGTCCCAGATGAGCCATTCTGTGTACAAAATCCTGTGTGAGCTCCTGTTCAGGGCTCAGACTTCCAGCGGTGACTCTGCCGAGCCCTGTGTGCATAGACTAATAAAGCTTGCTTCCTGAAACTTTGGAGCCTCAATCTGGTTCTGTTTCACATAACATTCCTGGAGGCTTGCAGCCTCAATCCTGGTTTTGCTCTAAAAAAGAACATTTTGATAATTGTTCCATTAACGATAGTCATTGTTTACACTAAGGTTCATTGTGTAGTATAGTCCCATGTTTGTTTTTTGTTCTAGAAATACATGTGCAACCTGAAATCTCCCCTTTTCACCACATTCAAATATATAGGCACCTGTTCTGTACTGTGCTAGGGGGTGATACAAAGAATAATAAAACACTGGGGCCTGTTCTCAAGCAACTCTCCCTCTAATGGGGAATAACACGTATACTTTATGTTCCTTAAAATGAAGTAGAACCAATGCTTTGATGAAGTACTTATATGAGGGCATCAGTGAGGGGCAGCTCACCCAGACAGAGAAAAGTAGGAATTTGAAGGAAAGAGAGAAGAGTTGATGCCTGGGTTTTCTTAGCAGATGAATATAAAATATGCTCGGGAAAGAGAGAGAGCAAAAGAACATTCTTTGAAGATAGGGTGGCACAAGCAGAAATTCAGAGAGAGCAGGCTGATTTTATCAGGGTATTTCAAACAGGTGTTACTGAAGCATAATGTGCTAGACAAGGATTGGAGCAGGTGGAGGCTGGAGAGCTAAGCAGGGCATTTCAAGCCCACGTTTAGAATCTCGTAGGGTGGTATTAAAAGGTGTTTAAACAGAGAAGGGTCCAATCAGATTATCATTCCTGGTGGGACACTCTGGCCGTAGAGTAGAAGGAGGACATAAGGGAATGGAAAAATAAGACCCAAGGGAAAGAGACCAATTAAGAGGCAACAGCAAAGGAAGACGAGGGCCAGAAGTTATGAAGCTTGTTTGATGTGAGATGTCGGCGTCACAACCAGCCACCATGGCAAAGATACAAAGAATCCTCAGAGAGGCTAAACATGTCTACACACTTTCTCTACAGCCTTCTTCATGTCATATTCCACTTTTTAGAACAAATTGCAATCATTGCTTTAAATGAGCAAATTCTCAAGATATCCTCCTCCTCTATCCATCCACTTACACTGTAAAAAAACGAAACAATTAAATCCTTTATTATACAAGCATCTTGAGCAGAGATCAAATGTAATTCATCCCACATGCTGTCAGCTAATTAAAGTATTTGTATCACAGATTCCTCAGCCTTTCACACAACCTTGGAGGAGCACTGGGGTCTCATTCCAGAAGAAAAACAAATCACTCTCCATTTTCCCCTTATTTAATTTATGCCACAGTAACAGCAGCTTCAGTACAGAGCAGTTGTTTCAAGCTTCATATTTACCCTGGAAGCTAAATGCGCACCTTTAGAAAACTGCCAGCAGGTGAGAAGAAGGAAATTACATGTTAAAGAAATCTTTAAACCGGGATGAACTGGTTTCTCTTCCTCCCTCAATATCCTGATTTGCCTTAAGCATTATTCCGCTCACATGCTATTCACTCTCCTCTGTGATCTCGGCCCAGGGGGAACTGAGATACCCGAGGAAGAAGTGCAGTTTTTCCCCCAGCTTTGCAGTGTGATGAGGAAGGTTTTAGTGGCAGGCAATTGAGAAAGGCCCAAGTCTTCAATATGCAGTGTTAATTGACCTGGTTCTGGGCATGTTGAGAAACTCATAATAAGGTTCTGTGGGCCATATTTTTCTGAATAATAGCACGATTTCACCCAGAACAGGCAGGAGGTTAGAACTTGGAGAGATTCCCCTTGGATGACTCAGTCTGCTGCCAGGTAGTGATTGTCTCTGGGGGCTAACGGCCTATATTCCCATATAGAACATTGGAGCCTCCTGTGGTCAAACTTTACCGTTTTTGATTTTTAAAAACATTTGGTGAGCACTTTAGTTTGTGTAGGATGCTAAGAGAAGGATACAAATCTTTGCAGCATGTTTTTCTTTCCAGTGCTATGCTGGGAAAAATTCTTGCCAAAAGAAATAATGGAGTTAGTAAGGACTATGAAAAGCCCTAGACACTCAGTGCTGAGAGGGTGATACAGGGACTCTAGTGCAACCATCTTCTGGTGCTTGAATTCCCCTCTGCAGCAGCATGGCTGGATGCTAGTCCAGCAAGCACTCAAATGTCAGTAGGGTCCTGGAACTCTCAACTAATGAGGGATCTTTCAACCTCTCAGTTTAAAGTTCTTGCATTACTCTTATTGCATATACCATGAGAGAACAAGTCCATCTCCTTTCCCACCTTATACCTCCTTTACATATTTTAAAATAGTTATTCCTTATTGCTATGACTTTTTTACATATTTTTAAATAGTTATTCCTTATTGCTATGACTTTTCTTTTCCAGCTGAAAAATCCCCAGATTATTATTCAGTTTTTCTCTCAAATAACATGGCTTCAAAATCTCCACTCCCTTGGTCATTTTCTAATGGATTCTAAATTGTCTCTTTCCCTCTTAATAAGAGTGGGTTTTAGAACTGCATGTCAATCTCAGGTATGGCCAGACCTGAAGAAAGCAAGGCAGGACGAACTCTTCCCTCACTCTAAATCATCTACTTTTATTAATGTAGCCCAACTTTCTATTAATTATTGATTCTAGTCGGGTTTTCCATAGACCAATATCTCTAGGACGTTCCCATTACTCTTTTCATATTACTTATTTGCAGTTCTCCACACATACTTGTGATGTGGAACAGGAACAATGATTCTTCCAGTCAGGACTGAAGGAGCAGGGTAGTAAGGTAAGACAATTCTGAATACAAGCCAAGTCTTAATTCTAGTCTGAAATGCATCCCAGATTTTACTCATGTCTTATTAATTTTCAAAAGTGGAATGTGGATTAAATATGAGAAGAAAAAGAGAGTGAAGACAAGAGAGAGAGGTCATACTGCGTATAAGCAAAATGGCAGTAAAGAATAGAGAACAAATACTGGATATGGACTGTTAAAAACATAGGTGAATTCTAGCACTTATGCTATCGCTTGGGATATCCTCTGACCTTGGAAAAGATACTTAACTTCTCTGAGCTTTAATTTTTTAATTCTGAAATATGAAGCACTGTAATATTACATATAAATATAATATTATATGGTGGAACATAAATGAGATAGTATGTGAAATCACTTGCCGTATATGTTGTCTTCCCTTCACTCTTCTTCATTTCTTGTCCTTTCAGTTTCCTTCTCTTTCCTTTGTCCCTTCTTTCATTCCATCTGGAAAACTGAAGCGCAAAATACAACCAAAAATCTGGTGAAACAATGATTTGAGAGAGAGAAGATAGAAACAGGGAGCTCCTGTTGCAATAGGGACTGTGAGCCGAAAATCACTGCTCAGAGCACTTCTTCATAAACTCTGCTTTACTTTATCTAAGTGAATTCCAATAGCAAAGTAATGATACATTCACACATTTCAACCAAATACACGCCTATTTTCCCAGCAGTTAATATATTTAAACACTCTATCATATTTGTCAAGTGGAAATACTACTGCAGACTAGATATTCACCCTTCACATGCATCATTAATCAACAATGGCACTCTTCCCTCTGGTCTGGACAGGCCTCCAGTCCTCACTTCAATCTTCTAGGTAGCCATTAACAATCATTCCAAGCTGGCGATTCATCACTGTTGTTAGAAAGACTTAACTAAATACACAAGGACCTAAAGTTTTCTAAATTTGATTAAAAATATAAAGTATTACTTCTGAGAATATCAAGAAATCCCAGGCACTTGAAAATTCTACCAAGGGGCCTTAAAATCAATTTTTTAAAGCCAGTGAAAATGAGAAAAGCTTAAGACCTGCTCAGTTTTTTAAAAACATGGTAGGAATTTCTGTATAACCTAATGTAATACCCAGATGCATTCCATAATACATTAAGCAGATAATTTTAAAGTACTGGCAAAGTCCCTTGAGGATGGGAGAAAAAATATGGAACTATTAAACTTTCCCACATGGGAAATCCCTGATTCTCAAACATTAGGAACTCCAAGTTAATTGGCCAACCCCTTGATTTTGAGGCTTGCTCTCATGAAACTTATTTCTGTAATGGAGAAGCTAAGCCTATTGACAATTACGCCAAGGAGTTACTTCCAGAGAACCTCTTTTGTTGCTCAAATGTGGCCTCTCTCTTTAAGCCCAACTCTCCCTCCTACGTGGGACATGACATCCCATGTAGGTCTGTGGGATGTAGACCTACGTAGGGCTGTAGGTCTCCCTGGCAACATGGGACATGACTCCCAGAGATGAGCCTGGTTCTGGCACTGTGGTATCGACAATGCCTTCCTGACAAAAAGGAGAGAAAGAAATGTAACAACACAACTTATAAGTGGCTAAGAGATTTCAAATTGAGTTAAGAGGCTATTCTGGAAGCGAACCTTATGCAAACTTCAGCTAGATATTGCTAATTGCCATCGTCTGCCAACTAATAGTATTCCTGTAAACCCTAAAGAATACCCAGGGCTATTTCTGAGACTCTATAAAAGTTCACTCACTAAGTTTATTTTTCAGGAACCTAAAACCTCCATATGGTTCCTAGGCAAGATAAGCCCTGAAACCCAGAATTACCATTCTCTCCAAGAACATCAACCAGTTGCATCCCCCCTGCCTCATAATTTCAACACCCCTTTTCAACATAAAGAAGTTAGAATGGTCATTGCTCCAATATCCCTGAAGACTAGGAGAAGAATCAAAGGAGAAAGAGGAGTTATAACAGAGAACTTAGGATTTAACAAATGAGTATGACTGCTGAATCATTATATTGATATTTCTTTTGGTCTCCAGTGTCTTGGAGCAGCTAGAAGGAAATCCCTGAAATTGTCGAACTATAACCCAAACCATACTTTGAAATTTGTTCTATAACTATTGGTTAAGATGTACTTTGAAATTTTTCACTTTTTGTATATATGTTATGTTTCACAATAAAAATGTTGAAAAAAAAAAGCATGGGAGGTGTGCTGGTTTGAAATGATGTGTGTACCCTAGAAAAGTCATGTTTTAACCCTAATCTCATTTTGTAAGGGCAGCTATTTCTTCTAATCCCTATTCAGTATTGTATGTTTGAAACTGTAAGGAGATTATCTCCCTGGAGATGTGATTTGATCAAGAGTGGTTGTTAAATTGTATTAGGTAGAGGCGTGTCCCCACCCATTTGGGTAGGTCTTGGTTAGTTTCTGAAGTGCTATAAAAGAGATTCAGAGAGAGCAGAGAATGCTGTAGCATCACAAAGCAGAGTTCACCAGCCAGCGACCTTTGGAAATAAAGAAGGAAAATACCTCTCAGGGAGCTTCATCAAAGGAAGCCAGGAGAGAAAGCTAGCAGATGACACTGTGCTCGCCATGTGCCTTTTCAGATGAGAGAGAGAAACCTGACCATGTTCGCCATGTATCTTCTCACTTGAGAGAGAAACCCTGAACTTCATTGGCCTTCTTGAACCAAGGTATCTTTCCCTGGATGCCTTACATTGGACATTTCTATAGATTTGTTTTAATTGGGACGTTTTCTCGGTCTTAGAACTGTAAACTAGCAACTTATTAAATTCCCCTTTTTAAAGCCATTCTGTTTCTGGTGTATTACATTCTAGCAGTTAGCAAACTAGAACAGTGGGCATAAAAGAAAAAATAGAGAAATGACAGTAGGCTTCTTGTAAGTAACAAAGTGAAGCAAACAAAGAGGAGCAATGTCTTCAAATTGCTGGAAAGGAAATACTTATAATTCTATACCTAGCAAAAATATATTTTAAACAAAAAGGTGAAATAAAGCTTTTTCTTACATAAAAGAACTGAAAAAAAGTCATCATCAGCCAATATGCACTATAGGAAAAGTAAAGGAAGTCCTTCAGGAAAAAGAAAACTAATACCAGATAGGAATGTGTACCTACATGAAGAAATGTGCTTAGGAAGTTCTAAATATGTAGATAAATATAAAATATATTTTTCTTAATTTTAGACCTCTTTATTGGATAATCAACTGTTTGCAAAAATAATAATACTGCTTTGTGCTATTTATAACATATATAGAAGTGAAATACATTTAAACAATACCCCAAATTCAAATAAGAGGGAAATAGAAATATATAGTTAAATGTGGATTGGTTTAAAGTGGTGTAGTATGGCTAAAAGCTAGACCATAATGAGTTAAATTTGGATATTATAAATCTTAAAGCAACCTCTCAAAAACAAGCAAAAATAAAAAACAGCATTATAACTACTAAACTAACAAAGGCAGAAAGACCAAAAGAGGGCAGGAAAGAAACATAATGAGGAAGAAAAGATGGGGAAAAATAGTAAACAAGTTGTAAGATAGTGGATATAACACAGCTATTGCAATAATCACATTAGATAAATTATCTAAACACCTAAGTAAAAAGTAGAAATGATCAGATTGGATAAAAAAGCAAGACCCATGTTGCCTATAAGAAACTTGATTTAAATATAAAGAGAGAAATAGGTTTTAAGTAAAAAGATATGGTAGTTCAGTGGTAGAATTCTCACCTGCCATGCGCTAGGTCCAGGTTTAATTCCCAGCCCATGCACTTCCCCAAACAAACAAGCAAACAGTAAATGAACAAACAAAAGTTCAACAAATGGTGCTGCAATAATGGGATACTCACATGGAAAAAGAATGAAATGTGACCCCCGCCATACAGCATACAAAAATAAATACATAAAATAAACTGTGCTAGCACTAACTAAGATGAATTTAGTATGGCTATATTAATATCAGTCAAAATACATTTCAGAGAAAATACTATTACAGATAAAGGTGGTTATTTCATAACAATAAAGGCATAATTTCAGCAGGAAGAATGAAATTGTCTAAAATTGAGAGTGTTGATGGACTGTTAACTTTGGACATTAGACATGATGCCCAATAAATGGAGCTTGCTAAAGGGATACACTGAGAAGTAGAACAGCGAATGATGATGTACGCATATGATCAAATATTGTGCTGCTGCAAGAAAGAATGAAGTTATGAGGCATGCAACCACGTGAATGAATCTGTGGCTCATTTGGTGAGGCATAGCAGGCCAGATATAGGGGAGCAAACATTGTATGGTTTCATTTAGAAAATACTTATAAGAAAACTGAGGCCTATAACCTCCAGATGGGTGCCTGGACCAGCTAAGTCCTGCAATGCAGAGGATCCAGCCTCTCCAGAACATCAGCTAGTTCCATCCCTCTAACTCATATTACTGACAGCCCTTCCAACATGAAAAACTTAGAATGGGCATAGCCCATATACTGCTAAAGAGTAGGAGAAAGATCAAAGGTGATGGTGGAGTTATACAGAGAAGGTAGGGTTTAATAAATAAGTATGAGTGCTGAATCATTGTATTGATATTTCTTTTGGTCTTCAGTACCTTAAATCAGCTAGAAGTAAAAACCTAAGACTGTGGAATTGGAACCCATACCAAACCCTGAAATCTGTTCTACAACTAATTGTTGAGGTGTACTTTGAAATTTATTGCTTTTTTGTATATATGTTATTTTTCACAGAAAGAGAGGGGAGGGGTGTAACAGATACGATAGGATTTAACAAATGAGTATGACTGCTGAATCATTATGTTGCTATTTCTTTTGATCTCCAGTGTCTTGGAGCAGCTAGAAGAAAAAATGAAAAATCATTTTTCATTTAAAATCTGTTCTATAACTACTTGTTAAAATGTACTTGGAAACATTGCTTTTTTGTATATATATTTCACAATTTAAAAAGTTTAAAAACAAAGACATAAGAGTCTAAAATGTTAACAGATCTTGAAAATACATGAAGCAATATCCTATAAATATTGCATGGAGAAATAGGCAAGTTCTTGATTATAACACATCTTTCAACACTTAGCTCTCAGTAATTGAAAGAACAAGTAGATAGAAAATATTAAGAAGACTTGAGTAACACCACCAACCAACTTGACCTAATTGAAATTCATAGATCATTCTACCCAAATACACCAGAATAAACATTCTTCACATTATTTCTATGAATGTAGTATCTTTACCTAGATAAACATTACTCTGGGCCATAAGACGAATCTCAATAAATTTAAAATAATTAAAATAATAAAAACTATATTATCTGGCTCCAATAGAATTAAATTAGAAATCAATATCAAAATATCTAGAAAATCCACACTATTTGGAAACTAAATAACACACTTTAAATATTCTATCAAAGAGGAAGTCAAAAGGCAAATTAGAAAGTATTTTGAACTGAATGAAAATGAAAGTGTATAACAAATTTTGAACAAGATAGCTAAAGCATAACAGAAAATGTATAGCAATAAATGCCTACAGAAAAAAGAAATGTCTCAAATCAAAAACTTCAGCTTCCATGCTCACTTCACCAGCACATATACTAAAATTGGAATGATACAGAGAAGATTAACATGGCCCCTGCACAAGGATGACACACAAATTCATGAAGCATTCCATATTTAAAACAAACAAACAAACAAAAACTTCAGCTTCCATCTTAAGAAACTACAAGAGTTAAATTCAAAACAGTCAGAAGAAGTGAAATAATAGAGATAAGGTTAAAAATCAATGAACTAGAAAACAGCATGAAAAAAATCAATAAAATCTCAGTTTCTGGTAAGTTCAATTAAACAATTAGCATCTAGCCAGACATATCAGAGGAAAACAAGGAAAGAAGGTACAGATTACCAATATCAGAAATAAGAGAAGTGGTATCGGTAAATATTCTACAGATAATAAAAGATAATAAGGAATATAATGAACTTCATGGTAATAAATTCAACAACTTTCATTAAATGGACAAATTCATTGAAAGACACAAACTCCCTAAGCTTATTCAAGAAGTAGATTACCTGGATAGTCCTCTATGTATGAAAATAATTGAATTTGTAGTTCAAAACCCACCCACAAAAAAATTGCAGGTCCAGATAGCATAACTGGTGAATTCTACCAAGGATTTCAGGAAATAATACTAATTCTATTCAAATTTATTCAGAAAATTGAAGAGGGGTCAATATTTCACAACTATGTCTATAAAAACCAACATTACTATGATATCAAAACCAGAGGAAGATATTACAAGACAAGGAAACTACAAACCATATAGCAATTGTCAAAAATCAACAATTTTAACAAATCCAATTATGCAATGATAAAAAAGATATCAGTATCAACTGGGTTTATTTGAAAAAAAATGCAAGGTTATTCTAACACTCAAAAATAAATCAATGGGAATTTTGGAATCACCTCCAAAATGTAAAGAGCTTGGAAGACATTACTATCGTCCTCTCAACAAGAAAAAGAGCTGAAGAAATCGAAAATCAATGACTTTTTTCTTGGACCCATCAGAGAATTGTGATTGCAGGGAAGACAGTTCCCTGAAAATCGGAAAGACAGGTGAAAACAGAAAATCGCAGATGAAATCAGTAACTGGATCAGAAGCTTCTGGAGCTATCAACTGGTAGGAATACTTAAATGGTAACTCTGCTAGAGGCAGAGCAGGTATGACATGAGAAGGAGAATTTTTCTTTTAATTTCTCCTGAGATTCCTTATTTGAATTTGTTTGTAATGTGTTTATACTCCAAATATTTTGGGATTTTCTAGCTTTCTCTTATTCTAGTTTAACTCCATTGTGGTCTGAGAATGTACTTTGTATAATTTCTACTATTTTAAATTTGTTAAGGTAAGTTTTATGACCCAGAATTTGTTCTTGGTAAATATTCTACGTGAACTTGAGAAGAAAGCGTATTCTGCTATTGTTGGATGAAGAAGTCTGTAAATGTCAATTAGACCCAGTTGATTGATGATGGTGTTATTTAGGTCAACTATATCCTTACTGACTTTCTGACTGCTGAGGTCACCCTTTGGAGAGCATTCACATGGAGCACAAATATCTCATGCTTTTCACCTCTTCAGAAAGGTATACCCGCATACCTCTCTTCCAGATCTCCTTGTCATCAATTTACCAGTCATGTTCCTTCCAAGACCCTGACTAGCCAGCTAAACCATTAGCCAGAGTCCATGAATTGGTACACAAATGCATCCCTGGTCATTGTTCTTTGCAAGAAAAATGGACAACCAAGTGCACTGCTCAACATTCCCCAATGGGAAGATTTCCCTTAACCATTGTCCTTCAGGGATGTCCCAGAATGGAGCTGTGGTACAGCAGCAGTCCACTTTAAGGTGGTGCCTGAAACCAGGCCCAGGTGTTCTCAGTCAGCTGATTGTAGGGAACTCTCCAAGAGGCCATATATGTGAACTGGGAGAGAGAAGGTAATATGGCAGGAGTGGGGGCCATGGGCATTTGGGTCACTTCCTCATGTAACTTATTTGTGCCTTCAAGCCTGCTCAAGACTGATCTCATATGTACCACTTTCATTTGATGATGGAATGCTGCAGTGCACATACACTTTTATGGCTTGCAGGTCAAGCAATGCCCAGATCATGATGCGCAGCTCAGGTCTCATGGTAACTAAGTGCTCCATGGTTAAGTATTCAGTCTCTACTAAGGCCTACTAGCAGGCCAAAAGCTGTTTCTCAAAAGGAGAGTAGTAATTTTCGGAGGCTAGTAGAGCTTTGCTACAAAACCCTGATGAGCTGTGCTGTGATTCTCCTATAGAGACCTGCCAAAGGCTCTAAACAGCAGCTCTATTTGCCTCTGACACTTCAAGCACCATTGGATCTGATGAGTCATAAAACTAAAATGGTAGAGCAGCTTTCACAGCAGTCTGGACCTGATGCAGAGCCTTCTCTTGTTCCAGTACCCACTTAAACTAGCAGTTTTTAAAGTCACTTTGTAAATAGGCCTGAGAAGCACATCCAAATAAAAAATATGTTGTCTCCAAAATCCAGAGGGACCATGTAGCCATTTGTGCTTCATTTTTGCTTGTAGGTAAGGCCAGATGTGGCAGGTTGTCCTTCATATTAAAAAGGCTGTCTCAGTATGCCCCACACCACTGGGATGCCTAGACATTTCACTGAGGTAGAATACTAATATTTTGCTGGATTTTTCTCCCAACCTCAGACATATAATGTGTTACCAATAAGTCTAGAATAGTTGCTACTTCTTGCTTACCAAGACTAATCAGCATAATGCCATCAATCTAATGGACCAGGGTGAAGTCCTGTGGAAGGGAAAGCCAATCAAGCTCCCGCAGACTATATGATGACATAGAGCTGGAGAACTGATATACCACTGAGGTGGGACAGTGAAGGTATATTGCTGGCCTTGTTAGCTGAAAGCAAACTGTTTCCTGTGGTCTGTACTAACAGGTATTAAGAACAAAAAAAATTTACCAGATCAATAGCAGCATACAAGGTACCAGGGAATGTATAAATTTGCTCATGCAATGATACCATATCTGGTACAGTAGCTGTGATTGGACTCACCACGTGGTTAAGTTTATGATAGTCTTTCTGTACAGGCCAAATGGGTGAGTTACACGAAGATGTGATGGAAATCACCACCCATGCATTCTTCAAGTCCTGAGTGGTGGCACTAATCTCTGCAATCCATCCAGGAATAGGGTCTTGCTTTTGGCTTACTATTTTGCTAGGTAGAGGCAGTTCTAGTGGCTTCCACTTGACTTTTTCTACCACAGTAATCTTTATTCCACAGTCAGGGAACCGTTGTGGGGATTCTGCTAGTTGCTGAGTATGTCTGTTCCAATTATGAATAAAAAAGCCAGGGAAAGAACCACGGAATGCCTTTAGAGACTCACTGTACTCACCGAGATAGACTCACTGATCACCTGTGCTCCATAAGCCCCTACTCTGTCTGGTAGACCACAGTGACATTTTGGGTCTCCTAAAATTAGTGTCAGTTCAGAGCTAGTATCCAGGAATCCATGAAATGTCTGGTCATTTCCCTTTCCCCAATGCACAAACCCCTGCTAAAATGCAATAGGGGAAGCTAGGAGAAAAATTAACAGTATACATTTTTGGCAGTGTAGCAGGCTTCTTCCTTAAGGGGATCCAGCCTTCCCTTCATCCAAGGTATTTTGAGTCTATAAACCATCTCAGTTCTGAGTATTGATTGAGGCGCTATGACTCTCTGATTATTTTATTCGTATTATACTTGTATTCACTTGACCTCGGACTCTTCTGCTTATATAGACCAACTAAGAAATTGATGAACTGTCCTTAGTCCACTGATAATAGTCCACTGATTTCTGCTTTGACTGTGCTGTCCATTATGGTAGCCATGCCCACCTCATCTTTCGTAATTTTGTGCCACTATTTGGCTCCTGCCAACCCAGGATCTAATCATCCATATTACAGTAATGTATCCCTGTTTAGTGGCAATAGTTCTCAGAGTAGTATCTGACCTACAGAGAAGAGGGATCACAGAGCTCTTCCAGGGTTCTGCAGCTCCCCTCACAAATTGATTCCTCATATTGATGGTGAAATTCATGTCCTCTGGACATTCCCAGGGTGAGTGAACAGATCTTACATGCTAAAGCCACTCTAACATTCCAATCTCCCTAAGCTTTGGGATATTTTCTTTTATATTCTACCAAGATGGTTCTGAGATTTCAACTTTATTTAGCATAGGCCATCTTTGGTACCATGTTTAAGCCAACCAACCAAACAAATTGTTAGAGTCCTTTGTAACTTCTCAAGCTATATCAACAAATCTAGATTTTCTGCAGAATGGGCCCATATCAATAAATTTAGCCTGAACCAGCTTTATGTCCCTTCCACCATTGTCACACATCCTTAAAATCTATTCTCATACATATTCCCATGACTTCTGTCTATAAATTGAAAAAATTATACAATTTATTTGGAGTATGATGCACCTATTCATGGATCACGTTATACCTCACCTTTCAGGATCAGTTGGGACTTCAGTCTAGTTATAGATCTGGAAGCAAGAATAGTGATGGGTCCTGAGAAGACTTAGCAGTGTCTTGCAAGTCAACTACCTCAAGGGAGTCCATAACAGTTTCAACTGGCAATGCAGGGTTAATCTCCTCAGACAGAGATGGAAGCATTCTGCTTCTTCAGAGGGGCAATTACAAGTTCATCAGCGAAGATGAATCAACAGAATTTAGGGGTTCAGTGCCCCCAGTGTCATCATGATCAGCCCATGTTTACTATTCCAGTTTTCAGGATCTCATTCCTTCCTAATCAATGCCTTCACTTTAACAGCAGATACCCTGCAAGGTTGGGAATTCAATTTGTTTAGTAATTCAGCCACACACACAATGAGACTCTGTGTCTGATTTTCAGAAATCTCAACTCTTTAGCCACAAGAAATAAGAATTTCTTTCACAGCACACATAGAAACTTTCATGTCATTTATATGGTGCTTGATGTGGAAATTTGAAGTTTATCCATTTCTTTAACTAGCATATTCAGGAATAAGCTAAGGTGTCAAATATATTGCCTTTTCTTTTATAGGCATTTTAATAGGTGTATCCAGTGATGATATTTTTGCCATGGACTATCAGTGCCTGCTTTGTCAGTGGAAATAGTCATTAGTACTTTTATATCTAATCAGATTAAAGAAAAAATTCCTCAAACCACAGGAACAATCTAGAAACCTCAGCATTAAGATTCTTTCTTAAGAATGTTTCTTGGTACTCAGAAACAGAACTGATGGTATATGTGGATAGACATTGTTATTCATATTTATTTATTTAAGAGATCTATTTGAAGGAATTGGCTCACATGACTGTAAAGGTTGAAAGATGGAAGTCCATGGGGTAATCAGCAAGCTAGAAACTTCAAGAAAGGTTATTCTGAAGACTGGTGAGTCTGGACTGCTAGGGCAGGCTGCAAGCTGGATGTTACAATAGAGATGTGGCTAAAGTTGAAACCAAATTCTCAGGAGAAGTTGGTTGATGGAAGCTGAGGAAAAATTTTTTTTCACCCCTGAAATTCTCAGTTCTGGCTTTTAAGACTCCCAACTATTAAATGAGGAGACTCCTCACATTTCTGAGGGCAACCTTCTTTGTTGATTGTAAATGCAATGAGCCATAGATTCAATCAACAGATTATAGATGTAAATCCATCTACAAAATACCCTCACGAGGGGGCCAAGATGGCGGCTTAGTAAGATGCGCGCGTTTTAGTTCGTCCTCCAGGGCAGCTACTAAATAGCCAGAAACAGTACAGAACAGCTCCCGGAGCCACGACAGAGACCAGACACACAGTGTACCCCAGTCTGGACCAGCTGGACCGGCTGCGAGTCTCCACAACAGTGGGTTCCCCGAGCCATGCGTACTTCCCCAAGCCGCAGCGGCCGGTGGCCAGCACCCCTCCCCAACAGGCGGCTTCCCGGACTGGCTGTGAGTCTCCAGACCGGCTGTGAGTCTCGGACCAGCGAGTTTCCCAAGCTGCGGCGGCCGGCAGCCGGCGCCCCTCCCCCACAGGCAGCTTCCCAGACTGGCTGCGAGTCTCCAGACCGGCTGTGAGTCTCCAGACTGGCTGCGAGTCTCGGAACAGCGAGTTCCCCAAGCCATGGCGGCCGGCAGCCGGCGCCTCTCCCCCACAGGCAGCTTCCCTGTCCGGCTGCGAGTCTCAGACCAGCGAGTTCCCCAAGCTGCGGCAGCTGGCAACTGGTGCTCCTCCCCCACAGGCAGCTTCCCAGAGGGAAAGGAAAGAGTCCAACAGTAGCAGGGACTGAGTCCAACCAAATACCAATAGTGGCATTAACAAACAAATTCTGGCTACTAAAAATAGGCCCCCAGCTCAGGCAAAACTGATCAAGGCAGAAGTCGCCTATTGGGCTAACTGAAAAAGAGGAAAGGGGATGAAACGGAGCCTTCTATGGCTGTTTCTATGGAGGCTTGGTTGCATCTGGACTCAGCGCCAGGATTACACAGGCTGCAACTGCCACAAACGCAGAAACAGGCTGCTTTCAGGGCTATCTACCACCTGAACCTTCCCCATGGGAGGTGTGAAACACAACTCAGGTGGAATCCCTCTCTGAGGAATTCAGATCCCAGGGCTTCACAATTTGAAGCGATTAAAACCAGCCTACAAGCTTTCCTCTGTCTCCACCATGCCCCCAGCAGGGAGAGCCTTCCAAAGTTAAAGGAGCCACAACATCTTTTGCTGGAGGGACCCACAGACAGACAAGCGCCACATACTGGGCAGGATAAGAAAAACAGAGCCCAGAGACTTCAAAGGAAAGTCTTTCAACCTGCTGGGTCTCACACTCAGGGAAAACTGACGCAGGTGATTCCTTCCCCCCGAAAGGAGACCAGCTTAGTCTGGGAAAACGCATCTGGAGTCTGTAATACCTATGTAGACCCTCCTAAGGGAAGGGAGGGAAAAGGCACCTTACAAGCAGGACAAGAAACAAGAAAATAAGAACTGAAAATTTACCCTCTGTTAAACAAAACTTAAGTTAGAGGCCCAGAAAAAGCTGAACTGAAGGTCAATGAACAGATAGACAACAAACTCATCTAGCAAGAAAACCCTAGGTAAGATAAGTGAAAGCAATCTCCAGAATAAACTAATTAAGGTAATTAAATGTCCAGACACCAGCAAAAAATAACAAATTACACCAGGAAAATTGAAGATATGGCCCAGTCAAAGGAACAAACCAATAGTTCAAATGAGATACAGGAGCTGAGACAACTAATTCTGAATATATGAACAGAAATGGAAAACCTCTTCAAAAACCAAATCAACAAATTGAGGGAGGACATGAAGAAGACATGGGCTGAACAAAAAGAAGAAATGGAAAGTCTGAAAAAACAAATCATAGAACTTATGGGAATGAAAGATACAGTAGAAGAGATGAAAAAACAATGGAAACCTACAATGGTAGATTTCAAGAGACAGAGGTTAGAATTAGTGAACTGGAGGATGGAACATCTGAAATCCAAAAAGAAACAGAAACTATAGGGAAAATAATGGAGACATTTGAGCAGGGGCTCAGGGAATTGAATGATAATATGAAGCACACAAATATACGTGTGTGGGTGTCCCAGAAGGAAAAAACGAAGGGCAAAGGAGGAGAAAAACTAATGGAAGAAATTATCACTGAAAATTTCCCAACTCTGATGAAAGACCTAAAATTACAGATCCAAGAAGTGCAGCGCACCCCAAAGAGAATAGATCCAAATAGGCATTCTCCAAGACACTTACTAGTTAAAATGTCAGAGGTCAAAGAGAAAGAGAGGATCTTGAAAGCAGCAAGAGAAAAACAATCCATCACATACAAGGGAAACCCAATAAGACTATGTGTAGATTTCTCAGCAGAAACCACGGAGGCAAGAAGAGAGTGGGATGATATATTTAAATTACTAAAAGAGAAAAACTGCCAACCAAGAATTCTAAATCCAGCAAAATTGTCCTTCAAAAATGAGTGAGGAATTAAAATATTTTCAGACAAAAAGTCACTGAGAAATTTGTGATCAAGAGACCAGCTCTGCAAGAAATACTAAAGGGAGCACTAGAGACAGATATGAAAAGACAGAAGAGAGAGGTGTGGAGAAGAGTGTAGAAAGAAGGAAAATTAGATATGATATATATAATACAAAAGGCAAAATGGCAGAGGAAAGTATTACCCAAACAGTAATAACACTAAATGTTAATGGACTGAACTTCACAATCAAAAGACATAGACTGGCAGAATGGATTAAAAAACAGGATCCTTCTATATGCTGTCTACAGGAAACACATCTTAGACCCAAAGATAAACATAGGTTGAAAGTGAAAGGTTGGGAAAAGATATTTCATGCAAATAACAACCAGAAAAGAGCAGGAGTAGCTATACTAATATCCAACAAATTAGACTTCAAATGCAAAACAGTTAAAAGAGACAAAGAAGGATACTATCTACTAATAAAAGGAACAATTCAACAAGAAGACATAACAATCATAAATATTTATGCACTGAACCAGAATGCCCCAAAATACATGAGGAATACACTGCAAACACTGAAAAGGGAAATAGACACATCTACCATAATAGTTGGAGACTTCAATTCCACACTCTCATCAATGGACAGAACATCTAGACAGAGGATCAATAAAGAAAGAGAGAATTTGAATATTACAATAAATGAGCTAGACTTAACAGATATTTATAGGACATTACACCCCACAACAGCAGGATACACCTTTTTCTCACGTGCTTATGGATCATTCTCAAAGATAGACCATATACTGGGTCACAAAGCAAGTCTCAAAAAATTTAAAAAGATTGAAACCATACACAACACTTTCTCAGATCATAAAGGAATGAAGTTGGAAATCAATAATAGGCAGAGTACCAGAAAATTCACAAATATGTGGAGGCTCAACAACACACTATTAAATAACCAGTGGGACAAGGAAGAAATTACAAGAGAAATCAGTAAATATCTCAAGGCGAATGAAAATGAAAATACAACATATCAAAACCTATGGGACGCAGCAAAGGCAGTGCTAAGGGGGAAATTTATTGCCCTAAATACCTATATCAAAAAAGAAGAAAGGGCAAAAATTCGGGAATTAACTGTCCACTTGGAAGAACTGGAGAAAGAACAGCAAACTAACTGCAAAGCACACAAAAGGAAAGAAATAACAAAGATTAGAGCAGAAATAAATGAAATTGAGAACATGAACACAATAGAGAAAATCAATAAGACCAGAAGCTGTTTCTATGAGAAAATCAGTAAGATATATGGGCCCTTAGCAAGATTGACAAAAAGAAGAAGAGAGAGGACGCAAATAAATAAGATCAGAAATGGAAGAGGAGACATAACCACTGACCTCACAGAAATAAAGGAGGTAATAACAGGATACTATGAACAACTTTATGCTAATAAATACAACAATGTAGATGAAATGGACAAGTTCCTAGAAAGGCATGAACGACCAACTTTGACTCAAGAAGAAATAGATGACCTCAACAAACCAATCACAAGTAAAGAAATTGAATCAGTCATTCAAAAGCTTCCCAAAAAGAAAAGTCCAGGACGAGACGGCTTCACATGTGAATTCTACCAAACATTCCAGAAAGAATTAGTATCAACCCTGCTCAAACTCTTCAAAAAAATTGAAGTGGAGGGAAAGCTACCTAATTCATTCTATGAAACCAACATCACCCTCATAGCAAAAACCAGGCAAAGATATTACAAAAAAAGAAAACTACAGACCAATCTCTCTAATGAATATAGATGCAAAAATCCTCAACAAAATTCTAGCAAATTGAATCCAGCAACACATTAAAAGAATTATACATCATGACCAAGTAGGATTCATCCCAGGTATGCAAGGATGGTTCAACATAAGAAAATCAATTAATGTAATATACCATATCAATAAATCAAAGCAGAAAAATCACATGATCATCTCAATTGATGCAGAGAGGCATTTGACAAGATTCAACATCCTTTCCTGTTGAAAACACTTCAAAGGATAGGAATACAAGGGAACCTCCTTAAAATGATAGAGGGAATATATGAAAAACCCATCCTCAATATCATCCTCAATGGGGAAAAATTGAAAACTTTCCCCCTAAGATCAGGGACAAGAAAGGATGTCCACTATCACCACTGTTATTCAGCATCATGTTGGAAGTTCTAGCCAGAGGAATTAGACAAGAAAAAGAAATACAAGGCATCAAAATTGGAAAAGAAGAAGTAAAACTATTACTGTTTGCAGATGATATGATACCATATGTAGAAAACCCTGAAAAATCCATAGCAAAACTACTAGAGCTAATAAATGAGTACAGCAAAGTAGCAGGTTACAAGATCAACATTCAAAAATCTGTAGTGTTTCTATACACTAGCAATGAACAAGCTGAGGGGGAAATCAAGAAATGAATTCCATTTACAATTGCAACTAAAAGAATAAAATACTTAGGAATAAATTTAACTAAAGAGACAAAAGACCTATATAAAGAAAACTGCAAGAAACTGTTAAAAGAAATCACAGAAGACCTAAATAGATGAAAGGGCATACCATGTTCATGGATTGGAAGACTTAATATAGTTAAGATGTCAATTCTACCTAAATTGATTTACAGATTCAACGCAATACCAATCAAAATCCCAACAACTTATTTTTCAGAAATAGAAAAACCAATAAGCAAATTTATCTGGAAAGGCAGAGTGCCCTGAATTGCTAAAAGTATCTTGAGGGAAAAAAACGAAGCTGGAGGTCTCACGCTGCCTGACTTTAAGGCATATTATGAAGCCCCAGTGGTCAAAACAGCATGGTACTGGCGTAAAGATAGATATATTGACCAATGGAATCGAATAGAGTGCTCAGATATAGACCCTCTCATCTATGGACATTTGATCTTTGATAAGGCAGTCAAGCCAACTCACCTGGCACAGAACAGTCTCTTCAATAAATGGTGCCTAGGGAACTGGATATCCATATCCAAAAGAATGAAAGAGGACCCATATCTCACACCCTATACAAAAGTTAACTCAAAATGGATCAAAGATCTAAACATTAGGTCTAAGACCATAAAACAGTTAGAGGAAAATGTAGGGAGATATCTTATGAATCTTATAATTGGAGGCGGTTTTATGGACCTTATACCTAAAGCAAGAGCACTGAAGAAAGAAAGAAATAAATGGGATCTCCTCAAAATTAAACACTTTTGTGCATCAAAGATCTTCATCAAGAAAGTAGAAAGACAGCCTACACAATGGGAGACAATATTTGGAAATGACATATCAGATAAAGGTCTAGTATCCAGAATTTATAAAGAGATTGTTCAACTCAACAACAAAAAGATAGCCAATCCAATTACAAAATGGGAAAAAGACTTGAACAGACACCTCTCAGAAGAGGAAATACAAATGGCCAAAAGGCACATGAAGAGATGCTCAATGTCCCTGGCCATTAGAGAAATGCAAATCAAAACCACAATGAGATATCATCTCACACCCACCAGAATGGCCATTATCAACAAAACAGAAAATGACAAGTGCTGGAGAGGATGCGGAGAAAGAGGCACACTTATCCACTGTTGGTGGGAATGTCAAATGATGCAACCATTGTGGAAGGCAGTTTGGCGGTTCCTCAAAAAGCTGAATATAGAATTGCCATATGACCCAGCAATACCATTGCTAGGTATCTACTCAGAGGACTTAAGGGCAAAGACACAAACAGACATTTGCACACCAATGTTTATAGCAGCATTATTTACAATTGCAAAGAGATGGAAACAGCCAAAATGTCCATCAACAGACAAGTGGCTAAACAAACTGTGGTATATACATACTATGGAATATTATGCAGCTTTAAGACAGAATAAGCTTATGAAGCGTGTAATAACATGGATGGACCTAGAGAACATTATGCTGAGTGAGACTAGCCAAAAACTAAAGGACAAATACTGTATGGTCTCACTGATATGAGCCGACATTAGTGAATAAACTTGGAATATGTCATTGGTAACAGAGGCCATCAGGAGATTGAAATAGGGTAAGATAATGGGTAATTGGAGCTGAAGGGATACAGACTGTGCAACAGGACTGGATACAAAAACTAAGAAATGGACAGCACAATACTACTTAATTGTAATGTAATTGTTAAAACATTGAATGAAGCTGCATATGAGGTATAGTTTTTTTTTCTCTCTCTATTATCGTTTTATTTCTTTTTCTGTTGTCTTTTTATTTCTTTTTCTAAATCGATGCAGATGTACTAAGAAATGATGAATATGCAACTATGTGATGATATTAGGACTTACTGATTGTATATGTAGAATGGAATGATTTCTAAATGTTTTGTTAGTTAATTTTTTTAATTAATAATAAAAAAATACCCTCACGATAACAATTAGACCAATGTTTGCTTGACCAAATAACTGGATTCTATCACTTAGCCAAGTTATTACATGAAATCAACCATACACACTCCTATATGCCTAGGTATCTATTCCAAAGAATTGAAAATAGATGCTCAAACAAAAATATGTGCAGGATTGTTAATAGTGGCATTATTCACAACAATCAAATGATGTAGACAACACAAATGCCCACCAGTGGGTGAATGGATAGACAAATTGTGATATATACATACAAGGGAATATTATTCAGCCATAAAAAAGAATGCATTAATGATGCATGCTACAATATGGATGATTCTCCAAAACATCATAAGTGAAAGAAGCCAGAAACAGAGGGTTACACATTTAATGACTCTCTTTATATCAGATATCCAGAATATATAAATCCATACAGCCAAACTCATATTGCTGGTTGCCCTCAGCTGAAGGCAAGAAGAATAGGGCGAAACTGTTTAATGTGTAAGAGGTTTTACCTGTGAATGAAGGGAATATGTTGAACTAGATAGAGGTTGTGGTTTCACAACATTGTGAATGTACTAAATGTTACTGAATTGATCACTAAAAGTGATTAATTTTAAATGAATTTTACCTCAATATATCATTAGAAAGAAGAAAAAAATCCCAGCAAACTTATTTGTGGATGTTGACAAATTTATTTTCATGTTTATATGAAAATGCAAAACACAGAATACCCAACACAATAATGAAAACTGAAGAATAAAGTTAGAGGGCTGTCACTAGCAGACTACAAGACTTACTATCTAGCAACAGTAATCAAGACAAGATGATATTGGTGAAAAAAAATGTATAGATCAGTAGAGCAAATAAAGAGGCTAGAAATAAAGCCCCACAAATATAGTCAAATGATCTTTGCCAAAAGAACAAAAGCAG
The DNA here is from genome assembly GCF_023851605.1 of Tamandua tetradactyla. Lineage (NCBI taxonomy): Eukaryota > Metazoa > Chordata > Mammalia > Pilosa > Myrmecophagidae > Tamandua > Tamandua tetradactyla. The sequence continues at coordinate 60,421,258 of NC_135340.1, forward strand.
TTTAATAGAGTAAGGATATTTTCTTCCACAAAAAGTGCCAGAACAATTGAACATTCATATGAAAACAAAATTTATATAGACACTTTCAAAAAATTGTACTCAAAATTAACTCAAAATGGATCATAGACCTAAAAATGAAATGCAATACTATATTTCTAGAAGAAAACACTAAAGATGATTTATGTGAACCTGGGTTTGACAATTGAGTTTTTAGATAACAACACCAAAAGCTTGATCCATAAAAGACTTTCTTCTGTCCTCCCTCCCTCCCTCCTTCCTCCTTCCTTTGTTTGTTTGTTTCTTTCTTTCTTTCTCTTTCCTTTCTCTCTCTCTCTCTTTCTTTCTTCCTCTCTTCCTTCCTCCCTTCCTCCTTTCCTCCTTCCCTTCTTCTCTCCCTCTCTCCCCACTTCCTCCCTTTCTCTCTCTCTTCCCTCTGTGTCTGTCTTCCTCCCTTGCTTTCTCTTCCCTCCCTTGCTCAGGAATGACCATGTCCCTGTTTCTGCAGGGTAGCTGAGGCAGATGGGCCAGGCAGCCCACAGATCGGCAGTGATAAGAAAAGCCTTCTCTGCAATGTCAGCAGAGCTTGGGTGGAAACTTTTCGCAGTGTCCTGACAGAAAAGCATGAAGCTCTGCTTGGACCCAGGTGAGCCACAAGTCAGACAGCTACAGGCATCTTTCGAGTGTGAAGTCAGAGTGCACTGAGGTCAGTTTGTCTAGTGGCTACTCCTGATTCTAGGACCACCCTGAAGAGTAACTGGGAAGAAAATAGACTTTATTAAAATTAAAAATTTCTACTCTTAAAAGACAGGGTTAACATAATAAAAAATATGCCACAATCCTGGAGAAAATATTTGTAAACAATATATCTGATAAAGATTTGAACTCAGAATATGTAAAGAGCTCTTAAAACTCAATAATAAGAAAGCTGACAACCCAATTAAAAAAATGAGCAAGACATCTAAAGAGACCTCACACCAAAGAAGACATACAGATGGAAAAGAAGCACATGAAAAGATGCTCAACAACATTCTTCACTACGGAATCACAAATTAATGGCTAAAATCCCCCAAACAGAAAATACCAAATCCTGATGAGGATATAAAGCAATAGGAACTCTCCTTCATTATTAATGGGAATGCAAAATGGTATAACTACTTTAGAAGACAGTTTGGCAGTGTTTTACAAAGCGACGCAGAGCTTTACTTTTCAATTCAGCAATCATGCTCTTAGGTATTTGTCCAATTCATCTGAAAACTTAGCTTCATTGGAAAAAAAAAACCGAAGGAAAGAGGGAAGGAGGAAGGAAGAGTTGTTTATAGCAGCTTTATTCATAATTGTTCAAAACTAGAAGCAACCCGGATGTTCTTCAATAGGAAAAGGGATAAGGAAACTGGTACATTCATGCAAAGTAATATTATTCAGTGATAAAAAGAAATTGGCTATCAGGCTACAGAAAGACATGGAAGAATCTTACATGCATATTGTTAAGTCAAAGAAGCCAGTCTAAAAAGGCTAATTATTGTGTGATCCCAATTATATGACATTTGTGAAGAACCAAACTATAGAGATAATCAAATGATTGGGTAGTCGGGGGAAGGGGGGACAGATGAATAGGTGAAGCACAGGCTTTTACAGGGCAGTGAAATTATTCTGCAGGATACTGTAATGGTGGATACAAGACATTATGCATTTTTCAAATCCCATATAATTTTATAGCACAAAGAATGAAGCTTAAATTATGCAATTTAAAAAAATTTCAGAAGTTAGGGGACTCCAGGAAGGATTGCAGATTGTGATACAAGAATCTGTTTTACAAATGTTTAAAAGTAGCTAACTGAGATGAGTAGTTGGGAAAGGTGCTGACCTAAATAACTTTGGAAGTTAGTGGAGTTTGTAAGATTGAATGCATGGGAACTACACACAAAAACAGTTTTCCTTATAAAGGTGTTTTCCATGGGAATGTGAGCTAACAATTCTGATATTGCTATGCATGTATCTTGGAATTGAACAGTTAGGTGAATGAGTGGTGGATGATGGAAACCTGGTTTCTCACTATTCAGGGTAGGAGTTTACAGAAGAATAAGAAGAGGCATCTAAAATAATCCCTGTGGTAATGAATTAGAGTTGGAGACATTAGCATGAATGTATATTTAGCTTAATACAGGTACAGATGGCTACATAAAGGAATATCTATAGATATTTACTTATTTACAGGTTACTGTACATAAATATAATCTTTTCTCTGCCTGCTGAGAAGGGATAAAAGAAATGAGCAAACCATTGGCAATAAGCTGGTTATCCATCATCTATATCTTTGTTTCCAGTGCCATTTTTCAAGAAAAAGAAGCAGGGCTCCTTGGAGAAATGGCTGATTCTAAGACTGTGACATGAAATACACAAGGTGGTCCTGGAGACTCTGGTGGTGTCAGAAAGTAAATATACACATGTGCACATGCCCCCCCCCCCCCAATAATGGGGGTATGCCAAAGGAGGGCAGGAGCCAACCAAAAGATCTTCAAATGGCCAAAACTAGGTGGAACAATTTGAGCTATAAAATAAATATAGTAATATTGCATTATAGCCAGAAGTGTAAAATGAACATCCATGAGTCCATACAAACCTAACTAAGTGATTTAAAAAGTTAATAAGTGGAGGAAAAGAGACAATTGCCATGCAAAATAATTCTAAATAATTTATATAGTTACTCTGTACCTAAGGAGAGATATCATAGATCCCTACCTTTTTAGGGTTAGCTGAGCATAGTGACTTTCTTCCAAAGAGTACAGTATAAAAGCAGTGGGGGAGAGTAACTTTACAGAGGATAAATTTTACAATAATAGTTCAGCCAGGTGATCAAGGTCAACAACAGTCACATACCATGTTGATAGTCTCTATCTTTGATGTAACATGGTGAAATGACACTTTACTTCTCTGGTATTCCTCCCCAAATCACATATATCCAATCTTATAATGAGAAAAGTATCTGAAAATTCCAATAGGGGGAGTCCCACAAAATACCTTATCAGTTTTCATCAAAACTGTAAGGTCATCAAAATAAGGAAAGTCTGAGAATCTGCCACTTTAGAGAGAAGCCTAAAGAGGTAAGACGACTAAATGTATTATGGTAGCCTGGATGGGATCCTGGAACAGAAAAAAAGGCATTAGGTAAAATTGAAGGAAATCTAAATAAACTACAGACTTTGGTCGATACAGTATATCAATATGGGCAATTAATCACAACAAATATATCATGCTAATGTTAATAACAAGGGAAGACTGAAAAAGAAAGACCCTATTCTCAGCTAAAAAGATGCAGAAAAAAATTTTTTTTTAAATCCAATACTTATTTCTTACAAAAACTCTTAGTAAAGTGGAATTAGAAGATAATTTACTAAACCTAATAAAGATCATCTAGGAAAATCCTACTGCTAAGATCATGCTTAATGGTGAGAGACTAAATGATTTCTAAGATCAGGAATAACGCACAGATGTTTGCTATTACTACTTTCATTCGACCCTGTTTTTGAAGTTATAGCTGGTAAAATAAGGCTGAAATGAATGGATTACATCTAGATTGGAAAGGAAGCAGTTAATCTGTCTTTGTTCATAGGTCACTTAACCATCTATATAGAAAATCCTAGGGAATCTACAAATGTGCTAATAGAATGACTCAATTAGTTTAGCAAAATTAGAGGATACAAGAAACCAACTGTGTTTCTATATGCTAATAATGGACAGCTAGAAATTAAAATAAGTAATGCAATATCATTTATAGCAGTGTAAAAATATGAAATGCTTTGGGATAAATTTGTCAAATTATGTGCAAGATATGTACTTTATAAACTACAAAACATTGCTTAGAAAAATTAAAGAGCAAAATAAATAGAGAGATAAACTGCCTTCTTAGATAGGACTACTCAGTATTGTTAAGATCACATTTCCTCTGAATTGATCTACCTATTCAGAGCAATCCCAAATAAATTCCAATACAATCCCCAAATCTCAGCAGGTTATTTTTGTAGTTACTGACAAGCTAATTTTAAAATTTCTGTAGAAATACAATGGGCTTAAAATAGCCAAAATTACTTTGAAAGTCAAGACCAAGTTTGGAGATTTACATAAGCTGATTTCAAGATATTATAAAGCTTCAATCATCAAGACAGTATGGTAACAGTGTAAATATGATGATGGTTCAAAGAAACATAATAGAGAGTTTAAATAGCTCAATTGATTTTTTTTCACAAATTTTGCAAAGCAAATAGGGAGAGATGAAATAGTCTTTTTAACAAATTGTTAGCCTTAGGCAAAAAAACAGGCAAAAATCCTGTTCTCTACCTTATTACAAATCAAAAATTAGTTCGATATTGATCACAGATCAAAATGTAAAAGCTGAAAACTTTAAAGCTTAGAAGAAAACACAGGATAAAAATCTTAGTTTCACTGGTCCTGCAAAATATTTCTTTAGTATTACACAAAATTCATTAACTGTGTATAGAAAAATTTCAAAAAAAGGATTTCATAATAATTGATTGAAAAAGTAAGTCTCACACTTTGAAGACATATTTTCAAAACAAATACGCTACCATGGACTTATATCTAGAATATATCAAAGATTCTTACAGTTCACAAGCAGGCAAATATCCTGTTCTAGTTTGCTAGCTGCTGGAATGCAATTTACCTGAAACAGAATGGCTTTTAAAAAGGGGAATTTAATAAATTGCTTGTTTACAGTTTCTAAGGCCAAGAAAATGTCCCAATTAAAATAAGTCTATAGAAATGTTCAATTTAAGGCATCCAGGGAAAGACACCTTGGTTCAGGAAGGCTGATGAAGTTCAGGGTTTCTCTCTCAAGTGGGAGGGCACATGGTGAACACAGCCAGGGTTCCTCTCTCATCTGGAAGGGCACATGGTGAACATGGCATCATCTGCTAGCTTTCTCTCCTGGCTTCCGGTTTCATGAAGCTCCCCAGGAGGCATTTTCCTTCTTCATCTCCAAAGGTTGCTGGCTGGTGGGCTCTGCTTCTCATAGCTATGTCGTTCTGCTCTGCTCTCTCTGAATCACTTATTCTCCAAAATGTTTCTGCTTTTTATAGGACTTCAGAAACTAATTAAGATCCACCTGGATGGGTGGCAACATGTCATCACCTAATCCAGTTTAACAACCACTCTTTATTACATCACATCTCCAGGGAGATGATCTAATTACATTTTCAAGCATACAATGCTGAATAGGGATTAGAAGAAACAACTGCTTTTACAAAATGGGATTAGGATTAAAATATGTCTTTCTAGGGTGCATACATCATTTCAAACCAGCACATGGCCCAATTTAAATATGGGCAAAAGATTTGTTCTGGTACTTTCTCAAAGAAGATATACATATACCAATAAGCAACTACAGAGTTACTCAGCATCATTATTAGGGGGATGAAAATTAAAACTAGGAGATACCAGTGTATTTCCACTAGAATAGCTAAAATTAGGAACTCCGACTATATTAAGAATTGGCAACTAGAGCTTCCATACACTACTAGTGGAATTGCAAAATGGTGTACTGCCATTTTGGAAGAGATTGGCAGTTTTGTAAAAAGCTAATCATGTGTCCTAGCCAATCTGTTCCTGAGTATTTACCAGAGAGAAACAAAAACATATTCCATATAAAAACTTATACATAAATGTTAACAGCTTTATTTGTAATAGCCAAAACCTGGAAATAACCCAAAGTCCATCAACAGGTAAATAGAAAATAAAATTGAAGTATTTCTGTACAATAGAATATTAATTATCAGTTAAAAATGAGCTAAAATATATAACAATGTGGAATAATCTCGAAATAATTATACTGAAAGATACTAGAGTACTTACTACATAATTACATCTATATAAAATTTTGGAAAATGGAAACTAGTATATAGTGTCAGAAACCAGTTCACTGGTTGCCTTTAGAGAGGTGGGGCATGGGTTGGTATGTAGAGGGATGGGAGGGAAGGGTTTATAAAGTGGCAGGAGGAAATTTTTGGTAGTATGGGTAAGTCATCTTGATTGTTGTGACATTTTTATGGGTTTATACATATATCAAGACATATAAAATTGTATATTTTAAATATATTCAGATTTTTGTATGTCAGTTACTTCCTTAATCAAACTTTAAAGAAAAAATGAAAGTGTGTTTTATTTGTGCTTTTTATCGACTTAACTTACCAAGTCCCTATTACTTACTAGCCCATTTTTCCTCTTTAGACTTTATGTTCCTTGAAGTCAAGAATCAGTTCTGTTTCTGTATCTAGTGTCTATTCTAGGCCTATTGGATGCATATAAAATAAATAACATGCAGTATATTAGAAATAAATGAATACACATTATTGAGCACCTATTATGTGTTAAGCTATTTAGAAAATTTCTTCAAATTTTGCTTGAACTTTTCATGATCTAGGAAATGATTACAGATAAATGAAATGCCAGTTTTGTTTATAAATTTAGAAATATGTACTAGTATAAAGAAAGGCAAATAAGTATGTTGTACTAATCTGAAAAAAACTGTTTTAATTTCTAATGTTGGCAAAATTATTTCTTGGAGAATAACTCAGTTGACCCCTGTTTGGTTTGAGTGTGCCTTAGATTAAATAAACCAATGTGAATGAGATAAATTCCAGCTTCTGAGGTCACAACCTTGAGGGAAAAGAATCGTTACGTATAAGGCTGAATGAGGGTGAGCAAGACAGAAGATATCTAGATTTAATGTAAACAATTAGAATATCCTAAATTTGCAGACTTTGAGGTCCTTTGTTCAGTGGACCTAATTAATGGCACTTTTCATGCATTTTAGGACTCTAGAGTTCAATGCCTGAGATGATTGGTTGATATGGGTGCCTTGAGAAAGCAAAGGATAAGTTAGACCCCACCGCTTCCCCACTGACATTAATTTCTCTATGTAGCTCTGATAAACCCACGCATTGTGCTTTGTAGTATGGGGAATATGAAGATGTACTTGGCTGAATGAGTTTATGGTCTATTTAGAGGGAGAAAAGATCAAACTATGAAAAAAGTAGCCAAACAACCAGGAAGTGATAAATACTAAACAGATAGAGAAGGGAAGGCAGAGTTCATAGAAAGGATCTGTCTTTTAGCCTGGGAGTTTTTAGGAAAAGAAGGAGCAGGGATGGAGGTGGGAGCATTTTAGTTCAACAAATGGGATTATAACAATCTAAGAGGTAAATTGAGGAAATTGAAGGTTAAGAGGATAAGGGGGAAATGATGAGGGAATGGAATGGGAAGGAAGAGCTAATTTAACAAAACTAAGTAAATTAAACTAAGTAAATTAATGAAACAAAAGCTGTTCAGCAAACACTTTACCTGGTATTTTTAGATGGAAGAAAAATTCCAAAAATGGACTCAGTTATTTCCTATTCTTCAAATTAGGTTATATAGATAGATGGTAGATAGTATTTTTAATAGTTGTTTTACTTCTTAAGTTATATATTGTGAACTGACATCAAAGATCTCTCCAATCTAAGTTCTGATACATAACCCAGAAGGTAAAAATGATAATACTTAAAAACTAAGTTCACTAATCAAAGTTCTAAATGAGGGACTTTCATTGAAACTCTTTGTGAAATGCCCTATACCAGGTGATTAAAAATTATTCTTTCTGTTACTGAAGTTATATATGCATGTATGAGGACTGGATTTATTCACTATGTAGATACAGGGCCATCAATTAGATTGACTAATTGACATTTGGTCCATCCTATATCTGAATCATATATAAGAACCTATTTCTAATAGAACCTTCATAAAAGTAGAAAATGAATGATAAAAAAGTAGATATCAGCTCATAGTGAACTATATCTCTGAAGAAGTTTAAGCTTAGCCAACAATGCAATTTCCCAGGAGAACATCCTCAGGTGAAGGGAGATGGCAATGTGGAAAACCAACTCCTAAGGAAGAATGGGCAGCTTTCTGGGTCCATGAAACTTTGACATCAGATTCACATTATCTTTCTGAAATTATCTTCCTCTAGCAACTACCCCTTGGAACAGAATGTCATTTTCATAATAATAGCAAGACTTTGTGTCATTTGTCACTCCTTAACTTTAAAAACAAAGCAAAATTGTCTCCCCATAAAGAAAACAGTGAATTTCAAAAGGAATTCAACATTTCCCATAGGTCTGCTAAACCTGCTTAAAACACTTCTGTCATGGTTAGGGACAGGTGTCAATTTGGCCAAGTTGTGGTACCTGTTTATCTGATTGGGCAAGTGCTGGCCTGTCTGTTGCAATGAGGACATTTCATAGGATTAGGTCATGATCACGTCAGCTACATCCACAGCTGATTCCATTTGTAATCAGCCAAAGTGGAGTGTCTTCTGCAATTAGTGATGCTAAATGTAATCATGGGAAGCCTTTTAAGGAGGACTCAGAGGAGACAGGTTCCATTCCTGCTTTGGCTGGTGAGCCTCTCCTGTGGAGTTCATCCAGGCCATCCATCAGAATCATTGGCTTCGCAGCCTGCCCTGTGGATTTTGGACTCTGCATTCCTACGGTCACATGAGACACTTTCATAAATTTTATATTTGCAAGTGTTCCCTGTTGATTCTGTTTCTCTAGAGAACCCTAACTAATACAACTTCTTTTTTTCTAATACAACGGATGTAAGTTATAACTTAAATTAAATGGAGTGGGGATGATAAGGTCACTTAAAAGTACCCCTGTGATTAAATAGTCTGTACTGAAATCATATTGTGCCAATGTTAATGACTGACACCTTCAGTGTAGAGTGTTTTACTGCTGTGCAACTTTTCTGTAGAGTTTGGTTTCTCACTTCATCATCTATCATTTTTCCATAGTGATAAAGTATGTAAAATAATTTGCATACTTTTATATGAGAGAGATCCATATAGTTCTAGAGTGAGACATGATCTTGAATATCACCTACTTAAACTATCTTATTTTACCAATGAAGAGATGGGCCTAGAAGTTGAGTTTGATGTTTAAAGATTAGTCTGGCAGCATGAATATGATCCTGCAGGTATAGTATCAAGGGCTAGTCTAGGTAGGACTGAGACAAGCTGTGTGGTCTTCCCCAGGATTTGGAAGTGCATGTCATCAGAAGGATGAATGTGAATTGGAGCCTACAGTAGTTTGCAGGTTGCTGCAATGCACTATACCAGAAACAGAATGACTTTTAAAAAGGGGAATTTATTAAGTTACAAACTTACATGTTCGAAGGCTGTGAAAATGTCCAAATTACAGCAAGGCTATAGAAATGTCCAATCTAAGGCATCCAGGGAAAGATATCTTGGTTCAAGAAGGCTGATGACATTCAGGGTTTCCTCTCATAATCGAAAAGACACATGGTGAACATGGCGATGTCTGCTAGCTTTCTCTTTTGGCTTCTTGTTTCTTGAAGCTCCCCTGGGGGCACATTCCTTCTTCATATCCAATGGTCTCTAGTTGCAAGAGCTCTAAAGCTTTTTCCAAAATGGTTCCCTCTTAAAGGGCTCCAGTAAGCAAACCCCATTTTGAATGAGTAGAGACACATCTCCATGAAAACCATCTAATCAAAAGTTACCATCTACTATTGGGTGGGTCACATCTCCATGGATAACCAAAAAGCTCCCACCAAGTAATCTGGAATGAGAATTAAAGGACATGGCTCTTCTGGGGTACATAACTGATTCAAAGCAGTGCAGAGCCCAGGTTAAGACAAAAGGAGTAGAGTCTGGTATCTGTTCCAAGGAAGTAATGCAAAAGATATAAGAAATTTGCTTGGAATAGATTCCAAAACTAGAATAATTCAAAAGAAAAACATCAATGATAGAAAGCAAGAATGCCAAGGATTTCTTGTTTTATGTATTTTGTCTATGATATAGAGCAGAGCTTTGAATCCAGTTTGGAGGTTCATAGTTGGATTGGAAAGAATCTGTGCAAAGAAGAGTGAATAGACTTGAAAGGTACTGAGGATTTAGAAAAGACTGGTAAAGTCTCATTGACCCATTTGGCTCTAATTTTTTGAGATTTATAGAGACCACTCTCTGTTGTTGCTACTTTCCTTTTGCATGAATTTTGGAATACAGCTTTCTGAGAGTCCTTGTGACAACCAGAAAAGGATATAAGTTCTTGGAAGTAGAATTAGTAGGAGTAGATTTCTGGATCTGATGTTGACCAGAAAAATGACCTTGGACAAATTATAAATCCTCTTTGAACTTGTTTTTTTTTTAAGTCTGCAAAGTGGAGATGACAGTACTCTCTAATTTAAAGGGTTATTTTGAGGAAAATATATGTAAAATTTGCAGTACAAAATAAAACTTCAATGAATGGTTTACCATAGTGCTAAATTTATTTCACAAAATTATATCTTTTGGAGAATATACCCTGGCTCTTCTCTTTCTGAAAATAGCCTAACTCATTAGTTTAATATTGACTTCATAATTTAATTCTGAGACAATGCCCCACTGTCTCCATATTCTGAGACATTCTACTATATTGCTTTAAATATAGTAATTAGCCTAGTCTTAGGGTTTGTCATATGTATTATTTTTTCATCAGCTTCATTCTTTGATCTTTCCATTCAATTGCTGATTTGTACTTGATGACCAGATGCTCAGAAAATGTATGAAACCAAAGTCAAAAAGGAAGATAGTGTAAAGTTCTTAGAAAACCAAAGACTATGAGTGGGCTTATGATTGTACATGCACAGCAGCTTCATAGCAATTGGAAAACAAAGGAAAATTAAGGACAAGTTTATTTGTTGATTATCCTAAATGCCTCCTCCAACTTGCAGCTTTGTTGTATCTTTTTCTTTTGTCATAACTTCCCAGACCTACCATCTGAAGGGATAGTGACACCCTAAATGGTAATCAGTGTTTTTGTGAGAATTATAGAATAGAATCATTAGGCTGTAAGAGCCCAGGGGGGATTATCTAATCCAACATTTCAGTTCATAAAGAGGAAATTAAGCCTATAAAATTACTGACAAAGATGACAGGTAGTAATACCTAGACTTTAGGATTTCATGGGCCATTAATTTTTTTTTTGTATGGGTAGGCACTGGGAATCAAACCCAGCTCTCCAGCATGGCAAGTGAGAATTCTACCTGCTGAGCCACTGTGGCCTGCCCCTACATTTTTAAAACTTGAGAGATGGATGTGAAGTTTCTGTTGTTATTGTTGTTTATCCTTAGTTCTATCATCTAATATCAAAATATCAACATTCTAGGTGGTCAATGTTTATTTGTTGCTTAGATATTTGGAAAATATTGTTATAGTCACTGAATAAACTTTGAATTAAACCTCAGTAACATTTTTCATGCAGCTGAATATACCAATGGGACATCTTTAAACTTCATTCTAATGCTGGCCTGAACTGGTAGAGCCCACCTACAGTAGGCATAAATTGATCGAGAGGACTGTAATCTGGGATAAAATAAATTCTGGATTAGAATCAAGAAAGGTAGTATTCATCCAATTTTTTGTTTGTACGGCCAGAACTAGAGAAATAAAACTAGTTCTATGGCCTTAGACAAGTCATATTACCTCTTTGAACTAATCTGCATTTTGCATATTCAAAAGAAAACCCTCTCAAAGATGTAAACATCAAAACAAAACAAAACTACTATGAACTCTGGAAAATACAAAGCTCTGAGAGTGAAAAAAAAGGTAGGTCGATTCTAAAGAGACATTGGCATTTGTATGAAGGAAGTGACAAGTTCCTATTTTTCACTGCTTTTAGCCTGAGGGCAGAATGCAAGCAGAATACACTGGACAGCTGTAACTGCTATAGAAACCTTCAGTATTTATATCATGAAGAACCAGAGGACAGAGTTGGGGCAACCAAAGCCACTCACAAAAAGAAAGAGCCAGAGGAGGACAGCAACACATTCTGTGCATACATTCTACAAATCTCTGACTGAACCCCGAACCATACATGCACAGAGAAAACTGAAAGTAGCCCAGCTACTGATAAAAGAAGTGAAATTATATTTGAGTTGTTGTCCAAGAGACAGAATTTTCCATTTGAGTCCAACCAAGGTAATTGGCTGCTGAAACAACAACCAAAAGAACCCAACACAACTCTTTGCAAGAATTTAACATAATCCAGAGTCTCCACAAGAGCATTCAAAATATCCAGAATACGATTTAAAATTACTCAACATATTTAAAAAATCTGGTAAATATGGCTCATTCTTGAGAGAAAGGACAATCATTGGAGACTGTGCTGATTTGAAATGATGTGTGTACCCTAGAAAAGCCATGTTTTAATCCTAATCCAATTTTGTAAAGGTAGCCATTTCTTATAATCCCTGTTCACTATTGTTTGAAACTGTAATCAGATCATCTTGCTGGATATATGATTTAATCGAGAGTGGTTGTTAAGCAGGATTGGGTGGAAGCGTGTCTCCACCCATTTGGGTGGGTCTTAATTAGTTTACTGGAATCCTGTGAAAGAGTATGACAAGAGAGAAAGCTAGGAGATTCAGAGACAGCAGAGAAGAACGACATAGCCACAAGAAGCAGAGTCCATCAGCCAGCGACCTTTGGAAATGAAGAAGGAAAACGCCTCCTGGGGAGCTTCATGAAACAGAAAGCCAGAAGAGAAAGCTAGCAGATGACTGCTGTGTTTGCCATGTGCCCTTCCAGATGAGAGAGAAGCCCTGACTGTGCTCACCATGTGCCTTTTCATTTGAGAGAGAAACACTAAACTTCACTGGCCTTCTTGAATCCAGGTGTCTTTCCCTGGATGCCTTAGATTGGACATTTCTATAGACTTCTTTCAATTGGGGTATTTTCTCAGCCTTAGAACTGTAAACAAGCAACTCATTAAATTCTCCTTTTAAAAAGCCATTCCATTCCTGGTATATTGCATTCTGGCAGCTAGCAAACTAGAACAGATTTTGGTACCAGAGAGCGGGGTGCTGCTGTGGTTTGCAAATACCAAACATGTTGGAACGGCTTTTTAAATGAATAAGAGGAAGATTCTGGAAGAGTTGTGAGGAGCTTGATAGAGAAGTTGTAGAATGCTTTGAAGAGACTGTTGATAGAAATGTAGACTCTAAATATACCTCTGATGAGGCCTTAGACAGAAACGAGGCATGTGTTATTGCAAACTGGAAGGAAGGTTATCCTTGTTTTAAAATAGCAGATAATCTGGCAAAATTGACTAGTGGCTTTGGCTGGAACACAGATTTTAAAAGCCATGAACTTGAATATTTAACAGAAGAGATTTCCAAATTAAAAGTGGAAGGTGCTGCCTGGTTTCTCCTTTAATCTTATAGTGAAATACAACAGGAAAGAGATAAACTGAGAACTAAACTCTTGGGTACTAAGATAGCAAAACTTGATGTTCTGGAAAATTCTCAGCTTCCAGGAGGGGAGACCCCAAAGAATGGTGCCCCACATGAGGATCTGGCCAAATGTGAAACCAATCAGCCATTTTAGAGAAAGCCAGAAGTGGATATGGAGTTCTCCAGGAAAGATCTGTGGAAACTCCTTATGTCTGATGGGCATGATCCAAAGCTACTACACAGAAAGCCAGCAAGAGGGCTGTGGGACCTGTATAAACAAAGCCACTGCCAGCCTGCACTGGGGGGTTCAGAGAAGGGACATATTGCAGGAAAAATAACTTAAGAGGCAAAACCATGGAGGCCAGGGTCTGAAGTCAAGAAGCCTCGGGCCAGGAGAGGGTGAGTTTGCCCTAAAGGCAGAGGATGGGCCTTCCACCTCATTGCAGTAGAAGAGTCATGCTGCCTCAGGCCTTAGAGAGGATGAAGCACATTCCTTGGGGTTTGGGGAGAGCCTGGCTGCCACCACATGAAGGGGTTTAGCATGTGTCCCGGAGTAGGCAGAGAGCCCAGGTACAGCCCCAATACTTGGAGAGGGTGGAGCCAAGAAAAAGGTAGTTTCCCCAATATCCCCCAAGGTTTCATTTGGAGAGAGGCAGGCCTCTGCGTAGGCCCTTAGAAAGGGTGGGGGTGCTACTTTCAGAAAGCCATGAAGATAAATGATTCTCATACTTTGAAATCTTATGGATTTTCAAAACTGTATGGGTCCAGTGACAGTGTTCCTTCCTCCGTATGGAAATGGGTATATGTATCCTATGAATGTTCCTCCTTTGTATGTTGGCAGCAAATAACTTGTTTTGAGTTTTTATAGTTCCAGAGCCAGAGGAGAACTTTGCCTTAGAGCAGACCATGCCTGTAACTAACTTTGATAGGAGTTTGTACTGTTTCTAAGTTTGTAGTTCATTTGTATTGCTACTGAAATGGTTTAAGGATTTCTGATATTGTGATGGAATGAATGTATTTTGTATATGGGAAAAACATGCCTTTTTTAGGGTCCAGAGGGTGGAATGTACTGGTTTGAAATGATGTATGTACCCTAGAAAAGCTATGTTTTAATCCTAATCTGATTTCGTAAAGGCAGCCATTTCTTATAATCCCTATTCAGTATTGTATGTTTGAAACTGTAGTTAGATCATCTCCCTGGAGATATGATTTAATCAAAAGTGGTTGTTGAGCTGGATTAGGTGGAGTCGTGTCTCCACCCATTTGGGTGGGTCTTGATTAGTTTACTGGAATCCTATAAAAGAGGAAACGTTTTGGAGACAGGGAGAGGTTTGGAGAGAGCAGAATGACGTAGCCACGAGAAGTAGAGAGTCCATCAACCAGCAACCTTTGGAAATGAAGAAGGAAAATGCCTCCCGGGGAGCTTCGTGAAGGGAAGCCAGGAGAGAAAGCTAGCAGATGATGCTGTGTTCACCACGTGTCCTTCCAGTCGAGAGAGAAACCCTGACCCTGTTCACCATGTGCCTTCTCACTTGAGAGAGAAACCCTGAACTTTATCAGCCTTCTTGAACCAAGGTATCTTTTCCTGAATGCCTTAGAGCAGACATTTTTATAGACTTGTTTGAACTGGGACATTTTCTTGGCCTTAGAGCTGTAAACTTGCAACTTATTAAATTCCCTTTTTAAAAAGCCATTCTGTTTCTGATATATTGCATTCTGGCAGCTAGCAAACTAGAACAAAGACCTACAGCAAGGTAGCCAATAACCCAGATATTGGAATTAGTATATAAGGACTTTTAAGTATTATAGCTATGCTCAATGGTATAAAGGAATATGTGCTTTTGAAGAATGAAACCATATAAAATAAAGATGCTCATTCATTTGTTCAGTCAGCAGCTATTTTTTTCAGTGCCTTCTGTGGATGAGACAAAATTCTTGCTTTCTTTGGGTTTACTATTTAGTAATAAAATATTTAAGGTGAGTATGCTGTCACTTTAGCTATACTGTTCATAAATATATTATTCCAAGAGAATAGAGGATGGAAGAGAATGTTTAATAATCACACACACATATTTAGATAACCCTGCCTGACACAGTAGGGCTTCAGTTGAATTGAAATAAGTGATATTGATCTAACTTTAGAATTTCTACAGAATTAAGGCAACTAACTGACTAAGTCATGTTGTGATACCTACTGAAAGATAGTAACAATAAAAACTGATAATAGTAATAACTCACATTTGTCTATCACTTGAGAGTTTTCAAAATGGTTTGCAATTTTTATTATAAAATTTGAGCCTCAAAATTTCCATATGAAATACGGGACAAGTACTAACATTAGGAGGGTCTATTTGAGAGTAAAAGTAGGGAAAGTCTATTCACATGGGATTTTTCTTTTCAAAGACAGAATTGGAGTAAATAAATTGCAAATATGCACCCAAATCTTTATTTCAAGTGAGCTCTCAGTGGCAATCTAAATTTTATAGGAGGAAAACAAGCTTTACCTGCTGTGAAAGCACCAATGAATATTTGTGACTATCAAAGCATTCTGACAACTGTCTTTCTCAGAAATCTATCTTAAGAATAACTTGCTCAGTGATAATTAGAGAGTGAAACGCACCCAGCTTCACAATTCAATGGTCCTTCCCAATTAGAACGGCTTTAGAGTGAAAGTGTAGCCATATAATTGTATGAAGATAGATCTAATTTTCTCAATGTCACTGCAATATCACCTTTTGGGACTAACAGCACTGAATGATTAGGCATATCATTTGGTAATTGTATTTTTATCCATTCCACACTGGGAGCTGATTTTTAAAAGTGGACATGCAATTAGATTATAAATGAACACACATCAGTGCCCCTCAGAAGATAGCAGGATGTCAGCATTAACAGAGCTGCATTTTAAACTACTGTCAGTGGCAGTATTAATGGCATGTCAACAGACAGCAGTGATGAGCATAGTCAAGAATTCTGTGTTGGGCCTTGAATAATAAAAAAGAAAAGTGACTGGGAATGTCTGAACTCAAGGATAGTGGCCTTTTCAAACCTTGTGCTTAACTGGCTATTGGATGTTACTTTGGTATAAGCTGTGATAAAGGATCAAGATTAAATGCCCCACCATTGCTACTACATGCCGGTTTTTGAGAGCTGCTGTGAGTATGTATCTTGCTAGGAAAGAGCTTATCAGTCTATCTCATGGGCTGCAACACAGATAACCCCAGGAAAAGAAGGAGCTCTGAAGTGCCAATTAATCATCACATATATTACTGGAAATATTTCAAGCCAAGAGTGGAAATTTATAGAGCCATCTGGATTTAAATAGCAGTTTCTGAAAGTGAAATGTATAGAAAAAGACGAATTTTAGGCTATAACTTATGATTTTGAGACCTTCTTAATACTACTGAACTTTCTAAAGTAGTAATCATAAATTTTAATACATGCAATTATTTGTTGTACGGTTGCAGTCTCGTTATCATACTAACCAAAGGGAAATTTGTGAACCAGTTTATGATCCTTGGACTTGGTTGGGACCAATCTCAGGACATTTAAATGAAGGTACTCTTCATATGGGGCAAAACAATGAAAAATAATTTTTATTTTCCTGTCCTAATAACATAATAATTAAAGCCACACTCTCCCTCATTTTGAAGGCATGTTTGCTCCATAGAATGGAAATGTCTGTCAGCAACTGCATTTCTCATATCCAGGGTTTTTAATAGACTGATGAAATGTGCCATTTCTGGATAAGACATTGGCCAGAAAGCACATATTTGGCATTTTGTGTATGTTTTCTTGAAGGCCTACTCAACTTTTTTTTTTTTTTTTTTAACATTCCAAACATTTACAACTGTGGCTGTATCTGTATGTGCAAAGTGGATGCTTTGAGTCATTGCCATAGCATATCTTTCCCTTTCCATAGAAGCGGGGCCTATGGCCTTAGAAGCAGCCCTGGGGCCTGTAGGAAGGGTGTCTCCTACTGCCTGAATGCAGCAGCTGGGATCAATGCAATCATCCAGATAAAATTGCAAATTAATTCAAGAGAGCATCTGCCCAGAACACCATTTTATAGGCCCTAGACAGAGCAGACAATTGTAAATATGAGATAATGGTATTCAAAAATGGAGAAAACAAATAAACACAGGAGAATCTGAAGCAGAAGAGGGAAAGAGAAAGCCTGAGAAATTCCTGAAGTGGAGAGAATAGGTTGAAACACTTACTTCACCTCTGAACTCTCCTTCCTCACTGTTCAACCTGCTTTATCTCTCAACTACCTGTATTTCAGTTAGTTATATCAATGATGGTCTCACCTGGGAGACTGATGTCTTGAAAAATTACTGTGATTAGTGTTATACCATAGGTAAGGCGCTGAATACAGGCTCAGTAAATATTTAGAACACCTTTGAAAATTAGACAGTAGTTTCCTGCACCTAGAATTTGACCCTAACTTCTGACCAAGGATTATGATGTGTGTCATTCCCGCCTCTGAAATTTTGTCTCAACCTGCCATCTCCCTTGGTCAATATGCCTGAGCTAAGATGACTTTTAAAAAAATTTCTGAATGCCCCAAGTCCTTTGCAGAAAAACATTTTTTGTTGTTTTTTTTTGCCTGGAATTCCCTATTTTTCACCTCTTCATGTGACTGGGCTTTTTGTTGGTTTGCTTTGTTTTTGTTTTATTTAATCTTTTTGTTCTCATCTTTAGTGATAGGTCTTCAGAAAGGTTTTCAGAGACCTCAATATGGAGTATATCCTCTGCATGATTCTCTTTCATACTACCCAGATTTTACCTCTTTAGGGTGATCAACCATACTGATTTGCTCTGGGCTTAGGGACACAGGTCCTCCAGTGCTAAAACTAGGACAGATTCAGGCAAAGCAGGCAGGTTGGTTACCCTACTCAGAGTACTTAGTTATTTAAACCAATTTTTTTGTTTGTTTGCTTGTGTAATATCTATCTCTTCATTAAACATTAAAGTCCATGTACTTTTTAATTTACCATTGTGTGTCTTGCACCAACTGTAGAACAAGACACTTAATAAGTACTCAATAAATACTGAATGAATCAATCAGTCTACAAACCAGATACCTTGAGTTCAGAAGAAGAGATTTCCATTTGGGATCATTACACAAAGCTGAAGTTGTGAGATTTGGAAAGCTCTTAGAATTCTATAAGGAATTTCGGAGAGCTACAGATGCCTTGTTCCTACTGATAGGTGGTGGGAAGAGGGGACATGGCCAGGAGAGAACAATGATCAAAGGAGAGAATGACCAAAACTGATCAGGTCACAGAAGTCAAAGAAGTTATTTCTAGAATGAGGATTCCTCTAAGTTTCTTTCATTCTCATCATTTAATTCAGGAGCCATGGACTTTCTGGGCATTTTTCTGGGTAGGATGGCCACATACATTACGTGGTATCAGGCAATTATTCTGTTTTGCAAAGTAAGATATGACAGTGAATTGATACAAGCAGTGACTTACAAAAGAGGCTGAAGACAAAGGAGTTAAAATGGGGAAAAATTGTCCATCCATCCATGCGTCCCTCCATCCATCTCTATCTATAATACAATATATAAGAGACAGCAGGAGAGTATGACTATGAACATCTTGACATTTGCTCCATCATGAAACATACTCCCAAATATGCAGAACTTTTAATACATGAGAGAATTTTGGATTAGAGTAGTAAGAGAACATGCTGGAATTGAAATATAGTCCCTAGATTTATAGGAACATCAGACCAAATCTAATCTGTGATACTTTCTTCTTGCGGAATACTGGGTCCTAGTGAGAGTATTAAAGCTACAAAGAAACTTAGATACCCTCCTAGGCTATAGTTTCCCAAGTTATTGGGATTTATGGTCAAAATCATTTGGAAAATGTTGCATGACAATTGAGTATCCCTAAGGCAAATGTGATAAGGACAACATTTTGAGGTATCTAGTTTTCCATTTCTTGGAGCTTCCCATTTTCCCCATTAATCAGATACTTCGCTTACTGCCTCAGAGAGGCTTGCACAGCGTGGAAAGCAGAAATAACTCAGAAAGGAAGGGAGGTTTGAAGTAATTGTGAAAAGACCAATTTCCTTGAAAATTTCTTCAGAATCAAAGAAGTGGTGAAATGTATTTGTTTTTAGAGGCCTGGAGATACCCACATCCTCTGTCTACCAAGATTCTGGAACCAAGACCCCCAACACAACTAAAGAAAAGATTCTTATCAATTTGGCAAGATGGGGTCTATAAAGGACAGAATTTTATTGTACACCAGAGTTTGTGACTGAGATTTTTATCCATTACTTCTGTTAAGATGTTAAAGGCTCTCAAGTCCTTTGGCCAATAAACGTCTCTAACTTTATTGTAGTGTTTTTCAAATTTATTTCATCATGAATTTTTCTGCTAGATCTATTAATCCTATGAAAGTACATTTCTAAAGAACACACTTTGGAAAATGCTGCTATAGTTCAACCTCCTCATTTTATGGAGGAAAAAAAAAATCTGAGACTCAAAGACTTCTAGCTTGTACAAGGTCATGCAATCAGTATATGACACACCCGGAATCCTGTCTTTCTAATTCCAAATTCCAATGCTTACTCTAGTATATTTTTAAGCCTCTACATACCATTTTGATTTATGTAGTCAAATAACAATCAAAACCAAATATTTGACAGTTGTGATAGGGATTTATGGACTGATTTGACTGGGCTTTTGACTGGCAAATCAGTCAAAGCTATGTGGTTTTCTTGTGATACATCAAAACTCACAAACAGCAGAGTTTGGAGTGAATCCCCATTTTGCAACTTTTGCAAGTATTTTGAATAAATTGATCAGTTAATCCAACTGAAAACAAAGTTCTGCTAAATAACAAACTGTATTGAATTTTGATGGAATTGACCATCTGTTTAAACTACCAGGACAATTCAGTCTATGTCAGGAGGACCATCTAAACTAATCTCTGAAGATAATGACAAGTTTTTTGTAAAGTGAGGGAAAATTTTAATTCTCTGATATCAGGCAGGAAAGGTATAAATGTAGTCATTTTCTGCTTTTAAAGCCATCTCTTTACTGAAATTGACAAATTGGTTAGTTTCATCATTTTCAGCCTCTGTCAATTTCAGCAGACTGGAATAGTCACACAAGCACATCAGTTTCAGCTCTAGAAGCTTTTCTTATTTGAAAATGACAGGAACTAAGATGAAGGGAAGCCAAAGTGTCAGGTTCTCTGGAGGCTTTGGGAAACGACTGGTATTGAGTGACCTCTTTACCCGGCCTGACATTCCCAGACTGTTCCTGTTAACGCTGCACCAAACTGTTGTCCCTAAGATCCTGTAATGAACAAGACATACAGAAATAGAAGGACATTAAAGATTATTTCTCATTTCTTTGGTCCTCCCAAGCTCTTTCTTTCCTTTCCACATTATTTATCTTTCCTTTCTTCTTTCACAAATATTTATTAGGCTCCCATGGCAGGTATTTGCTAAGTGCTTGAGACATAAAAATAAACAATACACACAGTTTCTTTGCTTGTGGCACTTAGAGTTTATGGAGGGTTGAGAGACATTAAATGTAAAATACCTATAAATGCCAATGTGATAAGGGCTATGCAGGATGTTTTGATAGAAAATACCGAATCCCTTATCTAGAGGAGGAGTGGAAGAAGGCTTGAATTGAGCTTTTAGATTGTTAAACCTCCTTTGTACTGCAGTAATTTCCAAAGTGTAGTAGTCAGGGTTCTTTAGGGAAACAGAATCCACAGGAAATATCTATAAATATGAGGTTTTATAGAAGTGTCTCACGCAACTGTGGGGATGCACGAGTCCAAATTCCATAGTGCAGGCTGTGAGCTGGCAACTTCAATGGAGGTCTTCGATGAATTCCCCAGGAGAAGCTGGCTGGCTGAAGTGGAGAGAGAGATTCTCTTCTGACTTCTCCTGTGAAGCCTTCAGTTGGTTAGATTAAACATAATTTATTGCAGAAGACATTCCCCATAACCAACTGCAGATGTTATCAGTCATAAGTACATCAATGTACTGATAATTTATGCCCACAAAATATCCTCACACCCACAGATAGGCCAGTGCTTGCTTGATCAGACAATGGGGCACCATCACCTGGCCACGTTGAGCATGAACCTGACCATCACACAATGTTTTCACATAATTACCAGACCCTGTTCACTTCCTTCTTTAAATAACTGTACAAAAGGAATGGCATAATCTGAGCTATAGGTTTTTGTTTTGTTTTGTTTTTACTATTATTACTTTTATTTTTTTCTCTATATTAACATTCTTTATCTTTTTCGGTTGTGTTGCTAGTTCTTCTAAACCGATGCAAATGTATTAAGAAACGATGATCATGCATCTATGTGATGATGTTAAGAATTACTGATTGCATATGTAGAATGGTATGAATTCTAAATGTTGGGTTAATTTCTTTTTTTCCGTTAATTAAAACAAAAAAAAGAGAAGGGGTAATTGGAGCTGAAGGGATACAGACTGTGCAACAGGACTGGATATAAAAACTCAGAAATGGACAGCACAATACTACCTAATTGTAATACAAATATGTTAAAACATTGAATGAAGCTGCATGTGAGGTATAGGTTTTTTTTTCTCTCTATTATCGTTTTAATTCTTATTCTGTTGTCTTTTTATTTCTTTTTCTAAATCGATGCAAATGTACTAAGAAATGATGAATATGCAACTATGTGATGATATTAAGAATTACTGATTGTACATGTAGAATGGAATGATTTCTAAATGTTTTGATAATTTTTTTAATTAATAAAAAAAAAGGAATGGTATAGCCAATTTCCAATTCAGTCATGAAAATATTAAGAAAAATAAGGTCTGCCATTTATTTCTTAATCATATTGTCTTAATAGTTGAGGGTAATAAACCATTGGGAAATTCAACTAGTTTATTGGGCAAAGAACTGGAAAGAGCTGATCTTATCAACTGTACACATTTCGTTTTAAACTTTGTTTCTATTTCATTAACGTTTTGAGGTTTCACAGGTGTCTGTGTTACAGAATTGGAGCATAAACAAACTTGGGTTTAAAAAAATAAAAAAGAGAGGAAAAAACCAGCCTGACGTATAAAACCCTTTATAGCATTAGTTTCTACCATACCTAATGGCTAGTCCGCCTAAACTGACCCACCCATTCAGTTGCCTCTTTATAATTTGTTATAAAGCAGAGATGTAGGTGAGTGTGTTTTCATAGCTTTCTTGAAACTCTCATTTGTTTCATTGAGAATTCCCTTCATCGGTGTCCTCTTTCATCCCCCATCCTGAGAATCGGTGGCCCTTTGTCACCTTAATGTATCACAGCATCTGTATTCCAATAATTTATTCATGGACTGAAATTGCTAATCCCAGTTTGGGGTATAAAAATATTTACTTGGTCACTCACACTCTGTTAGTCTGAGGCATTGAAGAGAGAGTCACTCACAGCTGTCCTTCCCCCATACAACTTTTGGAGCCATGTATTGTAAGCCATTTTATCAAAGAGCCATGGGTAGCAGTCTGTGAGGTTGTATTGGGAATCAGCTAATGGACAGAAAGTACCTGCTCCGACACATTAATTCCCTTCCCTGTCAGCCTGCATCATTGTAGAGTGTGCATGACGGGAAGCAAGGTCCCATCACACCCTGGCACCTGCTGCTTTTCCATCTGCTGAGCACAATTGCTCCTTTGATTGCCCATTTTTCAGCCTAATGGCTTATTCCTTTTCTCTTTGTAAAGTTTTTACATTTTTTATTGTGATTTTAATAGTCATTTAACATTTTTCTCATCTCTGTTGGGCACACCAAGAATGTTGATAAAAAGAATAATATAAATAATATTCTAAACCATGCCCAAATTGAGATTGCACCAAGAGCTGCGTTTCACTGTTTAGTCTGATAAAGTTGTCATGGCGATAATGTCTCCTGAGAATAAAAGTGCCATGTGCATGGTTGATTAAAGGAAATAGCTCAGATGGTACACAAACTGGTAAATATTGAGCTTACCAACTATTATACTGGTCATATTTTTGTTTTGTTTTTGTTTTCTGCCTGACCTTTTTTTTTGAGCTATGCTTCTCTCAGTTATTGGAAATAGTCTGATGATTCACATTTCTCTTTTTTTCTATTTGAGGATTTATACTGTTAAACTCCCTTGGAATAGATATTGGCAATACTCCCAAACTGGTCTTTGGATTCTGTCTAAAGCTGTTGATTTGGCTGAATTAGTCAAAGCAGCAGATCATTATTACATATTGAACATCTGTCAAAAATAGCACTAACAATTATCAGATACATTCTCTATCATGAAGATTTGGATTTGAATCGTTGAAAAGAACTTTCTACAAATCTAAGTCAATAGTGTTATCTATTTTTTTTTTACTCAAGGCAGAAAACAGAATTAGAAGTGTTTGAATTAATGTGAGGATAAAGTATTAGGTATGTTTTACATGGGTAATTAAAATTAGGATAGAATGAAACTAATATTTACTGTGGGGTCAGAGCCAACCCATCTTCCCAAATCTCAAGCAAACAGGAGAGACAAATGGAACTTTAGGGGCAAATATAAGATTTGGTATTACCTAGAATCTAGGATTGTTCTTTGCCAACAGTATGGTCAATTATCTGCAGAAAGGAATGCTTTGTGAGCTATAGGTTTACATGTGACACTAAATTCCTTAGGAAAGTGAAACATTAGTGTTTTAGTTTGCTAGCTGCTGGAATGCAATATACTATACTGGAAACAGAATGGCTTTTAAAAAGGGGAATTTAATAAGTTGCTAGTTTACAGTTCTAAGGCCGAGAAAATGTCCCAATTAAAGCAAGTCTATAGAAATGTCCAATCAAAGGCATCCAGGGAATGATGCCTTGGTTCAAGAAGGCCAGTGATATTCAGAGTTTCTCTGTCATCTGGAAAGGCACATGGCAAACACAGTCACAGTTTCTCTTTTGGCTGGAAGGGCACATGGCAAGCAAAGCTTTTATCTGCTAGTTTTCTCTCCTGGCCTCCTATTTCATGAAGCTCCCCAGGAGGCATTTTCCTTCTTCATCTCCAAAGGTCACTGGCTTGTGGGCTCTCGTGGTTATGTCGATCTTCTCTGGCTCTTTCTGAATCACGCTCATTCTCCAAAATGTTTTCTCTTTTAAAGGACTCCAGAAACTACTCAAGACCCATCCAAATGGGTGGAGACATGTTGTCATCTAATCCAGCTTAACAACCACTCTTGACTAAATCACATCATCCAGGGAGATGATCTGATTACAATTTCAAACATACAGTATTGAATAAGGATTATTCTGCCTTTATGAAATGGGATTTAGATTAAAGCCTGGCTTTTCTAGGGGACATACATCCTTTCAAACCAGCACAATCAGGGTGCTGGAATACACGATAAGGAGATCTGTAGACTGTGAGAATGAGAAGAAAAATAGCATACACATTTCTGCAAGAGCAGTATAGAAAAGCCCTTCAGAAATATGTATCTGTGTGATTATGTTATACATTATATGTAAGACCAAAAGGCTCTGATCAATGAACCACATTGAAAGAAAGGGAATCCTATTATCACACACTATAATTATGAACTTTTATGAGCCATATGGCCATAAAGACCAATAAAGATGTTGAAAGTGTCTGTACCACCATAGAAATAAACTGGTGAAGCCTACTGAAAAGGGTCCTAGATTATAAGCTCCTACAGCAGTCACATCTACTCAGGAGTTATAACTGTTATTTCTAAATTCTGAGATACTGAGCTATTTGTGTGTAGGCTGGTTGTTCCCTGAAACTACGGGTATCTGTGTGACACCTGAGACTCAGAGTTAGAACTCTGAAGCTATGAAAGTAAGCGTTATTCCACTCAGCAACTGTTAAAAAAGTTGAAAAAGTGATCAGACTTTGAGTAGAGATATGAATAAAGCTGATATGGATAAGACTAAGGTAAATCAGAAAACAGGGTAAAGAATGATTTTTTTAAAACTATATTTTAAAACTTCAACTTCTGTGTGAGACCAAAGGAAGAGATGTTTATTTGGTGCAAAATTGAGATTTTTGGTTAGTGCAATATCAAATTTAACTTGTATCGTCAGTTTAGTACCATAATTACATGGAATCTTGAATAAGGCATGAAATCTTGCTGGTTTGTCCAGGTTAGTGTGATATCCAGAGTAATTTGGGCAAGGAATAAAAAAAGTATTTGCAAAGTTCCTTTGGGGGACTGGGGAGAAAAGAGGAAATGTTAAACTTCCCCATCTGGAGAATTCCTGATAGTCTTACAAGCAGTGAGGACAATCAGTTCAATAGGCTGAGCCCTCAATCTTGGGGCTTGTCCCTGTGAAAATTATTCCTGCAAAGGAGAAGCTAAGCCTACTTATAATTATGTCTAAGAGTCACCCCCCCTCCCCCACAGAGAACCTCTTTCGTTGCTCAGATGTGGTATTTCTCTCACTGCCCTTCCCCCTACATGGGACCTGACTCCCAGGGATGAGCTGGGATTGGCATCATGGGATTGAGAAAGCCTTCTTGACCAAAAGGGGGAAAAGAGAAATGAGACAAAATAAACTTTCAGTGGCTAAGAGATTTCAAACAGAGTTAAATGCTTATCCTGGAGGTTATTCTTAGGCATTGTATAGATATCCCTTTTTAGTTTATGGTGTATTGGAGTGGCTGGAGGGAAGTACCTAAAACTGTTGAGCTGTGGTTCTAGTACCTTGATTCTTGAAGATGATTGTATAATTATATAGCTTTTACAATGTGACTGTGTGATTGTGTAAACATTGTGGCTGGTGCTCCTTTTATTCAGGGTGTGGAGAGATGAGTAAAAAATAAGGTCAGTAAATAAATAAATAAATAAATAGGGTGGATAAGGGGTAAAAAAAAATGGGTAGATTGAAATACTAGTGGTCAATGAGAAAAGAGTAAGGGATATGGGATTTATGAGTTTTTCTTTTTCTGGAGTGATGCAAATGTTCTAAAAATGATCATGGTGATGAATACACAACTATGTGATGATATTGTGAGCCACTGATTGTATACTTAGGATGGACTGTATGTGCATGAAGATCTCTCAATAAAAATATTTTTAAAACATCAACTGGCATTTAGCACCCATACCTATGGGTAACATAATAGCAATCTGTGAGTAAAGGGATTGCTAAAGTTCTGGGTATTGTGTAAATACTTACTCTTCATCTGCTGAGTGTTTAAACACTAAGCTAGATGCTAGTTTTTAGATACTAAGCTGCTAAGCTAGTAAGGAGAAGTAGAAAAAGTGACAATTTTATGCTTACCCATAAGGAGCTTATAATTAAACAGAAGAGGGTCATATATATATATATACCTAATAATATGAGGATTAAACGAAAGAGGAAGAAGGTAGGAGGAGTGTCATGTGTGGGTACTGAGCCTAGGGTGGTAACTTCAAGTTTCCTGGAGTGGAGGGGACAATGCCATTGAACTGTCATAGCACTGTGCTCAATCTAACTACAATCTGCACTGCATTAGAAGTAGGAGGGTGCGCTCTATGGCTAAGTAAAAACTTGAACTGGGAAGTGCAGAGCTTTTGTGTGGAAAGCCAAAGGCTGAGAAAGGACATGATCAAAATTCCTAGAAACTCATGACACAAGTAAGCACAAATCTGTTTCCCAAATGGAGAAATGACAAAGTGCTAAAAATAGGAAATTCTTCTAGGACCGATATGTTAGCATCCTTCCACCATCCAAACAAAAAAGAAAAAAAGGAAAGGAAAGCAAGAAAAGAAGGTGGAAGATAGGAGAGGGAGGAAGGGAAGAAGAGAAAGAAGAGAGAAGGAGAAAGAATGGGAAAAGTTCTACTTTCCACGGTGCAAAATAATCTTATGGAGATGGTGACTCTAAGGTAGTGAAGGCTCATAGGTCCCAACACTATAAAAAGGTTGCATAAATCCCTGGATGGCAGATCCATATATATTAGTGAGAGAATCAAAGTACAGAGAAGTAGGATCTCTAGTATAAAAAGCACTGCTGTGAAAGTCATATTTAAGTTTGAGTTCTGCCTCCATCATATGTCATTTTGTATGACTTTGGGCAAGTTACTTGACCTCGGTTTTCTCTTCTGCAAGATGTGAATATAACTATTTTGCACGGTGGTTAGAGTAAAGGAGACAATAGATGTGAAAGACTTTTAATAAATGCTTCTTGTTGGCAAACACACACTTCCCTTGAGACTGATGCTTGGAAGGATAACTTAATCTTCCCACTAAACTGTTCTTCTCCTGCTTGCTAAATCCCACTCTTAAATTTATAAACTGTGCCTTTGATAAGGAGCAGAGGGCATGCAAATCAGACATCAAGGTTGTTATCATTGAGATCAAAGCACATACAGCCCTCCCCCTTTCTGACTCTAGGATTCATTGAATATTTGTGCTTAACCAATAATTCAGGCAGAAAGTCCTGAAGTCAGAGCAGTCATGTTTTGTACTTTTAGGAGAGACCTGGATCGATTAGCAAGGACATAGAGAGTATTTTCCTTTTAGGCTTTCTCATTTTTAAAACCAGCTTAACTCTATGTGTAACTACTTGACAAGGTTATATCTTAAACCAAAATAAAAAAATAATAAAATTAAAAATCCCAAACTACAGACAGGACTAGAATTATCTCTAATGGATAAAGACAGCTGTGACCCCACTGCAGTGCTGTGATGGAAAGCTGCTGGGTTGACAGCTCCAGGCTGTTTCAGACACAATGACATGCATGCCAGCAAATGACTCGTCAGCTCCGCCCTTCTCAGGTGGTGGAACTGTCAAAGGCAGAGCCTGAGGAGCTTTATGCTGGGCACAGAATAATCCTGGAATAGCAGATACATTTATGTCATTAGTTATTTAAAAGAGAGTGGTAAAGGACTTTTTTTTTTTCCTTTTTCTATAACCACTTTAATATATTCTTTGACCAAAGGGTAGAAAAGAGGGAAATCTATATTTTTTCCCTAAAGATCTGTGCATTTTCTTGTTGTGTAATTATATATGAAGGTGGAATTAAATTGGTCAGCGCATAGTACCCTGAGAAACACTGGCTTTTTCCTGAAATAGGTTATTCCACCACCAAATGCTCTATTAAATCCTTGAATCTTAAGTTTTATCTCACTACCTAAGGAGGTTTTATACCAATTTGTTGATTTCCCTTATCTCAGATGATAGACAATTTGAGTTTTGGCCACTGGCTATCAAGGAAGTCCAATGCCTGGTGAAAGAGTTGGCTATCAGTGGCCTAAGGAATTACCCAATCATGGTCAAGCCCCTTTGGTCTGGCTGGCTAAAATTGTGCTCCAAAGTGGACTACTGGTGGATTTAGAAAAAAGTGTTTTTGTCTTTCCCTAACAACTTTGACAACAATAATGATATTCAGGAGATACCCTAAATAAATCTATTCTTCAAAGGGTACCTGACCATGTTTCCCTTCTTACTATTATCTTCTAGGCAGAAGGGTCATTTGCCCACTATGACAGGGGCACAGCTGCTGCTTTCTGTCTGCTGCGAGGTAGTTCAGTGAATAGGCATTTTTATGAGAGTCTGCATGAGGGACTATGTCCCCATTCTGAAATATAATCCCCAGCCTCCCATATTCCTTTCTGTAGCACCATACTTTGGGGGTTTCTTCTTTAATCTTTACTCTTTTAGAGAAGTCAGGGCTGTGTCTTCTACACTTTTCTTCATTCTGTGTCCAGCAAAAGAGCCAATAACATATAACTAACTCTTAGGCACTGACCTAGAATTGAACTATGTCTTGGAGGCAAAATTTTCCTAAGGGATGGAGGAACACAGCTCTGAAGCAGAAAGGGAGGATCTGCAGGTTAGTTGGGCTGGAAATTGTGGGTAAATGGATGCAATTGTCTGCTTACAGGTTGATAGCCAAAACTACTCATAAAAATAGCTTAGAGAAGGGGTACAAGGTTAGTTCAGTGGTAGAATTCTTGTCTGCCATGCAGGAGACTTGGGTTCGATTCCTGGCCCATGCACTTCCCAGACAAAAAAAACAAGCAAAAAACGAAAAAGCAGACAAACAAAGTGATTTAACAAATGGTGCTGCAATAAGGGGATACTTACATGGAAAAAGAATGAAATGTGACCCCGCCCCCCACCATACAACATACAAAAACAAAAATAGCTTAGAAAACAGGAGTACTTTTAATGCAAAATAGCAAATAATAAAATCCAAAAATGAGGAGCCATCTTGTTAGGAGGGAGAAACAGAGTAAGACTGGGGTAGTTTTGAAATTTACAGAAAGGTGGAGTTTAAACTGGTCCTTGAGGGATGGATTTGTGGAAACAGCTAGTAGGAAATGCACGACACAGCCTTGGGGTGAGGGCATCTTGAGGTGCCATCTGTGTGTTTGGAAGCAGTGAATAAACCAAATTATTTTCAGTGCTGGGAAAAATTCATGAAAGAGGACAAAGCAAGCTTTCGAGCAGGTGACTGGATAGAGTAACCTGGCTACTGTGAGCAGGATTCATTTAGAGTGGAATGAAGGACAGACATAGGAGGTCTGAAAGATCTCTCAGACTTGCTGAGTAGATTGGTTGTTGAACACGAGGAGCAAGGACTCTCAGGGACATTTCATGGGACTCTAGTAGAGTTACTCATCCCTCAATTACACGTAGGGGTGTGTGACCACCTTGGTGCTTGGAAAGACTACATAAAGGTGCATCTCATACAGTGACTTATTTTTGTGAACATGTTATGATGGTTCAAAATGAATGTCTTTCCCCTAAGTGGCAGATTCAGTGACATCATGTAGGGTGGCTATAGAATGGACTAAAACAATCTTCTAATTTTTAAACATAAAATTTGTGTATGTTTATTAAGTAAAATTTGTAATGTAGAGGAAGAAACAGACCAAGGAAATTTTTTTTTAGCATTTTCCATATTCCTCTTCAGTCTTTCTCTATTTTATTTTGCTACTTAATTGTTTGTAAATGGCATGTAGAATTTTTTGTAGCCTTTAAATTTTACTTTCCTATTTGTATTACATATTGAATACTTCTGCAAGAATATTTATTGATATTTCTGAAGGTTATGAAGGATTACAATAATGCAAAGACCACCACGAGAATAGGTGACAGAGGTCATGACCAACCCTAGCAGCACCCTATGTGAACATAGCTCCACTCACCCCTCCAAGGAGAACCACTGCCCTGATCTTTGCTAATTTGATGTGACTTTTCTTTAAAAGCAAAAACATGATTTTCTTTTGTCTTAAAACCTATTTGCATTAAAATTTTTAAAGTTTAAAAAACTCTAAATTTTCTAAGTATGCATATGTGGACGTATATTATTGGAAGTGAGCATAGAGGGAATAATCTCTTGAAATGGGGTCATCTTAAGAAATGCTTATTTATTTTCAACACCCTGCAGTAATGACATCTCTCTGTTCTTCCTCATGCAAAAACATTTTTTAAATTTGTACATTTAGTCACTATCATTATACACTCTAGCCATTCCTAGATTATACCATCTCAGTCTTTATCATCTGTCTTTCTTTTTTATTTCATTTGTGCCCCCAGCCCTCCTCCCTCTATCATTCTCACATTCAGCTTCATTCAGTGTTTTAACAAAACTGTATTACAGTTAGGTAGTATTGTGCTGTCCATTTCTGAGGTTTTACAATCAGTCCTGTTGCACAATCTGTATCCCTTCAGCTCCAACTACCCAACATCTTATCTCTCTTTCTTTACTCTTCTCCCCAACCCCCACCCACACCTCCCCTCTGGTGTTCAGAGAAATCTTTAAAAATATATAGTTGAGTCTATCCTGAGAATTCCTGGCTCTGGAGGTGGCAGGAAGCCATCCAGTGTCCTAATCTTTACCCTGTTGAACTGCTCCCTTTCCTGCACTCTATCCTGGGAATAAACTGTTCATTTCTGGCCACTCAATTTTCAATTTAAGAAAGAGAAAATATTTGTAAGAAAACAAATATCTTAAATGTGAGTGGGCTGTATTTTACCCATGGCTTTTGAAATATTATTTTTCACTTTTTAGTCTGTAAATTCACAACAATTTGTACATGTGGACGGTCTAAGAGAGAGCAAAAACTGAGCAACTGACTGAAAATATTTTTCAGAGGATAAGCACTCTTTCCTACTTAGGACACTGGTTATGTGCAAACATCCCCCTTAAAGGTGAGTTTTTCATGGTAGTAGCATTAGGAAGAGGTTGTTTCTCTGCCTCAGCTCCACCAGCATTTTACAGTCTCAGATCCCTCAGGACTTACTTCTCAACATCACCTGAAACTTTCCCCACAGCCTCAAAGCTTTGTTTCCAGACTGTGTCTCATTTCTTTTTTGCTTCCCAGGTGGCCGGTTGCCTCTCAAACAAAGCCCTAGGCAGTTCTGGTGGGTGCCTCTTTCTGAAAGCTCTAGAGCAAAATCCAGCTACTGAGAGTTTTCCTTCCTTCTTTGTTTCCTTGAAGTAACTGTTTTCAAATCAGCAGCTGCACCCCCCTACCCCCCCCCCTCTGAAACCCCCACCCCCACCCCCACTTGCATTCTTTGTGCACTAAACACAGTAGTGAGGATCAGTACTCATTTCCATACAAAGCTGAAGCAGGTATAAGGGCCACCAAGACTCCTAGCATCAGTCTTTGAAATATTGTTATTTTCTATTAAGTTCAATTTTTAGAATATCCTAAAGGTTGTTCTACTCAGCTGCTGACAGATTGACTTAAAAATAATTGATGGTAATTAGTCAGTCATTCTGTTTTTAAAGGTCAGGTTTGACCGATTTTTATCCAGAAGGACATCTGCCTCATCAGAGAGAAACTGTTTGTAGTTGGAGTTGTTGGTAAGCATTCTATTATTTTCTGACAGCCTACTGCTTCCAATCCACAGCCACTGGCTGTCACCTGGTTTTTATAACTTCTCTTAGTTCAGGATGAAGTAGATTGCTTCAATTCACTCCTTCTGAGACTTAGTGAATCACTTCCACAGGTCCCAGCACCAGGGTGTGCGAACACAGCTGCTCCCTCAGATCTGGGTTCATCTACAGGTGATGCGGTGGGGCATGGGGGGGGGGGTCTTATGCCTAGGCTGTGACTGAACAATTTAAGAGGGGACCACAAGACAGGTATGACCCTCCAGGCTTCCCTCTTTGATGCTCCCAACTCCATGCATTTTAGCCTTTCTATTCCAAAATTCTCTCTGCATAAGCATGACCAACCAAACTTCCTATAATTTTTTTGAAGTGGGGAATGGAAATGTGCTTTCTAAAAGAGTGTGTGGAACCTGAAAGAAGGAGGTAATTCTGCTTCTGGACAAGTTTTAAACATGGTTTCTATAAGGCAAACCATAGATATACAATTTAGCCAGAAAACATCAATGGAAGGCTTTTAGCTGGACAAAGCTGGGTTGAAGTTCAAACTGCCAATTCTTAGCTGTGACTTTGGGCCTGTTTCTCTATCTGTAAAATGGGATGGAAACTACCAGGCCCCTACCGCTATTCCTACCTCCAAAAGTATTGCTACTGCTCTATTTGTTAGATAATTAGGTTCTTAGGAATGACTACACCATGACTTGAAGGTACCTTCACTTGTAGCTGTCATTAGGATGTGAATTAACAGCCTCAAAGTGCTTCTTCTTAGTCATCTGGGAAAGCTTAAGTTTGAACGTACACTTTTTACATCAAGAAAAAGGCCTTGTGTGTGAGGTTATGTGTCCTTTATATTTTTCAAGAGCAATCAAAAGTCCAGCTAGAATATTCTGGTGAAAAATGATTTCAGTTCACACCGTGGGAACTTTAAAAGCAAAAGGTGACTTAGTAGAAGGATTTGCATCTGGCAAGTCAAATGTATTTGAAACCAGAATATAGAGATGTACACCCCTGCCTGGAATTTATTTTCCTCACATATTTATATTAATGATTTCCCCACCGAAAAAGAAATACCTGCTTAGCTTTCTCCTTCTCCTCCTTAACTGCCACCACTGCAGTGAGGCTTTCCCAAACTTCCTGTTTCAGTTTGCCAAAGCTGCCAGAATGCGGTAAACCAGAAACGGGTTGGCTTTCACAGTAGGGATTCAACAGTTCACAAATTTACAGCTCTAAGACCATGAAAATGTCCAAATTAAGGCATTAAGAGGAAGATACCTTCTCTAAGGAAAGGCTGCTGGCATCTGGGGTTCCACTGTTACATGGAAACGCACACGGCCAGCATCTGCCGGTCCTTCACTTCCAGGCCCCATTGCTTTCAACTTCTGATTCCAGAGGTTTTCTCTCTGAGCATCTGTGAGTTCTCTTAGCATCTCCAGAGCATTTCTTTCTAAGCTCTCTCTCTCCCTCTCTCTCTCTCTCTCTCTCTCTCTCTCTCTCTCTCTCGTGTTTATGCCTTTTATCCTCTCATAAATGGCTCCAGTAAAGGATTAAGACCCACTTCGCATGGGCTGGGTCACATCTCAATTGAAACAACCAAATCAATAGGTCCCACCCACAATAGGGCTTCCCCTACAGGGATGGATTAAAAGAACACGGCCTTTACTAGGGTATACAACAGCTTCAAACCAGCACACTCCACCCTCCGAACACCTGTAAGACATGTGCTTTCCATACGAAAAACACATTCATTCCATCACAATATCACAAAAGCCTTAAAATCATTTCAGTAACAATATTAAGGTCCAAGCCTTATCATAAACACTTACAGATGTGATCTGTACTAAGGCAAACCTCTCCTCTGGCTGCGAACCTGTGGAACTTAGAACAAATTATCTACTTCCAATGTAAAAAGGAGAGACAATGATAGGATAAAATTCCCGTTTCCATAGGGAGAAATTGAAAGGAAAGCAGGGGTCAAGTGTCCCAAACTTGAAAACCTGCAGAGCATACTTCAATTATATTTCAAAGTCTGAGCGTCATCTACAGAAAGATATTTTATCCTCAGGTCTTGCAAGAGCAACAGTCCCATCCTCTCCAAGGGCTTAAGCAGTGGCTCTCTTCTCTCCAAACACTGGGGTGAGGGTTACAACATTTCCAAGCATTAGGGAGATGGCCAGCTTCACCTTCTTCAAACATAAGGATGGCACCTGTACTCTCTGCCATCTCCAGGGTACAGTCTCACCCCTCTTGGACTGTGGGGTCATGGCCAGGCTCTCCCCAATTCTCTGGGAAAGTGTTCCACCCTCTCTGAACCCTGGGGTAGCAGCATTCTTCCTGAATAACTGCCAAGCGCCTCTCAATTCTCCAGGCATCTGAGAGCCCCAGAGTGGTAACACTTTTCCTGAACAATGGGAAGGAATGCTTGTCCTCTGCAGACTCTGGAGCAAACTCACCCTCTCCAGTTCACTGGGTGGGGGTTCTGCTCTCCTGGCTTACATTTCTTGACTCCAGACCTCAGCTTCCATTGTTCTGACTTTGAAGTCATTGTTCCAAATCTGTCCCTTTTAGTCTGGGCTGGCACAGGAGTCCCAACTATCAGACAATAGAACTTTCCCAAATACTTTTCTGGATAAGTCCATCTCCAAGCCTGGCTTGCCCTGAAATTTCTGGTTGCTTCCATGTTTGGTTAAATCCTCACATGGAGCACTATCCTCTGGGAACTCATTTTCTGAAAGCTCAGAATTTTCCAAACTATCAATTTCTGGTTTCTTTGTACTCAACGGTTCAGTTCTCAGCTTATTGCTTTCCGTTTGCATTTTACTATAAGTTACAAGGAGAAGCCAGGCTGCACTTTCCACATTTAATTTGGAAATCTTTTTGGCTAAATATTCCAGCTCATGACTTTTCAAATCCTGCCTTCCATCCAACATCAGGACTCAATTTTGCCAAATTCTCTAACACTTTAAAAGAAGGATCATCTTTCTTCCAGTTGGCAATGGCACAATCATCATTTCTGTCTAAGTCTTCACTGGAAGTACCTTTAACATCAATATTTCTACCACCAGACCCTTCAAATAAATCTAGGCCTTTTCTATTATGCTTCTCAAAATTCTTCCACAATCTTCCCCTTACCTATTTATAAAGCCATTCCAACGGTTTTGGTGTTTGCAAATTGTAGCACCCCACTTCTCTGGTACTAAAATCTGTTTCAGCTTGCTAAAGCTGTCAGAATGCAATATACCAGAAATGAGTTGGCTTTTACAATGTGGGTTTGTTAGTTTATAAATTTACAGTTCTAAGGTCATGAAAATTTTCAAATTAAGGCAACAAGAGGAAGATACTCTCTCTGAAGAAAGGCTACTGGCATCTGGGGTTTCTCTAACACTTGGAAATGTACATGGCCATATTTACTTGTTCTTTGCTTCCAGGTTCTGTTGCTTCCAGCTTCTGATTCCAGTGATTTTATCTCTGATATCTGTGGGCCCTCTCTTAGCATCTCCAGGGCACTTTTTCTCTAAGCTTTCTTCATTGGTGTTTCTTCCTTTTATCATCTCATAAAGGACTCCAGTAAAGGATTAAGACCCACCTTGAATTGGGTCACATTTCAACTGCGAAACAACCAAATCAAAAATTCCCACTCACAATAGGCCTGCCCCCACAGGGGTGGATTAAAAGCACCTGGCCTTTTCTGGGCTACGTAACAGCTTCAAACCAGCATACTTCCTTTCTCACTATAATGGCTATCACCTTATAATACAATATATCATTTAATAATTACTTGTTGTCTGCTCTTGTCCAGAAGTTCCTTGAAGGCAGAATTTGTCCATTTTGTTAATGAAGGACTCCCCAGTTTCTAGATGCATGGGTTGAGCACAGTAGGTCCTGGAACATTTGTTGAGTTAATAATGGAAAACTTAGAAGCATATGCTGGATTTTAGAAGATTAATTTATTTTTGACCTGATCAAACAAAATAATTCCTTTTGTGAAACAGTGTAGTATTTCCAAAGGGACTTTTCCTGAAAACCAAAGGAAAAAGAAAAGAAAATCAGAGAGAAAATAGCAGTATACAAACAGATGAGTTTGCAAACAGAGGCTTTCTGAAATGACTGAGGCCTAAGACCAGACAACTTCTTCAGTTTCTGTTTTCAACATATTTGGAAAGCCTTGCCAAGAAAGCTGTCTTTCTCAGATTTTGAGCTACACCCCCTTTTCTATGGGAGGCCGAGGAGAAACTGCCAATAGAAACAATGTCACTCAAACTACAAACCCTTCTTCCTCCAGTAGCTACTATATGATCTCAAGCAGGCAGAGTTCACAGCAATTATTACATAGAAGAGGAGTGTGCAACTCTAAGTTTTGCAAACCTGTGGGTTTTTAAAATTTTTTTTTATTTTTTATTGTAGTAATGTATATACAACTCAACATGTCCCATTTTTACCACTCGCAAGTATACAATTCTATGGTATTAATTGTATTCACAATATTGTTCTATCATCACCAATATTATCATTCCCCCAACTTTTTCATCACCCCAACCAGAAATTCTGCACTCATTAAGCAATCACTCTCCCTTCCTCTTCCCCTGCCTAGGCTCTTGATAACTGGTAATCTCCTATCTGTCTTTATCAAATTTGTTTATTATGGATATTTCATAAAAGTAAGATCTTAACAATGTTTGTCTTTTTAAGTCTGATTTTTTTCATGCAACATATCTTCAAGATTATCCATGTTGTAGCATACATCACAATTTCATTCCACTTTACAACTGAATAATATTCCATTGTGTATGGAATTTTGTTTATCTGTTCATTTATTGATGGACATTTGGGTTGGACTTTTGACTTTTGTAATAATACTGCTGTAAACGTTGGTGTACAAATATCTTCCAGTCCCTATTTTCAGCTATTTTGGATATATACCAAGAAGTAAGATTGCCAGTTCATGCAGTGATTCAATGTTCAAGCTTTTGAGGAACCACCAAACTGATTTCCACAGTGGTTGCACAATTTTACAATACCGCTAACAATGTATGAGTGTTCCAATTTCTCTGCATCCTTGCTAACACTTGTTTTCCCGTTTTATTTTTATTTTTTATTATTAGCCATCCTAGCTGGTGTGCAGTGGTATCTCATTATGGTTTTGATTTGTATTTCCTTGAAAGCTAGTGATGTTGAGCAACTTTTTGTATGCTTCTTGGTCATTTGTTTATCTTCTTTGTAGACATATCTGTTGAAGTCCTTTGCCTATTTTTCAGTTGGGCTTTTATCTTATTGTTATTGAGTTGTAGCTGTTCTTTACATATTCTTCACTCAACATTTTTGGTTTGAAGGCCATTCAATCTGTGTCTTCTCTTTCTCACTTCCTTGATTCAACTTACAAGGACCTGTATTTCCTAATTCACAGTGCCCTATTTCACACGAGCAATTTCACTGCTCATTTTACTGAGGCAGCGTCCAAATCTATGTCCTCTTTTCTAGGGAATGCTATAAAAGAGGTTGCTGCTCAGATTCCTGGAAGGTTTTTCTCTTTGGAAAAATGATCTCAGCTCACAAAATAATTTGCTCCTTAGTGCTTATCCATGTGCATTTACCAAAGTACTTTTAGGTGAGGAGAAATAAAAGTTGATTAGGTTTATCACTGGGATAACACTGGGGAGCTCTTACCTGTTTATTTTATTGGTGATAAGAAAGCCCAAGGCTCCTTAAGTTTGCTCACTAACCCAGCTCTCCTTTTCCACTTTTAAAAATAGGAAAAACATGTGGAGCTTGCAAAAAAAAAAATCCTGGAGTAATGGTTTAGTTTCTTCTAGAATGTGATTTTTATTACTTTGGGATTTTTGCACTTTCCCCCTTGTTTTTAGGATTTTGTGGGGGGTGGAGTCTGTTAGCCCCACAATCCCTATGTATGTTCTATGACCAGACACTTTGCATGTAGGCCACCTTTCCAAGTCTTTAAAGGAATGAGCCTTGGGTATTAATGGAGGAACCGAGAAAGCAGAATTGAAGACAAGAGAGAACAAATTTATGTCAATGAAATCCCGTGACAACTTTTTTTGCATTTTGAGATCATACACGTCTTTTTCCTTGATCAAATATATTTTTTAATGGCTCTGAAAATGCTAATGAGACAAGTTTCAAAAAATTGACAGTAATGGAAAACCTGAACGTTACAATGATATCTAAAAAGAAAGAAATTATTTCACTCATCTTAATCTTGCTAGGGAGGAGAAAAAATGTGAGAAGAGAAATGAGACAGCTGGCAACTAAAGTCTTGGGATTCCTAAACCTTCTCTTTTGTGCTCCCATATGAACAAGGTTTAAGCTGCCTTCAAGAGAAAGTCAATCTAAAGTCCACAATGCCTTTTCAAAATGAAACCCTAGGGGGCTTTTAAAACTACAAGCTTCAGCCTCCCAAGGTCACTTTCTAAAGTGAAAATTCATGTTAGGGTAAGATTGTGGGGTAAGGAAAGGAAGGAGGCATGGCAAGATTTGAGCAGAAAAGCCTATCATGAATCCTCACCTGTGGAGAGAAGCAATGCAGTATCCTCACTTTATAGGTGGTAGGAAGGTGATATGGCCCTGGGCACTACTTGCACACCACCTGCTAAAAGCATCCACACTTTATCATTGGTGTTAGTTGGCTGATTTAACCATTGGGGAGGCATTGCCCTGGGGAATTGTAAGTGAGAAGTAAAGCTCAGCTGTCACCAGAGCTCCTAGAAAATAGAAAATAGCTCAGATAGATGTTGAATTCCTCAGGACTCTCTCTGCACCTGCATCTGTGTTCAAAATTCAGACATATTCTATGCTTACTGGCCACATTGGTTTTGTTATCTGTTGTTTAAAAAATGTGTGCTTTGAATTCCTGGTTTCACTGTGAGTTACTCAGGCAGACAGACCAGTTTTCAGGCCCAGTGCATCCTGCCCTTCCCTGGCATTTGAAAGATAGTGTGAGAAAGAGCAGGGGGGCCGGGTTCCAGGTCTGAACTGGAGCCATGTGTGGGCATCCAGGGAGTAGAGTTCTGAAAATTGGGAATTGACTGAAGGAAAAACTGGACTAGTTAATTTGGGGATTGGGTTAGGAGGGAAGGAAGGTGGGCAGGGGCTAGGAAGCCCAAGCAAGTCTAAGCTCAGACGCAAGTTTAAAGTTGCAACAAGAACAAAGGAATGCAACAGAGGGTCATATGGAATCACTCTAGATGTCTGCCACAGTTGCCTGTGTCTCAGGCTTCTCCAAGGAGGATATTCACCCGCTAATCAAAATAAATAAATAAATAAATAAATAAATAAATAAAGGAAAATTAAAGACAGTGAAAGAGGCACCAAGAGGCTCCTTCTATTAGCAGCCATGTTTGGCCTTCTTGTTGGTATCAGTGTGCTGCCTCCAGTACTTACAAATAGAGCAGCCTTGTGTATATTCCCTTACCTCTGCTTCCTTATTTATACAAGTGAAACAGAGATGAAAATATGCAGAAAAGTATGTCATTAAATTTTGGTGAGTTTTGTAGCTATATAATAAGGATTAATTTCACCCCTCCCACACATCATGTGCTCAGAGTAAGCCATAAATACTTGTTACTAACCAAAGAATTAATTTTTAAGAATAGAGTGT
This sequence comes from Tamandua tetradactyla, assembly GCF_023851605.1. NCBI lineage: Eukaryota > Metazoa > Chordata > Mammalia > Pilosa > Myrmecophagidae > Tamandua > Tamandua tetradactyla. The sequence goes on from NC_135340.1 coordinate 60,460,986, forward strand.
AGGAGCCAGAATGCCTGGCTTCAGACCCTCTTCATAATTAGCTATGTGGCTTTGGACAAAATATTTAGCCTTTCTGTGATTCAGACTTTTCAGGATGAGTAAACACTAGTGTCCATTTTATAGGGTTATTGTGAGGATGAAATGACATAATGTATGCAGATGCTGGTATGATGACGTCAGCTTTCCCAACCTTCATCCTTGCTGGGTATACCTACCTCCCCCTCCTCTTCTTCTCCATACACTGTGTTGCTGAGGTCCAGATATGATTCACCTTGTTCCTCCAATAATTAAATGTGCTCTGTTTTTCATGAAAAAATGAGCAAGAACAAGAAAGGACATTTGAAACAAATGCCAATTGATTTTAGAGATGACATGTTTTTAATGCTACCTGGGGAAATGTTGTCAAGGTGAAAAAGCTGACATTCGGTGGAGTGTGATAACTCTTCCATAACGGTTTCATGTAAAATAGGAGAGGAGTGGTGGACGTTGAGTTGTAAGCTGCTGAAATCCTCCCTCGTTACATTCCGGAAGATCTATATTAGAACAAGCCACATGCAATCTAAAAACTTCTGGAATGAAAGTTACAACCTCAGCATCCCTACCATGGCTGGGTCCCCACCAGTGCCTTCCCGAAACCTGATGTGCCCTCCAGGGCACTGACTTAGGACATGAAGCCCTGTTTTTGTAAGTCTGCCTTCTAAAGCATCTTCTTCACGAAGACAACATTCTGGGAGGGAGCGTTTGATGATGGAAAATTGCTGTCTCTGGTGGCCGTTTTGTGCAACACTACTCCAGGTGAGCCTGTTTCAGCAGCGGGTTTCTCTGTAGGTTATGGAAGCATTATACATTTCCTTTCTAAGAGCTTAAGGTTGCCGACTCTGGAGGAGGCACTTTAATTTCTGAAGTAGGATACCATTCATGCAAACAATAGTCACTGAGAATTTTTAAGGACCAAGCATCTAATACATTTTGATTATCAGGCTGTTCTCAGCAAGCAGTTACCTGGCCAGAGTAATAGATTGAAACCTCATGGGCTGATAAGAGACAAGCACAGTGAACCTTACCCTTAACATTCCAAATGCTGATGTTGTCGAATAATCAAGATAAAAATCAGGGAGGGTGAAAATGGGGAACAGGAAATTCCATTAGGGTCTCTGTGTCTCCTGAAATATAGCTATACTATCAGGGGGGAAATGTATGAATGAATCATAAATTCTAAAAATGCTAAATATGGACTATTGTTTTCCTCCAGAAAGGGAGTTTTAAATTTGTGATCCACGGACCTTTAGGGAAGCGAGGCTTTTTTTAGTGTCTTCGTTTACTCAGGGAAGAGGGAATGGTTAGAGCATGGACTTCTGAGGCACATTGCCTGGGTTCAATCCCAGTTCCTCTACGTATCAAACAAATTACCCAGATTCCACCATACTTCACCCTTCTGTAAAAGTGAGCAGCTACCTCATAGCCTTATTATGAAAAGCAATGATTTAGTGTGCAAAACTTTTATAACAATGCCTGGCAAAAAGTCATTGCTAGTATTAGCTATCACGATTGCTCTTTTTATTATTATTGTTTTCGGTTATATCTGTAAACAAATAAAGCTATTCGAAGAGTCACTGCTCTAGAGTTTGATGAAACAAAATATTAATGATGAATTTCCATAACATCCTCATTTAGCAGTTTAATACATTAGCCTGGTAGTGATGAGACATAAACAATGATAGCCGCACTTAACGCAGCAATTTAGAGTTTACAGAATTATTTTGCATACAGTTTCCTCAGATTGATCCTCAGAATTGCTGTGAGATAAAGAGTATTACCCCACATTACAGATGAGATCATTTGGTTTATGGAGAGTAAGTAACGTGCCCAAGGTTGCCTACAGAGTTGGCAATAAAACTCAGGGCTCTTCCCACTCCCTCAAAGATGTGCTTTTCTTTATATTATGCTGCATTCCGCATGCAAGAGATAAACATTCTTATAATTAGACTATTGACTGCATATTATAAGTAGTGTAACTAATTTATCAGGGAAAAGCCAAGGGATTTAAAAACAACACGCCAGGTCCCTGAAGCAGCATCAGTGAAACTGTACGTGACTACCATTCAATCACTGTTCGTGTTTGCTCTCCAATCACTCATTAGCTGTGGATTCCACAGCATTCTCTGTGCTGAGCCAACCAAACACAGAATGCTGTCTGGAGAGCTTTTGAAAAATGCATGCTTAAAGGAGGCATTCTGAAAATTCATTACAAACAGGGGATGAGATGATGAACTATGAATTCAAAGAATTCATTTATATCTCTATAAATAAATTGATATATTAGGCCTTGAATTGATTACTTTGGCTCAGTCACTGACTTGACCTCCAGGGTAGTTCTGGAACCCTGCTACTGCCTGAAGGATTTCCTAAGTACCCCCTCAAGTCATCACATTTCCTCTTCGCCATTTTATGTATATTTAGCCATTCGGGATATATTCGCTACACATCAGCTGTTTGGATGCTACCTACCTTTCAGATCCACCTCAGATTTTACTTCTCCAGCAGGAGCCCACATTTATTAACACCTGCTTTTGAACTCCTAGAGAACGAATTTTCTAAATTACTTAAGTTGTGTTTAGCTTTACTGCCATTCATTATTCTTTTCATATACATGTATCTTTCCTTCACACACAGGAACATATGTTTCACTTCTTTGTATTCCTCACAAAACCTAGCATTATGCCTTGTAACTCCTAGAAGCACAACAGACATTCAATTATCGACTGATTGCGTTACAAAATTGATTTATACATACCTATCAGTTATGGATCTGATTGAAATTGGAAGATGAAGTTGGCAAAAAATAAGAAAATACAACAATCAGAAAAAAAAAAAAAATCCTCCTGTGCTGGAATAGTATTTTTTTTGCCCAAAGTTTTGCTGTTCTGCTTGAACCCAAGATGTGAATTCTGATTCTTTTTTCAGGATCTATATGTAGTCAGGATATGAAGGGGGATAGGTGAAATATTAATTGGTTGGTTGCTGCTGTTATCTAATACAATAACACCAGTAAAAATTATAAACTCATCTGGAACCCCTACCTCCGAAGACTATCATTTAAGATAAAGCTAAAGGAAAGGAACAGAAACAAAATTTGATTGTTACTTTTCTACCTCTTGCACATGCCTCTCCTGGAAAGTAATTTCTCTGAGCAGATTCAAGAGAGAAAAGAGAGTAGGGGAACTGCTAAGAGAGAAAGGAACAGAGTCCCATCGGAGGTTCACCTAGTCAGCAGGGAGAAGAAGGAATCCCATGGATGTCCCTTGGTCCTCGTAAAGAACTGATAAAAGATGAGCCTTTGTTTGCTGAGGAGGAAGTGTGGGTTCTCGATAATAAAAGAAAACTGGGGCTGGGCAACGATTGTCCTTTGTGCTGGTGTTGGGAAGATTTCCATTCCAGGGACGTTTGATCCCTTACTCAAAATCTCTGACATCACTGCAGTTCACTCTCCTGGAACCATATCTGGGGTTTAAGCTGTCAGCAGTTGGTTTATCCTTTCACTTTCTTTAGATTGTGCCCACTTCATGAGCAGGGATTCTAATATCCTATGTCTCAGTTCCTACCTGGACCAGTTGTGTGTGTGTGTGTGTGTGTGTATTAGGTAATCAATGAATATTTGCTGGCAATGCCATGAGTTCAATTGGCATATGAGTATAATCTGTACAAAGTTCAATTGTTGGAAGCCTGTCAATGAGAAAGTCTGTGTAGATGGTTGGGCAGTGGTAGTAGTGGTATTATGAATTGGTATTTAAAATATACAACTTTGGGCAATGAGGGGAAGAAACTACTATTTCAGGGCTCTTTCAGTGATTGCAGTGATGCTGTAAGACCAGCAAATGGCAGCAGCATTGACATTTTCTCGGACTTTTCCTGGTGGCCTATGCGTGCTTTCCAGGCCATGGGTCACAACCCAGTAGTGAGTCAGGGTATCAATATAGAAGCCCACATCTAGATTTTTAAAAATAAATGTACTTGAATGTTCATTTGAATTAAACAGAACAGAAAATATCAGAATACATTGCATACTGCAAGGTTATTATTATATAAAGGTATGTCCTTATTCATGATAAAAATGTCTTTCTCAATGTAGGTCATGGTAAAAATGAAAGTTTAAAACCTACTGCCCTAAAGTGTTGTGAGGCTCTCCTTGATTTAAAGTGAGTAACAGAGAACAGGTGAGGGATATGTTTTAATGGATTGTGAATGCCCACTTCCACCTTGCAGAAAAAGACTTAAAAAAAAATAAAACAAAAACCTACTAAGTAAAAGAGAAGAAGTTTGCCTCACCTCAAGGGAAGAAAGTGGAAGTAAGGCTTCCGTAGAAGCCTTTGCCCAATCAGAGGTGAGAGACATGTAAAAAGCTTACCTTACATAGTTGAGCCCTTATAGAGTTGCTTATAATAGCAAGCAATTGGAAAAAGCTTGAATAATCAACAGTTAAAGGCTTGGTTAAATAAACTACAGAACGTATTTACTGTCAAACATACACAACCATTACAAATATAGCTGTGATTCTACATTTCCCAGCTTGGAAAGATGCATGAAAAATTGTTGAGTGAAAAAAGTAGATTACAAGATAGTACAGCAGACAATTATCTTATTTATATAAAATAATTTGATAATGTGTGCGTGAAGAAATAGACATAGACCATTGACTGGTAGGATGTTTGCCAAAATGTTGAAGATGTTTTTCTCTCTGTGATGGATTTTCAATGCATATTTTTGTTCTCATATCTCCTTTTCTGTTTAAATTTAAAGACTATTAATTTCATAATTTTATATATTTAAGGAAAATACCATGCCAAAGAAGAATGTTATAATGGAGCATGGAGCATATGTAATGGGCATTAGGAGCAAATAGGGGTGACTGACTGTCTGAAAAAAGGTCAGGGAAGAGATGTCTCATGAACCTCGTCTTGAGGGAGAAAAATATATTTGTTAGGAGTGATAAGGAAGGGTAGCCTAGGTACAAGGAACTGCACAAATGAATGAGTAGGGCATGGCATAATCAGCGTGTACAGCTGTATAGCATGTACAGCATGTACATTCTGAGATTAGGAGGCTGAAGATAATTTTCCAAGAATAAACAGAGGATTGAATTTGTAAGCTAAGCTAAGAGCTTGGATAAATCTGTAGTTGGTGGAAAACTTTAGAAAGATTTTAAGCAGAGTGTCATGCCCAGAGGGAGCAGATGCCCTTAGTGTCCTGTGCATTTACCACTGTCCTCTCCCATCAATACAAGCCAACAGCTTCTTAGGCTGAAAGCTTTCTCTGGTTGCAGCAATGTGCTTGGCCCACATGTAGAACAGGCCGGAAGTGCCTGGAAACTAACCTCCTAGGAGTAGCCCCCAGCCAATGAGTGGTTGGTGGGTTTCTTACCCCGTTTAAGTTTGTTAATGCTGCCGGAAATGCAACTGGAAATAGGTCGGCTTTTACAGAGGGAATTTATTAAGGTACAATTTTACAGTTCTAAGGCCATAAAAATATCTAAACTAAAGCAGCCAGAAAAAGATACCTTAATTCAGAAAAGGACTGATAACTTTCTGGGTTTCTCTCTCAGCTGGGAAGGTACATAGCGACTATGTCTGCCAGCTTTCCCTCCAGGCTCCTCATTTCAAACAGCTTTCCCAGGGGCACTTTCTTTCTGCATCTTCAAAAATCTCTGTTTCAGCTCTGAAGCTTTTCCCAAAATCGTTGCCTTTTAAAGGACTCCAGTAAGTGACCTACCCTGAATGGATGGAGATACATCTCCTTGGAAACCACCTAATCAGAAGTTCCCACCCACAAGGTCACATTTCCATGGAAACAACTTAATCACAAGGATCCCACTCAGCAACATTGAATCAGGATTAAAGAACATGGTTTTTCTGGGCTACACAACAGTTTCAAACCAGCACATGCCCCTTGGGTGAGAAACTGAAATGTATTCTATATGGCATCTCAGATGTCTGTGGTGGAAGTGGGCTCCGATTGCCCATGACAATAACTTGTTCCTCAGTGCACTTGCTCTACCTCTCTTTCTGTCTGTGGCTCACTTTCCTAATCCTGCAGTGTTGTTTCCTGGAATCACCACCCACATTTAACGCTTGTACTTGAATCTCTCACTCAGTGTCTGCTTGTGGGAGAATGCATCTCTCCTTCCCCCATCATTACTGTTCCTGTCTAATCTGTTTCTACCTAAATTTGGTCCCTCTGGGTTCACAGGTTGGGTAATTCTCAAAGCAAAGCAGGATACTTTGATAGTGCCAATTTCATGCCACCATATCTAAAAAGATAATTGTTTCTAATTATTAAAAACAGGCACAACAAGTATCCCTGAGCTTCACATCTTCTCAAGATGGGTGAAGATGGGATGCAAATGTCTGTTTAAAAACAGCTGAATATTTAGGATCGTTTAAAAAAATCTTGCACCATAATGTCTTTACATTCAAACTGGCTGATTCCAAGTGGACTCATCAACTTGAGAGGTAGCCTCCTAAACCTCTGAGTGGGTCTCCCTTTTGTGGTACAATCCTCATCTTTCTCTCTCAGCTTGTGGCTCAACAAAGATTACCCATCAAGATGGTTCACCCCAGGAGCTCCCAAACCTGTGGGTGCATCTTACAGATCATCCCAGCTCTAGCATAGTTTGGCTCACAGATCGGACCTACACTGTTAATCTTGGGAATAAAAAAGCCACCTTTGGACCTTTGGAGAAAATGCAGAGAGACAGAGATCTGGCTTTCCCCTTACTCTGAAGAAGGAGACTACTCTGAATATTTAAGACTTTTCAATTCTTAGAATGTTAGCCCAATATAGCCCAAAACCATAGGAAAGCTTTTGAATTAATAGCACTCGAGTGAGAATTTTTTTTTTTTTTTACTCAGAACACTCAGAAAAATAAATCATTTAAAAAGAGTAAGGAATTGGGGTTTTCAGAATTTGCAGTTGCCCCTAATGATTTAACTTAGCTGGAGGGAAAAGGAAGTCTTTCCATCAACTACAAGTTGTTCAGTGAGGGAAGGTAAGAAGCACACACACAGAAAGAACAAAGTCTGATGTTCATGGGAAGTGATGGTCTTTTCTAAAATTAAGTTTCGGTTGAAATGTAAGAAGTCAGCTAGAGGCGATTCTAGGAATTTTTGAAGATGGCATCAGAGAGAAGTGATAGAGATGCAAATTTCAAGCTGTCTGTACAGCTTCAACTGAGCAGAGATCTAGAGGAACTCTTTCCTCAAGATTTCATTGCATATCCATGGGAAAGTTAAAAAAAAAATGGAGTGGGGGAATCAGGAAAAATAGAGGGAGCCCAATTTGGTGGATAGTTTGAGTTATGGCCAGAATGGTTCAGACAACTGCACCATCTGCATTAAAATTCAAAGCTGCATCCTTCCTTGCTCTCTTATATCTACCTTCACTGTCTCCCCTAGGTGAGTTAAGCCTTCCACCATGGTCCCCCAGTGCTCCCTGCTTTGCGGTACTCACAGCCACTCTTTCTCAGGAATTACCTCTTAGAGGTGGAAGGTCTGAAGTAGATAAAAATATTCCACTCCCTCACACTCTTCCTTTCTATCTTTGAAATAAAGCACACTGTGCTTTTTATTTTTAAGGATTTTACAGTGAACCACTACAGAAAAGCAGTCAGGGGTAAAAAACAACAACAACAAAACACATTGGCAAAATGAATGGTTCAAGAAATCTTCAGGTCCTTACCATATCTGTCGCTGTTCTGAAGTGAACAGTTTGCCCCTTGCCAGCCCTGGGCCACTGGATGCATGCTAAATGTTACCTTAAACATTGGCCTCATTACACCCTACCTGCTAGACAGATGGTTCTCATCCAGCATTAGGTATCATTGGAACTACTGACTATTGACTCTCATCCACTAGCAAAGTAGTGTTACCTGTCATGCATTACCTGTCTGGGACCTTCTACCTGGCCAGAGTCGCCAGACAAGGATCCCGGCCTGTACTGGGGTGGAGTGGAAGGTCGGAGCACTGTCGAAAGAAGGAGGCTGGAAGTGAATCTGTTCAGCAAAGAAAATGCCCTAGAAGGGCAAAGTGTGTGTATGTGTGAATTAAAGGACATAAAAGAAAGGAAACTGCATTAAGAAATTTTTTCCTGGTCCCAGGTCACCCTTGGGGCGATATGCACAGGCCTGTGCATTCCAAGGTTTCTGTCCAATTACTCTTTCCCTTGGGTCCTTAAAAATGCCACAACCCTATAGCCCAGTTTTATTTGTGCATAAAATGATTTGTCAGGGCTGCAACTTTTGACCTTCCCAGTGAGAGAAAAGTTGTGTAGATTCACAAGTGAATAATGATAGATAGTGTTTATTGAGTGTTTACTGTATACCAGGCATTCTGCTAAGTATTTTATGTGGAATTATCCAATGAGGTAGGCTCTGTTATTATCTCTACTTTACAAAGGCCAGAATGGTCAAGTAAGGACCTGTATAGGTAGCTAAAAGTTGGCTAAAATAGGATTTAAATGTAGGAAACCTGAGCCCACAGCTGTGTTCTTTAGTACTTCGATTGTGTCCTTTCCTATACAACTCCCAAAGTTACCTTTTCTAAGTTTCAGTTTGCCCTGCATTGTCTAGGCCTGCCCCCTACCCTCAGGGCCCTCCGGCTCTAGCCCCTGCTAGGTTTGCTCCATTTTCTTGCTTTTGCTTATAGCTTATTCATTATGTGGCTATTTGTGTTGGCTTCAACTTCTCCTGTTGTTCCAAGTCAATATCTGAAGCAAACACAGCACTACAGTATTTAAAATGTACCTCCATAGCTATCATGTCAATTTCTCATCTGTAAAATGAGATTAAGATAGTATCTGTCTCCTGTGGATATTATGAGGATTAAAAGACTAAATATAGGTAAAGATCTTAACACAGTGCCTGGCACAATAATAAGTACCATATGAGAGCTATTTTTATTATTTACTTTAAAAAATAGCCCAGAAGCAATAATTATATTCATTTTATAGATGTGCACGGTGGAGCATAAATGGCCAAATAACTCTTCACAAGGAAACACTACTAGTAATTGGCAGAGCTGGTGGAGCCCATGCTTTAATATTCCTTGCCTCCCTCAGGCCTCTGCAGATCTCTGTCAACTTTCCACTTTATTGGGTCTCCCACTGCCTTTCTGTTTATGATTTGGGGATCACTTCTCGTTCTCAGTTCATTTGAAGAGCAGAGTACTTTGTATTCCAGGTCGGATGGTTGAATTATTAAGCTCTTCCTGACATAATTCAGGGGCTGCCAGTCGTGGGAGTGAGACAGCAGAGAGGGGCAGGATGAAGACTCAAGGATGGTGCTCCTCGGAGGGCGTGGTAGTGTCAGAAGACATCAGGAGAGGGCAGCAAGAGGAATCAGGAAACTTGATGATACTCACTTGAATGACAGATGAGGCCAGCCACCTGGCAGTGGGCGACCCCATTGCATACGAAGTCAAACTGTAAAAGAGAGAGAGAGAGACCTGGCAGGCCATATCAGTTGCATGCCATAATCTCAGAGCTGAGGTTTGCCCAGAATTGGGCAACCCAGTCAAGGCCTGATTCATACATGTAGAGAATAAGTAGATGTCCAGATCCATTCCAGGATCAAGCACTGGCTTTAATAAGCACAAATTATAGGGTGGGAGTATTGTGGGGCACAGTAGAACAAAGTGAAGTGCACTGCTGCCATCCCCTTTGGAAGTGTGCCCTGGACAAAAGTTCTAACTGAATTTAAATGATTTTTTTTTTTCCTAAAAGGGGCTTGGGCTAAAGAGGATATTGTCTTAGGGGCGTCTTCATTTTTACCTTAAAGGTAAAAGGCAGCATTTCCATGCAAGGAATAAAAGTGATGTTCCTTCGTAAAAGATTCTCTGAGGATTAGGAGATTTATTTTAAAGATGAAAAAAGGGAAATTAGTTTCTTATTTACATTTATGCTGCCAAACATACACCCAGCAGTAGCTATGTAAGGAGAACACAGAAAGAATAGTAGAGTAATGCAATGCCTGATTAGAAATACAAATTTGAAGTTGTCAGAGATCTCTTAGCTAAGCTGTACACAGAAAAGGAGAACTGGTAGCTCGAGGGTGGTTGGGTCATTGAAATGATCATGTGTGCTGAAAGAGGTAAGAAATTTGGAGTCCAGCTTTTGAGAAATAGAGTGAGAATGGGTAAGCCCTGGTGAATCGGCTTCTGTGACTAATTGGGAAAGGAAAACAACAGAGTCACCCAGAAGGACACTTTTCAAGGCTTAGGTTTTATTTCTGATAATTGAGTCACTGATACTTGGAGGAAATACAATCAACAACTATTAACCAAATACCCACTGGTTTCAAAGCATGGTGGCCTGCATTTCCAGGGTAATAGAGAAGCATGAAAAAGATGAGGTTACCTTTCAATGCCACAACTAGACATAGAAAAAGTTAAGTGAGATGGAGAAAAGAAAGTTTATAGCATACGATGCACAAAATAATGGTACATGAGGCAATTGCTAGGGGTCTTTAAATGAGTGAGAGACATGGCGGTCAGGAAAGTCTTCAGGTGAGCAGGATAGGAAAGTAAGTGAGGAAAGACCATGGCTGAGATGAGAGCCAAGAGCTTTTTAAAGAATCAGAACATTACAGAAGCCGCATTAGTGGTGACAACACCATCGTGTCACTTGCTACTTTAACTCCACTTGTCTCCCTGGCCCCACACCCTGGCCGTCTGAGTGTGCCTGCAGAGCAGGTAGCTGCCCCAGCTGAGGGAAGATGTGTTGGCTGGAGTGTGTGTGGCTGGAGGGGGCTTCCCTTAGTTGGTCAAGGCAGTACTGCTGGGATGGAGAGGCAGAGACTAGTTAGGAGGAGCCATTATCCTCTTTGTGGGTCAAACTTGAAGATACAGTGGAAAAACACTTAATAAGGTGAAAAGCTAGGCAAATATATAAAGAAAGTCTGAGAAGAAGGGCCACTCGAGAGGTTCACGCATTGGCCTTTAAACTGAAGGTGATCACCAAGGGGTCCTTTAGTGTGAGGTCTGCTGGGGTCAGTGGGCTGGTTTGAAGCTATTAAACACCTCCAGAAAAGCCATGTTTCATTCCTGATCTAATCTTGCAGGGCAAGACCTATTGTTTATGGTGGAAACTTTTGATTAGATGGTTTCTATGGAGACTGACCCACTCAACTGTAGGTGTGACCTTTTGATTAGAAGGAGATATGACTGCCCATTTTAGTGGGTTTCTTGATGAATTTACTGGAATCTTTTTTTTTTTTTTTACAAGGGCAGGCACCGGGAATTGAACCCAGGTCCTTGGGCATGGCAGGCAAGCATTCTTGCCTGCTGAGCCACTGTGGCCCGCCCTTACTGGAATCTTTAAAAGGGGAAACATTTTGGAGAAACCTCAGAAGGGAAAGAGCAGACAGAGCCAACAAGAGACCCAGAAGTTTGGAGTTGTGGAAAGAAAACACCCCAGGGGAAGCTGTTTGAAACCTGAAAGCAAAGACCTCAGCAGACTTGAGCCACTGAACCTTCCCAGGTAACAGAGGTGTTCTGGACCTATCGACCTTTCTAGAGTCAAGGTATTTTTCCCTGAATATCTTAATTTTGGACATTTTTATAGCCTTAGAACTATAAACTTGCAATGTAATAAATTCCCTTTTTAAAAGTCATTCCATTTCTGGTACATTTCATTCCAGTGGCTGTAGCAAACCAAATCAGCCAGCTACTTAAAAAATATTTGAAAATTACCTATAAATTAGAAATATGTCATTTAATATTTTCTGCAATATGACCCAGTATGTACTTTTAGCTTTCCAGCTCATAACTCTTGTATACTTTACATTCTATCCAAGGAGTTCTCAATATACTCTGGAATCACTAGGGAAGTTTATTAAAAAGATAAGTAGTCAGGACCACCCCCAGAGATTCTTGTTCATCTGGTGTGGGGTGAAACCCAAGGAACAGTAACTTTTTTTTTTTTTTTTTGCATGGACATTCACCAGGAATTGAACCCGGTCTCCAGCATGGCAGGCGAGAACTCTGCCTGCTTAGCCACCGTGCTCAGTAATCCTTAAAATGCCTCCAGCCTGACCTGGGAGCCCCTGGTCTATTAAAGTGGGGTCCTCTTTCCTCCTTAAATATGCTCCTAAGTGTCCCTCTTCTTTGCTTGTTCTTGGGATTTTCATTGTGGTAGCAGTGTTCTCTTATCTCTGTCAAAATCCTCCCTTTTGTTAAAAATACTTGCAAGGCTAAGTGTTCTCTTCCCAGCGCTTGAGATCATTTGGTGATGATCAGGGATTATTCCAAGGGTTGGTGTGAGCACAGTGCTAAAGGATGCCAGAAGAGGGCAGCAGAGAGCTGGGAAGCCCTTTGATGAAAGCCAGAGAAAGCGGGCAGAGTGGGAGAACCCATATCAGGTGAAGGAAGAGGAGATGCTTGATCTGCTGTGGGATGTGGGGTTTACCAGGTATCCGTGCTCCATAAATTAAACCCACGACAAGAGTCATTGTTCAGACCAGAGACCAAAATCCAGAGCGACTGCACTCGGCAGCGGCAGTTTTAAAACTGGAAGAGAAGGAAATCAGCTCGGTGATCTTTTTGGGATGCAATGAAGGCTAGCTGGCTAGTGGGGTATGGTGGACTCATGACTGCTAGTGAGTCTAGGCCTGCCTAGGAACCCAAACAAAACAAAAAAGGCTTTACTTAGCAACGGAGCCAATTTTTAGCATAGAGGTATATGTGAACAGAATCAAAAGTAAAATTTTAGGGTAAGATTTCAGGGCAATGAGAAGTGCTGACCTTGAGGAAGGACAGAAGAGATTCCTTCAAGGTCAGTGTCCATAGCATAAAAAAGAATCTTATAGAAGGCCAGGCAAGGACCCAAGGGTGCTATGCAGATAGAGGCTTTCAGGTGATACTTAGTGTACAGGACAGGTTCAGGGAGTGTGGGCTAGAATGCTCTCTCTAGAGAAGGTATTTGAAAGTAAGTTCTGCAGGCACTGGGGAATTTCAGCAGATTTTGTTGTTGGTGGTGACAATTTGAATCTATGCAGACACCAAAACTTTCAGAATGTGATCTTGCAATTTGCTGCTTAAAGCATGGGCTGTAGAGCAATTGCATCAGCAGGCTTGGGAGCTTATTAGAATTTAGAATCTCCTGTCCTACCTCAGGCCTATTGAATCAGAATTTGCATTTTGACAACATTCTTCAGGAGATTCCTGTGCATATTATCCATATTAAAGTTGGAGAAATACTATCTAGCATCCAGTCCACACAATGCTAGATAGCATTGACTCCTATATGAGGTTAAAACAGGCATCCTATAATAAAGAAATGAGGGAGGACAGCTGCATTGGAATGACAGTGGTTACACTGATTCCTAATATGTAAAGGAGGTACTTTCTTTTGGCTTATTTTTGTTAAATCCTCTTAGACTTCTTAGAGTTGCTAGCAAAACCAAACCACTGTCTTTTTTCATCATAGTAGGGGAAACTGTTTTATTGCAATGTGAAAGCAGGTGTGAATCAAATTTGAAGGCATTGCTGAAGAATGCAGGGGGTTGCTTAGGTTTTGCTATGTATGTTTAGAGTCTGCATGTATAGAAACTAGATGTTAATATCGTTATTTTAATTTTTGCTAGCTAAAGGCAATCAGACCGTTAGGCAAGAAACCTTTGGTACTAACATCACAAGGGGATTTATATTTGCATTAGTTTCCCATTGTTGCTGTAGCAAGTTTCCACTTTAATTTAGTGGCTTAAAACAGCATGAATTTATTCTCTTACAGTTCCAGAAGCCAGAAGTCCAAAATCAATTTTAATGGACTAAAATCAAGATGTTGGCAGAGCCAGTTCTTTCTGGAAGCTCCAGGGAAGAATCTGTTCCTGGCCTCTTCCAGCTGCTAGAGGCTGCTAGCATTCATTACCAGCATCCCTTGACTTCTCGGGCTGCTGGTCCCTTCCTGCATTGCCAAAACTAGAAGCACAGCATCTTGTTTCCATCCTCATGTTGCCTTCTTTGCGTCAAGTGCCCTCTTTCCTGCGTCTTATAAGGACACTCGTGATTACCTTTAAGACCCATCCAGATAATCCAGCAAAACCTCACCATCCTCAGTTTATCACATCTGCATAGTCCCCTTTTTCCTATAAAGTGGCACTCACAGGGTTCAGGGAGACCCATGGAGGCCATTACTCAGTCTACTACAATGTTTAAACCGGGACGTTAATTAATTAGCAGATAAAGTAAAATATGCCTGTCCATTGATTAGAACAGTCTAACCTTTCTTGGCATTTGAAGTTCGGTTAGTATCAGAAAGTAACTTAGGAAATAGAGAATGAGTTTATAGGGAAATGGCTAGTTTGTGTAAGCCAGAGTGTGTCTGGAGGGGGCATCCACTCATGGCGATTTCCTGCCCATCAGCTAGACCCATTCTCCTCTGCTTTGGCCTAATTTACACTGCTGTCATTGGCTCCCAGCCTTCCTCTAGATGGCAACTTCTTTCTTTGGATGTGATAATATTATTGATGAAGTCCCAGATTCTGTGCTCACAAACCCCTTAGAGTACCCTCCAGCACTGGCCCAAGGAAGAGAAGAGCTCAGGTAGCAAAGCAGATAGTACAGGTAAAAATGCTAGTGGCATACCTGAGAAGATTTTAGAACTGGCAGGTGCCTTAGAAATCATCTAGTACAAACCATCATTTGCTGCTAGAGAAAGTCCCAGAGAGCCAGTGACATGTCCAAGGCCACATTTAGATTTATTATTTAGTCAGTGAAAATTCATAAAGCGGCTGTCATGTGCAAAGGTTCAAAGGGGACTGAGATGCAGAAGAAAGGAATGAAAGGAGATGACCACGGATCTAACCAGCAGGAGGCCCCACCATGTCCACTGGAGACCAGGCTTGGGAAGTTTCTGAATTCAGACCCTAATGTGCTATAGTTTATGGAAAAAGTCTTATCAATTTGGTGCTTTTACTCCAGCATACAGAAACTAGAAATAGTAGCATTTGTTTTTCACTACAGATCAGAAAAATAAAACCTGGCTCTCTCTTTTTCACCCTGCAGAATAAGTGTGCCTACCTCCCCAGGGGCACGGGTCTCTCATGGTTAGTCAGAAAGCTACTGCCAGTCCCTCCCCCTGGGAAGCAGCAGAGTAGCAATAAGCCAACCCCGTACTCCCGTGGGCATCCTACAGGGAAAGCACTGGAGCTGATGAATGGGATTGCTGCGGCAGCGTGGGCCAGGGTGGAGGAAGCTCTTCTCTTACACGGAGCACCAATTTGCCTGAGCTGGAAGGAGAACTGAGCTGACGTTTCCCCAAGGATTTGCGGGCTGAACAAATGATGCCATTAACTCTCTCCATATGCACCCATACCTGTCTTTTACCATATGTCTGCCAGCCCGATGTTTGTAACTATATGTCACACACATTCAGAATCTTTTCTTGCAGCTCTTAGGATAATATGCTTGAGTACAATATGATCATGGTGAGCAAAAAGCTGTGAAATTCTGAGTCATCTTTTTCATGTTAATTAAAGTCATAATCCATCGATCTCAGGTTTAAATGAGAAATATACAGATATTTCAAAATCCTTCAGTGGTAAAGGGACTTTTTTTAGGTTTTGTTTTTCTCAAAAACTCAAAGGACACTGAAGTTCTTTTCACAGCAACAAAATGGGCATCCGGTTAGCCTGACAAAGAAGACAATCAAACGTGAAAATGTAAGCTATTAATGCTTGTCTGGAGCTTGGAAATGCAGGCTTCACATTTTTGTTCTTTTTGGAGGACAGTGGTGGATACTGAGCATGTTTCCTGCAATGATTAGAAGGCTGTCCCTTAAGAGTACGAAGAGTGGCTAACAGGGATCCTCGTCACCGATGACAAAAGTGACAAGTGGAGGAGAAAGGAGGCCTCAAGAACTTGTTTTACTTCTAAGAGGCCCTGGGGCAAGGAAGGTGCTGGGCACTGATCACCAGACTGAAGTGATCACCCTCAGATTGTGCCCCCCACCCCGCCCTGTCTGATCTTCCACATGCTGCTCCACCCCACCCCGTCCCACCCCACTTCTTGTCCTGTGTCCCATCTGCCCCACTTCCGAGTGACCCTCATTCCGTCTCCTGAGGGGTAGCTAGTCAAACTCTCCTATTCTCTCCTCAGTCTATTCTTTTGTTCTCTCTTCTGGGCCTGGTTCCCCTCAGGTCTCTACTTTCATTCTCAGCTGCCTGTTTTGTAGGTCAGGAAGACTAACCCCTGCTCCTTTCTTTGCCTTCCTGCTATAAGAACCCCCGTTCTCCTGGAGACCCTGTGGATTTCTCAGGTTAAGTAGGGGAAGGCTCAAAAAATGAGAAAGCACAGAAATGAGGAGCTCAAGATATTATCAACCTACATGGAGGCAAAAAATCAACTGGAAGGCTATATGTCAAAATATCAACCATGGTGATTGCTGGGTGTTGATGTTTCTTTATGATCCTCCGTATTTTTCAAATTTATTTTTATCACAGACCATGAAGCAGAAAGTAAATAAGTCAGGTCTGCAGTGAAAATAGTTGTGCTTCTTTTTGTATAATGTGGGGTAATGAGAGACAAATCACTGGGACCTCTTTAATCATTGCAATGGGCCAAGATCAGGTTAGGTAAGTAAAGGAAAAACATTGCTCAGAGGCTGTTTTGAACAAAGCATAAAATCAAACTGAATTCAATTTAGTAAATAGCATGCCCCAAGGCCAACCCTTCTTAGGGTTACTTTATATTCCTTCATATTGGCAAGGCTAAATGGATCCTCCGCCATTCCCCAGAATAATTACATTTGATTAAAGGCTTCCTTAAAAGCTCTTCTTTCACAGCGAATTTAAAATGACCACTAACCTTGATTGACTGATGCTGTGGGGTCACCCTGGGAATTGATTAGGTAGTGCTGCATTGTTCCTTTGGGATTCTTGTTCTTTGGGGGCCCCTGGAACCCTGTCTCCATAAATCAATAGCCAGAAATGGTAATTACAATATTCTGTGGCTATTTCAGTGCTACAGCTTCTCTGCATGATGTAGTCACCCTTTAATCTCATTCCGAATTGGTGTATTCTCTGCTCATTTGTTTTTTCTTTACATTTCTCAAAGGTATCTTGCTCATGGCTGATTGCTCAACCTGGGGCTGTTATCGCCCCCCTGTTTTGTTTCAGAGGTTTCATTTTATAGTTTGATGCCTAGAGAATGGGGTAGCAGAAGATTGGAGAGGGCTATAATAGCTGAAAAACAAATGGGTTGAATTTTTAGAAATGTCATTTAAAAAGAGAGACAGAGATAAACATCAAGTAAAGTTTGAGGCTAGCTAGTCAGAATTTGTTTTTGAACAATATCAAAAATGAAATATGTATTATAAACAAAAGGGTGTTGATATTCCAGAATAATCCTTTTCTTAACAATGAGTAGTATTTTTACATAACGTCCAAATGCATTTCAAAAGTAAACAAATGCTTCCATCTAACAGGCTTTGACATAAAATTCATCCACTCTTTTTAGTATGTAGCTCTTAATCTCACTTAGGTCTCACACATAGCACAGAAAGAGAGAATGGGAGAGGGGGAGAAAACAAATGCTCACATCAGTAAATCTCATAGAGAAGTTTCAACTCAAGAACCCTACAAGAAAATGAGTCATACAAAAGATTGTTTACCCAATAAATATGGTTTTCTGGGAAGCAGGAAAAAAAAATCTAATCTTACTTCATCGGAAAAAAATAATTCTCCTTTAAGTTTAGTGGTTAAATAGGGAGGCACTGCAATGCAACCTTGTGTCTGTGTTTGGATCTTTGCTCCTTCCCAAACCAACTGATGACCTTAGGAAGTGACCTTGGGTAAGTTACTTGACTCCTCTGTGTTTTTCATCAGCAAATTGGTTATAGCAATACCTAACTCAAAATACTATTATTAGGAGTAAATTAACAAATAAATGTAAAGTGCTTAGATTAGTGCTTGGCTCCTAGTAAGTATGTAAGAAAGGTTAGCTCTTAATACTTTTTTGCCCTTTATTTTTAATCAACATTTTGTCAGAACTTTCTTAAAAAATGTCAGATATTGGTACTAGAAATTTTGTCTGAAGATGGAGATGCTTTTCTTTTGTCTTAAGTTTATAGCCGCTGGCCAGATGTTTTTGAGGTTTCTTTTAAGAATTCCAGCTATTCAGTGATCATTTTCTTTTTCAAAGATCAAATTCTTACTATTAGAATAATAATAGTAATTGTTAAATAAGAGATACTTATTGGGCACTTTTTATAGGCTGGACAGTTTCCTAAGTGCTTTGCAGGGATGAACGCGTTTGTTCCTCATCATAGCCCTGTGGTATTATCCCCATTTGACAGATGAAACTTGAGATTCATGAAGGTTAAAGTATCTGGCTGGAGATCACCCATTCAGGAAATGGCAGAGCTAGTGGTCAAGCCTGGCAGGTTGGTTCCAGAGGCATGTCTTCACATGCTGCAACCACAACTAACCACCAAGTCTGCAGCATTGTCTTTTCCTTTGTCCATTGTAAGAGCTACAGCCTTATAGCGGGGTTGATAACTAACAGATTTTGGATCACTGACCTATTAATGACTGTGGAGTTAGTTGCTATATAATACATCGTGAGAATAGAGGCACAACAGAAACTTTTAGCAAATGACAACTTTATCACTTCCACACCACAAAAGGTCCAAAAGAGCAGAGGAAGAGAGCTCATTGTGGCAGGTCTTCCAGGGAGGCCAGCTACCCAGGTCAGGGTCAGTGGACAGCAGCTCAGCATGCCCCACTTAGCCTGTGCTGCCTGAAGGAAGGGTATTAGATGACCTAGGGCCGAGGGGCCCTGCCACTGACAGTTCCTTCCCTGATAAGCAACAGGAAATACTTGTTCCCAGTTTCAGGTTTAAGGTATGATTAACATACCTAACATCTTCCCTAGGCTTCTAAAAGGAAACATACTGAAATATCTGCACACAATGGAAAAGGAAGGGGCTGGGTGAGGCGCAGAAGATGGCTGCTGAGCATGTCTGTGACTTCCCCAGCAATGACTGCAGGAGATTTATTAGCAAAATTGAGCAATAGTGTGAATCTTTCCAAGAGTCAAATTAACTAGAGCCACACATGTTTCTCTAGTCTTGGTTCTTGTTGATTTATCTCCATGTGATTGATCCATGAACTGCTTTTTCAATAATAATGGCTTCATCCACAAGAAAGGAACATATCTCACCTTTTTAAATCCCCCTTGGTACCTAGTTCAGTGTAGGATGAAGACTTGTAAGATGGAATCCTTTCATAATTCTTTCCTTCCTTTGTTTCACCACCTTCAATAAGTTGCTGAATATTCAATTCTCTGTGAAGAAACTTGTTAAACTTCAGGGTTTAGTTAGAAACATTGGCTGAAATTGTGCCATTTGAACTGTTAGCCCAAAGACATAAAGATGTCTGGATGCTGGAAATCAAAGTCTTCTTCCTAAAGGACAATTCCCTCAGGGTTTCTTTTCTAAGTACATTTGTCAGGGGTCTCTCACCTGGTGAGAGTGTAGCCCAGCCTCAGAAGGAAGGCTGGGAGACTGTGGGGAATCGATAGCTTAATTTGTCCTGGGGGTTAACTCTGAACTCTGTGGTACTTCTGTTTTCCATTTTTCTGTCTTTTACAAAGGATGCTCTTTTAGCTGCATTATTAAGCCTTAACTATTCTATGTTCTTAGTATGCTCTTTTAGTCAATATTTACTTATTTATATTTAATTTCTTTAACATCTCTTGTTTTATTGTCATCTATTTTTTTACCATATCTTATCTAGTCTGAATTTTTAATTTGCTGTTTTATCTTGTTTATTTTATACCAAGTTATTGCTTTTTATCTTAAGTTGCATTTATTTGCTTTACGTGTATGGTTTCAATTTTATTACTTTAGCTTCAGTGACAAGAAAAAGTTCAGGCATAGGTGACTAACTAGAGGACAGTCCCTAATCTAACTCTCCTTTGTCCTTCCAGAGAGATGTCTCACTAAGTAATTTTTCATGTTTTCTTTCTGCACATTCTTCTTTCTTTCCCAAAATGAATTTTTGACTTTCAATTCACCAAGCTAATTTTGTAGACGCATCTGCTAATGCCATTTTCTCTTACCCTCACTCCATCTCTCCAGGGTAATACTATTTATTTTTAGGGTCAATGGTTCTGAGTTAGAACTGTGGTGTCTTCTCATAGAATTGGTCCAAATTTTCTAATTGCTTCATGATTAATATTTACAATTTCTGGTTTTTACTACTCTAGATATGGACTAGGCCTGGCACACATCACAGGCTATAGAGAAAAACACAGGTGGCTGGATAACCTCCGCCTCCATGTTGAATTTACTTCTAACCTTGCAGCGCCACCCTCCTCTGTTTCCCGTGGTGCCTACTCTATTTAAGACCCTCATTGCTGCTCCTGGGTCATTGGGATGGCTGGATAACTGGTCTCCCCAACTCTAGTCTCATTCCTTGTGTTTCTTCCTTGTGAAATGCATCCATATCATTTTTCCTGAAGCACATCCCTCTTCTTAAAAGACTTCACCAACTCTCCATGGCCCATGTATTGTGCAAAACCAGGACCAAAGATGCAAGCCTCCAGGAGACTTATGCAGAAACAGAACAAACCGCGGTGAGGCCCCGAAGTTTCAGAAAGTGGGTTTTTATTCATCTATGGCCATAGGGCTCAGCCGAGTAGCCTCTGAAAGTCTGAGCCCCGAACAAAAGGTTAACATCAGTTTTTATAGACAGGATGACACGTTAAAGACAAGGTAAACGATTGGCTGGTTTAAATTGGGCAGGGTGCGAAGCTGGGTTTACAGAAGCAGGTGAGTGGTTAGGGGAAGGGTTTCTTTACAGGAATTTATCTTATCTTGCCTACAAGCAGTTTTACCTGTTCTCAGGGCAAGCATCCTGTTTACGTGTAGTTCTTACTGCTCAGAGGAATTTGGGGAATTTTAAAGAGGAGGTAGTTTAAATGTGCAAAGAGGGGTGAGGGGCCTGCCTGCTGCAAGGGGCCTGCTTGCTATACGTGGAATAATTCCAAACTCTGCAGACAGGCATTCAAGTCTTCCGGATTATGCCCACCTTCTTTTCCAAAACATTTCTCTTTTTCCCTCATGTTAGACAAAATAACCAAACTGAATGATTTGCTTCTCTTCATTTTATGGCTCAAACTTTCCCACATTTGTTTCTTTGTTTCTTTTTTATGTTTCTTTAATATTCTTTTTCTTCATCCCTGAATATCCACATTAAATCTTACTTTCTCATTTGTTGACTTCCTGTGAAAATAATCACGGCTTTTTATGATCTTTCCAGAGAAAGCACTTTCACAGATTCATGTGGGATTTGGAGCTAGATGGACCCTGGTTCAAATCCCAGCTCTGCTATGCATTAGTTATTTGACCTACATATTAGTTACTTAGTTTTATGAGACTTTTCCCCACATTTCTAAAATGAGGGTAATACAATGCACTTCATAGGGCTGTTGTACAGATTAAAGACAATGAGGTCTGAGATATTCTTGGATTGAAAAAGCTTGAAAAAGACTATTTGAGGAGATGGAGCAGAAGGGGAATGGAATCTCTGTTCTGTTAACAGTCAATGAGTCATGCCTGGGTCCTGGAGTGTGGAGGTATAAGTCCTATACACACACATACACACACACACACACACATATAGACACTCAAGGAGCTCTACCTCCTGATGCCGAAAATCTCATCTGCTACAGTCAGATTTTCTAGCTATTCTGATTTACCAGACCATCTTGAAAACAGATGAACTTGCATAACTATCTATTTATAATCAAGGACTATTTGTATGTGGGGAAATTTCCAACCATGCAAAAAGAGTGATACTCAGTATCTAAGTATCTAAAATAAGTTAAAAAGAAAACACTGACATATTCAACCAAAGAAGCCTTGGAGTGACATTAGTTGAGAAGGAAACTCCAACATGTGCAGGGAAATTGAAGGGACAAAAGGTGATTCTTATGGAAGATGTAGATATGGATAACAGTTAGCAATAGTTTTGTGAAATAAACATATCCATCAGTGCAAGGAAAGCAAGGCTAACTTTGACCTTATTTCTCCAATTTTGTGATAGAGACAATGCCACAGAGGAATTAAGCCAATATGGTACAAATAGACATAAGCACAGTCATCCTAGGAAAGGCTAATCTGCCTAAGCTATAGAGTCACAGTGAAGTTTGAAGCATAACTAGAAAGAAAAAGACAGTTGTACCATATCAGGGGAGAACTAGTCCGGGGTGAGAGTTGGGCTTTTTAAAAAAAATATTTTTAAAAATCTTTAAGAAAACTTTTTATTTTGAAATTCTTTCAAACTTAGGGAACAGCTATAACATCCACCAATTTTAACATTTTGCCACATTTGCCATATCATTCTATCTATCTGTCTATCGCTCACGCCATCTATCTGTCACTCTATCTATCTATCTATCTATCTATCTATCTATCTATCTATCTATCTATCTATCCATTTCTGAATATTTGAGTGTAGGCTAGATACAACATTCTCAATGAATACATTATACTGTCATGCACATTTCCTTATGTAAACACCTTAAGTGCAGTTATAAAGTTCAAGAATTGATATAAAGCTCACAGTCTATATTCCAGTTGTTTTTCATATAGTCCAATAATGTCCCTTTGAGCCTTTTCTCCTCCCTTGCCTGATCCCTCTAGGATTGTGTATTGCATTTAATTGTCATTGTCTCTTTCTTTAGTTGCTACTTTTTTTGTTTAATTGTGGGCACATAGATACAACATCAACTTTCCCATCTTAGCCACTCCCAAGTGTACCATTCAGTGGCATTAATCATGTTCACAATTTTGTGGTACCCTCACCACCTTTCATTACTAAAACTTTCCCATTTCCCCACACAGAAACCCTATATCCATCTAACAATAATGTTGGGCATGGGGTCATTAAAGGATTCCACATGAGAAAGCCAGTTACAAAGCTCAAGGGGTTTATTGCTAGAAAGAAACAGACAGAGAGCAAAGAGAGAACAGGCAGGTGGGAGCCAGCAAGACCCACCAGCGAAAGGAAAAGGAAAAATGGCTCCAACTCTCTGACGGCTTGTGGTCTTAAACGAGAAACATACCAAGAGGGGTGGGGATGACGGCTACAGGTATCACTAGAAGATATCAGGCTGGTGCAGGTCATGACTTCGTGCTCATGGTTATCTGGTCTGGCCTCTGGTCGGTGGGGTATCAGCGCATTTGTGTTCAGCTATCTTGCCAGCACGTCAGGTCCTGTGAGAGGAGCTGCTGAGGGAGAGAAACTGAAGGGGGTCCCATGCCATAGAATCCATTTTCTATGTTAAGTTTTATTTTCTGATACCTGACAAATAACACCCCATTTCCTCTGCCCCTCACCTCTGGCAACCTGTATTCTAATTTCTGTCTCCATGAGCTTTCATGGTTCTATTAAAAAATTAACATGTTTTTATGATTACATTTTATACATTTGCCTTTTAGTTCCTGTAGCAAGTAAAAAGTGGAGTTGCAAACTAAAAATACACTAGTACTGCCATTTATATTTACCATGTCACTGCCCTCACTGGAGATCTTTACTTCTTCATGTGGCTTCAGTCTATTGTCTATTTTCTCTTCCTTCCAATCTTCAGAACTCTCTTTAGCATCTCTAGTGGGGCTGATATAGCGGTGACAGACTCCCTCAGCTTTTGGTAATCTGGTGCTGTTTTACTCTTTTCCTCATTTTTGAAAGACAGTTTTGTCAGATAACAAATTATTGGTTGGTGATTTTTTTGTTTTCAGTACTTTAAATATCTCATCCCAATGCCTTCTTGCCTCCAGGGTTTTTGATGAGAAATCAGCGTTTAATCTTATGTAAGAACCTTGTATGTGGCGCATTGCCTCTCTCTTGTGGCTTTGAGAATTTTCCCTTTATATTTGGCATTAACAGTTTGGTTATAATAAATTGTGGCAGGTTCTATTTGGGTATATTTTGTTTGGAGTTCATTGAGTGTATTTTATGTGTATATTCATGTCTTTTGTTATAACTTTAGTAAGTTTTCAGCCATTTTATTTTTGAATATTCTCTGTCCCTTTTTCTTACCCTTATGTGATACCACAATGCAAGCATTGATACACTTGATGGTGACCCACAGTTTCTTCAGGCTCTGTTCACTTATATTTTATTCTTTCTGCTTTGTGCTTTTCAGATGGAATGATTTCACTTGTCCTTTCTCCAAGTTCTCTTAATTTTTTAATCTGTCAGTTCTAGGTGAACCCCTAGGGAATTTTAAATTTCTATTAATGTGGTCTTCAGCTCTGTTTGGTTATTTTTCATAATTTCCATCTCTTTATTGATATTCTCTTCATATTCATCTGTTGTGTCCCTGTTTTCCTTTAGCTCTTTGAGCATATTTAGGACCATTATTTTAAAGTCTTTGTCTGATACGTACCAGGTCTAGTTCTCCTCATTGACAACTTCTAATGATTTAATATTCTCTTTTGCCTGGGCCATCACTTCCTGTTTCTTTGTTTTGTAACCTCTTGATGAAACTTGAACATATTGATAATTTAATGTGTTATCATTGAAATTTAGACTCTGAGGCATCTGTTCCTTAAGCTTGTATCCAGCTAGTGTTATGATAAAACTTTCCTTGAATGTCAAATCTAACAGAAAAAAGAAGGAAAAGAAGAAAACTCCTTTCCCAGCCTTTGTGGATTGACCTTTGCAAGTGCTCCACTTCAGGGCTTATCCATGCAATGAATTTAGGAAATAGCTTCAGGCCAAAGCATAGGTGCCTCCCTGGCTCTTTCTGCCTAGGCATCTTGTCTCGTCTTGGGCATATGTTTGCGGCCCTAGGAACTCCACTGTTTATACTGTTCTGACTGTCCCAGTTGCCCTAGAAAACAATTTCTTTGTGGTCCCAGGCACTGCATTCTATGTCCTACAGCCAGCTATCCCTTACCCTAGGCAGTGTGACTTGACGCTACTCTCACAGCTCTGTAGGAGGGTTACATGAGCTGCCTTCTGCACACAAGGCAAGTTCTGGGATGGTAAGTCCCTCAGGACACTACGAGACAGATTGGTCCAGATATACCTGTTCTCTGTGTGTACACTAGTATTACTTTGCTCCCGCTGGAACTCAGACCAGGGAGCCACTCATTGGAGTAGGGACTGGCTCTGCACTGAACAAGTGAGGGGTGGAGGAAGGCAAGCCAAGGCATCATGAGATCCTACCACCTTTAAGTTTGCTTTTTCTTGATTTGGTGCTTGGCCTGTTACTGCAGTCCTTTAACTGTTTTCTGCAGCTTTGAAAAAAATGTGTTTTTTTTTTTGCCAGTTTCTGCTGGTTGTTCAAAGCTTCTTCGGAATGATAGAGCTTGAAAGTATCGTGCTCCATCATCTTGATGAGGGCAGGGCTAAAAACTGGTTATAATGTAAAAAAAAATGCCTATCTCTGGTCTTTCTATGTTAATGTTACTCTAATTAAGTTGAAAAACAGTTCTAACTGGAAGGAACAATGCCATATTTTGAAAAGTGTCTTATTCTTCACCAGATGTGTTAAGGATTGTGGAAAGTTCCCTGTTTCCCCTCTCTTTCTTCATAGGAATTGAAGGAGCAGACAGGCTTTCAACTTGCATAACAAAGGGAACAGAGTAATTTATGAGCTGAGAGGAAAAGGGAGGAAATATACAAATTGATGAAATGTCATAGACAATGTTTTGTGGAGAACGTCATATCTGAAACAGTTGTTTAAAATTGCCAATTATATTGTTTGCATATTATATATATATTAGAGTAATATTACACATATATGTGACATGCTATAGTAATTTCAGTTTCATGACATATATATTTACTAAGTGTCTAGTATACATTAGTTTATTTCTTAATATTATCTTAAACACTTAAAATGACTCTGTAAGGCAGATATTATTTTAATTTTGGAGATAAAGAAACTGTAGCTCAGTGATTAAGTGATTTGATCCAGCCAGCTATAATTGGCAGAGCCCTGAAGCAGAGTCTCTATTTTAACTGAAATCTCATGGATTAAGAATAAAAACCATGATATTTTCACAACGTTGAATCTCCAGAAAAGTTTAAATAAGGAAAACAGCCATATCTAAAAATCATTTGTACCAAGCAATTTTGTGACTCTTCTTATTTGATATTTTTGGTGTCGTTATCATCATGTGGGTCAGAACGTTATTGGTTTGTAAGTTGTCTAACTTTTGTTTGTTGGCTGAACCTATTCGCTCTTTAATTTGTGTATTCTTTGTGGGTCTAGTTCATGCAGATGCTGAAGTCACCTGGCCGCTCCATCGCTGCTATGAAGCACCTACTGAAGCACCTGGCTTCTCCTAGCACCTGGGAAAGACAGCACCCAAGGGATCAGGTAGAGTTTGCAGCTTGGCTTGTGCAACTTTAGATAAGAATAAGCACAGAAATGAGCAAAACAATAATAAATGATGCAGTAGTTGGTTCTGGTAGAAACAGTGCTGAATCTTAACAACTGAGATTGAAGGCCAAGGATTCATGCCTCTGGCTGTGCATTGTGCTAGCTCAGCAGTGTCTGACTGGTGCTGGAAGAAAACATCTATAAATCTGGAACCAGACAGGTGGTGAAAGGGCCAAAAGGGGAGGGCTGGCATCATAGAAAGAAAGCTGACAGAAGAAACTGGAGTAGAAAAGGATGCTTGGGAGAATAACAAACCAGTCCATAAGAGCTGAGAATATAACACTGCTATGTATGCAAACTGTCAGGGACATTCTATATCTCTTCTATGTCCTCAGATTGGCAGGGCAGTGACATTTTTTTTTAACGTACAGTACATTTTTCTGGCTTGAGTTTTCTCACCTTAGCCAAATCATTTTGTGAGTAGAAACATACCCTTTATATACATATCTGTGAAATTGATATATGATATATACTGTAAAAATTAAATAACCCATTCTTTTAAAGATTGGTGTCATTAATTTTAATGTTTATCTTTGTAGAACAAACAGCCTTCCTCTTTATCACACTGAAATACATTTCCCTCAACCTCTCTCAAAACAAAATTTCCATTTATGTTTTCAATTTACTGTGTACTATTTTCTCAAAAAGTCTGGTCAAGACCTAATGTCTAAAGCAATCTTAACAGTACTTTATTGTTCACCAGTGACTTATATGATAAAGGAATCCATCAGGATTTTTTTTTTATTCTTTCTGTGGCATCTCCTTTGCCAATATCTCATTCACTGTGGTTTTCAGTTCATCTTGAATAAAATTTCATGATAAGAAATGAGGGTTGTACTTTAGAAAATAGTAGCACCATTTCAACAGCTACATAATTGCTTAGAATTTGTGCTTTCTTATTGTGAACTTCAATCATCTAAATATAAAAAGATATTCAAACACTTGCAATATAACACCTACTTGAGATGTAATAAGGCACCATGGTATCAATTCAGCCATAACAATGATGCCCAAACATTCATTCCTAAAAGAGAAAAATGGCCCAAACAATTCACCAAAAAATAAATGAGCCTGAAAGAGTTGATACTATAATTATTAGATTAATGAATAAGCCACTTTGGTAGGAAGATTATGGAAGTGACTAACATAAAAGGAAAGAATTCAAAGAGCATGACACAACCATAAACCCCTCGACTTTTGGAATGCTGCAAAGAGCAATTGAGCACAAAGCATGTGAAATAAATTCTTTTTTAAATCCTCGATTTACAGGCTATCTACACGGCTTGTAGCAGGGTTAGAAAGGGAGATAGGCATTTAAAGGGGCAGTGAATGGATTGAGGAAGGAGTCTTCTCATTAAATTAAAAGACATCATTTAATATGCATGCTGCTAGCACTTGGAAAAATGGAATAAAGAATGATTGTGGCACCTTGCTTGTTAGAGCTCAGGTGCTAAAGTTGCAGAAATGTGGAAAACATGAGAATATTTTCACAATGGAACAGAAAACAGCCATAATGTGAGGGCTAAACTGAACTGACTATAAGACTTAGCTACGTATTAATGTTTTCTTCGATTTTGGACATTGTCTTAGATCATGCTGTGTAATAAGCCAAAAACTGAGTAAGATCCAAATATTGAAATACTTTAAGTTTCCAGTGCCTGGACTTGAAAATAATCTATTGGCTGAAATACTTCTCTTATATATCTATGGGAAAAATTTCCTTATGTTGACATAAGGAAAAAGGTTGAGTGTTAAATATATCTATCAGGTATAATTTTTAGCATGTCTTTTAGACCGCATTGTTCTAAGTAAAATAGATTATCTAAAATGGTCTCAAGTATAAATGCAAGTATAAATCTCGTCATCTATATTGGAATATCCATTAGACCAGAAAAATGTAGAACAGTGTCTTAGTTTGTCATGCTGCTGTGGCAAATACTCTCCACTGCTTAAATTGGTAAATTCTATTTGCTTAAACAACAAACTTTCATTGTCTCATGGTTTTTTGGAAACTGGAAGCCCAAATCAAGGTGTTAGCAAGGTTCCCTTTGTTTAGGAGTCCACAATGTCCAGGTCCTGACTTGCCGCCGCCCTTAGGGTTTCTTGGCTTCATCTCCTCCTCCAATTACAGGGCGATCTCTTTCTCCTTCTGTCTGCACTTTGGGTTTCAATTGCCTACTGACTTCTACCTGTACAGTCGACTCTGACTAACTGCGTTCTGAATTTCTCCTGCGGATACAGGACTCCAGAAATACGGATTAAGGCCCACTCTGATTTAGTCGGCTCACACTTTCACTAAAGATAACATCTTCAGAAAGCCCTTTTTACACGTGAGTTCACATCCCTTCCAGTAGGCGGGTTAAGAGTCAGAATGTTTTTTTCATGGGGGTATATAATTCAACCCATCATAAAGAGGAAGAAAAATAACAGGTGTATGTAGACCCCACAAACACCAAATAATTTTAGAGTCTAAAATTATTAGACTTGACTCACAGTATCCAAGATGCCACAGACCAAGAGATTGTGATATGTTTGATTATATAATTTTTATTTTTAATACGTAAAAATATCATTTTTATTAGGAGAAACGTTTTTTCCTCTTAGACATTGGGTACTCTCCAACATACTCTTTTTATCCTTCTCTCTTTCTAAAAATATTATTTTTCATCCAGTGGTTATATTGCAACACATGAAATGCATGTTAACTTTCAAAATGTTCAAATGCTATCAGAGAGTTGGGAAATGTCTGTAAAAATGCTTTTATTGGGGTGCATGGTGGTTCAGTGGCAGAAGGCTCGCCTTTCATGTGGGAGACCCAGGTTTGATTCCTGGACTGTGCACTTAAAAAAAAATGCTTTTATTCTATCAATTAGATTAATCCAAAATGCACAGCATGAATAGCAAGTTCCTAGGGAATAAGAAATACACTAAGTGGAGAGGGAAGCTATAGTTAGCAGGAAAGCTGTATGTGAATGGGAGGAGAGCAAAGACAAGCAAGGACACACAGGAACAAACTGGGGCCAACATCGGTCTCTTACCACCTCCAACCTTGATGACATGGGTGACCATTCTAGTAGAAGCTGGTGCACTTGGACACAGTGCTGCACATAAATCTGGACCAGGACTTGAAGAAAAATATCCAGTGGGAGCTGGAGGAGTTGCAGGCTTGCATGGTGCCCACATCAGCAAAGTGAAATTACTAGAAGTGTGTAGGAGCGGCCAGTGCCTAGAACTCTATGCCAATATTCAGAGCATAAAATTGTTTGCTACTTCACTTCCACTTTCCAAACCCTGTTTAGGTTTTTTCTTTTGTGGCAAGCTATAACTCAGAATTATATAAAGATGAAAAGTCTGGGGTGCTTCATTGCATTCAATAAATTGACACAGTAAAAAACCATCAGTGTCTACTCCTTGGCACCTTGGCATCCATATACACCTTGTTATTTGTGCTTAAATTCCTCTCTTCCCAAATAAGATACAGAGTCCCTTTATCCATCTTTGGGAGATATTCATTCCTTTTCTTGCAGCGTCATATTCCCTCTTAACTACTGCAATACAAGGTTAACTACCATTAATATTTTCCATTAATGGAAAAATGGAAGAAGAGAAGGAAAAATGGTTACTATATCCCCGAATTTATTCAAATCAAAATAGGAAGGCACGTTAATAACTATTGCAGGCCTTCTTTCTATCACTGGTCACGAAGCAATAGCTGGAATTTAAAGCTAACTTCTTCCTCTACCTAGTCCGTATATCCTTTGTTCCCATCAAGCTGATTGTGGTTCTTTGCCTGGTAGGGTAATCTGAGACTTCATTGCTGACTGGTCCATGAGCAGGCACTGGGAATCAAACCCAGGTCTCCGGCATGGCAGGCGAGAACTCTGCCTGCTGAGCCACCATGACCCGTCCCCCATTAATTTTTCTCATAGGACATGAGATTAAGAGGCTCTCCAGGGTATTATTTCCTGCTTTCCAGACATATTCTTATTGTGTAGTAGTAGCCCTTAAAAGTCAGGGACAGTCATTCCTATTGACAGAGCAATCATTTGATTTGATTGTTGATTCATTGTCACGAGGAGCTCAAAGTGGCATGGTGGCAGTCTCAACTGCTAGTTTTTATTTATTTGTTTGTTTTTTGCATGGGCAGGCACTGGGGATTGACGCCAGATCTTTGCCATGGTAGGCAAGAACTTTGCCTGCTGAGCCACCGTGGCCCACCCTCAACTTCTAGTTTTAATGGAACTATTTTCCTCTTTCCTTGGGAACTAAGATCTTTGGACTAGCAGAGCCCACACTTGTGGGCTTGATGTGTAAATATTTTGCTAGTTTATCACTAGGGGTTACACAAGGACCCACTCTCAATTTAATCCCTAATTCCCAGAACTGAATTTTGGCTAAGGGAGAAATAATACCCTCTACTTGTTGCTGGATAGAGCATGTATCACATCCCTGAGGATTTGCCCTAACCCCAACTGGATGTCGCCACCCAACTGGTACCATAATTGAATCTTCAAAAGACTATTCTGCTGTTCCATCAAGCTGCTGTTTCAGGGTGACGGGGAACATGGCAATGCTAGTGAATTCCACAAGCATGAGTCCATTGCCACATTTTATTTACTTTAAGATGAATTCCTTGGTCAAAAGCAATCTTATGTGAAATACCATGATGTGAACAAGGCATGCTATAAGTCCACAGATGGTGATTTTGGCAGAAACATCACAGGCGGGGAAAACAAATCCATATCCAGAACAAATAACCTCCCGTGAGAAAAAAAGAACTGTGCCTTCCACAATGACAGCGAGCCAATGTCATCAATCTGTCACCAGGTGGATCCCCCAGGAATGGTTCCATATTGGAGGTGCTGATCTCTGCTGCTGGCAGGTCAGGCAATCAGCAGTGGCTATAATCACAGCTTATATATTTTCCATTTTTAGTATTTTTTTGTGGTTTCTCCAGGTTCCAATTTTTTAAATTTGAATTGATGTTGTCTTTTAGATTTAACATTTTTAAACTTTGCCAATTTATTGACAGCTTTTTCAAGTTATTTTCTGTATCTCTTCATTTTTCTGTATCTTTTCATTAAATATTTGAGATAACTTAGAAGACTATATATCATAAATTAGAATAATGTGAATAACATAAAAGCAGGCAAGAAAAATATGGATTGACTAAAGAGATAGAACAATGGCTTCAAATAATTTTTAGAGTATTTTTCTTCTCTCTCTATCACCACCATTTTCTCTAAATTAATTTTTTCAGTTCTTTTTTTGAGGCTTTCTTCAGATGTCTGGTGGCTTTTGGCTCTCTTCGTTTTTAAGAACAGAGCATTTTAAAATGCTGATTGGAGGGGGTGCAGGATAGTTCAGTGGTAGAATTTTTGCCGGCCATGGGGGAGACGCTTTCTGATACATGCATTTCCCAAAAAACAAACAAACAAGCAAAACAAACAAACAAGAAATTCAACAAATGGTGCTGCAATAACGGAGTACTCACATGGAAAGAACAATGAAATGCGACCCTGCCATACAGCATACAATTAAAAAATGCTGTTTGGAAACTCTGTGAGTCTGGGTAGAAATTTGGGTTTCATTGTAGGGTGATCTAGCTGAGTTCATTCATTGGGGGTCCTGCTCCATGTGAGTATTTTTATACACAGTTTTGTGTAGACATATGTTTTAACTCTCTTTGTTTAGACTGGTCAGATTCCTCATAGAAGACTCTTCTCATATCCTGCCTATTGAGGGGTGGGGGTGGGCATGTGCTGGAATGCCAGCATTCTGGGAATTGAGTCAGGAGAGAGCAGGGGTAGGGTTCCTGAACATTCAGTGTGTGAACTTTCACTTAATCCTCTTGTTTTAAGTACTATGTCTTATAACATGAGTGCAAAGCCCAACTGCTCTATCCTTAACAGGGTGAAACTTCTAGTCATTACTAAATAGGGGAGAAGATGTTCATCATTTTTGTATATTTGATTTGATTTCACAGTTTGGCGAGTCTAGAAGCCACCCAATTTTATCTGCAGAACCCCCAAATGGCTCACCAAATTGTCACAAATACTTCTCTAGGGAGGGGAATCCGAAAATTTTAAGATTGTCTGAAGAGCTGATCTGGAATCACTTGAATTCCCAGATTCCCTACCACATTTTATATAACTGGGCAACTTCTTAATTCCTTGTAGGACCGGTGAATACCTTAACGTCTATTAATAGGAGCTGACTAAATAGATAATGTTTTTTCAATGTAATACAGAGTTTAAAAGGATACGATATATCTCTGTATACTTTAAGATATATTTTTATTTCTTCATTCAACTTTCTTAAGGTCATTTAAATATATTTAAATTTTAAAAATAAAAGGCATACATTTTAAGTGTATATTTGATGAGTTCTTACAAATCAAATTTATACA
This sequence comes from Tamandua tetradactyla, assembly GCF_023851605.1. Lineage (NCBI taxonomy): Eukaryota > Metazoa > Chordata > Mammalia > Pilosa > Myrmecophagidae > Tamandua > Tamandua tetradactyla. The sequence continues at coordinate 60,493,842 of NC_135340.1, forward strand.
CTGTGTAATAACTCCTTCAACTTTTCTTATCACCCTGAAAAGTTCCCTTTGTCCCTTCCCTGTCAATTTTCCCAACTCATGACCTCAGGCTACTACTGATCTATTTTCTGTCAATAAAGATTATATTTGTCTTTCTTAGAATTTCACAAAAATAAATCATATAGTATTTACCCTTTGGCGCCTGGCTTCTTTTCACTCAGTGTAATGTTTTCTTAGATTTATTTATGTTGTTTTATGTGTCAGAAGTTCATTATTTTGAGGAACAGTCCATTGTTCTAATACATTACAATTTGTTTATCTGTTACTCATTTGCTGGACCTTTAAGCAATTTCCAGTTTTTTTGAAAAATGTTGCTGTGAATATTTTTATACACATTTTTGTGTAGACATATGTTCTAATTTCTTTCGGTAGATATTTAGGAGTAGAATTGCCAGGTGATATTGCAAGTGTAAGTCTAAGTTTATTAGACACTTCCGAACTGTTTTCAAGAGCGTTTGCATACTTCTACATCCCTATCAACGTTGAATGAGTTCCAGGTGTTCCATATCTTCACCACACTTGGTATTGCCAGTCTTTTAAGTTAGCCATTTTAGTGGGTTGATAATGGTCTTTCATTATGATTTTAATCTGTATTTTCCTTATGACTAATGATGTTGAGCATGTTTTCTTTTGCTTAATTGACCATTTGAATATTTTCTTTTTGTAAAATGTTTGTTCAAATATTTTGCCCATTTAAAATTTGTTTTGTTTACCTTTTATTGAACTGAATGAATTATTGATATATTCTGGATACCAGTCCATCATTATATATATATTATATATATATATATAGTGATTATGTATTGTGTTTTGTTTCTGTTGGCTTGCTTTTTCAAATTCTTAACCATATATTAAAAGTGAAGAAATTTATATTCTGATGAAGTCCAGTTTATCAAATTTATAGTTCTTGATTTATATTTAAGTAGTCATGTATTCTAAACACATGAAGATTCTCTCCTATATTTTCTTCTACAAATGTAACAGTTTGCTTACATTCAGTTCTTTGCTTACATTCAGTTTTTGACATACTTTTTCTTTATGATTGTGAGGAAAGGATTGGTGTTCATTTTTCCCATGAAAATATCCAGTTGTTCTAGTATCATTTGTTGAAAAGTTGTTCCTTTCTCTATTTTGTCTTATAGTAGTGTAATGACACCAGTATTCTTATCCTAACTGTAAATATGTTTTTCCTTTCCTTCATTTGTAACTTATTTATGTCTTTGTATTTAAAGTGCATTTTTTTTGTTGATACCATGTATAGTTGACAGCATAAAAGCTTGCTTTTTAAGCTTGTCTAACAATACGTGCTTTTTTATTAGAATGTTTAGCCCAACAATTGAAATTAAAAGTATCATTTACAATTGCATAAAAATATAAAACACTTTGGAATATATTTAACAGAATATGTATAAATCTATATAAGGAAAACTACATAATATTGCTTAGAAAACAAAATACTGAAAGAAATGGAGAGATATACCATGCACATATATAACAGCTCAAACTGAAATCAGGTGTGTGAGGTGTGTAGTAAGGCAAAAAAAAAACAAAACACAAAATCAAAGAAATTCATCATACCTCATATAAGAAATTTTCTACTGTCTTACACAGCAATTGCCCAGTGAAATTTAGAACTGAACCCAGGACTGTCAGCTTCTCAAGCTCATATTCTTTTTGCTACATGACACTACTTTTCTGCATCTACTTCTCGTGTTTAAATATTGCCTAATTTCTGAGAACTTCTGACTTGTGGAACTGAGAGAGAATCATGCATTGGGCCATAACTTGGATCAGTGGGTTTTGGCCCCGTGCATTGACTTTTGCCTGGCTCCTTCCTAATACCACATGCTCCTAGCTGGGTGGGAGAGGGGCAATGACTCCAGTGATGAAACAGCTCCACAGTGGCAGGGCAGAAAATGAAGATGCAACAAGGCAGGTGGTAGACAGAAACCACTTCAAATCTCTACTTAAAAACATATGTCCTGTTCTTACCTGCCATGCTGGAGACCCAGGTCTGATTCCCAGTACCTGCCTACGCAAATAGAAAACAAAACAAAAAAAATCTTATGTACTAAAAAAAAAGAGAGGAAAAGGAAAAAAACTTATCTACTATTTAAACATAGTTTTACAAGTTGGGTTTTGATAACCCTGGGGATTTTCATAGCTGAAAAGTCTTTTGTGAGGGAATGATTTTGTTCTGTTCATGGAAATTATGTGCACTGGTGATCTAAATATTTTAATAAGGTAAAATTATAATTCAAAATGGCCATGTGCAGAGGAATAGGGATGGGGAAAAGATGGGCGCGTGGGACACCATCATCTCAGACACCCTGAGGAGGTGGGATTGCTGACGAGGTGGATGGGTCTGACTGAAGGAGGCAGATTGAAATCAGCGTAGCCCAGGCAGGTCTGTGCAGTCCAGATAACAAGTCTATTCCTTTCAGTCTGATGACATGGAAAATGTATGGACTAAATTGATTTGAATCTTGGCTCTGACACTTGCTTTGTAATTTTGGGCAAATTCCTTAAACTCTTTGATTAATTTATATGTAAATTGGGAATAATTACATATACTTCCAAGGGATGTTGGGAAGATTAAATAACGAATGGTAGATAATAAATGCTAATTCTCACATTTCTTGATTTCCTTCCCTGATCTTCTTCCCACGTATCTACGGAGATTATAGATGTTATTTGCAATTAACAGAGTTGGGGGCCAGGTCTAGGTCAGGAAATGGGAAATAATGGGAAATAAGAACTTTCTTTTTAAAAAAGGATAATTTCAAATATTTGGATTACACTATAAGATGCTTAGCTACAGTATAGCCAGGAAGTCTTTCATGAATCATTTCATAAGGAAATTAAGAATTTTAAAGTAGGAGATGTGAGCTTCACCATGGCTATGTCTGTTATTCCCACCTATTTCCACATGAGTTAGTGTGAATCCTTTCCCTTGAGATGGTCCAGTGGATTTGTTTACTGAATTACAATGGCAGAGGTAATTGTGAAATTGGAAAATAACCTAAACAATAGTAAGTACAGCTTGAGGGCAAATACTTCTTAAATACTTCTTACTGGAGACAACATTTGTCTCTTCCCTTCATGTTTCATTGCCCAAACAAGTTTCATGGCCATGCTGAACTTAAAGGGGAAGGAGAATGCACTTGTCCCATGTATGTTAGTAGAGGAAAAGCTGGTGTTAGTGAACAGTACAAGTTTTCCTTGCGTAGTGTGCTAATGATAGTGGTATACACAAAGGATTATGGGTTACTATATGGTAGAGTGTGAGTGTGACCACTGATTGCATGGTCCTTTCGTTGTGGGACCAAAAAATAAGTTGGTAAATTCTGACATTTATGGTAAATGGGAACGGCCAGAAGTCATTAAAATGAGCCCCCTTGAGCACTCTATGTTCTAATCCAGACAATAAACAATATGTATTTTGCAGTACTTTGAAAAAGTCTCATGTAAAATGCAAATAAAATAGAGCACATGAATTTCGCTCTTAAGGGTCTTCTGATATATTAGGGTTCCTAAGGCAAAACTCAAGAGATGCGGTAAAAGCTGATCAATCTGATAACCTATGAACTGGAAATCTTTATTACTCCCCTACATATATAGGACAATGATAATGATGACCCTGAAACTCTGCACAACTCTAAAGTGCTTTCAGAATCATTAAAGGAAGATTAAGCTATTTTCAGTTTAGTTTAGGTTGGAGGCTATTATTGAATTTTAATGCTAGACAATTGGCTATTTATTCATGATATATGTGACATATCTCTAGTAACCTGAACCTGTGATGAACTAGAATACCCCACTATGATCATTTGTAAATAAAATTAGAGAATAGATCAACATTTGCTTCTAGAAACATCTGTACAGAATTGCTTATGCATATTGAGTAACCGTGGTGATTTATAATAAGAGTGAGATGGAAATAGGTTAAAAAGAGCTTTATATTAAGAGGCTGCCTGAAGAAGCTGAATGTATTTTGCAAGAGAGAAGGGAGGTATTTTGGTTTACAGGGAGTTAAATGTGTAGGAAAGCATCTCAGAAAAAGAAATAAGATGTTTTAGAGACAGATTATGAGCTTGGTCACAGTAACTGTGTTTGTGTAGTTGGAGAGGAGAGTTTATAATGGAAGAAAGTTGTGGTAATTGGTAGAGCCTGGTGTATGACCAGGAGTTTTTATGTGGTCCAGGGTACAAATAAACGTTCATTCAGGTTCTCAGAAGGCAGTCTTGGAGAACAGTTCTTTGATTTGTTTGCAAGGTAGTTGGACAAGGAGAAGCTGCCAAGAAGGAGGACCAATATGGATGCCCAGGAACTGACAGAATAGAAGGTTCATCCTAAGACTGAAAGGAAGAAGTAGTAGGTTGGACATTCTTTTGCGTCCTGTCAAAGGTAATCTTTTTTCACTATTTTAGCAATCACATCCATCTATACACTTATTCTTATCTAGAAACAGAGAGAAAGCATTGGATAGTGGTAAAATGTGTACTCCAGGGATGTCCTGGCTTGGAATGCCAGCTACACCACTAGCTATCTATGTGACTTTAAGTGAATTGCTAAACTCCTCTACATTTCGGAGAAAGCAAGACAGTCTGGCAGATCCTCTAAAAATTGAGCATAGAATTATCATGTGATCCATCAATCTCACTGATAGGTATATGCCCAAAAGAACTGAAAGCAGAGACTTAAGCAAATATTTACACACTGATGTTCATAGTGGCATTATTCACAATTGCCAAAAATGGGAGCAACATAAGTGTCCATCCACTGATGTATAGATAAACAAAATGTGGCACATACATAATTCAACATTAAAAAGGAATAAAGTTCTGATACATGTAACAACATGGATTAAGCTTGAAGACATCATACTGAGTGAAGTAAGCAAACACAAAAGGATAATATTGCATGATGTCATTGATAAAATAACTAGAATAAGGAAACTCATAAAGTTAGACTTTAGAATATAGGTTACCAGAGGTTAGGGTTGGGGTAGGAAATAAGGAGTTAAGGCATAAAATGTATAGTTTTTATTTGGAATGATGGTAAAGTTTTGTTAATGGATGGTGGTGATGGTATTACAACATTGTGAATGTAATTAATAGCAGTGAATTATATATTTAAATGTAGTTAAAGGGAAATTTTAGGTTGTATATAATTTACTAGAATAAAAATTAAAAAGTGTCCAACTGTACAATGTAGTGAACCCAAAGTTAAAGTATGGACTAAAATTAATAGTACAGTTATAAAAATATGCTCTTGTCCGTTCTAATGAATGCACCATACCAATGCTGGAGTTAATCATAGGGTGCTAGCACAACACTGTGAATGTAATTAATAGCACTGAATTATATATTTAAATGTTGCTAGAAGGGGAAATTTTAGGTTGTATACATGCTACAAGATTAAAAATTTAAAAACAACAGGTATTTTTATCTTCTAAACTAATAGTGATTAATCTGCGGATTAAATGAGTTAGTACATGTAACACATTCATAAAAGTATCTGGCACACACTAAATGTTCAATAAATTTTAACTATGTCTGCATGTCTACCCAGATCTCTTTTTCTGAGACCAAAATTTTGCATAAATATATATATATATATACTGTATTTCTACTTGTATATCCAAGAGAAACTTTAAGCATAACCGATCTAGGATCACCCTCCTTTTACCCTGACCCACTCTAGTGTTGTATCCCCTTTTTATTCAGCCTCTTGTGTATATCCCCACCATATTCATTGTTGAATAGTCACACAGTTTACCACATAGTAAATGATCAAAATATATTATTATGTGAATATTTCATATAAATCAAGACTGAATAATAGTAATGGAAGAGTTGAATGTTCAGGATGAGTTTTCAGGGTCGTAAACTTTGGTAGAAATGAGTTTGGGAATTGTAGGGAAAAGGATGTGGGCATGCAAAAAAAAAAAGTTCTCAATTGTTGACATTACCAAGCGGTTCTTTGTGGCTTTAGGACGTTTCCACACATTACCAGTTCCATCCTCTATTCCCTACAAAACACAAACAACATTATGGCAAAGAAATTTAGAAAATTAAGATGATAAAATTCACTACCATCAAATTACCTTGGTGTCCTCTTGATTTTATACAACATTTAGAAACGAGAGGTGACATACTCTGGAAAAATTCCAAAGAGCATCAGTCAGCATTGTTTTACAGGAGAAAAAAAGGACTTGCTTTGATGGTTAAATGATAAAAGCATGATAGAAGAATAGGATATTTCAAGTGAAAGAAGTGGCAGGTACAAAGGATTAGCAAAGGGTAATATATGCTAATATATTAAATATATTTTAATATATTTAATAAAAAATAAATATATTTCAAATATGTATGAAAATATCAATATTTCTTGCACAATCATTCAATAAAAATTCAACATGCAAAATACCAGCTGGCAATAAAACAACCAAAATGGATAAATTAAGTGAAGGAAGTAGTCTGAGCTAAGCCTGTCAACCAATTCATATTTATTGGTCTTTAGAATAAAATACTGACAAACAAGTGCTTTATGTAAGTGAGATTGTATCCAATTTACAATCATTTGAAAAGATAGAGCAAAAAATATTCTTCAGTTGAGTTTCTCTCCAATGGATTTAGTCCAACCAACTGGAATTTTTATATGAAAAATTCAAAAACTTCTATCTTATTCAGCCTGTTGGAAAGAAGAATTTTCCTTTTAAAAGGTAATCTGCTTCTTTTTATAAAATGCAAGTCAGCAATAATTGGTATTCTGCACACAGTGGAAGCACAATAATATTGAGAAATGGCAGGTACAGCCCCTACTCTTAAAGAGTTGACATTCTATGAAGAAAAAATATATGAAAACAGGATAAAAGGGCATAAATATCATGGGCACACAGCTCAATGGACTTGCATCAGTTTGCAATTTAAGGGTGCTTTATTGCTTGCCAATCAATTTAGGTGATAAGTGATAATTGAGGTTCTGGATTTAATCTAACACAATGGCGTAGATGATAACTCCTCAATGAAAGGGTAGCCTAAAGTGAGAATGTTCCAATTAAGTAGTATTCTAGCCATCTACTAGTATTCTAGCCATATACAGGTAGTACAAATTAGTAAAAATTCCATTCCTGAATAGGAGAAAAGTAATTTAAAGTTTTGGAACATAAAGAGGTAAATTTTTATCACCTGGAAATTTCTCTTTCATCATGATGCTGAATAAATTAGATGTTACTATGCTAAGAAACATTGCCTATTCATCCTGCAGTACATATTTTACAATTATATGTATTATGTTAGGGCATCCAGTAGAAAGGGAGAGTTCAATAGGTTAGAGTTTTGGTATTTTAATCTGTCAAATAACTGAAGTAATATTTTATCACTATCTGTGCAAATGAGGTTGAAACACAGTGGCAATCTGCAGATAATTAAATCAAATCAACAAACATTTGGATGTCCATCCCCGGCAAGTCTGCATGCTTCAAACACAAGGATGAGTGGCATAGAGTCTCCACCTTCACTGACATACTCATTGGACAGCCACTGATTTGGGCCTAGAGACAAAAAATAATACAGTCTCGCAGATAACTGACACAAAACAGTTAACTGGGAAGCAAAGCCAGGAGAGGCACATTTAATTAGAGAAAATTAGCAATGGCTTTACAGGCAAGGTAGCATTTAAGATAGACCTTGAAAGATGGTTAGAATTGCCCTCCAGTTAGGGCATTTCAGGGACTGTAATAGCACAAGCAAAACAAGCAGGTAGGAAACAATGAGATGGATTTGGGAAAATACTGAATAATACAATGTGAAACAAAGGATATTGAACAGGGAAAGTTGTCGATAAGTTTGGAAAACTAGATTGATTTAACTATCCAAGGCTCTAAATGCTAGACTAAGGGTTTTGTTTCCTTTCATGTAATTGTATTTGCTTTGTCACGAAATCTGCTCTAAGTGAGAACTTCTTTTTGAGTACAAATAGCCCAGTCTCAGGATCTTTGTCAAAATGCTTGGAGATCTATCTGATCTACATCCCTTAAGTTCTCTTAGCCTTCTGAAGGGCATGCAGGCAAACTCTTTTCTTACTGACTTGTGAACTGTTCAATACTTGCTTTAGTAGCACCATTTACAAATGTTTATGAATGAAAACTTTTTATAGCACTTCTTTTGGGATATAATTTGCATACCATAAAATTCACCATCTTAAAGTATACACTTAAGTAATTTGTTGTATGTTCACAGAGTTGGCAGTCCTCAGTACTGTCTACCTTTAACATTTTCATCACCATAAAAAGAAACTCATCCGTTGTTGTCACTCCTCCATTCCTCCTACCCTGTGCCCCTGTGTCTACCTATTCTGGACATTTCATATAAATGAAATCTTATGATATGAATCTTTTTGTGTCTGGATTATTTTACTTAGCATAACGTCTTCAGTTTCATCGATGCCGTAATGTGTATTGGTACTTCATTTTTTATGGCTAAATGATATTTTGTTGACAGACATTTGGATATTTCCAGTTTTGAGTGATTATGAATGATGCTGCTGTGTAAATCTGTGGACTTATTTTGTTTGAATGCTGTTTTCATTTCTTTTATGTATATGTCTACATAAAAGTAGAAATTGTTGGATTATGGTACCTGTATTTTAAACATTTTGAGGAGACACCAACTGTTTTTAAAGTGGCTGCTCCATTATACAATCTCACCAACAATCTATAAGAATTCCAGTTTCTCCACACTCTTGTCAAAACTTGTTATTGTCTGTCTTTTTTAATTTTAACTATCCAGGTTTGTATAAAGTGAAGTCTCAATGTGGTTTTGATTTTTATTTCTCTAATGACTAATGATGTTGAACATTTTTTCCTATGCTTATTAGCCATTTGTGTATCTTTTTGGAGAAATGACTTTCAAATCCTTTGCCCAATATTTTATTGGATTGTCATTTTATTGTTTAGTTCTGTAAGTCTTTTATATATTCTGGATACAACTCCCTATCAGATTTGTTGTATGTAAATATTTCCTCAATTCTGTGCATTGTCTTTTTACTTTTTGTTGGTGTTCTTAGAAGAACACAATTAAAAAATTTCTGATCAAGTCCAGTTTATCATTTTTTTTTTTTTTTTGCCTCTTATGCTTTTGGTGTCATACGTAAGAAATCATTGCCTAACCTAAGGTAACAAAGACTTACTTCTATGTTTTCTACTGAGTTTTATAGTTTTAGCTCTTACATTTAAAAGGTTTATGATCTATTTTGAATTAAGGGTTGTTTATGGTTTGAAATGGGGTCAAACTTCATTCGTTTGAAGACTGATATCTAGTTGTTGGATAGATTATTCAACACTATTTGTTGAATAGATTATTCCCTCCTATTGATTTGCCTTAGCACTACAAATACAAAGTTGCTTTAATGCTCATCATACATGTTTGAGGACATACTTACCCTTTACTCAATTCTTTCATAAAATTTTAGATTAAATATGCTATTTTCCAAGTTAATGTTTATAGGAAATGTAGATGGATTTATTTCTTGTATGAAACTTTGGTGGCCTTAGAAACTGACATAAGGATATTGCCTCCAGTTTAGAAAATAGGAAAGTTGAATACAGAAGAATTTGGCATGCATCTAACACTGTCTGAAGTACAGAAAATTTTACTACAATCTATATCATAGGTTATATACATTTTGATAATGTCTACTCAATTTATTTACAAACTGGTTTTCAGGGCTTATTTTGCATTATACTAGATCTGAGTATTCCTATTTAACCACTAAGCACAGGGCCTTCCTAAATCTCTCATTTGCTCAATGTCCTTCACCACTCCTTAAAACTGTCCCTTAGGTGATCCAAATATATCCTGTCTGACATTGCTGGGCCTCACATATAAAATGCTTCCAAGGAGACCTGCCCTTCCGCTCAAGAAGTGCTCCAGGCCCCAATGTTCGTCTCATCATCTTCTTGAAAAAATTTTTGTTGTTTTATTTCGTCACCGGCCTTTCTTCTCTTCATTTGGCTTCACACTTGTTATTATCTGATTAGAGATGATTTTAGTTGCCTAGCTGGCTACAAATCCAAAATTTCCCCATAATGCAGCTTAGCTTTCAGTTCTATTTTATGTGTGAGGGATTGAAGGGACCCAATAAGCAGCATCTCTCTCTTTTTTTTAACCCAAATTGTGAATCAGTTGATAAATAAGGCAAAGTAAAACAATGGAGCTTGCATATGTAAGCCAAAAAAATATATATTTTTTCTTTTTACTGATAAAGCATGTGGGAAAATGTGGCATGTGTCTGTAGCATATGTACTTTCTAATATTGAAAAACAGGTTTAGACACACCCAGATGTGGCAGCCCTCCTATTTTGGAAGCTGTGCTATATAGACCTATATCTCTCCTTCAGGATTCAAAACTCCCCAGCCTCTGGGAAGGGCCACGGGTATGGCCCCATCCTGGAGCTGCCAACCTCTAATGACTGATCAGTACCAACTCCTCACCAAATGGGGAACATCTCTGACGAGACATTGCAGTTTGAGAGCTCTCTGGGGAGTCATCTAAATCCTTGTTGTGACTGCCCCACAGCCTACAACCCACTGCCTAACCTCCCTCTTTCTTTACCCCTCACAGGTGTTAAGAGAGCTCCCTGTTAAAGTTCCTTAAAGTTAATCTCCATTTTAGAGTTTGCCAAATAATCAACCTAAAATACCTCCAGTGAGAGGACTGGACATATCCTTGGAGGCTTATCATGGAACCAGGATATCTGTGGGCAGATGGACTCAAAAGACAAGGAGGAGACGAAGGCTCCAGCTAGGACAGTCCAGTTTCTCCCTCCTAACTGACTAATAAAAGTGGAAAGAATGAGGGAATGGAGAGAGGCTAGGGTTCTAATGCTAACACACAGTCCTCTGAATGAAAGGAAACGCAAGGGATAGAGAGTAAGCATTTCCCCAAACCAAGTACCAAATCCCTCAGGCAGGGTGCCAGACTCTGGTGCAAGTCTTAGTTGTTTTCTGCCCACCTCCTCACCTTAGTTATACATTGAGGAGAATGTGACACTCATCTTGTTTATTTTTTACTTTAAAAGAAGAGTTTGTACGTATCATTCTCTTAGTTTGCCAAGGTTATTTTATAACACATACCACAAAATCAATTGACTTAAGCACGAGAAATTTATTGTCCCATGTGTTTGGAGGCTAGAAGATGAACACTGAGGCACTGGCAGGGTTTCTTTCTCCAGAGTCTGTTACGTTCTGGCAATTCTTCATCACATGGTGATTTATCTTCCCTTGTGGCTGACCTGATTTGTGCTGGCTTCTGGTTTCTACTGATTTGTGCTCCTTCTGACTGACCATATCCAAATTTCTCTGCTTTATAAGGACTCCAGTCGTATATGGTTAAGGTACACCCTGATTCAGTTTGGCTTCATCTAAATAGGGTCTTTGAAGACCCTATTCACAAATGAGTCTATACCTTAACTAATAACATCTTCCAAGGTCCTGTTTACAAATACGTTTACACTCATAAGATTGGATATTAAGAATTGAACAGGAGTTGTAGGGGTCATGATTCAATTCCCTCCACACACTATAATTTGTTTGTTTTTGCTGTTGTGATGCCTTTCATAAGAAATCCATCAATGTAGGTGACGAATTTTTCTTTTCTGTTCACTCAAAAATCAACTGACTCATGAACTGCTCAAAGTAAAGGATAGCTTTGTTGCATTAACTACTTTTTTTCCTCCACTTTAGGCAAAGAGGACATTACTGCCAGCATTTTGGTCTAAATATACCCCAAATTTAGGTTGTGAATTGATGAGAATTCTATTTTGGTCCAATAATTCACTTCTGGGTCCTAGGAAATGAGGCTTTTTTTTGGCTTTACTTTATTATGAAACCAAAAGGAATAGCTCATTAACATTTGCAAGCCGCTTTTCTTTATTCATGGTTTGATGAAAATGACTTGGGAGCCACAAAACGTGAATTCAATTTCCAACTCCCTCATTGACTCTTTGTGTGACCTTGGACAGAGCTCTTAGTTTCCCTAAATCTATTTTTTTCCATCTGTAAAATGGGGATAAAAACAATAGTTAACATTTGCTTCTTTGCTCAATTTTCCCATTCATAATTAAAAAAAAATCTCCCTCACCAATGAGGAGGATAAAATTAAATGGCTCATGTGAAAACATTTTTTTTTAAATCCCATTTAAATGCAAGTTTCATTGAATGAATCACTTTAAAAAACATACACATTTATGAAAGTTGGGTATGAAGTGCAATACATCATTCTTTTACATTTTCAAAATGATGGTGTGCCCAGATTAAAGACTCTTGACTTTGGCATATAGTAGTAATCATTGAATTATGATTTTAGTAAAGTGGTTTTCTCAGGAAGCATAATATCCTTATTTCCAAATTTCATTACGGACAGTTTTCTAATAATCTTGAGGTTGCAACAGACTCTTGTTATATGTGTTTTTGTGTTTCAGTGGAAAGCATAATATCCAAGCCGACATAATAACATGCTAGCTATTATGCAGTTCTACAGTATAAAAACCTAGATAAAATGACATATTTGGGTTTCAGAATCCCTAAAAAGTATATTTTTAATTCTACAAAGGGAATGCATTTAATGTTTTCTTTAAATAAGAAGCTGATCATTTCAACACTTACAAAATTCCAAGTTTGCACAACTTTAAGGAACATCTGTCACAAGAGCAATACATGCTCTGCTCTCAAGTCATGAACCGAAAATCACAGTTCAGGTTGCATTTTGGATTCCTGGGAGCTGGAGAATCTCTTTAGATGCAGCATGTAGCTCTGCTTCTTCCAAGTAAACTTTCATTATAAAAATACCCAGTGTGTGAAAGGAAGCTCTTGGTTATTTCCGGGACCCCACGGTAGCATTTACCTATTGAATCTATAGAGGTTTATTTGGGTTACATTTGCATTTTATGATAGCCACAAGTTGAATATATGATTGAGTTCTATCTTTGTGCATGTTACTTTAGTTAAACAAAACCAGGTTAAACTTGGTTTTGTTGGATGTTGACGGTACAGCTACTCCAAGGGACTATTCCCAATGTAAAGCAGCTCACAGAGTAGATGAAGGTCAAGTGGAGACTCAATCTGTAGTTTGGTAGTCATTTCTCAAGTCTGAATTCCTGGGGTTCCTCCCTGTATATTTTTATGTGGCTGGTTGAGGAGGTGACCTGGGAAATTACATTTTAAACTATAACTTTCAAAATGACTGTGTTGTCCAACCATGTATGGGATTTACTTATCTTACAGTTTCTAGAAAGCCTCCCTGGATTTATGATTAACTTCACTTCATGTAATTGAGTATCACCCTCTAGTTCCAGCACTAACATTTTGAGACACCAGCTCTAAACATTATTTGAGCTTATTTCCTACTCATAGTACTGCTGGTGACTTGGCCTTTTGGCTTCTTTCACTTGAGCTATAAACAATATGTTTGTTTACTTATTTTTCCTGTTTCTTTTCTAATCTGCACAAATTTGAGATTTAGGGCTGCCTCCAAGTATTTAGGCCATCTATTGATTTATTCCATTTAAATCTTGAGTACCTAATATGTGTCCAGGAGATACATTTATTACAGGCACGAGTAGAGGAAACCTCAACTTCAGGAAGCTCTCTCTGAAGATATAAGCATCAAATAGAAATGTGAATTTAGGTGATGTGAGAAGCACAAGAACAAAAAGTAGGATATAAAAAAATGCTAAAATATTACTGACTCTTTATTCCCTTAGCCAGTCATTTACTTTTGTACCTCTCTAGGCTATACACATTTGCCAGTTAATGTCGTGTTTCATTAAAAAATTTTTAAAAAAGACTACCACCCTGATTATGGGAGCTACCTCAAATTCCTAATTCAAAATTCTAGTAAATATTAATATCAAGCAGACATTCAATAGACAATGCTTTGAAGCCCTACTGGATTATATAGCTCTGGCTCTATTGTTCTCTGCTGCATCCTATATATACTAACATATGGTATTACATGAAGATTATTTTCAATATGGGCCATCATTTTATGTCTTCAAAGTGGCATGTTCATATAATGATCTTATTCTCTAATGTTGTTTTTGCCACAATCGGCTGCTTTTCCTATCAGCTGTGTTGCCTACAGTACCCTCAATGACAGTGATTGAGATCCAAGTGAAACATGAACTGGCTGATTACTGAATTGGACTTGGATTCTTGTTAAGCAAACTGACTAATACATAAATGAAACTATCTCCAGTCTAGACTTCTTGGTAAGTTTTTCAATGTCAAGTCCTAAGGTCAGCAGTACTCTGGTGACTTGCAGGCATATCTTATTTTATTGAGCTTCACTGATACTGCATTTGTTACAAATTGAAGGTCTGTGAGAACACTGCATTGAGCAAATCTATTGGCAGCATTTTTCAAACAGCATGTTCTCACTTTGTTCTATGTGTCACATTTTCGTATTTCTCTCAATATTTCAAACTCTTTCAGTATTATTGTATCTGTTATCAATGAACTTTGGTGTTACTGTTGTAATTGTCTTTGGGTGCCACAAAAGATGCTCTTATAAGATGGTGAACTTAATTGAAAATGTTGTGTTCTGGTTGCTCCACCAAAACTCACTATTCCTCCATCTTTCTCCCTCTCCCTTGGCTTCCCTATTTTCTGAGACACAACAGTATTGAAATATGGCTAATTAATAATTCTACATGGCCTGTAAGTGTTCAAGTGAAAGGAAGAGTTGCAAGTCTCTCACTTGAAACCGAAAGCTAGAAATGATTACGACATGTGAGGAAGACATGTCGAAAAACAAGACAAGCTGAAAACTAGGCTGCTTATGCCAAACAGTTAGCCAAATTGTGAAAACAAAGGCAGAGCTCTTGAAGGAAACAGAAAATGTGACCAGTGAACACATGGATGGTAAGAAAGCAAAAACAGCCTTATTGCTTATATGGAGAGAGTTTTAGCGGTCGGGATAGAAGACCAAACCAACATTCCCTTAAGCAAGGCCAAATTCTCCAATTCTTTGAAGGAGAGAGGTTAGGAGGCTGCAGAAGAAAAGTTTAAAGCTATTGAGGTTGGTTCATGAGGCTTAAGGAAAGAAGCTTTTTCATAACATAAAAGTGCAAGGGGAAGCCTCAAGTGCTGATGTAGAAGCTGCAGGAAATTATCCAGAAGATCTAGCTAAAGTCATTGATGAAGGTGACTACACTAAACAACAGATTTTCAATGCAGACAAAACAGACTTCTATTGAAAAAAAGTTTCCATGTTGAATTTTCATAGCTAAAGAGGAGAAGTCAATGCCTGGCTTCAACGCTTCATAGGGTAGGCTGACTCTCTTCTTAGGAATTGATGTAGCCGATGACTTAAGGTTAAAGCCAACGCACATTTACCATTCTGAAGATCTTAAGGGCCCTAGGATCTACTCTGCTTTGGCTCTATAAATGAACAGCAAAGCCTGGATGGCAGAACATCTATTTACGACATGATATACTGAATACTTTAAGCCCACTGTTGAGACTTATTGCTCAGAATAAAAGATTTCTTTCAAAATATGACTGTTCATTGACAATACACCTGGTCAAAAAGGGTCTGCTGTTGATGTACAATGAGATGAATGTAGTTTTCGTTTCTAATAATCCAACATGTAGTCTGCAGCTCATGGTTCAAGAAATTATTGAGGTTTTCAACTCTTGTTATTGAAGAGATCCATTTCAGAAGGCTATAGCTGCCATAGATAGCAATTCTGATGGATCTGGGCAAAGTTAATCAAAAACTTTCTGGAAAGGATTCACCATTCTAGATGCCGTTAAGTTCATTGGTGAATCATGGGAGGAGGTCAAAATGTTAACATTAAAGAAAATTTGCAAGAAGTTGATTCTAGCTCTCATGCATCCAAAATCATCATTTTGAGGGGCTCAAGACTTCAGTGGGGAAAGTAACTGCAGTTGAAGTGGAACTAGCAAGAAAATTACAATTAGAAGTGGAGTCTGAATGAGATGAATTGCTACAATCTCATGATAAAACTTTAAGAGATGTGTGGTTGCTACTTATGGACAAGCAAAGAAAGTGGTTTCTTGATATCGAAACTACTCCTGGTGAAGATGCTTTGAACATTGTTGAAATGACAACAACGTATTTAAAATATTACATAAACTTAGTTGATGAAGCAGTGGCAAAATTTGAGTGGACTGACTCCAATTCTGAAAGAAGTTCTAGTGTGGGTAAAAATGGTATCAAACAGTAACTCATGACAAAAGAGAAATTTTTTTGTGAAAGAGTCAATCTGTATGGCTGCCTTCAGTGTTATCTTATTTTAAGAACTTGCCACAGCCACCCTAACTTTCAGCAACCACCACCCTGTTCAGTCAGCAGTCATCAACATCCAGGCAAGACCTTCCATCTGCAAAAGATTATGACTTGCTCAGATGATGGCTGGCATTATTTACAAGAAAATATTTTTAATTAAGATGTAGACATTGTTTTTAGACATAACGCTATTGCATGCTTAATGGACTAAAGTATAGCTTAAATGTTACTTTTATATGGGAAATCAAAATATTCATGTGATTCGCTTTATTGCAATACTTGCCTTATTGCAGTAGTCTGAACTGAAAACACAACATCTCCAAGGTATGCCTATATATCAATTCCTTCTGCAAGGTGTGTCCTTGGAGAATTGAATATCATTCCCTTTTTACTACGGATAATGATACGTGCTTATTATAGCAACTTATTGAGAACAAAGAGCACACGTATTACCAAATTAAAGTTATAATTAAAGGAAAAAGAGAAGAAAGCTTCCACAGAAATCATGTCAAAATCTCAAGGGACCTATCCTCAGAGGACAGAGGCATCAGGATTCAAATTTGATGAATAATTTTCTTAGGCCACGCGGCACCAAGAGTATATTCTGACACAGATCTTCCTTTGATTTCCACTTAGGTTTAATGGTTGTATAATCACAGCTCATAAGTTTATCTTTAAAGTAGTCATGGCAGATAGTTTATTAGCAGATTCTGCAGGCTGCAGGGTTGTCATTTGCTGTTACAGTGATTGTTTTAAATATCACAACTGTTGGTGTTTTTATTTATTTATTCATGATTTGATTCTGCCTCTCCCACATCTCTGACACCAAAGGCAGGCTATTTTCCTTTTCACTTTGAATTGTGAAAGGCGGCTGTGACAGCTCGTCGTCCAGGCTGTGGAGTGTCACACAAGGTCCTATGGTGCCGCACACAAAAAACGCATCTTCCTGAATCAGGCAAAGCCCTTTATGAGAGCCGAGCCTTCTAGTGGGGCGCTTTCACTGTCAGCGAGTGGAGGGCATGAATGCAATCCTATCGGGGCTCTGGGCCAGTGAAGACCCTTCTTCATTAATTTTTTACTAAGAGAAATGCAAATGCTCAGGCCTCTACTTTCCTATGCAAAGTTAGATACCACAGTGAATAAACATAGGAAGCACTGTAAGCTGCAGTTTCTAAATTCAGCTGAAGCAAGAGCTTGGTCATAACACATAACGTCTTTCATTGAGTTGAGGGGGTGGGGGACAGGCTTGGATAGAACAGATGACATTATTCCATTAGTCTTGAGAAAGGCCCCGTGATGCAGAGCATATAGAGAGTGATACCTTTTTATAAGGAGAAATATTGGGGCACGGGCATGTATTTCTAGCCTCCTGATTTCTGATTCAGCTCTGTCATGGGTCTGGTAGCCTCACATTTCCAACATGACCTGGAATTTGCAAAGGAGGCTGCTGGCTGACTTGGGTTGCCTGGACATGCCCTGCATGCCAAAATCCTCCTCCGTTTCCTTGACTAAGTATGCCATGCTCCCCTTCTCCCCTGGGTAAGTAAAACAACATTTCCACCTGTGGGTAGGAGGGGTAAGGGAAACGTCCGATTTCTATCACTTATGCTTATAATATGCATGTCCTGGAGAGAGGGCACATGGTGACTTCAATTTATACCGAAATGTAAATAGCTCATCTCAGTTAATTTCCTATGAGTAGGCTTGGATCCCTGGGAGGCTATTTGAAAGTAGGGAGAGGAAAAGCAAAGGAGAAGAATGAGGAAAGAAAAGCATGGAGCCATCTTACCCATTTATTGCTCTTTCCAAGGACATATTCTACTCTCCACATAGTGCAGATTTTATCTACCAGTTTCTTGCCAAGTTCAGCATAAAGGAGACTCCAAAGATCTGTGATTCCTGTTGCTTTAGGAAAGGGGATGCCACAATCCATGAAGGGGAAATAGTCCTCCTTAACTACCAGCAACAGGTTTTGGCTTCCTTGCCTTTCAGTAAATGCTTTTGCAAAGGAACAGTAAAAGCTAAGATGCAATAATATTTCAGAAGTTAATGATGGGTGCTGAGGATTATGGCGTACTTTAATTTTAACTGTTGCTTTGCTAATATTTTTATCAAAATGATGAGCAACAGAAAGTGGTACTGATTGGTAAGCAGAGCCAGATCAACAGCTCAGCGCTGTGAGCCTTTCCACCTGCCTGCCTCCAGATGCATTCTCTAATGTCCAAGTGAAATATGACAGCCAGACATTCCTTCTAACAGGTGAGACGTCTGTTCACAGAAATATCAATATTGTTATCATAATTTCTCACAGAAGTGTAGGTTGGTTGTTCTCAAACTCTGCCCTCTCAAATGTGTGACAATGTTCCAAGGCTAACATGAACTATTAGTCATTGTCAACAGAATAGAAATGTAATAAACCTAATATTAATGCAGCAGATAGAATTTTTATTTTTAGCTTTTTCACCCGTAAGTGTTTCTTAAGACGTTGGCACTTGAAGGCGCCTGTCTAATGATGAATGTTGGCCAATACTTATTGATCACAACTATTTGTGGAATCCATTATAAAATCCTGACTCCACGTCCACAGACCCAGAATCCAACTCATTTTCATCGCAGCCACAGCTACAAACTTGGTCTGAGCCACCAAAAATTATGGCACCGGCCTCCTAACAAGTCTCTTTGCTTCTGCCATTACCACCATAGAGCCTATTTTCCAGAAAGCAGAGTGAGCCTTTAAAAATGTATGTCAGATCGTGTTACCTTTGCTCAAAACCCTGCCATGATTCTCTACTTTACTATGGAGGAAAGCTACAGGCTTTGGAATGGCCATTCCTGACTTTACCTGCCCCTCTTCCCTGCACTCACATTGCTCAGGCCACACTGGCCGCCTTGGCTGCTCCCTGAACATGCCAGGTAAACTCGTGCCTCAGGGGTCCCGGGCCCTCACAATAGTCTCTGCCTGGAATGCCTCGTCCCAGATGTCTGCCTGGCTGAAATTATTACTGCTTTCAGGTCTTTACTCAACTTCGCCTTCTCAGTGCAACCACACTCCTTAATCCTGCAATGTGCCACCCCATCCAACTCCCAACACTCCTTAGCTTGCCCACCCCCCATATCCCTGTAAGTGCTCCAGAAATATTCGTCAAATAAATGTCTGATATGTTCCAAGCACTCTATTATGTTCTGAAGATACAATAATTAACAAGACATGCATTTCTGCTTCTAGTTCACTGGCGGAAGACATATAATTAACAAGAAGACAAATAAAAAACAAGAGATAAAATAACAAATGAAGGATAGTGGAGAAAAACAGCAAGAGACAACGGAGCTGAGCTTGATAGATTTATATGTGTGTGTGTGTGTGTTCGATGTCCTGTCTGCATTACACTGTTATGTTGTCTGCCATTCAAATGGTTCCTCTAATGCAATTCAATACATCAGTACTCACTGAGGTCTCGAGAAGCCCCATGATTTTCCAGTGCCCCATTCCTGAGGACATTTAAGAACTGCCCCTTGATTGTGTATTTCACTTACAGGGAGTTGTGAAATACAATAGAAGACCAAGATCCCTTTTTTCATTCCCTTTTCTTATTCTAGCAGGAAATGTTAGATGGTAATAAATGTGAAAGAAAAAAGTGGGGGGGTGGGCAAGCTAAGGAGTGTTGGGAGTTGGATGGAGTGGCACATTTAAGAACTGACGCTTGATTGTGTGATGATTTTCAAAAAGCTTTCACATGTATTTTTCTCATCTAATCATTACAGCAACCTTCAGCATGCAAGCACCTGTGTTAACTCCTTTACTATGTTCTCCTTCTCCCTGTTTTGACTTTCAAGCCCCAAGCAATGGTATTTAAGGCAATTTTGTAAATTAGGATATCTGCAGGTTCTGTGAGATCCCTACAGGTTTCTCTTGTTGTTGCTGTGGCTGCTACCCTCAGTCTCACTTTTTTTCTTTTTTTTTTTTAGTTTCAGTACCTCATTATGTGTCTTTCTCTCAAACTAAGGTTAAATTCTGCAATATTTGCTAGGAGTGGAAAAAGTGATTTAAAGGACAACATATGTTTTCTTTCTCTGTAGTCAGCTGGACCCAGATATTGGGGTCAGCTACTCTTTCAATTCCAGGGATTTTTATCCTGTGTCTATTATGTAAAAGGCGTGGCTAAGAAGTTGTAGCAGACACAAAGATGAACAAAATGATATTCTTGTTTTAAAAAGTCATAGGCGAGGAGGAGTACCAGTGTCAATCTCCAGTAGTGTGGGATGCCCTGGGCATTTGGGCTCCCTCTGTGTGCATGTGAATGTCGGTGTGTAATGTCGGTGTGTAATTGTTAAATAAACTTTTCATTTTAGAATAGATTTATATTTACAGAAAAGTTATGAAGGTAGTACAAAGAGGTCCCATATACCCAACAGTCAGTTCCCCTATTACTGACATCGTGCATTATTTTTAACTAATGGACCAGTATTGATACATTATTATTAACTAAAGCCCTTCTTTCTTTTATTTTTTCCTAATGTACTCTTTTTCATGTTCCAGGATCCCATCCAGGGTACTATATTATATTCCGTCAGCTTGCTTTCCTAGGCTCCTCCTGACCATAACAGGTTCTCAGATTTTCTTAATTTTCAATGACCTTGACAGTTTTGAGGCATACTGGTCAGGTATTTTGCATAATATCCTTCAGTTGGGATCCATTTGATATTTTTCTTCTGATTAGACCAGATTATGGGATTTGATGAGAAAGACCAGAGTTAAAGTGCCATTGTCCTCATGCTCTATCAAGGGCACATATTAACCTGCGTCCTTGCTGTCACGTTTACCTTTGGTCATCTGGTTGATGAAGAACAGCTGCTGTTCTTCAGCTTCTCCATGTACTCCCTGTACTTTTTTTGTGCCCATTACCTTAACCAAATCAGGACTGTTCGTAGCTTCCTCAGATTTTCTGTCTTAGGTCTTATAATCTTCAATCCCTGTACCAGTTTCCCTCTCTCATATTTTCAAGATTTGATGTAAGTCTTTTTGTCCTTCCTTAGGGTCAAATATTTGTTTGTTATCCACTTGGCGATATGTCGATTGGGGGCTTCTTTTCTTTTGTTTACTATTTTCGTCAACGACTTGGGTTAGCTATGAGATGAAAAACCTTCATTTAAGAGTAATCAGGCCAAGGAGAGTGAAAATGAGTTTTAATGATTACTTTTATATATTCAGAGAACTCTACGACAAAAATAGCTTGATTTCGGGTGCACAGGTGGTTCAGTGGTAGAATGCTCACTTTCCATCCTGGAGACCTGGGTTCCATTCTTGGACCATGCTCCCCTCTCCCCCCAACACACACTAAGAGTAGTATGATTTCAACCTTCAGATATAATGCATGCTCATTGTTTAAAAAATAAGAAAACACAGAAAATTATAGAAAAAAAAGGAAACAAAAATCACCTGTAATTATAAAGAGACAATTATTACTATCAGAGGATTACCTTCAAATTTTTAAACATTTCTATATGTGAATATATTTATCTATGGCTCTACTTATCTTCATTTTTCTTTTGATATCTTGCAGTCATCTTAGTGTATAGCTTTCTATTTTGGTTATTTTACACTCAATATTTTATATGAAGGACTTCCTGCTGTTACTTAGTTTAAAAAAAATTATGAGGATTAATTATAATTTAACCATATTGCTAGTGTTAGGGATTTTAGTTAGAGAATTACTATTTTTCCCTCTCTCAACAATTTTGTGATGATATCTTTGATACATCTTTTAAGTAATATTTGACTACATTTGTAATTCTGTCCTAATTATAGTATCTATGTTAAGCTCATTAGAATTCATATTCTTGGAAGGTGGCTGGTTGTATGTTACCCAATCACAGAATTTACCATCTTCTTTTTTTGAAAACCAAGACAACCAGGCTGGTGTCTCTGAACGGAATGGAATCTAACATATTGTCCTTCCCACTTCTAGTGCAAGAATTTATGATTATGTGATTGTTGGCCACTTATAGATTTTTTTATGGGTTGCAATATTGTATGCACATATATGCAATTGTATGTATGTATTTGTATATATAATAAAGGAATGTAAATTCCTTAAATGTGGATAATACCAACTTAGACTAGGATTCTACAAGATTAATTAAAATTTAAATTCCCTTGATAAATTGGATAAATTATAAGGCTTGATGTTTCAATTGATATCTTCAGTATAACTCACTCAGGAAGAAATAAAAAGCATGGAGCACATTTATTGAGAAAAGTAAGTAGGTAATCTTATTTAATCTTGAATAGAAGCTGGTGTGATTCCTTCAGACAAATTCTATATAAATCTTATTGAATTAAGTCCTAGAATACAAGGAAAAGGAGTCAATAACACATGTTCATCATTTCAAATCAAGCTCTGAAAGGCAGGCATTAAACTATGATGTGATTCTCCCACTACACTTCATGTTGTTTGGGTCTTAACTGCTATTGTGGTGAGATTCGTTTTAATCCTATTATTGATCCAAGAAATTGAGAATTTGGACAGGATCCAGAAGAAATGAGGAAAAAAAATCATTAATAGGTTGACTGGGAACGTCTCTTTTCAATGGGATTATTGAGTTTGGAGCAGGCTGAGGAGAAACAATGTCAGTTTTTGGCTGTGTAGGTGAGACTATGGTATGATTAACTGTGTGTAACTGATATCAGCTTCCACTGAAAAAAAAAGGTAATTTTATGTAACTATGGATTTACTTTGGCCATTGAGAAGATATAGTAGGCTTAGAGACAAAGGCAATTTTTAAAAATCAACTCTAGGATACTTTGTAGCCAGGAGAAGGAAGGCTCACAGCTTGCAAGGCGTGGCACACTGAAATGGGGTGGAATTGCAGAGAAGAATAATGTGCAGACAGGAAGTGATCTCTGACTCTTCCAGGTCACCTGCATTTTAGTTGGCATCACAAATAATGAGGAAACTATCTGCCCTCTAAGTAGTAAGCCTGTCACCAATGAGCCTCACTCCACATTGCTCAGCCCTTTAGTTAGGGGGCTGTTGAATATGGGCCATTGTCCCCTCTGTTATTCTGTGTTGCTAACTGAGCCATCTGCTTCTCATAAGTGTATATTAGCAAGAATTGATTGGAGACTCTTTCCTTTATTTACAAAGATGGCATCTGTGAATTACAGCATAGGGCTTTCAGCTCACGTAGTATAAACACAAAATACGGAAGTCTGTGTATCACACTGATTTAGAAAGAAATTCTACTTTCC
This sequence comes from Tamandua tetradactyla, assembly GCF_023851605.1. Lineage (NCBI taxonomy): Eukaryota > Metazoa > Chordata > Mammalia > Pilosa > Myrmecophagidae > Tamandua > Tamandua tetradactyla. The sequence continues at coordinate 60,517,447 of NC_135340.1, forward strand.
TACAGCATAACACGTTACTCCTTTGGAGTATGTTAAGCACTTGGGAGATCTATTTTTGGTCATTGAATCAATAATTCATTATTTGGAAAATTAATAACAAATTATATTACACTATAAATTCGAGTTGATGGGCTACACAGATTGGGAAATTGGGGTAGCTCTATTATTCATCTCTCCTTGGGAATCTAGAATGGAATGCTCTTTGGATAAAAGAATGGTGATACAAATGCAGATTTTCTTAGTTGTCAGGGCCCCACTTGGTCTGGTATTTAGCTCAAGGCAGGCGTAGCACTTCAGGGGATCTCACTGTTCTCTGACTGCAACAGGACACTTCCTCAGAGTCTATTCTTGGACTCGACTTCTGTTATTGTTTCTCCTTCAAATGGTCACTCCCTTAGTCTTCTGGAGTTCCACTGGCACTCGAGCCCATTTCTTTGGTAACCATTGACAGCATCTAGAATAGGAATTCTCTTAGAATTTCCAGGACAATCAGAGGTAACAGAGTAACCGCCAAAGAATTCCTATTTTGCTATTTTGTAATTTATCACATGTGGTTTGTGATATTTTGTTACGGGATATTTAAAATTGGGATGTAAGCATACTGGATTAACTTTCTCCGAATAAGTCCTGAATTAATAGAGAATTGGACTTCTAGGTCTGGGACAACATGTTTTTTGTTTGTTTGTTTTGGATGGAAAATCTTTCTACAGTGTTTAGTGGTGATAACTTTAAGTGCATTATAATTATAATGAAAAAGTCAAAGATCCTTATATTTTAGATTCCCAACTTTTAAATAAGCTACAAATAAATATTAGGTCACATTTGTCAGCAATGATGTTTCTTTCTAATGAATTGACCATAACATTTCCAAAGTTCTGCAGTGGCCAACAGACCATAAGAAGACATTTCTTTAGGCTCCTGCTTGAAACCAACAGCTCCATCAAACTGCTGGCCTTGGTTCAGGGCCAAATGGGGCAATATGTTTTAAAGACTGCTTTTCCACAGTTGTCTCTTGCACTCCATAGATCTTCCAGATAGGTAGGAAAGCTTCACAATATATAGTAAATTAGGAGAGTAACAGGTATTGGGTTAAAACATATCCTAATGACTCACTTACTTGAGGCCACATAATAATTGAGTCATTACTTTTAATAATTTCCCTTGGGAGTCTCTGGGAGTAACCAAATTTAGAATGATGTGCTGTCATACCACTTTTAAGAAACATTTTGTGTGCTTTTTTTTTGTTAATTGGTTAGCAATACCTCAGAGAATGTCATTTTTTTTTATCAATTTCATTGATCATTTTACTTCAAAAACAATGAAAGTGTATTTAAGAATTTCAGATAAGGTCTAAAACAAAAAATATATATTTGGGATTTAGAGCCACCAAGGATTTGTTTTAGGAACAAAACTCTTTCCATGGAGTTACGATGCGTATATTAAATTTGTTTGTCAAGTTACTGAGTTTAAAATATACCAAACTTTTCACAGAGTCTTCCAGACATTTGGTGTCAGAGAAAGCTTCATTTAAAGACAGCCAAATGTTGAAAATGGACACTCTAGTTATTTCCATAACCACCACTTAATGCTTCACTGCATAATTATGCTCAAATTGTTATAGGTTCCCTAGAGGAATTGATTCAGCCTGTACATCTTACTTCTGGATTTATTTCCCAAATTCCTACCAGCCATTGGGGTCTTAGATAATCATCTACTTATTTTATCATCCTCGCCATTGAATCATAACATTTGTGTTTTATTATTAAGGACTAATGGTGTTTTTTTTTTTTTTTTTCACAGAATTTTGGAGTTGCCAAGCAAGTACGTATAATTATTTTCTCTCTTTCCAGGAACTATGTGTGCAATCCAGATAAATTATCAACAGCTACATAGTAATGTTTTTATAACAACTTCATGGTCCAAATGAAAGGATCTGGCTGTAACTGTGATTTACTGAGACTGGTGTTAGAACCCTCACTTCCTTTCATTTACAATTTTTATAAAAAATACCTTGCTAAAATAGCAAATTATAACCTTGAACCATTCTATAATGAGCAGTGGCGTTGTTTATAGGGCAAGACTAAAAAATGATTGCACTGAAGTGCAATTGGATACCTTCTTATTTATGTGAAGTATTTATCACTGCTTAAAATTTGATTTTATCTCTGAGGTCAAGTGAGAAAATTAACCCTTAAAATCTTCTTTGAATCCAGGGCCATTTTGTCATGAAGTAGCTCTGAAACTTCAGGGCTTCTGCATGGTTTTTTTACTTTTTTAATCACCTCACTATGCAAATTGGTACCCAGTAACTCATGTTCTTGCTTCTCAGGGGAAAGGATCTGTGCAGATTTCCCATCTTGCATTCAGGAGTTGTGGCAAAGAATAAAATGAAAGGAAACACTTGAAAGGTCTGTATTCAAAACAGGGTATCTTCAGTTCCATGTCATTCATCCTATTCCAACTTCCCAGTTTTAAGAGCCGGTATTATTGTGAGTGAAGTTGTTGTGTCCAAATTCAGATCTTTCCTCTTAGCATCAGATTTCATTTCTTGTTTCCAACCAGAAATTATAGGAAGATGCATTTCTTTCTTTAGTTTTTAATACATTTTTTTAAATCTAAAAACGAAATGTTTCATTCAGTTATACACATCCTCTGGGCCAACCTCAAGTTGCACCTATTTCTTGACTATTTCATTCATCACTCTAGAATAGCATGCCCCCTTACTAAAATTGTACAATTTTTGTTGTTTTCGTTATGTATTTGAGATCCTGAATACTGGTAGCACTTTACTTTTGTTATCAATTCTTGAAAGTGTATTTGGAAATTGAGCTTTGAAAGTTGACTTTTCTGTTGAAAGGATAAGATGAGATTCTATTCCCAGAGCACCACATACATTACAAAATGGCCAATTATATCTTACTTTTTAGACATAATTCCAATGATATCTTCTCATATTTTCTTGGCTTTTTAATATTTTGTTATTTCCAGGTACAGCTGAACATATAGTTGATAAACTGAGACCCAATAAGCATCTGATTGGGCTGAGTATGCTTATTGGTATTTGCATTTGCTCAATTGCATGAAATATGACTGGTAAAAAACAATTTTACTTCTATTAACACACCAGTTTTGCATTCTTTTGGAAATATATTAGTAGACACCCCAGATGTAAATATTTCATCCTTGACTTATTAAAAATCAAATACAAATATTACTTATAGTTCATACATAATGTTGCTACAACTTTAAGACCTTTAAGCCCATTCATCCCCTCGTGCCCCCCTTTTTTTTGTATGCTGTGTGGTGGGGTCACATTTCATTATTTTTCCATGTGAGTATCTCATTATTGCAGCACCATTTGTTGAATTTTTGTTTGTTTGTTTTTTGGGAAGTACATGGACTGGGACTGGAACCCTGGTCTCCCGCATGGCGGGCGAGAATTCTACCACTGAACTACCCTTGCACTCCCCCACTCTTGTCTTTTGAATATTGTTGTTTAGTATTTTAGTTTGACATGTGTTTAACTAAAAAGACATTACAAGTATATTTTGTATGGTCAATATTCATTCAATGATTCTTTCTCCTCTGCCTTGTTATATTTTCAACTGGGATAAATTTCCATTTGCCTGAAGAATCATTCTTCATTTTCTTAATACATAATTTCTGGCAAGAAAAAGTTTCCCTTAGATTTGCATGTAAAAAATGTGTAATTTTATCCTCATTTTTGAAAAAATATCATTGCATGTAGAAGTTTTAGTTTGCGGTTATTTTCCTTTAGCAATTAGAAATGTTATTCTACTGTTTCTGGCTTTTAGCAAATCTGTCAAGAAAGCTGCTAGTCTTACAGTTGCTGCTTTAAAGGTAATGTGTCTTTTTCCTTTTGCACATTCTGGATTTCCTTTTGCCCTTGATATTCAGTAGCATTACCCTCATGTTCTGAAATGTTTTGTTTGTTTGTTTGTTTTCTGTTTTCCCTCCTTAGAGGTGATTTTTTTCCTCACTGGAGTTATTTGGGTTGAGGTCTTTTATCAGTTTTGGAAAATATTCAACCATTGTATTTTCAAATATTATTTCTGCCCCATTCTCTCTTCTATCTCCTTTTGGAGCTCCAATTATAAGTGTTTTATAGCCATCCAATTATTAGCCTTTGGGATGTGCCCATGTGTCTCTTTTCCTCATACAGTTTCCATTTCACCAATCCTGATGTCTGTAATCTGCTATTAAACTGATGTAATGTGTTTCTTACTTGAAGATAATTTTTAAACTACTCAATTATAGAATATCCATTTGGTTATTTTATAGATTCCAATTTTATATTGAAACTCTCTATCCTTCCATTTATTTTGTGTACCTTCTTTCCATGAACCTACCAACCAACTATGTTGAAGTGCTTGTGTGCTAACCCCAATATTATATCATCTATGGGAACTTTTTGATTGCTGTTGTTATTGTTTCTCTTCTTTTTCTGTGATGTTTCCTGCCTCATTTCATTTGTAATGATTTTTTAAAAAATAGATGCTTGGACTCATGCACTAAAGAGTCTTAGAATATTCTTTGATGTTATATTTCATCAGGGAGAGGGTTCAGTTTCCTGTGTTAAGCAGATAGGGTGAGGGTCTGACCTTCTCAATTAAAGAAGAGATTAAGCTGGGTCAACACGTGGTTGCAGGAAGAGCATGAGGTTTAGAAAGACTCGGTCTAATTATTGTATACTCCTGTTCTAGGCACGTGCCTCATAGGCTTTGTGTTATGAGTCTTTTGAATATCTATCTTCTCAGCCCTGAAAACCTGAAAGAATGCAGCTCAGCCTTTCAGAGTGTCTAGCCAAGCTCTTTAGCCTTCTGCCCCATGAGACATCAAATTTTATTTGAGAGATGGACCACTGATGTGCTTCAGGAAGGCAAAGTACCATAGAGTTTCCGAAAACCTCACTCTCCTTTTAGAAGGCTTGGCCCATCCAACCAGGCTCCACTCAGCACCAGAATTTTGAAGATGTTCTAATGAGTAAACTGGAAGTCCTTCAGCCCTGCATAACTGCTAAAAATTTCCAGATTTCTTTTTCTCATACTGGGCTAAACCCCATTGGAAATCTCTTCTAGGATCTACTCAATTTTATCCAGAAATAGAAGTTTTCATAACTCATTTTTAATCTCAGAAGAGTTTTGGAAGTTCCAACAAATTGTCTGAACATTTAAAGTTGTAACTTTCTTATTCTGGTGGTGTAGAGAGTATTTGTGATAATGAGAAAGGAGTAAAAGAAATATATATGAACTGATAAGATATGATTTCTACACTTGTGGAGGAAAAACTTTTCTTTCTTTCTGTCATGTAAGTAAAATATATAAATCACTAATTCCCTAATGATTCTTCAAGGTTAGAATTTACAATTTTTTTTACTATCAAATAGGATAATTTAGAATAGAATATTCAAGACTTAAGTTTCATGCCAAACTTGGATGATTTAATCAGTGTAATTTTGTTTTTCACCTTTTATCATATTAGTTTCTTTATTTTGGAGAAATAATACCTTAATTTTATGTTCCCTTGTGAAATATCCCACCATTATTTCTTGCTGTAGACCATAAACATAGATTAAATGAAGAAATCCCATACACATTAGACCAAAATTTGTGAAACAGTGGTTTGGGGAACCTGTAAGATATCAAAAAACCAAATTTACTGATATTGTTATTTACAATTGATTAATATGTCATTTTGTATATACTATGCTTCTTTTCTTTCAGATTACAGAATATTAATCACATTCAGGCATTATAGCCATGGTCTGCTGTATGAGAAGGTCTTCCAGACCTACTTAGGTACTGTCTCTACCCGTGACACCCTCCCTGCCCCTCCAAAGAGTAGCTTCAGGACTCTTCAGTGATGCTGGAAAATTTTCCTAGTAGCCCATTTCCTAGCAGCCTGGAAGGAAATAACAAGCAAAAAGGCATATGTCTGCCCCTTATTTTAAATAAAAATATTATAAGAGATGTAAGTAGAGAGATATTTATATATTTTTCTTAAGAAGCTTTCATATTCTCCAACTAAAAGTGTCACAAGGGAAAGAAATTTGGAAATAAAATACGTGGATGATTTTTACAAAGTGATACTGATTTATCATTGAAGTAAATAACACAGCTGACTCAACAACAGCAAAAGAGGACAGGAGGCCTCCCCTCTCTTCCATGTCTGATGCCTATACACATGCTCAGGCCCCAACTGCCGTAGCTAATCCTACTGCAGAAAACACCCAAATTCCCTCATGTGTAATCTGTACCTGGGTCCATCTCTGTGCCCACTTCTGGGTCCATTTTGAATCATTTTGAGTAGGGAGAGTTAGATAATTAATGTTTTCCTATTGCACATGTGGAGGTGGTATAGCACTGGGGTTTATAATACAAGACCTGAAGCCAGGTTGCCTGAGTTTCAAACCTGACTCCATCACCTTGTAGTTGTGTACTCTTGAACAAATTTGCTTATCATAACTCTTTGACCTCAGTTCCTCATCTGTAAAATAGTGATAAAAGTATTAGCCTCAAAGATTGTGATAATTTATTAATTGATATAGGCATAAAATTGGAAAGTAACTGGCAAATATTAGCTATATTAAAATTATAATATTTTACTATGAATAGTGTTTTATAATATGTGCACAATTTATTAAACATCATAGAATATATTATCATTTATACATTTTAGCTTGGCATCCAAGGCTGTCCCATGTATGATATGTGCTTATTCATAGTTGTTAATTATAATAAAATGTCCAATTCAAATTCCAACTCTTCTGAGTAGGAACATAGCTCAGGGTTCACATTTTAGAGACATTCTACCTGCATTGCAATCCTAACTCTAACATTAGTTGTTGTATGCTTTGGGGTTCAATGACCTTATCTACAAAATGATGAAAATAATAACTTTCTTATCATGTTGGTGTGAAGATTAAATATGATTACGACTATCCAGTGACTAGAATCCGATAGGTTCTCAACATTATCAGTACAATTTCATTATCATCATCACTATTTTGTTGTTGTTGTAGTACCTATTTTTAATTTGAGGGCACTGTTTTGCATTCCAATGAGATTATTCTACTACTTTCAAACTCTTTAAATCCTATTCATGTACTTCTCTAATGGCTTTAATATAGCCTGGAATTGTAGCTCTTTGGATATATGATTCATTGCTGACAATTCAACTTTAAGTTGTTTTAAGAAATTTTCTTGACCAGGGATTTTACTTCATTTTCTTCCCCTCTTCCTCCTCCTTCTCCTTCTTCTCCTTCCTTTTCCCATCCCCTTCTCCCATCCCCTTCTCCTTCTTTTTCTTCTTCTCCTCCTCCTTCCTCCTCCTCCTCCTCCTACTTCACCATCATTTGTGGTAGCTGATACATATGAATGAGAAGTGAAATAGTATTTTCTGTATCTGTTAAGAGTGCAAAATATCATAGCATGCAGCACAGAATTTTCAGCACCTGAGTTGATGTGCGGTTTACAGTTTTAGTGTCATAAATATTACTACATTAATTATCCAGGACCAATAAGAGATTTTCAAAGGTTGGCTTAATACTTAAATGATGTATTAATGCAAAATGAACGCCAAATGCCATCATAGCCTATAATAGAAAGGTCAGTTCTGCAGTAGTTCAAATAAAGAACGATAGAGAATTAAATCACCACAAGACACGTAATAATTTAGGTATGACAAAATCAACAGAATATTTGTCATAGTAGGTAATTCGTATCTGGGTTTTGAGTCGAGATTCATTTTCAGCAAAATAATGTAACCCATTAAATTAAGTTTTGTTAATTTTAATTTTATTCATTGTTCTATTTATTAGCTATTTAGAAAATTGTAGGCAAACTAATGAGTATAAGAATATATATTTATTTGTATAGCTTTTACATGTATAAATGTTTAAGTTATGTAATAATGAAATATTTTCACGCTGAGAATTCATGAGACTTGTTTCATTTTAAAAGGAGACTTTAACCTTATTCAAACGTATAGAAGTACCATATGACCCAAGTATTTATGCAGTAGAGCCCTATCTGGGCACAGCTTGTTAGTGCATAGATTTGGATATATATGCTTGCAGAAGCATCACAGCAACATACCAAAGCCCAACATATCAGAGTTAATCTGTGAAGCAGGCATCAATCCAGCTGGTACATTCTATTGCTGTAAGTACTTCACTCTATTTTTAGTAGTAATTTATTTGGCATTCAGATTGAGATCATTCATGGGAATAAAAAGTACAGACTCAAGTCCTGAGCTGCCTAATTCTTTTCCTAAGAGCCACCAGGTAAAGATCCATAATCTTGGGCCCAAGATTATTGGTAATTGCCTGTTTTCTCCCTCCCCTCATTTATATGCACTATCTCGAATAAACGATCACCTCTTTTTACCCCTGTCCCCCAAAATAAGTCTTTTAATAAATTCAATCATCTACCGATTCAAGCATCTTCAGTTCGAAAACAGCTAATTATGCCCTTTCCCATGGGTAAGAAAAATCTTTAAATTTAATTAAAAGACCTTAACTCCTTCACATTAGGGTTCCCTCCGAAAGGAATTTTTATAGGGTGACTCAAAGATCCAGGCTCGCTATTAAAATTGGCAGTAGCTGTTACTTGTTGTTTCTTCTCTAAAACAAATTTGTTGTTGTTGAAGCATATTTTGATCACTTTAATTCCATTGTCTTAATCATGTCTCTCCTTTCACTCTTTTTTTTTTTTTTTTTCACATGGGCAGGCACCAGGAATCAAATGCGGGTCGGGTCCCTGGCAGGGCAGGTGAAAGCTCTGCTACTGAGCCACTGTTGCCCGCCCTGCTTTCAATCTTACAAGCACGGATTAATCAAGAACACTTGCTTGCCAATGAAAAAAATATTTTCTATATTTTGCTCCAAGAAGCACCTTATATGTAGACTACCGTTTCTCACTCAAATTCTCTTTGACATATTGACCAATACATAAGGAAAGGTACCAGAAAAAAGGTCTTAGAAGAGGAAAAGGAAAATGTTAAGCACATCTGAGCCATGTAAGGTTCAAATGTTAGGGATGTTCTGACTTTTATGAGCGAAAACCACAAAATATAATTTTCTAATTCCCCTTTCTCAACTGGAAAAATTTGAATAGAGAGAGCTATCTTTGTTTAATGTCTTCCAGGAAAGCATGAAAGTTAAAGCAAACCATATGTTTTTTTCTTTTTCCTTTGTTTCTGTGAATTTTTCTTGTTTTTCCCTTGACTTAGAAAAAATCTTGTTTTTTATTAAAAATTGGACTTATTGGAAAGAGAAATTCAGATATTCAAAGAAAGGAAGCAATCAGAAAAGAAGCAATTGCATAATATCCTTAGGTGGTTTCCTTCCTCCTACTCATTCTTGCTCCTTCCCTCCTTTTCTCTCTCCATTCCCCACCCCCTTGTTTTTTCTGTCTCCCCTCCTTCCCTTTCTTTTATTCCCTTTCCTCCTCCTTTTCTATTTCCCACACTCTGCTACTGAGCCACCGTTGCCCACCCTGCTTTCACTCTTAAAAGCATGGATTGATCAAGAAAACTTGCTTGCCAATTAAAAAAAATATTTTCTATATTTTGCTCCAAGAAGCACCTTATATGGAGACTACTGTTTCTGACTCAAGTTCTCTTTGACATATTGACCAATACATAAGGAAAGGTACCAGAGAAAAGATCTTAAAAGAGGAAAAGGAAAATGTTAAGCACCACATCAGAGCCTTGTAAGGTTCAGACTTTGGGGATGTTCTGACTTTTATGAGAGAAAGCCACAAAATATATGTGAAAATATTTTCTTTCTTTGTTTTTTTTCTTTGGCCAAATACTTATAGAAGACAATAATGTGGGCACCACATTTACACCACAAGATGCCTCTGACAGGCCAAATAGACATCCATTTCCATTCTCTTCAAATCAGAGTCAGTGAAGGGTAATTAATGATGCTGATTGTTGTTGCTGATTCAACAACTAGGCACTGGGAAGAGGGCGCTCATTAAAAAATTTTGGACAGAAAAATGACATCAGGAAAGTGATCTCTCGGGATGATTTATCTGGCAGTGATGGACAGAAAGAATTGGAGTAGAGTAGGCTTGTTAAAAAATTTTCTATTTCTTAGGCAGAAGGTATTGAGGGCTTTGAATAGGTCAGCACAATGAAAATGGGGAGCACGTCTCACTGACAAGATGTTTAGGAAGGACAATTAAACAATAACAGATTGGGTGTAGAAGAGAAATAGAGGTAAACTAAAGATTACTTATAGCTTTCAAGCCTGAATAACTAAGAAAAATGTAAGTGTCATAAATGGAGGCTTAGTGGGAGGGCAGGAGGGTGAAAAGGGTAAATTCAGTTTTAGACATATTGCTATTCATATTTTGAAACTACTTCTAAGTAGTTTCTAATAGTCAAGTCAACTGGGAAGCTCTTTTTTAAATTTTTTAAATATATTCTTATTGTAAACAACAAATATACAAACATTTTGACATACAAACATTCTTGACATGATGACAATTAATGGCTCAGAATATCTTCACATAGTGGTTCATTCATCACCATGATCAGTTTTTTGAACATTTGCATTTCTCTAACAAAAGAAAGAAAAAAGAAAAAAGTCATACATGCCATATCCTTTACCCCTCTCTCTCATTGACCACTAGTATTATAGTCTACTCAATTTATTTTAACCTTTGTTCCCCATATTATTTACTTATTTCTTATCCATAGTTTTTACTCATCTGTCCATACTGTAGATAAAAGGAGCATCAGACACAATGTTTTCACAATCACACAGTCACATTGCAAAGCTATATCATTATAAAATCATCTTCAAGAAACTTGGCTACTGGAACACAGCTCTACAGTTTAAGGTGCTTTCCTCTAACCACTCTAATGCACTATAAACTAAAAAAGGGGATATCTAAATAATGTGTAAGAATAACTTCTAAGATAACATCTCGACTCTTTTGAAATGTCTCAGCCACTGATACTTTATTTCGTCTCATATCTCTCTTCTCCTTTTGTCTCATATCTCTCTTCTCCCTTTCAGTTGAGAAGGTTTTCTCAGTCCCTTGATGCTGAGTCTCAGCTTATTCTAGGATTTCTGTCCCACATTGCCAGGGAGGTTTATACCCCTGGGAGTCATGTCCTACACAGAGAGGGGGAGGGCAGTGAGTTCACTTACTGGTTGGCTGAGAGAGAGAGAGGCTACATCTGAGCAACAAGAGGTTCTCTGGGGGTGACTCAGGCCTAATTTAAATAGGCTTAGCATATCCTTTGTGGAGATAAGTTTCATAGGAACAAACCCCAAGACTGAGGGCTCAGCCTATTGATTTGGTGGTCCCAACTGCTTGTGAGAATATCAGGAATTCTCCAAATAGGGAAGTTGAATTTTTCTCCATTCCTCCGAGGGGACTTTGCAATTACTTCTTTATTCACTGTTCAAATCACTTTGCGATTTATCGGGGTATCACATTAACCTGGACAAACCAACAAAATCTCATGCCTCATTCAAGGTTCTATGTATTTATGGTGTTCAATTCAACTGTCCATATACATTAAATTAGGAAATACACTAGTCAAAATATAAATTTTGCACTAAATAAACATTTCTTGCTTTAGTCTCATACAGAAGTTGAAATTTTAAAATATGAATGACCATCTATTTTCAACACCCTGCAATACTGACATTCCTTTGTTCTTCCTCATGCAAAAACACTTTTAAATTTGTACATTTAGTCACTATCATTATGCACTCTAGGTATTCCTAAATTATACCACCTCAGTCTTTATTGTCAATCTTTCCTCTGGTTTCATTTGTACCCCCAACCCTTCTCCCTCTATCATTCTCATATTCAGCTTCATTCAGTGTACTTACATTATTGTGCTACAATCAGGTACTGTTGTGCTCTCTGTTTCTGAACTTTTACAATCTGTATCCCTTCAGCACCAATTACCCAATTTGCCCTCTGTTTCTATTTCCTAATAACCTGTGTTCTTATTTGAAATTCTCCAAGTTCATTCATTAATATTAGTTCATATCACTGAGACCATTCAGTTTTTGTCCTTTTGTTTCTGGCTAATTTCACTCAGCATAACATCCTTAACATGGACATCCTTAAGGTCCATCCACATTGTTACATGCTTCATGACTTTATTATGTCTTACAGCTGCATAAGATTCCATTGCACGTATCTACCACAGCTTGTTTAGCCACTCATCTGTTGATGGACATTTTGGCTGTTTCCATCTCTTGGTAGTTGTAAATAATGCTGTTATAAACATTGGTGTGAAAATGTCTGTTTGTGTCATTGCCCTTATGTCCTCTGAATAGATACCTGGCAATGGGATTGCTGGATCATATGGCAATTCTATACTTAGCTTCCTAAGGAACTGCCAAACTGCCTCCCACAGTGGTTGTACCATTTTACATTCCCACCAACAGTGGATAAGTGTGCCTCTTTCTCCACATCCCTTCCAGCACTTGTTGTTTTCTGTTTTTTTGATAATGGCCATTCTAGTGGGTACCAGATGATATCTCATTGTGTTTTGATTTGCATTTCTCTAACATCCAGGGAAGTTGAGCATCTTTTCATGTGCCTTTTAGCCATTTGTATTTCCTCTTCTGAGAAGTGTCTGTTTATGTGTTTTGCCCATTTTTTAAATTGGGTTGCTTGTCTTTTTGTTGTGGAGTTGACCAATCTCTTTATATATTCTGGATACTAGACCGTTATCTGATATATAGTTCCAAATATTATCTCCTGTTGTATAGGCTGCCTTTTTACTTTCTTGACAAAGTTCTTAGATGTACAAAAGTTTTTAATTTTGAGAAGTTCCCATTTATCTGTTTCTTTCTTTGATGCTCATACTTTCAATGTAAGACCTAGGAAACCATCTCCTATTACAAGTTTTATGAGATATTTCTCTACATTTTGTTCTAAAAGTTTTACCATCTTAGCTCTAATGTTTAGGTTTTTGATGCATTTTGAGTTAATTTTTGTATAAGGTGTGGGATATGGATCCTCTTTTATTCTTTTGCATATGAATATCTGGTTCTCCAGGCACCATTTATTGAAGAGACTGCTCTGTTAGGTGAGTTGGCCTTATCAAAGATCAATTGTCCATAGATGAAAGGGTCTATATCTGAACACTCTATTTGATTCCACTGGTCAGTTTATCTATCTTTATGCCAGTAATGTGCTTTTTGACCACTGTAGCTTTGTAATATGCCTTAAAGTCAGGTAGTTTGAGACCTCCAAATTCATTTTTACTTTCTTTTCTTTTGAGAAAAAATATCTTTAGCTATTTGGGGCACTGTGCCCTTCCAAATAAATTTGTTATTTGTTTTTCTATTGCAAAGTATGTTTTTGGGATTTTAATTGGTATTGCATTGAATCTATAAATCAATTTAGGTAGAATTGAAATCTTAACTATATTTAGTTAAGATCCACGAACATGGTATGCCCTTCCATTTATTTAGGTCTTCTGTGATTTCTTTTAGCAGTTTCTTATAGTTTTCTTTGAATAGGTATTTTATATCCTTAGTTAAATTTATTTCTAAATATTTTATTCTTTTGGTTGCAATTATAAATGGATTTTTTTTCTTGATTTCCTACTCAGATTGCTCATTACTTGTGTATAGAAACACTACAGATTTTGAGTGTTGGTCTTATACCCTGCCACTTTGCTGTACTCATTTATTAGCTCTAGTAGTTTTGCTATGGATTTTTCAGGGTTTTCAACATACTATTTTCATACTATTTTCAACCATACTATCTGCAAACAGTGAGAGTTCTACTTCTTTCTGATTTTGATACCTGGTATTTCTTTTGTCTAATTGCTCTGCCTAGAACATCCAATACAATGTTGAATAACAATGGTGACAGTGAATATATTGTCTTGTTCCTGATCTTAGGGGGAAAGCTTTCAGTCTTTCCCCATTGAAGAGATGTTAGTTGTGGGTTTTTCATATAATCCATTTATCGTATTGAGGAAGCTCCATTTTATTCCTATCCTTTGAAGTGTTTTTATCAAGAAAGGATGTTGAAGGGTACAAGGGTAATTCAATGATAGAATTCCCACCTGCCATGTGGGAGACCCAGGTTCAATTCCCAGCCCAGGCACACCCCTAAAAACAAACATGCAAACAAAGAAGAAAATAAGCAAAAAATTCAACAAATGGTGTTGCAATAATGAGATACTCACATGGAAAAAGAATGAAATGTGACCCCAGCCATACAATGTACAAAAAAAAAAAAAAGAAAGAAAGAAGGGATGTTGAATTTTGTCAAGTGCCTTTTCTGTATCAATTGAGATGATCATGTGGTTTTCCTGCTTTGATTTGTTGATGTGTTCTATTACATTAATTTATTTTCTTATGTTGAACCATCCTTGCATACCTGGAATAAATCCCACTTCATCATGGTGTATGATTTTTTTTTTAATGTGCTGCTGGATTTGATTTGCAAGAATTTTGTTGAGGATTTTTGCATCTATATTCATTAGAGAGTTTGGTCTGTCATTTTCTTTTCTTGTAGTATCTTTGTCTGGCTTTGGTATGAGGGTGATATTGATTTCATAGAATGAGTTAGGTAACCTTCCCTCCTCTTCAATTTTTTGAAGAGTTTGAGCAGGATTGGTACTAATTCTTTCTTGAATGCTTGGTAGAACTCACATGTGAAGCCATCTGGTCCTGGACTTTTCTTTTTAGGGAACTTATTGATGCCCAATTCAATTTCTTTGCTTGTAATTGGTTTGTTGAGCTCATCTATTTCTTTTCAAGACAATTTTGGTTGTTCATGCCTTCTAGGAAGTCGTCCATTTCATCTTTGTTGTCTAGTATATTAGCATAAAGTTGCTGTAGTATCCTCTCATTACCTCCTTTATTTCTGCAGGGTTAGTGGTATGCCTCCTCTTCCATTTCTGGTTTTATTTATTTGAATCCTCTTCTTTTTCTTTTTGTCAAATTTGCTAAGGGTCCAACAATTTTATTGATTTTCTCAAAGAAACAACTTCTGGTTTTGTTGATTTTCTTGATTGCTTTCAATTTCATTTGTTTCTGCTTTAATCTTCATTGTTTCTTTCATTTTGCTTGCCTTGGGATTAGTTTGCTGTTCTTTCTCTAGTTCTTCCAAGTGAACACTTAATTCCTTGATTTTTGCTCTTTCTTCTTTTTTGATATAGGTATTTAAGGTAATAAATTTCCCTCTTAGCACTGCCTTTGTTGCATCCCATAAATTTTGATATACCGCATTTTCATTTTTTTTTTCATTTGCCTCAAGTTATTTACTGATTTCTCTTGCAATTTTTTCCTTTACCCACTGGTTGTTTAAGAGTGTGTTGTAGAGCCTCCATATATTTGTTAATTTTCTGGCACTCTGCCTGTTATTGATTTCCGACTTCATTCCTTTATGATCTGAGAAAGTGTTTGGTATGATTTTAATCTTTTTATATTTATTGAGATGCTTCATGACTTAGTATATGGGTCTATCCTTGAGAATGATCCATGAGCACTTGAGAAAAAGGTGCATATTGCTGTTGTGGGATGTAGTGTTCTATAAATGTCCTTTAAGTCTAGTTCACTGATTGTATTATTCAAATTCTCTGTTTCTTTACCGATTCTTTGAATAAATGTTCTATCCATTGATGAGAGCGGGGAGTTGAAGTCTCCGACTATTAATGGTAGAGGTGTCTATTTCTCTTTTCAGTGTTTGTCTCATGTGTTTTGGAGCACTCTGTTTGGTGCATAAGTATTTATGATTGTTATATCTTCTTGTTGAATTGTTCCTTTTATTAATACATAGTGTCCTTCTTTGTCTCCTTTAATTGTTTTACATTTGAAGTCTAATTTGTTAGATGTAGTATAGCTACTCCTGATCTTTTCTGATTATTGTTTGTATGAAATATCTTTTCCCAACCTTTCACTTTCAACCTATGTTCATCTTGGGTCTGAAATGAGTCTCCTGTAGACAGCATATAGGTGGGTAACCGGGAAACTTTGAAGAACGTTGGAGAAATTAAGGAACCAACCACTTCTGTGAGTTGTTTCATAAACTCCCTGAACCTCCTGATACATTATTAATTAATTTACCTACATGGGTCCTACCATTTCATTCCTCAGTCTGGGTGTAATAGGAAAACAATAATTTTAGCAGGAGAAAATGGTATTTATATTATAATTCTGTATCTGTTTTATAAGGCAGGTAGAGCCAGAGCCTGGTAACTGGAGCATACTTTGCAAACTTAGATTTTATTAACTGAAGGCTTGAGGAAGCATATTTGGAGGAGAGAAATTCATGAGTAGGAAATGGTGAGTGCTATAGTGAGGCCAGGAGGAAGACAAGTGCATAGCACTGTGTTCAGGGGATCTTGGGAAGCTTTGGCAGCTATTGTTAGTAAACAGTATAAATACTAGCAGAAAGCTGAGCAGGTTTGGGAGTAGGCATAGGAATAGTGTAGTTAGGTTCAGGTACCAACTTGGCCAAATGATGGTACCCAGTTGTTCTGTTGCTGTGAACTTAAATAATCAGCATGTGAATTTTATCTATAGCTAATTATATCTGGGGTCGGCTAAGGGGAGTACCTTCTGCAATGAATGAAGCTTAAAAGGAGAAATCAGAAGAGAAACAGCTCAGCAGAGCTCAGCACAGCTCTGCACAATGAAGCTCAGAGCTCAGAGTCAGCTCAGACCCAGAAGTTTGGAGATGCAAAAGAAACTATCTCTGGGAAAGCTGTTTGAACCTGGAAGCTGTGAGAGAAGCCCAGCAGATGTCTCCATGTGCCTTCCCATGTGACGGCAGAACTCAGATGAAAGCTACCTGCCTTTCCTCTGAGGAACTTTTAAGTTTGCAACTAAATATATCCCCATATAAAAGCCAATCCATCATTAGTGTATTGCATTCTGGCAGCATTAGCAAACTAAAACAAATAACTAGTAATTAATTTTGAGAGAAATGCTGCAGATGTTTTGTAATTCAACTATCCCATTTATACTCCCATAACTCCTATGGAATTTAAATTAAACATTTATTTCTCATTACTCCAAATGGAGTAGATTATCTTTTTGTAAGTAAAAGGAAGTTGTGGTTATTAAATCCGTACCAGATACATGGTTTCTAAGTCTTTTCTCCCAAACTGTAGTTGTCTTGAAGATATTTATCCATATTTTCTTTTGTTGCTTGTGCTTTTGATATAATTAAGATGCTTCCCTATGTTTTCCTCTGGAAGATTTATAAATTTGGTTATTATATTTAGCTCTGTGATTCATTTTAAGTTAATTTTTGTGTATGGTGTGAGGAAGGAGTCCACCTTCATTCTTTTGCATGTGGATATTCAATTTTCCCAGCACCGATTGAGTTGACTTAGCACCCTTGTCAAAAATCACTTGACCATGATTTTTGATGTGAGGATTTATTTCTGAAACCTCAATTCAATTCCATTGTCTATATGTCTGTCCTTGTGCTGGTACCATCCTGTTTTTTTTACAGTAGCATCAAAGTAAGTTTTAAAATCAGTAAGTGTAACTCCTTCAACTTTTTTCTTTTACAAGATGGTTTTGGCAATAAATGGCCCCTTACCTTTCCACATAAATTTAGTAATTGGCTTTTCCATTTCTGCAAAGAAGCTGTTGGAATTTTGACTGGGATTACATTGAATCTGTAAATTGCTTTGGGTAAAACTGACATCCTGATGACATTTAGCCTTCCAAACTATGAAGATTGAATACTCCTCCATATTTAGGTCTTCTTTGATTTCTTCTAGCAATGTTTTGTAGTTTCCCATGTACAAGTCCTTCACATCCTTGCTAAAATTATTCCTGGGTATTTAATTCTTTTAGCTGCTATTGTAAATGGATTTTTTTCTTGATTTCCTTTTCATATTGTTCATTACTAGTGTGCAAAAGCACTACTGATTTTTGAATGTTGGTCTTGCAACCCATTACTTCGCTGAATTTGTTTTTATACCACTAGCAGCCTTGTTGTGGATTTTTCTTTTAGAATATTCTCTATATAGGATCATGTCGCAGTGGTAACTGGGCATCCCTGATCCTAGGGGGAAAGCTTTCAGTTTGTCATCAGTGGGTATGATGTTATCTGTGGGATTTTCATACATGTGCTTTATCATATTGAGCAAGTTTCCTATTTTCTGAGTGTGTTTTTAATCCAGAAGGGATGCTGCATTTTGTCAAATGCTTTTTCTGAATCAACTGAAATGATCATGTGGTTTTCCTTTTGTTGTATTAATTAATCAAAATTAATTGATTTTCTTTTGTTGAATCACTCACATATCTGGGATAAATCCCACTTTATCATGGTGTACAATTCTCTTTATGGCGTTGGATTCAGTTTGCTGGTATTTTGTTGAGGTCGTTTCATATATGTTCATAAAGGATACTGGTCTATAATTTCCTTTTCTTGAAGTGTCTTTATCTGGCTTTGGTATTAGGATGATGTGGGCTTTATAGAATGAGTTCAAAAGCATTCCTCCCTCTTCAGTTTGGGAGGGGGCAGTGTTTGGGCAGGATTGGTGTTAATTCTTCTGTTAAAGTTTGGTAGAATTTACCAGTGAAGCTATCTGGTCCTGGGTTTTTCTTTGTTGGAAGGTTTTTGATTTTTGTTCAATTGCTTTACTTGCTATTGGGCTGTTGAGATCTATTTCTTCTTAAGTCGGTGCAAATTACTTCTAGAAAATTGTCCATGTATGTTCATAGTATCCTCTTATAATTCTTTTTTTTCCCTCTGGGGTCATTAGTAATTCCCCCATTTATTTCTGATTTTAGTTATTTGTATCTTCTCTCTTTTTTACTCTATCAGTCTCACTAAATGTTTATGAATTTTATAGATCATACAAAGAACCAACTTTTGGCCTTGTTTATTCTCTTTATTGTTTACTGTTTATTTTCTATTCCATTTATCTCGATAATCTTTAGTTTGCTCTTCTTTTTCTAGATCCTTTAGTTATATGATTAGGTATCTGATTTGAAATCATTTGTCTTTTTAATGTAAGCATTTATAGCTTAAATTTCCTTCTCAACACTGTCTTCATAGCATCCCATGAGTTTTGATGTGTGTGTGTTTTTCATTTTCATTTGGTTCAAGATATTTCCTAATTTTGCATTCTGTTTCTTCGACCGATTGGTTGTTTAAGAGTGTGAGGTTTAATTTCCATACGTTAGTAAACTTTACAGTTCCTCTTCTATTATTGATATCTAGTTTCATTCTGTTGTTGTCAGAGAGCATGCATTTACAATTTCAATATTTTAAAATTTTTTGAGACTTGATTGGTAATCTTTTTATAATGTTCTCTTTGTTGTACTCCAATATACTTCCTCACCCATAGCCTATGTTCCTTCTACCTTCTTAAAGATAGAGTTCTTCAATTCTAAATTCAAGACTATCTATTCTTTATACTCAAGAGCAAGTCATGACTCCTCAGTAAGGTGTCTTAAGCCAGATTTTCCAGAAGCAACCCCTGAGACAAGCGTTCCTGAGGAATTGTTTTATTAGGAAATACTGTCAAGAAAAACTGGTTCCAGAGTGGAAAAGCAGTATAAGGAAGAGGAATAAGTAAAACAAGGGTTCAAACTTCAGTTTGATCCTGTGGAGGAGCTCGGGAATATAAATTACACCTTAAATTTGCCCTGCCTTGAATAAGGCATTCCTCCCCTGCTCCCACCAGCCTATTTTCACCTATAAAATTCTTTGTAGTTATTTTGTCTGCCACTCAGATAATGAACATGTGCTTCTTTTGGGAGTACCTCAGTGCCTAGCCTACTACCATGCACACAGAATGGAAAACACTTTTTCCCATGTAACCTTGGATCTCTAGATAGAATTTCCAACTGAGTCACCTTCTTGAGATTCCTCCCAATCTGAAGAACCAGTCAAAATCCTAGGAAGATTATTCCAGAATGAATATCAGCTCAGATGGGCTCCTGGACCTATTTCACTCCTAATCTGATCCTTATACTCATCCTCAGAGTCTATAAGGATACCTAGGGTTCAAGAGCGTAAGGCAATATATCTGTCAATCCAAGTGTAAAACCATGGGAATTGAGACTAATTTAGTCAGTTGATAATAAAGCACAAGGGACCCTTGGTGACTCCAAAATGCAGTTTGCCAGCATGGAACCCATTCAATTGTAATAGCTCTTCCAAGTAATGCAGTGGAAACTGGCTCAATAAGCTCATTTTAAAATGAAAAGTATAGCAGAAAATTGACTGTCAGCCATTTGAGAAGACAGTAGGACTTTTCCTTCTTTCATTTCTCTATTTTTCTTAGATGGATAGCAATTTAAGACATTTACATGTTGAATGAAGCCTAGGAAATTGCTTAACTAAAACATCTTTCAACCTGGACAGGCAAGAACAAAATGATGCCCATGATTTTTGGGATCTGAATCTAAAATGAATACATTGCACTTATGCATGTATTCCTTCCCTAACATGTCCATCTTTTTTGAGGGAGAAAAATAAGATTGGAGAGAAAAGTGTCTTGCTTATGTGTATAATCCAGCTCTTCCCTTTTGTCTATTTAGAACAAGCAATGTCTGCTGTCAAGATTAAAGCAGCAACTACAATCTCCTTTTGTGATTTGTGAGACAAAGGGATAATCATGAACAAAGTCAGGCATGGGCTGTTGACTGGAGGGCAAGAGAACCAGTTAGCATGCATCTGTAGTCTGACTTCTTTTATATTCCTTTCTACCTTGTCTTCTTACCTGGACCATTTCTGGTCTCCAGATTTTAAATACTGGCTTCTTAACATTTATCTAAATTTTTGGTTTGGAGTACTGGGGAAGGCCTGCTGGAGCCATTTGATATCCTGGATTAAATCTGCTTGGTTATAAATCATTAAATTTAAAAGACAAAGAAGCACATATTGT
Source organism: Tamandua tetradactyla (assembly GCF_023851605.1). Classification (NCBI taxonomy): domain Eukaryota; kingdom Metazoa; phylum Chordata; class Mammalia; order Pilosa; family Myrmecophagidae; genus Tamandua; species Tamandua tetradactyla. Next base: position 60,538,333 of record NC_135340.1, read on the forward strand.
ATATAAAGGTCAACTCTCAGTATTATGAAAAATCTCTGTCTACTTTCTTCTTGCTTTCTATTACAATTATGAAGCTTATTTTTTTAAGCTATTTTACCCTAAGAAATGTGAATATCTGAAGCAAGGGTTTTAGATTCCAAGTAAGCTTTCCACTGAACACTATACAATTCAGGATGGATAACTTTTCTTTAGTAATGGGAGTGTGCCTGAATAATTAATAAAATTTCCAAGGTTGGTTGCAGGAAGTCTTGGGCATCTCAAACATAATGGAAGCAACTATGGCAAACATCTTAGCACCAGGCAGGAAAATTAACCAAAGAGATGCCAAGTTTTCTTTTCTTAATACCAATATAATGTGAAATGGTTGAAAGATAAAATGACATTTTTCCTGTCACTTCTGTAAGGAATTATAATTATGTAGAAATATTTTAAAAATTATTAGTGTTTATTATAACATTATTTGGATCATACTAGTATCTTAATCCTGTTCAAGTTATGGAACATTAGTAATTATTTTAGTTAGTTGATTCTCATTGCTTTCATGGAAAATGTATTTCTTACCATAAATCACCTATTCGTTTATTCACACAACAAGCATTTATTGAGCATCTCCTGCCTTTCAGGCACAAAGTTATGTGCTGCAGATTCAGTGATAAGAGGCACTGTCCTTCGTCTCAAGTTGTTTACACTCTAGGAGGGTATGACAGTCAAGGCTCTTAGTTCCAAGCTATAGAAGATCTGTCATCTGAGCTGAGCAGGAAAAGAATTTCATTAAAGGACACTAAATTGCTCATGGAACATTCAGAGGGCAAAAGAATCAGATTCCCATCCCAATAGCCAAAATGATGTCCAAATTCACACCACCCTTAGAAGCATTGAGGCCATCAGCCTTGCAGACACAAACACTAAACCCTACAGTTTACCCTGAAAACACTACTATGGGACACTGGGGGCTGTCTATTTCACCTCTGCCACTGCCGTGCTAGCAAGCAACATAATCTCGCTGCAATTGCTGTCACCACCTGAAGGAGTTCTTCCCTTTCCTTTTGCGTTATCAGTCTTAGTTTTAAGGTTCAGGTGGATTTATCTGATGGGAGGTCTGGGTTATATGTCTTGACTGACTTTAAGAAAGGCTGAGTGACTTGTGGCATTTTTAGCTTCTGTTGTGGAACTCTCCAAATTTAAGCGTGGTATTGGCATACAGGGCAATCACTTCGGCAGATGTCCATTACTGTCCTTATTTTTGGTTACCCAGACATCGACATGGATTCTTCTTTTCTTACTTACAATGTGTGTGTCTATAAGGAAATGAGCTGACAACTTGTTTGGTCAGGAAATGATGTCAGTAAAACACAGACGTTACTTTGGTCTGTTTATGAATTTCCCAACATATGTATGTTTTATGCTACCAAGTGACAATGAATGAGTGCTCTTACAGCTGAGCACTGGGACCTGTGGCAGAGTGCAGTCTGATGCACGATGCCCATTCACACTATTCCCTCCCCTTTCATTTTGGGCATGTGCTCTCTCCTATAAGTGCTCATTGTGTGATACTGCCCAATCTTTGCCATTATTCTCCTGTCTCCATAAGTCTCCAACCCTTTCTTATCTATTCTCTTCTTTAAGAAAAAATAAAGTCCAAGAGTATCTGGGAAGTATTTCTTTATTTATTAGCAATCATAACATTTTTTTAAGAAAAAACTGGGTTAGAATAGTTAGAATGATTATGGTGCTTTTTAGGTTTCTGGTTAAAAATTTGCATAGATTTCGAGTCCCGATCTATTTTTTTCTGATGAGACAAAATTAATTATTTGTATATGAATTTGCAGAACATGAGGTTTTCAAGAGCGTGTAGATCTATTATAGCAAAAACACCTGAATTTTTTAAAGAACATTGTTTTCATTAACATGATGCAAAAATTTCTCTTACAATCACAAATGATCTTACCCCTTCCCTAAGAGCTGTAAAGTTTTTAACTTGCTGCTAGTCCCAAGCCTAGACCTCTGTGTTCCATCACAAGTCCATATATTGTAGCAGGCAGGCCTTTCCCTCTTTCTAGTTCAGCTGTGCTCTCTGTGGAAAATCCTCAAACCCCCTCTCCTGACCTTCACAAATGGGTAAAACTGCAGGCAAGCGAGATAAGACACATTCCTGGGATAGAAACCCCCTCCCCTAGCCTTCAGGGGCTGTTGAAGCTGCAAGTAGGCAAGATAAGACACTCTGGGGTGGGGGACCCCTCCCTTAATGGTTCAGCTTTGGGCCATTCTCAACTTAAATCGGCCAATTGTTTACCTTGTCTTTAACATGTCAAAGAGTCTATAAAAGCTAAGGTTGCCTTTTGTTCGGGGCTCAGACTTTCAGAGGTTACTCACTGAGCCCTATGGCCATAGCAAATAAAACCTGCTTCCCGAAACTACGGATCCTTAGTCTCAGCCTGTTCTAACTTCACGGAACATTCCTGGGGGCCTGAGGCCTCGTTCCTGGTTTTCACGCTACAATATAATGTGTGGAGTAGACTGGAAAGTTCACTACCGTCCAGCACAAGTATACAAGAGAGTGGAGAAAGGGAGATGAAAGAAGAAAAGAAATTAAACTCTATATACAACACAGAGCAAGAAAGGAACACGGGTAAGAATGTCTTTATCTCTGAAGCTCTTCCAGAGGCCATAATTGATAGCCATGGTTTCCTTCTTTTACCACAAAATCTGTGTTTCCTATTACTTTACCCACCACCTCTTGGTTGTCTGACCAAGCTGTTCTCACTAAAGGATCTGAGTGCTTTGTAGTTCTGCCTGTGTAGATTTACTACTGTCCTTCATTCAGTTTTACCATCAGAAAGAGAATTATAAGGGTTTCTCTAGGTCCTATTCATTCTCTTTCTTTTCCCATTTTGTAGCAGCAAACTTGTTTCCTTTTCATAACAGCTTCATGTGCTAATGGAAACATTGCTTCATTAGGGATTAAGAGCATTAAACTGATGTCACAGGCCAAAGGAAGCAATGTTTTTGAAGTAGATCACTAGGGGCAGTCCCACTTCTAACCCCTGGTTGCAAGATAAATATAACCTTGCCATAAAGAAATAGTACTACAATCAGGTAGTTGTTCAAAGAATGTGCTGCATTTGGAGGATAGCATCCAAAACTCTTGAGATGTTGTCTCTCAGTGGTGTGGTACCTGAGGCCATCCTATTGTTTCACATATCTATATGCCCTTAGGAAATGCAGTTTTAAGCCTGCAGTCCTACCTCCTTTCCTATGAAGTGTGAGTTTCTTGGTTAGAAGTAAGGTTTGTAGCACACTGCAATATTAAATAAAGCATATTTTTAATTTCTCAGAGGCTGATGCTGTTAAAAGCCTGGTAAGGAGGGAAAGCAAATGCATCCCAGTTAATATCTAATTACTTCCCTGTCCATGATGGTAGGGGTCCACCTTCAACCAGATGGCTAGCTCTGCTGAGATATGATCCCATATTAAGGGAGAGTGGTTCACCATTGGTTACTGCTAACGTCAGAGTGGTCACTCAACAGGGGAAATAGGTCAGTCTTGCTGAGTGAGGTTCATAAGGTTGAGTTCTTGCATAATCTTCATTCTTGACATCATGATCCTTTGTTTTGTGAGCCTGTTGAGCCTCTGGAAAGAGGCTGACCAACATTCACAAAGAGGGTCATTCTGTCCACCTGATTATTGAAAGCCTCATGTACCAAGGAGTTCTTCTGATGAATATTCATCTGGGACACCAAAGTTCTCCCATTTTGAGCCCATATCAAGAGTTCTATCCATGATATTTTACCAAATCTCCTACAAACTGTGCTTCCGATTTTGTTATTTCAGGATATCGCCTTCACTTGGGCGATATTTCCTTCGAGGGAAAATGGACAATTGAATATGCCACTCATGTTTCTGACTTACCAGGAAGATTAATTCATTTCTTAAGGAAAAACTCGTTGCCTCAGCTGTCAGCAGATAGGCTCCAGCTATCATCTCCTTCAGCTGCAAGAACCACCTTGCCCGAAGGCACAACTTTTTCAGGTCACCCCTTTCCTGGTGATGGATTGAGGTGGGCGTACGAGGACCTAGCCATTTCGGCCCCTTGCAGGATAGCTCTGATATTCTTCTGAGTTCCTCATGGTTGTACAAACCTTTGTTGGTCCTTCATCACCATTTGACTTCTTCATCTGCCCAATCCTTCTTTTTATCTCTTCCTTTCTCCGGTGCTAATTCCTAACAAATGTTTTGCAATCTAAATTTCATCTTAACACCTGGAGAACCTAACCTGTGATGCTGTCTATAAATAAAGCTGGAATGTCTTCCTTCTCAGTGAACTGGTCAAGGAAATGAGCCACAGGTCGGGATGAGGGAGGTTTGGCCATGTGGAAAGATTAGCTACACTGGAGTAAGCACTTCCTGTTCACACACATAGTTGTGCTTTTAAGACTTGTTTAAGCCAGATCTTCTATGTGCCACTTCCACTTCATGATGGGTATGTCTGACATTTTGGCTAGTTTATTAGATAAAACCGAGTTCATAGTGAATGGTTTAGATCACGCATTCACCCATCGACCTATAATCAGGCTGTTAGTCAAGAGCTGACTCTATCTAAAAATGACACTAGTAACTTTCCCATAAGGACCCTGCTTCACTTGCAAACCCTTTTAGACCTTTCCTGAATTTTCTTTTGAGTCTTGGCTTATGTTCCAGGCACATCCAAATCTTCCAGACACTGTGAGCACAGTTCATCAGCTCTGTAATAGAAAAGTGAGATCACTTTCCATTGTTTTAGTAAGTGAAGCATTTCCTAAACTTAGGAAATGACTCCAGATATACATGACAAATGTCCACTAGTAGGCTCTTATTACGATTACATTTCAGAACTGTACGATAGGCTTTGTAATGGAGCAAAACACAGCTAGTTAAGGGTGTCCATGTTGGTACTGGTGGATCATCTAAGCCAGTGTGGGGTAGGGGGTGACTCAGGGAGAGATCCTTGAAGGGAGTGGCATCCCAGATGGGATTTGTGGTATAAGTCTCAATATGGGGATGAAAAAGGGAGCAAGAACATTCCAAGTAGAGCCAGCAGCATTTGCCAAAGCAGTAAGGTAAGGGAGTAGACGGTACATTTACAGAACTTCAAATTTTGAAATCAGCCTTGCATCTCATCTAATTTGCAGGAATGTTAGCCTTTATGGGAAGAGTACAAATTGTGTAGATAGGGATTGCTTGGTATTAGTGGGAGAAGCTTCAGAAAGATGTCCAAGTGATGACAAGCTCTGGGATCTTTCCTGTAACTACTTGTTGAAGAGTGCTTTGAAAACTATTGGTTTTTTATTTCTTTGTTTTATGGATATGCTATATTATACAATAAAAAGGTAAAAAAAATACATTTTTGTTCTCTCCTAGCCCACTGCATGGAGAGAGAATTTGTGGCAATATTTTATAGATTTTACACAGGAGAAGGATATTTTATGAAGGAGAAAAAGAACTTGGAAGAACCCCCACATTGCCCTCTCTCAATCCTTGGGAAAACACCCTGGAAGAAGGTTCATTTGTGCATATACTATCTTCAGTTTGTCATAGCACTTGAGAATGTAGACTGTAGGTTCAATGGTCTCCATAGTATATTGCTTATGAAACCCTGAACAGGTTACTTAAGCTTTCTGAACTTCAGTTTCCTTGGAGAGAATGGAGAGAAAAAAAATCTCTAAATAATGAGATTATTGTAAGGATTAAGTAAAATCTGGCCTAAAAGTGCTCAGCGAAGAGTATATGAAAATGACTCCAAAATTAGCTATTATTATTTTATTATTATCACTTGAAATTTTGGTATGATACCTTATGAATATTGGAAAGTTTAAATTAGTATAATAAGATATTTGATTCTTTTTGGTTCTCTCTCTTCAGCACTTTTTACCATGATCTTGATTCTCTTCTTTCTCGTGGTACAGGATGGCTACATACCAACTTCCAAATTCATTTTCATTATTATAAAAAAAATCCATTCACTTATGCCATCAAATTATTAAATTTATGTATGTATTTAAATTTGCTACTCCAGAATGAAGGTTAATTTTCATAGCAGAGAAGAACCATTAGGGGATTTATGAATTTGCATTCTGTTTAGTTTTATTGACAAAAATAAAAATCACTGATTATTTATGTACTTAATTTATATTACTATCAGGGATACCAGGCATGTTTGTGTTGTTTTAGACTAAAAAAAAATAAGCATTTGTATTATCTAACCCATACTCCCTGTTTCTTACTGGGAATCAGGAGGCATGCTATATAAAAAATAGAGGATCAAGGCTTGTTTTCCAAAGTGTGTTTTGTAAACTCTTGCTGTTTAATAATTCTTATATGAAAATGCATTCCATGGTCAAAGGACTTCAAGAAGAAAAGGTTTGAATAAAGTTAAACAGGATTCTTTACTGGAAGAACTCTCAGGAATTTTGTCATGTACTTATATATTGCAGATTTCTAGATGGGCTAGAGTGGTGCTGTCCAGTAGAAATATAACATGAACCACATACATGCTTTTAAATTTTCTAGAGGGTACACATAAAAACAGAAAAAGAAAGAGGTGAAATTGAATGTCATAATATATTTTTCTTAACCCAATAGATCCCAGATATCATAATTTTATCAATAATCAATATACAACCATTGATAAAGCATTGCACTTTCCTTTTTTACCATAAGTATTGAAATCCAGTGTGTAATTTAAATTTGCACCACATTTTAATTTGGACTAGTTACATTTCAAGTGCTCAACTGCTATGTGTATCAAATAGCTACCACATTTGATAGTGCATTTGATAGGCTAGATTATGCAATATTACTTGAAGTAGTATTTTTCTGTGGCTTACTTTTCATTGGGGGCACTTTGAGTGGTTAAATTCCATGGAACACTTGCTGAAAAACACTGACTTAGGGAGGATACTAATGGAGATATCACCAGATACATAAGAAGGGTGAGGAGATGGAAAATGACATCCAGATATAGGATCTGAGCAAAGGTGAGGCCAGTGTGACTATTAACTTAGCATCACAAAGGCATCACATGTTGGTGGGTCCATTTCTATGCCAAAGCAGATTAATATTCAACTGGCTCATCGTGATGAGTTGGCAAAACCAAAGCAAAAGTGAAACACTAGCAAGACGTATATGGAACCCAGTGGTGTTCAGAGCAACAAATTCAGCAGTGCACCAAGTACAGCTTTGCAGGACAGACCCTGCTGCTCAAATAGAAGGACCCTTGGGCCCTCTGGCTATAGGAAAGGTGATGGTTCCTCTAAATTTAGCATTTTCTTAATCTCAGGGAATCCTGGAAGTGTTCAACTCTCAGAACTTCTTATATATTTTGAGTCATTCCTAGTTAGTTTAGGTGAAATCCAATGGATTACAATTGTTGGAAAGGGCTTCTGAGTTGATTCAACCCAAACAAGCTTGGTTTGAATCCATAAGGGTTTCTTTTCTTTCTATCTTGAAAAGTCATAGCCTCAGATGTTTCTTTCCCTCAGTGACTACCTCCTTGGCATTAAACTTTATTTGCCTGTTGTGAATAAGTTCATTGTTCACTTCCCCAAGCACCTAGATTAGTCATAGAGTTTTAGGACCAAAGAGGATCATGCATGAAGTTTGAAATTTTCATTGTTTCCACTCTAAATAGGAATTACAAGAGAACCTTATTCAGGGACCAGACCAGAGGCTTTGTCTGCTAAAACAGATTAATTTAGTAAGGCAAGAGAAAACAAAATCCTTTTCACAATATTTGCTCAGAGGATCCTGAATTTAAACCTCAAGAGAAGAGGAAGGTGGGCCAAGGTAAGAAGGAATGTAATTTGTATAATTGCAGTGCTATGGATGGAAACACCAATATCTCCAAATTTAATTATTCCTTTCATCTTGCCTTATTTCACTCTTGAAGATCAATATGCTTGTTCTCTTCTTAAGCAGCAACGATCTCCACAATATAAACACAAATTTAATCATGTGCTGCCATCCCAGTGTTTATACACTCTGTCAAAGACATAGCCTGTTATAATTATTTTCTCAATCATTTGCCACAAGAGAAACACTTCAGGCAACACTAAAACTTAACTTAATCACCAGAAACAATACCAATTCAACAAATAGATCTTATTAGTTGCCCATTTTAAAAAAGTATAAAGCTCATTTCCCAATACTTTCTTTTTCTGCTAAATTTCAAATTGTGTTTACATGCTGAAATGAGCTATTGCTTTATTTTATATAAACCATAAATGCAATAGTGCCATGAAGAGTCTCAGAAAAACTGATTCTCAATGCAGCATATGCAAATTTCTAAGTCATAATTCATTGGGGGGTAGTTTATTTCCTTCCACTCTCAAAAAGAAATGTATGCTAATATCAAACGTAGTTGTAAATGCAGACTGTAGAAGTGGTTAAAAATAAATAAAATGTAATTTCAGAATGCAGAACATTTATCAGAGAATTGGTGACTCAGATGACCTCCAAAACTCTTTCAGATGCAAGAGACTTTGAAATGAAACTAACATAAATTAAGTAAACAAATGTAGACTTGTGTGAGAAATCCCTGGCTTTCCAGCAGTAACCATATGAACCAGTGACGCCAGACATGTACCTGAAATCACACGTCTATCTGTTTTATTACAAGATCCTACAACCCAAATTTCTGGAAACTTTATAAAATAAAAGCATGATAGTCATTCAATCACATAAAATCATGTACAGGAATATTGCATTAATACAGATGTGTATGTTTGTGTGCAAGCTTGGGTATATGTGCATACATGTGGGATTTGTGTATGTCTTTTTCAAATAAATGTGACCTCTGTGTGTGTGTGTGTTTCAAACGTGATTTTGCTCTTTATAAGTTAAATATACTGGCTTAATACATGATTTGCTTAAAGTTGTTTTAAAGACAAAAGTAGGATTTATTAAACATTAAGTATTTTGATTTTTTATTTCTGGTTTAAAAATTGGAATTTAACCCCCAATTTTGGGGGTTGTTAACTCCACAAAGGATAGGCTAAGCCTACTTAAAATTAGGCCTAAGAGTCACCCCCAAGAGAACCTCTTCTGTTGCTCAGATGTGGCCTCTCTCTCTTTCTCAGCCAACACCACAAGCAAACTCACCACCCTCCCCTTCTCTATGTGGGACATGACTCCCAGGGGTGTGGACCTTCCTGGCAACGTGGGACAGAAATCCTACCTGGGACTCAGCATCAAGGGATTGAGAAAACCTTCTCGAACAAAAGGGGGAAGAGCGAAATGAGACAAAATAAAGTGTCATTGGCTGAGAGATTCCAAACAGAGTCGAGAGGTTATCCTGGAGGTTATTCTTATGCATTAAGTAGATATCACCTTTTTAGTTAAGGTGTAATGGAGAGGCTGAAAGGAACTGCCTGATAATATAGAGCTGTGTTTCAGTAGCCATTTTCTTGAAATGATTACATAATGATATAGCTTACACAATGTGACTGTGTGATTGTGAAAACCTTGTGTCTGATGCTCCTTTTATCTACCTTATCAACAGATGAGTAAAACATATGGAATAAAGATGAGTAATAGAGGGAACAAATGTTAAAATTAACTTAGTGGATTGAAATGCTAGTGATCAATGAAAGGGAGGGTTAAGGGGTATGGTATGTATGAAATTTTTTCTGTTTCCTTTTTATTTCTTTTTCCGAATTGATGCAAATGTTCGAAGAAATGATCATGATGATGAATATACAACTATGTGATGATATTGTGAATTACTGATTATATACGTAGAATGGAATGATTATATGGTAAGAATGTGTGTGTTTGTTATGTTTAAAAAATTTTTTAATTAATTAAAAAAAAAAGACCACATAGACTGGGGGGGGGCTCATCTCCACTAATCAAGTTTAATACCCAGAATTGATTGAGTCACACCTCAGTGGAGATAACCTCATCAAGTTTCCAACCTATAGTACTGAATAGGAATTAGAGGAAATGATTGTTCACACAAGATTGATTAGAATAAAACCATGGCATTTCTAAGGTACAAAAATCCTTTCAAACTGGCACAGTACAGATTGCTATCTGCCCCAAGTTTTAACATGATAATCTATAGAACAATACCAGGAAATATAGTGTGGTGGCTTGCAAAGATGTACCTCAGAAAAAAAATGTTCTTTATCTTAATCCATTACTGTTGTGAACTCATTTTAAATTGGACCTTTTGATGATATTACTTCAGTTAAGGTGTTGCCCAATTGAATCAGCATTATTATTCTATTATTGTAATTGAATAATAATGCTATTATTGGAGTCCTTTCTAAGAATAATGAAATTCATATGCTTAAAGAAAAGCCTGAGAAAGAACAGTCCCAAGAGGGACTGCCAATGCATTGCCATGTGACAGAAAATCCATGGGGCAGTGGCAGACAGCCTCAGAACACCATTGTCTTCTGGGAGAAAGCATCACGTTAATGACACCTTGATTTTGGAAATTGCGTAACCTCAAAACTGTGAGTCAATAAATTTCTAATGTTTCAAGAAAAAAAAAATTTTTGAAAAATTGGAATTTAAGAATATATATACAAATTCATGACAAAATCAGGTAAAATTCTATCAATTTCTTTCAAAGAAGTGAGGAAAGATTTCTGATTTAAATGACTTTAGGAGAAGCTTTATAGAGTAAATTTTACTCTTATGGCTTTTTTTTTATTAGCTATTTAAAACTCACAAAATGTAGAGAATAATAAAATAAATACCCTGTAGCTACTTCCTGGTAGGTTTAGTTAAATGTTACCATTTTGCCATATTAGCTTCTTTATAAAAAAAGGAAACATTACACATTTCCTAGAAAGCCCTATATACCCTTTTTACAAACCCATTTCCTTCTTTGCCTTCCCTCAGGTAAGCACCGCCGTGGAGTCTCATTCCCAGTCATGATTCTGTAGTTTTAATACTTAATCATGTTAAACACAGAACACATTCTTGACATGTTTTTAAACTTTATTGAAATGACATCCTACTGTAAATATCATGCCATATTTTTCTATGTTTGCCTAAAATCATATTTTTGAGGTTTGTTTGTATTGTTATATAGTTATTCTGATAGTGCTAATGAATTCATTTTAATTGCCATATAGTATTCACTGTTAAGAATATAATACACTTTTTTTTTATCCATTCTCAAATTGATGGACATTTGTTATTGCCAAGATGCTTTGCTCTTCTAATTGATCAAGCAATACTTATTTTTGTGCATGTCACCTTGAGCATATATGCAAGAAATACACTGTGAAAAAAGACTAGAAGTAGATTGTTGAGTTTGTGGGCTGGGTGACTTTGACTTTATTAGGTCATCAAATCACTTTCCAAAGTGTTTACATGATTTAAATTGTGGTACATGAAATTTTCTATTTTCCCATATCCTCCCCAAAACTGTTACTATTAGGCTTTTTTATTTAGTCAATGAGATAGATCTGAAAAGATAACTCATATTTTTTTGTTTTAATTTTTACTTTCCTGATTGCCAACACAGTTGAATCTTTTTCATAAGTGTGTTGGATATTCAACTTTTCTTTGTTATGAATTGCTCAGATCTTTTCTTATTGGGCTATGATTTTTCTTGTTAATTTGTAGGCACTCTTTATATTTTATCAACATATAAAGCCTTTTGTGACATGAGCTCCAAATATTTTCCCAGTTTATCATTTGACTTCATATTAGACTTAGGGCATCTTTTTAAACATTTTCTTCCTATTAAGTTTTGCTCTTTTCTTTATAATTCCTTGCCATCTGTTTTCTTTTTGTTGACTCTATTGGCACTTATCTCTAAATGCTTAAGATGAATTCTTAGTCCATTTATTTACAGCCTTACCTTTGTTTTCCTTTAAGTATTAGGCAAAGCTTTCTTCTGGAGAAGAAGATTCATCCAGTGCAGTAAACAGGCTCAAGTATGTAACTTTGCTTTTTTTTTTTTTAAAGAGAAGGGATCCTTTTGGAATACAATCACATAACATATGTGGCTACTTCGTCTGCCTAGGTGGTGGGGGCAGGTTTTGCACTATAGGATTTAACTATGTGTAAACTGGCATGTCCAGAATCATGAGCAATTGTTTCCAACTAAGAAGCTTCAGCAGCACTGCCTTTAGGTTGTCTTATAAACGAAGAAGTTAGAATTCTGTTTAATAAGGAGATCAGTGAGCCCCAGTCAGCAGAACAACTTCTAGAAACATGACATTGTGACTAGGGAATTAGCCTTAGATAACTGTCATCTTAATCCAATAACCTCTAATTATGCCTCCCAGTACATGTTATTGTCCTTGCAGAGCAAGCAAATAATTTTAACTGAAAACCTCTTATTTTTGTGAAAGGCAGAACTGTTTTAAATGTATATATCTAAATATATTATTTAATATAATATATATTTAATATATGAAATATGTATTATTTAACATAATATTTAATGTATTATATTAAATAATTATATATTTAAATACATATATTAAAATGATTTATATAACATTTCAAATCATTTCCATCTTGAAAACAATGATTTATTGGCCGGAAGTTGATATAAGCTGATTAGCTGATTTTACCAGGAAGAAATCAGATGGCTTTATTGACCAAACATTTTTTACTCTAACTAAAAATGATGTTGAAACTTGAGGTTTAGCAATAAAACCATTTGCTTTATGTATTTATTATCTACTTGCTTTCCAGTAAGTTTTTAGGTAATTTTCTTCAGTAACTTTAAAGTATTTTAGGATCCAAAACCTTTACCTAATAAGCCACAGAAAATTTTCTCCACATATTGAGCACTATCTTTACAGATTCATTCATTATTTAGTTGTTCCATTCAGTCTGGTTTACATTGATATGGTTTCCTGGGTTTTGAATCATTTTAATCTTTGGCATCCTTTTCTGTCTTGTATTCAAGGAAATGAGAAAAAAAAATGTAAAGCTGTTATGAGCAGAAAACAATTTCCTTTTTTAAGTGTACACACATGGATAACTCAAAGAATAAATCCATCCGCAGAACCTCCTGTGGAGAGAGCCGCTACAGCATGCCATGGCACCACAGAAATTTTCAGTAAATGATCACTTTTTTGCTTATACAGAACAAAGGGTCCAAAAGAGCAGGGGAAGAGATCCCCTCGCGGTCGTTCTCCCGGGGAGGCCAAACTGCTCTGCTCAGGGTCAGTGGATGGTGGCCCTACCCTGCCTCTGAGAATCCCGGCTTTAATTAGTGTTGTCACCAGTTCCCCAGTTTAAGGTCTGGTTGGGCCTTTGCTTTAGACTGAACATCTTCCCCAGATGGTGGAGTGGAAGCAGATTGAAATGTTGCTGCACAACAGAAGAGGAGGTAGGGGGAGGCGGGGACTGGGAGAAGCCCCTGAGTGCTGTGGGGCCCATACATAGTTTCTGAAGAAGCGATTGTGCATGTAAAACTACAATTCCAACATCCAGAAATATTTGTCTGTATCTTTCTTTCCTTTTTTTCCTTTCTTCCTTTTCTTTTAAGAACCTAGATGGGTACATTAGGTCAATGGTATTTGAAAATCAGTTTCTAGACTCAACCATACAAATGATGGGCCAATTTTCCATCATTAGATGCCTTAATAGTCCATCTTTTACAGCAAAAGTCCCGAGCTTTTTGCCCTTTAAAGCATGCAAATTGCAACAGTTATGCATGGATAATATTAGTGAAGGTTGAGTTTAGTGGTGTGCTTAAAATTGTTTAACAATTGATTTTCTGGACCAAAAAAAAAAGAAATGCCCCACATTTTAGCATTTGCTGATTTCTGTAGTTTAAATATTCCTGCCGATGCTGATTTCAAGCTAACAATGTGATGTCACTAAATGTGGAGTTGGGAAGAAATTCACGTTGGCAAACCATCATATAGTGTTTTCACATACAGATTCATTAGATGTAAATTACCTCAAGAGCATAGAAAATGTCATCAATTAAGAAGTAATGAGTTTTAAGTATTTATTACCTGTGCTTTAAGTTTAATTTGCCTAATTGTAGGTTTATATAATTAAATTTTTAGTAATGGCTGTCTAACAAATGGCTCTCACAATTGCTTAAAATTTAGTGACTGGCTTTCATGACTCACTTTCATGAAAGTTACTAAGTCACTAAGACTGGCTCTCATGAGCCAGTAGGAGACAGCTCCAGTGCTACACTGATTGGGTTTTCTTCAGTCTGTTTGATTTTAAGATGATTTTGTAATCAGTTCTTACATGAAACACAATAGTGGTGTCTCAGGGAAATCATTCCTTTAACTGTTAGATATATTCCCCATTTCTTTTGGAAAAATGGAAAAAAATAAACGATTATTTTTTGCTATCATTCCATTAATTTCCCATACTTCCTGGTCAATTTACAGTTGCATGAAAAATTAATTAATTATATTACTTAGAAGAGGAAAATTTCCCTGTCCCTGAATTTATATTCATGCTAAATCTTTGTTTGAAGCTAGCAAATTGCATCGTAATTAAATGGCAAAGTTAAAACTGAGATTAGAATGGTTTCATTGTTCTATTTTGGATTTTGAAAGACAAAGCAATATACAGTATCCCTTCCATGTCGTGGGGGTTAGGGGTGTGGTGCCCTTGTAATCTGGAAAATTGGTGGAAATTTTTTAACTTATTTTAATCAAAAAAAGAAATTATGTATATTTATGCTACTAAGAGATAAAATGTGTTGATAGTATATAATACTATACATATTTTTTATGCATTTCTTAGTTTCTAAACTTTTTCTGTTGTCTACTGGATTTCATGTGTCATTTGTGGTTTCCGCAAAACTCTCACAAAATTGCCATTTAATTTCTGCAATATATATACCTGCAATATATCAAAGCCATGATGGGAAATGTGATGACATGGAAGGGATAACTATAATAGGGAGAGGCAGGGCTTAGAAATCAAACTGCCTTGTATCCAAATCCTGACTCTACTATTCACTAGCCATGTTCACTGGAGCAGTTTAGTCTATCTCAGTTAAGTATTAGTTTATCCTCCTTAAAGTGGGACTATTCACCCCCATTTTTGAGGTTGTGTAAAGAAAAGTGGTACTGTATCTATTTGAAATATTGTATCTCAATTTTGAGAGGGCTGGACTGGCTTGTATTTCTCTCTTTTTCCAGATTTAATTTTGTATTCATTTATTTTCAAAGTGAAAAAGTAATATACAAACATGGTCAAATGAGATAAAATAAAAAAAATGTTTCCTTCCTGTCTTGCCCCCAGCCCCAGTCTCTCTCACCAGTGGAACACGTTCCTACCAATTTCTTCCAGTTTCTTATTCTCTTACAGAAACGACCAGTGTGCATCTATTCACATCTACATATGCATTAATGTTCAGCATCTTACCTTTTCACCTAACAATTTATCTTAGATACTGTTCCATTAAAGCACACATATTGCTACTTCATTCTTTTGCCTGGCTATATACAATGTCACTCTAGAGATGTGCCAAAATTCATTTTGACTGCCATTCTATTGATGAAAATTTAGTTTACAGTGGATTTTTTTTAAATGTTACTACTGTAAAATCTTTGTGCACATATTTATAGTTCAAATAGTTTCATTGAAGAGAAATTATTGGGCCAAGTGGTTATATGCACTAAACATTTTGGTAAAAAAGTTCAGAATTGAACTCTTAAGAGACTGCTCCAATTTGTTTCCTCACCTTCCTGAATATATATGACTTTTCTTTTCTTGCTCAATAAAAATATATCACTTTTCTTGGTGTATGAGATTTACAGTAATGACTCTTGCTTCTCATCCTGTTCCTTAGTATCAATCCATCCCTGACCTCCATCACAGAGCCCTGCTACCAAGGTAACGTTTGGCTATGGATATCTGTATCATGCATTATTTGGTAGTGTAAGAAATATGAAGAAAACTGGAGTTGATTTGTTTGCCTTTAGTAGCATATGTAGGATAGTGGGCAGCCAATAGCAGTTTCTGGAATATGCAGTCAGAAACTCCTGAGTTGGAACTCCATGTTTCAAATTCCTGTTCGGTCTCATTTTTCATGTGAACTCAATGGAGATACTTTACTTCTTTAAGTTTCCATTTCTTCATTTATGCCATGCAGACTTGCTGTGATAATTTAATGAGATAATTCAGATTAAGTGCTTAACATAGAGTCCAGCATATGGTAAGCACTTGGTAGATATTAGGTATCATTAGTAGGGCTTGATCGCTCTCATTGCAGAATTTAGAAGCGTGAGGGCAGATTTCACATCAAAAGATATAGGTGCTTGCCTTTGGAGTGAGAGCACTTGCTGGCAGATATACCTGAGAATGTTTAAGGGATCGCAGGGGACACAGGTAGAGTGTAATAATTCATTCAATTATTACATTTGCCTTAAAAACTGCCATGGGTATTGGAAATGGCCTTACTGGACCCAGCAATTAGCTTCTAGGTTTAAATGGTGTATCATTCAGCCAAATGATCATTTTTTTCTGTTTAATATAAAATAATGAAATGACTGAGTTTTTCATTTTTTAGTGGCTTACTTTGCCAAATTTTGGACATTTTCATGTAAGTATCTAAAGCAAAATAAGTTTATTACTTAAATTTATTACTTAAGTTTATTCAGTAATATTTATTAGTGAAATCAGAATATTAAACTACCTCCTCTGATGAAAAAGCCAATAGACTGGAAACAGGTTTAAATTCTCCAATATCAGGTACCCATACTTTTGGCATTAGTGCTGACATATCGACTCTGCTATATGGTTCCTGCCAAAGCAGGAGCTTCACAAATCCCAGTTTTTAATTGGATTTTTTTTTCCTTTTTGTAACAAACAACTCTCTATCTCTATATTAGGAGAAATGCTTCTTCCCTGCTGAGTGCTTAAAGGTTGAACTTCCAGGAAGGGAGGCAGATTTATTCCGGCTTCTTATTTTCACATATTGGATTGGTTTCTTTGTATTTACTGAGCATTCAAAATGTGAAAAGTTCTGAAAATTAAGACACCTTGTTTCTTGTCCTGGAGCTAATCATGAAAGGAAATGAGTTCATTTGAATTAATTAGCTATTCATTTATATTTAAAGGGAGGGCAACTGTGTGTCCTTTTTCAGGGAAAGTAAGTCAATGTATTTAACCTTACCATTATAATGTTTCATATCAAAGCTGGGCAGTCTCCCTGTGGTATACCTAGCTTAGAACTGTGCATCTTTCTGGTTGCTCCAGCATGACATGCATTAAATATGTACATTGTCCCATCAATTTTCAGGGAGCTCATCAGACTCTGAGAACCCAGGTCCTACTTACAGTTTTAGCTGCCATACTGTGTCTCCTTCTAGGCTGTTTAGAGCATGTTGTGAACAGTTATTGTTTCTAATGACTCGGATGACAGCGAATGTGGGAAGCAAGCCTAATATATTTACCAGGAGGATTTTGAGGAATTAGTTAGGAGGAGGAATTTGAGGAGAATATAAGATGTTTACTTGTGTTGGAAGCAGACCTGAATTACCCTTCCCTCACTTCTTTTTTAAACCTCTGTTCACTCTCTAGAGGTTCCCATTACCACACCATGACCAAGAGAATTTCTTTCATGAAAGCTGATAATATTTATTCAAAAATTAAATGTTTCAGAGTCCAAGGATCCTAACCCTCCAAAGGGAGAGTTGCATTCTAAGAAGTGTCTGGTACTACCTTTGAATTGGTATAATATGGCAGCAATACTTGAGGCTCAACTTCTGCTACTTTGTTATCTGTTCCATAGAGCAGTGCTGTTCTTCCTCTTAAAATCCAGGAGGTGTCATATGAGAACTGTCCTAGGGCAGCACCACACTAACGGCCTGACTAAATTTTCCAAGTGGTTTTGTGAGATAGTGAGAAGAGGGGATGGAGAATGAGGTTTTCTTAAAAAACTGCATTCTCCCCAATAGATACCCCCTAGTGCAGCTTCCACCATGTTTTTCGTTTGTACTTTCAATTTTATTACCTCTATCACCCCTTCTTCTTTGCCTGAAAACATGTTCAATTGACTTTCTAGCTACTGTTTTGTTTTGTTTTGTTTTGTACTTGTTTTCCTCGACCCATTTCTAGAATAAGTGGTCTACACTTCCTTCCTCCATCTCTCCTCACCCCGTCCACTTGCTCATTCCTCAGCCATGGCCCCCTGAACCCTGTTCTCACCACTGTCCAACTTAATCAATAGACAAATCCCACTGCCAGACTTAGCTCACTGATCTTTTAGAATCTCTGACCCAACAAGTCCCTAATTTTGACCTCTGTCCCCACTTACCATGGACGCTTCTCTTACCTGAGATACCAGTGAATTCTTTTTCAGTATGACTGATAAAGCCCTCTTTATTGTTGATCTCTTGGTGGTGTTGAGTGTGGCTTAACCCACCTTCCTTCCTGAAACACATTCCTCCCTTGTATTCTAAGATACAGCCCTCTTCTGGTTTTCTTTTTCCCCTCTCTGGCAAGAGTCTCCCAGTCTTCACTGTAACCTCTTTTTCCTTTACCTATTCATTACACACTGATATTGTTCAGGGGTTTATCTTAGAACCTCTGCTTTTTCCCTCCCGTGAGTGTATGCTGAAAGCTCATCTTCTTCCAAGGTTCCAGTTTTCATTTATATGGTAATGTCTTCCAAGTTTGTATCTCCAGAATTAATCTCTCTCATACACATCAAACAGTTATTTTACTGCCTACTGGGTATCTCCTTTGGATATAACCTTAAATTTAGCATCATAATATGAGACACTCTTCTACCCCTCATCAAGTGCGTGCTTCTACAGGCACGCACACACACGCACAACACACCCTCCCCAACTATGTTTGTGTTTCTTAGTGAATAGCACCCGGTGGTTGGTGGCCATGAAGAGACTCGATATCATTCCTTAGCACCCCACCATCTAATCCAGTCACCACACGTTCTTACCTCTATCTTTTGAGTCAATTCACCTTTCTCAGTGCACGTTGATAATATTCAAGACCACATCTCCCAACTCTCTCACTGTTCTCTCAGCTTGTCTCTCCTCTCTATCTCTACATTGCTACCAGAGGAATTTCACAAAATTCAAATCTAATAGTTCCTCAACTTAAAACCCATCAGAGGCTCTCTATGGTTCTCTGGATAGATTCCAAACTCCTTAATGTGATGCTCAAGGCTCAGAATAAATGGTCTTATCTTTCTAGCCTCCTCGCTTACTCTTTTTCATCTTGTGCTTTCTGCTCTAGTGCACTTTACTCTCAGGCTAAGCTTAACTTTCACACTGTATGGACATGCTCTTCCCAATTCGCCACCCCTATTCCACTGCCTTCTTAGGGGTCACTTTCTGCTAACATCCTTCCCTGACTCTCAAAGTCTGTGTTCTGTGTTTTGGCTCCTCCTGGAAGCCATACCATCCTGTGCTTCTCTGAGAGTTATCAGTTTGCAGGGGACTATCAGGTTTACCTGTCTGCAACCCTCCCTGGACTGTAAGCTCTCTGATATCAGAGACCATCTACCTTGTCTATGTTTGTACCCCTTTCTTCACACAATGCCCAGCACATCCACAATGTTCCTTCACAATGATTTGCCTTAGCCCTGGTCTACTTCCTGTAATTTCTCTGCCCGCTGAGCATCTATAACCAATTTCCAGCTAGTACCTTCAAATGCAATATACTCTCAAATGCAACTCACTTTCCTCCCACACTCTGGACTTTCTTTTCTCTCCATGGCAATACTATTATTCCGATCCCTTGGACTCTAAACATTGGCATCATCTTTGACTCTTCTTTCTCCCTGCCACCCACATCCAGAGAGTTGTCAAATCTGTAGATTCAACTTTTACAAATTCTCTCCAATCTTCCCCTTTTTTAAAAGTCCCACTTGCATATACTAATATAAAAGATGCATTACATTCTAACTGGATGCCTAAAATAGATAGTCTCATGGGTTTCAATCTCCAGTCTTCTTCCAATATATCCCACTATTAGATTAATTTCTGTAAAATATGGTTCCAATTATATCACTTCCTTGTTCAAAATAATCAGATTCCCTATTCCCTATTCACTTTAAAAAACAATACTTGGCCTGGGATTAATTGCCTTCATAATATAGCCCCAATTTGACTGCCCATTCTTATTTCTTACTGGTTTCCTGTTAGAATGTTATGCTTCAGTCAAGTCACACTGTTCCACCAACAAATTCTACACCCTCTCACCTTGTGTTCTAGTTTACTAGCTGCTGGAATGCAACACTCCAGAGACAGATTGACTTTTAATAAAAGGGGATTTATTTCATTAGTTCTTCAGAGGAAAGCCAACTAACTTTCAACTGAGGTTCTTTCTTACGTCAGAAGGCACAGGATGATCTCTTTAGGCCTTCTCTCCAGGCCTCTGGGTTCCAACAACTTTCCCTGGGGTGATTCCTTTCTGCATCTCCAAAGGCCTGGGCTGAACTGCGAGTACTGAGATGAGATATGCTGAGCTGCTTGGTTGTGCTACGTTGAGTTCTCTCATTTAAGTGCCAGCCAATTAAATCAAACATCATTCATTGCAGCAGGTACGCTTCTTAGCCGACTGCAGATGTAATGAGCAACAGATGAAGTTCATGTAACATTGGCTCATGTCCGCAGCAACAGAACTAGGTACCATAACCTGGCCACGTTCACAACTGAATCTAACTACCACACCTTGGAACATTTGCTCACCCTCTTTCCCATAAGTGGAAGTGAACACTTCTTCATCGGTTGAAATTCATACTCCCCCAGACATCAAGGTTTATAAGAGAGACCTTTCCTGATTTTACTTGATGAATGAGAGTTTTTAGCTTTTAACCCCCAGAGTTCTTTGCTTTTCTCATACAGTACTCATCAATACCATAAAGATACTTGTCCTTTATTATAGTTACATGATACTAACACTCTTTTACTCTTCCTGAAAATTCACTGAAGTTAGGAATGATAGCTTGCTTATTTTTCTTATCAATCCACAGCACCAGTCATAGCTCTTCTTTCATATGGTATATAAATGTATATTTTAAGTGGAAAATCTCAGAATACACTTTCTGTTACCATGAAGAAAAAGTAAATAAACATGCATCCCCCTACTCTCTTCGGTGCATATATTAACTCAGGAAACATACACTAACATGTATGTAACATACATGGCTATACTTTTATAGTTCCTTAGTATCTAAGGCATGCATGTCTAACTACTTCAACTCATAACCCATTTTTAACTAATCAAGACTAGAGACACTCTGGATCAGTTTCTTGCAGAGATGCAGAATAAATATTTGAGCTCCCACTTTTGCAGCGGAGGAAACTGCCTTTATATAGCTGTACACCATCAAAGGAGGTCTACCTAGGAAACGTCTGCATCTCTGTTTCCCAAAGTTTTTTGACAGACCAGCAGCCCCAAGGCTGTTTAAGAGAGCTGTGCCCTTCCCAGGTAGGATTCATGTGCACATTCCCAGGTTGAGTTGCCAGCCCCTCTGGGACTTGAGAATTAGTATGTTTGCTTTTAGCTTAAACAAAAGGGACTTTAAGACTGACTAGTTCCCCCGGGAGAACAAACACGGACATACTTAAGCCTTACCAGAGCACATTTGTAAGCTGAAAAGGACTGGGTAAATTCATCCTTTTCCTGTTTAGAGAAATGGGGAGCCCAGCTGGGACAGTTACTGAGTTCACAAAGAAACAGGCAAAATTTTGGCAAATCACTGGGAGACCTAGCAACAGGACCCACTTCCCCCACCCCTTTTCCCATCCATTTGAAATGCAGGTTGCCTCAGAGCAGCATGAAATCCCTGGGAACTTCTTGTGCCCTTTCAAAAAAATCAGCTCAATGAAGAGAGATGACTCAGTCTTCTTTGCCCACGGAAAGTCAGAGCCAACTCTGACTACTGGCAGTCTTGGCTTCACAAAAGGACAATTTACCCAGTTCCCCCCTCCAGCTCCAGTCTCCCTGCTGTGTCAAGTGGCATTAAAGAGGGTGTATAGGGGTACTTACTCTGTTTAAGCATCACTGCTTTTGTGGAAATACCTTTTTGATAGCCAGTATGTGGAAATGTGCCTTTTACAAATGGACACCTACTTTAATTGCTAAATAGAACAGCCCAATGTAAGAAAGAAGAGAACTCTTCTTTCACATTTAGTGAGCCTTTTTGCAAATGCAGCAGATCCAGCTCAGGCCAATTATGAATTGGTCCTGCTAACTCTCAGCGATTTAAGTCTGTTAAATTGGGAACTGCTTGCTTTCTTTGATTCAGTAGAAAGGATTTAAAAGTTGAATACACACACACATGCACATGTAAATTTGTTTGTTTGTTCTACCAAAATATGTCCAGTGACTATTTGTTATCAGTCTGCAAACCAGTCCTGAGTTGGCTTTGACCAAGAGTAGCTGATGGCAAAATGAGGCACAAAGATACGTTTCATTGCTTGATGGATGAGAGAAGCCACCCAGCCATGTTGTCTCATTTTTCTCAGAAGGTGGAGTGGCTGCACCTTTGCTCAAATGATATAAATCATAGGGTCAGAGGTTGGAGGTCATTAGTCTATAAAGCTTTATGACATGCAGCTGACAGTTATTTCTTCTGCATGGAGAAGCAAGAGAGAAAAACTGTCTTGCTCCCTATTGCATGTTCACTCTCTCTCAGTTTAATTTTCTTGTTTTTACATTCAATCCCCAAACATTGCTCGCTCAGTACTTCTATTACTTATTCTTCCCTATCTTATTCCTTTTTACAACTGTTTGCTTTAGCATCCTATTTACTTTTTTTCAGTCATACTGTTACTGTTTCATTTGTTTCGACCAGGTCTCTATCCTTCTCCAGCAACTTGCTGTTTGTGCACCTTGCTAATTGTAAGATTCTGCGTCTTTGAAGAAATGTTGAATTAAACTGTAGAGATTAACCCTTTCTATTCCTATCATATTTTCTATTATGAATTTTTTAAATCCCACATTTTAATTTTGATATTTCTACATTTTATTTTTGCTTTAGATCAAGGGACTGAAAGGGAACAATAGCCACACTATCTTTCTTTTTTCACATTTATTTCCAATTTATTGCTTTCTAATTTATTCAAAAATGTAAAAAGTTTAGATAAAAATTAGGTTAATAAAGCCCTTATAGATTTCTCAGCAAATTTAACAATAAAATAAACCTCAGTACATGCATACCTATGATTGATTTGGAAAGCCACATTTCTGAATATTAATAAAAGTATGCTCATTTCATCTGCTTAAACAATACAAAGAATAGAAATGATGTAAGGAGGAGAAGAGCAGAATTTAACAGACCTCCATCACAGAGCCAAAAAAATAAAGTCTGGAATGCAGTAAAGAAGCTCAAAGGCAGAGAGAATATTATAGAAGGAATTTGCGGCAAGTCATATGCCTCTTCCGTGTGCATCTGACCTGTCATAAACTGCCATTTTACTGCTCAGCTATGTTGCAAGTTTCTCAGAGGTAGTCCTGTGTCTCTTGTAGAGCTTCATCTCTATGGACTAGCACAATTCTTGACACATGAGTGCTCATTAAGTGTGCGTCCAATGAGTCGATCCCTGGATGAATCATCAAAGGCTTATGAGAACAGGGCTCAAATTGTGCGTAGGGGGGGGGTTCCTCTGTGCACACAGCTGTTGTCCTCTATCAGATTATCAGCAGTTTTAGTCTTCTTGTGATTCTTCAGGTGCATTGTGCTTCCTCATTCCAGGTTCCATGCAGTGTTTTTTCTGGCCATAGCAGTATCCTTTCCTCACTCACCTTCACCTATTGATTCTTTTTAGTGTTCAGCTTAGATGACCCCCCTCTGGGAGCTGGGGAAGGTGCGACATCATGGCACACATTCCACCCTACTGGAGTTGTGTGTTTGACTTGTCTGTATCTCGTACTAGACTAAAAGTTCACTGAGGATAAAAAAAAGTATCTTACGTATCTCTAGATTCCCAGTGTTGACCCAAATCATGCGACAGAGTCAACATGTTTGCTGAATAATAATAATTAATTATAATGAATGTGCAACAACAATAAAAATCAATGGGAAGCAGATGTTGGTGAGAAGGGATATACTATTGGCAAAAGCTGGACTGCCCACTGTAAAAAATGCAAATCATAATCCTATCAGGAAATTGCATTGATTTTGATTCTGCTGCTATCCTGTGTGGAAACCTGAATGGATATATATGCTGTTCTGGGAGAAGGAAGACAGGGGATGAGGTTGTTTTGTTTAGGGTGTTAGGTTGGGGTACAAATGACTAAAAGGCTCATGACAAATTATGTGTGTGGGCACTGTACTGGCTGTAAAGGAAAAACTCATTGTAGGTTGTTCCCCTCTGTTGCTGGACTTTATCCCTGCTGCTCTCTGGCATGTGCCTTCTCACCTGTTAGATCTGTATTGTTATTAGCAATACAAATAACTTATTAATTTCTACTTCCCCACCTTTCCTCACAGTGCCCCTCTTTTCTGTTTTCATGTTCCTCTTATTCCACATATGATTCTGACCCAACTTTCAAGGATCAATTCAACTTGCCTTGCCCCTAAATCAATCCAAAACTTCCAGACTAATCTAAGCCTGTCAGCCTCAGAATATCTGCATTATTGCCATGTACATTACTCATGCAATATAGGATGTAATTATGAATGATAGTTGACTATATTTTCTCCTACTTTATCACCCAGTTTGTCTCCCAACCAGACCATAAATTCCACCAGGAAAGGGATTACATTTTAGACTTTTTATATTCCTTCAAAGCATTTGGCCTTATAGCATGCTATTTACTCAATAAATATTTTGCTGATTAAGAAAACGAGTTTGCAGATAACTTTAAGCATACATATATATATTTATGAAATAATATTGTCCTAAGACAGCTTACAATTGCCCTCCCAAATAGTTGCCTGGGCTATAAAATTTGAGGCATCCAGAATTTACAATTCTCTGTGGAAACAGGTAAGTTGGTAGAGATATAGGTGTGATAGTTTGAATCTGTTATGCACCCCTGAAAAGCCATGTTATTCTAACCCATTCTTCTGGGTACAGACTAATTGTGGGTGGGATCTCTCAATTAGGTTGTTTCCATAGGAATATGACCCAGCCCATTCAAGGTAGGTGCTTTAGTTCGCTAAGGCTGCTGGAATGCAATACACCAGAGATGGATTGGCTTTTATAAAGGGGATTTATTTAGTTACAAATTTACAGTTCATGGGAGGAAAGGCAGCTGGCTTTCATCTGGGTTTCTCTGTCACATGGGAAGGAACACAGCAAGGTCTACTAGCCTTCTCTGCAAGCTTCTGGATTCAAAAGACTTTCCCTGGTGTGTTTGCTTTCTTGCTCTCCAAACGTCTGGATCTGTGTTTGCTCTGAACTCTGAGCTGAGGTGTGCTGAGCTATTTCTTGCTCTTTTGACTCCTTCTTTTAAGGCTCCAGCTAATTAAATTAAATGTCACTCATTGCTGAAGGCACTCTCCTTCACTGACCACAGATGTACTCAGCCATAGATGAAATTCACATGCTGATGATTTAAGTCACAGTAACAGAACAAGTGGGCACCATTTCACCTGGCCAAGTTGGCACCTGAATCTAACTACTACAATGTGTCTTAATCCTTTACTGGAGCCCTTTAAGAGCTCTGAGAAAAAATATGGCCCCCAGAGAAGATAAGAGAGGAAGAAACACCCAGAGACATTTTGGAGTCAGAGGGAGAAAGGCCCCAGAGACGCTGAGAAAGGACCCACAGATGTGGGTCCAAATTAAGACATCAAGAGGAAGACGCCTTGACTCAGAGAGAAGGCCACTGGAATCAGAAGCTGAGAGCAACAGAATCTAGGAGCAAAGGACTGGCAAATTCTGGCCACGTGCCTTCACATGAGACAGAGGAACCCCAGATGTCAGCAACCTTTCTTCAGAGTCAAGGTATCTTCCTCTTGATGTCTTAATTTGGACATTTTCATGGCCTTAAAACTCTAAATTTGTAACCTAATAAATCCTCTTTGAAAAAACCAATCCATTTCAGGTATGTTGCATTCTGACATCTTTAGCAAACTGAAACAATAGCTTTAGTTATAGACACAAATACAGAGATCTAGAAATAACTGTTACACTGTTCCATTGGGAAGAAATTCATATTCAATAAATTCTTATGTTTGCAAGCTTTTTTTCCCTATAGCTTCCTAAGAGAGGATAGTAAAAAGTTGTTTACTGCCCTTTGAATAATATACTACCACAAATGCTACTTCTGTTTTTCTCCTTTTTTGGTTAAACAACCTTATTCCTGTTAGGCATTTAAATGCCATGAACAGCTGCTCAAGAATATTATTTGGTAGTTGGGCATAATTTATAGTGATTATTTATGGAAGCGGATGAAAATAGAAGCATTCTGTATTTTTAAAGCTTTTCTTTCATATGTGACAGTCTTTATAAGGAGTCAGGATTAGAATGAATGGATAGATGAATGCAGCCTAATATTCTCATCTCAATCTTATCTGAAAAGGGGGTGGCATAGGAAACATCGGAATGGAAGTGAAAATGCACAAGATGCTATTTTAATATTAAGTCAGTCCTTTCTTATGCCAGATGGTGTGGAGGAAAGCTTTTGTTTTCCATGATGATGGGCATCTCTTCTTGATTTAGCCAACCACACACGTTTTCTCTCTTCTCAGCAGTTACAGATACAGCAGCCTCCTTTCATACGCTTCTAAGATGCAGTAGCTTTTTTGGCATTGCCAGACACTATGTGCCCTTACAGTTGGTTTTGATGAGGGGAAACCATGCTACTATTCGATTCTTCAAGGATTTGAGTAAGCATGTGTGCTATTACAACACTCTGTAATAGCACTCACCATGTTAAAATGCTATTTATCTATTTTCCTGTCCATCTGAAACTTATGCTATGTGCCCTTAGTACTTAGGAATCTTTTCTGATTTATTTTTCCATCCCAGAATCTAGCATGCTGCCTGACACATAACAGATGCCCAATAAATGTTGAATTCATGCACAAATGAAGATCAGAAAATTTAAATCTATGTAGACACTAAAAAAATTCTTTATATTTCCTGAAGTTAAATGAGACAGAGGGAATATTTATTATTAATAGGTGCCTATGCTGCATCTGGAACATGACAAATGTTACCTCATTTAATCATTCCAAGAACTCATGAGCTATTCTCTTATGAGCTATTCTCTTATTTGCTACCATTTGTTGGTTATTTACCTGTGCAATATATACTATACCCTCTCTTGTAAAGCATTTACGCATTTGATATTTTAATAAGCCCATGAAGCAGGTATTATGTTTCCCATTTTTAAAGCAAAGAAGTTGAGGTACAACAAGTGTATAATTTGGATTTGAACCCAGATCTATTTAACTCCAAAACTCAAAAGTTCCCTACTTTACCCTCATGACTATAAAAAAAAATGGTTGAGATAAATGAGCCATTTATCTCACTATAAATTATTCCCAACTACCAAATAATTTATTGAGTAGCTGTTCATGGCATTTAAATGCCTAAAAGGGATACCAGAATACTGCTGCTTTGTTTTTAGTCTTCGTTCCTCTAATACCTCTATCAACCACTTTCTCCCTGTGTATCTCATATCTAAATCAATTCTAAACAGAAAACCTTAATATTCCCTGCTAAATACAGAGAAACCCTATTGGCTATCTTATAGGCAGCTGGTCCTATGTTAAGCCTACAAGTATACAACTTGGGCTAGCAATTCTTGGTGCAGTTAATTGTAGCCAGATTCTTAACATTACATTTCAGAATGCTTGGCTGCTTTAGGCTAAGGATCTGATTTGGCAGCTTTTCCGAGAAAGGGTCTGTGGGTCTAGCAATTGTTCAGAATTTCATGACTGATGAGGTCTCATATAGAAGATGTTCCCCAAAGCAAGTATGTGATCCTCATCAGTAGGGTCATTTTAAGCACGGTTTTGCTTAAGCAGCATCAAATTCCAATAAGACCTACTGGGTTTATGTAGGGAGCCATTGTGGACTAGTTCGAATATACTTTTACATCCAAAATACCAATACAATGTTAGATGTAAGTAAAAATGTGCATATGTGTGTGCACACAAGCATGTGCTTGTGTGGTGTGTGGGCAGGGTGGGGAGTGGTATGAGAGAGTTGTGGGAGAAGGGTGGCAGACTGAACAGATCATATAATTTTGTTTTCGTACCGTAACAGACACGTCTTCGTATTGCTTCTCATGCAAGGCGTAAAAGCAGAGAAGGGGAGGCAACTGAATAAACAAAAGAGAAAGAGGTTGCCATGCTAATAAAACTGGGTCCTGAGAGGGAAGGAAACTTAGAGGTTAACTAATACAACTCCGTATGGAGAAGGCTATTTTCACTGGCATTGGTAAGAATCAACCATCCACAAAAGGCCAGTTTAGGAGATCATCAGTCTTCATTCTTCATCATTCACAAGGATGATACCAAGGCTGGCATACGTCTTGTGCACAGGTTGTGCATGGCATAATGGCACCCAACAAAAGGAGCAAATGGGGGCTGCCAGGTGTATACCCTATGTAAGGTGCAGTCTCCTAAAAGAAGGCACACCTTTTCCTAATTCATTCTAAGAATAGTGTTGACTTAGGGTATCCCAGGAGACAGGATTCCTCATTGATCCATGCTCTGTAAAGGACTGAACTGTGCCAACATTTGTGAACACCTGTTCTCTGAACCGTACTATAAAATATCACAGAACTAATTACAAGGGATTCTTTCTTTGGGGCTAAAAAGGGGATGCTATCTATCAATTCCATTTAAAGGGCAAAGTATTCCAGGCAATTCAAATTAAACTTTTCTATCGGCCTATTTTGTTGGGGTAACAGTAAATTATCAAGAGGAGACACATTTTTCAACAAAATTTATTGGATGAAACTTCCTCAGGGCTAACTTGCACCACATCTCCCTGAAAGATCTTAAAGGAATAAAACAAATTCCATATACTGCATTATGCATAGTATAGTCAAAAGCAGATTCACATGCTTTCTGTAGAAGGGAAAAATCTCATCGAAGCACCTGATGTTCCTTCTCCCCCAGGAGGAATGCTGTAGATGTTTCTGCAGGGGTTCAGCCACCAATTTGTGGTTTGGTGTGCCAGTAAAGCTGCCCTAGAATTGCATGGAAAATATAAATTGTCTGAGCTCCCTTCCAAATCAAATCATACTGAAAATGGCTCACATAGCTCTCCCCTCAACCATAAGATGTCCCCATTAGTGCCAATTAATGCTGAAACCCTGGCAGTCTGTATGCATGATTCATTAATGAGGAGCTTCGTTTACAGCCAAGAAAGCAAGGCGATAGAGCACCTGCAATAACTTCTTGCCTTCTCCACATAGATCTATATCCTGCTAACTGCTGACCTCTCACCTGGGCAAGCTTTCCTCCTTTTGGCCTAAGGCGGTGTGTGTTCAGGCAGCAGTGGACATCCCACCTAACATTCCACCTAACGTCTCAATCTCCATGCTTACTTAAGACTAAATGTCACTGTGACCCTAAGCCTCCCTTCTTAAATGAAATTTCTAATTCAATTAAGGATGTATGGAGGAGCAGAGACCTCTATTATGCTGTGATACATGCTTTTCTGCAAGGTACCCACTTCATCGGCACCATCTAAATCTGTCGAAGATCCTGCAAGTCTCATTACTAATATATCTTCAGTAATCAAACTGGCTCAGCTAATTTATAATCCTGCTCCATGTCAGAGATGTTGGTTTTCACAGTCTCTACATATAAATATTTAATGTTGCCTGAATATTCCATTGTTGTGACTCCAGATTCCATAGTGATCTTTTTATTTTTCTGCATGGGCAGGCACTGGGACTTGAACCTGGGTCTCTGACATGGCAGGTTAGAATTCTCCACTGAGCCACCATTGCGCCACCCTCCATAGTGATTTTTAAGATCAAAATAGCCAAGGTTAATTTTTTTTTCATTCCCAGCTTCTTCCTCCCTATTTTCCAAAATGGGGGTATAAATGAGAGGTGCCAGGCAATGCTGGGTGTCACTTGGTCTCCCACCTCTGCCTTAGTCAGAACAGTAGCAGCATCAGATTCTAAACAAAAATCTCTGGGTTTTAATTTTAATTAATTTCAAGAGGGAGATGGGCTGAAATGTACTTTTATACTTTCTACCAACAATATGTAAGTAACATTGAAGAGGAAGTGTTTAGGCTACTTAGGAGAATGAGTGATTTTGTTTTTCAAGCACCAATTAAGCCTTTTAGAAATAGTACATTCAATCAATATCCCAGCTGAGCCATTAACAAGCATGTGACCTTGGACCAGTCCCTATACTTCTACAAGCCTCAGTCTGCTCATCTACAAAATGAGAACATTGGATTAGATTTTCTCTTTAGATCCTAATAGCCCTAATGGACTACTATTCTCTGTGCTGATTGCAAATTACTGTGATCTGGCTGATAAAAACCAGTGGCCCGAAACACTCTTGGAATGAATGCTATAGATGTCCAGCTTCTTTCTCCTGCTTGAAGATGGAAGCAGCAGTCATTACCTCAGGCCTTGGGGGCTCCTTACTTGGACTCTGGCTTTCTCAATAGTTGAGATGCATTAATTGACTTGTCTTCTGAGCCTGAGTGCTGCTTCTGAATTGATTAGGGATCTTATATTTTCCTGGTGAGACTGAGCAGTGGCCAGATACTCATAAGTGTTACACTTAAACAAAAGAACACAGTTCTGTTCCCAGGGTGGGAGGTGGTTAGGGTGCAGGTGCCCCAAATTACAGGCCTACTTCAGCCTCTTGTACTTTTTTTTTTTCCTTTTTGGGGTAGAAATCCTACAAATTACCCAGGCAAATTATGCACTTCTGTCATGTTTCGAAAGTCTGAGTCACAATTTTATATATCTCAGAGAGTCAGGATGATGCCAAGTAAACTATATTAACTGTGCTGATATTAATTATGAACCATCAGCACCCACCATGGCCAAGGTTGCCCATGAAGCTCTAGCCTTTAAATTTGTAATAACTTGCCATTTATTTTAAATGAATATTAATACCTGGAAGAATTCAGTAACCGTAATGTTATTTATTTTTTATGTCTAGGTAGCCAGATGAAGAAAACATTAATAATACTGGCTTGTTCTTTTCAGAGAAAAGCAAAAGCCCACAGACTGCACGGACAGAAGTTTTGCAGGGATAACTGTGTCCTTAACAAACCCCCGTATTGCAAAGGATGATAGGACTTTGGCCTCTTTCCCTCAATGGCTATATCAGTGAAATAAGTGCCATAATTTCATTTCTTGTGGAAACTATTCAGATAACCCTTCATACAGAATTATAGCTTCTATTAAAAATGTGTATTCTTTCCCAAAGCCATTTTCCTCTCTTGTTTTAATATGAAAAAACTGAGAGTTCTATCTGCGCATTGGGAAAGAATTATTATCCCTGTCAAGCTCCTTAGGGGGCCTGATTAATATAAGAACTGCTTCCTTCTGACTAATGATGGTCCGGGCGGAGGAGCCTTCCCCAAACAATAGTGTAATTCAAGTCTTTTGTATCTGGTATGTTTTTGACAGATTGGTCAATAGCTCCTGCCGAAGAAAAGTATTCCTCTCAATTTCAATCACAAGAGAACCTCTACAGAAATTCTCAAGTCTGATAATTAGACTGAACTTTAAACGTCAGACTCACCTGGGGCACTCTTGTCTCCATGGACATGTTGACTTCTAAAGAGAAGGCTATACCGTGGAGTGTGGCGGACAGATGATAGCCAAAGGTCAGTGTGTCCTGTGTGTAGTACAAAGACAACCAGGTAAAAATCTTACACTTTATGATTATATGAGAAGGCAAACAATAATAAAAGCTAGCATGTATTGAACACTTAGCTTGCACCAGGTAATCTTCCAAGGGCTCTACATCCATTAACTAATTAATTCCTCACACCGATCTTAGATGGTAGTTACTATTACTACCATGTTAAGTTTATAAATGAGGAAACTGAGGCATGGAAAAGCCAGGTAACTTGCCCAATGTACACAGATATCAAGTAGCAAAGTCAGACTTTGAACCCGAGTCCACAATCTGATCTCCGCACTGTTACCTTGTGTAATAAGTGCACACTGTTGAAGGTAAGCAACACACAAAACAGTATAAGAAGGCAACAGGGATGATTTAGAATCCCACAACCTAGAAAACAGTCACTTTTAATATTTGGGTGTGTTTTAATCTATTTCTATTTTCTGTTTTTATATGAGTTTACAATTTTATATAATTCGTAGGACTATGATACGTACTTTGTTTTGTTTGCATTTTTCTATGTCATTATTTTTTAATGTGATTTGGTAAAGGCTGCTAATGCTCCATCATTTGGGTAATCTGACTTCATTCTTTCCTTCCCACATTGCAAACTTGTCTTGGAAGTCTTCGCTGACAACAAAGGGCAGTGAGGATTCACAGAAATACAGTGAGGGGCACAGAGGTGGCAAATATAAATTTTGTTCTGTTGTTTCTTGATGGTTTAATTTTATAAATTCCTTTTCTTTGATGGATATTTAATTCTAGTTGTGATTGTACCCAAATGGCTGGTGATAGATTTGGTACGGTAGAGCAAAAAATGCAGCTTTGGGGTGGCTTGAATTTAGCCATTTCCCTTTTAATTGGCTCAAAGAAACTTGCACTGAGAGAAAAGCGGGTCCCGCTAAGCCCTCAAGGTACGTATTTTAAAAATGGCCAAAGTCAGACCCCCAGGCCCTATTGCTATCAGTCACTCAACCCAGGTTATTCAGAAACGTGAGTACCAGTTCACTGGGAGAGCCTAGCAGAAGAAGGGTGACCTTTACAGTCCTGCCTGAGCAGTATTCTGCATTCTGCAGTCCTGAAATTGCTGGAAAATCGAGCATTCCATGACTGTGGCACCCTTTGGTGCCACCACGGTGCAGCTCAGGGCAATAACAACCCAGAAAATAACCTCCCAATGGTCCTGCCTTTCCACTGCAGAGTGGGGTCTTGAGCCAAGATCTCCTGATGCCCAGTTTTTACTTTTTCCAGTGCATAGGCTTAAAAAATTTTAGAATATTCTGGAATTTAAGTATTTATTAAATACCGAGTATATGCCTAGAACTGTACTATGGGGGAGTGGAAGAAGGATCCAAAATAGTATTGACCTTTATTTCAGCTTCTCCTTTTTCCTCATGGGGTCCAAATTCCTGAATGTCTGAGCTGTGTGATCTTGCCACCTCACTATACTGGGTATTCCCTATGCCTTCTGGAAAATAAGGCCCATTTAAAAGTGGGGGTATCATTTGAAAAATGGACATGACCTTTGATGACAGAACTCTGCTTAAAAACTCAAAAAGATAAAACTTGTATGCTATAATTTTTAAATACACAAGCTTACCTCCAGAGAAATACAGTAAGCTCATGTCACACACATACACACACACACATACACACACAAATATTCCTTCAAGCCATGCCTTTGTTTATCATTGAGGAGTTTCTGCATTGGGGAATCTTTTCTTATACAGCTAATCTTAATCTCAAATGCAGCAGTTTATCTATTTCTTCCTTTTAAGTCTTCAGTAAAATAAGAGAACAGCTGGTCCCAATCCTTTTTATGTCAATTTTTCACACACTGGGAGACTTAAAATGGCGAAATAGGTCAAGCCTCCTGATTATAGCATCAGACTTGAAACTCACATAACCTTGATTCTTTTAGCTCCCTACATGTGGGAAAGAGAATGGAGGTAATAACTAGTGTTTGGCAGAATTCCATATACTGCCCATAATTTTACTTTTTTGGCCCAAATTTGTCTCGATCATATTTTCTCTCTTCTTTAGTAAAATAGCTAGGGAAAATACACAGAAAAATCAGCAAAATTCCTTCTGATTGCAATTGGAGAAAACCCTAAAAGGAGATGAGAAAATCCTCTGAGTCTTCTTGTGTTTTATTAAAGAAAACTTGTGGCCCTTGAGATTCTAGAATTGTTAGCCCTTAGATAAATCATAAAGATCCAGGAGTTCTGACTTCTGGCAGTAGATTGGTGAGACCAATCCTCTCACAGATAATAAATCCAAATAGCACTTTTTAAAAAGCAGCTAGTTTAAGACCAGAGAGTGGACCAAAGCAGGCAGAAAATGGAGAAGAGACTCTTTTAAGAAAGATGAGCTGCAACTCATCTTGCTATCTCGGGCCTTTTTACCTAACATATATCAAGAACACAACTTCATATACTTGAGATGTCAGATGGTATAGTTTTTGGAGAAATCTTGAAAGAGAAGAGACTGCAGGGGATGTCAGCCTGAAAATAAGCATATAAAATAAATCTAAATTCCTGGCTGACTATTAAATTGTGCATGTACAGAGGAGACCTATGGGTGGGTGGTGGGGAGCAGTGGGTGGAGGCTGAAATTACTGAGTGGACAGTTCACCTGTTGTCAATGCAGAGGAGGCAAAGCTTGGCTGTCAAATTAATCACCTGCTAGAATAAAAATCTCTCAAGATAAATATATCCAAATCTAGAGTCTCTATAATGTACTGTTCATAATGCCTTATATGCAAATAAAAATCAAAAGCCATGTAAACCTAAAGGAAAAATGTGACCCTCACTTATGAAAAAAACTCAATAAATTGAAACAAACCCCAGATGTTGCAATGAGTAGACAAGGACTTTCTCATAACTATGCTTATGATCTTAAAGGGAAATGTGTGCATAAAAGATGAACAGATGGGGACTCTCAGCACAGAAACTGAAAAAAGAGCAAAATGGGAATTACAGATCTGAAAGTTACAATAGTTAAAATGAAAATTTTGCTAGAGGAGCTAAAGACCAGTTTTGAAATGGATGGCAGAAGAGTCAGTAAACTAAAAGACAGATCAATAGAAAATGTCCAGTCTGAAATCAGAAAAAAGAGAGGCAAAACAGACTGGAGCAGATGATCAGAGATCTGTGGGACAAAACCAAGAAGCCTAACACACATAATTTGAATCAGAAGGTGAGACGAGAGAATGGGGTAGAACAACGACAACAAAACGTATTGAGAAAATAATGGCCCCAAATTTGGCAAATTTGGTAAAAGACATAAATTTATAGGTCTAAGAAGCTCATGAACAACATGTAGTATAAATACAAAAAAAAATCACACATACGTGCATCCTAATCAAATTTTTGAAATCAAGAACTAAGGAGAAGATCTTGAAAGTAACCAGAGGTAAAAGAATCATTGACTACAAGGGAAAGCAATTCAAATGAAGGTAATTTTGCACCAGTCAAAATGGAAGACAGAAACAATTGAATATATTAAAGTACTTAAAGAGAGAAAGAAAAACCTGTCAAACCAGACTTATAAATAAGAAAAGTGAAGCTTCAAAAATGAAAGTGAAATAAAGAGATTTTAGATGAGAACTGAGAGAATTTATTCTCAAAAGTCTTGTATTACAAGAAATGCTGAAGAAAGCTATTTAGCTAAAAGAAAATGACACCAGATTGTAAGTAGGATCTATCAGAAAGAATAAATATTGCCATAAATTATAGATATGTGGATAAATATAACTATATTTATATATGTGTGTGTATATCTATATCCTTGTATCTATTTATATACATGTTTCTTTAAAAGACATATAACAGTTGAAAGCAAAAATTACAACACTGTATTGTGGAGTTTATAATATGTGTACATATATATTGCAGTATATGATTGTACATAATGGCAATAATAGCACAAAATATGGGAGGAGGGCAGTAAATGGAATCACACTTGCAAGCTTCTAGTATTTTATGTAATGTAGTTCAAGAATCACTCTAAGTTGCATATTATAATCCACAGAGAAACCTATAAAAATAATCGAAGGGGGATAGCTAAAAAGGCAATGGCTGAATAAAATGGAATATTATATATATTTTTAATAATCTAAAAAAACAGAAAAGGGAAAATAGGAGAACAAACACTGATGATACAAATAAGAAATATATAGCACAGCTGTTAATCTAAATCCAATCACACCATTAATCATATTAAATATAAATATAATAAACAGAACAACTAAAAGGTAGCAACTGTGAAATGGAATACAAGATCCAGTCATGTGTTACCTATAAGAGACACTTTTTAAAAATAAAAAATAAAAAACAGATAAGTTGAAATTAAAAGGATAGAAAAAGATATGCCATGCTGGAAAGGCTGTATTTATGTCAGACAAAATAGGTTTTTTTAAAGACTAAGTTCAAAATGGGCAATTAAAAATGATAAAAGGGATAATAAATTAGGAAGTTATAGAAATTATAGGCTTCTTTGCTTCTGACAATAAGAGAGTTTCTATATACATGAAGGGAACTGAGAACACTGAGAAACCAAGAGAATAAATATATTAAATAGATTAAAGTAAAATCATTTTTGGATATTTCAGCATCCTTCCCTCAATAATTGATATATAGCAATTAGAGCAAAAAATCAGTAAGGATGTGAAAAAGATATGGAACATCTAAATGACACTATCAACCATCTCTACCCAATTGACAATAATAGAAAATTACACTTTACAACTAGAGAATGCATATTCAAGGGCAGATGAAATAATTGCCAAGATAGACCACTTATGTTGGCTATAAAGCAAGTTCATTAAATTTCAAAGACTGAAATCATAGAAAAACCATTCTCTGACCACAATGAAATTGAATTATAAGTCAGTAATTCTAATAATTGTTTGTTAGCTGGAAAATTCCCAAATATTTGGAAATTAACCAGTATGGTTGAAACTAACCATAAAGCAAAGAATGAAATCATAAGGGAAAGATAAAATAATCTGAACTGAATTATAATAAAATTAAAATATATCAAAATGAGACAGCTAAAGGTGGATATGTAGAGGGAGAGTTTTTCTTTTTGCTTTGAATATTTGCATGGGAAAGAAAAAAGAATTAAGAGAAGCTATCACAGTTGCCTATTTAGGAAGCTATAAAAAGACAATCAAGGTAAATCTAAAATAAGTAGAAGAAAGGAAACAATAAAAGTGATAACAGGTATAATCAAAAATGGAAAATAGAGGGCAGGCCACAGTGGCTCAGCAGGCAGAGTTTTCACCTGCTGTGCTGGAGACCCAGGTTTGATTCCTGGTGCCTGCCCATGCAAAACAAAACAAAGCAAAACAATTAAAAATGAAAACAGAGAAAATTAACAAAGCAGGAAATTAGTTCTTTGGAAGTATTAATAAAATTGATAAACACCTGACAAACTGACGTAATAAACCAAATAAAATACCTAAATTTACCAATATCAGGAATGAAAAATAGGATAGTACAAAATCTATGAAATTCTAAGGAAAATGAGGGAATATTAAGAAATCTTTATGCCAGTAAACTTGACAACATAGATGATGAACAGATTCCTTGAAAAACACAATTCACTATAAGGACTCAAGAAGAAATAAAAATCTGAGTAGACTTAGATACCAAAAAAGGCATTTGCTATTTGGAAAATTCCCTGCAAAGAAAACTCTAGGCCTGGATGACTTCACTATTGAATTATTTCAGACATTTATTGAAGAATGATTCCAATCCTAAACAAATTCTTTCAGATAAGAGAGGAAGAGAAAATATTTCCAAACTCATTTGATATGAGATTAACACCACTGTGAAGCAAAACCTTTTGAAGACATGATGGGGAAAGAAAATTATATAGAAATATCCACCAAAAAAATTGTGCAAAACTGCTTAAAATAATAGCAAATCAAATGCAATAATGTCTAAAAAAATGATAATGCATCAGGGCCAAGTGATATTTAACCAAGTAATTAAAGATGGTTTTGGTATTTAAAAATCAATCGATGGGGGCTGTACAAGGGTAGTTCAGTGGTAGAATTGCTGCCTGCCATGCAGGGATCTGGGTTCAATTCCCAGCCCATGCACTTCCTAAAAACAAACAAACAAACAAGGAAACAAAAATAAAGAAGAACAAAAATTTAAAAAATGGTGCTGCAATAACGGTATACTAAAATGGAAAAAGAATGAAATGTGACCTCCACCACAGAGCATACAAAAAAGAGTTGGTCAATGAATTCCCCTATGTTCTAGTTTGTTAGCTGCTGGAATGCAATATGCCAGAAACGTAATGGCTTTTAAAAAGGAGAATTTAATAAGTTGCTAGTTTACAGTTCTAAGGCCAAGAAAATGTCCCAAATAAAACAAGTCTATAGAAATGTCCATTCAAAGGCATCCAGAAAAAGATACCTTGGTTCAAGAAGGCCGATGAAGTTCAGGGTTTCTCAAGTGAGAAGACCACATGGCAAACACAGTCACAGTTTCTCTCTTGGCTGGAAGGGCACATGGCCTGCTAGCCATGTGTCATCTGCTAGCTTCTTCTCCTGGCTTCCTGTTTCATGAAGCTCCCCGGGAGGCATTTTCCTTCTTTATCTCCAAGGGTCATTGGCTGTAGACTCTCTGATTCTTGGTGCTGCAGCATTCTCTGCTCTCTCCGACTCTCTCATCCTCCAAAATGTTTCCTTTTTTATCAAGACACACCCAAATGGGTGGAGACACATCTCTCCTAATCCAGTTTAACAACCACTATTGACTGGGTTACTCCAGGGAGATAATCTAATTACAGATTCAAACATACAGTATTGAATAGGGATTATTCTGCCATAACAAAATGGGATTTTGATTAAAACATGGCTTTTCTAGGGTCCATACATTCTTTCAAACCAGCACACCCTATATTGTTAGAATACAAGAGAAAAGAACATATGATCTATTAAATGTTATTCTTTCCATTGATAATATCAAAACATACGCCCAAATAAAAAAAATCCATTTATGATTAAAAAAAAAAACCTCTTAGCAAACTAAGAATAGAAAAGACTTCTTCATCCTGATGAAGGGCCTCTATAAAAAAGTCTATAGCTCATATGTTTCTCCTAAGATTGAGACTCATGCAATGGAATCTGCTCCTGCCACTCTATTCAGCATTGTATTAGAACACCTAGCTATTGCAGTAAGGGAGCAATAGAATTTAGAAACTTAAAGAATGGAATTGGAGAAGTTAGATTATTCTTATTCAGAGGCAACATGATTGTTTTTGTAGGAAGATTGTTTTATAGGAACAACAACATTTCTCATACTAGTAAGTGACATTTAGAAGATCTTAGGATAAAAGACCATTACGTACAAATGTGTTGTAGTTCTGTATTCTAGGAGCAAACAGTTGGAAAAGAAAAATGTGAACATTTCTTTTAAAGTTGTATCAACATATCCATAAAATACATAAGAATACATTTTTGAAGCTCATGCAAAAGCCTCTATTTTTAAAATCATACAACATTGCTGAGAGAAAATAAAGTAGCATAAACAAATGGAAAGATGCATTATATTTATGGCTTGAAATACCCAATATTTTAAAAAATATCTTTATTGAGAAATCTTCATACACATACAGTCCATCCATAGTATATAATCAATGGCTCACAATATCATCACACAGTTAGTTGTGTATTCATCACCATGATCATTTTTAGAATCTTTGCATTACTCCAGAAAAAGAAAAAAAAAAAAAAAAGAAAAACTCATACATCCCTTACTCCTTACCCTTGCCTCTCATTGAC
Source organism: Tamandua tetradactyla (assembly GCF_023851605.1). NCBI lineage: Eukaryota > Metazoa > Chordata > Mammalia > Pilosa > Myrmecophagidae > Tamandua > Tamandua tetradactyla. The sequence continues at coordinate 60,577,848 of NC_135340.1, forward strand.
CACTAGTATTCCAATCTACCCAACTATTTTTTTACCCTTTATCCCCTCTATTATTTATTTATTTTTAATCCTTATTTCCAATATTGTTAAGGTCCCCATTTTCACCACATTAATGTATAGCTAAATTTTAAGTGGCATTTTTATGGAAATTGACAAGTTATACTAAAATTTATGTGGATATGCAAAGGACATAGATTTGCCAAAATAATCTTGAAAAAAAAGCTGGAGAACTTAATCTGCCAGACTTCAAAAATTACTCTACATTATATTTATCAATGTGGTTTCGGTCTAAAAAAAAAGACAAATTGATCAATGGAACAGCATAGAGAGTTCAAAATGGCCTCACACTTATATGGCCAAGCAATTTTCAATATAGATACCAAGTCATTTCAGTGAGGAAAGAATATTCTTCACAACAGAAGTTGATGGAACAACTGAATAGCTATATGGAGCAAAAGAACTTCAACCTCCATCTTAGACCATATGCAAACATAGATAATAGAATTCTACATAAAAACAAAATCTAAAAAGCTTTCAGAAAGCAGCATAAGAGATTATTTCCATCAATATTAAAAACATTAAGAAGATAACTAAGCAAGCTACAGTTTTGGAAAAAAGTATTCAAAATGCATATTTACAAAACCTATATCTGACAAAGTGCTTAAATCCAGAATATATTCAGAATCTCTGTAACTCGTTAATAAAACTAAAATTAACCCCATAAAAATATGGGCAGTAAACCTGTACAGACACTTCACAAATTAAGCTATACAAGTGGCCAATAAACACATGAAAAAGTACTCAGCATGATTAGACACCAGGAAAATGCAAATTAAAATGATAAATCACCAAATACTCAGTAAAAATGGCCAAAGTTTAAAACACTAACACTGATAATGAAGGGATGTGGAGCAACTGAACTCATATACAATTTGTAAAATTGTATACCTTCTTTGAAAAAAAATGTTTGGCAATTTCTTTTAAACTGTTCACTCTTTGACCCAATATTCCACTTCTAGGTATTTTGAAAAAAGGAAACATATATCCACGCAAAGACCTGGGCAAGAATGTTGATGGCAGCTTTAATCACAATATATAAAAACTGAAAAAAAAATCAAATGTTCCCCTGTAACATTTTGGATAAACAGTCTATTCTATAGACATACAACAGAATTTTATTCAACAATAATAGTGGATGATCTATAGTTTAACTGACAACATGGGTGACTATTACAAATAATGCGCAAAATGAAAGAAACCAGACACAAACATATTGTGAAATGATTATATTTATGTAAAGTTTTAGAACAGACAAAATTTTTCTAACATAAAATTCTAATGTAAAATAGTTGCTGGGCTGGGAAGAGTGGATTTTGCAAGAAAGGGACACAATAAAACTTCCTAGGAAGGGCACAGCTCCCTATATTGTGATACAGGTATAGAGTGTGGGTTACCCAGTTGTATCTATTTTTTAGAATTGTTCAGCCAATATTTGTATATTTTACTATATGTGAAATTTACGTCAACAAAAAAGAAATTGAAGTACTACTACCACTAATAATAATCTAGTGGTAGATAGAGAATGGTGAAAGGTATAGAGAAAACAAGAATGGCAGAAGGTTGATAATTGTAGAATCTGAATGATAGAACATGGAGGTTCAGTATACTAATTTGATTGCTTTTCTAAGTTTGAAATTTTCTACAATAAAAAGTTAAAAATAATTGTTATGCAATACAAATAGTAAAATGACAATTATTGAAAAATGGGATTATCTAATAATCCACTCTAGTCAGTTAAGGCTTAAACCCTTATTAGATTTTATCTAAAAATTTAAATCCAACCACACACACAAAGAAGACTTTAAATTTACTTTAATAATCAATTGGAAAAAATCAATAAGAAGATGACCCAATTAAATGTTGGCAAAAATCTGAACAGACACGTCACTAAAATATCCAGATGGGAGATAAGCAAACAGAAAGATGTTCAACATCATTATCCATTAGGACAATGCAAGTTAAAACTACAATGAGATGTTGCTAAGCACCCATTAGAATGGCTAAAGTTAAAATGATTGACAGTACTAAATGTTGGCAAGGACTTGGAAGAACTGAAGGAAGTATAGACTCAAACATATACTTACCAAACTATCCAACAGTTCCACTCCTAGGTATTTACCAAAGGGGAATAAAAACATGTCCACACAAAGACATACACAGGAATGTCTAGAGCAATTTATTTCAAAAATAATAAAAAAAGTGAGAAACATCCCAAATATTTCATGGCTGGTGAGCAGAATAACAAATTTGGGTATATCCATACCATGGAGGATACTAAATGTAATTCAGCAATAAAGAGGAACAGACTGCTGATTTGACAACATGGCTAAAACTCAGTAGCATTATGCTAAGTGAAATAAGCAAGGAAAGTATTGCATATCATTTAATTCCTTTTCTATGAAATTCTAGGAATAGCAGAAATACGGTGGTTAGAAAGCAAATCAGTGGTTGCCAGGGATCGGAGGGTGGGAGAAGGCAGCTGACTGCACAATGGCATATGAAAACTTTTTAGGATGTTAGAAATGTTATATATCATGCCTGATAGAAGTTATATAATTGCATACCTTTGACAAGACTCATGAAATTGGGCACTTTGAAAGTACAAATTTTGCAAAAGTTAAATTAAAAAAAATGATTGGGAATGTGGTCCTACATAACACAGAATCTATCTTCAATGGGAAGTTTAATTTTCTTCTTGGTATTGTTTGTGATAAAATGGCAAGTATGATCACAGAAAATGCAGAGGCACAAAACTCATTAAACATGAAGGTGCAGAACAGAAACGGGCTTATACTTTGGCGCAGACACTAAAAGGCTAAGGAAACATCTAAGTTTGTTTAGACTCAGGCCTATGACTCATTCATAGACAAAAGTTCTCCCAGTGAAATTAATACACTATGTAGCTTTAAATACCCAGTTCCCAGCTCAGTTCTATGTAAAGAGTAACTTGTTACAGGATATCCTACTTACTGACCATACTCTATGGTCACAAGTACATCTCCAAAAAGTTGTTTCACAGTGTCCTTTCAGTCTTATGTTCTGAGTCAGAGGAGAGAGAACTCATTTTTTGACATTTGAAGTAGAGAAAAATAGGCACTGAAAATAATTTGTCTACATCAAGAGATAAATGGAACTACAAAGGCAATTATTTGACTAGTGGTGGTATCAACCTATCCACAACATTTTTTGGTCAATTGTTTTAAGAATAAAAAGTTCAAAATATATCTTGGTATTGCCTCCTTACAAATTTAGAATGTCAGTAATCTCCCTGACATCTTTAAGTTCCTCATTGTCCTTTCTGGTACCTCAGGTTGTAGGACACAAAGGAGACAATGGGCATTACTTGGGTTTGAGTAGAGGCTCACATAGAGAAAACTGGCAATTCTGAGGCTTCTGACGATTTCCTAACACTGTTTGCAGTCACTTATGAAGGTCTGGCAGCAGTGCAGGAAAGATCTGACAGAGAGGATCCAGGGCGTGCCTGCTTCTAAACTCAATGCCAAAAGTCACCGTTCTCCGGCTCCTTCTCAGAGCTGTGTCTAGCAACAGGTATTTCTAGAAACAAGACTGTCTATGTGCATGAGGTGAGGGTATTGAAGGGAGGGAAAGGGACAATGGGAAGACAATGCATTCATATCTTCCGTATAGTACTTGGCTGAGTCTATCTACCATATTTATTAGGTCTGACTCTTAGCCAAATGGCAGAAATCAGTGGGTAGAACAGAAAGGGCTTGGTGACATGATCAGGTATGACAATCAAGCAGAGAATTCTTGCTCCAGAAACTGAGTGCTAGGTAACACCATTCATATTGCTAGAAAAACAGGAAAAGTGGATATTGTGTTGAGATAACTGGAAGGATAAGCCATGTAAGAGATACATGTGCAAATTCAACAAGACTCTTAAACCATGGTGCAAATATAGTTATCCCATTGTTATTTCTTTCTATATACTGTCATGCCTTTTTTGAATAGCTTCCTCAATTCCTCAATGTATTTAAACTTAGCTTCTTTTAGTTCTTGGAATACTCCTTGCTCTTTCTCACCTCTGTTATTGTGCATATGCTGTTCTTTCTTGAATGTTCAAATGTTCTTCCTTTCTGTCTAGGCCTCTTTCCTTGACTAACTCTGTTTACCACCCCTTACCCCCAAGTTCTAAACTTTGCCATCATTTCCTCTTGGAAGCCTTCCTTGCACCATCCCCAACCTCCCCAAGCTCAAATTAGGTTCTCTTTGATGTATTTCTACTTCCTTTGTCATATTGCTTATCACCAGCATAAAAATTGGACCCTTAATTGTCTGTCTTCACCAAAAGAGTATAAACTCTACTAAGAGAGAAGAAATGCCCTGCCAATATTTAAGTTAAAAGATAATACTAAAGGTGGTGTGATGGTGGCTCAGTGGCAGAATTCTCACCTGCCATGCTGGAGACCTGGGTTTGATTCCCTGATCCTACCCATGCAAAAAAAAAGATAAATAAAATAAAATTGAATACTTTTAAATTGCCTAGAAAATTTAGGCAAAAGATAAACAAACTACAAAGACACCCCAATTTTCATTCTTTGTGTTTGTTATAATTTATACTTTCAACCTTCTATCAATTTATGTACTAATTATATAATGCATATGTGTGTATGTGTGGTGAGAGAGACAGACAAGAGAGAAATACTATAAAAAGCAGTGAACTAAGAACAAAGAAACAGAGCTCTCAATGCAATTCTATCTTTGAATAACAGTATGGCTTAAAAGTGACATTTAAATATTCTAGGCTTAAATTTTATTACCTGTACTAAGAAGAGGTAGGAAAAGAAAAGTTTTATACACGTACAGATATAAGATTCTGTGACTCTGTGAAAAATAGACAACCAAGAAGAACCTAAGGCTTATTAGTTGTCAAATGTAAACAGGGATGATTAGAAGCCAGGTAAAAATTATGTTGATATTAAAAAATATGTGAGTAGAAATTGGGCGGGCCGCGGTGGCTCAGCGGGCAAGAGTGCTTGCCTGCCATGCCGGAGGACCCCGGTTCGATTCCCGGCCCCAGCCCATGTAAAAAACAAACAAACAAACAAAATATAATAAAAACAAGAAAATGTTTAAAGATGTTTCCCTTTCTTCCTCCCTTCCTTCCTTCCATCCTTCCTTCCTTCTCTCTGTCTTTCCTTCCCTTCCTTCCTCTCTCTTAAAAAAAAAAAAAAAAATGTGAGTAGAAATGAATTTCAAATTTCTGTCAAAAAAACACTATTTGAAATGCCAGGAGTTTTTGAAAAATAACAATTTTATATCTCCATTCTTCAATTTTGACTTTTCATATTGCAAATATTTAGCTAAGCTTACCAGTAGACGTATTCATCAAGATGCCAGAAGTTCACATCACACAGAATGAATCAAGAGCAGCTAGTTGGCATTGGTAAAGAATTTCTACTAATATTTAATATAGATGAGGGACAAAATGGAGATTGTAGACACAAATCTAGTACTTGGATACCTGCAAAGATAAATTGCTAATAGGGCAGTACATCATTTTCAAATAAATGTATGGTATTTAACCAAGAGCAGAGAAGTAGAAATCATTTTACCTGTTTGGAAAACCAAAGAATTACAGACCTGTAGAGATCATCTGATCCAAAGAGTCTGATCTTGAAATACCCCAACTAAGTGCTATCCCATTACTCTTGAGTGTCTTTGGGGAGGCAATCTCACGGAAACAACACATTCTGTCTTTGGACAATTCCATCTATTTGGAAAGGGCTTTCTTTTATTACATTCACTGAAGCATCCATTCACTGGTTCTAGTTCTGCAACTAGAATCAAGCATAACATGTCAAATCTCTTTCACATGACAGCCTTGAGTTACTATTGCAAGTCTAGAATGAATTTCAAGTTTTTTTTTATAATTTCTGTGCAACAGAAAGTAAACTTAATATGACAATCCAAACCTTTTTGAGCTAGTTCTGAGTAGAGGTTTATTTTTTATTCACCAAATTACAGTTTAGCTTAAATTCAGATTCACGTTGTTTCTAAACTAAAGCTATGCCCTCTTTAAGGTATCACAGTACCTTTTTGCCTCTTTTCTTTAGTCTTACATCAGTCACCACAGTCTAATTGCTCCTATGCTTACTTCTTGGCACTTGAGAGGTGGGCGGTCAGTTTGTGTGACATTTGACACTTAATGCTTGCTGAGTTCCCTCTTTTATAAAAATAATTTTATACATTGCGCTGTTATATGCAGCCAGCTCTAGCATGCTGAGGAGTGGGATGGCTGTGAAGATAGAGAGAGCTGAAGTCACTTCTGTTTTGTTCTCTGACAAAAGTGTGCTATAATAAAGGATTAAGAAAATAGCAACAACAAAACAATGCATTCGTTGGAATAAGACCAGACCTAATTTTGTAACATAGCCTAGAAAGTTACTATCTATATAGCCTTCATTAAATGAATTAATTTTACTCAGCCCTAGGGTCTTCATCTATTAAATGGAAACAATATCGACTTTAAGTCTTGTTGTGATAATTAAATGAGCACTTAGCGCACTTCATCTAGTAAAATGCTTGGCTATTGTATCTCCTGTTCCAAACCTAGCATGTAGTTAGAAAGTTTATCTCTTAGCTCTTCATGGCTTCCTCTGACCCCTATACCCTCCCATATAGTATTGCAGCTCAGGACACTCTTAATTCCAAATTTAAGTTAGTTGGCATTTTCTACTCTGAGTTCTTAACTTCCCCAGTTGGCTAATTCTGAAATGGGAGCTCCTCAGCAGTGTGGAAAGCATTAGCCATAAGCTGATCTGTCTTATTCTGATTTCTCATAATATTTAAGTTGCTGGTGATACATAAATTGATGAGGCATCAACATTGCCAGGATCCTGTTTGTAGGTCCCTGAATAACAGACTGCTTTGCTTCTGAGGGTCCCCTTGGGTTTGCTTTGGGTGAAAGAGACGTGCGGCTATTTCCCTGTGTACCAAGGGGAAGGAAACAGATAGAATACTGCTTATTTTGTGTTAAGAATTGTGCCAGGTCTGTGTCTCATGAAAAACTCTTGAGATATTCATATATCCATTCATTCATGTATTCATTAAAAAAGGTTTAAGTTGTATACTGTTGCTATTTGGAATGATAGAAATGTTTTGGTAATAGATGGTGTTGATGGTAGCACAACACTGTGAATATAATTAACAGTGCTGAAATATATATATCTGAATCTAGTTAAAAGGGGAAATGCTAGGTTGTATATATGGTACTAGAATTTAAAAAAATTAAAAATAAATCCATGGAACTGGCCAACGCAGTGAGCCCTAGGTTAAACAATGAACTATAGTTAATAGTACGATTATATAAATGTGCTTCATCAATTTATAACAAATGTGCCATACTAATTCAAGGTGTTAATAATAGGGTATTATATAGGAAGCCTGTTTTTTATGAATGACCCTTCTTAAACTCACAAATTCTCTACTTAAAAAAAAAAAAAAACTATCGCAAACTATCTTTGGGCCAAGTATTATGTAGCAGACATAGTCTCTGTAAAGAAGTTTCCCTGTATTGGAAATGTGCAGCAAAATATGTAAAATATATTAAAATAATGCAGAAAGAGGAATTTCTACTCCCTGGGGTTGGAAGAGAAAGCTTGCTAGAGGAAATGACATATGAACTGAGGTTTAAGGCGAATAGATTTCAGAAGAAAAAACAGTTCAAGCCTAGGGGGCACAGGTGTGAAAATACAGGAGGGCTGACTTAGCGTGACTTGTTACAGACACATCCATATTTTGATATTGCAGAAGTTAAACATGTAAAAGAGGATTGAGACAATAGCTCAAGGTCAAAAGAGGATGTTATGGAAAATAAGACCACATAAGTAGAATTTAAACTAGAGTTATGTTGCATACTAATTAAGGAAGCCTGAAATTCTCACCAACTAGTGACTGAGCTACTATCCCAATTCAATTCCTTTGCACATCAAAATCACCACCTTTCTTTTTTTCATATGGGTATAACTGAAAACCCATTTAAAAATTGACTTGGGTCATCGAGTGGTGAGATTTTGTGACATACAAATGATGGGGGTATAATTTGTGATAAGGAGGGGAGAGGAATTCCTGGGGAAAATAAAGAGAAAGAAAAGCCGTCTCTAGAAGGCTTTTCCTAAAGGGTGGTGAAAACCTAGATGTGGAGATGGCAAAGGATTTTCCAGGTTAACATTAAGACATTCTAATTCTGATGAGGCCAAATACTCTCTCCTTTGATAGGAATTTATGTAGGATAAAATTCTGTCTAAGGTAGATGAGTTGACCTTTTTTATCAGGAACCTGGACTTACATGTGATATACTTTATGTGGAGCTAATGAAGAATTTTAAGCATGGAGTCATGATCTCATTTGCATTTTATAAATATTACCTTGATCACAATGCAGAAGACGAATTTGTGGGGGATGAGGCAAGAGGCAGATAAATTAGTTAGAATTCTATTGCAATTTTCCTGGGGAGAGATAATGAGGGATTAAACTAAGAATATCCATTGGGAATACAAAGGAGATGATGAGGTTATCTAATAAAAACCTATGGCAAATGGCCAACCTAAGGAAGAAAATTAAGATGCATTCTGTCTAAAGTGGAAACAAGCCATGGGTATCTACTATCACTGCTACTTTGCAATATAGCACAGAGAAGAGATAAGACAGAATATGGTTATTTAGAGATGATGCAATAAAATATATTTTAGGAATGTAAAAGCACTTACAAACTATTAAAGCTAAAGTGAGAGTTCAGCAATAGGTTGGATACAAGATCATATATAAAAATCAACGTAAAAAAGTTCAATGAATTGTACCCAATAATAACCAGGTATAACAGTGCAAATAGCACTTAAAATAGTAATGCTTTAAAATAGCAAAAAGTGCACACACTGAGAAAGAAATCCTAAAATGTTTACAAATTAGCCTGCCAAAGCATGCAAACAAATCAGAACCTTTACTAAAAAACACAACATAAGTTCAAGATAAATAGACAGGAATAGTATATCCTAGGTAGAATAGCATAACTCCTCCTCCCCCCAAAAACCTATAAATTCAATTGAATAATTTTGAAAATAAGAGGAATTTTAAATAAAATTTAAGAAAGGAATTCTAAAATTTATAAGGAAGAACAAAGGACTATGAAGGGCTACAACTTTTAAATATTTTTTAGAAAAGCAAAAATGTTGGACTAGTCCTATCAGGTACTGGAACAAATAACAAAACCATAGCAATTTTAAAAGCTTCTGAACTCATGTGGGAATAACCAGATATATCAATGAATCCAAAGAAAGAATCCCAAAAAAGACCCACCTACTTATGAAAACCTGGTAGAAATTAGAAATGGCATCACACTATGAATAAACTCCAAGAGATGAAACCAGAAGGAATTAGAGTGAAGAAGAAAACTATAGGCCAAAATGCTCCCAGAAGCAGAGTGCTGGAAAAGTGAGAGTGATACCCATGATGTAGTACCCCAGAGGAGAAGGAGGTCCAGGGCACAGAGCAAGCTGATTGCTTGGAGATGTTACAGGAGCAGCCAGACACTCAATCCTTCCACACCCCCCAACCCACCCTCCTTCCTACTTCCCATCCTCAGCCAAGCAGCAAACTATTCTTCAATAGTGAAGGCAAGATGAAGACATTTTTGGATATACAAGGCCTCAAAAGTTTACCACCCACAGATCTCTCTGAAAGAATGACTTCATAACTCCAGGATGATGAAGTGTGATGCAAAAAACAAGAATGAGAAAAAAAGTTGCCAAAATCTGTTTAATTTAATTAAGGAATGACTTAAACCATGAAACAAAAATGTCAGATGATGTAAACACAGTAGGAGATAGAGGGAAAAGGAGGCAGAGGAGAAAGAACTGGAAGTATGCTAAAGCTCTTGCCTTGAGAGGTAGGAAGGTACAATTACTAATGAATTCTGAAAGCTGTTAGAAAAATCTAAGTTGTAAGGACTCTGGTTGATTCCCAGTACTGATTTCCAGTGTGCAATTTCCATGTCTCCTCCCCCTCCATGTCCAGTCTCAGCCCTTCCCTTTCCTTCTGTGCAACCCAGGAAGCTGACCTGTATAGATTGTAACAACAGACAACTTTCCTCTGTGATATGGTTGGGTTCAGCCAAGTGGGAACAGGGAGATGAATCTGGAAAAAGGGAAGAGAGTGAATTTGGAATATTTGATCCCCATTTCCTCACTGTGGGACTGCTTTGCATTGGCTGTGGTCATTGGCCAAGACCACATTTCCACTCAGGGATGGTCTTCACACAGCTGCCTCCTTGTTTTCTCTTCCTGCCCTCCCTTTCTGGACACCTATCACTAAATCCAGAATACCATACCATCCTTTGTGGTTACTGTTAGGCTAAACCTCCTGTGAAGTTACTGACCCTTAGCAAACATTCCAAGAAACCCTACACCCATAGCTTCCAGGAAGCCCCTTGCAGAACCAAACCTGCCCCAGCTCACAGGGCAGCCCCATGATTGTCCTTGCATCTCCTCTCTGTCAGTAGTGTTCCTGTGATAGCTCCCCTTATCCAACCTCTGCCCTCCAGTAGTTACAGCCCTGGCAGCTATAAGCTTGTGCTAACTCTCCACTTAGTCTGCAATTTCTTGCTCCCAAGCTAGACATTGAAAATCTCCCACCTCCCTTTCTCTGCCTGCCAAACTATATAAACTGTACCCTTTCCCCTGTTCAGGGCTGTCACCAACTTAAGCTTAACCTGCCCGCACAGACCTCGCAATAAAGCTCCTTTGATCGAGTTTTGGTCTCTTCTCCTCCCTCCCAGACGAGAAACCTATCAGTTACCCTATGCTCTGTCTGCACCTAAGCAAAATGTTCTTTCATTAAACTCTTCTGCTAGGATCCTAACAAATATTCCTTCCCCAGATGAGTAGTTGTAGCCACCAAGGAAATTCCATACTTCTTGCCTGTCACTGGGTCAATAAATATTTATTGACATATAACTCAATTCTGGCCAGAGAAATGGGACAGAGAGTCTGCTGATTAACTTCCACGGAAAAGTTTATCCACTGTTATGGATTGACATGTGTCCCCACAAAGAATATATTCAAGTCCTAATCCTTGGTCTCATGATCTTATTTGAAAGTAGGGTCTTTGGAGATGTTGTTAAGATGAGGCCAAATTGTATTAGTTGGGCTCTACTGCAATATGTAAGGTGTCCTCATAAGGAGAGGATATTTGGATATATAGAGAGAGGACAGCCATGGGACAGAAGCAGGTATTGAGTTAGTATTGTGCAAATCAGGGACAAGGCTTCAAGCCTCCTGGAATGTTATATGGAAACAGAACAAACTGGGGCCGAGGCTCTGAAGTTTCAGGAAGTAGGTTTTATTGTCTATGGCCATAGGGCCCAGCCAAGTAGCCTCTGAAAGTCTGAGCCCCGAACAAAAGGTTAACATCAGTTTTTATAGCCAGGATGATATGCCATGTCAAAGACAAGGCAAACGATTAGCTGGTTTAAATTGGGAAGGGCATGAAGCTGGGTTTATAGAAGTGGATGAGTGGTTAGTGGGGGAGGGAGCTTCACAGGGACTTCTCTTATCCTGCCTGTTGACTGTCTTTGGGCCCTGGGAAATTTTTCAACAGGGAATGGCTCAAATAAACTGCAACAGGAAGTGGCTTTTAACAAAAGGGTTGCCTGCAACATTAGGCCCCAAACCGAAGAATGCCATGGATTGCCTGCCAGAGGAAGCATGGCCTTGCTGTCACATTGATTCAGACTTCTAGCCTCTAGAATTGTACGACAATACATTCTTGCTGTTTTAAGCCATTCAGTTTATGATACTTTGTTAAGGCAGTCCCCATAAAGAATAATCAGGTAAAGATGATTTCTCCTTTTCCTAGAACATTGTCATGTTTGAATGTGGAGCCTGAAATTTCTACCTTGTTATAGCTTGTGGGTGAAGTTACCCCCAATGATTTGGTTAGTCTTGAAGAGTGAGGAAGAAGAGAATTAAGTGAAGACCAGACTCTAGAGAACTGCAACACCCAACAGATGGCATAGAAAAGAAGAATCCGATAAGATGACTGAGAAATACCAATGCAAAAGGCAGGAGATGAGCCTGAGGAAAGGAGACTTACAGAAATTAAGACAAAGAACTTCAAGAAAAAGGGCCTGGACATGCTGCTGATGGACTGGTCATGTAAGGCCTGAGAAGAGGCCATGCAATTTTTATTTTTTAAGCAAAAGCGAGGTCAGTGAAGATGTGGGGCTGAACCCCAGTTGTTTAAGTTTGAGGAGTGCAAAAGAAGTTGAAATATGTTTGTAGAACATAAGGGGAGACTGAGGACATTTTCAGTTTGCCAGTGATACAGAATGATGAACAGGAAGGAAGCAAAGTTTAGTTCTTTTTTTTTTTTTTTAATAAGGAGATAATTCAAGAGGAGAGAAATTTTTGTGTAGATAGAAGTTACAGCTTCAAAAGAAGAGGGTTTGATCAGTATAAAACTTTAATCAGTTAAAAAAATTAAGCTCTTTTGCATAGAAGATTGGTTTTAATCTAGTCTACCTTATGTATTTGAACATTATACACATGCCTCCTACTCACTCATGCACACACACACACATGTGCACACACTCACATGCACACATTGTATTAGCACAGCAATCTTCGTATCCTTTAAGTATATCACTTCCCCTTAGGGCTCCTATACTCTAAATCATCCTGATCATATGGAAATCATCAGGGCTGCCTGTGGTCCTGGCTGCTGCTTGAGTTATAGGGAAAAAAATTTACTCACTGTGGGAAAAAGCAGGAGTTCTGATCAGAGTCCATTAGGTGTACCTACTTGGGCAAGATGCTCCAACTTATGATGACAGTTCTGGCTGCGAGCCATTATACACTAAAGCCTGCAACCCAGATGTTGCAGCAAAGTCAGTGGGGTTTGGGGCTTGGAGAGAGGCATATTAGAACAGGGATTTCTTCAGGGTGGATGCTCAGAAGAGGGTCTAGAAAATGTACTGTCAGAAGGGAGAGCAGGAACCCTTTTCTTTCTTCTTCTAAAACCTTTATTAAAGTCACAGATATTAAGAAAAGAACCGAAGCTTTCCTAACTCATTTTTCACTACATGGGATTAATTTCCTCCCCCATACTCACCCCTCCTACATTTCCTTCCTATTTCATGTTAATGCGATTCTAATCTTGCTTCCCCTCCACTCTGTCTACATTCTTTCTCGGCTTCAGTGATGAGTCTCTGGCACTTAGGTTAATTTTTCTCTTTATTTTAATCATTTCTGTTTTCTCATCCTGACCTTTCCTTCATTTCTAATTGACACCCCCAAACTTCTACGAGAAAATTAAGTCACCTCCATCCATTTCATAGGACCAAAACGTGAATTGCTCAGCTACAAATTCTCCATCTCATTTTCTCAAATAACGGAGCCCATAGAGATTAGCCAAAAGGAGCAAAACATGGGAGACTCATTTGTCCATGGTGTTTAGACATTTAGCATACAACGACATCACGCTTTCCTTGTTTCCTAAGGGCAGGAGATGGTTCACTGATGTGATTTTTAAGATAACAGAAACTTGCAGCTTCTCAAGCTCAAATATTTAAAAGAAATATTTTTAATGGAAGTCTTTAAGAAAGACTGTAATGAACTTTCTAAATAGCAGTCTCAGTGTGTTAGGCTGGAAGGCATGGTCTGCACTCATTTTATCTAAATTAATTTGTCAACTCTGCCAGCCTCCCCAGGTGACAAGCTGTGCAATTTTGGTAAGTAACTTAACATCTCCGAGACTAAGTATTTTCATTATAAAATGAAAGCATTAACCCAATGATACATTTTTAAGTTCTTTTCTAGTTCTGATATTTTGTACTTCACATTTAAATTTTAATTTTAAATGCTTATGTTTTTATGAACATCCTTTACTATTATAGTGCATTTAAAAAGTACAGTATATTGACTAAATGCAAGAAAAAATTGATGTAGGAATGAAAGAACACATGGCTCTACATTATATGGAACCAACATGCTACCCTGTATAAAAACTTGTCTTTACCTTGGTAATTTTACACCTTCACATTCAGCAATTGGTTGCATCTTTATATAACTCTCAAGCCCACATTTAACAGCCCTTTTCTCTCTTTGGGTATGTGATTTTTATCCCACTATGAGATGGAAGTCAAATCACTGTAAAGCTCCATGTAAAGTAAGAGTTAATGAGTTCTGTATAAGGAACTAACTTACTGTCTTATGAGTAATATGATTTTATATCATCCATTTGGTGCCAATTTTGCTAATTTACTTACTCTCAAAATATTTCAGATAATTGAAATTGGCAAATGAGTAAAATATTATTGCTTTATCATATTACAACACATCTACACATAAGTAGGCTAATACAACCTGACCAGTTTCCTTTTGGTTTCATTTTAAATAGACGGTATTTATTCAGTTTCAAAAAATACGTATAATGTTTCTAAAAGGATGAACATCCTAGCCATAAAATATCATATCTGTTAATCATATATTACATCTTAATCCCCTCATGATAGAACAAGAATAATATGGGCTCAAGAGAAAGATAAAAATTGTATTGACTCTCAGACATAGTGTTCCCAAAACGGATTGTCCTGAAGGGTTCCTGGGCTTCCAAGCCCTCACCTGTGAGGTGGGGGTGAGAACACCCATCTCCTAGGACTGCTAGGTAGATATATTAATTACTTCATTTGCCAAGACATGCCAGACTATCTGGAGCATATTAATATCTTCTCATTTTCACTTACAATCTATCAGAGCTATTTTGACCACCTTGAAATTACATGCAGAAAGCAATTTAATATATTTTTGAAGGCCATAAAAAGTTTATGAAAACGAGCATGCCACACGCAATGGAAAATTCATTTCATGCAGAATTGGAAGTGAGAGGCTTTCTAGCCAACGTGAATGTAATCAAATCCCAGAAAATCTAAACCAACTCATAAACCAGCATCACCTCAGACATAAGGAAAGCAGTGCAGTGTTGCTGGATAAACTCAGATGCAGAATCAGATCTGGATTTGAACATGAGCCAGACTACAAGTTGTGTGGCTTTGGACACGTTGCTTAATCTTTTTGTGTCTTAGTTTCCTCATGTATAATATAGATATTTGTATGTTGTTGTCTCTACCTCACTGGTTTATTGTAAGAGTAAATGCAGATGAGATTAGACAGAGTTTTATAAATTAAAAAGTGCTACAAAATGTTAAGCTGTTATTAGCACAATTACATTCTACTTCGATCAGCCAGTGTATTTTCTGAATGCTTAGTCTTAATAGTAATTTGTATGCCCTACTCTTAAACAATTTTCTGACCAACTTAAAAGGATTTTCATATATTTTAACTTTAAAAAATTATATGACTGCTCTGTGATACACACCTGGAACTATATTATACAGAGTGGAGGGTTCAAAATAATACAGGAGATAGGATGCTCTCATGGAATTTAAAACATAGAGGGAAAAATAAAATAAGCTTAAAACAGAAATTAAGCTTGAACTCATGGTTTCTCTCCTCACTTCCAATCCTGAAAAAGAACTTGATTTGGCACAAGGACCACCTAGAACCATAAATGATGCACCATTGGGTTTTCAAATAGATCCTGACTCTGGAGGACAGAGCTGGGAAGGGCTTAAAGTTTTCTTCAGGGTTCATTCTTTGCTTTTGTTCTCTCTGGACTAAATAATATAGTATGCCCATGCACCCAGACATCAGAGAATTATCTTTTTGGATATTTCCCTAATTCTGAAAGATCAAGAGGAAATCAGATGAGACAAAGAGGAAAAAGGCTGTATAGTGAATGACTTAAGTAACTTCTGCTCATCAGGGACAGTACATCTTAGTGGTTAAAAAAGCATGGTTTAAGGGTGCAAGGGTAGTTCAGAGGTTGAATTCTCGGCTGCCATGCTGGAGACCCGGGTTCGATTCCTGGCTCATGCACTTCCCCAAAACAAAAAACAAACAAACAAAAATTCAACAAATGGTGCTGCAATAATGGGACACTCATATGGAAAAATAATGAAATGTGACCCCACCATACAGCATACAAAAGTAAAAAAAAGCATGGCTTAGAACGAGAGATGTCTAAGTTTCACCGACCATATAAGAGATCTTGAAGAAATACTTTACAGCTCTTAGCTTCAGTTTCCAAATGAGGGTCATGTTATGTGTACTCATCATAAGGTGGTTGTATTAGATGAGGTAACATATAAAACATTTGACTGACATTTTAAACTTTCTATGAATGACAGATGTTATTTTTTTGGCCATTGCATAGGCAAATCTGGAAGGGATAAATAGAAATTTCTTGGGCCCATTGAAAAGGTGACATGGACTAGATCAACTGAGTCAACCATTATTCTAGGCCTTAAACTAAAAATCTTAGACTCTAGAGACCCCCACATTACACAGGCCAGTTTTAATGAATGACTTTGGGCATACATCATTCCTTATTTTTGACAGAGTACTTTTGGATACATTGCTATTATTTTTACTTTAATTAATTATCTTTTAAAGAAATCATGAATATTATGTTTTAATATCTAGAAATTCTTTTTATATATTACATTTATTTATTCATTAAATAATGTTG
The DNA here is from genome assembly GCF_023851605.1 of Tamandua tetradactyla. Classification (NCBI taxonomy): domain Eukaryota; kingdom Metazoa; phylum Chordata; class Mammalia; order Pilosa; family Myrmecophagidae; genus Tamandua; species Tamandua tetradactyla. Next base: position 60,594,513 of record NC_135340.1, read on the forward strand.
CTGTGTGCACTGTTGAGCTTGTGGAGCATATTTAGAATAGCTGTTTCAATGCTCTTTTCTACTAAAGTTATTATTTCTACTATTCGGGTCTTCTATATTGATTTTTTTTTTCCTGCTTTGGGCCATATATTATGCTTCCTTGCCTGCCTTGTAACTTTTTATTGGATAGCACACATAAATTATAAATATACATTATTTAACTTTTAAATGCAGGGGTACAAGGGTTGTTCAGTGGTAGAAATTCTTGCCTGCCATGTGGGAGACCCAGGTTTGATTTCCAACCTTTGTATTTACCCTGCACCAACCCCCCCCCCCCAAAAAAAAGAAAGGAAAATAAAATTAAACAGGATAGTCACATGGAAGAAGAATGAAATATGATCTCCATCATACAGCATATGAAAAATATATAGACATTATTGGATGCTAGATTTTATTTTATGTCTTTTATAGTGTTTCACTATATTCTTGCACAGCTATTTGGAATCAGTTAGATCATTCCTTGACTTGATTTTAAGGTCTCTTAGGCAGTTTCAGTGCCATCTTTTTTTTTTTTTTTTAGGGCAAATTTAGTAGTACTATTCAGGTGACATTTTTTTGAGGACTCTGCCTGATGCCCCTTGTATTACATGGTCTTTTCATTCTGGATTCAGAAAAATGATTTATTGCTAGCCTTCTGCAAGCTCTGAAATTGCCTGGCTTACTGCTTTTTGATGGTTCTTTCCAAGGTGCCAGGTGATTTCCTCTCGTGAATGTGCATATCAATAGTCAGTCAGAGTTCCAAAGGGTCCTCTCTTTCGACCCTCCAGAATCTTTTTGTGCCGCTCCCAACTCCCCAGTACCCTGTCTCTCAAATTTTAGCCTCATTGACCTTCTCAAACTCCAATCTGTGTTTCCTCAGCTAGAAATATTGTCGGGCTCTCTTTGGGGTCCCCTGCTCATTGGTCAGAGTTCTCCAAAGAAACTGAACCAAGAGAGATATATTATAGAAATTGTCCCACATGACCATGTGGATTGGCAAGGCTGAATTCTACAGGGCAGGCTGGAAGTAAAGAATTTTCATGAAGGTTTCAATTAATTCTCCAGAAGAAGCTGGCTGGCTCAAATAGAGACACATTCTTCTTCTTGACTGCTGAAACTAATCAGTTCTCCCTGTAAGTCCTCCAACTGACTAGATGAATCTTCTCTCACTGCTAAAGGCAGTGTTCTTTGTTGATTATAGATGCAATCAGCCCTAGATGCAGTCAACTAGCTAATGAATTAAAGCCACAAAATACCCTCACAAGTAACAATCAGGCTAGTTCTTGCTAGATCTGGTCAAGAACTGGATGCCATAACCTGGCTCAGTGGACACATGAACTTAACCCTCACTCCTTCCATGCACATGTGACCTAGAAACTGCCTGTAGATAGAAAATTGGGCAGTTTTGGGACTCCTCTTATTTGCTTCTATTCTCTCAAGGATCCCAGTCCTGTGCTGCCTCTTGTACAATGTTTGAAAACTGTTATTTCATATATATTTATCTACTTTTCTGTTGTTTAAGTCAGTCAGGAAGGTCAGTCCATTCCCTGTTAACTCCATTATGGCTAGAAACAGAAGTCCACAATTCTCCCTTTACTCTTTGTTCTAGTTTGCTAGCTGCTAGAATGCAATACACCAGAAAAAGAATGGCTTTTAAAAAGGGGAATTTAATAAGTTGAAAGATTACAGTTCTAAGGCTGTGAAAAATGTCCAGATTAAAACAAGATTATAGAAATGTTCAATGTAAGGCATCCAGGGAAAGATACCTTGGTTCAAGAAGACCAATGACATTCAGGGTTTCTCTCTCAACTGGAAAGGAGTTGAAAGATTACAGTTCTAAGGCTGTGAAAAATGTCCAGATTAAAACAAGATTATAGAAATGTTCAATGTAAGGCATCCAGGGAAAGATACCTTGGTTCAAGAAGGCCGATGACATTCAGGGTTTCTCTCTCAACCGGAAAGGCACATGGTGAACATGGCAACATCTGTTAGCTTTCTCTCCAGGCTTCTTGTTTCATGAAGCTCCCCCAGGGGCATTTTCCTTTTCCATCTCCAAAGGTCTCTGACTGTGCAGGCCCTCTTGGTTCTCATGGCTGTCTTGCTCTCTTCAAAATGTTTCGTCTTTTAAAGGATTCCAGGAAACTAATTAAGACCCACCTGGAATGGGTGGAGTCACATCTCCTTCTAATCAAAGGTTAATACCCAGTTGGGTGAGCTGCATCTCAATGGACATAATCTAATCAAGTTTCCAACCTACAATACTGAATAAGGATTAAAAGAAACAACTGCCTCCATGAGATGGGTCAGGATTAAAACATGGCTTTTCTTTCAAACTAGCACACTCTCGAATGATTGATTAGATGTTTTCTTTAGCCTTTTTGTATATAATGCTTCATGAACTTCTTGCTGTTGAGATATTTACTTTATATGTGATTTTTAAATAGGTAATTTATTTCTCGCTCTTTTTTTTGTTGTTGTTCCCCAACTGAAAGTGAGAGGTAAGGGAGCTTATTGATAAAGTGCATATAGGTAGGAGCTCAACCATCCTGGTTTGCCTGAGACTGACCCTGTTTTAACACTGTAGATCCATGAGACTGACCCTGTTTTAACACTGTAGATCCATGTCCATTAGAAGTCCTCAGTCCTGGGCAAATTGGGACTGTCGAGAACCCTACAATATAGGCCAACCTCTCAGGGAAAAGAATATGGTAGAGAAGGACGCAAAGCAAATTTAGAAGGACAAACAGGTGTTCAATACAGGTAGCCTTAGTAATCTTTTTATAACTATTTTACAGTTTACTTATTTTCTCTTCACTTGGGTATTATCTGTCCTTTAATTTTACCTTTGGATGCAGTCAACTAGCTAATGAATTAAAGCCACAAAATACCCTCACAAGTAACAATCAGGCTAGTTCTTGCTAGATCTGGACAATCCTACAGCTAGGCTGTAGGATTTCATAGTCCTAGGAAAAAAATGTTATTTTTTAACTTGTATATCCATGTACCATATGGATAGCATGCATTTGTACTCCAAACCCATTTGAGGTTAGGCTCATGATATGAAATTATTTAGGAAAACTTTTGCTGCTGTTGTTCTAGTCAGAGCCTAAGTAGAGAGAATTAATATTTTGTCCCCTTCTGGACTTTTTCTGATCTCTACTTTTTCTAGATTATTTGAACATTATTTGGGGGTCCTAATTTCATATCACTTCCTCACAAAACCCCAAGATCTTATCTTATCCTCATGGTAAGATTAAAATGCCAGTCTTAGGTAACCTTGTATGTCAGCAATTAATGCCAGTGGCGATAACAAATGGCCCCAACATCTCAGAGGCTTACCAAAACAGACATTTATTTATTGTCTGTGTATTATCTGATATTGAGTAACTCTCTTGGGAACTTTCCTCAAAGCATTTAGGTGGAGATTCACACATCTACCATCTCTTGGTTTCTACATTTCTACATTTTCCTTTGCTCCCAGCTCCACAGATCAAGGAGAGAAAGCTCATGAAAAAATGCATAGCATATTCTAGTGGCAGTCACTGCTACCCACATTTCCTTGGCTGGAACTCAGTTACATGGCCAATGTAACTGCAAGGGATGTTGGGAAATGTAGAGGAACACATAAATGTGGATGCGCACTGCACTCTCTATCGTAACTCGACAGAAAATCAGTGCAAGGCAACCTCAGAGTAACTCATGGGCTGAGTGGTTTAATTTCCAGTTCTCCTCTTTCCGTTTTGTTCTTGTGAGCTCAGCTAAGCATCTTTGGGGACATTTTGCTCTTGGAAAATTTTTGGGTTGAATGGTGCAGAGAAAAGAAGTCTACATTTGTCATTCTAAATGCTGCTGTTTATAGAAGATATCATCTGAATAATTGAAAAACATCAGTCCATAACACAGTGGCTGGCATGCAGCTGATGACCTGCAAATGCCTGCTAAATTGCAAATAGTAAAACCTAGGGTCTGCAAAAATCTCTATACAGATCAAGAATGTGTGAGTTGCAAAGCCTGACAAAGAACTCCTGAGCCATGACTGGAATATCTAGCATGCTATGACAAATGAAACTATCCCCTCCCTCACCCTGTAAAGGTTAGGCCAGAATGCCATCAGTGATAGAGGAAGCTTACATTTTCTTAATGTTTGTAACTTCATAACATGATGGTATGAGTGAAGGAGCTTTGTCTTACTCTTCTTGCCTAGCATTATATGAATGTAGTTTTAGTGCATATGCATCGTTGATTCCCCTGAATTGCCTTCATTTGAGAGTTAGTGCACTTAAAGCTTGGTGCTCTGTGTCCAGATTGCAAGAAGCTATGATTCCCTTCTCACTGGTCATTATATTTTTAAGCAGGCAGATGTCATATTTCCCACCTGGTCTTTCCCAGCAGTTTACTCCATCTAAAGATTTATAAAGGGTACAAGTCTGGGAGTCAGTAAGGGGTGGGCATATAAACCTACTCTGCACCTCTGCACTCCTGTTTGCATTCACTGACTTTGTAGTCAGTGCCTATGTGCCTGGAGAAACAGGTTGGATGACAGCACCTGGAGAACAGCTTTGCTTTTCACTTTAATTTCATTTCCTGGTGTCTTGGCAGATGAGTGCATCTTCCCTCTGCTGTTGGCAGGTGTCATTAGCCACGTTCAACTGTGTTTTCCCTGTAATTTACTTCTTCTGCTTTTCTTGAAGTAAATGTCATTCATGGTTTATGTAGCTTCCATCAGTCTACAGTATATAAAATATAACCCTAAGTCCTGAACTTTTGACTTACCTGTGGATATGGTAAGGAGCTGATTAAAGGGACCATATCCCAGTACTAGGGGCAAAGCTTGGGAATAGCCTTGAACAAGTCCATTAACAACTTTTGGCCTCAGCTTCTTTGTTGGTACAATGCACATGTGAACCTAAATCATCCCTTCATCTGCAACATTCTAGAATTCCTGCTCTTGTTGATGCGTCTATTACTAATTTGCATTTCTTTGTGAGTTGTTTGGGGCTTTTCCTTACATATATACTTAAATATTGCTCTGGGCCAATAATAAACATTTCATATATATATATATATATATATATATATATATATATATATATATATATATATATATATATATATATATATATATATATATATATATACACACACACACATACATAAATACAAATGCATATATATACAAACACAACACATGAACACACACACACACACACACACACACACACACACACACACACATATACAAAAGACTTAACCTGACTGGAAAAATATCATCCCCAAAAATCCAATTTCAACTTTTTGCCTCAACAATTACATCAAACAAAAAAGGACTAATTAAATGATTCTTTCTCTCTGTTTTCATTTCAATATTACTAGCTCTGTTTTTATCTACTTAGTGACTCTGTGTATTTTCAATGACAACAAAAATACTACTAAACAAAGATCAACCCACTACAGCTACTAATCAGCTTCCATAAGTATACAGTGCAGACCCCTCAACATAATTCTCAGGAATAAGTTCAACCATATATATATATGTGCATTAGGTTTTAAAATGTGGATGCATCATTATAAATTGATATTCAATTGCAGAGGGTAGAAATTGCAATAAGAAAGCATAGTCCAGCATCCAAAATGAATTTAGAAATAACTCAAATATTTTCTTGACATTCTCAAAACTAATAGAGTCTCCAAACACATAGTTTATGGCCACGTTAATGAACCTATCCCTTCCTCTCCTGAGTTCTCCAACTCCATAAAACTTTCTAGATACTCTCCCTCCCCAAATGCAAAAGCCCTCTTAAAAGGCCTTCTCACTTCTCATCTCTTCACTCCTTTGCAACATTTTCTCTGTTGCAGAGGCTCTTCTTACTTTTCTCAGCTCCCTGGGAAATGTAGTATGTCTTCTGTTCTTAAAAATGTCTTCTCCTTTTCCTAACTGTCCAACCCTGTCTAGTTCTTGGGTAAAAGGGAAAAGGCGGGGAGACAGGCAGTGAATATTCACCTCTTTGCCATATTTATTTCTGATGATATTTGCAAATGACTATGAAAGGGCAGGAATGATAATTCAAGGAATTCTTAGTGAAAAAGTGCAAAGTATGTGGCTCAGCTCATTATCTGGAGTCCAGAAAAGACACAGAGGAAAGAAGAGGATAAATCTCTAAGTAACAAACCTGTCTCTTGCTCATATTGAGTTTATAAAAATGCAGCAGGCCACACACCCATGGAATATCAAGTTGGGAACACCGCCCTCACCATCATTTTTATTGCCCTACACAAATACTAAAATTCATGGGCTAGTTCCAAAATAATGGGATAATATTTAAATGCCCAATTTGGGCAATAATTGCTCCAAAGAGGCTATTCTGAACAAATTCTTAATGAAGTAGTGAATGCTAGGTAGGTAATCCAATATTTCTTTTCATTTCTTTAAGTTTCAACTTTCTCAGGAGGAGCTTGAGTAATAGGACAGATTTCTGATCAAGTTTATGCCTGTCCAGCCTTGGTGTTAGCGTGTAAATTATTGGATTGTCTAGATTGGTCTCCCAACCTTGTAACTCTTTTTGAGACAGAAGGCATTCTGCATTGCTTAAGAACCATTTGGCTACTAACACTGAACTGTGAAGGCTTGTTTTTATATATAAAATACCTTGAGAGATGCAGTTGATTGTATAATCTTGGTGGCTTCTGCCATGAGAGCTGGCATCTCTGTGACTAATCTGACCACTCCTTCATGTTTTCACATCACGACCACAAGATGGCTGCTGGAGCCTTAGCTTTAGGTTTGCCTACAAAGCAGGGAGAAGGGGGAAGTGCAAAAAGGGTTATGCCAGGAACTCCAGGAACTGTGTTCCCTTTTGTTAGAAAAACAGAAGCAAAAATCTTTCTCAAAAACTCTGCATTTCCCAGCAGACATGTCATTGTCTAGGACTGGATCCCAGGCCCATCCTTAACTCAGTGAAGTTGGGGAAGGAGAGAAGGTGAATGATTTGTGAGCTCTAACCTGGGACCATGAAAACTGCTGCTCTGATCTGATCTGGCATGCCTCTTTCAAGGAAGGTGAACGGCTCTGGAGGAGGTGACCCATTGGATGTGCTACATCTCTCGAGGAAATGGAGGAGCTCTTAAGAAACTTATTTACAAAGTAAACGGCGAGCTAAGATTTTGGAAATATTTACTGGTAAGTGCTGTTCAAAGAGTATTTTTTAATATATGAAAGTGGGAGGGGAAAGATGAAAAGAAAACAAAAGCAAAGGAGTCTGTGGAACAGATAATGGAACTGAGAAACTTCCTGGTGGGACTGAAGTTCAAATTTTATTTCTTGGTGGAATTCATCATCCATTGTATATTATATTTCACTTCTATGGAATTATTCATCCATTCCACCTTGATGTCTATAAATATTACATTTTAATCTGGCTTCCTTAGCACAGGCATCACCCAGAGTGTTAGGCAGTGAGTGGCTACTGGTTTTTCCCTCTTTAGTTTCATAAAAATAAAAGAAGGGCTGAATGTATGACCCTCTAAAAACTCAAAGTGATGCATGACAAAATTACGAAGTCACCATTTTGGAGGTGGAAATTTTTTTCTCTCGGTGAAGATATAGCTTTTCTGGAATGCTGAGAAACAAGAGTTAGGGTGTATCCATAAATGCTTGAGAACTGGACCTACTTTCACACATCAGCTGGAGATGGGGCCTTGCTGCCTTCAAAGCTGGAGAACAGCAAGAGCCTGATGTTTTAAAACATCCCTTTGATTGTCATGAATAAACGTATTATGTAACCTCTTCTAGGTGGAAATGTAAACCCCAAGTATAAAAGCAGTGGTGTAACAAGAATAGAGCTTTTCAGTTCCAGTAAGATCCCACTTCATGTGGATGGTGACACTGGAGCCTCGGCCCACCACTGGGGACTCTGGAGTTAAAGAAAGCTCTGCTGAAATATGTTGTTTCTCCTTCAACCCTGTCTGCTACCTTACGTCCATTAAAATATGGTACCTGTGGGAAATTAAGTGGCAAAATAAATCTGACATTAGGGTAGACATAGGTATAGGATTCTTTCCCACCCACCAGCCCAGAGAAATGCAGGTTTCAGAATTGAGACTGATGAACTGGAAAGCAAGGATCCTGATCTCGCTTCCAAGTGCTGAGTCTTCCAGTGATGGTACTGGAGGATTGTTTGGAGCAGGACCATGCTAATAAGGAGCAAGTTGCTATTCTTGGAGGCATGCCAGGAGACATCCATTGACGAATATGATCTGCCATGCCGGCCTCAGCCAGTATATGAAATGAGTCCTAAGGAAAGATAAAAAGTGAGGAAACCTGGGAAGCATCAGCTGGGTTTTGTCATTGGAAGGCACCGTTCGCAATCATCTGTGAGAATTCTGTTAAAAATTATATGCCTTATTACCTTGTTGGAGCATTCGGAGAAATCTGTTTGGGAAACCTGGAGCTGAAGACAGAACTGAAATGACATGGCCCTGTACCCCAAAAGGAAGGCCTATGGAGGAAAGCTGCAGGAGTGATTTCTTTAGGATCTTGACTGTAGCAAAGGTGGATGACGTAGAGAAAGAACAGTTATTGAATTCCAGCAAAGCCATCCTGTCTTTCCAGTGTGGTTTCCTCCTGCTAATAAATGAGCAGCCTGACTCTATATGAATGGCTTTAGCACTCACATAGCTGTGAATCTGGAGCAGAAATAACTAGGAAGAATCCAAGAAATGTGGGTTTTAACCAAGGGGATGCCAGAAGCCTGTGGGAATAACATAAGATCAGGGGCCTAACCAAGCAGAAAGCAGCAATCTTTATTATAAAGCAAGAAGCAAGCAAATTGAAAGGCATGAGCTCTATCAACCAGTTATAGATCCAGCAGGAAAAGAAGCTGCACAGAAGGATGCCATGTGGAAAATGTTCGGTGTGCTTCTTAAGGAAACACGAAGCAGAGAGCATGGTGCAGAGCTAACATCCCACAGGCTAATTCCTGCTGTCAGGTTAGGATGCCTTGATTTGTAGTGATTGCCAAAGACATGAGAGTGGCTGACGTTCATCCCAATCCCACTTCTGCATTTCAAACATAGCTATCCTTGCAGCTTCACTGACAGTAAATACTTAGATTGCTGGTATGTTCTGAGTCCACTGCAATTGGAGTCCAGGCTGAACTGAGGATCTGAAATTTACTATTGAATATGATGACTTATCAGATCTCCTTTGCATTTTACTCTTCTCTTATAGAATATGCTCAGGCCCAAGTGAAAGACAGTGGTACAAAGGAAAGCCTTTAAATGCTGCATAATTTTGCAAGTGGCCAATGTTTTATTTGCAGGGAAGCACAGGCTAGGTTGTTTGACTAAAGCTAAACATTTTATCTCAGTGTCAATAACAAAACAAAAACTCTAGGCATCAGTTCTGTCTGTGTCTGTGCATTCCAAAAGAGCATTTTCTGAAAGCAAACAGCCCAAACATAAGCATCAGTGCGTATATCGCATGTTGGATACAAGGAACAGATCCCCAGGTCTTAGTTGGATGGCTTCACGTGGCCTCACTGTGGTCAAACCCGGCTTCAATGCACATTCTATGGTGAGGCATGGCAGGAAGGAGGTCCCTCTGGGCACTGTTCTGCAAAAATGTGGCTCTCTGTCTTGATTCGAATTTTCTTTTTAATTAAAATATTATTTTGAAAAACAACAGTACCTAAAACAAATGAGTACAGAATTGCTCTAGTGGAAGTGGGGGCCTGGCAGGGCTCAGCCTGCTCAACACTTTCCTTATTTCTTTCCTTCCCTTCTTCCCAACCAGCCGGTGACTTCCACAGGGCCCCGGAGGGGAGCTCTGAGGAGCACTGCTATATGCGGCATGCTTACCGGGTGCCCACTTATGAACAAGAATGGGCACTGCAAATATTTTGTTCCACACTGTTTGGTTAACTCTCTTCATAAATACCTGGAGGAGTGCTTTTATCATTGGTTTTCACTAAACAGCAAAAAAAAATGCTAATATGAATTAATAATTCACATTATAGTGTATACTAAGTGCAGTTTACATAAAGCCAACTTAAGCATAAATATATTCAGCAAGTTACAAGGACCACTCAAAAATATCTCTATTGTTAAAAATCAAGAATTAAAAGTGCCATAGCAAACATTCCATAGACTATTGCATTTAGTCTTTGTAGTCACTCTCTAGGGTATGTATTATAACCTTTCTTTTACAAATGAGGAAATAAATTAACACATGATTTATGCACTACCAAATGAGGAAATTTAAAGATATTATGTTTTCCAGTATCACAAGGCAAAGCAAGTGAAGGATCTACGGTTTGAATGTAAATCGAATAGAAAAATCAGTTTTTTTTTTTTTAAACGATATAATGAATCCTCATAGTGTATAGGAGAAACCCTTATTCTGGCGAGGCTGGAAAGTGTCCCTGAGATCCAAAAAGGTTTCTGTTGATCAGGGGACGTCTGAGTGCCGATTCTGTTTTACTAACCATAGATGTCCTCAGGTTCTCTTTATGCAGCAGCTGTTCAAAAGTCAACCTTTAATTTCAGAATCTTCTCCCTCGGCTGTCTAGAACTCACCTTTATTTCTTATTGTGTTCACATAACATATAACAGTGATGGAAAGGGATTTTAGGAGACATGACTCTGTTCATGATTCTTTCAAACCAGAGTGCTCCATGCAAATATTGTCTACCTAGGAATGCTTATTTTTCAGTTTTATGGAATTTATCATCTTCCTAGTTAAGGTACTATAGGCATCAACCAGGCAAAAGGAAGATGCGTCCCTTGTACTAAAATGTGATCTTCTTCCTGCCATTTCCAATGTTCTAGCTACAGTAGCTTAGGGTAAGGAGTACCTGTTTAGCAACTTCTGCCCACTCTCTGTTACTTAAGGATGGATCCAGATTTTTGTGGTGCTTGATGCTCATACAGTTTCATGAGTCCCCTTTAACAAATGCAATAAAAACTGTCTTCCATTTGCACAACATGAATGCATTGCTAAGGCCTCTTCCAGGTCTTAGGAAGAATCCCACGAAAAGGAGTGTCTGGGAAGCTTAAGCTTCATAGCTTTGTGATGTAGTTAACCTGAGCTTAGGTTGGGTAATGCTGATCTTCTGAAAGGACAGAGGAAAAAGAACATGGCATAGGAATAAGATCTGTTGCAGAACCAGACCCAACTTGAGAATCTCCTAGAAGACTGGGAGGGAGAGGGTCAAGGGGAAGGGAGAGAAAGCCCCTGGGAAGGCATTGCCCAGACTCCAGCATGGTACCTGACCTCTTGCAGGCAATTTTATAAAATTGGCCAAACGAACGAGCACAGAGGATTTCCTTGACAAGTCTCATAGGTAGGGCTCTTCTACCTATGAGCTGGTGAGTTAATTCTGCTTTGGTGAAAAAAATGCAGACTTTAGATTAAATCATTTTTTAAAAACTCCTTATTTCTCTATTCAAAATAAGAGGTGAGGATATTGACTCTATGATCATTCTCTGTACCTGGACCCCCAGATTGATCATCCTCTTCACTCCAGAGCATGCAAGTTTGGGATAGAAATGTAGCCATGCCAAATCCACATGCTGTCAACAAGCCAGTACACGGGGCGTGGTGAGCCGTGAGTGCAACACTCCCAGAAAAGGTGGACTATGTCTGCACTTTAAAGATACTGTAGGGTCCAATTTTTTCACAGTATGTTTTCAAGGCCAAAATCTAAGAAGGTGAAAGTGGAAAGAAGAGAAGGAATAAAAGCAACATTTGAAAGTCAACAAGCTCCAGATCATTTTTAATCAAAATTATTTCAGTCACTGTCACTCCCCCTGAGCAGCCTTTTCTGCCATGCGGCACCAGGCCAATGCAGTCAGGTTTCTGACAGTTTTCTTCATCAATCCAGGAAATAGAAAGCACGCCATTTGCACCATCTGCCACACAGGTGTCAGTCATTGAAAGGCAGCTAGGAAGCTGGGAAAGCATGTTGGAATGCCATTTGTGAAAGTAGTGAAATCTGGGCTGGGAAAGAGGCAATGAGCTTACTGTGCATGAGAAAGAAAAGAAACTTCTTAAAATGAGCACAGAGGAAGAAAATAATATGTTAAATCAGAGGAAAATGTTTATTGTCTCTCAATTAATTGGTATGATTGCTGCTTTTGGAAGTCATAATAAAAGAATTTCTCAGGAATTTTGTAATGACTGATCTCTATGGCTGATTAACGGTAATAATGGCTGTAATAATATTTGCACCTCCCTCCTTCTTTTAGAGTGGGAACATAGTGGAAGAAATTCCTGTACCAAAGAGCATCCTGATTCTGACCTCATCTCAGCTTCTGATGAAAAACCTTACCTGTGTTCACCATCCTGATACAATTTTTTGAACTTTTTTGTTGTATAGTATAACATATATACAAAGCAAAGAAATAAAAAAGCAATAGTTTTCAAAGCACACTTCAACAAGTAGTTTCAGGACAGATCCTAGAGTTCGTCATGGGCTACCATACGATCCTCTCAGATTTTTCCTTCTAGCTGCTCCAGACTATAGGAGGCTAGAAGGCTTAATACTTTTTTATCATCACAATCAACTTTTTTCTTTCTTTTCTGTAAAAAATAACATATATACAATAACATATATACAAAAAAGCAATAAACTTCAAAGCACAGCACCACAATTAGCTGTAGGACATATTTCAGAATTTGACATGGGTTGCAATTCCACAATTTTAGGTTTTTACTTCTAGTTGCTCTAAGATACTGGAGACTAAAAAAGATATCAATGTAATAATTCAGCAATCATATTCATTTGTTAAATCCTATCTTCTCTGTATAAATCCACCATCACTTTTGATCTTTCTACCCTTCTCTTTTAGGGATGTTTGGGCTATGGCCATTCTAACTTTTTCATGTTGGAAGAGTCTGTCAACAATATGGGGTAGGGAGAGGGAACTATCTGATGTTCTGGAGAGGCTGGGCCCTCTAGGTTTCAGGACTTACATCCTGATACAATTTTGATCATTATTTGTTTCTGTGACTGAAATCACAAGAATGCACCCTTCCCACAGCATTCCGGCAGCTGAGGCTCCTTGTGAGGTGCCATTTTATGTGCCACAAAATGAAACGGTCTTACTTCTCAACTTGGAACTCTTAGTAAGGACCACTGAGAAGTTTTACAGCAAGGTGGCACCCAATTACACAACAGAAGTTACTGATTGGTCCTCTTGTGTGTAGTGCTTACCATGCCCCGTAGGGGATGCAGTTGTATCGGTCTTTGATACTCATGTTATCTTCAGCATTGGCACAAGACAAAAGCACCAGGTAGGTGTGTTTGTTAGCAAGCTGCCAGAATGTGATATGCCAAGAACTGGAATAGCTCTTTTTTTTTTTTTTTTTTTTACACGGGCAGACACCGGGAAACGAACCCGGGTCTCCAGCATTACAGGTGAGAACTCTGCCTGCTGAGCCACCGTGGCCCACCTTGGAATGGCTTTTAAAAAGGGGAATTTAATAAATTGCAAGTTTATAGTTCTAAGGAAGTGAAAGTGTCCAAATTAAGACACCAACAACAAGAGGTTACCTTCACTCAAGAAAAGCCGATGGGTCAGGAACACTTCTCTCAGCTGGGTAGTCACATGGCCAGCATCTGCTGGACTCTTGCTCCTGGGCTCCATTGCTTTCAGTCTCTGTCCATGTGGAAGTTCCTCGCTTTGCTTCTCTGGGGCTGGCTTTTATCTCTTGGTTTCTCTTGACTCTCTCCAGGTTCTGGCTTGCTTAACATCTCAGGGCAATGTCTGCTGGACCCAAGCATCTCCAAACATCAGTGTCTGTTCTCCATGTGTCCACCTCTCTGTCAGCTCTGCTGTGAAGTTTCTGTCAGCTCTGAAGCTTCTGTCATTTCCGTCAGCTCTGAAGTTTCTCTACAAAATGTTTCCTCTTTTAAAGGATTCCAGCAGACTAATCAAGACCCACCTGGAATGGCTGGAGTCACATCTCCATGTAATCAAAAGATCACACCCACAATTGGGCATGTCACATCTCCATGGAAATAGTCTAATCGAAACTTTCCAACCTACAGTATTGAATCAGGACTGATAAAACCTGCTGCTCCTACAAGATTGGATCAGAATTAAAACTTGGCTTTTCTGGGATACATAATACTTTCAAACTGGCACGGTCTGTAAAGTTTTCCTTTAGTCATTTCCTTAAATGAGTCCTTTAATGATTTCCTTAAAATCATTTCATCTTTTTTAGTGCTATTTCTGTTTTTAATGGAGTATCCTTTTCTTCTCCTCCTCTAGCCTTTACCCGTCTTTTTTACCCCCTCTCCCTCCCTGCCCCCCACTCCAGGCAAATTGCTTACTTTTTGGTTATTCTGAAAAAAACATTACATTTGGTTTGTGAGAGCTATTAAGGATCTGGGGCTATGTTTCTCAAACTTGAGTAATATGTGTCCCTCTTTAAAGCGTAAAAACATAATTCTGGATCTGGAGTATTAACTTAAATGATTTTTATTATAATGTTACTTAACATGTATGAACATAAAGCTAGGTATAAGATCTATCTGCTTATAGCTGTTATATAAGAATACAAACAAAACAAAATTATATATTCAGCACAAAGAAAACTACAAAACCAAAAGAAATCAAAGTAACATTAATTGAATGTGATTGATAAACCTGTTTTGCCAAAATAAAATTGACTCACATTGTGAATATTTTACTAAGTGCTATAGCTCAAATTCTTTTGACTTTGGCATGCATGTGACTATTGTATACTCTGTGGTAACTAAACAGGTGTATACAGGAGGGAGGTAGGACAGCTGTCATTTTGACATTAAGGCATGCCAACATCAGGGCAGCCAGATAGGCTAGCCAACACATTAAAAGTTAAAATTGTAATTTTATGGATCGCTTGGGCCCAGCATGAACATACCCACAAACTTGAAGGTAGACAGTTAAAGCGCTAACAGTGCTCACTTTTAAAATGGGCATTTGGGTGATCCAGTATATGCTTATATTGCTTTTTGATTGTCATAAGACTGAAAGCAAATTTTAATGATCTTTTAGAAAATTCCTGGGCATTTATGGACCAGATGTGAACCAGTGACTTAAGATATTCCTTAAAAATGTTGCTGCTTTAAGTTATATATTAATGAAGAGCACCGGGTCTCTCTAGCCAATCATTATCCCCCCTTGGATGTTTCACACCTACAACTCAGCTCATTGTCTTTCTCCTAAAGCTTACCTCTTCAATCATTGCCTGCCTTCCTTCATCAGCTTCCACCAGTATGATGCCAGTAGCCTAGGCATTCCTCCTCCATGTCTTTTATCCATTCAGCCAAACTCAGTCTCCATGTCTTTTCCAAATAAAATTTATATAACTGACTTTGTTCACTTAACATGTTTACTGAAATCTATTGTGTGTCAGGTGCTGTTCTAGGGGCTGGAAATAGCAGTGAAATAAAAACAGATAAATTACATGCCCTAATAAATTACATGCAGATTGTATAAATAATAAATGAGTAAAAGTTAATAGAGAATATAATACCAGGTGTTAAATGCATTATTAAAAAAATAAAGCAGAATAAAAAGAAAGAGTGATGCCGTGATTATTTGAAATTGGGAGGGAGGGAGTGATGACAAAAGGCCTTCCTGAAAGGTAATGTCTGAGCAGTGATGAAGAGATGCATCTAGCTGTCTGGAGAAGGGAATTATAGGCAGTGAGAATAGTGAGCACAATGGCCTAGAGCGGGAAGTAATTAAGCCCTTCTAGGATGTTGGTGGAAGACTGCCAGTCAGCTTGGACTGAAGTTAGTAAGGAAAATGATGGTTAAGACATCAGTTCAAATAGGTAATCAAGAGTTAATGATTGATATCATTATAATAATATTGAAACCTATTGTAGGTGTAATAGGAAGCCTTTAGAAAGTTTTAAGCAAGGGAGTAACATGATCTGATTTACATATTCAAAATATCACTTTATCACTCTGGATTTGATTTTTCTCTACCTCAAATTTCTCTGTTTTAATAACTTAGTATTTAACTTTTACCTGGAATAATGCAGTGAGAACTCTTCTTGCCACCAATGTTAGCCCATCCCCTCCCTCTGTTTCACCTCGATAAAGGTTATTGATGCTCCAGGTTGCTGTCAGAATGATCTTTCTAAAACATGTATCTGATCATGCTGGTGTTCCTGTTAAAGCACTTCACTCACTCTTCATTTTCTAGTGAAACCTCTCCAAGCAGTTTGATTTCCTATTGATAAAAAGTGACCATTTATACAATGAATGTACATTTATACTTTTCTAAATTATATGTATAGGGTACTCTTTTAATTTGTAAAATCTGCTGGAATGCACACCAGAAATGGATGGGCTTTCATAAAGGGAATTTACTTAGTTACAAATTTCCTCCTTTCCTTGGAGGAAAGGCAGCTGGCTTTCATTTGGGTTCCTCTGTCAAACGGGCAGGAACATGGTGATACCTGCTGGCCTTCCCTCCTGGTTTCTGGGTTTGAACAGCTTTCTCCAGGGTGTTTCCTTTCTGCATTTCCAAACGTCTGGGTCTATGTCAGCTCTGAGCACTGAACTGAGCTGTGCTGAGCTGCTTCTCTCTTTTCTGACTTTTTCTTTTAAGGTTATAGTTGATTAAATTAAACGTCCTTCCTTGCAGAAAATATTTCCCTTAGCCAATCGCAGATGTAATCAGCCATAGATGAAATTCATATGCTGATGATTTAAGTCCACAGCAGCAAAACAACTGGGCACCATCACCTGGCAAGTTGACACTTGAATCTAACTATCACAGATACGTTGGTAATATCTTCTATATATTCTAAAATTATGCTAAGTAAGTTAAAATTGAATGATAAAGATGAAATAAATGTTATTTAAATATTTTAGCATTATTTTTATTTTACTTAAAATGTAGCTTCAAAAACTATTTTGCTCTCAAAATATTTTTGAAGTATATAATATTTTTGTGAGAGCACAGTGCTTTGAGATGCCTCATCTTTGAAAATTTTGTGGGAATATTTTATGATAGAATAATTCAAAGTCTGATTTAAAATTGAGTTTATTTTGACACTTAGGTTTGAAAGATGAATACTCTGATTTGATAAACACAGCCAGCAATGCCCATTTTCTCTTCAGATCTGTGCAATATTTCTGAAGAATTGTTTTTTCAACTAAAACAGACATAAAAACTGTTGGCCAATTTTGTGATGGTTTTTTGGTTTAAATTCAGCTAGCAAATGTCCTTTATCCCTTATGTTAACTTGCTCAAGTAAACAAATTGGAAGACACTGCCTTTTTATATTTTTAGCAAATGGTTCAAATCTCATAGAATCTTTTTGTTAGGTAGAATTTTAAACTCACAAAATTTACATAATTTTGGCAAAGAAAATTATCATACTAATTGCAAACCTTTCTAAGTACATGTTTCAAAATGTTCTGATCATTGCATAACTTTCTTGGGCATGATCATTATACTTTACAGCATTTAAAATATATATGTTCTATTTTTGTGGTATAGTTTTCATACCACACTCTTTTTAGGCATTCAGTTCAATGAGTTCTGACAAATGTGGTGTAACAACCACAAAAATCTACATTTAGAACATTTCTAACACCATTCAAAATTTCCTTCATTTCCTTTATCACCAATCCTCTCCCATATCCAGACATAGCAAGCACCGAGGTTATTTCTTTTCCTATAATTTTGCTTTTTCTAGAATATCATATAAATGGAATCATAGTCTGTAGATGTCATATCTGACTTTCATTTAGCACATTACATTTGACATTAATCTAAGTCATGGCATGTGTAAGAATTTCATTCACTTTTAATAATAATGTTCCATTGTATGGATTTATATTCATTTATCCATTCACAGTTGAAGGGTGTGTTAGTTAGATTCAGTTGTCAACTTGGCCAGGTGAGCATGCCTAATCTTGTTGCTGCGGACATAAGCCAACGGTACGTGAACCTCATCTGTTGCCAATTACATCTGCAGTCGGCTAGGAGGCGTGTCTGCTGCATTGAGTGACTTTGACTTAATTGGCTAGTGCTTAAATGAGAGATCGCAACATAGCACAGTCTAGCAGCTTGGCATTCCTCATCTCAGCACTTGCAGCTCAGCCTGGGCCCTTGGAGATGGAGAAAGAAATCACCCCGGGGAAAGTTGTTGGAACCCAGGGGCCTGGAGAGAAGACCAGCAGAGACCATCCTGTGCCTTCCACGTAAGAAAGAACCTCAGTGGAAAGTTAGCTGCCTTTCCTCTGAAGAACCAACAAAATAAATCCCCTTTTATTAAAAGCCAATCCGTCTCTGGTGTGTTGCATTCTGGCAGCTAGCAAACCAGAACAAAGGGCATGTGGGTTGTTTACAGTTTATGGACTTTATGGACAAAGCTGCTATAAACATTCACCAGCAAGGTTTTGTGTTCTTATCCCTATGATAAAAACCTACAAGTGGGATTGCTGAGTTCTACTGTAAGAGTGTGTTTAACTTTGTAGCGGAAACCTAGCAAACCATTTTCAAAAGTTGTTGTACCAATTTTTATGACCTCTAGAAACATGAAAGAGTTTTAATTGTTACACATTCTGGCAAGCACTTTTTAAGGTCTTTTTTGTTTGTTTGTTTTTGTAATTTCAGCCATTCTACTAACATGTATTAAAATTTTATTGTAATTCTAATTTATAATTCACTAACCACTAATGATGCTGAGCATCTTTTTTTATGTACTTTTTTGTCATCTGTATATCTCCTTTGGTTAAGTAGTCTGTTTAAATCTTTTGCCCATTTTTTAAAAACTCAAATTATTTGCCTTCTCACTGAGTTGCAAAAGTCCTCTATATAATCTTGATACAAGCCTTTATCAGGTGTGTGACTTGCAAAAATTATCTCCAAGTCTGAGGATTTTTTTCTTTTTTAATTTTTTTTTGACATGGGCAGGCTCTGGGAATTGAACCCACATCTCTGGCTCGGCAAGAATTCTGCCACTGAGTCACCGTTGCCTGCCCAGATTTTTGTTTTTACTTTCTTAACAGCATCTTTCAAAGAGAAAAGGGTTTTAAAGTGCGTGATTTCCAATGGTCAGTGTTTGCTTTTATAATTTATATTTTTAGTGTCCTGAGAAATATTTCAGTAATCCTTTGTACTAGTTTGAAGCTATTATGTACCCTAGAAAAGCCATGTTCTATTAATCCTAATCCAATCTTTTAGGGGCAGACCTATTATTTAAGGTAGAACCTCTTGATTAGGTTGTTTCAATGGAGATGTGACTCCCAAATGTGCTTACAACCTTTGATTAAATTATATTTCCATGGATGTGCAATGTGAGGTAGGTTTTAATTAGTTTATTGGAGTCCTTTCAAAGGGGAAACATTTTGAAGAAAGCTCAGGCAGACATTTGGAGATGCTTGGAATGCTGACAGAGATGCTTGGATAGTTGATACAGAGAGCAGACACTTAGACACAGACATCTGGAGATGCAGAGCCCAGCAAATGTCACTATATGCCTTCCTATGACATGCTAAGTAATGCAGTACCTGGAGAGAGCTTCTCTGATACAGAGAAGCTAAGTGAGGGCCCATAGACACTTGGAGAGGAAGCCACTGGAATAGTAACTTAGAACAATGAACTGGGAGCAAGGTCTTCACATGCCAGCCATGAGCATTTCCATGTGACAGACATTGACCTTTCTTCTGAGTCAAGGTGTCTTTCTCTGGATGTCTTAGTGTATTAGCCAGGGTTCTGTAAGGAAACAGAATCAGCAGGAGGTATCTGCAAATATAAAAAAAAATGTCTCACTTAACTGTGGGGATGTAGAGTTTAAGGTCTGTAGGGCAGAGTGCAAGCTGGCAGCTCCAATGAAGGTCCTCAATGAACTCTCAGGACAGACTGGCTGGCTGAAGCAGGAAGAGTGATTTTCTCTTCTGAATTCTCCTTAAAAGCCTTCTGGTGATCTGATTGAGTGTCACTCATTGCAGAAGATGCTCCCCTTAGCTGATTGCATTGGATGCAGCCGATATGGTCATGATGTAAGTCCATGTAATGTCTTCATAACAACAGACAGGCCAGCCCTTGCCCAACCAGACGACTGGGCACCACCACCTAGCCAGGATGACACATGAACCTGACCGTGACACTCAATATGGACATTTTTGAGGCCTTAGAACTATAAACTTGTAACTTAATAAATCCCCTTTGTAAAAGACAATCCATTTCTGATATATTGCATTCCAGAAACTTTAGCATGCTAAAACACCCAAGGTCATAACTATTCTCCTGTATTTTCTTCTAGAAGTTTTGCAGCTTTAGGTTTTACATTTAGGCCTTTAATCCATTTTGAGCTTAATTTTTTACATGAGGTATGGGTCAAGGTACATTTTTGGAATATGAATACTCTATAATTCCCAGATAATTTGTTGAAAGAGCCTTGAAACTTTGTCAAAATCAATTATGTATATGCATGAGTCTATTCATAAGCTATTCTGTTTCATGGATATCAATAGATATTCTTCCACCAATACCCTATTGTCCTAAGTATTGAAGCTTTAGTATCAGACTTGAAATGAGGAAGTATGAGATTTTCAGCTTTTTTCTTCTTTTTCAAACTTATTTTGGCTATTCAAGCTCCTGTGTTTTAAATATAGAGTTTACATCTAATTATCAGTTTTAATGAAAACCCTTCTGTGAATTTTACTGCAATTGAAGATGAATCTCTAGTCAAATTGAGAAATAATTACATCTTAACTATGTTGATTTTTCTGATTCATGAACATGGTATACCTCTTTCTATTTACATCTTCTATAATTTCTCTATTATTTTGTAGTCTTCAGCATAAGAATCACACATATTTAATTAGTTTACATCTGAAATATTTCAAATTTTCTGATGCAGTGTTAAACAGTATTATTTTCATTTCAATAAACAATTTCTTATTGCTATTATATGGAAATACAAATGATTTTTGTATAATGACTGTATCATACAGGATTGCTAATATCACTAATTAGTTCTAGTCACCTGAAAATAAAAGCAAATTTTTTCTGCCTTTCTAGAGGATGTGCCTCTGATTTCCTTTTCTTCCCTTAATGCACTGATGGAGAATGTTAGTGGAATATCAAATTAGAAGTAATAAGGGCAAACATTCTTTACTTAGTCATGATTTTAGGGAGAAAAGATTTAGTCTTTTACCTTTTACATCTTAGTGTAGAATTTTTGATGACTTTCTTATCAAGCTAAGGAACTTTCCTTCTTATCTGATACTCTGGCTCCTCTACCATTGATGTTACACCTCTGCTTTGTGTTTGTGCAGAATCTGGGCTCAAGAACTTTCCCTACTTCTTTCCCATAGGCAGATGGGATTTGTTTCTACCTTTTTTCCTAGAGGTTGTAGATCTTTGTGTGGTTTCTTGGATTAAAAAGAATGGTTTTCTACTTTCCCCCAAGGCAGATGGGTTTGGTTTTTACCCCTTCCTCAGTGGCCGGCAAATATGAGGGTTTGTTGCTTCTCTTCCAGAATCTGCAGGTTTCTGCCCCACATTATTAAAAAGCTATTTCCAATGATTCTATTACATTTGAAGTTCTTATTTTTTCATTTCTAAAAATAATCCCAGAATTTTTTAAAGCTGCCATTCAAGGTATCACTCCATTGGTGATTGTTTATAACTGATTGTCCCACCAAACATCATGAATTATTATTATTAAATAAAAATTATTGTTGAGACAATATCTCCTCTAGTTCATGTTTTTTTTTGTACCAAAAAGAATAGTTATTTATCTATGTAATTATTCAAAGAGATTGTTGTGCACACCAAGGCTACGATTAGTTAGAAACATAAGCAATTTATTGCAACTCTGAAATAAACCCTGCTCACTGCATAATCTATCCCAACTTTTATTTTTCTTCAGACCTTTGGCAATATTTTCAATGAAATTCCCCAATATGTTTGCTTATGAGGTTTGTTTATAGAGTTGCTTATATTTTAGTGTATTTCCATGTTGATTGTAGGTTGTTATTTAAACTATTTTTATTATATTAGGAAGAACACATATTTACCCCAATGATATATGGCTTTTGGATTGATTTGTTGTGTTGTTTTTTTTTTTTGGTATTAAATAAGAAACCATAAAATCAGCTTCCAAATATTTATCACTTTTATTTTTAAATTTTGAAATAATCATAGACTCACAGGAAATTGCCAAAATAGTAGAGAGGTCCCATGTAACATTAATCCAATTTTTCCCAAATGTATCATCTTATATAATATCAAAACCAGGAAATGAACATTGGTACAAACTATGGACCTTATTCATTATTAAATTTTAGCTAACTTTGTAAATACTGGAGTAATTTTTTTTTAATGACCTAAATGTTAGTTAAAAAATAACTGAGGCATGTATAATGTTCTGGTTGCTTAGTTTTTAAATATATTACTGTCTATCATGATGCCTTCATACTATCCATTAGCTAATCAACAGGGGGAAAATATGCATTTGGAGAAAGATTCTTCATTTATAGTAATTGATATAAATTCATGTTTCAATTTTTATAATTAATAAATTATAAATTATAAAATTTAACCTTATTAATAATTTTATGTTTTTAGGGTGACGTCTTGCTCAGTCTGATTAGATGACCTTCTTTATTGGAGATATGGCTGACAGCTTTCCTAGAATTAGACTATATGTTAGTTCTCGTCTCTTATTATTTTATACAAACGCATGCATCATTATTATTATCTTAAACATAGTTTGTCTGAAGTAATATTTTTTCTTTGGAGGAATATTTTTTAGCCACTTTTTTATGGGTATTTAATTAAAACTAGAAATTTTGCAGTGAATATACTTATTTAAGCTTACTTAAACTCTTCACTCAGAATTACCTCATATAGTTATGACACCTAACATATGACCATCTAATATACAGATTTTAAAAGTATGGTTTGCAGGGTAGGCCACAGTGGCTCAGCAGTTCAGGTGTTCTGAACTCATTCTTGCCTGCCATGCCAGAGACCTGGGTGCGATTCCTGGTGCCTGCCCATGCAAAAAATAAAAAATAAAAAACAAAAAACAGCTACAGCTTGCAGTTTAAATACTTAGTGGATCATCTTATTTCCCATTGGAGATTATGAATTCCACTTAAAAGCACTGTCTTACAGAACATATAACCTTCATTGTCTCTTCCTTCATTTCTAGTCTCCTTACCTTATGTTTTATAAACTCACAATACCAAATTGCTGTTAACTAATTATATACACCTTGGTATTTCTTAGTTCCCCACCTTTACAAATACTTTTCTATCCATCTGAAGTTCCCTTCCTTTGGGCATGGAGAACTCCTACTCTTTCCTTGAAAGTCCAGTTCAGATGCCCTTTCCTCCAGAGATTTCCCCTTTACTTTCTTTGTATTACAAATTTGTTCTAAGTGTATCTGTTGCTTTTCTGATCTCACTAGATTCTAGTTAATTTTATTATAGTTCCGTGTGATGGTTAGGTTCATATGTCAACCTGGCCAGGTGTTTGGTGCCCGGTTTTCTGGTCAAGCAAGCACTGGCCTATCTGTTGTATGAGGACATTTCATAAACTTAAAGCATGAGGGTGTTGGTTGGATCCACGGCTGATGACATCTGCATTTGGCTAAGAGGAGTGTCTTCTGCAATGAGTGACACTTAATCTAATTACCTGAAGCTTTAAAGGAGAATTCAGAAGAGAGAATGTTTTCTTTCCACTTCAGCCATCCAACCTCTCCTGGGGAGTTCATTGAGGACTTTCGTTAGAGCTGCCAGCTCGCAGACTGCCATGAGAGATTTTGGATTCTCATGGCCCCCTGGTTGCATGAGACATTTTTATAAATCTCGTATTTACGGGTATCTACTGTTGGTTCTGTTTCTTTAGAGAACCCTTAATAATACATTCCACTACTCATTACCGAGTAGGAACTATGTCTTATTCTCTCATTCAGTATCTATTTTGGGTTGAATTTATTTTAGACTTGACATTTTCTCAAAAACAATGTTTTCCTTTATAGATTCCTGACCAGTGGAAGCCATCAGAAGAAATAAGATGATGGTGGGGATCAGAATATTTGCCATTTCAGTTTTTTAACAATGGAGATTAAAAACTGATGCAGCTGGAGGTAATATACTTGTTAAAAAAAAGAAAAAGGACAAATGTCTCAGAAAATTCAGTCATGTTACTAATATTGAAAGGATTTTGAGTACAATAAGCATCATTTCCCCATAAGATATGGGTTATTGTGTCTGTTGTGAATTAAATGGTCTATTATTTTCTGATTGATAAGGGTACAGTGACTATCTCCTAGGCATTTTTGGCCCTACCTCCAGATCCCCCAGAAACCCTAGACTGTATTGTAGCCTTCAAGATTGTAGATTATATTGTATGGGGGAAGGATATGTAGCACGTTGAATTATATACCCAACAAAGACATGATCTGTTTTAGTTTGCTAAACTGTGGGAATACAATATACCAGAAATGGAACAGCTTTTTAAAAGGGGAATTTATTAAGTTACTAGTTTACAGTTCTAAGGCCATGAAAATGTCCAAAGGCCGATGAGTTCAGAACACCTCTGTCATCCGGAAAGGCACATGGCAATGTTTGCTAGCTTTCTCTCCTGGCTTCTCATTTCATAAAGATTCCCCCAAGGGTGATCCCCTTCTGCATCTCCAAAGGTCTCTGGCTATGTGGGCTCCCTTAGCACTAAAGCTTTTTCCAAAATGGTTCCCTCTTAAAGGGTTCCAGTAAGCAACCACCTTGAATAGCTGGAGACACATCTCTATGGAAACCATCTCATCAAAAGTTGTTACCCACAATTAAGTGGTTCTCATCTCCATGGATGCAATAAAAAAGATCCCACCCAGCAATATTGAATGAGGATTAAAGAACATGACTTTGCTCTGGTACATAATAGCTTTAAACCAGCACATGATATTAATTTATATTAAATTAATATGTGTTCCTGAAGATGTGAATTCATTTTTAAATAGGACTCTTTGAAGATGTTATCATCAGTTAAGTTCTGGACTCACTTGTGAATAGAATCTTCTAATATACTATCTAGGTGTGGCCAAATTGAGTGAGAGTGGGGCCTTAATTTGTATGATTGAATGCCTTATCAAGAGAGGAAATCGGGATGCAGTCAGAGGAGCCAGCACCCAGAAATCGGTGGAAATTGGAAGAACGGACACCAGGAGAGCATGAGAGAGTACCTTGTAAGGTAGGTAGAGATACAAGTCATGGAACCCAGGGATCACGGTATGTACCAGAACGTTACAGACTTTGCAGAGAATCCATAGTCTTGCCAACACGTTGATTTTGGACTTGTGGCCTCTAGAACCATGAGACCATCATTCCTGTTGTTTAAGCCAACCGTAGGTGTGGTGTTTGCCATAGCATCCTGGTAAAGTAAGAGAGGGGGAAGGTGTGCTTCAAATTAGACTTTAACAACCAGGCTTTCTGTGCTTGTGTCAGTTAGGAGATAAACAACCGTTTCTCCTTTCCTTACCCTCTGGAAGAGCCCATACTCTTCTTCAGGCAAAGGGGAACAAAGCTGCTTTGGGTTGTCTTCTTCCCCTCTGAGATTTGCTTCATAAAGGAACCATTCTGGCTGTATGGCAGAACTAAAATTCCCCCAGTGCAGATTTCTGAGTGTTTACTATCCATTTGTTGTAATTTCACTCAAATGCCAAATCACTTGTTAAGTTCTATGAATATCTGTTATGACTTTACTGCTTTTGATTTATAAAGCATGCCTGTGATGCTCATAGGAGAGACAACATCTCTTGTATCCCAGGAACAAAAGAGCACAGTCTCGTGCAGTGGAAAATTAGAGCAAGAAGGCATAAATCAGACCACCAGTCAACTGGGGAGTTAAGGCAGATGACACCCCACTTTGTTTGTCCTCAGATAACCAGATAACCTAGCCCAGACTTGGAAAAAAAATGGAGGAGATAAAACAGGGAAGACAGATATATATATATATATATATATATATATATATATTTTGTATAGCCCCTAGCACAAAAGCACTGAAGCTGGCTCTTGTCAAATTGTGAAAGTCAGCCATGCACATCTGTTCCCAACTCTCCCTCAAAAACATCATGTTAGTCTGAAATCTGCCATGGTGAGAGTACTTACACCACAGCGACTGGAAATGCTAATACAAATCAGGGCTTTTTTCCCCTTAAGATCTGGCTTTTGATTGTTTGCCAGCTTTCCATTAGGAAAAAATTGAATTCAGATGCCTGAAAACGTGTATCCAGCACCAAGGGGTCTATAAAAAGGGCTTTCTTTCTTATGCTGTTGTATGAACTTTATATATTATTTATTACTACCTGTGTAATAGGTTGTACCTTCACCACACTTAGTACTAATAAAAGTCAGGGTTCTGACAGGGAAAACAGGTTTAGGGTATAGTGAAGCAAAAACAAAAAAGGGATAGTGTTAATAAGAATGGTGAGCCCTTTCTACTATTCAGAGAGGAGAGGTGGCTATTAAAGCATTTGGAAGCAGAGCAGCTTCCATTGGAGGAAGGAATGCAAGCAATCTAAGGATCCTCTGGGAAGGAGACAGAAGTTTCCCCTGACAACCTGCTCATGCTCCTCATTGACCAAACTCAATTCAAGCAGAGGGCAATGGAGCCCATTAACATATTTCATAGAGGTCAGACTTACAGAGCACAAAGCAGGGTGGAATAGCCTGGAGGTGTGAATGGATGATCTCCTGTACTGTACCCACGGGCATTGTTTTTGTGGCTCTCTTTTCTGACTAAGTGTGTGTGGGGGGTGGGTGTGTATAGCAGGTGAGATGCCAGGCCATAGCGAATTGCTTTTGATCATTTATTTATTACAAAGAAGCCACTGACAATAAGCTATAGCTTGCCCTATTGAGGGGCTAAGCAAACGTTGGTAGTGGGATTCCCTGTGTTCAAGAACTCATTTCACCCATTACTTCTGCTTTCCATAAATCAGCAGGACAAGTGGCTCTACTGGGTGAAGTGAACATAAGACATGAGTGTTTTCTTCTTCAAGGAACCGTCCACATTAGGTGGTTGATGGGATAAATTGTTGTTGTACATTTCTAACTGGGACTCTTCCATACCCATTCTCCATTTTGTGGTGACCTCTTCTCAGTGATACGCTGAGGTTGAGTTCCACCAATTTATAAGAGCCATTTGTATGCTTCCTTTATCAACTTCAGTTCAGCAACATTATTTTGGTAGCTTGAAATCAGCCAAGGAATGAAAATTTGCACCATGGACACCAGCATGCACTACAAAGCAGATTTTGTTTTCTTCCTTAGAATGTTCAGTTTTGAACGTTTTGCAGCATATCACTGCCTCTACTATGGAAACTCTCTGAATACATTACCGAGGAGATTCTAGGACACAGAATTTTTGCTTAGGTTACAGACTTGAGGTACTGCCCTTACTGTTTAATTTTTCTCTCACCGTTTGATTTCCAATTTCCCAAACAATTCTCAACTTAAAAAATCCCCCTCCTCCTACCCAGAGAATCATGTGTCCAATAGAGTATCAAGGAGTTTACAGCTGCCCTATTAGCTTATAAAAATTCTAAAGCAGCCTACAAATGCTCTTTTTGGTATTCATTCAGCTTAATTAAATATTCACAACTGACCCATTTATTTTATTGCACAAAGCAACTCAGTTTACTTACTCAACGGTAGTTGGGAGGGGAACTTTTTTTTTATTATTGTCATATCCTACTGGGATATGTACCAATACTCTACCTCAGTCAAAATGAGCAACCATGATGTGTGGGAGGCTGTGTGTGCTGGGTGCTGGCGAGCGTGGAGAGAGGATTTAACAGCATGGTGGATAACCTGCGGTGTTTATGAACAAAAGACATTAGTATTTGTAAGCTTTCATCTTCAAAAATGGCTATTTATATTCATAGATAGGTGTGTCTAGTGCCGTGGGGGTGCAGAACAGATTGCTTTCAGATGTGGAATTAGTGAGGGTGGTGCATGAGAGCCAGTCTTGCCTCAAAGAGCTTATAAACACTGATCAAAGCCAAAGATCATTTGTGCTGACTCTTCTCTGTTTGCTGTGCAAGAACTATTCTCCTCTCCTTCCTACACTGCTTTTCACCCTGAGTGACGGACTCGGCAGACTGCACACCCAGATCTTGTGCCTTCCATGCTCTTCTATAGGTTTACTTAGTGGAAGGTGCCAACAGAAGATCAGAGGAAGAAGAGGAAATAAACCATTTTAGCAGTAACTGTGTTTCTCTACTGATGGTTATGGCTGTAACCAATTCCCATAACATTTTCCCTACCCCACCACCTTTATCTCTTCAGGTTGGAAGGCTTCACAGCTTCGTTCTGTTGCTAGACCTTGGATGCATCACCAAACCCTTTCAGTTTCCTTTGCTATGCACATTCCCTTATGGGGAAAAAAAAATCCTTCATTTGACATTCTTTAATTACTGCCTATGAACATACCATCAATCTCCTTTCAAGATTAGGGTAAGAGGGTGGGCCATGGTGGCTCAGCAGGCAAGAATGCTTGCCTGCCATGCCAGAGGACCCGGGCTCAATTCCCGGTGCCTGCCCATGTTAAAAAAAAAAAAAAAAGAAAAAGATATTAAGGTAAGATTTTTTTTTCCTTTGGTGGTGTGACTTTACTGTACAGCCAGCCCAAACTAAATTGCAGGTATCTGATTGGTTCCCATATGTCCCTAAACAAAAGGCTGGTTGGGGTTTGGTCTGGGTGGTCTTAGTTTCTCAAGGAGTAAGGTCACTCCTTTTGGTTTACCAAGCTATTCTAATTTCACATTTTCTACTTTTTTTCATTCCAAAGACTTTCAGCTCATGACTTTCTTTTTCTGTTTACTGCACCTCAAATCCATGCCCATCCTTTTTACTGTCAGCCCTAAATACAACAGTTTATTCCTTGTACCTCCATTAAGTAGGGTGATTTCTTTTACTTTGGGAAGATTTCTGCGATTGAAAATAATCACGTTAGTGTACAAAATATTTTAAAGGGTTTAGAAATATTATTATGGCAGCCTGTAAATGTCTCCACTATTTCATTTCCAGAATATAGAAAGGTTACCAGCAAATCTGGCAGAGAACAGTCTATTACCAATCCAAACACTAGCAGTTTCACATCCGTTATGTTTAAAAATTTTGAACTGATGTATTCATTCCAGGGCAGCAGAAGAAAGAAATATCCGGCTAGGAGATCTATTTTCACAACAATATTTAAAATGGTTTCAATAGTCATCATTTCACACTCACTAAATCTCTTGTGACTTTTTGCTTCCAGGAAATCCATTACTGACAAACTAAGGAGAACATCTAAAACGACCTGTAAAATACAATACACTTTGGCAGGCAGGGAGTCTGAAGCTCACCAGAGAATGCAATTATCAAAATTTCTCCAAATTCATGCAATGAATAATTGTGTCACCATCTTGATAATTCATATTTATTATTACCCCAAAGCGAGAGTCAGTCTTCTATCTTGTATCTAATTTGAAAATCTAGCCTCCGGAGGAACGTATCCCTCATAAGAAAATGATGAACACACAACCATGAATACAAAATCCCCACAAAAAAAACTAAATGCAAAAATCAAGTAAACATGTAAAATGTAGTACCATCACTAATAATGAAATGATTCAAAATAAAATAGTGAGATCATTTTTTCCCTTTTGAATTGGAAAAATATTTTAAATAATAATAATAAATGTTATGGGAAAATAATAGTATTTACTTTGCTAACTAATGTCTTTGAAATCATACTGCTTGGTTTTGATTCCCAATTCCATTTCTAACTAGCTGAGTAACCTGGGACATTTAACTTACTCTGGGTGTGCTACAGATTTGTTTAATTTTATGTTTTAATCTGTAAAATGGAGATAATTATAATATGCCTCACAGAGTTTTTGAGCAGATTTAAAGTAAAACTTCTGCAAAGCAGTTAGAACCTGGCCTATTACATGATAAAGACCTAGGAATTTTCACTTGTTATTATTTTACAGGTTATTTGCATGTGATTTAATTACATGATTAATTACATGCTGTGTTCAAATACTGATTAATAATCATTCATCACCTATGATAAAAAATGATGACCTAGAATGAGGAAGGCAATAAATTGACCATCAAACATTTCCATATAAATATATGGAATAGTACACACACATATATATGTAATTTCCTGATGTAATGAGAGGTTAAATTGATGGAAACCTTCTACAGGGAAGTTTACCTGTAGGCATATAAAGACTTAAAATGCTCACTTTCTTTAATTCAGTAAATCCATCTCTAAACATTTTCCCTAAGAAAATTATCACAGAGACATACAAAGATTTCCAAGGATGTCCAGTTCAGTATTATTTATAGAAAATAATTATAAATAGTTTCTAAAATGGTAATAATGAAGCTATTTAAAGAATATTATGTAATAAATAATACTTTTATATATTATGTGATGTCGTGGAAACATAATATGCGAAAAAATATTTGTGTGGTTGGATCCTAATGTTTTCTTTAACATGTAAATTTTATATATATGCACAAAATTTTATATGTATTCTTAAAAAATCTGAAACTACCTGAATGGAGATTCACCAAGTTTATGATTTTGAATGGTGTTATTTTATGGCAGGCAATTTTGTTGACTTCTTTCTATGTTTGTGTTTTCTAAGGTTTTTATTATGAGCATTAATTAGTTTCAAAATTAGGAAAAATATCTGATGAAAGTCTCCTTAAAGTGTTTAAAATGTAATTAACAGATGTTCAAGCTACAGAAGTCTTTGATATCTCCTGTTCATCTTTCTATTCCTGACAACTACATGCTCAATTAGCCATCATTTGAAACTTTATACACAATTGATGACACCTGGCACCGATTTAATAGCCAAGCATAGCCATAACTCATTTCTATTTTCAAAGTACTTAATAACTAATATTTATTTACCATTTATTGAGGATATACTATTTGCTAGACATAATTATTTTGCACACGTCTACTTTAATCTTTACAGTTGTACTACGAATTATGTACAATTTTCTCTATTTTACGGGAGAAAAGGAATTTTGACTTGCTCACCACTGCACAAATCACAAGACTGAACTTGATTCCAAATCAGCCTTCAGAGACTTACCATTTAACACTTGTATATTGCCTCTCAGTGAAGTCCTCATGCATAACTGACTTTTCTTCTTTGCTCTCCCTATTGGGATGAAGGAAAAAACTATTCTGAAGTATAAGATTTGTTGATGTCTGCAAAATTAGTGTGAAATAAATTGAAATGTAACGACTGGTTAATACATAAATTAGGCAACCACACTAAAGTTCAGATTTGTTGTAGACATTTTGCTAAAGGCAATAAATTCACAAAAAAATAAAAAGAACTTAATCAAGTGGAGCACATGTTTTGTAAGTCAGGGTATGATTTTTATAGAAAAAAATTAGTTTTTAGCTGCTACATATGGAAATGAATCTCTTAACAATAGAAATGTTTTTTGTTTTGTTTTGTCTTCAGCATCATGATTTTGGTAACTGAAGAGGATTTTTTCCCCCTATTTTATCATACTGGTGCTCATACGATATTTGTAATTATTTTCAGCTTTTCAATTATAGGTCTCAATTTGTTAACTGGACATCATATTTTCATGTAGAAAAATTGTGCTGAGGTAGGAACTAATTCTCTTCCTGCTTCTCTCACTCATTCTCTCAAGGGCCCACCAAAAGATGATAAGAGGTGGGTACCATCTCCTCATTTGTGTAATGAGAACATATTTTAGTTTCAAACATGCCTTTTAATTGTATCATTCTATAATTCCAGGGTGGTAGAAAATCACAGCTATATGGTAAGTATTAGTGGTATAACTATGTATTTTGAGTTCTTTCCTAATCTTATCAATTCTTCAAGTCCTAGCCAGAGCATCACCTCTTTTATGAAGTGTTCCTCAATTATCACACTGTCTCAACTCATAGGCAATACATTAATTACATGTTTCCTTTAATCATTGTTGAATAATTTCCAACATATGGAAGACTTTATCTTAAAATAAAACCAGTTGGGCAGAGATAGGTTTCTGACCCATAATTGTATGTACTTTTTGGGTTAAAATCACAGCACTGGCCTCACAGGTAATGCTTACCACTGTCCTACTGAATGCACAGTAAGTTTGAATTAGCAAGTAAATTCAGAATTTTCAACATGAGGACATTCCTTTCATCAAATGAGGTTCCTTAGATTGTGCCCCAGGTCCTCTCTCTGCCTGCTGCTGTTTGACCATTGCCATCATCACCATCATCATCCATCGTGTTCATGATCAATAAAGGCTACTGAGTCCTTCTGGAACGAAGGGCATCAGCCTAAACTCTGTTCTCACATGAGATGGGAAACAGCTGGCTATCATTCTCCTTTCATATGTCTGAAGACTCTTTGTAGAGTCTAAGCTGATGAACTTGAAAAGAGCCTCAAGTATTGGACAAGGTCAGTTGCTATTAAAGAGGGAATGAGAGGAATAACGAGAATGGTGTTCTAGAAGAGGAGGGAATGTGTGTATTTCTAGCTTGCCACACGTCTCTCTACCCAGTGTAATGCAGCAGGCAAGCACAGAGGATAGTATATCAGTCTGTTGGTGCACATCATTTGTCTTGGTTCCTCTAATGTCTGCAGAGACAGGGACACCCCTGTAAGTATGCAGAGCTTGTCCCGGGGCAAGCAATACCCACATGTACCATGTGCACTTTTGTTCTTGTCAGTTAATGTAGCTGAGAACAGTTGTACTGCAGGACTGCAATTTTGCTGGTACTCTTGGCGGTTGAAATTAAAATCTAATCCCTAGGGGATGCAAGGTTAGTTCAGTGGTAGAATTCTTGCCTGCCATGCAGGAGACCCGGGTTTGACTCCTGGCCCATGCACTTCAAAAACAAACAAACAAGCAAACAAACAAATGAAAAACCAAACAAACAAAAAATTAAACAAATGGTGCTGCAATAATGGGATACTCACATGGAAAAAGAATGAAATGTGATCCCTGTCATGTGGCATCAAAAAAAAAAAAATTAAATCCCTGAATAGGGCTTTAAAGATGATAGATGGTTGTCCTCCTTCTCCAAAGAGGTGGATGATAAACTTAGCAAACTTTGTTAGCAATCATCGCTTACATTCAAAAACTCTTCTAGAACCTGAAGTATAGACCTGGTGTGAGTACAATTTTTGACATGAGACTTGGATAAAAATTTACAGACTGGCCTGAAAAATATGCACTTGACTTCCACACCCAACTATATAATTCTGGGAATAATCACTGTGTCCTCACTCCTACATCAATTCGCAAATAGATAGCTGTTTCTAGAAGATGGCGTCTTAAAGCTAAAGGCCAGTGTGAATAAAACTCCAAATTTGGCCACCATCCTCCTCCGCAGGGAAGGGTAAACATGCAACTTCGGGTTTTAAAATCACCTCTTTTTTAGTTTCTTTACTGAATGTCTGAGCTACCTATGTATTGACATGGTCAGTTCTTTCTATGTCTCCTTTTATTTGATTCGAGTACATTGCTCTTGTGCTGGTCTGAATCTATGGTGGACCCCAGAAAAGCCATGCCCTTTAATCCTCATTCAATATTGCTAACTGGGAGCATTTTGATTGTTTCCGTGGAGATGTGACCCATCCAATTGTGGGTGGTAACTTTTGATTAGATGATTTCCATGGAGGTGTGTCTCCACCCACTGAAGGTGGAGTTGCTTGCTGGAATCCTTTAAAAGAGGAAACATTTTGGAGAGAGTCCCTTTTTGGTAGAGCCATGAGAAAGCCAGCAGATGCTGCCATGTTTGCCATGTGCCCTTCCAGATGAGAAACATTGAATGCCGTCGGCCTTCTTCAACCAAGGTATCTTTCCCCGGATGCCTTAAATTGGACATTTCTATAGACTTGTTTTAATTGGGACATTTTCTCGGCCTTAGAACTGTAAACTAGCAACTTATTAAATTCCCCTTGTTAAAAGCCATTCCATTTCTGGTATATTGCATCCTGGCAGTTAGCAAACTAGAACAGCTCTTGATGTATGAATCTTTTAAAATTTCTCTTTTTAGGCCAAGAAATTGAATTAAATTTATCTGAAAGATGGAAGCTGAGGCCCATAAGACCAGCAACAATCACTAAAAAATAATGAGAAGCATGTAAAAATATCCTTATTTGATGAGGATCTCAAATCAAATCTTGTACACAGAGATTTAAATTTATTACTTTTTGACAGCTGGTTGCTCCTCTTTGTCTAATCCCTTTGGTCAGCCACTGAAATAAAGGCATAAGTAAATACCCTTTGTCCAGAATACTGATGCTGAAGCCAAGAGACAAATCCCACAATCCCTACTCATAACCAATGCTATCTCTAGTCGCTACTCATGCCTCCTTCAACCAGGACTGGAGTCACTGAACAGGGGCAGTGTGTATGCAGGCCAGATTTCCAGGGACAATTCCAATTTCAGAGAGTTTCTCTTATTGTGTCTTATTAGCATATTTATGCAGTTTACAGCATGCAACCTGATTCAGGTATTGGGAAAGTAAGAGACCCTTCATGGTGAGTATTAGTCAATTATAATATGTATATTCACATTTACATATATACACACACATATTATATATATACATACATATGTATGTACAGTTGTCTAATCTAAACTGATTCCAGAAGAGCAGTTTGCCATAAAACATGATGGACCTACAAGTCTAAATTGGAAATTTTAGCAATTTCCCGGGCAGCCTTGAGATGGATGGAGTTTCAATGTGACCATTCACCATCTATGCTCTATTTTTTATTACTGAATACAGACCTTGATCTTCAGAAGTATGGCCTTGAGGCCTTCAGTCACCAAGATAGAGTTGTAATCCTTCTCCAGGATTTCCTTGCTCATTCATCAGTGTTATGTTCTAGTTTTGAGATTCCTAAGAAAAGAGAGATTTGATAGATGCCACATACCCTACTCTTTCCTCTTCTGTGTTCGCTTGGTATTGAGTACACCTCTCTCCACCATATTACAAGTTGGAGAAGCACCACTGCTGACATATTGCTTACATTTTTCAAATTTCACTGGAAAAGGAAAACTATGGTCAAATCAAAAGCCAAATAAGCATTAGCTACCACTAATGGATGGTGTTAGTGTTCACTTAAAAATTGAATTTGAGAAGAAATTCTTGGAACATAGCTGTCAGTAGAGCAGCTTCTGTGATTGTGCATGTATCCATCTCCCCAGTCAGGCTGTAGTTGGAAGTCAGAGGTGATATTTTATTCATCTTTGTAGGCTTCATGTATATAACAGTGTCTGTGTGGGATAGTTGGCTCTCAATAAAATATATTTTGGACTGAAAAGAATAAGTTACAGTTAATAATTTCGAGAAACTTGTATTTCAATAATGTTTTCTTTGTCTTTCCCTCTCAGAACATTTTCTACTCTCTACAGAATATGGTCAGATTTTAGCTGCAACATTTTTGAAAGCATAGAAAGTTGTCTCATTGTTCCCAGTGATTTCTCTTAATTTTTTTTTGATTAAAAAGTAATACTATTTCTTTGTTAAGAAAAATGGAAGATGTACAAAGTAGAGAATAAAACACACCAAGAAACCTTCCTTTCAGCTACAAATCTTAATTCTTCAGTATATTTTCTAGCAACCTTTTCCCTGGAAGAAATATGTTATACAGTCTGTGTTCTACTTTTTCCACTTATTATTATGTCTACAGCAAAATTTAATCCTTCCCCATCCTCCATCCCAGGCTAAGACTTTTTATTTTGAGAATGTGTCATGTTCCTCTGTGGTATAATATGGTTTAAAGCGTTTTCTTTAAAATTTCCATTAAAAACATTCTAAACGATGTTCTTTGTTAGTCAGTACAAGAATCTATATGAGGAGGCAATCAATAAAATGTGCAGCCTGCAACAACAGCAACCCTATTTACATTTCAAGTAAGTATTGTAAGAGGCTTATGCAGAGGAAGTTCTTGGCCTGGGAAAGAAAGTTTTCTTAACTTTACATTTTGAATATTACTGATCCAACTCCTCATCTCTAGTAACAAACTCTTAAGGAAAGGTTTAATACAGGTGCTGTATCTAATTATCCATCACACATTGTGACTTGTGTGGTTTTTTTATCTTTGAATTTCTGTAGCAAAACTTCTTTCATTGTTAGTACAGACTTCTGATATGTACTTGTAACTTTAATAAAGTTTTTAGCAAACTTCTTGAGCCCCCATTACACCCTATCAGCAGGAAGTCCATTATATTCCTCTTTATGCATCCTTCCCAGTCCCAAAAATCATTCAAGAACTCATGAAGATTTCTATAATCTCAAGAATGGCATGCCTTTTCAAGATACTAAACAGAGAGAGAACCTGGATTGTGATGCTTCTGTTATTGCAGTTATTTTGACACTGGATGGAGCCTTGTGTGCAATCATAGATGTGCTTCCACAGGCTCTGGATTCTCCCCAGACAGCAGTGGTGCCCCAAAGAGTGCACCAAGGTTCTTCATTCACATAAATGTGGCCAGCCACTGTTCACGCCAGGATAGCTAAGTGTAAGGAGCTACCAGGAAGACATATATGTGTGTGTGTGTGTGTGTATATATATATATATATATGGAGAGAGAGAGAGAGCACCTACTCTTCATAATGAAACTTAAGCCCTTATCTAAAGCCCATTCTCCAGCTTAAATTCGCCTTTCTCACGTGTTATTTTATTCAGAAATTTATTTCTTTCATCATAAGCCTCTGATCCACCCCAGAAGTACATCCTAAATTTCTATCTTGGGACATATAGCTTACCATACCCCGGTAACCTCTAATCTACTTTCTGTCTTTGCAGATTTGCTTTTTCTGGATGTCTCATATAAGCAACAGCTCCTATGTTGAAAATTAATTGGCCATAGAAGTGTGGTCTATTTCTGGACCTTTAATTCTATTCTATTGGTCGACTTGTCTTCCCTTATGCCAAAACCAAAGTGTTTTGATTGCTGCAGTTTTGTAGTAAGTGTGAATCTTCCAACTTTGTTCTTTTTCTTTTGGCTATTTGGGGCCCCTTGCTATTCCATATGAATTTGAAGATTAGCTTTTCCATTTCTGCAAAAAGGGCTGCTGGACTTTTGATAATGATTGCTTTGAATGTGATGATTGCTCTGAGTAGTACTGACATCTTGACAACATTAAGTCTTCCAATAGATGAACATGAGATATCTTGCATTTTCTATAATTCGTATGAATAGAATCATACAGTAGGTACTCTTTTTTTCCCCCTGGTTTCTTTCACTCTCAGTAATTATTTTGTAATACATCCATGCTATTGAGCATATCAATACCTCATTTCTTTTTATTATTGGATATTATTCCAACCTATGAGTATACCACATTTTTCTTAATCAGTTCACATACTGATGGATACTTGGGGTTTTCCAGTTCTTAGCTATGACAAATAAAGCTGCTTTGAAAATTCTGTTGAAAGTCATTTCTGGATATACGCTTTCATTTCTCTTGGATAAATACCTACAAGTGGACCGATCAGATCATACGATAGATGTATGTTTAACTTTTTACAAAACTACCAAACTATTTTCCAATGTGGTTATACCGCTTTACATTCATTCCCACCAGCAATATGAGGGTATGAGAGCTCCAGTTTCTACACACCCTCTCCCATAGTTGGTATGGCTTGTCTTTAATTTTAGACATTCTAATAGTAGGTAGTAGGATCATACTGTGGTCTTAATTTCCATTCCTGTCATGATTAACTATGGTGAGCACCTTTTCATGTATTTATTTCCCATCTGTATATCTTGTTTTGGGAAGAATCTTTTCAAAATTTGCCCAATTTGTTATATTATTATAGCATTCCTTGTATTATCATGCTATATTATATTATATTTTTGTATATTCTTATTATTGAGTTCTGGATACATGTCTTTCATTAAATAAGTGATAGGCAAATATTTTCTCCCAGGCCTGTGACATGTCTTTTCATTTCTTTCTTTCTCTTTCAAAGAAAGTAGGTTCTTAATTTTGATAAAGTCCAATTTTTATTTTTTTTTTATGGACTGTGCTTTTGGTGTTGTTTCTAATTAATCTTTGTCTAACTAATGATTAAAAAGAATATTTCTAATGTTATCTTCTAGAGGTTTTATGTTTAGGGATAATATCCTTTTTTTTTTTCCTTTCGTTTTTCTTTTTCTGGCATGGGCAGGCACCAAGAATCGAACCTGGGTGTTTGGCATGGCAGGCAAGAACTCTGCCTGCTGAGCCACTGTGGCCTGCCTGGCTAATATCCATTTTGAATACATTCTGTGTATGGTGCAAAATATGGATCTAAGTTACATGTTTTTTGCGTATGGATATCCAGTTGTTCCATTGCCATTTAATGAAATGACTGTCCTTTCTTCACTGAATTGTCTTTCAACCTTTGGGGAAAATTATTTGGTATATATATATATATATATATGTATGTATATATGGAATACATATACATGTAAATATATAGATATATATATGCATAAACGTATGTGCTTATGTTTTATGTATGTATGTATGCTTCTGGATTCCTTTTCTATTCAATTGAAGTACTGTCTATCTTTTCCCAATACCAAACTGTACTGTTTAAGAATTTTGTTGACGCCCTTGTTGAAAATCAATTGACTATAAATGTAAGGGCACTTCATTTCTGGTTTCTCAATCTTCCATCGATCTAAATGTCTATCCTTGTGCCAGTGCCACTGTATGGGTCTTGATTACTGAAGCTTTGTAGTAAGTTTGAAATTGGGATGTACATATCCACCAAATTTGTTCATCTATTTAAGATTGTTCTATTACTATGGGAAACTTGTAATTCCATATCAATTTTTAGATTCAGCATATCCATTCCTGCAAAAAGGTAGCTGAGAACCATAAAGATTACATGGAATTTATAGATCATTCACATAGTATTGCCATCTTAACAATATTAAGTTTTCCTATCATGAACATAGGATGTCTTTCCATTTATTTAGATATTCTTTGGCTTATTTCAGTAATGTTTTGTGGTTTTCAGTGTGCAAATCTTGCATTTCTTTTGTCAAATCTATTCATAATTGTGGTGGTATGGAGCTATGCACTCCAGGAAAAAATGTTCTTAAACACAATCCATTCCTGCAGGTGTGTGCCCATTGTAAGTATGACCTTTTGATAAGATTACTTCAGTTAAGGTGTGGCCCAATTCAATCAGGATGGGTCTTAATCCTATTGCTGGAGTCCTTTATAAGCAGAATGAAATTCATACAGAGCGAGAGAAAGTGACTGGAATCAAGAAGTGAAGATCAATGGGACCCAGAAAAGAAGAGAGATGCCAAGAAGGCACTGGTGTGTAACAGAGAAGCCCAGGACCAAGCAAGGATCGCTGGCAGCTAGCCCCAGGATGCCCCAGTCTTTGGGGAGAAATTAGTGCCTTGATTTGGACTTTTTCCTGGTTTCAAAACAATGAGCCACTAAATTACTATTGTTTAAGCCAACCTATTGCATGGTATTTGTTTGAGCAGCCAAAGAAATTAAAACAGTAATGTTTTATTCTTGATGTGATTGTGAGTAGAATTGTTTCCTTATTGTTATTTTTGGATCTCATTGCAAATGTATAGAAACACAACTTAAAAAGAAATTGATCTTGCATTCTAGAACCTGCTGAACTTTTATTAGTTCTAATAGTTTTTTAGTGAATCCCGTAGTAGTTTTGATCAGTAAGTATATTTCTTTGGAGATATTGTGCTTTTCGGATCTCTTTCTGCCCTCCTATCAGAGGGAGGAGAAGTGAAGTACCACCTAATTTCAAGATTAGAAAGGATACTTCAAGGGCATCAAAATATAATTTGAAAGAGTTAACTGTCACATAACTATACTGTGACCATGTGTCAATAATTTGCTTTCTTATGAGTAAGCCAGCCTGATGACAACTCTAGTTCAAAGGAAAATCAAGAAACTGATCATCAATACACATACACACATAGGCACGTAGTTTTCTTCACAAGGAAAACAAATGCCAGAATCAGATCACAAAGAGAGATGCAAAATTGGTTAAGGTCCTTATGATAGTTTGAAGGAGAACAGACCACATATCTCAAAAGGGTTACCATTCCTCTTTCCCTAACGGAAGCACAAGGGGGATTTTACACAGTCCGCACAGTGAGAACCGGGTTGGGGGGGGGGGGGCGGGGGGGCGGGCTCCTGCTGGGGTCTCGATTTATCTGAGAGTCAGTATTCCTACAGGTACCAGCTTTGTTCCAGAGCTACTTTTCCGGGTCAGATGTCATTCTTTTCGTCTCTCTCCTGTTTTGGAGGTGTTGGTTTACACTGTGACCTCAACTCTCTGATGGGTCTAAGAAGAGGAGCGGTGTTTCAGCTTCTTCTACATTTTTTCTCATTGTTAGGTTAGGAGAGGCAGTTTCCATGCTCCTTACATGTTAGCCTGGAAAGTAAAGTTTCCAAAGACGATTTTTTTAAAATTGTATGCTGTATGGTGGGACACACATTTCATTCTTTTTCCATGTGAGTATCCCATTATTGCCACACCATTTGTTGAACTTTTATTTGTTTGTTTGTTTTTGTTAGTTTGTTTGAGAATTCAGGCTTCCCACATGGGAGGTGAGAATTCTACCATTGAACAGCCTCACATTCCTCCCAAAGAGGATTTTTAAAAACCACATAATGATAAAGCAAAAGGGATTAAGCATAAAGTTCTTGAAACTAAGGAGAAGGGATAAGAAAACCCTAGGAAAACATTTAAGCACGTGGGACTGATTAGGAATGTCTGCTCCTTATGCAATCAAATGCTTTTAAAAAGATGGGGCATAAATCTCTGAATCTGACATATATTTTATTTTAAAATTTTCTAATTCTTATTTATTGGAATTGAGTCAGGTAATCAAATGTCAATCTGTAAAAAAGACTTCAGGTTTAGTGTTAAGTCCCACAAAAATCATATAAGAAAAATAAAACATTATTAAACATCCCGAATGGTAGAACTATGTTATGTATTCACAATAGTGTCTGCATTTTGTTTAAGGGTATTTGGCACACAGCCAACCTAATTCTTTAAAACTGGAATGTCAACTGCCCTTGTTTTCCTGGCATATTTCTTCTATTTTTCTTTCCTTTTTGCTACAGTTTTTCTTTGTTCATTTGCCTATCTCAAGTGGGATAATGAAGATGATGAAGCCACTTATCTCTCATGTTCATAAGCTATGTATTAGAATTTTGTGATAAAATTGTCTTCTTTCATGTTTAAATATTACCTCTTTTGATCAGAATGTTCTTCTTCTGGGATTAGACAATTGATCAAATTTGTTGAACATTGGCATTGTGCAAATACAATGCTAAGAACTGTTCGAGTTATAGGGAAGGCTAAGAATAAAAGTAACATATGATAATAGTTAAATAAGTAAGCCGATTATTAGTTATATGGACCTTCGGATAATAAGGAGCAACTGATTTAGTCTGGGCAGTCAGGAAGAGTTTTCAAACTTCAGAAAGCAATTACCCAGAGGAGGAGAAGGCATGCAGGTGGGGAACATCTCAGGAAAACCAAGGCAAACAGAAACCCAAGGTATTTTTCAGTAGCAGTAAGGAGAACATTTGACTGAAGCAGATGCTCTAGAAGGAAAGCACTGAGATATAAGACCAGAAAGGTAGATTTGGGCCAATGAGAAGGCAGAGCAGGGATGCAGACAGATGCTTTTCTAATCATAGATCTACCACCAGTAATATGGAAATATTCATTTTCTCATCTGTAATATGGAAATAACAACAATGCCTATCTCAGAGTGTCTGTAACTATTAGATGCAAGACTCATATCATGGGTGCTTAGCACCTATCAGGGGATCATAAAGTATGGGTTCTTATTATCTTACTATTAGCCACATTGAGGGGTCTGGGCATTGTTGGGTCACCATTAAAAGGTCTTCATTAAAAAGAGGAAATATCACTCATCTGGGAAACAACACCATCACCCTGTCCAGAGAAAAGATGCCTCTTCCAGTATTCCCCTTATGCAGCCTTCCCTATGCAATTTAAAGGCAGTCCAACAACTCAGATTTGAACTGACTTCCTTTTACTCAGCCACATCATTCCATCATAGTCTACATAGGCAGTAATTTGAAAGTCTGGAATATATGTGATGCTTCTCTTAAATAAAATTTTACTTTTCAGTAAGTAAAAAGAAAAATTATCCATTTGAACACTTTTGGGGGGCTTATTTTGGTTAGAGATGCTATACAGTATTGTAGCAGAATTGTGACTTTTGATTTTAGATAGAACTGGGTTTGAGTCCCAGCCTTACAATCTGTTCTAGTTTGCTAGCTACCAGAATGCAATATACCAGAAACAGAATGGCTTTTAAAAAGGACTAATTTAATAAGTTGCAAGTTTATAGCTCTAAGGCTGTGAATATGTCCCAATTAAAGCAAGTCTATGAAAATGTCCAAATTAAGGCACCAACAAGAGGTTACCTTCACTCAAGAAAGGCCGATGAAGTTCAGGGTTTCTCTCTCAATTGGAAAGACTCATGGAGAACATGGCGATATCTGCTAGCTTTCTCACCAGGCTTCTTGTTTCACGAAGCTCCCTTACAGGCACTTTTCTTTTTCATCTCCAAAGGTCTCTGGCTGCATGGGCTCTGCCGTGGCTCTGATGCTCTGTCATTCTGAAGCTTTCTCCAAAATGCTTCTTCTCTTAAAGGATCCCAGTAAACTAATCAAGATCCATCTGGAATGGGTGGAGCCACATCTCCCTCTAATCCAAGGTTAATACCCACAACTGGGTGAGTCACATCTCCGTGGAGATAACCTAATCAAGTTTCCAACCTACAGTGCTGAATAGGGATTAGAAGAAACGGCTGCTCCCACAGGATTGGTTCACTATTAAAATATAGCTTTTCTAGGTACATAAATCCTTTCAAACCTGCACACTACCTTTTCTCTATATGATATTGAGCAAGATATTTAATCCCTTGGAGCCTCAATTTCCTTATCAGAAAAATAAGGATGATACCCATTTTAAATGGAATGTCCTACATTACCCTATTTTTAATGAGAATTAGATGGGATGTAAATATTCCATGCCTGGCAGGGAAAAGGCATTCAACCTTTTGAAAAGAGTTTGTAATTCTCAAGCGTTGTTATAAACCAGTGAAAAGTCAGTTTTTCCTTCTAAACTTGACACGGAAGTTTGGATTTGAATCTCAAACTCAAATGATTTCCCATTAAGTCCACTGTGCTGAGCTCTGCTCCTGGGACCACTGCAGGGTCATTTGTTTTCCTCAGAACTCTGAGCTGCTTGACAGGAGCAAGAGACCCTCAGGTTCTAAAAAACATTCATTACTCCCCTGTTTCAGGTCATGATTCAAAGGGTCGAAATGGTTCTGAAAACCTCCAAGTAATTTAGGCTTTGGTATAGAAACACTATTTTCAAAAGTCAGCTGGTTGGAATTTCCAAGCTCTGGAGGCATGCCCTTTTATTGGAGAGATGTGTGTGAACCTGGATGCTGGGGTGCTGTGAAAACTTGAGAAAAGTAAGGTCCTTTAGAAAGAGATTTATGGAATAGAAGTTTGCTGAAGACTCTGGTGTCCTTGTCAGAACTCAGCAAGGAAGAGGTGGACACCAAGTCCCAGCACAAGGAGGACAAACAAGAACTGGCTCTGACATTGTCAAAAAAGGAGGTAGAGTCCAAAGGCAATGATGAGAGGGAGAGATCAGCTGATGAGTTGACAAACGGCAAAAGAACCTTTAGAGCAGCGCAGAGTAATCCATACTGACACATTCTATGTCTGAGGACTAAAAATTCAACAATAAAACTAATGTTCTACAAACCAAGGGACCTACATTAAATGCACTCAGAAAAAAAAATGAAGTTTTCCATAATGTATGGAAAACGTTGGTCAAAACAAGCTGGGCAAACAGGTTACATTTATCATTGTATAGTGTTTAGTAGAGTGCTAGGCAAGTCTAGCACTATATATGTGAGTGAGTCTAATAAATCTGCATTATTATATACCTGAAGATGGACCAGAAGCATTTATTCATCAGCTCTGCCACTCACCATTGGAGTTGCATTAACTCCCTGTATTCCAAGTTGCAAATGCCTGCTTGATTAGTGGCTTCTCCAAAGACTACAGAACAAGAGAAGTTCAGGAAACAAAGTGAAAGATCCCTCGAGGCAAGAAACTATCATCACAAAGTTAGATTCTGAAATCAGAGGTGAGACTGTGAGAATATTAATCTGAGCACCAAAGTATCCAATGCAGCCATAGCTAACAGTTTAATGGAAAAGCAGACATTCAAAACACATAAGTACATTTATAATGACCAATTTCAATAAAGGTTAAAAGAGAAAA
Organism: Tamandua tetradactyla; assembly: GCF_023851605.1. Classification (NCBI taxonomy): domain Eukaryota; kingdom Metazoa; phylum Chordata; class Mammalia; order Pilosa; family Myrmecophagidae; genus Tamandua; species Tamandua tetradactyla. The sequence goes on from NC_135340.1 coordinate 60,638,911, forward strand.
TAAATAGATTTTATGAGAAAGAAACTAGTAGGGAGGGAACCCTAATTTTGATGAAGGGGGTCAGAAAAAGACCACAATGAAAAATTGTCCTATACTGTAAGGTAAAATTCTAGTCATGATAGAGGCACTTTAAGAGATCTTCCAGTTTATAGTCTACAAGACTATAAGAGGAAACAGTATGAGGAAGCGTAAGAACCTGTTTCTACTTACAAGGATGGATATAGAATGCCCCTAAATTATGCCTGGCAGTTTTGAATGAGACCTTAACACAAATTAGCCCCCTTAATGCCTGTTACAGTATCAAACTATTCTATCATTCTTCCTTTCCCTTCAGTCCTGCATAACACTACAGGTATATTATTTTTCAAAAGCTACTTAATTGTATTGCAATTAATTGCTCCAAATCTTCTTATGTAGGGTGATGTGTTGCCATACCTTCTCAGTGACTATTCCTAGAGATATTAATAGATTATCTTGGTTCATGACTAGAAAAAACTCAACATCTTCCCAGAAAACTAGACTCCTTTTATTCCTTCCCAACAAGCTAAGAAAAGGAACACTTGTCCTCAGTCTTGGCAAGGACTATGACTAATTTTCAATTTTGTTTTTGCTTTTGGAAAGGCCCAATATCTGGTATTCCAAAACCATTTACCCTATTATTTGAAATATGGTTTTGCTTCAATTAAATTCAAATGGTTGCTTAATAAAAGTCATTTGAGGTCCAAGCCAAATTTTGAAGATTTAGATTTTTACATCTTTCCATGGAAAGCTTTTTAAAGAAAATTATGTTCTGCCAGAAATAAATGGAACTGGATTTCAGAATAGGAGTGGCATTTGGCTTATCAGGGGCTAACGTTTGGTGGGGCAAAGAAACCCAAACTAACTGCCCTTGATTAATAGCTTTAGGAACTGGCAACCTCTTTTAAACTTAAAGTAAATGGAAAAGATTCTTAAGTAGTGAGAGTAGATGTTGATTTTAGCAAAGCCAAAAGCTTGGTTTTAGATAAACAAGCTAGAGACTGCACTCAGTTTCCAAGTTTATTTTCTTTTAACAGGTGAAAGACTTTAGTTCCAGCCAATTGGCTTGTTTCTTGTGCCCTGAGGAAGAACAGATGGATGAAATAGTCTGAAGGTGTTCCAAGTCTGAGGAGAAAACAGGCCTTGAAATAGATCACTTAGTTAGACCTCTCATTATTTTAAATACTACTCAGCATAGAATGGCACAACATGGATAATAAAGTATTATGTTCCCAAAGGTAACTTCTTGAAAGGCTAGCTTGGCAGCTTTTGTTTCACCTGTAAACTTCAATTCAACATTACAGCAAGTAGAGTCTGGCATACAGCTGTGAGAGACCCTGTATTTGTTAACATTGAGAGGCACGTTTTAAAGGGACAGTTGTCCTTTCTTTCCATAATATTTTAGCAAAGGTCAGAATCATTTACAATCCCCAAAATGTGCAAGCAAGTAACTTTCACCTGTTAAAAGAAAATAAACTTGGAAACTGAGTGCAGTCTCTAGCTTGTTTATCTAAAACCAAGCTTTTGGCTTTGCTAAAATCAACATCTACTCTCACTACTTAAGAATCTTTTCCATTTACTTTAAGTTTAAAAGAGGTTGCCAGTTCCCAAAGCTATTAATCAAGGGCAGTTAGTTTGGGTTTCTTTGCCCCACCAAACGTTAGCCCCTGATAAGCCAAATGCCACTCCTATTCTGAAATCCAGTTCCATTTATTATGCAAGGCAAGGAATGTCCTTCCTCCTGTTGACTGGTGAGCCTGAGAAAATCCAAAGCACAGGACAATCACGAAATTATAGGAAACCTTTCCTCTCAGTGTCATTCCACCTGAGGTCCTAGTCCATCTCTTCCCTGCCCATTTCCAAATATTTATCTCGATATTCGGATGATGATGTGCCTTTGATTCTCCAAACATGGAGGTATCCTTTTAGATTTTGTTACCCAGAGTTATTTGAAGAGAGTAGTTGTTAATTATTTAACCTACTCCAGCAATATATTTTGCTAACATATGAGCCTGAAGGAGAGTCTCGTTATTTTTTAGATTTATGTATTTCTAAAACACATGTGCAGAAATAAAACCTGTAATTAAAGTGGAAGGCTAATAAAGTTGAGAAGCTACCTCAATTGTAAATAGATTTGTTTGGCTTAAAAAGCACAGACCTCTTCGGATTAGACACTATTGAGATTATCCTTGGCATCTTAAAAGAAGTAGCTGGGTCAGGATTTAGGGACTGAGACAAGCATAATTATCTGGAGTTCAAGTGCATTGATATTATTTTTATTAGGTTAAACTAAGGTGGCTCACAGGCTTGCATTCTATAAAGAGAGCAGTTTCTGGATCATAAGGATGCTATGGGGTTCCAGATTAGCTATAAGCAGATCCGCTGAGACCTTAACTTTCTGCCAATGAATAGAATTTCTGTTTTTAACTACTTCCTTATCTTGTCTTATTTCAATAATATTTTTGGTCACACTGTAAACTGCTTTGCTCTTCTGTCTTTTCATCACACCTTATGGGCAAAACCTTATTCCCCAGGCAGAATGCACTCTACTGTCTCTGTTTATGTACCTGAGTAGCCAAGTACTGCACAGCCCAACTGTGATGGATTGAATTGTATACCCCAGTTTGGACATCTTCTTGGTCTTGGTCCATATTCTGGTGTGTGTGGACCCCACTGAAAAGAAATCCCTTCAAGATGTTACTTCAGTTACGATGTGGCCCAGTGAATCAGGTTGGACTTTAATCTGGATTATTGGAGTCCTTTATAAGCAAGGTAAAAATCAGACACAAAGAGGCCATAGGGGACAGCCAGAAGCTGGAAGTCAGTAGAACCCACAAAAAGAAGATGTACATCGCAATGTGACACAAAAGCCAAGGAGCTCCAAAGAGTGTCAGTTTTCCAGAAGTATTGACCCCAAGAAGAAGCAAGACCTCAGTATTTGAAACTATGAACCAATAAATTGTTAAGCCAATCCATTTTGTTTTAGCAACCAGGAGACTGAAACACCAACCTATTGATATTATTATAAATTAGAATCCACAAGTCTCAAATGAGCCATCAAAGTTATTTAGTAATCCTACATGATTCTCCTGTCCCCTGCTCTCTCAAAGCCCCACAGTCACACGTCTGACACACACATAAACTTTTTTGTGCCTCATTTGTAAAATGCAACTAATAACAGTTCCTATTTCTGATTCATTGGAAAGTCTAAATTAATTGTTATACAAATTGCTCTTGGAACAATTCCCAGCCAAAATTAAGGGCTGCATATATTTTACCATGATGATGATGATAGACAATTGTCTACATTTTTATTGAAGTTTAAATCACCCAAATCTTAGGGGTGAATCTATGATATACCCCAACAAACAATCCAGGGGCATGATTGCAGTGAACTGCCCCACTATTTATCTAACTTTATAGACCCTTTTGGTCTACAGAGAAAATATTGACACTTTTTCCTTTTTTAATAATCCCCAAATTTTTATCCAACCCATCATGTAGCCTATCATCATGATGTGGTAAGCACAAACTCTCTCTTCAACCCTCTCTCCTTCCCCATACTTCAGATATATAATCCTATTTTCACTTCTTTAAACATGCCAATCTTTCACAAATACAGTATCTTCTGTCCATAGTTCCCTGCTCTACCTGTTCAAATCTGGTTTGGTTAATACCTACATCTCTTCACTTCTACTGAGTGCCATCTCTGTCCTAGTAGGCCAAATAACTATTATTTCTCCCCTTAGAAATGTGTTGCTTTTGTCCGTTTAAGACTATTATCAGCTTAAGTAAGCATTTGTTGGCATGATAAAACATTAAATTATTTTCTATCTTCTACACTGCAAGATTCATGAGACACACAATAGTGTTGGATTTTGATCACAGTTATATACAAAAGCCTATCCAGAGTTATTGGTGCCTAATTGAAGTTCAAATATAATTTTCCAGGACAGAAATGAAGGACTTGTTTGGAATAAGAAAATGGAAAGCCTTGTACACATCAGGGGAACAAGCAAATAAATGACATGTACAAAACAATAGAGAAAATGTAGAAAAATAGTAGAGAAAGTCAATGAAACCAATATATATTTTTTGAAAAGGTCAACAAAATTGAAGTATCTCTAGCAAGATTGACCATGAATTGGGAATGAAAGAAGGGACATTATTACCAACCTTGCAGAAATAAGAAGAATTACAAGGGAATATTTACGTTATATGCTAAACAGCACAATTCCATTTATGTGAAATGTCTAGAAAAGGCAAATCCATAGTAACAGAATGAAGATTAATGGTTAGAGGGATGCTGGTAACAGGAATAAGGAATGGGAGGTAAATGCTAATGGATATGGGCTTTCATTTGGGGTTGATGAAAATGTTCTAAAATTTATTGTGATTATAGTTGCACAAATTATCTTGTAAATATACTAAAACACACCAACTTTTACCTAAGAAATAAACTCACGGGACATGGCTCACATTTTGCCTCAAGTCAAATTAAAATTTTTTTTTTTTAGTTTTTGAGGGATAAAAATAAATTGAGTATTAAACTAAAGAAACTGTGGGGGAATGACATTTTCATGTGGAAATTATGAAGAAAGAATAAATAATTAAAAATCTGCTGGGTTTGAAAAACAAGAAAAGGTGATACACCATGGGCAAGTGGGATTTATCCCAAGAATGCAAGGTAGGTTTAACATCCCCAAATCAATGAATGTAATGTACCATATCAGTAGAATAGAGGGCAAAACACATTCATCATTTCAGTAATGCGGAAATAGCATTTGACAAAATTCAACGCTATACAGTGATAAAAACACTGAGCACCTAGGAATAAAAGGGAACTTTCTGAAATGAACAAAGGGAGTCTACAAAAAAATCTACAACTAACACCATCCTTAATGGTGAAAGACTGAATATTTTGATCCCAGCATCACAAATAAGAGAAGAATATCTTTGAATAGAGGTGATGACCTCTATTCAATATTATAGTAGAATTCTAGCCAGGATATTAGGTAATAAAATAAAACATAGCACAACTAGATTGAATAGAAAGTAAAATTATGCTACTTTTCAGAGAGCATAGTCCTACTTATAGGAAATCACACTCTAGCCTCTATTTGTGAAGTTGATAAAAAAGGTTCAGGATTCCTGGAACAGAATGTAGATGATTTCCTTTGAAGCTCAGCATAAGGAAGATTTGTCTCTCACTCATGTTTGCTGCCCTGATACACTATCTTACTGGTACCTTAGTCAATTTGAGACTCCAAAAGTCATCCTCTGTCATTTTGTTTTACTGCTATTAAGTTGAAGAACAAGTTGACCGAAAGAGTAACTACAAAGCTGAGTACCTTTGGCCTTTGATTCACTTAGAGGAAACCAAGTTTTCACATTTGCAACACATTTTAATTTGTTTAATATATTTTTTTCTCAGTGTGCACTCGGTCAGCAATGTTCTCTGAACTTCATATTTTCACAACATTGAGGTCTCGAATCTTATGAAAGATACTAACATGGATCAGGCTGTGAATTTGAGAACAGTCTATTATTAAAAAGGAGCAAGAATGAGGCAGAATGAAAAAGGTATAGATGAGAAAGCGTGAACTCATCTGAGTTGTAGTCTTCTTATAAATAGAACCATAATTTTGTCTAAAGTGAATTTGCAGAACATTAGAGTTTTCAGTATAAAACCTATATTCACAAATATATTCTGAAAACCTTTATAAATGATCGATGGGGAATCATTGCCTGTTTGGGTTATGTGAATTTCTGTACAATGCACTACTCCCTACCTTACTTTAGTGTGAACCATGGAGACATTAAAATTCTTATTAATGCACATGACTTTAAAACTTGAAAAGAAAATCCATGCAAGACATTTTATTTAAAACAGCTGCTGAACAGAGTAGAAGTATTTGCAGTTATTGTCCAAATGGAATGGACAAGAACTACAGTTCGGGATTTTCCTTGCTCACTGCTTTTCACTTTCAGATTAGGACTTTGGAAAATGATAAGGTGAGTACAGGCAAACCAAAATGTTCGAGATCTTTACTGACTTCCTAGAATCATGAGATGATGTCAACTTAACAATGAGGGGATTTCTACAAAGTTGCAGACTTCTTTAAATGGAAAAACATTTACCAATTATGAATGTTAGGATACCAAGATGATTGATTATGATCATAGTGCTGTATTTTCTAGGGAACGACTAAATAGAAAATGGTCCCCCCATAGTACCATTTTATGTTCAGACCCTGCCATCTTTGAAATGTTGAAAATGCAGGTTATATGAAGACTCTAAAAGAGAATTCACTGTGCCAGAATTGACAGAGGGCAGCAGAAAACTTACAAGCTGTCCTTGGTCGATTCAAAAAGTAATTAATTGCAGCTGCTGTTTTGCAGCAAGCTGGGGAAATGTCACCAAATACAGAAAACTACAAAAAGAATGACAAGGCCTTCCTGTAATTTTCCCTGCCTAAACAGAAATGAGATGACTGCATTGTGACTGCTGTAGGTAATGAGACTTTGTAAGATTATTATAAATAGGGCACATAATTAGCGTTCTACAGTTCAGTAAGCATTTTGTGTTGTTTCTGTGAATTTGGAGTAGCCCCAATGGCTTGACAACACATTCACTCTTGCTACACGAGGCAAACGTCTTGTCTGCAGACTCTCCTTCAAAATGCACTACTCTGTCAATTATTTGTGAAGATGAATTTAGAAAATAATCAAAACATTAACTACAATGAGGGGAATTAACAGTGAGTGAGTGGCTACAATGCATTGGGCAAAGTGCCATTCACTCTACAAAGCCTACGTAACATGTATTATCTCATTTAATCTGCACAAAGCAGCTATTGACATTTTCTTTCATAGAAGAGAAACCGAAGTCTGGGGAGCTAAACTTGGCTAATATCCATAGATAAGTGACATTTGGACCTAGGTCTATCTAATTTAAAATCCTGGTTCTCTGAATTATGCTGCCTTATTTTCCAAAGATCCTCTAATGTTGTAAAATTATATTGTGGATTCTTAAATTTGTGCTTCTCTTTGGAGTCATGTTTGCTATACATTTTAGCGAAAAATGTTCCAGAAGGGCAAGTGCATTCTATGAAGAGACAGATGAAGGCAGCAGTTACAAAGGAAAAAACATGAAAACATGTAGAAATTACTAATGGATGAGAGTCAGCCACTATCCATCACTCTGTGTTTGCAAAGGTGAACTCATAAATATCCAAAAGTTTTAATTTATTTTTTGGTAAGGATTAAAAATAGGGGAATTGAAATGGAAAATGAGTACCTCTGATTTTAAAATGAAAAGAAGGTACCATCACCCTAGAAGAATGTCAGTAAAGCCAAAGGAATACATATATCTTTTCACCTAGAGATAAAACGGGATTCTAGCTCTCGAATTATATCCTGGACAAAGGCATCTTGAAAACTACGGTGTGAACTAGGAGTTATATAACTGGGTACTCATAGGAAAGGAAATCATAGAAAAATTGAACCTTAGTCACCTGGCAAAGCCTAGCTACAAGAGAGGCTTGGAAATGGAGCCTTTTGTTGACTAGCTGCATGCTCAGCTAAGACTCTGGGAGGAGGATCTGAATATTTGTGAATGATCAGCAATATCTGCCACATTCACTATGGGACAGGAAAAATGCAGTTGGCTGAGTCTGAAGAAACCTCACGGTCCAATGTTTAAGTTGGGGATGACCCTCTCTCTTTGAACTACTTCCCCTTTTTCTGGATACCTCTCCTTTTTGTTGTTTCTATTCTTGGAAGATTGCAAAGCAGAGAAGAGGGATATATAGTCGTTAAGTATTCAAGGCGGGGATTTGGTGTTGAACTCCCATCATTCCTCTTTCTACTTGTCCAGAGTTGATGGACAAGAAACCTACATACCCCAAAATCAATCACCTAATTGGAAATAAAGGCTCAGCCTTACTCATTGCCAGCAATGCATCTTTTACAAACAACTGTAGGGCTTTTCTGTTATTTTCTTCTTCATAAAGTCTAAGCCTGAAAGGCAAAGAAGACTGCCTTGTTCATCTCCATTTTGGGGGGCCTGTTTTGCTAACTCTGAACCTACATACCATACAAGTCACACAGACGCAAATGGGTGGTGTACTTCCCCCTTCTTCCCCAACCTGAGACAGAACTGAAAGTGTGTAGGGGGTGGTGAATCCCACCCCTGATATGCCTACCACATGAGTTCCAGATGCAGAAGAGAGAATACTGCATTTGGTTTAAAGGACTGAAATCAACCAAAAGTCCAGTAATGGCTACGTGATTTTTAAGTTACATTCAGTATCTTAGCTTTGACCAATCCATTCAACTTTTATTCCCTTTGGAGAAGTAGTAAAAGATAGAGTGAGAAGGAGTGGTAAAGGCAAATTTTACCTCCTCTTCAAGTTGAAGCATAAAAAGAGGAATAGAAAGTAACATTAATTACTAGTGGTACAAGTGTAGCTCAGTGTTAGAATTCTCACCTGTCATGCTGGAGTCTGGGGTTTGATTCCCAGAGCCTGCACATACCAAAAAAAAAAAAAAAATTAGTTACTGTGGAAGGAAGTACAAAAAAAGGGAGCCATGAATCCAAAGGCTTCCTAAAAAAGGTAATTGTGTTAGGGTTCTCTAGAGAAACAGAACCGACAGGAGAGATCTGTAAGTATGAGATTTATAAAGGTGTCTCATGCAACCGGGGGAATGGAACAGTCCAAAATCCATAGAGCAGTCTGTGAAGCTGGCAGCTCCATAGTGTCTCTCTCGATGAACTCCACTGGAGAGGCTCACTGGCTGAAGAAGCAGGGAAAAAATATTTCTTCTTCCATTGATTGCATTATCTCATTAGTGGGAGACATGTTCAGTTGATTGCAGATGTAATCAGCTACGGATGCAATCAACTGACTGATGACTTAATACCCCAGCTTTCTGGTTTATCAACCAGTCATGAAATATCCTTGCAGAAACAGTCAGACCAGTGCTCACCTGACCAGACAACTGAGCCTCATCATTTGACCACCAGCACCTAACATTAAATCAAAAGAGAATTGTTTAAAACCAAAGGATGCAGGATAAAGTAAAATAGACAGATCCAGTTACGTTCTATAGCTCAAGTAAACAAGACAAAAAGGTGGAAATATACAACCACATCTTCTGTTCTCAGACATGGGTGGAAGAGAAGTTTTAAGGTGGCAAACAGACCACCTAAAACCTGGATATCCAGAACTTATTGGATGGGTGTGTTGTTTTTTATGAGGGGTGAAAAGACCCTGTTCCTGGCTAGACAGTGGTTAGTGCTCTTGTGGTCTCCTAGGCTGGAGAGAGGCTATTGCTCCCCCAAGTATATGCCAAATGACGTGGAGGTGTTGGTGCTTCCCCTTAAGGATTGCTTCTGGAGCTCCGCAAAGGGCCAGACTCTTTCCTCTTATTTGTATCTTGGTACTCAGATGATGCCACTTGAATTAAAGAGAAACTAAAGTGGAGTTTTCTGGATTCTGAGAATCCATAAAGGGGCTCCTGTAGGTCGATCGATCCCTGAAAGTAGAGCAAATGTGAGGCATATGTGTGATTGTAAGCCTCAGTTTTCCCGTGAGTAAAGTGGAAATAATAACAGTATTCAAATTGTTGGGCTATTATAAATGTGAATTAGCTTTGTGAATGCCATGTACTTAACACAGTCTACTAAGATGTAAGGGTTAAATGCATCATTGAAACTGTTGTTATGGATTTGATTTGTAAGAAAATATGCTAGATTCTGGGGGATAAAACAACACTTAACATATGTTTCATCTGTAAAGATATTCCCTGTAATAAAGGGAGATGACATGAAAAGAAATTAGAACCATAGAGCACACTTGTTCTGTAATAGACATCTTCACAGGCTATGTAACTGGTCATAAGAGGTTTATAAAGAAATTCAAAAGTGTGGCCTGATATTACTCAACAAGAAAGAGGAAAATGGTTACAAATTTCACCTATCTCAAACCAGACGCTGGCACAATTCAGGTCTCCACCCCACCCCTACTCTGATGCCAGCTGCTGAGCTATATCACATCTTTATGTTCATAGCTTATCTCCATCCCCAGCCAGCTTTTGAGGTGTAAATGACATTTACACTAGGTGGTGTTTATAATAATGAATAATGTATGTTAAAACCTGGTAGGTGTTAATTACATTTTTCTGATCACTTGAAATAGACTTAGTCAAACTGAGATCTCTGAATGACAAAGAAATACTTAGGACTGGATAGGATTCTCTTGGTTAGAAATGCTCTCCGTGCCTTTCAGTGGATTGGATGAAGGCCCAGCTGGGGGCTAAGTAAGCTGAGCAAGTGAGAACTAGGTTGGAGGTACAAGAAAGAAAGTATGGGGAATAGGAGAAGTTTCTGTTCACCAGCTTAAAAGGGAAATCACTTAGTATTGAAAAGAATGTGTTGACATGCCAAGGATCCTTTCCTTCTTAATAAGTATCTGATAAAACCTCTTGACTAGCAGTTTCAACTTGCTAGTGAGATTAATGGAAAGCAGAATTTGTGGAGATAGGGCACAGAATAACATGACAATTGTAAACTTGACAACTGCAATTTTTTTTTTTTTTTTTTTTTTTTTTGCATGTGCAGGCACCGGGAATTGAACCTGGATCTCCAGCATGCCAGGCAAGAACTCTGCCTGCTGAGCCACCATGGCCTACCCCAACAACTGCATTGAATTTATACCTGTATACAATGAATAGGATGCCTTTTATCATAGGAGTCAGTGTAACTAAATAAATGACCTGGCACATATATATTTGCCAAGTGCATGAAAGAAAGAATGAGAAATCGATAGGTTCCTGGTAATTCCCAGAAAGCTAATACTTTCAATAACTTGGATATGTATGCAGTGTTGTCTATATTAACACACACTCCTGTTCTTTCCCAGCTGTAGATGCTTTCTAATTTCTCATCACTGCTGGGACTGGCTTCCCACCTTAATTGTTCTAAGGACTGTGTGCTGAGGTTCACAGGCATTCCTATTTCCTCCAACATTTGTGTTTCTTCCACTGTCCCTTTCCTACATCCCTGAAAACAGGACATGTTCAGTGATATGAAATGTGTTGTCTGACAATGTAATCAACAGAGCAGAACCTGTTTCAATATGCCCTGAGACCTATGTTTCATATTCATAAAAGTAGTTATTACTTTGGGTGCAACTAGCTTACCAAGCCTCTTGACTTTCATTAATTGCATCTCTCAGCTACATTGGATAGGAAAGAACTACTGCTTTATGAGTTTTCTCATTTCCCCAATCCTGCAATGTTTTGGACTCTGAATGGAGCAAAAAAGCAATTCACAAAAACGACGGTTGTAGTCTGTCTCATACAATTAAATTCCTAGAATCACCTCCAGAAGGTGATGCTTTGAGGGAAAGGAGGATATATTGGTCATAAATGTCGTTGCTATTTGTTGAACTTGGAGTTTGATTTGGAGATGTAATTTGACGAAGTAAACAGAGTTGGACTGGAGTTAAGAGACCAAGGTTATTTCCTGAGTATTCCTGCTGACTTCCTGGGACACTTCAGTTAGACATACCATGCTTTTCTGTCCTACTGTTTCTTAACATGCACATGCCAGTAGCTGTGCCTGTTCTCCTGGCAGGTGAATGCTTATAATTTATTATTACATGTATAAAGCAAGTTATTACTATAAAAACTCTAAATTCCAAGCAGGCTGGCTTCATAGAATGCATAAGCTATATGGTCACACAGAGTCAAGGCTTGGTTTAATATTTTGTTGTCACCATTTTGAAATTCTTAATAATCTTTGAATAAGGGGGTCTCATATTTTCATTTTGAACTAGGCCCTACCATTTATGTAGCTGGTTCTGAATATAGCACGTACTATAGTAAATAAGAAAACTAGATATAGATATATAGATACAATCTCCACACTGTAAGTTCTTTTTTTTAACTTTGTAAATTAAAAATCCATCCTATGTTTTTAAGAAGAATTTATTTTTTATTCTTACCTCATAAAAGTGCTCAATATTAGCTAGTTTATGATAGTACTGACTGGAGTAATTTCTTCTTGATTGTATAAGGTACAGATATCATTAACTTTTGGGAGACTACTAAAATCCTCAGGGACAAATGAACTTAAGAGTTTTTGAAGAAACTCCCTAGGTCCAGGTAATACATTTTGCCTTTATGACTTTTGAAAAGATTAATTTTTAGGTAGAAATTTTCCTCTATCACTTAAAGTCCTTGCATAGTAGACAGCTGTCAAAAAGAATCCTAGATACAAGGTAACCCGGCAACACACGGCAGAGTGCCAGCCACTGCTGTATCTGTCATTATAAGCTATAATTAATCAATTCTTCTGCAAATATCTTATTGAGTATGTTGAGTCAGTGACATCCGCCATAGATTTGAATGAGCAAGTAAAGATAACTATGATTAGCCAGTTTACTTATTTAGACACATTTACAATAAAGCCATCCATATTACATTTCTCCTCATGTTTTCTTTCCCCCTACATATACAGAATTACTAAGTCAGAAATTATTTTGCAAGTGTTGGGACATTTTGCTGTTTTATGGGGGAGGGGGATTAAGGAAGGGGAGAGGCTGTTATTTACCCAAATTCATACGCACACTATTTACATTTGAACCACTCACAAATGGCACAGTATTGGATCCCGAATTTGGGGTTACCAGCCTTTGCTTATCTAATTGGTCAGTCGCAAGTTCATGATTTTGAGATATTGTTTGGAAGAAAACCCCCTCTGATATTATATATGTGCTGTCACTATATTCCTTTTATCATATAAAAAATGCAGGTTTGTCACAGGTACTTAAAGTTTTCTTAGAAATATATGGTAAACAGATTATTTAAAATATGTTTTAAGTTCTATGATAGCAAAAGTATAGAAGGGCTATCTACTCTGAACTGGAGGAATCAGGAAGGAAACTATATTTAAACTAAGACTTAAATGATATTAGTAGCCAGCTTGAACCCATAGTTTAACTTTAAAGCTAACTTGGAAGCAACGGTCTGGACTAAAGAGAATGGATAAGTGGAGGATATATGATGAAAACTGTGGTCTGTTTTAAGAAATTTAAGAAAAAAGGAGAACTTGAGTCTAAGGAGAGACCTAACCTTCAAGAGAAAAAGAAATAGAAGAATATTAGTTCATGGGAGAGTCAAGATCAGTGGACTACAGATGTGCCATCTGAAGATGAGAAGCCAAATTTGGTATACCAGATGGTTCTGGGCAATGTTTCCTTAAGATAATGCTATGTCCGAGTTTGGTGAGGATGTAGACTCTGTCTTTTTCATTGCCGTATCACAATGTATATAGGCAATGTTATCTAGAATGAGCTCCCTGAATCCTGTGTTGAGAATTTGAATGAATTGTCTAGTCCCAGTGTAAGTAAAAGAAAAAGTTGGAGCCACATGTGTCCGAGGCAGACAATACTGAAACCTTTACTACCAAACTGTATACCTACAAATAGACATCCAGGGTGAATTCTTTACAACTTTACTGAGATACTTTGTGCACATAGATGAAGGTTATGTTTCTTTTCTAGCTGGAGAGAAAGGAGAGAAGAGGCCCATCACAGCTTATGAATGGATTGAAATGTTTCAAGCCACTTAGAGTTCTTACTTTAATTTTTTAAAAAGACTTAGCATGCGTTTCTGAATTTAAAATATAATTTTTAACTGTTTCCTCTTTATGTCATTATTTTAATATCTTTTCTCCATCAACTGGCAGAGTTTGTGGTTTACAAGGAGGCCAAGGACTTCTTCCCAAAGATAATCTAGAAACACTTTTCTCTTGAATAATTAAAGCAATGAAAACTAATAGCAAATGAACAGCTTCCCGAAATTTTTTTGTCCAGGTCATTTGGAGGACAGAAAACCAGCTCTAGGAAATAATAAATTCACTATTAATGGATTTTTGGTAAAATTATGGATTATTGACAAATACCCTGTACATTTCCATTTGCTCTTCTTATATTTATAAATTTTTAAAATGCCTAATTCTAAACTCTGAAATAGTTCATTTATGGATGTGATTTTAACTTTAGAGAAACAAATGATATGAACGAGAAGCTATTTATTTAGCTGAAGACAGAATGTTGATAAAAAGCAGTGACATGCATCATGTGAGAAGCCATTAAAATTAGATCAATTAAAGCCATGCCTTGAAGGAATAATGGAATTCAACCAAAATTATTTTTAGTAAAAATAATATAAAAGCTCAATTTAATTAGTTTCAAAAAATATTTTAAGCATTGGCTTTTAAAAAAATTTTAAGTTATTTATTTACCATGGAGAAAAAGATTAATTAATGGTTGATTCTTCAGACAGAATAAAATCTATTGGTTCAGGGAATATATTTTAAGTACTATGAAAGAGTGTGAGATGGAATCCTTATTTTAAGGTGATTGTAATGGGTTGCAAATTGCCCTCCTTAAAAAACATATTCAAACCTAATCCCTGGTCCCATGAAGGTGACCTTATTTCTAACAGTCTTTGAAAATGTGGCTAGTTAAGATGAGGCCAAACTGAATTGGGGCAAGGGGGGCCCTACTTCAATATAACTGGTGTCCTTATTAGGAGAGGAGATTTGGACATAGATACAGATAGACACAGGAGAGACAATCTATGACAACTGAGGCACAGCTTGGAGTTTGCTGCCATAAGTCAAGCAACACTTGATTGTCAGCAAACCTCCAGAACCTAAGAGGAGACAGGGAAGAATTCTTCCCTATAGACATTAAAGGAAGCATGGCCTTGCTTGATTTCAGACTTCTAGACTCCAGAACTCAGAGAATAAATTTTGGTTATTTTAAGCTGCTCAATTTGTGGCACTTTGCTATGGCAACCCTAAAAAATTAATGAAGTGATTAAATGAGGCATTTCACTTATTTGATCAACAATACTGTTTGTAGTATAGGGCATTCATTTTATTCCCGGGCATCTTTTTGTTGGGCTTATTCAGGGATAACTATTCCATGGCCTTTAGTTTCTTCTGCCAACCAGTCTCACAAAGGTTTATATTTTTTCACAGTGACACTCAAGAAGGGTCATGTAGGCCATTTTCAGACACAGAGAGGAAAAGACAGAAACACATTTAAAAAAATGAGTATGTGACAATGGAAGCAGAGATTGTAGTTAGATTGCCATAATTCAAGGAAAGCTTAAGGTCAATAAAGGTGGGATGAGGCAAGGAAGGATTCCTCCTCCTGAGCCTTCAGAGAGGGCATCGCCCTTCTAACACCTTGGTTTCGAACTTCTAGCCTCCAGAATTAAGAGAAGATAAATTTCCTTTAAGTCAACCAGTTTGTGGTACTCTATTACAACAGCCCTAGGAAATTAATACCACTCTGAAAGACCTCATTATTCCTATGGCTTGCTTATTTATTTATTTATTTTTCATTGGCAGGCACCAGGATTCAGGCAAGAATTCTACCTGCTGAGCCTCCATCACACAGCCCAACTTGGTTGTTTTTTAAGATCCTCAAGAACATGAATTCTGGGGTCCACATCTCAGCCACAGTGTCTGCTAGGAGTTTAAATTTAACCTTGGCTGGAGTGTCCAGCCCTACACTCTCAGTTAATTTTCATATTCATCTGTGCTACATGGATCATTTTCACTACCTTTAAGGATTTCTGAAAATAAGAAAAACAACCTGTGGTAGATTAAAGCTGGCTATAAATTCCTTGCTACTCCTCCAATTAAGGTGTGAAGTCAAACCCAATCCTTTTGAAATCTGGATTGGCCTAATTGACTTATAAACCCATGAAATACATGAAAAATGACCCCCTAGAATTCCGTCATTGAAGCCTTGCATCTTCTGCCTGGAACTCTTGGAACATGTACACTTGGATCCCTGAGTCTCCATATAAGAAGTCAGACTTCTCACCAAGATTCCAAGCTGCTATGACAAATACCACACACTGGTTGGCTTAAGCAACAGAAAATTTTTGGCTTATAGTTTAGGAGGCTAAAAGTCCCAAATTAAGGTCTTGAAAGCCATGCTTTCTCCCTGAAGTCTGTAGCATTCTGCTAATGACTTGCTGCAACCCTTATGGTTCCTTGGTTGCATCTATGCCTTCTGTCACATGGTAACTACTCCCCTCCTTGTGTGTACTCTTCTGGCTTCCTCTGATATCTGGCTTCTGGGATCCTCCTTGTGGCTTTTCCTGACTTTTGGCTTTCAGTTTTTTCTCCTTATAAGGCCACCAGTAAGAATGGATTAAGACCCACTCTGATTCAGTTGGCCAAGTCTTAATTAAAAATAACATTTTTAATAGGTCTTTTATTACATTGGATTTACCCCCACACACACACAGGAATACATATTAAGACTAAGAAAATATCTGCTGTTGGAGAATTTAAATCAATTACCACAGTTCACCTCTGGTTAAATACCTAGCTTCTGCTATCAGGTTATCTATACACACTGACTTTAGGCTGCTCAGTTCTATGGAAACAGCTTACAAAGTCAACGGCCAATTATGCTCAAAGATGCTATTAACACCCTCCTATGTATTCCTTATTACCTTAATGGAGTGTCTTATGGTCTTCCCTAGGAATATGGTCAAGTCATAGTTTTTATAGTCCCATAAAGTTGCATTTACAACTCCCTAAGCATTCTAAACCATTGTTCAAACTAAGCCAACTTTGTTCCAGAAGCTGTATTTCATTTTATGTAGGCCACTGACTTGTCTAACATTCCAGCAACTTGTTTGGATAGGCTCTCAATGTCCTTGGCAGAACATTGAACACTGAGTCAGTGGAGAATGTTCTCATATTTGTATGTTCTTCCTTTTTCAGTCCTGAATTCTGCACCCACTGCTCAGTTCCATGGATCTGTAAGCTAGTATTTCCTAGAGCAGTTTGTACTGGACCCTGACCCTGGTTAATAACTTGTGTCTCATGATGGTTGGTGAGAGCAGAACTTAGAAAAGAAATGCATTATCTTGCAGCTCTCTCAGGTGGAGCCTTTGCAGATTTTTCCAGGTATGGAGAGGACACTCTCTTCTGGAAAGGGGTAGAGGGAAGATTCTGCCAGTGCAGAAGTTTTTTCACAGTGGGGGAATTCACGATGCTCAGAAACTTGTTCACCCAAATGGATCCATCTCATGTTTCAGGGTCCGACTCTATTCCTATTAAGGACCTATTAAGGCTATGCAATTCAGTTTCTGTTGTATCTATGCAACCCTTTCAATAAAGTGCCCTGGATTTTCAACCCAATTAAACCTACAGATGCAGCAGATGTATATTTCTTTCAATCCATCAAGGATGCTAGTTCTCTCAGCCTGTCTTGAGTTGTAGTTAACTAATATTATCAAGGGCTCCAATACAGTTAACTGTCATGTTCTCTTATCAAGGGCTCCAATACAGTTAACTATGGCCAGCTGCCTTAGTTTTCTAAAACTGCTGAAATGCCATATACCAGAAATGGGCTGGTTTCTAACAATGGGAATTTATTAGTTTATGAGCTCACAGTTCTGAGACCACAAACATGCTCAAATCTAGGCACCATCAAAATGATACCTTTTTCTTAAAGAAAGATTGCCAATGATCTGGGAATTCTTTGTTGTATGGTAAGGCATGTGGCAGCATCTGCTGGTTTCTTCTTTCTCTTCTGGGTTTCGTTGCTTCCAGCTTCTGGCTTCAGTGGCTTCCTCTCTATTTCTGGTAGTTTTCTTTATGTGTTCAGTGTGTTCTCTCTCAGCTTCTGTTCTGTTTCTATGAATTTCATCCAGTAAGAG
Source organism: Tamandua tetradactyla (assembly GCF_023851605.1). NCBI lineage: Eukaryota > Metazoa > Chordata > Mammalia > Pilosa > Myrmecophagidae > Tamandua > Tamandua tetradactyla. Next base: position 60,656,698 of record NC_135340.1, read on the forward strand.
AATAAAGACCCACCTCAGGCATACTTCATCTGAAATAACCTAATCAAATTCTCCAATCACAATAGATCTATATCCATGGAGATGGATTAGCTTTAAGAACATGACCTTCTGTGGTACATACAGCCTCAAGCAATAATACCAACCAGTACCATAAGCCTTAAAATTTCCACTATTTCTTTATACACTTCAATGCCATAGCTATCTGGTAATCCAATGCTTCACATGCATCCCATCTCCAAGTACTACAGATGAAAGTCTTAGTAATTGTGATGACATTGTATTTCAGGGATTGTGACAATCCTGTGTAACACCAGCAAGAGAGTCCTTTTTACCTTCTGACCAATGCATAATTCATATCTATAATGCTATCCTGTTGGTCTGCTTTCTTAGTCCATTTTTAGTAATTATTTTCTTACTGTATTTCATTGAAGGCACAGTTTGAAACAAAAGCTTCAATACAGGTAATTCATTTGGGAATTTGATCCCAGGGTGTAAGAGTGCAAGATAGAAGGAGTAAAATAAGGAAGAAGGGAAGGGAATATACAGCTAAATGATCAAATTGGTCACTGCATTGGCAAAGTTACAAAAATACCAAGGAACCTGCACAGTAGACTTCTGTACTTTAGGGCTGATTATCTAGTGAGTAAAAGGTAAAAGCATTTATCCATTGGCCACCATCCCCCACTGGTAAATGGAGGACCTATAGCATTAAATTTCTTGCAATTTTGAATTGTGGAAATATTAGTGACAATCAGGTCGCCATGGTCCAAGAGTAAAAGCTGTATAGTTTCACCAGCATGAACCTGGTCAAAGCCTGAGGTGTACCGGTTACTCCAGCAATGATCAAATCATATTTAATATAAGACAAAGAAGCATTTGAGGTTGGGGACAAGAGGTATACAGTGCACTGGGGCCCAAATTATTTAAGGGTTTATCTCTCAAGCAAAAATCTTTAGTTTTATGTAGATCATAATGAGTATGGAATTTTACGGTTATTAGGGATCTTTGCTCCTTCTATCTTTTAGCTCCACAATCCTTATTTCTGGTTTGTTCCTGTAGAATTAATCAATGGTCTAAGATGTATGCTGGACCTTTCAGGCTGAAAGAAAGAAGAAAAACAATGTGGTGACATACCTGGGCTGGCTAAATCAGTTCATTTTAAAGACCTTTCTTAGTAAGCCTACACAATGTCTATTGCTTATATTTTTCTGGGCCACCTTGAGACAAAGCTAAAAATATCTAGTGTTTTTAATTTCCCTTTGTGGTTTATCGTAAACAGAAATAAATTAGACATATTTCCATAAATGATAAGATAACTACAATTTCTTGCCAAAATACCCAAACACTTTCTGAGGACAGAAATGCTAGAATGGATTTATGAGTTATAATGATGACTTACTCCTCATCCTCATTCTCTTTCTGCAGAGGACCCAGGTGGTATTCTCTTCACCAAATTGTTGAGAAATACTTGTTGAAAGATGCAAGGACATGCTTGGGAAGAAATATAGCGGCTATTCTCTGTACTAAGAGATGCTGGTAAGAAGAAATGATGAAGTTGGAATTGACTCCTGGGTTTCTATTGTTGTTACAAAAAAGACCTCAGCATGGAGACCTTTGGCCCAGGCTACTTGATTAGGAGGTCTCTTGGACTAAGATAATTGGACAGCCCCTTTATAAATTCACTTTCTATATATTTTTGAATAGCCCCAGAACTGATAAATAGGGACCTGAGTAGAGCCACCATGATAGAAAATCTCGAATCCTAGCTCCATTTCCATATCTGATTCAGCTCACAGATTCTTTTGTGAGTGTATAAATTTTCCATCAATTCTACTTATTTGAGCCTTAGTCATAGTGCCTCAAACTTTTGTATTATTAACTCATATTTGTACTTAACTTTGATACACTTCTTATCACTCAAACTCATCTGCAATTGTCTTCAAGCAGGAACCATGTTTTATGCTTCTTCACATTTCCCAAAGTGTCTAGCACAACAATGAACATGTGCTATTCATCTGGAATTGATTTATTAAATTTGTCTAGACAGGAAATGGCTATTAATTTTTGCCAACATCACCTATAATCAGAAATCCCTTCTCTAACTTCTGGACAATATCTTGAGAAGGTGATGATATCTGTTTTTTCATTCACCTCTGGACATTCAAACAACCCATTTTCAAGTATTTTAAATATAATCCTGTGTTTATATGGTGTAAAAACAGCCACATACATTGAATTTCTCCACACATCCTCTAGCAGCACATACAAATCAACAGATAAAACTTGTTATTACACATGCCTATAGCATAACAAGGAGATGGAAAATGCTATAAACTGCAATTTACAGGAAAAAGGAGAAATACACATCTGAAACCAGAATCATCTGTAAATCCCACAAAAGATTAGAGATTCAGGTGGAGACTATGAAGAAAAGAGGAATTCAGAGAGAGTATAACCATGACAAAACAAAATAATTTAGAGGAGAGATTATGCCCTGAGTAGAGAAACAGAGAGAAGTGAGAAGAGGTCTGAAGATGAATGAATACAAGTATTAGTTACTGTAGAGTTAAAAAGAAGAAAATTGAAGGGAGCCTCAAATAGAGAGAATCACCAACCCACATAAATTCTCTCCAAATTCTTAGTTGACCCCTGAACTTTGCATGTACTAGTTGAGACTTCAATAATCTGAGGGTGAGCAATAGGTGGAAGAAGGAAATAACTGATGAGTGATTTCAGCAGCTGCCCGGTGCAAAAGTACAGTCTGGTCAGGTTTGATAAACATCTTGGACTTTCATGACTTCGAAGTAAACACCATATCCCAAGACTAAAGGATTAGTCCTAGGATTAAGGGCAAAATAAAAAATGTCACGCCATAATAAAGACCAAAATGAAGATTACCTAAAATCAAGGTTCTCTGTCAGATATTTTGCAAACAACACTCAATGCTTTTCAGAGCGAGGTAATGTAATCTAGTATCTCCACAAAATAGCATTCCTAGATGTACAAGATAAAATAAAAAGAATTACTGGATGGAAAGAAAAGGAAAATTTGATTGATAGCTAAGAGAATGATCTGTTTATAGAAACAGACTTACGTACCACACAGAAGTTGGAATTATCAGGCAATGACTTTCGAGTACTGCTATGCATTTATAACAAAATTTACAAGAAAATACACCTATTTGATGGGGTGCCATGTTAACTAATAAAAATTCAGTTGGAAATCCTAGAAATGAAAAATAAAGCATGCAAATAAAATTTAGAAAATAAATGGGATAGAATTAACAGACCATGCCAGTTTTAATAACTTGTAAAACAGTATCAATCTATCTAATACATGTGTGGTTGTAATCTCAGAAAGAAAGGAGAAAGCGTAAGAGACAGAAAAGAAAATGTGAAAAACTATTGCCAAAATAGTTTCCTACGTAAATGAAAGTCATCAGTCCAAAGATGCAGGAGGTTCAGTATCCCTCTAGCAGGATAAATAAAATGAAAAATGGATTTAGGCATATGAAGTTGAATGCCAAAAACTGACAATAAAGAGAAAAATTTAAACAAAATTACATACAAAAAGAAGCATTGTAGCAGGTGGAGCAATGAGAGTATTACAATGGACTTAACTTTAGAAATAATAGTGGCCAGATGGCAACAGAGCTATACCTTTAAAATGCAATTTAGAATTTCGTATATAGCAAAAGCATCCTTCAAAAATGAAGATGAAAGAGGGATATTTTCATGTAAATCAAAGCTGAGGAAATTTGTCACTAGCAGATTCATACTACAAGAAATTCTAAAGGATGTTTTTTGTCTGAAAGGAATTCCATGTTGAGGGGGTTAAGGCTCTCTATATAGGAAGGAATGGAAGACCAAGGAATTGGTAAATCAATGGATAAATACGAAAGACAATTTTTGTTTGTTCTCTTTTTAAATACATTGAAGGCAATTGATTAGTTACAGCAAGACGATATTTTCTGGACTTCATACCAATGTAACATGTAATGTGTATTACACATAACACATATGATGTGTTAAAAATAGCCCACACATCACACTATATAGTTAGAATTAGTGCATTTTACTATGTAAGTTATATGTCCATAGACTTGTGTTTTTTCAAAATACCTAAAATTAAATTTAACAAAAGATTTGCAAAACTCCACTCCAAAATTTACACAATGTCATTCAGAAAAGAATGAATGTATATGACAAACTCATAATCTAGAAATCTCAGTATTATAAAAAGATGCATGATATGCAAATTAAACTACAGATTTAATGCATTAACAATGAAATTCCCAACACAGTATTTTTTTTTTTTGAAAATCCACAGGCTGATTCTAAAATTAAATAGACAAGAAAAACAAAGCCAAATATTGAAGAAAGAAAATAAACCTGTGTGCTTGGTTTGAAACTGTCTTCTATCCCAGAAAAGCAATGTTTTTAAATCCTCATTCAGTATTGTTGGTTGGGATCATTTTTACTGTTTCCATGGAGATGTGACCCATCCAATTGTGGGTGGTAACTTTTGATTAGATGGTATCCATGGAGATGTGTCTCCACCCATTCAAGGTGGGGTTGCTTACTGGAGCCCTTTAAGAGGAATTATTTTGGAAAAAATTAGAACTAACAGAGCCCAAACAACCATAGATCTTTGAAGATGCAGAACAAAAATGACCCCTAGTGAAGCTGAATGAAATGAGGAGAGAAAGCTAGCAGACATCACCATGTGCCCTTCCAGCTGAGAGAGAAACCATGAACTTCCTTGGCCCTTTCTTTGGAATGAAGGCGTCTTTCTCTGGATGCCTTAATTTGAACATTTTATTGGCCTTGGAACTGTAGACTTGCAACTTAATAAATTCCCTATTTTAAAAGCTGTTTCATTTCTGGTATTCCGCACTCTGGCAGCTTGCAAACTAAAACATATTTTGGTACCAGAGAAGCAGGGGGCTGCAGTTTACAAATATCAAACATTTTGGAATGTTTTTTTAAATGGATAAGGGGAAGATGTTGGAAGACTTGTAAGGAGCTTGATAGAGAGGGCATAGAATGCTTTGACCAGACCTTTGGCAGAAATGTGGACTCTAAAGATGCCTCTGATAAGACCTTAGGCAAAAATGATGCACGTTATTGCAGGCTGGAAGGAAGGTGACCCTTATTTTAAAATGGTAAAACTGACTACTAATTTTGGATTGAAGACAGATTTTAAAGGCCACACGAACTTGAATATTTAGCAAAAGAGATTTCCAAATTAAATGTAGAAAGTGCAGCCTGGTTTCTCTTTGCACCTTAAAGTGAAATGTAACAGGAGAAAGATAAGCTGAGAACTGAACTCTTGGGTACAAAGAAATTGATGGTCTGGAAAATTCTGGACTCTCAGAAAAGGAGACCCCAGAGAACATAAGGATTTAACCAAACATGGAAGCAGTCAGCTGTTTCAGAAAAAGCCAGGATTAGAGATGCAGTTCTCCAGGAAGGATATGTGGAAAGTCCTATTGTCTGAAGGTTACAATCTCAGCAAACTGCATATAGAACCTACAAGCAGGCTGTGGGATCTGTGTAAATGGCACCACTGTTGGTCTGGACTAAAAGGGACAGAAAACAGACAAATTGAAGGAAAAAAATTTCAAAGGCAGAACCATGGAAGCTAAGGTCTGAAGCCAAGAAACCTTAGGCTGGGAGAGTGGAACCACCCATGCACTTTGAGAGGGTGAGTTTGCCCTGAAGGCAAAGGGCAGGAATTTCAGTGCTCCAGGCCTCGGAGAGGGTGAAGCACATTCCTGAGGGATTGGGGAGAGCCTTAATGACACCACATTGTTCTGTGGGGGTTGATCGTGTACCCCAGAGATGGCAGACAGCCCAGGTGTTGCCCCAATGCTCAGAGATGGTGGAGCCAAGGAAAAGGCGATCTCCCCAAATGTCCTTCAAGGTTGTAATTCTCACTCCAGAATTTGAAGAGAGCCAGGTGCCTGAGTAGGCCCTTGGAAAGGGTGGATCCACTACTTTCTAAAGCCCCAAGGATAAATGACTGTCAGATTTTGAAATCTAATAGACTTTGCTTTGCAGGTTCTCAGAACTCTTTGGGTCCTGTGACTCCTGTGTTCCTTCCAGTTTCTCCCTATGGGGATGGGAACATCCATCCTGTGAATCTTCCTTCTTTGTATGTTAACAGCAGATAACTCCTACTGAGTTTTACAGGTCTATAGTCCCATGAGAATTTTGATTTAGGATAGACCATGCTTGTAGTTGACTTTGCTGAGATTTTGTACTGTTTCTGACTTTGTTTTGTACTTGTATTTTTATTGAAATGGTTTAAGGCTTTGTGATGAGATGGAATGAATGTATTTTTCACTTGGAAAGAGCATGTCTTTTTGGGGTCCAAAGGGTGAAAAGTGCTGGTTTGAAACTGTCATGTACTCCAGAAAAGCCTTGTCCTTTAAAATATTGCTAGGTGGGATCATTTTGATTGTTTCCATGGAGATACGACCCAGCCAATTATGGGTGATACCTTTTGATTAGATAGATTCCATGGAGTTGTATCTCTACCCATTCAAGGTGGGGTTGCTTACTGGAGCCCTTTAAGAGAGAAGCATTTTGGAAAAAGCCAACAGAGCCCACACAGTCAGCGACCTTTGGAGATTCAGAAGGGAAATGCCCCCAGTGAAATCTTATGAAATAAGGAGAGAAAGCTAGCATACATCACCATGTGCCCTACCAGCTGAGAGAGAAACCCTGAACTTCACTGGCCTTTTCATTGGAGTTAAAGTATCTTTATCTGGATGCCTTAATTTGGGTATTTTCACAGTCTTAGAGCTGTAAACTTGCAACTTAATGAATTCCCTTTTTAAAAGCCATTCTGTTTCTGGTGCATTGCATTCTGGCAGCTTGCAAACTAAAACAATCTGGAAGAATCATAAAACCAGTTATCCACAGCTAAGCTATTATATAGTTATTCTAATTAAAATGGGGTGTTGTAACTTAATGGCTGACAAATAGACCAATGCAACAGAATAAATAGTATTTGTTTTAAAGACAACAAATACTATGATCAGATTCATGTCAAAATGGACATTGCTGTGTACAGAAAGATTTTCTTTTCAATAAATGGTGCTAGGACAAATGTAAACTCATATGCAAACAAAGCGAATATTGATCTCTACTTCCAGCATATTCAGAATTTAATTCCAGATGGATTGAAGATCTAAATGTGAAAGGTTAAAGCAATCAAGCATTTAGGGGAAAAATAGAAGAACATCTTTAAGATCTTAAAGTAGGTAAAGATGTAATACATTCTCATTAAAAAGAAAAAAAAAGATCATTTGGACTACTTAAAATTAGGAGCTTTTGTTATTCAAAAGACACTTCACTAAGAGTGAAAATATATGCTCAGAATGCAAGAAGATATTTATATAACATATGCGTAATGAAGAATTCATGCCCCAAATACACCAAATATAAATCCTACAAAGCAATAAGAGAGAAGACATCACATTTAAAAATTGGCAAAAAAACTTCAAGAAGTACTTTTCAAATGATGGTATTCAAATTACCAATAAACAGTTGAAAGAATGGTCAACTTCATTAGTCCTTATGGAAATGCAAATTGAAACTATAATACCTACCAATTTATGCCACCAGAATACCCAATGTTCTAGTTTGTTAGCTGCCAGAATGCAATATACTAGAAATGGAATGGTTTTTAAAAGGAGAATTTAATAAGTTGCTAGCTTACAGTTCTAAGGCCAAGAAAATGTCCTAATTAAACAAGTCTATAGAAATGTCCAATCTAAGGCATCCAGGGAAATATACCTTGGTTCAAGAAGGCCGATGAAGTTCAGAGTTTCTCTCTCAAGTGGAAGGGCACATGACAAACATGGTCAGAGTTTCTCTCTCATCTGGAAAGGCACATGATGAACATGGTCAGGGTTCCTTTCTCATCTGGAAGGGCACATAGTGTACATGGCATCATCTGCTAGCTTCTTCTCCTGGTTTCCTGTTTCATGAAGCTCCCCAGGAGGCATTTTCCTTCTTCATCTCCAAACGTTGCTGGCTGGTGGGCTCTGCTTCTCATGGCTGCATTGTTCTCTGCTCTCTCAGAATCTCCCTCTTTCTCCAAGATATTTCCTCTTTTATAGGACTTCAGAAACTAATCAAGACCCACTGAAATGGGTGGAGACACATCTCTCCTAATACAGTTTGACAACTACTCTTGATTAAAGCATATCTCTAGGGAGATGATCTAATTACAGTTTCAAACATACAATACTGAGTAGAGATTAGAAGAAACGGCTGCCTTTACAAAATGGGATTAGGATTAAAACATGGCTTTTCTAGGGTACATACATATTTCAAACCAGCACACCCAAATAGAAAAAAAAAAACAGGATATATCAAGTTCTAGTGAAGATGTGAAGCAACTGGAATGCAACACTGCTGGTGGAAGTGTAAATTGGTGCAAATATTTTGTAAAATTGCTTGGTAGTATCTACCAAGATATCTATAGTTTATTATATGGTAGTATACAATAAAGCACAGCAATTTTACTTGAAGGGAAGTAACCATTGTGAATTTATTCATATTTTACCAAAATATGACCAGAATTTTCACACTAGCATTATTACAATAGCTCAGTGCTCATCCATATTAGAAATAACATATACATTTTGATACATTCATGTGATAGAAAACTATACATAAAACAGAATGAATAAATTGTAGTTATGCATAACAATACAAGAAAAAAGAATCTGAATATATAATGCATGAGTACACTAAGTTAGAAACATAAATACAATGCTTGAATGTGGGGAAAATACAGGAAGAGGCCTCAAGAGGAGTTCCTGGAGTGATAATATTATTATTCTTGAGCATGATGCTGACTACACAGGTATGCTGGTTTGAAGCTATTATGTATCCCATAAAAGGCCATGTTCTCTTAATCCATCCCTGGGTGTATGTGGGGGGTGGGGGGTGGAAAACTATTATTGATTGTGACCATTTGTTTAGGTTGTTTCCATAGATAAGTGACCCAGCCCATTCAAGATGGATGTTCCTCTGGAACAGAGAGAGAAGCCTATGCCAGTTGAAGCTATTATGTACTTCAGAAAAGAAAAGCCATGCCTTTTTTTTTTTTTTTTTTTTACATGGGCAGGCACCGGGAAACGAACCCAGGTCCTCTGGCATGGCAGGTGAGAACTCTGCTTGCTGAGCCATCGTGGCCCGCCCAAGCCATGCCCTTTAATCCTCATTCCATATTGCTGTGTGGTACCTTTTTGATTGTTTCCATGGAGATGTGCCCCACCCAATTGTGGGTGGTAACTTTTGGTCAGATGGTTCCTGTCATGGTCTGGTTCATGTATCAAATTGACCAGGTGGTGGTGCCCAGTTGTCTGGTAGGGCAAGCGCTGGCCTGTCTGTTGCTATGAGGACATTTCATGGTCTTAAATCATGATCACATTGGTTGTATCCACAGCTGATTGCGTTTGTAATTAGCTAAGGGAAGTGTGTTCTGCAATGAGTGATGCTTAATCTAATCACTGGAAGGCTTTTAAGGAAGATTCAGAAGAGACAGTCACTCTATCTGCTTCAGCCAGCTACCCTCTGAAGAGTTCTTTGAGGACCTTCATCTGAGCTACCAGCTTGTGGCCTGCCCTACAGACTTTGGACTCTACATGCCCATGGTTACTTGAGACACTTTTATAAGTTTTATATTTACAGATATCTCCTGCTGATTCTGTTTTTCTAGAGAACCGTAACTAATACAGGTTCCATGGAGATGTGTCTCCACTCATTCAACCGAACATCATTGGCCTTCTTGAACCAATGTAGTTTTCCCTGGGTGCCTTAATTTGGACATTTTCATAGCCTTAGAATTGCAGACTTACAATTTTATAAATTCCCCATTTTTAAAGCCATTCAACAGTTCTGGTATGTTGCATTCTGGCAGCTTACAAACTAAAGCAGATTTTAGTACTGAGAGTGTGGTGCTCCTACAGTTTGCAAATACAAAACACATTGGGACAGTTTTTTAAATGAATATGGGGAAATTTTTGGAAAAGTTGCAGAGAGTTTGATGGAGAAGGCCTAGAATGCTTTGAACAGACCTTTAGTAGAAATGTGGACTCTAAAGATACCTCTCATAAGGCCTTAGACAGAAATGATGCACATGTTATTGCAGGCTGGAAGGAAGGCAACCCTTGTTTTAAAATAGCAAAGAATCTTGCAAAATTGACTACTCATTTTGGATTGAAGGAATTCTTTTTTTCATGAACATCACTGAAGGCAGATTTTAAAGGCCGTGAACTTGTATATTTAGCAAGAAAGATTTCCAAATTAAGTGTGGAAAGTGTGGCCTCATGTCTCCTTGCAGCTTATAGTGAAATGCAGCAGGAAAGAGATAAGATGAAAACTGAACATTTGGCTATAAAGCAATCATAAATTGCTGGTCTGGAAAATCCCAGGCTTCCAGAAAAGAAGAACCCAGAGAATAGTGCCCCACATGAGGTTTTAACCAAACATGGAACCAGTCAGTCATTTCAGAAAAAGCCAGGATTGGAGATGGAGTTACCCAGGAAGGACTTGTAGAAACTTCTATTGTCTGATGGTTATGATCCCTGCTTATTACACAGAAAGCCAATAAGAGTGTTGTGGAATATGTATAAGCAGAATCACTGCCAGTCTGAACTAAGAGGGACAGAAAAGGGACATATTGGAGGAAAAATAACTTCAAAGGCAGAATCATGGAGGCTAAGGTCTGATGCCAGGAAACCTCAGGCCAGGAGCACAGACCCACCCAAACACTTGGAGAGGGTGTGCTTGCCCAGAAGGCAAAGGGTGGGGTTTCAACCCCACTGTTCAGGAAGAGTCATACCCTGGGCCTTGGAGAGGGTTGAGCACATTCCTTGGGGATTGGGGAGATTCTGGCTGCCACCACATTGTTATGGAAGGGTTGAGTAAGTGCCTCAGAGATGGCAGAGAGCCTGGGTGCACCCAGTGCTTGTGAGGGTAAAGTTAAAGAAAAGGTAGTCTCCCCAATGTCCCTCAAGGTTGCATTTGGCAGAGGTGGGCCATTGTGTAGGCCCTTGGAAAGGGTGGGACTGACTGTTTCCAAAGCCCTGAGGTTCAATCACCTTCAGATTTTGAAATCTAATAGAGTTTTCCCCACAGGTTTTCAGAACTTAAGGCTTTTGTGACCCCTGTGTTCCTTCGAATTTCTCCCTATGGAAATGGGAATTCATATCCTATATATATTGGCAACAGATAACTTGATCTGAGTTTTTCAGGTCCAGAGCCAGAGGAGAATTTTGCCTTAGGACAGACCATGACTGTAGCTGACTTTGATGCGATTTTGTATTGTTTCTTCCTTTGTATTGTATTTGCATTTTTACTTAAATGGTTTAAGCCTTTGTGATAATGTGATGGAATGAATGTATTTTGCATTTGGAAAGAACATGTCTTTTTTGTGGTCCAAAGAGTGGAATGTGCCAGTTTGAAGCTATTATGTACCCCAGAAAAGCCATGTCCCTTAACCCCCATTCAATATTGCTTGGTGGCAATGTGGCAAAAACTTCCAGGATGAGCCCAGGACCCAGCATCAAGGAATTGAGAAAGCCTTCTTGTCCAAAAGGGAGAAGAGAGAAATGAAACAAAATAAAGTTCCAGTGGCTGAGATATTTCAAACAGAGTGGTGAAGTTATGCTGGAGGTTATTCCTATGTATTATATGATATCCCTTTTTAATTTATGGTGTATTTGTGTGGCTGGAGGGAAGTATCTGAAACTGTTGAGCTGTGTTCCAGTAGCCTTGATTCTTGAAGACAATTGCATAAAGATAAAACTTTTACCATGTGACTGTGCAATTTTGAATACCTTGTGTCTGATGCTCCTTTTATTCAGTGTATAGACAGATGAGTAAAAATATATGGCTAAAAATGAATAAATAATAGGGGGATAAAGGGTAAGATATATTGGGGAGATGGAAATACTAGTGGTCAATGAGAGGTAAGGGTAAGGAGTATGGTGTATATGAGATTTTTCTTTTTCTGGAGTGCTGCAAATGTTCTAAAAAAACCATATGGTGATGAATACACAACTATGTGACGATATTGTGAACCATTGATTGTACACCATATATAGAATGTTTGTGTGTGAAGATGCGTTAATAAAAATATTTAAAAAATGTTATGGGGTAATATGTTTTGGATTGTTTCTATAGAGATGTGACCCACTCAGTTGTGGGTAGTAACTTTTGATTAGATGGTTTCCATGGAGATGTGTCTCTACCCATTCAAGGTGAGGTTGCTTCCTGGAGCAGTTTAAAGTGGGAACTATTTTGGGGTGGTGCAACAGTGCCTCAGTAGCAGAATTCTTGCCTGTCATGCTGGAGACCCTGGTTCGATTCCTGGAACCTGCCCATGCCAAAAAAAAAAAAAAAGGGGTGGGGAACCATTTTGGAAAAAGCTTTAGAGCTACCAGAACTAACAGGGCTAACAGAAAAGACAGTGCTCTGGAGAAGTGGTTGAAGAAGCCTGGAGGGAAAGCTAGTAGATGTCACCATGTGCCTTTCCAGCTGAGAAAGCTGGAACATCATTGGCCTTCTTGAACCAAGGTATCTTTCCCTGATTGCCTTAATTTGGACATTTTTACTGCCTTAAAACTGTAAACTTGCAACTTAGTATTTCCCTTTGTAAAAGCTGTTTTGTTTCTGTAAATTCCAGCAACTTGCTAACTAAAACAGACACTTTGATACCAACCCAGGAGAGAAGGACCAGTAGTCATGACCCTGTGCTTTCTCATCAAGAAACCCCAGATGCCAGCAGCCTTTCCTTTGAGAAGTTATCTTCCTCTTGATGCCTTAATTTGGACATTTTTATAACCTTAGAACTATAAATTTGTAACTAATAAACCCCCATTGAAAAATCCAACCCATTTGTTGTGTATTGCATTTTGACAGCTTTAACAGACTGAGACACCACATATATTCAGTTGGGAAAAACCAGCATCTATGTTTGTGATTTTTATGCTTTCCCATGGGTATTACATAATTTAATTAAAAGCTTACAAAAGTAAAAGTTAGGAGGAAAATGCAGTCTTAAAAAAAGTAAAATCTTTGTATTAAGCTTTGGAGACTCCTTTCAAATTCTGAAATAATAGAAATAAGGAAACTAAGTAAAATTCTGTGACCCATATTTGCTTTCTATTAAGAATTCATAGGGCCAAGGTGGGTGGGGAGGGCAGAAGAACTTTAAGCAGGATACTGTGCAATTTGACAACTATGGCAGAAACTTGGTCATACTCAAAAATCATCATAAAAACACTTCTCACTTCCATGCTAACAGCATCTGATTTTGCACAGTATTGGTTGTTCTTGGGCTTTCTGGCCCTTTCCAAGCCTGGGGTTATATGACTGAGGCCAACCATGGTCATTTCATTTTCTTCCCAGTTCTGTCCCCAGGCATGCACATGTGATATAATCCTGACCAATGAGATATAAAGGGAAGTATATATTGGGAGCTTCTTAGAATGTTTTTCTAATTCCTAAGTAGAGACAATGCAGAAATTAGCCTACCTACAGCTTCTAGATTCTGTTGCATGAAGATTTGAAGCTGAGAACTAAGCCAGGTATCTTGCACCCTTGGGGAGGGGGGAGCATTTCACACATACTAAGAAAGAGAAGAATGATGGAAAACCAAGTAAATCAGAGACACTGATTCATAGCTCTGACAGCATTGAGCTATTGAACCCCTGAATTTCTTGTTGATGAGATGCATATAATACATATTTTCTTCTTTGTTAAACAAGTTTTTATTGAATAATCTATTTTTGCAGCCAAAGATACCTTAATTGATAAAAGGATAATATAATCTGTATGCTCAAAATATTTTCCTTGCTCATTTCACAAGTACTTTGTGGGAAATGCAAGAATAGAATTCTTTTTTGTTTTGTTTTCTTACATAGATTCTGAGAAAACCCACTAACTTTATTACAGATGAAGATGAGGCATTACAACCATTGATTTGCACAATATAATTTTACATGGAATAAAAGTTTATGATTAAGGAAAGAATCTTGCCTATGAAATGCTTATATTTTTTCCATTATTTTCTTATCTTTGTTACAGTGTACCTCCCTCCTGAGAGCCTTGGATGTCAATTTCAGACTTGTCAGTACTGTCAAGATGACTTAGAAAGTTTCTGACCTATGGTCTTGTCTGATGTTATGAAACCAATAAAACACTCCTGAATTTTCATTTTGTGCACTGATGTCAACAATCCTCATTCAAATAGATGTGTCTTCCAAGAGGATAACCTCCAGATTCACTCTACTGTGAATTAATAAATTTGTACCCCTCAGGTTTAAAAAAATGTTCCCCCAAAACCTATCTCCATGAATTCAATGAATTCTTTAAGAATCCTTTTATATCATAATTGTAATCCATTATATCATTTGACAAGACATGTACCAAATGGCCCTTCATTTCTCTGTCAAGGATTTTATACACACAATTTATGTGAACTGACTTCACATATTTAAGTGTTAAATAAAAGTCACTTTGCACTTACAGAAGTATCTCTAACAACTTCCTTTCATAGCCCCAGAGAGTCTGTTGTAAATGCCATGCAAATCTGGATTCTTTCTTGCCAGGTAGAGAGTTATACTTCTTCATTGCTTCCAAATTTCTTTTCTGTGCTATTCCCATGTTCAATTTCATACTGAATGTTGGCATCAAGTCAGGTATCACAAACTCTGTTTTACTTCAACCTGTATTCAATCTGATATAGACTGACCGGATGGCATTTCATGTTTCCTGGGGCTGCCAACGCTCTTCCAATCATTCAATCTACAAATGACCAAGACCTGAATTTGGAATACAAGCAAATAGATTTCATTCTCTCACTGAACTTTAAATAAAGCAGGACTATACTTTCATTTTCAAAATTGTGCCTAGAAATGCAAAGAAAAACAGCACCTAAATACAGCTATGGGAAAAATTGTCTGGCTGTTATTCCAAGTTCATTGGTCACCAACAGATTTCAAGTTGTCAGTGTCCGATAGGACTGCTAGACCGGATGAGTATTTCCAATGCCATTTGACAACCTTTGTTATCTTCTGCATCTTTATTGCTTCCTATGAAATTCATCTCTCACATATTTATTTGCATAGGTGGCATACAAAAATCAAATTTTGATGAGGTTAAAGAGTAACACTGTCAGCTGTGATTAAATATGCAATTTTTAGAATGTGTTCCTGGTACAGACTCTGAGATGGAGAATTTAGTGAAGGATTTGTGGGGGAGCTCTCATAGGATATATACCTGTTTGGAAGTCGGCTTGGACAGTGGAAGAAACTGACCTACAGTGTGGTTGCCCAAGATCTCAGTAGTATTTACAGATTGGAATAGGTAAGGGGAGAACACTGGAGTTGGAATAGCTTTTGGAATTGTCCCAAACAACTGAGGGGAGGGCATAGTCTTTTGCATCCCTGCTTAAAGCAATCATTGAGTGCCAGCCACCTTCAGAAGGGAATGTGACCTTGGGATAAGAAGTTCTGTGATGCTGAGAGCCATTGCCAGTAAGATGATAGAGCAGTTAGGAGATGAGTGCCTATATGTGGAGAAAGCATGTATACAAAGTACCACATGATTCTCACGGTAAACACTTCCATCTGCAAATAGCTACTCCAGGATATGGCTTTGACTTATTTCCTGGGTTAGTGGAACATACTACAACCTCTACTACTGCAATTGGTCCTAAGGCCACAAATGATAGTCATCATTTCTCTTCTCTAATATCTTTTAAAATTCTTCCTTTCCTTAACTAGTACATCTCCTGGCTTAAGTGGCTTGCCTGGTAGGGATACCAAATTCTCCTTCCTTAAGGATCTGAGTCATTGATTACCATGTTCTTTTGGCTTTGGCGGCTACATTTATTCATTTGACATTAAATCTAAGCAAGAAGGGATGAAGAAGTACCCCAGTGTGTCACCAGCATACCAAAGGTATTCTTTCCTACTACACCTGTGAAGATCAAGGACAGTTATCCCTGCCAGTATTGTGACTCCTTTCCTTTCCTGCTGATCTCCTGATAGAAGTGACCAATTGTTAATCATAGCTTAAATTTAAATGGGCCTCTTACCAAATTCTTTGGTTGAAGTGTGACTGCCACCTGGAAGAGAGTCCTATAGATCCATAGGGATTAAAATGTTAAAATGTTATGGGGATAGAAAGCACTCCCTCCCCAAGTGGATCCATGGGGGTGATGTTAAGTGGGGTCATCCCTGCTTCTACACTTTGATTCTCAGACCCATGTATTCTGCCAACAGCAGACCCAATACTTGATGTAGGGTGATTATCACATCTGGAATGATGGTGCCCTGTGCTGTTAGTGTAGCAATTCTAAACTAATCCCTGGGCTACGATTTAAGAGGGCATTTCAGTGCTTTTGTCAGGTGAGTCAATTTGAAGCTGGCCAGTTGTGGGTGGCTGAATGTGTAAGAGCTTCACTGTAGAGCCTATGATCATTTACCAATGCCAGATCTTCCTTGCCATAAAACAGGCCCATTGGTCTGAGCTGATATTGCGAGGGATCCTGTGTCTGTGGATCAAATGCTCAGTAAGCCCTTGGGAATGGTGGTGGCCAAAGTCCCGAGGGCAGTAAAGGCAAACCTATACTCTGTATACATCTTGAATACAGTCAAGATGAATCATTGCCCATTTCAGAGCAGAGGGTGTCCAATGTGAAGAATTTGTCATTAAATGACTCTCTGGTCTACTGGAGGGATTGTTCCCCATAGTGACACAGGATTAGTGTCTATTGCTGGCAATTTGAGGCATTTAGCTACAGCAGTAGCAAGATCAACTTTGTGAGTGGAAACCTATGCTATGAGACCCATACACGAACTTCCACTTATTTGCCAGTATTTATGAGTTCATGCCACAATGGAGTGGCCACTGATAAGCTAGGCAATGTCAAAGAATCAAGTCATTCTGTCTACTTGGTTGTTTTGGGACTCTTGGGGTTGACATGTGATACAAAGACTTTTAAACACTGAACTATTTGCCCATACACATGCCTCTACATCAGATCTCCTGGTCATTGGTCTATCAACATTTCTGTGTTAAAGTCCCTTTATTAGCTAGTGTTCTCTAGAGAAATAGAATCATCAGGAGATGTCTTTAAATACAAAATTTATAAATTTATATCTCATGTAACCATGGAGATATAGAGTCCAGGATCTGTAGGCCAGGTTGCAAGCTGACAGCTCCAATGAAGGTCCTCAATGAACTCTCAACAAAATAAATTTCCCAAGCCATGGATCGTATCATGTTGTGACAAGGAAACCACCTTAGATCATTGAAACTGTGAACATTAAATCCATAAAGTCACGAGCTTCCTGCTAAAGCACTGGTAGAGTTAGTACATTTTCTAAGCGAATATCTAGTTTCCATCATCTGCCATGTCACTTTGTTTCCATTTCTTTGACAAATTAAATAGCTGGGAAGTTTTGCATTGCCAGGGAAGCTATTTGGCTGGTTAGAGAAGGCATTTTTTTTTTTTTTTGGCATCTATTAAAAATTTCCAGAAAGAAAATAAAATTGACTAACTTGACTACTATCAATAGTGGCCTGGTGTCAATCCATGTTTATTCATACTCTCCAGACCAAAAAATAATCTCCTGTCTCTCACGCTCTATTTTTTTTTTCTTTTTCTCAACTCTTAAAGTAAGATTATTTTCTAAGAACTTTTTAAAATTGAGGTAAAACATTTACATTCAGTACAATTCACCCTTTGGTGTATAATTCTATGACTTTTGACAAATGTATATAGAAACTACCAAATCAATCACACCAGATAACCACCCCCACAATCAAGATGATGACTGTTTCCGCCAACAGAGGATTTTGTTAAAAGACAGACTTTGTGATTCGGTAGGTCTGGAGTGGGGCTGAAGGGTATGTTGTGAAGGATCTAGAATGTTTTGAGGGAAGATAAAATTGAACACAGCATTGGATCTTCCCATCCACCATTCTATCATATTACACTTCCACCACCATCACTGTGGTGGTTTGAAGCTGCATGTACCCCAGAAAAACGTGTTCTTAAATTTAATCCCTTCCTGTAGGTGTGAACCTATGGTAAGTAGGACCTTTGATGAGGTTACTTCAGGTAAGGTGTGGCCCAGCCCAGTCACGAGGGGTCTTAATCCTATGACTGGAGTACTTTTTAAGCAGAATGAAATTCAGGCAGAGAAAGAGGACACCACAGAAGCAACAAGCTGAAATTCAACAGAACCCAATCGAGAATGGGATACCAGGAGAGGTTGCCATGTGCAAGACATGTGACGGAGGACTCAAGGATCACAGACTGCAGGCAGGCAGCCCCACAACAGCAGTTTCTGGGAAGAAAGACTCTCCTGATGATGCCTTGATTCAGACTTTCTTTTTGCTTCAAAACCACAGGCGATTAAGTTTCCATTCTTTAACCTGGCCATTTCATGGTGTTTGCTCAAACAGCCAAAGAGACTAGAAAAAATCCATTGATACACAGAGTGGTGGCATGTCTTGATCCTGTATTTTCACTAGGTGGTTTGCTGTGATGTCAAGAAAACAGCATATGGAACACAGTTGAGTTGTAGAAATGTTCTCAGGTTACAACTTGAGAACCTGGTTGGGAACACTGATCTTATTGCCTTTAGTTGAAGAGGCATAGGATTTCCTACCTCTGAGTCAGCTTTTCAGGGCACTGTAAAGGAAAAGGGAGGGTTCTCTAGTAGCCTGACCCTCCAATGATCATAAAGCCCCTTGTGAGGTCAGGATCACATCATCAAACACTTGTAGAATGTTTGCTAATGGAAACTGTATAGACTAAAGCTGCGAGGACAGTGACACAGAAGAAATCTTAAAGACCTTCAGTTCAACTCTCATTACTCAATCCAACTCTCGCTACACAGATTAGTAAACTGAGATCCAGAGATACTGACTTATGCAGGATAACACAACAAGCTAGGAACAAAATTGTCCCCACAGCCTAGTTCTGTCTAGGCCATGTGATCTTCAGGAAGATTTGGAATAATCTTTCAGCAGAAAAAGAGTGCTAACAACCCTACATTATAACCTATAAAATGCGGAACAGGTGTGCTTATACTGAGAGGTATTTGGTTGGGAGTGCTTATAGTGGACAGGGGTGGCCAAGGAAGGTTTTAAAGGGCATGAAGGACTGGAAACTGGACTTCAAGGGAAGAATGAACCAGATGCAAACTCAGCACTTTCATGAAAGGGTCACATGAAAACAGACTATGCTGATGGCTGTAATCCAGGGAGTACAATGAAGACTTGGGCTGTAGTGAGGTAGCCAAATAAGGAATGCCTGGGATCTGAAAAGCTGAGATATTGATTAGTACAAACTGAATGGAGGGACAGGCTAACTGCCAGCACCAGGATCCTATACACGAATGTATTGCAAGAGACTGGGATTCACATAACTGGAATTAATTCCTCAGGAGGATTGTTGGAGTAGGACTGGACCCAGAGAACAAAAGGTACAAGAAATTGAACAAAGGCAGAGATTCAGAGATTCAGGCAGAAAGAAGTAAAACATCTTCAAACTGGGCTAGAAAAAGGGAGATTACAAGGAATAAGGTAACTGGGGATGTGTTGGTATTCAGATACAGTGTTTGCCCTGAGAGGCTAACTTGCATGACAACATCCATGAGCCTCTGTGATATCTGCTTCCAGCTGGACTCAGTCCCTGGGGATCCTTGGTAAGAGATGATGTCCTGTGTCTTTTGATGGAAGGGTACTGACCCTTTCAAGAAAACTTCCTCTACATGTTCCTGGGTCCTGTAACCAGTCGACTTCCTTTCAGGCCTTGGGATAATAACAACTCTACCATTAGGACTAACGAGTTCGTGCACTGTGTCTTGTGTTCCCACACATTTACATTTGTAAATAAACCTTTTCCCAATTGTTGTCATTTGAACATGACAACATGTTCTTTCCTATTGGGAATTATAATTATGTTGCCTAGCTTTGCTGTGTCTCATTTTTACCCATCTCTGAATAGAGATAATAATAGTATATGCATCACAGTTTTGTTAGATTTAAATAAGTTAATGCTCTTAGAACAGTGCCTGGTACATAGCAAGTATTTAGAGTAGGTTAGGTAATTTTTTTTCCATTACAAAAGGTGAAACATGAATTGATGAGGAACTGTTTTATTTTTTGAAGTTAGAGGTGGTATTAAATCATCTATAAATTTCTAGGAGGAAAGACTGAAAGAAAGATGAAGAAGCAACATGATAAAGGGTTAATGAGGCAAAGATAAAAGTCAAATATTCAGGCTTCTGACCGTTTAGCATTAAATCTTGTATTGTTTTCTTTTACACCCAGGTGGTTGTTGGTGCTTGGTGATTGCTCACATGCATTAGATGACCAGGGTGCAGGAAGCATATTCTATGGAAAGCTCTTGGTCTTCTGTCCTGAATTTAATGGTGCTAGCACAACTATCAGGCTCAGGAAGTCCACTGCTTTCTGATCAGGACACTTCAGTTCTCACAGAGCCAGTCCTTACAAGGACCTCCATAATGGTGTGTGACCCATCCCCAAAGGGAAATGCATCATTTAAAGCTGGAATCACCCCTTTTAGAGCAGGTGTGCAATAATAATCAGGTATGAAAGCTTCCCCTCACCCTTGCTCACATGCTGACGTGTACTCTATATTCCATCCACTGAGCAAGAGTCCTGCCCTGACTAGGAATTCAGGTCTTGTTGAATTCTAGTCCTTTGGGCTCAAGTCCTTTTCCTGGGGTAATGAGGAAATCTAGTCCATGTCTACCTTTCCTCAATGCTTGTGTTCACTACTACCTTGCTTCTCAAAGTGTGATCCTATACTAGTAGCATCAGCATCACCTGGGAGTTTGTTAGAAAGCTGAATACTTATGACCCACCCTAAACCCATTGAATGAGAATTTATTCTCATTATTAAACCCAGCACATGGGTTTTAATAGCTGTCCAAGTGATTTGAATGCACCCTCAAGTCTGAGAAGTCCCATCAGACTGGATCACTGGCTTTTCTCTGACTCATCTAACTTTTTTTTTTTTTTTTACTATTTTTATTGTATAATATAGCATATATAAAAAGCAAAGAAAGAAAAAACAATAATGTCCAAAGCACTCTTCAAGTAGTTACAAGACAGATCCAAGTTTGTCATGGGCTACTATTCTATCCTCCCAGATTTTATCCTGCTAGCTGCTCCAGAACATTGGGGGCTAGAAGGAAATTATTTTTATCACCACAATCAACCTTTTTTTTCTTTTTATGAAAAATAACTTATATGCAAAAAGCAATAAATTCCAAGGCACATCCCAACACTTAGTTGTAGAACAGATTTCAGGGTTTTGTATGGGTTACAAGTCCATAAATTTAGGTTTTTACTTCTAGCTGCTCTAAGATACTAGAGCTAAAATATCAGTATGATGATTCAGCACCCATACTTATTTGTTAAACCCTGTCTTCTCTGTTATAATTCCACCATCATCTTGGATCTTTCTCCCACTCTTTAGGGGTATTTAGGCTAGGCCCATTCTAACTTTTTCATGTTGGAAGGGCTGTCAGCAATATGGGATAGGGGGATGGAACTAGTAGATGTTCTGGAGAGACCAGCTCCCCTAGGTTTCAGGACTTATCTGGTCCAGGGACCCATCTGGAGGTTGTAGGTTTCTGGAAAGTTACTCTAGTGCATGGAAATTTTGTAGAATCTTATGTATGTCCTTACGTGTTCTTTAGAATTGGCTAGAATGGTTTTGGTTGGGGGTTGACAAGTTATGACAGGTAGCAATGTTTAACTGAAACTTACCTAAGTGTGATCTCCAGAGTAGTCTCTCAAATCTATCTGAACTCTCTCAGCCACTGACACCTTATTTGTTACACTTCTTTCCCCCACTTTGGTCAGGATGGCATTGTTGATCCCATGGTGTCAGGGCCAGACTCATCCTTGGGAGTCATCTCCCACTCTGCCAGGGAGACTTTCACCCCTGGATGTCATATCCCATGTAGGGGGTAGGACAATGATTTCACTTGCAGAGTTGGGTTTAGAGAGAGAGAGGCTACATCTGAACAACAAAAGAGGTCCTCTAGAAGTAACTCTTCACAATCTCTATAGGTAGGTTAAGCTTACATAAACTTCACAAGAACAAACCTCAAGATCAAGGGCTTGTCCTATTGACTTGGGTGTCCCTTATGTTTGACATAGTATCAGGGGTTTCCCCGGTGGTAAAGTTTAATAGTTCCATATTTTTTCTCCCATCCCTCAAGGGACTTTACCAGTAATTTTTGATTATCCACTTAATATACTCTGGGATGTATCCAGGCATTACATAAAGCTAAGATTCATTTATCTTTGACCCCAGGCTTCCACAGCTGGCAATGAGGTTGTGCTCCTTGTTTTATTTGTTATTGCCTGCACACTGATATTACTTCTATGCTCACTGGAAACTGTTCCCCAAAGGAATGATTTGTGAGGGCATCATCATTTTATTGCACTTCTGCCCCTTCTCATTATACCTGTGTGCCCTGATTTGGCAAGAAGGGCAAGCCTTGAGTAAAGAATTCATAATTCTCCACATCAACGCAGCACCTACATATCTGTCATCCTATGTTAGGACAATCCCACGATATCTTCCCTTTATAATCAGATGTCAAACAGCATTTGTATGAAGTTAAATTGTGTTATCTAGGTTACCTTGCTCATCTTGCAAAGATTTAACTATCACCTAACAATCATAATTTTAAAGGATCATCAAAACCCAGATATCTGATGTTCAAAGTTCATACTTCACATATTTTTGCTGCTCCAATGAACATAGGACTGATGTATTTGGCACATGAAAAGATTATTGGGATTAGAGATAAATTTAGGTTGTAGTTTGAAATCTGACACTGATCAGTTGTATGAATTAAGAGAAGGTACCCGTTTGATCTCCATCTTTTTTTTTTTTTTTTTTTGTAAAATGAGGGTAGGGGTTTCTACCTTACTCACTTCAAATTTACATATATATCTTTTTTCTTTTTTAATTGTGAAATAATTTCAGGTTCACTGAAAAGTTATGAAAATAGTATAACATCATCATATACACTGCATACACTTCAACGGAGTCCTCCAGACATTAACTTTTACACTTGTTTTTTATTATTCTGGGTTTGTATATGACTTTTTTCTGAACAATCTTGAGAGTAAACTGCAGTCCTGTTGTCCCTCTACCCTTAAATAATGTGTATTTCCTAAAAACAAGAACATTGTTTTATAAAAACACAAAACAATTACAAAAATCAAGACTTTAATTTTGCAACTATATAATGTAACCTAAGAAAAATTGCTCAGATTTTACCAGTTTAATAATTAAATTGAATGATTTTTTTAAAAATATTCAAAATTTTGCCAAAGACTTTTTTTTTCTTTTTTACGGTCTTGCGTAAGACCCAACTCTGGGTTTTGTGCTATATTTAGCTGTCAATTTTCTTAAAATCTCTTTTAATGCAGAACATATCCTCAGGCTTTGTGATTTGTGACCTTAACATTGTTGAAGAGTATAGGCCAGTTATTTTGTAAAACATTCCTCTAGAGGACCTTGAATGTTTCCTCATAGGTTGAATCAGGCTATCCATTTTTGACAGACATAGTACTGACTTCATCTTTTGCTGTCAGAATCAAAAATAACAATGTGTATGAAAGTGCTTTGTTAAAACGTAAAGTTCTAGTCTGAATCTAGAGTTGAGGATTAAAAGGATTGATTATTCCATTTCTGCTGAAAAGTGACACAGGGATTCAAATGCCCTAAGTTATTCCGGTGTCATGCTCACTTTGAGAGAAACTTTTAAAAATTGGCATTAAAATAACCTGGGTCACTCCCAGTGTCCTCTGGCTCTCCCGCTATTTCTTTTCACTTAGGCATTTTCCCTTATAAAATCTTTGCACATTCAATTCCATCTCAGTGTCTGCATCTCAGAACAGAAGGAACTCCTTCTTTACTGGATGCTGTGGGAAGAATAAAAGAAAACTATCCTCATCTCTGGCTGAAAAGCAAGCGCATTACTGAAATAGACAAGTACGCTGGCAAAGAGCATTTCATGAACACCTCTCTCCGCACCAGTGCAAACCCTTAACTTTTGAAATGATAGTAAAATGCCCCCAGCTATTTGCATTCCAGAGACAGCCGAGAAGTCAACTCCATTCCAGAGGGAAAAACCAATTCCATCAGGGTTAGAGTGGTGGAAGAGAAACCTCAGGAAGGGAAAAAAGAATGAAAGATACATAATGTGAATCCAGTAATTTACAATAATAACAAGTGTCCCCTTGAGCAAGAATAGTGAAGTTTATTGATCGTATATTATTTGTTACCATGAACAATGATCAAGAATGAGAGGAAAGCATCTACTTCCTTGAAGGAGATTCTAAATAGGTCTCCTAACATTTCCAGCTCTCAAATGAGGGTGGGTAATGATCCCTCATATTTCATTCTCACAGTGTCATGTAAACAAGGAGGAGACCAGTCTGCTTAGAGTTGCAGCCTGTCGCATCAGTTTCCAGTAGCAAAAATGATCTCTGATGTGAGAAAGGCACATCTGCCTTTTGGAAGTGGAAGAGAAAAAGTTCTCCAGGGCTTCTGGTCAGCTTGAATGTCTGATGATGCTTGGAAAGCAGGTACTGGTCCCAGAATAACCCCCAGCTGTATCACAGCGCCTCAGGAAACAGCCTCTGGCAATCCCCAAAGTACTGAAGGAGTTCCTTGGGAAGCTTGGTGTGAAAAAGAAGGAACATTTGACGTATGTCCGCATTTATTGCAAACAAAAGGATGGCATGCTCAGTTATGAAGACCTCAAGAAAGCATCCTCATTTGCCTAATTTAAAACTATACCAGCTGGACAGATAAATTGTTATGTAAACCACATCACCGTTCTCAGAATATTCTAAGGAAATGAGGAAACTTAGGTATGCTCTTATTCATGAATTTTCTTCTTCCTACGCACACATAAACGCACACACACATGCTGGATTTGCTATAATTAGTTTTGTTCTTTACAGAAAGCTTTGTTTATTGGGAGTGCCATTAAACAAGTGGAATACAAATTACAAGTGACATTGATGTGATCATAATCGCTCTTTCCTGCCTGCCAGAGATATTTTCTGAGAGGAACCTGCATTTCTACAGATGGCAAGAAAAAAAAAACGACGCCTGCAGAACACACCATTATTCCTGCGAGGCCCTCAGTTCATTAGTCGAAGCAGCCAAGTCTTCCGGAGCCGCAACTGATCAGCAAATGGGAAATGAGCAAGAGTATAAATTCCCAGCAAACCAAATCATTAACATTTGCCGCCTGCATTCTGGAAACACAGTAAATCAAATGTGTCATCATTTATCAAGACAAAATATCATTACTAATTGGGATTAATTTGCTGCTGTGGGATTGCTGACCTTTGCTGAAAGAAAATAAAACTGCTCGTTAGCTGTCTTCACTTAATTTTCCTTGAAGGAGGGAAAGGGAAAAGCAGGCTGGCCTAGGGACGAGGAAGAGAGGTGCCATGGGATTGTGTTTCCAAACAGCTACACACTCTAAAGTCACAAAGTGATGAGAGAACCTGCTGATCTGCTGTCATTAATTGATGAGCCAGGATTTTCGAATGTGTTCAGAGATCAAAGGGACTCTGGTTGTCATTGTCTGTGATTTAGCACTATCTTGGGAAAGAATAATTAAAGAAAAAATGTCAGGGTGGAATTACATATGGTTTGATTTACAAATAGGAAGAGACAAGCTTGAATGCAAGGGTACAACCTAGGATTTGTGTCCACGCATTAGTATTAAAGGGGGTTTACAGGAAATGATATATTTGTCTGAGTATCCCCCAATGATTCCAAACCCTGGCTCAGTCCACATTGAATCCTGACTCAATCGTTTTGGGTATGATCTTTTATGTTTAGTAACTATGCATTCACTTTCAGGGCAGACGAATATGTGTACTCTACCAGTTGGCTGGAAATGCCTAGGGTCAGGGTACTTGTCTCTAGACCCTGAGAATACTAGGGATTCTGAGACTTCAACTGGGGACCCAAATCATAAGTTCACCACCAGTGATATTTTGAATTTTTAAAGCACCTCACTAAAATAAACTTACCTTGATTACTGAGTTTGTTGATGCCCCTTTGACTTTGCATTTAAGTGCCTCACTCTCCTCACCCTAGCCTGTCTCAAACATTGTTTGAAATTATATGATTCAGTCATCACAATAGCAAATGAGAACATTGAAAGTGATTTAACTTCCCAAGTTTACAGACCAGGCAAGCTATGGGGCTGTGATTCATTCCAGAACATCGAGGTCTGGCCCCGCATCTGAACTCCTAACTCTGCTATTTCTCTCAGCCACCATGGGCAGGTTAGAGAGGGTTAGGAAGTGGGCCATATCACCAAGGACTGATGATATTATGGGAGGTTAAGGAATACATATGCACACTCACAGTTACACACTCACACACACATGCACACTGGGAGTAATTAGCTGCCAAGCAATGACTAGTCACATAAAATAATGCATGGATGAGCATATTATACAGGAAACTGAAGGTGAAAAACGAACCTAAACCTAAAATGTGTTCTTTAAGGGTTCTTTCGAGCACTGCACCATCAGGCGGGGCCAGCCACTAGCTAAGAGACATCAAACGTGGAATTCTAGATCAAAGCAGTCAAGGCCAAGCATGCCACTCGGGCCTGACTGATCCTCTGTCTTCAGTGAAACTCTTTTGGGAGTTTTCCAATCACTGATTCACAAGTACTCTTGCTTACTTTCCTTTCAACATGAGCTAATATTTACAGTGGTAGGAAGTACAGTAACGTATGTGCTAAAGTGTTTTAAAATAGTTTTCTCCTCTTAATTAGGGGAAACATTCCTCCCTAACAGTTTTGCACCATGGCTGTGTTTAGCAAACTCTTTGCACGACTTTTTTAAAAGGTATGTGAGGTGACACATTAAGGCCAGGTGGGAGGGAGGAGGTGGAAGTGCCAAACTGGGCGAATTATCTATCCTAAATTCTGATTTTGTTGAATATACGTTTGCTTAAATTTGTGGTATTTCATAATTCAGTGTAATGGAGAAACCCAAATGTGTGAGGTATAGAAGCTCCTTTAAAGGAGAAGTCAACAAGCTGATGGTGAACAATACAGAGAACCTGAAAGGAAGAGGGGTGCTTCAGGAGTCCTGCAGCCCCAATTGAAAGTAATCCTCTTAAATGCCATGTCCAAGGGCTGCTTCAGGAACTGAGTGGCCTGCTCTCCTCTAATTCTTTTGTTGTTGTTGTTGTTTTGGCATAAGCATACTCTCAGAAATGAATCTGGGTCTCCGGCATGGCAGGCAAGAATTCTGCAATCCTTTTAACAAACAGGTTTCTGTACCTACTTTAACAAATAGGTCACTTGCCCAGTTTGTCTCTTCCATCTCCTCCCTCCCACCTGGCCTTAATATGCCACCTCACATACCTTTTAAAAAGTTGTGGAGGGGCGGGCCGCGGTGGCTCAGCGGGCAAAGTGCTTGCCTGCTATGCCGGAGGACCTCGGTTCGATTCCCGGCCCCAGCCCATGTAACAAAAAACGGAGAAACAGAATACAATAAAACAAGAAAATGTTTAAAAATGTTTCCCTTTCTTCCTTCCTTCCTTCCTTCTATCCTTCCTTCCTTCTCTCTGTCTTTCCTTTAAAAAAAAAAAAAAAAAAAAAAAAAGTTGTGGAAAAGTTTGCTAAATGCAGCCATGGTGCAAAACTGTTAGGGAGTTCTGCTCAAGATGGTTCAATTTTTCATTTCTTTCCCTCATACTGACTTGAATCCAGTTTTGTACCTCAGTGATGTTAAAATTCTCAGGCATCCAACCACAGCCCCAGTGCGTCAGCTGGTCTTAATCACATCACTCAATCTCATCACTGACTGCCCCTGATAATTTTCTTCTAGGAAATAATCAGGAGGTGAGTATGGGAGGGCCAGGGCGAGACTACAGAGTCTGGTTCCTGCTTTAGGCCTCCATAGATCCTCCTCTTCATTCTTTAGACTTGATGTCTTCTTTATCTTTCCGGCCTTTCAGCTGTCTCCCATAGTTTTGTCTGTCTTGTTTCCTCTCTACCTATACTGTAGGTCTTACAGATTCCCTTTGAATCTTCTCCACTTCTGGCCATTTTATGCCACCATTTTTCCACTTTAATGGGACAAATCTCTTTTGATGGTTAGCTCTGTTGCCATTGCCAGGTCTTTCCCTCCCCTCTCCCTTCCCTCTTGCATCTCTGTTTTCTGTATAGCCAGTCACAGTGAGGAAGTGTGATGGCTCATTTCCCCCTTTTATTTGGTTCTTACGTTGGGTTCTGCACCTACAAGCCAAGCTATGCATTCTCTTTCCCTACCTGCCCCCAAATCACAGAGCTCAGCCATCCAACATGTTCTTTCCTGACTTCATAATCACAAGGCTGCTGACATTCCAGGTCTCCACTCCACCTCGCACCTCTCCCACTGTCAAATCTGGCCATGCTTGGACCACCACGTGCTCCTTTCTCTGTGACTGACCTGCTTGTTCACGCGCTGTCAGTCTGCCTCTTTTCTCAGACTTGTGTCAGGTTTACACATTGGGAGTAATTGCTCACCTACTACCATGGTTTGGGGACGAGAAGGACTTTTGAGGACTGACTACCACTAGTCTATTGGACCAAAAAAGACAAAACAAAATTTAAAAAATTGCTTTGTCTATAGTTTCCAATATACTTATTTTAAATGCTCCCTGTATTAGTCAGGTTACTCTAGAGAAACAGAATGAAGAAGAATTATCTGTGAATACAAGATTTATAAAAGCACCTCACACAACCATGGGAATGCAAGAGTCCAAAATCTGTAGGCCCGCTAGGCTGGAATCTCTGATGAAGGGCTTCAGTGAACTCTAAAGGAGAGGCTCACTACTGAAGGAGCAGTGAAAATTCTCTCTTCTCCCCTAAAAGTCTTCAACTGATTGGACCAAATTCAGCTGACTGGATTATCTCTTGCTCTTTACTTGATTGTAGATGCAATCAACTGACTGATGATTTAATAAACCAGTCTTCTGGTTTATTAATCAGCCATGAAATATCCTTGCAGTTATGGTTAGGACAGTGCTTGCCTGATCAGACACTGGCACCATCACCTGGCCAAATTGACACCAGAACCTAATCATGGCACTCCCTTTCCAAAATACCGCCATCACCACACACACACACTCACACACACACACACACACACACACACACATGCACACATGCACACAGTCCATCACTATTACTGACAGGATTCATGAATACAGTCACCCTGACCTGGGGTCACAACCGTAGCTGACCATTTGCTGTCTGGTTAATGCGATCTATCACTTGGACCCTATCAGTGAAGGAAAGAAATTACAAACAGCCTGCAACTCCTTACAGACAGGGACCATAACATATTTTTTGGTGTTCTGTTTTTGTTTTCACCTTGAGCATCTGACATTGTGCTGGGAACATAGATCTCAGGAAATTTTTGTTGATGACTTAAAACAGCTAAAGAGTTTAACTTCACCTGCCTAAGGTAAAGAGCCTATGAAGAGATGACCATGGATTTCAGTATGACTCCACCCACAAAATCCTTCCCTTTCCTCTGAAACAGGTGTTATAAACACCCTGCAGATGGGTGGGTCACGTTTTTTACTGAACAGTTTGTCAGTGTCTTATTGTAAATAGCCTCACAGAGTTGCTTTCTCTTAATTCATTTTTCCTACTTTTTCCCACTTCAAGGTAATGATCCCTGAATTCTTAACATCTTCTGCTTCAAGGTAATGATCTTGAATTGCTGTCTCCATCTGTGCTAGTTTGAAAGATTATGTACCCTAGAAACGCCATGTTTTAATCCTGATCCATTTTGTGGAGGCAGTTGTTTCTTTTATTCACTATTCAGCACTGTAGGTTGGAACTTGATTAGATTGTCTCCACAGAGATGTGGCATGTCCAATGATAGGTATTAACCTTTGACTAGAGGGAGCTATGACTCCACCCACTCCAGATGGGTTATCATTAGTTTACTGGAACCCTTTAAAAAAGGAAACATTTTGGAAAAAGTTTGAGAGCCACAAGAACCACGGGAGCCCATACAACCATAGGCCTTTGGAGATGAAGAAGGAAAATGACCCTGGGGAAGCTTCATGAAACAAGAAGCCTGGAGAGAAAGCTAGCAGATGTCACCATGTTTGCCATTTGCCTTTTCAGTTGAGAGAGAAACCCTGAATGTCATCAGCCTTCTTGAACCAAGTTCCTGGATGCCTTAGATTGGACATTTCTATAGCCTTGCTTTAATTTGGGCATTTTCACAGTCTTAGAACTGTAAATCAGCAACTTGATAAATTCCTCTTTTTAAAAACCATTCTGTTTCTGGTATATAGCATTCCAGCAGCTTGCAAACTAGAACACCATCTGACTTTGCTAATTTTTCTACTACATGATTTTTAAAAAAGAATTTGAGCTTTTTTTGTTCCCTTGTATTCATTTTTTTCATTTCCCTTTCTATTTTGCATAAGGGAAAATTAAAATTAAAGATATTATCAATGACTGGACAAGAAACTCAAACTTCAATAACCCCCAGTTCGATTTTGAGACTTAGTTCTTCTACAAAATCGTTCTTATGTTTTACCCCTGAGATAACCCACAGAAAATTGATAAACTGATGAAAAGAGATTGAGCTGCCCCTCAAGCACGCCTACCACCACACCCCCTTCTTCTATCTCGAGGATGAAATGACATTACTGATGGTATTTTGTAATAACACTCCAGAGGGCTGAACTTTATTTAAACAAGTTCTTTTGTCCCATGCTCATGTTTATGGTAGCATAAAAATTCTGCAAAAGCAACAAGAAGGCAGCAAATGATATCTTTGAAATATCATAGAGAATCTTGGCAGCAATAAAATGTACTTAGTCTTCAAAGCGGATGTAAAGCCATTTTTCAAAGAAACAGATTTAGAGAGTTAGTAGATGCTGGTTAAGCTTAAAAGGGGGATTACACAAATAGAATCACAGAGAGCTTTACTGAGTGTTTTAGTTCCTTAAAGCTGCTGAAATGCAGATACCATAAAATGAGCTAGCTGGCTTTTACAATAGGGATTTATTAGTTTACAGAAGTAAAATTCTGAGGCCATGAAAATGTCCAAATCTAGGCATCAACAAGATGATACTTTCCTCATGAAGATGGGCTGCTGATTATCTGGGACTCCTCTGTCACATGGCAAGGCACATGGTGGCATCTGGTGGTCTTTCCCTTCTCTTCTGGGTTTTGTTGCATCCAGCATATGGCTTCAGTGGCTTCCTCTGTTTCTGTGACTTTCTCTGTCAGCTACTGTGCCTTTTTCTCTGTCTACTATATGTTTCTTTTTGGTTTTCATCCTTTTATAAAGAACTCCAGAAAGAGGATTAAAGCCCATCTGAGGCTTACCTCAACTGAAATAACCTACTCAAGAGGTCTCACCTATAATAGGTTTACACTTGCAGGAATGGATTAACTTTAAGAACATCATCTTCTGGAGTCCATTCAGCTTCAAAGTACCACACTGAGTAATATCTAAGAGGACAGAGGTATGACAGAGTTAAAATAACCTTGGTCTGCATTCTCCCTACTTTGTGTTCCCTGCTTAGGTGCTTTGGAAACTTTTAACAAGCTGTACGTAACTATGGGGCTGCAAACCAGTGATCCAAGAACTTAAGCCAGCCTGCAGAGAAGTTTTGCTTAAACAGTAATCATGTTTCTTTTATTACTTTTTAAAAATTCTTTATTAAGAATGGTCAATGTTAAAAATGTGAAAATATGGATGCTATTGTTTGTTAAGTTATTTATGCTCTAGCTGCAGAGATGCAACATCTAGCTCATTGCTATATATGAGTACAGATTTTCTTCTTGGGCCATAGGATTTGGAGTTTGCTCCCTTTATCAGAGTCATAATAGTGAAATCATACTAGATCCATATTTTTGTTACTGGCTTATTTCATGCAGCATCATATCCTCTAGATTCATCCATGTTGTCATATGCTTCAGGACTTTGTTTCATATTACTGGTGCATAATATTTCATAGTGTATATACATCACACTTGGTTCATCCACTCATCAGTTGATGGGCCCTTGGATTGTTTCCATCTTTTGGAAATTATGAATAGTGTTGCTGTGAACATTGGTGTACAAATATGTTTGTGTCACCGCTTTCAGTTTTTCTGGGTTTATACCTACTATTAGTATTGCCAGGTCATAAGGCAACTCGATATTTAGTTTTATAAGGAACCTCTAAATCTCTTACACAGCAGCTGTTCCATTGTACATTTCCATCAACAGTGAATAAGTGTTCCAATTTCTCTACATCGTCTTCAACATTTGTAGTTCACTGTTTAATGGCAGTCATTCTTAAAGGTGTGAGATGATATCTCGTCATTTTGATTTGCATTTCCCTCATAGTTAATGAAGATGGACATCTCTTTGTGTGCTTTTTAGCCATTTATATTTGCTCTTTGGAAAAATGTCTATTTATACCTTTTGGCCATTTTATAATTGCGTTGCTTGTTCTTCTTTTGTAGATTTGTATAAAGTCTTTATATACACAAGATATCAAACCTTTATCTGATAAACGGTTAGCGAATATTTTCTCCCATTGAGTTGGCTGCCTCTTCACCTTTTGACAAACTCCTTTGAGGCACAGAAGCTTTTGATTTTGAAGAGTTCCCATTTATCTATTTTTCTTTCATAGCCTGTGCTTTGGGTATAAAGTCAAGAAGCTACCTCCTATCACAAGGTCTTAAAGATGTTTCCCTATATTTTCTTCTAGGAGTTTTATGTACTGACTTTATATTTAAGTCTTTGATCCATTTTGAATTAATTTGTATATAATCACATTTCATATCAAACTCTGCATTTCTCATTTTTCTTTATAAAAGGATAATGCTCTGAGAATACCAGGTCCACATTTACACAGGGCAACAATGCTATTGCTAGCAATGACTTTCTCATTTGGATGGTTATAAACTGTCTAGCATACCATAGTGCCTACTACCATGTAATTTATTTTATTTCATTAATTTAAGTCACATGGTTAGACCCTGAAAACATTTGCAGTTTCTGTAATTAAATCTGTTGAGAGGTAAGGATTAATATGTTCAAGACTGATCCCTGACCAGATGGCCCCCTCAAGCTCCATAGGACATGGGTACAGCTCAGTGCATAAGGCAATAGATCCTGGTCAAACAGGAAGTCAGACCCCAATTGACCCTCTTATAATATTAAAAAATAAGACTGATGCTTCCTAAACTACAGATATGTATGTGATGAATTCTGCTAATAGTGTGCCATGTTATATAATTGTCAACTGCAAGATTTGGACCAGCCCTTTGATCATGCCAGAGAAGGGACTGATTCTCATGCCCAAACATGAAAGTAGAGCTGGCAGGATAGTGTCAGAGAAAAAAATTCTACCATGCCATGTTACTATTGTTTCCTGGACCCTCATCACATCAACATGAGCTGAGATCATGCAACTTAAAAGCCCCACAGTCCAAGGATTAGGATGTCTCACCTAGAGTCTGAGCCCAGTCTCGATACATCTTTGTGCTCAGCCCTAGCATGTTATAGGCAACAGGGGCTCAAAGGGACTCAAACACCTGCTACTTCTCTTGTCTCCCTGAATTATTTCTAATGATACATTGTGAGCTCAGGCTTTGTGAGAGTGCTTATTGGTAATTTGCCCATGATTACTAACATTTGCCTATGTTTACTGGGCATCTGGCCAGGCATCTACCATGGACTCAGTCTAAATGAAAGGTTACAGATCAAAGATCAGCATGGAGAGGGGATCTTAGGATGTTATGTCTACTCTGGGCAGCATAGCTGGCCATTGGAATGGCTAACCACTGACTGCCGTGGAAACTGGTCCTATAGGGTCCTGAAATGGAAACTCTGCAGGGAAGAAGAAAACCTGGATTGAGTTCCTAAATTGTTAATAATAGTCTTAGAGAGAATTACTTAGAAGAAAAGCTCTTATGACGGTAATATCGAAACATTGTTCCTGATAAATCACATATATTCTCTCTCTTACACCCCCCCCCCACACACACAGTGAAGATGTAGTCTCACCAGATAACATCTGGAGGATTTATTAGTAGGTATGTAAGCTAGAGAAGATATTAGGGAAAGGCACAGATCCCCCATAATACAGGGACAAAGAGGACCACAGAATGAAGTCCTTGAGGGAGACACTAGATGACTACTTCCTTGACACTCCAGCATCATCTAGTGACTCAGAATTAGATGCACTGCAGCTGTCTCCACACACTATTCAACTCTTGTGTATTATTCAGTTAGATTAAAAAACACCTTTCACTGCCCAGAAAACACAACACTGGGGTGCTCCCCAGAGATAGATCTTCCATGCTTATCTGTCCTGACGTTGTGCTTGGCATCCAGCACTATAGGGGATGGGGGAGAGCCAGCAGCTGTTTTAGAATTGCCTGATAACACGACCTTGTTCCTAGTGCCCCTGCCTTCTTGGTGAACTCTATAAAGTTAAACCACCAGTACATGCTAAAGAAAAGGACTGTCAACAATAGATCCTATGAATAGAGGCAAAGCAAGTCATTCAGTATGGACTCTTCCTCCTTCAATGATAATATATGGTCCTCAGTGATTGGAAAATAATGCAGTGTTTGGAAGCAATATTACAAGACCAGGCTAACCTTTGCTTGACCTTTGAGCTGCGGCCATGAATGCCATCCTTTCTAGACTTTCTGGAATTGATAATGTATTCTATCAAAATATCATTACAGATGACTGTATCTTTTTGCTTTGGGTGAATATGATCTGTGCTTTGGGATTATATCCTGTTATCCCAAGATTATATCCCCTATTAATATTAATCATACTGTATAGTATCCCGTAATAATACCAATGATCTTCACTGCCTCTTTGGTTGAAATGGAACAAGTTACTAACATAGTGAGGCATGCCATACGGTTAGAGGACATCTTTTGGAGGTGCACTGAGAATTAAGAACTAACATCTCTAAGACTGATTGCCTGCATGCTGGAATCCTACAAAATGAGTTGAATGTCTTCAAAATTCAATGGAGAAGATGGTGGCATAGTGAGGTAAGGAATTTAGTTCATCCTCCAGGGAAACTAGTAAATAACCAGGAACTGTACAGAACAACTGTTGAGAGGACATCAATGACAAGACACACAGCATATACCAATCTGTTATGGGTAGATCTAACACCAAATGGTAAATCTCCCAAGCTGCAGAAACCGAAGCACCTTCCCCATGAACACAGCAAATTGGTTCCCAATAGAAAAAGAAACAGACTCTACTAGAAGGAAGGAAGGTAGCCAAACCACATTCCAATTGTGGAATTAATTAACAAATTTGGACTGCTGAGAGCAGGCCCAGATAAACCTGGAGTAAGCACTAAAGGAACCAGAAATTTTCACCCCAGCAGCGGGGTTGAGCTTAAGGAAAAACTAAAAGAGGTTTTTGAGTTGGACAGTACAAAGTACTAAAAATGGGCTGGACCACAAGAAAAGGGGGCATATAGAGACTGGGGACACATAGAGCTCTGTATTGACTATGGTTCTTGATTGGAAAACCTGAGAAACTGGGGTCTGGCTCTGAAAAGTTTTTTAAATATACATATATAGAAAAAGAATTAAGAAGATAGAATTACCAGCATTCTCAGGCTCCAGCACTTCCCCAGGCAAGGGTGGCATTAATGTATATCTGAGAGACAAAGTAACTAGTCAGATGAATAGGGATAATTCCCTAAAGGGTGTATCTTCCCCCCCAAAAGAGTCATGGGGCCTAGATCAAGTGGCTGGAAAACAGTAGGAACCTAAGCCCACCTTCTG
Organism: Tamandua tetradactyla; assembly: GCF_023851605.1. Taxonomy (NCBI): domain Eukaryota; kingdom Metazoa; phylum Chordata; class Mammalia; order Pilosa; family Myrmecophagidae; genus Tamandua; species Tamandua tetradactyla. The sequence continues at coordinate 60,692,636 of NC_135340.1, forward strand.
AGTCAGACAATTTCTTAGCCACACCACTGGCATGGAGAGGTTGCTGCATACCTTCAGACTAATGTGAAGCTGCAGGCTGACAAGCACCACATTCTGGGCAAGGCAGGAAAAGCACAAAGTCTAGGGGTTTTATAGGAAAATCTGCAACCTGTTGGGTCTCATCCTCAAGGAAACTTATACTGATTACACCCTTCTTCTGAGAGGTGTGCCTGTCTGGCTGGGAAAATATGATTGGGTTGATCATATCTCAGCAGACCCTCCTCAAAAGGTTCCACATAGGCAGAGCAAGAACCAGAAAAACAAGAGCTGAAAAACTCTAATCATTTAAACAGAAGCTACATTAGATATCTAGAAAAAGTTGAAGTGAATGGAAAAGGACATATAGAGAACAAATTCAATCAACAAGAAAACCTTAAGTAAGAGAGTGAAAATTTCCTTGAGAATAAACTAACTACGGAAATCAGATGCCAAGACATGAACAAAAAATAACAAGTCATACTAGGAAAATCAAAGATATGGCTGAACAGAGGAACAAACCAACATTTCAAATGACATACAGGAGTTGAAACAGTTAATTAAGGATGTTCAAACAAATATGCAAAATCACATCAAAAATCAAATCAACAAATTGAGGGAAGATATGACAAAAGAGATGAAGGATATAAAGAAAACATTGGATGAACATAAAGAAGAACTCAAAAGTTTGAAAAAACAAACAGCAGAACTTATTGGAGTGAAAGACACAATAGAAGAGATGAAAAATGCAGTGGAAACATACAGCAGCAGATTTGAAGAGGCAGAAGAAAAGATTAGTGAACCAGAGGGCAGGACATCTGAAAGAACAGATATGGAAAAGAATGAAAAAATATGATCAGGGTTTCAGGGAATTTAATGACAACATGAAGCACATGAATATATGTGTTCTGGGTGTCTCAAAAGAAGAGAAGGGAAAAATGCAGGAAATTATCACTGATAATTTCCCAACTTTTATGAAAGACATAAAATTACAGATCCAAGTAGGGTAGTGTACCCCAAACAGAACAGATCCAAATAGAATACTCCAAGACAGTTATTAATCAGATTGTCAAATGTCAAAGACAGACAAAGAATTATGAAAGCAGCAAGAGAAAGGCAATCTATCACATACAAGGGAAGCTCAGTAAGACTACATGTGGAATTCTCTGCAGAAACCATGGAGGCAAGAAGGCAGTGGCATGATATATTTGAGATTCTGAAAGAATTCTGTACCCAGGAAAAAAACAATTCTTCAAAAACCGGGGAATTTAAAACATTTTTGGACAAACAGTCACTGAGAGGGTTTTTGACTAAGAGACCAACTGTACAAGAAATACTAAAGGAAGTGCTACAGGCAGATAGGGAAAAACAGGAGAGAGGTCTGGAGAATAGTGTAGAAATAAAGACTATCAGTAAATGTAATAAGAGGAAAAAATAAGATAGGACAAAAAAGTCCAAAAGACAATGGCAGAAAAAAGTACTGTTTCTACAGTAATAGCATTAAATGTTGATTGATTAAGCTCCCCAATCAAAAGACATAGATTGGTAGAATGGATTAAAAAAACAGGACCCATCTTTACGTTGTCTACAAAAGATTCACTTCAGACTCTGGGACAAAAACAAATTGAAAGTAAAGGTTGGAAAAAGACATTTCATGCAAATAACAACCAGAAAAGAGCAAAAATAGCCATATTATTATCCAACAAATTAGACTCCAAATGTAGAACAATTAAAAGAGACAAAGAAGGACACTATGTATTAATAAAAGGAAAAATTCATCAAGAAGGCATGACAATTATAAATATTGATGCACTGAGACAAAGTGCCCCAAAATATATGCATTTAACACTGACAATACTGAAGGGAGAAGTAGACAATACCCATATTATCAATGTATATAGAACATCAAGACAGAGAATCAATAAGGAAACAGAGATTTTGATTAATACAATAAATGAACTAGAAATAGCAGACATTTACAGAACATTTTACCCCATAACAGCAGGATACACATTTCTCCCAAGTGTTCATGTATCATTCTCAAGGATAGATGATGTGGTGGTCACAAAACAAGTCTCAATAATTTTTAAATGATTGCAGTGATACAAAACACTTTGTTGTATAATGATGGAATGAAGTTGGAAATCAATAACAGCAGAGGGCCAGAAAATTCACAAACATATGGAGGCTAAACAACACATGCTTAAATAACCAGTGGGTCAAGTAAGAAATTACATGATAAACCAATAAATATCTTGAGGCATATGAAAATGAAAACACAGAATATCACAACTTACAGGACACAGCAAAGGCGATGCTGAGAAGGAAATCTATTGTCCTAAATGCCTATATTAGAAAAGAAGAAAGTACAAAAATTGAGGAAGTAAATCTTCACCTGGAAGAACTAGAGAAAGAATAGCAAACTAATCCCAGAACAAACAGAAAGAAAGAAATAACAAAGATTATAGCCGAAATAAATGAAATTGACAACATGAAAAAAAATGGAGGAAGTTAAGAAAACCAGAAATTAGCTCTTTAATAAAATCAATGGCCCTTTACTACCTGACAATTAAAAAAAAAACAGGATGCAAATAAATAAAATCAGAAATGGAAGAGGGGACATAACCACTGAGCCCACAGAAATAAAGGAGATAATGAGAAGATACCATGAGTAACTATATGGTAATAAACTGGACAACAAAGGTAAAATGGACAATTTCCTAGAAAAAGCGTGAGCAGCCAATATTGACTGAAGAAGAAATAGAAGACCTCCACAAACCAAATCACAAGTAAGGACATTGAATCCACTATAAAGAAGATCCCCAAAAAGAAAAGTCCAGGACCAGAGGCTTCATATATGAATTCTACCAAGCATTCAAGAAAGAATTAGTACTGGTCCTGCTCAAACTCTTCAAAAAAATTGAAGAGCAGGGAAAGCTACCTAACTTATTCTATGAAGCCAACATCACCCTAATACCAAAGCCAGACAAAGAAACTACCAGAAAAGAAAATTACAGACCAATCTCTTTGATGAATATAGATAAAAAATCCTCAACAAAATGCTTGCAAATTGAAACCAGCAGCACATTAAAAGAAATATTCACCATGACAAAGTAGGATTCATTCCAAGTATGCAAGGCTGTATCAACACAAGAAAATCAATTAATATAGTACATCATACTAATAAATCAAAGCAGGAAAACCACATAGTCACCTTGATTGATTGTTGAAGAGGAGGGAAAACTACCTAACTCATTCTATGAAGCCAACGTCACCCTAATGCCAAAGCCAGACAAGGGTATGACAAGAAAAGAAAATTGTAGACCATTGTCTCTTACAAAAATAGGTGCAAAAATCCTCAACAAAATAATTGCAAATCGAATCCAGCAGCACATTAAAAGAATTATACACCATGACCAAGTGGGATTTGTTCTAGGAATGCAAGGATCATATAAGAATATCAATTAATCAAAGCAGAAAGACCACATGATCATCTTGATTGCTGCAGAAAGACATTTGACAAAATTCAACATCTTTTCTTGATGAAAACACTTCAAAGGATAGGAATAGAAGGGAACTTCCTCAACATGATAAAGGGAATATGTGAAAAACCCACAGCCAGCATCATCCTCAATGGGGAATGACTGAAAGCGTTGTCTCTAAGATCAGAAACAAGACAAGGATGCCCACTGTCACCATTGCTATTCAATATTGTGCTGAAAGTTCTAGCCAGAGCAATTAGACAAGAAAAAGAAATAAAAAGCACCCAAATTGGAAAGGAAGAAATAACAAAGATTTGTGTAGATGACTAACTCTGCAAACTTTCTCTGTTTGCAGATGACATGATACGATATGTGGAAAATCCTGAAAAATCTATAGCAAAGCTGATACAGCTAATAAATGAGTACAACAAAGTAGCTGGGTACAGGATCCATACCCCAAAATCTGTGTTTCTAAACACAAGTAAGGAACAATCTGAGGCGGAAATCAAGAAAAAAAATCCATTTACAATAGCAACTAAAATAATCAAATATGTAGGAATTAATTTAACTAAGGACATAAAAGACCTATACATATATTGAATACTAAAAGAAATTGCTGAAAGAAATCATGGAAGACCAACTAAATTGAAGGGAACACTGTGTTCATGGATTGGAAGACTAAATATAGTTAATATGCCAACTTTACCAAAATTGATTTATAGATTCAATGCAATACCAATTAAAATCCAAAAAACTTACTTTGCAGAAATAGAAAAACCACCAACTAAATTCATTTGGAAGGGCAGGGCGTCTGGAATAGTGAAAAATATTTTCAGAAAGTAAAATAAAGTGGGAGGTCTCACACTACCTGATTTTAAAGCATATTACAAAGCTACAGTGGTCAAGGTCAAAGCAGCATGGTACTGGCATAAAGATAGATATACTGACCAGTGGAGTCAAATTGACTATTCAGAAATAGACCCTTTTGTCTACAGACAATTCATCTTTGATAAGGCAGTCAAGCGAACCCAACTGGGCAGAACAGCCTCTTTAGTCAGTGGCATCTGGAGTACTGGATATCCATATGCAAAAGAATTAAAGAGGACCAAACATCTCACACCTTTGACAAAAATTAACTCAAAATGGATCAAAGACCTAAGCATTAAAGCTAAGATCATAGGGAAATTTAAAGATTCTGTGATAGGAAGTGGTTCCTAGACCTTACACCCAAAGTGTGAGCAATGAAAGAAGAAATAGATAGATGGAACCTCCTCGAAAGTAAACAGTTATGTGCATCAAATAATTTTGTCAGGAAAGTACAAAGGCAGCCTATTCAATGGGAGATGATATTTGGAAACCACATATCAGATAAGAGTTTAATATCCAGAATATATATATATAGATTCTACAACTCAACAACAAAGAGACAAACAATCCAATTTAGAAATGGGCAAAAGACATGAGCAGATACTTTTCAGAGCAGGAAATACAAATGGCTAAAAGGCATATAAAAGATACTCAAATTCACTGGCTATTAGGGAAATGCAAATCAAAACCACAATCTTCTTACACCCACTAGAATGACCATTATCAATAAAAACAGAAAACAATAAGTGCTCTAGAAGATGTGGTGAAAGGCACACTTATTCACTGTTGGTGGGAATGCAGAACTACAACTGCTCTGGAAGGCAGTTTGGTGGTTCTTCAGGAAGCTAAGTATAGAATTGCCATATGATCCAGCAATCCCATTACGAGGTATATATTCAGAGGAACTGAAGGCAAGGACACAAATGGACATTTTCACACTGATGTTTATAGCAACATTATTTATGGTTGCCAAGAGATGGAAACAGCCCAAATGTCCATCAGTGGATGAGTGGCTAAAGAGGCTGTGGTATATACATATGATGTAATATTACACAGTTGTATGGTAGAATAAATTCACGATGCATGCAACAATGTGGATGAACTTTGAAGACATTATGCTGAGAGAAATTAACCAGAAACAAAAGGACAAATATTGTTTGGTCTCATTAATATGAACTAACATTAATGAGTTAACTTGGAGAGTTAAAGTTAAGAACACAGGTTATCAGGAGATAGAAAGAAGTTAGAAATTGTGCATTTGGTGCTGAAGCAGTACAGAAGGTGCTATAGCACTGATTGTAAATGTTCATAAATGGATAGCACAATACTATCTGATGGTAGCACAATCATATAAGTACACTGAATGAAGCTGAATGTGGGTATGGTTGAGGGAGAAGGGCTGGGGGCATGCATGACACCAGAAGAAAAGATGGAGGATAAAGTCTGAGATGGTATAATTTAGGAGTGCCTAGAGTGGACAGTGATGGTGATTAAACGTACAAATATAAGAATGCTTTTGCATGAGGGAGAACAAATGAATGTCAACATTTCAATGTGTTGAAAATGGGGTGGTATATAGAAAAAAAATACAATCAATGCAAGCTAGGTTCTACAGTTACCAATAACACTGTAATGTGATTCCACTGAATGTAACAAAGGCAATACGCCAAAATTAAATGTCAATGTGTGTGTGTGTGTGTGTGTGGGGGGGGTTATGAGAGAGGGATATGGGATTCTTTGCAGAAAAAAAGATAATGTCCTCATATAGATTGTGATAGTGAAGGCATAGCTATGTGATTATACCAGAAGCCATTGATTTTTGCTTAGATTGGTTTGTAAGTGAATAAAACTGTTTAAAAATGAACAGAGAGAGGTGCGAAAGTAATTCAGTGGTAGAATTCTTGCCTGCCATATGGGAGACCTGGGCTTAATTCCCAGCCAGTGCACTCCCTCTCCTCCACAAAAAGAGAAAATTCAACAAATGGTGCCACAATAACGGGATAGTGATATAGGAAAAATGACCCCCGCCATAGAGCACATAAAAAAGAATGAGCAGAGAGATACAAGTGCTGGAGAAAATGTGGAGAAATAGATGTGCCTATTCACTGTTTGTTGGGAAACTGGGTGGTGCACTCGCTCTAGAGGGCAGTGTGCTGGTTCCACAGGAGGCTAGAGGTGGGGTTGCATGTGATCCTGCAACCCCATTGCTAGATATATACTCGAAGGAATTAAGAAGGAGAATATGAATAAGCATTCGCATATTGGTGTTTTTGGGAGAGGTATTCATGATTTGCAATGGATGGAGGTGGCCTAAGGGTACCTCAACTGAGAAATAGAAGGGGGAGCTATGGTGTGTACACACAATGGACAACTAAGCATTCATAAGAAAGAATGAAGTTGTGAGGCATACAACTAGGTGAATGAACCTTAAGGACAGTATGTTGAATGAAATGTCAGAAACAAAAAGACCAATATTATGCCTCACTCGTATGGACTAACTATAATGTACAAACATGGGAAATTAAAGTTGTGAAATTGCATTATTAGGTTGGGGCCTATTGTGAATATTCCTGGATTGTAAACTCTTATAGCAGTTACATTTATTTCAGAGTTGTAACTGTTATTTCTAAATTCTGAGATACTAAGCTATTTGTGTATAATCTGGCTATTCCCTGGAACTTCAGGTATTTCTGTGGTGGCTGAAACTCAGAGTGAGAGCCTTGAAGCTATGAAAGTTAGCATTACCCTATACAGCAACTTTTTAAAAAGTTGAAACTTGATCAGACTTCAACTTGATATATGAATGAAGCTGATCTGGATAGGACTAAAGTAAATCAGAATATAAGGTTAAGGATGATATGGTCTATATTTTAAAACTTTAGCTTCTGTGCAAGACCAAAGGAAGAGTTGTTTGCTTGATACAAAATTTAAATTTTTGGTAGCACACTATCTAATTTAACTCCCATGGTCAGTTTATTTGAATGCCATAATTATGTGGAATCTTGAATAGGGAGTGAGATCTTATTGGTTTGTCCAGATTAGTGTGATGCCCTGATACATCCCAAAGAAATCTTGGCAGAAGATTAAAAAAAAAGTATTTGCAATGTTCCCTTGGAGAATAGGAAGAAAGAAGGAAATATTAAACCTCCCCATCTGGGGAATTTCTTATATTTTTGCAAGCAGTAGGGATAATTAATTCAATAGGCTGAGCCCTCCATCTTGGGGCTTGTCCCTATGAAACTTATTCCTGCAAAGCAGAAGCTAAGCCTACTTATAATTATGTCTAAGAGTCACCCCCAGAGAGCCTCTTTTGTTGCTCAAATGTGGCCTTTCTCTCTAAACCAACTTGGTAGGTGAACTCATGGCCTTCCCTGTTGCATGAGACGACTCCCAGGGGTGTAAATCTCCCAAGTTTCATGAGATAGGACTCCTGGGAATGAGTTGGGACCAAGAATCATGGAATTGAGAAAGCCTTCTTAACCGAAAGAGGGAAATGAGACAAAATAAAGTTCAGTGGCTGAGAGATTTCAGATTTGAGAGGTTATCCTGGAGGTTTTTCTTATGCATTATATAGATAGACATTTTTAGTTTATGATGTATTGCTGTGACTAGAGGAAAGTACATGACACTGTTGAACTGTATTCCAGTAGCGTTACTTATTGAAGATGATTGTATAACTATATGGTCTTCACAATGTGACCATGTGATTATGAAAATCCTGTGGCTGGTTTTATCTAAGGTACGGACAGATGAGTTAAAAAAAGGGGGGGGGAGACAAAAATTAATAAATAATAAGGGGGGATTAAAGGCTAAAAAATTTGAGAAGACTGCAGTACTAGTGTTCAATGAGAGGGAGGGGGAAGGTGTATGGGATATATGGATTTTTTTCTTTTTTATTTTTATTGCTTTTTCTGGAGTGATGCAAATGTTCTAAAAATGACCCAGTTGATGATATTGTGAGCCACTGTGGAGTATATTGTAAATGGACTGTATGGTGTCCTGAAGATATTTCAATAAAAACATTAAATTTTTTTTTTTTAAAGTTCAACGGAAACTAGATATAGCTCAAGTTTTATGGTCAACAACTAGGCTTTGAATCCAGCCCCTCCCCCCAATTGTCTCACATACTCTATCCTGGCAGAGCTGATGTTGACATGGTGAATCATGCTGCTATCTTGCCAAATGATATAGTTTCAACTTCAAGGCTTATGTCTCTGCCCTGGATCATACCAGAGAAGAGACTGCTGTTCCCTAATCATACAATTTAGAGCTCCACGGCCAAAGATCGGGGACCCATCTTCCAGAGTCTGATATCCAGTCCTGTTAGATATCTGTGTGCATTGTAGAATGCAATGGGCAATGTGAGACCTACAGCCCTGATGCTGGTCAATCACTGTGGGTTTTCCCTATTGAGCACTGCCCCATCAGGCCTGGTGAGAGTGCTGCTTGGCTTGTATTTTGTTTGCAGGACACCACTCAAGGAGCTTGATTTTGAGCCTTTACTTTTTTCTCTTGGAAAACCTCTGTAATATCCTGTTTTCTTGCATTAAGCTGGATTTTTCAACATACTACTTTTTGCTATATAGGATACAAACTTAATAGTGGTGTTTTACTTATCTTAATGTAGAAATGTTGGGTTTGGGGAAAAACCACCTTCTATCTCTTCAAGTTCTATCTTTGCAGCCAAATGCTAGATGCCCCTATATCATGTGGTGATATTTACAGTACTAATGGCAAGGTGTTGCTTAATAGAAAATGCCAATAGCCCACAGGAAATTCAAGAGAAACTCTGAAAGTTTCATGCTTCTTTTGTCTTAGAAATAGCTGCAACTGGGGTCTCTGATTCTTGCTGTCTAGGAAGGTAGCTGAAGACTGGCCATGTGGAAGGCAGATTCTCAGGCCTCTATAAACAACACTGGGCATTTAATAAGAAGAAGCCCCCCAAAAAGGGGATAGCAATTCAGCATCATTGTTAACAATAATCTGAATATAAAAAGATACGGCTTTATTTTATTCCTCAAAAATAAGAAATATCAAGAAAATGTAAAATGTTTAATGCGTTTGGATAGCTGTTTCCGTTTACTTAGCAATTATTTTTACTTTTTTCTTTTTTGCAAGAACAGGCTCCTGGAATCGAACCCAGGTCTCCGGCATGGTAAGCGAGAACTCTGCCACCGTTGCACTGCCCTACTTAGCAAATATTGAATAATCAAAATTGAATTATTTATAAACCAGAAAATGTGGGTAATAGATTCTGAGAAAATAAAAGAAATCCCAGAATAATATTCAAACTATTATATAATCTAACTATATTCCCTTTTTACATCTAAATATTGCATTTTTAATAACCCTGCCATCTAGTGTCATTTGCTTATTGGTTCTTAAATTGTAGTTTCAATATTTTAATAATAGATCAGGGTGAAGCTTAGAACTGGGTCACTCAGTTCTTTCTTTGCTTGTCTTTTCCTAGTCCAAAATACATGTGTATCCTAAGCAATGTACTTATGCATTTACAGATAGGCTCAGCAGTAGAAAACTGAAGCAAAAATTCATTTCAGAAAAATCTAGAATATCCACTTTCTCATCAGTCACAGGAAAGGAAGAAATGAAGAAAGGAAAAAATGGGATAATGAAAGAAAAAAAAGGACATTATGCTGCTTTTAAAAAATCTACTTTTCCTGGGCACTCATGGGTACCTTTACCTTCTTATCTTTACCTAGCATTAGAAGTAGTATCACAACACCTATTTTTCAGTGGTAGCAAGTCAATTAGTAAAGGGCAGAAAGAAGAAAGGTGGGAAAATGGTTTTGACCTTGATCATGTACAGTAAAAAAAATTCAGTGGTTACAATTGAAATAAAAGTAAATGTCTTGAGAATCTTGAGAGCCATTAGCATTTCACTGCTGTCATCATTTGCTTTTTATTTCCAAGGTATTTGAAGAACCATTTAAATGATGCAGATATTTGTAAGTGGAAAAGCAAAGGGAGAAATCAAACAAATGTGCCATTTTATTTTAGCCTTGATGGAATCCCCAAATCCCTCTGATTTTGTTTCTCTCTTGTTTTGCAGACACCCTCAGTGAATTAGATCACAGCCAGCCTCTTGAGAATGAATTAATCATTCATATGTTATTTGGAAGCTATTGAATGAATAAGAGAGAAAGAGAGAGAAAGCAGCCAAAATGCCTTCTCAGTGTTTGGCCACCTGCCAAATTTATCTGAGGTCACCCTTAGTGGACCCATAGACCCTTTGGAGAGCTTTCTGGTGCTGCTAGCTCTTAAGTACTCCATTTAATCATCTACAGATTAATGTTCTACTTTGTTCTCTGCTCCTTTGTGTTTCCTAGGCCACCTGATGTAACCATACAGGTTACGCAAACCATGGGCTGAGGACCTGAAGCAAAGTGAGAGAGGCTCATAAAGAAAGTAGGCTGTGAATGTGGCAAAATCACAAATAAAATAGCAAAAACAACACAGAAACTTTCTCCCAAAGTAAATGTGAATTAAAGGAAAGTTCTAGAAAGATGATAATGGATGAAAAGAGCATAATGCTGCCATTCTAGAATAATGCCTCAGGATATGCAAATGGATTCAAGACCCTCCTTGAATGGGCAGGGTCACATCTCCACAGAAACAACCTAATCAAAAGGTCCCACCCAACAATTTGTTTTCACCTACAAGATTTGATTAAAAGAACATGGCTTTTCTGGGGTATAGAACAGTTTCAAACCAGCTGTTACATAGGCTCTCTCTGTATTATTTCTTACAATTACACGTGAACCTACAATTATTTGAAAATAAAAAGTTTAATAATACTAAACCCACCCACATATACACACAGCTGGCAGCAGGTTAAATTTGGTCCGTGGAAAGTGGTTTGCTGACTTCTGCTCTAGAATAGTACTCTTGTCATTTGTTTTTAAAATCTAGCCTCCATTTGGGTGGTTCCCAATTTTCTATTTCTAGCCATAGCCTCTCTCTTTTGATCCAGATACTTGTTTTCAATTGCCTGCTAGATGAGTAAACTTCCTATACTTCACCCTCAAAACATTCACACTTGACCTTATCATCACTCCCAAACTCACTGCCCTCCTCCCACCAAAAAAACCAACAATTAAGCATCTCTTTTTTTTTGTTTGTTTTTGTTCTGTGAATAGCAGCAGAACTCTTCTCTCAATCAGCCTTAGTCCAAACCCACAAGTCACCTGACTCCTCCTGTACTCTCTGTATTTAATTGTGTGAAAAGATCTGTAAGTCCCATTTGCCAAAATGCACCTTCTGCTCATTATTTCTTGTATGACTCTGGGTCAGGATCTTCTAATTTGGTGTTTAAACTATTGTCAGAGCTTTCTCTATGATCTCTTCCTGTTTGTTTCTTCCCATTAAACCATCTTGCTCTGTCTCATGGCTCTGAAGAGGATGCTCCTCTGCTTAAACCTACTCTCCTGCTCTCTTTTATTACAGGGAAAGTCCAGACTCCTCAGCCGGCCACCTGGGGCTCTCTACACCATTTCCTCAGTAGCCTTTCTACTTCTGCTACTCACCTATTCATCCATTATGCACCAGCCAAATGGAAAGGCTTTCTATTTCTTAAGCATATACTCCTTGACACCTTAGTTCTTTCCTCTGGCTGCATGCCTAGATTCCCATCTCATTGGTTAAAATTGTTTCAGGTAGAGATCAAAATAAGTCAGTCCATCAGTCAACAAAATAGCCTTCCATGGACATAAGGGATGTGCACATTGGGGCATATTTCCTTTGTGAGAACTAATGCCATCAGTGGGGATTTACAACATAACACAACCCAGAGAAACCCTAAGCCTGCCAAGAAGAATGCTTGTTCATGCTGGTATGCAAGGCACACTAAACACAGTTGATTTATGTTTGTGGCTGGTTCCCAAGAGTCAAGGGAAAGACAAGTCAGATATGGTTAGAAATGAAACAGATAGTGCCTTTGCCAGATTAATTTTGTTTAGGATCTCATCAACATCCCTCTTGTGTGTGTCCCTCTCCTGCACCACATCATCACAAGATGGCCCTCTCATGGCTCCTCTGCTCTCAAAATAATACTGAGTTAAGGCTGGCATATGTAATCCATTTTAACTGACAGTCTGGAGTGATCTAGATTCAGATATGGTTGAATCCAGATGTGCAAACCATATCTGTAGGGAAATATTTCTCCAACTTTTGACATAGCTTGTCTTTATTTAAACTTTAATTTAAAGCAGGTTCCCCTCTCTGAAAATAAAAATGACTGCTAAATGCTTTAATCTTTCATATATCATCTTCATGATGCCCTGGAAACCATGGGCAGTCCAAACCTCGGTTTGTGGAGATGTCCTCTGTTCCTATAACCTTTTCTTCTAAACTTGTTTTGCAGGTTGCCAAGCTTAACAACAGATCAGATAATCTGACCATGTGCAGAAAACAAACTATGGCTTTTAGATGATCTTTGAGATACAGGAACAAAAGTAACCTCACTTGGAACCAAAATTAGGAAAACAAGGAGAGATCAGAAGCAAATCAAATGTGAGAGGTTTATCAGTAAGGAAGATCTGGCCTAAAGTTCACCAGATATGGACGATTCTTTTATTAACCAACTGGACTCTGCTCCAGTTGGTTAATAAAACCTCCCTACTTCTATCCCAATCTGTCACCTCCCATTTCCATAAAATCTCCCTTAACTCTTCAATCAGAGATAGATTTGAGCCGTACCTCCTGTCTCCTTGCCAGTCAATCTCACAATAAAACTCTCTATTTTCTCAAAATCCTGATTTCATAGTATTGGCCTCTGGAGTGTGTTGGGCTGCAAGCCCTTGCCCAGTAGCACCCTCACCTAAATTTGGACATCCCTGCCTTTAATCCCTTGTAACAATCTGTTTGGACAGCTTCTATGCACTTATGGTCTTCCTTTAATTATAGCCTATGCAATCTTGTATTTTACAAACATTCTTATTTAATCCTTACAATTCTTAGATGTAAGCACTGTTAATTCTTCACATTTTACTAGTGAGAAAGCTGTGTAATAGAGACTTTTAGTGAACTTGCCTAGATTCCTCAGCTAGTAAGTAGTGAGCTACAATCTGACCTTGGGTAGTCCAGTTCCAAAAACCGTAAGCTTAACAAGTGCTTTATTGTCTACCTAAGACTTGGTATCTTCATACCAAAAAATCAGGCTAATGTTAACTACATCCTCACAGAATTTGTGTGCATATTGTTGGGGAAATATAATTTAAAACAAAATCTTCCCCCAATCCAGAAAATCTCTACACAAAGGAAGAGAGAAAGAAAAATAATTTTGCTACTGAATAAGTATTAAACCAGAATGTAAAGCAGAGCAGGCAATCTATTAAATTGCAAAGAAAGAAAGAAATATCACCTCATTATATACATGTTCTCAAGTAAATGAAAACTAAATCCTCAAATAAGAGGACTTGACTAGTACCATAGTTCATCTTAAATTCACCAGGTAATTGAGTGGTCTTTGTAATTGTTAATTGCCTCTATCCAAAGGAATAATAAAGCTTCTAATATTTCTATGACAGGAAAATAGTTACCACATGGAACCAGGCACCTATATTGAACTCCTGTGGAAATTGGGAGATAAGGGTCCTAGCTTCCTTGATGTTTACATTTCAGAGGGACGGCTCCTGGGTTTTAGAGAAAGACATTCCTGGCCTATAAAGGGGCTAGACTATTCAGCTATCAAAAGGATTTACATGCATGTCAAAAGGGCAGGGAAAGGATCTACAATGGCAAAATTTTAAAGAATGTTCTAAGAGAGAGGTTTCTTTCCATTTTTGCACCATGAAGTAATAGAAGTATGTATATATGTTTTTTTATTTGTACTTACCTTTTCAAATATCTAAAAGAAAATGGTATGTGATTATGCCAGAAAGGTATTTAATGTATGGGATTATTACTGTCCATAATTCATTTTAAACTTCGTCTAAAAGTCATTTACTTTTCTGTAAAAAATCAAAAGTAAATGCTTTCACTAGAATTGAAAATATGTAATAAATAAGTATTTCAACTCAATAATAAATCAAGCAACCTGATTTTTTACAAATGAACAAAAGTTTTGAGAAGACATTTTAGAGCAGAATATATATGAATGGCCATTAAGCAAATGGAGAAATGCTCAACATCATCAACAAGGAAATCCAAATAAGAACCATGAGATACTATAACCTATTCATTAGTATGGCTAAAATTATAAAGAGAAACTGCTGGTGGGAACTTCACTGGTATGACCATTTTGGAAATGTTTTAGAAATTTTTGAAAAAATTTATAATTAACATCCCATGTGACCCAGCCATTCTACTTCTAGGCATTTACCCAAGAGAAATGAAAATATGTCCCCATCAAGAAGCACATGTTAATATTCATGACAGGTTTATTCCCAATACTTTAAAAATGAAAGACCTCAAATGTGCATCAACAAGTGAATGGTTATATAAACTCTGGTGTATCCATACAATGGCATACTATTCCTTAATAAAAAAGAAATGAACTGACCCTATACAATACGACATATATGACTCTAAAAATCACTATGCTGAGTTAAAGAAGCTGGACATAAAAGACTAGGTAGACATATAAGACTACTTATTCTATAATTCCATTTATATAAAATATAAAGTGATCTGTAAGGACCAAAAGTAAATTAATGGTTCCCCAGAATGCAGTGAAGGGGGTCTTGCAATGGGACAAAATGTGACTGATGTACCTTTGTTATAGTGTATATTTCACTGGTGTATACAACTGTCAACTTTAATTGAATTGTACACTTCAAATGGATGCCATTTATTTTACGCAAATTATTCCTTAATATAGTTCATAAGGGAAAAATAAAAACAATGGATGTCAGCCCATGTTTGGCTTAGTTCAACAAGATGTCCCAGAGGGGATAACGATCAATGAGGGCCGGTGTCAGCTCATCCCAGCTCTCAAGCATTCATTGTGCACATCTTTTCCTAATTCAGCAATGTGTCAATGACATCATGTTGGTAGCTTGAAATTACCCATAATAAGAGTATTTATACCATGAAAAGCAACAGATGCTTCATATTAGTAATTGCTGACCACCCTAAATATTGGTTAAATATTTACTAGCAAACTGTTACCTGGTGTCATGTATAATGTATGATGAAAATGTGTATATATATATATATATATATATATATATATATATATATATACCCAGCATTAATGTTCATAGCTATGCTCTCACTTCAGCTTCGAAACATTTAATAACCCTGTGCGAAATTAATTATTAAATGCAATGTAGTGCACTGACTAATGGAATAAAAAGACAACTTTCTAATTAGACTTCCTAAATTAGGAAAAAGAGGGATGGACAGAGACTGTATTAGAATTGAAGTGGAAAGAGTGCTAGGATAGGAGTTAGCAACTCCAAGTTACCGACTAGTTTAGGAAATTAGCAACTCCAAAATTCTTGAGGCTGCTCCAAGTTCTGCCCACTTACAGGCTGTATGGCTGAGGGCCTAACAAATGATCTGAGCCACAGAGTCCTCATTTGTTAAACAGAGTCTATAAAAGCAGATGGGTTTATATAATGTAGTTTTTGTGAGGATTAAGTAAAATCATGTACATGGAGGTAGATGCTATTATTGGGTTCTAATCTGTTGTTTCCATAAGATTTATATACCTTTCCCAAATATTGTAAACTCCTTGAAAGCAGAGCACATACTAGCACTTCACTTGTTACTTGTGAATTATACATAACATTCCAAATATAAATACTAAGGTTTTTATTTCTATTTTGAGTAAGACATCGAATTGTAGCTATCTACTATTTTTTGAACATGTACATTTAGATTGATTATATCATTATGTATGTGATGAAACCAGTTACCATCTTTTACTTTTTACTGTAACACTTCAGCTCTATAACTTGAAACTTTTCTGTCTTAAAACAGTTTGAAATAGAACATCTAAACCATAGCTATCAAACTGTACCTAGCTTTCTATCCTGAAATTTAAGTCGCCTACAAAAAGACATTGAAGGAGCTTCTTTGAAAGAATAAAAGAACTAGAAATAAAATAGAAACAGCAACAGCAGCTGGTTTTCATTTAGTTAAAAATAAAAAAGTCAGAATATGCTAATGCTTCCTGAAAAGAGAGGAACTATTTCTTGTACACAAAGAAAACCAGAAGTGAGAAGAGGTAGGAGGCTTATGGAAGAACCCATTTGTCTCTTTCTGAAACCAGAGTAAAGTATGGAGGTTTTATCCACTACAAATCTTTCTGATGGTTCAATAGGAGTGGTTTGGTTTGCAAAAATGCCCGAATGCAACATACCAGGAATGAATTCGCTTTTACAAATGGAACTTATTGCATTACAATTCCAAGGTCATGGAAATATCCAAATTAAGTCATCAACAAGAGGATACCTTCACTGAAGAAAGGCCAATGGCATCTGTGTTCCTCTGTCACAGGGAAAGGCACATGGCAGTGTTTGCTGGCTCTTGTCTCTTAGATAGGTTTTAAAATGCTTCTCTCAGCTCTCGTGGGTTTTTCTGGCTTCAACTGGTGTGTTTTCTTTCTCCAAACTTCTGCTCTTAAATTATTCCACTAAGCGTATTAAGACCCACCTTGAGTGGGCAGTGTCACATCTCCAAGGAAACTACCTAATCATAAGGTCTCACCCAACAGTAGGTTCCCCCCGCACAAGATTGGATTAAAATAACATGGCTTTTCTGAGGTACATAACAGTTTTAAAACAGCATATTTCAGCCTCTGCACCCCAAAAAGTCATGTTATTTCCATAATCAAAACACATTCATTCCTTCACAATATCAAAAAAGCCGTAAACAATTTCAGTGACAATACAAATCATTTAGTTTGGAAATTTCTTTGGCTAGATATCCAAGTTTATTGCTTTCAAATTCTCTCTTTCATCCAACACCAGTACTCAATTTTACCAAATTCTCTGCCACTTTAAAACAAGGATCACTTTTTTCTAGTTTTCAATGACACATTTCTGTCTAAGTCATCATCAGAAGTACCTTTAGACTCCACATTTCTACCAACGGTCTGTTCAGAGCAATTCAGGCCTTTTCTATCAAACATATGACAATTCTTCCAGAACCTTTCCCTTATCTATTTATAAAACTATTCTAGCATTTTTGGTATTTGCAAATTGCAGCACCCCACTCTCAGTACCAAAATCTGTTCTGATTTGCTAAAGCTGCTGGAATGCACTATACTAGAAATGGATTGGCTTTTACAAAGGGAATTTATTAATTTGCAAGTTACAATTACAGTTGTAAGGCCATGGAAGTGTCCAAATTAAGGCATCAACAAGATGTCTGACTCACAAGATTGGATTAAAAGAATATGGCTTTTCTGGGGTGCGTAACAGAATCAAACCAGCACAAGGACCAATCAAGGAAGGGTTGGGCTATGATAAGATAGGTTCTTAGGATGGGATCAGATTATGGAAACTGTCACCTGATACTATGGAGAATGACTGTGGAGTTTTCATTAGGAAGTGACAAAATAAAAGTGACCTTTTAGGAACACTCTCCTGGTGGCACTAATATCAGTGCAAATATTCAGGTATAAATAGAGTTCTGTATTTGGATCCTCAAAAGCCATTGTAAGATGGAAGAATTAGAAACTTAGGAAAAAATAAAAACACCCACTTGAAACTTCTATGAATTTCATTCAACAGTAAATATAGTGTGAGCCAATGCAATCTTTGGGTACTTTGATGGAACAGAGCATTAGGGTGAGTGTGTTAATACCCTGTTTGTTAAGCTATCAGACCATGTATGATGGATTATATTCTGCACAATGAAATATATTCTAAGGAAGACTGGAAAAGCAGTAGCATATAAAGAATTGGGAATATTTCACCTGAGGAGCTAAAAATTAGCGGGAGGTATGATGAATGCTAGAGATAATAGCCATTTTCAAAACTAAAGAGTTCTCATTGGAATTCAAAATTACTGCTTAGAAGTTACCTTATAACTCAACTTCTATATAAGTAGGTGGGGGAGGGCCATAGTGGCTCAGCCGGCAGAGTTCCTGCCTGCCATGCTGGAGACCCAAGTTCGATTCCCAGTGCCTGCCCATGCAAAGAAAAGTAAATGGAAATTAGGTTACACAAAACAGAAGATACTCTCAGTGTGGAAGTGTATGATTTCAGGAATCAGAATGCTTATGAAAAATGCTTATGAAATGAACTTGTGATATTCTGTCCTTCATATATAAGAGGATACCACTCATTTAAATTTTTAATTAAAATAGTGATTAGTTTGCATTGACACACTTCTCACTTAATTATCCTACTTGCCATTGTATGACCGTAGCCTTGGGATAGAATATAGTATGAGGCAATGTGGCTCAAAAGGGACTCCAGGCTCTAAAGTTGGCCTTTTTAACAATGATCTAACTGGACTTAAGACATGCTCATTTTCACTGGATTTAGAACATGGCATGTTTGCTTGAATGGTTGGCTTTATTATTGAGAAAGGACAATAGGATCATTATTAAATTAGCTTTCTTAGAAGATGAATATTGAGTTATCTTTACTTATCATGAGTTATCTTACACTTATCAATGGGTAAATTAAAAACAATGCTCGTTATGGATTGATGCATTATTCCACTCTCAGAATTATTGGCTCACTCATTTAATATACTATAAATATAGATGGCTTTCAAGATATGATAAAATAGCCTATCTATTAAGTTGACTATCGAGCTCAATTTGACTGCATTAGTAACAATATCATTAAAAGCAGAAGCAATATTTTATTAATTTAAAGGATGGGTGACAATATTATAATTAGTTTGCATAATTAAGCTCAGAACTACAGATTTTCCTCTAAATTTCCATTTACACTTAGTAACATTAAACATTTGTATCTATTTTGCACCACAGACTCAGATAATTGGATTTTATCCTTTATCATCAAATCCATCAAGTTTTTTTGTCTTTAAAAAATGACAGAACCAAACCATTTGTAATGTCAGTGATGAAGTTGGCTTAGGCCCATATAAGAGTCTTGCTATTCTTTCTTCAAATTTTTGTTAATGACTAGCTGCCTAATATCTGCCAGATATTTGGAAATAATATGTAAATAGTCATTCCCCTCACTCAGCTTACATGTGTAAAACTCCAAAATGTGCTTCGACTATCAGATTTGTTTAAATCTATTTTTAAACAAAATATCAACCAAAGATGTTAGGGCCAAAGACATTTTTTAAGTACAAAGATCTCAAAAATTAACTCGGATATATCTCTTGCCAGATGCTTCTAGATGACATATTCTGCCAAACCAAAGACATAAACTGTGAAAGGAACAGTTAAGATCTAGAACCACACATCCCAAATGGTGCACCAACACATCAAAATTATGGGGTGCCGTGGAATATCTTAATCATCAAGGAAGAAACAGTAACGTTCATTGCCACCATGTGGACTACAGGTATTAATTTGTTTGAACCTAACTACTTTATTCACCGAACTCTTGGGTATGTCTTTTGGCCTAAGAGTTTCATGAAAAAATTAACGTGACACGGAAGGCATTATGAAGCAAGAAAATTTGGAAATATCTGATCTATGTCATCTTGCACAAGACAAAGGCTAAAGAAATCCTCAGGATGATGGTGAAAGGAGAATCTTAATGACCAGCTTGCAGCAAGGTGAGGTTTTGGAAGCCCACAAAAACCTGGAAAAGACTTCTTCTAAATTTTCTTTTAGACAATAGAAGGACAAACTTGTTTAAACACAATTAGAAGAGATTCACACTACTGAGAGAGTTGGGGGATGAGTTAATGATAAGCTCATAGACAAATAAGTAAATTGAAATGAGCCAAATGCCAATACATGAATAAGTAGACGATTCACAGAAAGGGAGAAATAACCATGGTAGCAAACATTAGTCATTTGATAATAGTTTTTTAAAATGATGTGAAATAATGAGAAGACTAAATATTTATCTAAAATTTTTTGGTCTATCTTGAGAGAATATAAGAGACAGGAAGTGTGGAAAATTTTCAGTGCATTTGTGTGGGGGGGGTGTGGGGGGGTGGGGGGGTGTAAAAGAGACAGAATCCTCAAATTACATTGAAGAAAGCCAAAAGATAATTCCTACAACTAAAAAAAAAAATTAAGTAGCAATAGAAGCATGCTGTATTAGGTTCCAAAGAGTCAGTTAAAAATATTCAGTGTAGCTGTCTTTGGGGAACTGGTAATTGGAGGTAGTCAAAAAAATTTTTTTAAGAAGACTTGAAGAAATATTTGACTTTTTGAATTATGACTATTTGTAAATTTATAAATTCTGATAAAATGTTCAAAAACTACATTATTAATCAAAACATATTTAAGACCCTGTAGCTCATGTGTACTTCTTTTTTTATGATGAGTAATTCTCTGGTGATTACTTTATATGAGCCAAACTTCACTGGAAAAAAGATGGGGGAATTTGGAGGATGGTGTCTCTATTTCAAAAGATTTTTAAGCAAAAGAAATGAAGTAGAATGTGGCAGCTTTTGAAGGAGAAGATACCAAAGCCAAGTCACTAAACTCTGATAATTTCATTCTGTTTGTTATTTACTTATTATTCATCCTTTCATTCATTTCAAATTTTAAATTAATATACAGTAAAATGGACTTTTTGGTGTATAGTTCTATTAATTTTAGCACATATATAGATTCATGTCATCTCCACTACACTCGGGATACATATAATCTCTATTATCCCTGAGAATTTCCTCCTGCTTTCCACTTCTATGCACATCACCTACTACTCCTTAGCCCCAAGAAATCCCTTTTCCATTCTCTATCTTTGTAGTTTTGACTTTTTGAGAGTATCATATAAATGGATATATAAATGGATTTATATATATATATAATTTAACATTTTTTAGACTGGTTTCTTTCACTCAGCATATTGTCTTTGAGTTTCATTCAAATCGTTACACATGTATGTGTGAACAATTCATATTGCATTGAGAATAGTCTTCCATTGACAAAGGTACTGCGGTTTGTTTTGTGAAAATGGAATGAACAATAACCACACTAACCACCTTGATTTGCTTGAGCTCCTGCTTTATCCAGAAAACTGTGAAGAAGAGAAGGAGACCAACTGAGCTAAGTTGACTCATCAGTGATCCTTTGCCCAGGAGATGGAGACCTCTCACCCTGTGGAGAAGGGAAACTATAGGAAACCAGTCAAGGCCAGCAGTAGTCTGCTGGCAGTCAACAGATGACCAGCATCTTGCACAAACATCCTGTTCCTGTAACTTGCTGCTGATTAACCAAGCGTAGCCTGCCCAAGGACATTCCACCCTGGTTAACCCTTATACTCCCTCACTCCCTCCTTTTTTTTTCACTGTCCCTTTCCCTTAGACAACCATATAAGCTGCTTTCATAGCCCAGCCTTTTGAACAGAAACCCCATTTGGTACTGCTGCACATGCTTGCTGCCTTGCTCAATAAAACAAAGATAACTGGTGTTTTTCCTTTTGGGAAGTTGGAGCATCTGTTTCTAGGTCTCCAGCTGCTTCAGGTTTAACAGTTTATACATTCCTAACCTATATGCCTTTCATTTATTGTTACTTGACTTATTGCACTGGCTAGAACTGCCAGTATAATGATGATTAGGGTTGGTGAGAGTAGACAGGACTTCGTTACCTTGCTCCCACTATTATGGGGGAAATCATACATTTGCTGTGCTTTGTTTTGTCTTTTTAGTTACCCTCTTATCAGGTCAAGGTAGTATTCTTATATTCTGAGTTTGGTGAAAGTGTTTAAAATTGTATGGAAAAGAATTTCATCAAATGCTTCTATGCATCCATTGGTATGGTCGTTGTCTTTCTCATTGTTAATATGGTAGATTACACTGATTGATTTTCGAATAGCATTGATCCAGCCTTGCATTTCTGGGATAAACCCCAATTGACTGTGATGTATTAAACTTTTTTATATATTGCTATGCTTGATCTACAAATATATGATTAGTGCATACATAGTGCATATTTTCCCACTCTAACCTTTAACTTATCTATATAATTGTATTTGAAGTGAGTTTCTTATACACAATATATAAATGGGTCACATTCAATGTAATTTATTTTTAGGTTTGGATTTAGGTCTATCATTTTATTTGTATCTAATCATAGTTTCTGTTTTTGTTCCCTTACTTTCCATTTTCTAACTTCAGTTGAAATGTTTGAACATTTTTTTTTAGCATTCTATCAATTTATCTATTGCATTTTTGACTACAGCTTTTGTATAGCTTTTAAAAATTATTTTTTAGTGGTTGCATAAAGGCTTGCAATAAACATGTTTAATCTTTCATGTAATATTTAGAATCAGCATTTTAACACTTCAAGTATAATGTATACTCTACCACTCTTTGGTTTTTACCCTTTTTAAGGCCTAGTTATCTTATGTATTGCATCTCTTTATATTGAAAACTGTATTGGACAATGCTATATTTTTGCTTTCAACCATCAAACATGTTTCAAAGAATGAAAGGGTCATTGATTAGATTTTACTCAGATATTTGCTGTTTCTATTACCTTTCCTTCATAACTGATGTTCCAGTTTTCCTTCTGGTATTATGTTCCTTCTGTCTGAAGAATTTCATTTATCAGTTCTTGCAGAATAGGTGTGCTATCAGAAGATTCTCTTAGTTTTCTTTTATCTGCTAATGTCTTTATGTCATTTTCATCCCTAAAAAATATTTATACTTCATATAGAATTCTAAGATGACAATTGTTTTCTTTCAGCCCTTTAAAATATTGTTCCACTTAGTCTTGGCAACCATAATTTATGATGCAAAATCGTTAGTCAGCTGAGTTATCATTCCCCTGTTAGTAACAGGTTGTTTTCTTCTGGCTACTTTCCAAATACTTTTTTCTTAGTTTTTAGTTTTCAGCAGTTGGTTATCATGTGCCTAGGCATATTCCTTGGGTTTATCATTTTGAAGGTTCACTGAGCCTCTCAAGTCATATATTTGTGTCTCTTACCAAATTTGGGAAGATTTTAGCCATTACTTTTTCAACCATTTTGAAACTCTGGTAACACCAATGTTTGACTTTTAGTATTGCTCCACTCATCTATGAGCCTCTGCTGTTTTTTTCCCCAATCTATTTTCTCCCTGATTTAGAGTAGATTTTTAAAATCTATGCATTTTCAACTTCATTGACTTTTCCCTCTGTCATCCCCATTTTGTTTTTGAACTCATTGGATGATTTTTTTTTATTTTGTTAGTGTATTTTTTCATTATAAAAATTTCATTTAGTTCCTCTTTATCTATTTCATTATTTGGATTTCTTCTTTCCATTTGTTTCAAGAATGTTTGCCCAAATTTCTTGGAGTATTTTTATAACAGCTACTTTATGGTCTTTATTAGATAATTTGTCTGTGTCATCTCTCTGTTTGTGTCTTTTTTATTTCCCCATGCAAGTTGAGATTTTCCTGGTTCTTTGATATGTTGATTAAATTGCATTAAGAATATTTTGAATACTATGCTGAGTCTTTGGGTCTTACTTATATCCTATTGAGAATGATGATGTGTTTATTTTATCAGGCTATAGAATTGGTGGAGCTCAGGTTACAACTTCTAACTAGTCACTTTCTGTGGGATGTGGCTTATTAATTTGATCTTAAAAGACTTTGCTGTACTGTTTGGATCTTTTCTGTGTGTGTATTACCTAGTGTCAAGTCTGGGACCTAGGTGGTCTATATTTTGATAGTTCTCACAGTTTCTGACATACTGTGTAGTATTGCCCTGTGCACATCTTAAGGGTGAGTCTGGGAGTTCACAAACTTCTGAATGTGATCAGTTTCTTCACCATTTTCCTTGTGCATTCTAATTCCTGGGACTCTTTTTTGGTACAATGGCCAGAAAGCTGTGGCATTCATTATTTATTATAATCTGTGATGCCCTTCCAACCACTGTGCTCCTATCTGGAGACAATCAACACAAGAACAAAGGGTGGGGAGTGGAGAGAGAGAGAGAGAGAGAGAGGGAGGGAGGGAGGGAGGGAGAGAGAGAGAGGGAGGGAGGGAGTGAGAGAGAGAGAGAGAGAGAGAGAGAGAACAATATATACTTGCCCCATTCTTTTGTAACTCCAGCTACTCTATTCAGAAATGGAGGTTTGTCTCCTTCAGAGTTAGGTGCATGTGGGTCATAAGTACCACAGCTGTTGCTTACAGGAAACACTTTTTCTCTCCTTGTGCCTGAACTAGAGGGTTCACCTGGAGCTTTCTCTGTTCACATCCACGCATGCTTAGTTTCTGGCAACCTTGAGATCAGATGGGGACACCAGAGGGGAAAAATGTTTTACTCTCCTTTGGTTCAGTGGTACTTCAAATTCTGGTCTTCTTCTCCAATCTGCCAGTTAGTGTTTACTTTTTTGACTCCTCAAATAATTCCTTCAAGCATCCATCTACATTCAATTGGGATATTCAATGAGAGATGGAATGGAGTTTTCTGAACCAGAACCACTGGTCATTTCATTTTTGTTCATGTACTCATGCATTTCATTCTGTACTAACCCAATTACAAATATGTGTTTATCCATGTTTCTTTTTATTGGTTATAAGCTCTCTGAAGCAGAAGCCATTTCATTCCTCATCTTATAACACCCAGAGCACATTCTCCCTTTATACACTGTATATTTTCCAAAGTGACACTGCTAAAAGAAATTCAAATCTCACACTCACTCTGCCTTCTTCCCTTTTCCTGATAATTGAAGAGTGTACATTCAGACGATGGCTTCCCAATTGTGAAGTAAAACTCTTATTAGGTGAAGTAGCTATTTATATACAGTACATATTATTTCAATTAATAAGTATAGCAGTGGGTGTTTGAGGATATGTCAAATCCCAAGGAAAAAGGGCTAATATAAGCAGAGGTGAATAAAAATGAAAGGCATATGAGAGAGGCAGTGAACATATACATGTCATTTCATCATGGCACACACATTTTTTTAAGAAGACACTATTGACCTTATTTTATGATGATAGAAATAAATATTAGTATGGCATTATTTTTACCAGTTCATGCTGCCTCCCATTTAAAAAGTTCACACAGCAGAATACAGACAGTTTCAAATAGGCTCATACCTAAACTTATCTTCCTATTCTTCTCACTTATTCATACACTGACACCAAAATCAGAGGGAAAAGCCAACAACACCATAATATGCTCCTTCAGGTTCTGCTTGAATCTAAGTAAAGGATGTGGAGACACCAAACTTCATAAGGCAATTTTCAGAGTAATAGCTTCCTTTTTGCTTCCTTTCTTTGCCTTTGCTACAGAACTTTATGATCTGAAGCTGTGATGAAACTGTCCTTTTCTTTTTATTGTCAGTGTTTTTGTGGATTCCCCATGGTACCTAAAGAGCACTTAGACTGTCCATGCACATTTACACACTTAAAGAGTACTGAAGATTGTGGAGGTAGGGGGTCAGCTTAGAAAGCAATGAATCTTGGCTGCAGATCTAAGCATGAGGGGCTGAGGAAGCTAGAACATGTTTTTAATGTGATGGTCTGATAACTCTGATCTTTTTTAAGACTAGATATCAGATATTGTGTAGTCTTAGTGCAAACAAGCAGTACATGGATCTCCCTGTGTGCCACATAGAAGAGAAGACAGGGAGGAAGTGGTTAAGGGTCTCTGAAAGTCTTAACGAGATTACAGCTAAGCCTTGGATACTGGAAAAGAAAACTCAGGTTAATATTCATATATTTTATTTGATAAATAAGATTCAATTGAAAGAAATTGATAAAAACAATACTCTCTATAGTGATATTTTACATTCTAGGAATCCCTGCCTTTATCAGTCTCTTGATCCTTATAATAACCCTCTGAGAAAGATGTGGCAAGTTTTATTATTCTCTTTTAATAAGAGGAAACTGGGGTTAGAGATATTATGGTCCAATATCACATAGCAGTTGTGCTGAATAAACACATATCCAACAAGTTAATGGTGTTTCTATTTGCTTACCATCCACTTACTCTTCACCCTACCACAATTGGCTTCTAGTCTTAGCACTTCAGAGCAAAATGACACTTAGAAAGGTTGTTAGTTGCCTCCATGTCTTTATAATGCCTGCCATTCTCATAGCACTGACACAGCTACCTAGTGACTCAATATTGAAAGTCTTTCCTGTTGTTTCTCCTATTTTACCAGCTCCTGCTTCTTCTCACTTGTCTTTGCTGAGGCAGACTGCTCTTCCAAACTATAAATCATGGAGATTTTCAGGGGTTGGTCCTAAGTCTTCTTCTCTTTACAACCTTATATATTTTTTCTAGGCATTCCTACCCGTTCTCCTATGTGATGATATTGTGAATTACTGATTATGTATGTACAATGTAATGATCATATGCTAAGAATGTCTGTGTTTGTTTGTTGTTATATTTTTTAAAAAGATTAAAAATTAATACATAAAAAATAAATGCAAATTTGTTGGTTTTTAATATGAAGGCATTTTCACCTTCCTATGTGGTAGGGAATTCATTTAATTGATATCCAGATCATTTATCATTTCGTTTATTTACTCAAATATTCATTGAGATTTTACTATTTGCCAGGTACCATTCTAAAATTTTAGAATGCAAGAAGTCAAACAGAAAAAAGATCTACCCTCACGGAATTTACATTTAAATGGAGGAACCAGATAATAAACCCAAAACTTTGATATGTGATATGTTAGCTAGAGGTAAGCCACAGGAAGCAAAACAAAGCATTAAAGAGTGGAGATGTTATTGGTGGTGGTGTGTTTGTGTTTGTGTGTGTGTGCAGTGGGAGAGGGTTATGGAACATGGAAAAGACTGTTCACTGGGAATGAGAGCACTGGGTGGGCTTTTGGGAAGGAGAAACATACTTCACCAGGAAGAAAAGAAATGGACTGGGAGTCAAGAAGGTCTACATTTTATCCTGTATCTATCCCTCAATAAATATATGGGAAAGTTCCTTAACCTCTAAGGAACAAATTCTTGGATTATTTTTGAAGAAACTTTTGAGTCCATGATTTTATTATTGATCTTGAAAAAGATGAGGCAGAGACAGAGAGATAAAAATTGAAATATTAGGGGTTATGTATTGTGATTATTGGTTCTTACATATTTCACAGATTCTTTTAAGTCCAGTCATTCTTTTGAGATGATTTATTGAGTTCCTAAGAAGAATTGCGTGCTGTGCTATTTGCTGAGAATGCAGATGTGAGGAAAGGGCTTTTACTCCACAGGGCTCACAGTCTACTTTGCATTGCTTGCCTCTCTTATTCTTCATTCTTCCATGTCCTTCATGGACACATGGAAGAACTATCCTGTGCCTGGGATCTGTCACAGTCCTGCTTTGTCATATCTATCAAATCTTAAATACAGGAGATGCTTAAACAAAGAACTCTAACTGAGAGACCCTGAGTGTTTTGAACAGAACTCTGATTGTGAATTATTCAGAAAGGTTTTTGAAGAGGTGGAGAGCATGATCTTTGCCTTTGGGGACCCAAGCTTACTTGAATAATTAACAAATTCTGGAGAATCTTCATGAATACATGTACTACATTGTTATTCTGATGAAGATAATTTAAAACATTTAATAATCTAGGCCTCCCTGATTGATAAGTCTTATTTTAAATAGATTAATATAGTCATAAATAAGGAACTCAAATATAGCTACTGTAATTCTCTGAACCCAGACTTTTAATGAACTAACAATTAATGTAGGGGCAAATTCTCATCACAAAGCTCTGTTGATAACTGCTTAAGTTGAGTTTATGGTCTGTTGATTGGCTGAGGGAAGTTAACTGAAAGTAATTATGTGGAGACAATTTGCAAACTCTGTAAATTAAAATAAATAATAAAACATGAAAAAGCCTCTGTGGCATAATTCAGTGGGTCTTGTGGTAAGAGTCCAATATTAAAACTTCTAGTGTATGTTGATTTTCCATGTTGTTATTTGTAGAAGGTTATAAACCAACTTCAGTATTCTTCTAAGCAGAAGCATTAGCTTCTCTTAGACTCCCTACATCTAAAATTACTCTGATCATTTTAGCCTATGGTCTTTCCCAACAAGCATTAATCACATGCAAAAACATTCATTCTCTAATCAATATTTATTTTGTTGTTACATGTTAGGCAATGAACTTGATATAAGGAATAAAAAGAAAATCAAAGCCCTTCTCTCCTGAGACTCAAAGTACAATAGGAAGACTATATATATGTAGAATGCAGTGTGACAAATCCGTTAATTTCAAATGCTAAAAAATATTACAAACCCTGGGTAAGCCAGGATGGCATCACAGAGATCATATTCTAGTTAGGCATTCAAGGCTTGGTTCATCACACCAAGAAGGTATCAGAAGAAACATATCTGTGAATAATAATTCATTTTAAAGCATGCACACACATGTGCACACATGCACACAAATTTTCTTGACAAGTTGACTGAATGTGACAGTGAATAAAAGACTGGGTAGATTTGCTATACTGGACAGTGAAAATGTACTCTGTCTGCTGGCTGTTCAGGTGGCACAGGTTGTACACCCTGGTGGTTGGCAAGAGCTTCCAAATTGGAGTGTATAGCTAGTGTATAAATGATGGAAGGTCAAAGTTGACAGAGCCCTTAGTGGTTTTCATACCTAAGCACCCTATTTTACTAATGTCAGTTGAGTCCAAGAGCAGGAGCTGGCTTCTCCAGCAACACTTTTTAGGAGAGAAAACTAATACACATATCCCATAAGTAGTAAATAATGCCTATGATGCTATAATAAGTTGATTATGTGTGCATCCCTGCAGGGGGTGTCAGCAAAAAATATAACTTTGAAAGCCATTTATCAGGATGGCACGATAGTGGCTCAGTGGCAGAATTCTTGCCTGCCATGACATAGACCCAGATTCGATTCTTGGTGCCTGCCCATGCAAAAAATAAATAAATAAAAACCACTCATCAGACACCACAAAACATATTCTTATTTGTTTTCTATCTATTTTGTTCTTTTACAAGTACTCTTCAACACTACAGTCTCTAAAATATTCATGTTATTTGGGAAAAAGCAGTAATTAAATAACAATTACTTAGATTCTCCCCAGTAGAAAAGTGTATTAGAAGGTCTCTGAAGCTTAAATTTGGTTGGGTGCTAGATAATGAAAGTTTAGTCATTTAAAAATGACTCCCTCTGAAATGTTGCTGCTTCCGAGGCAAACTTTATTTATTTTTATTTCTTAGTGTCAAGAACATTGCCTTTTATTTAGTTTTATTTCTGGCTAGATTGATAATATATAGATTTGAGTATGGAAGATGACAGATTTGATAGATCAATAGACAGAAAGATTTATGAATAATTTCCATCTGGATAAGTGGGGTATCTGGGATAACATACCCAGTTTGGGGGGATCTGAGAAACCTGGGCTAGATATGGAATTTAGAAGATTACAGTTGGTATCATGTGAAATTGGGATATAAGGCAATGTTCAGGGCTGAAATCAGATTCTGGTGAAGCCAAAAGAAGGCTAAGTAGAAAATAAAATTGAAGTATCATGGGGCAGGGCAGAGAGGCAGAACCATTGTTGTGGAAAAAAAGGAAGAAGAACAAGCATGAATGGACAGTTTCCACTTGCGGGTAAAAGCCAATGAGCTGGGAGGTGGGGCAAGATGGCAGCATAGGAAGGTGTGGAATTTAGTTAGTCTTCTAGGGCAGCCAAGAACTGTCTGGAACTATTATCTGGAGGAGTTCTGTGATAGGACACACATCATACACCAATCTGGAATGGATGGAAGGGTTGAGATCACAGTGCAGCACTGTAAGTAAAGTTGCAAAAACTGACTGGCACAGCAAGCTGTTTGGGAGACACTTCCCTGTGAGAAAAAGAAGCAGTTTCTACTAGGAGCAAGGCAAGGAGAGATCAGGCAATCTCCAACTGTGGATTTAATTAATGAATATGAGTTGCTGAATAGAAGGTCTGAGCACAGATAAATCCAAAGCAAGCATGAAGAAAAACTGGGGTCTCTTCCCACAGAGTGGTGGCAAAGCTGATTGAAAAAAAAAAAGTAGAGCAGAGGCTTCTGGATCCAGATGAGCTCAGAATACTGGAAAAGGGCTGTTTCCCTCAGAAAGGGGCACAAAGAGCTGGGTGCCAGCTCTGACTTTTGATTGGCAAAGTGGGGGGCTGGGGACTGGCTCTGAAAGGAATATTTTTGAAAATATTTTTAGCAGCCCAGTAAACAAGCCTCATGCATTTTCAATTGTTAACACTGACCAAGGCAAGGGTGGAGTTAAGGTATGTCTGAGAGACAAAATAACTAGGCAGGTGAAAGAGATACTTCCCTGAAGGGTGTATCTTCCCCAAGAAAAGGGAGGAGAGGCAGGGCCCAGCACATTTGGCAGCTCTCACTCAGAGAATTAAGACTCCAGTGGCTGGAAAACAGAAACAGCTTAAGTCCACCTTCTACCTTAGTCTCTGTCTCAATTATGTCCCTAGCATAGACAGGTATGCTGAGAATGAAAGGTATCAATTTATTTTAAGCTGGTGGGGAGCTACAAGATAGTAAGTGCCACATGCTGTGTGGGACAGGAAAAGCACAAAGTTAAGAAGCTTCACTGGAAGACTGGCAACCCACTGGGTCTCATCCTCAGGGAAACTTGATACTGATTACACCCTCTTCTTAATCCTGGGCTTCTCTTGTCTGGGTAAATTTTCTAGAGATAGATCCTCTCTGGCAGGGCAAAAACCAGAACACAAGAGCTGAAATTCTGATCAGTTAAACAGAAACTATTCTAGAACTCTAGAATAAGTTGAACTTATTCAGAGAACAGAGAGCAAAGCCAACTAACAAGAAAACACTAGGTAAAAGAGACAAAACAACCTCCAGAATAAACTAATCAAGATATAAGATGCCTAAGCATCAGCAAAAACCATGAGTCATACTAGGAAGAATGAAGATATGGCCCAGTGAAAGGAAAAAAACACACTTAAATGAGATTCAGGAGTTGAAACAACTAATTAAAGATCTTCAAGCAAATCTTCTAAATCAAATCAAAAGTCAAATTAATGAGATGAAGGAAAATGTAGTAAAAGAGGTGAAATTTATAAAGAAGACACTGTGTGACCATATGGAAGAACTTGAAAGCTTGATAAAACAAACACCAGAACTTATGGGAATGAAGAGCACAATGGAGGAAATGAAAAAGACATTGGAGACATACAACAGCATATTTGAAGAGGTAGAGAAAAGGATTAGTGAACTAGAGGATAAGACATCTGAAATCCTATGCACAAAACAACAGATAGGGAAAAAAATGGAAAAATACAGGCAGAGTCTCAAGGAACTGAATGACAACATGAAGCACACTAATATACATATTATAGGTGCCCTGGAAGGAAATGCGAAGAGAAAAGCAGTAGAAAAAATAATGGAGGAAATAATGACTGAAAATTTCCCAACTCTTATGAAAGACATAAAATTAAAGATCCAAGAAGTGCAGCATACCCCAAATGGAATAGATCCAAATAAACCTACTCTAAGACACTAATCAGATTGTTAAATGTCAAAGACAAGGAGAGAATTCTGAAAGGAGCAAGAAAAAAATGTCCTGTCACATACAAGGGAAGATTGATCAGACGATGTGTGGATTTCTCAGCATTGAGAAGGCAGTGGTATGATATATTTAAAACACTGAAAGAGAAAAACAGTCAACCAAAAATTCTATATCCAGCAAATCTTTCCTGCAAAACTGAGGGAGTGTCAAACAGATACTGAGAGAGTTTGTGAACAGGAGACCTGGCTCTACAAGAAATTCTAAAGGAAGTACTACAGGCAGATAAGAAAAGACAGTTGAGAGAGGTATGGAGAAGAGTATAGAAATGAAGATTATCAGTAAGGGTAAATGGAGAGAAAAATAATAAGGTATGACATATAAAATCCAAAAGACAAAATGGTAAAAGAAAGTACTGCCTTAACAGTAATAACATTGAATGATAATGGATTAACCTCCCCCCCACCTCAGTCAAAAGACATAGACTGGTAGAATGAATTAAAAAACAGGATCCATCTATACACTATCTACAAGAGACTCACTTTAGACACAGGAAAAAAATAGTTTGGAAGTGAGAGAGGTACTTCTTCTATGGAGAATACCTGTGCTCATCTTTGAGCATGTATTTTTGCTATGCATTACAGTTTTGAGCTGTGCACACTGGCTCATCTTGGGCTTCCTTGGCTGTACACATTGACTAGTCCTTGAAGCCTTTCCTGTAGCATGAGTTTCCTGCATGCGAGAAAAGAACCTTCATGGCATTAGCCACTGGTTGAGGTCTAGTCTTCTCCAAGAATCCCTGCAGCTCTATGGCATCCAGCAGAGGATTCCCAGGACTTGCCAACATCCATATGAGAACTCCCAGGATTCTACAGCATAGAATATTAAACTATTTGTCAGTACACACTGACTAGTCCTTGAATTTTTTCCTGAGACTGAGTCAAGAACCCTCACAGAGCTAGCCCTTGGTTGATGCCTTGAGTTCTCTGAGAACTCCCAGGGGTCTCCAGCTTCAACTTGGTGACCATGAAGGCACCCAATAATGCCTCTGACCATGGCTTTCAGAATGCAATAAAGTACAGATCACCCACAAGCAAATTAAACTCCAGGTGGTCACATCAGCAACCAGTGATGCATCATCTAGGCCAGTAGGTCATCTAATATTTGCTGTTTCTCTAGACCCCAATCACATAATATTCTTCCTTTGTGGGCATAAAGCTTACCTTAGCCTACCATGTGGTGGTCAGGGACATGCACTTTAATGTGTGGGGCCCTAGTACTCAATCTAAAACATGAAACAAGCCCTTTTCACTGCCAATTTTCCAGTTTGTCATCCAAAGTCAGAATGAAAAAAAGTGGTTTACTTCCTAATCTCATTCTTGAATATCATTGGAATTTGCGGAGTTGTAGCTATTAGAGCTGTAGAAATAGCCTATGCAGAGTAAGTCCACCATAATTTCTCACTTGAACTGTCCATTAACATTGAACAAACAACTTCCATCTTAACCCTTCTCCAACTCCAAATAAATTCATTAGTAGGCATCATCCTCCAAAACTGAAAAGTCTTAAATGCCCTTAGGGCAACCCATAGAGGAACGTGTATTCCTGGCAGGTGATTATTGTTTTTATGTTAATAAGAACTAAAAAATAACACAGGATATTAATTCCCTTAGAGACAAGGCCATTTAACTATCTACCAAATTCCAAGATCTCCCATTTGATTTATTTGTGTTTCTGCTACCTGGGATAGTTGCCGTTTTTCACTCCATCCTTTTCTGTTTAATGGGGCTAGTCACCATAGTTCTCCCTGGCTTTGTGAATTTTCATCTCTCTCTCTTTCTCTTAGAACACTGCACCTTGACAGTAATAACATAATTCATGGTACTGATAGAACACCCTTGTAAGATGTTGACAGACAACCACAGTGTCACACCAGAACAAGAAAGATGCAGAAACCCATATACCCTCCCAGAAGAATCATTAGATATGATAGATACAGAATTCTGCTCCTATTACAGCAGGGCCAAAGCCCCCTGTTTCAGCAAGAAGCAGTCACAGAAGACTGAACTTCCTCCTTCAGCATCCATTAAGATTAAGGGATGGAATTCACTGAGAAGTGACTGAGATAGGTTAGATAGGGAAATAGGGAGGGGGAATTCATCCTAAATTCCATAACAAAAAGTTCCTTTTGGCACACACACCCAGTCCCTACACACTTAGCCCTGACTCAAGTTGGCACCTGAAAAGAATTAATGAAAAATGCAGCTTATCAATCCCTTATTAACATAGCCAGAGAGGGAGGGGTCCCTTCAAGTCCTTATAATGCAAGGATTCTGACCTCAGATGGCTACTTCTCTGGAAAATGACAATGCTCATCTTCATGCTTATACCTTTGCTACACATTAAGGTTTTGAGCTTTAAAAAAAAAAGAAAGTGAAAGAGGAAGCCTAGGCATATGCATGAGATCAGAAGGAAAGAGAGAGGATAAAAACTGGGGCTGCGTAACTAGAAAAATGATGGTGATTAAAAGTAAAAATATAAGAAAGTTTTTACATGAGAGAGAACAAATGAATATCACCATTGCAGGGTGTTGAAAATGGGATGGTATAGGAAAAAATATAATCAATGCAAACTAGGATATATAGCTAATGGTAGCATTGTAATATGCTTCCATTAATTGTAACAAAGATATTATACCAGAGCTAAATGACAATAAGAGAGTGATATAAGGGAGGGGCAAGGAATTCTTGGTGGTAACATTTCTTCTTTTTATTTTATTTTTTTATGCTTCATTTTTTCCCTCTTTTTTCTTTGCAGAAGAAATGAAAATGTTCCCATATAGATGGTGGTAAAGGCATAACTATGTGATTATACTGGAAACTTTTGATTGTTTACTGAGGACAGATTGTATGCCATGTGAATAAACTGTTTAAAAAACAAACAGAAAGATACAAGTAATGGAGAAAATGTGAAGAGAGAGATGTACCTATTCACAGTTTGCAGGGGAAAAGAATGGTGCATCCCTTTAGGGGGCACTATTGTAGTTCCACAGGAGGCCAAGTATAGGGTGACCATATGATCCTGCAACCCTTTATTAGGTATATACTTGGAAAAATTGAAAGCAGAAAATGATGGTGATTAAATGTACAAACAAAAAAAATGATTTTGCATAAGGAAGAACAAATGAATGTCAACACTGCAAGGTATTGAAAATGGATGGTATACAAGAAAAAGTACAATCAATTCAGCGAGGACCTATAGTCAACAGTAACATTTTAATATGCTTCCACTGAATGTATCAAAGGCATTATGCCAAAACTAAATGTCAACAGGTGGGGGGGGGGGCATGGGAGAAGGGTATGGATTCTTTGTGGAAGAAAAGAAAGTGTCTTTATATAGATTATGATGGTGAAGGCATGTCTATTTGCTTAGATTGGATTGTATGATGTATGACTAAACTTTAAAATGAACAGAGAGAAACAGGTGCTAGAGAAAGAGATATACCTATTCACTGCCAGTAGAGAAACTGAGAGGTGCAGCCCTTATGAGGGCAGTGTGATGGTTCCATAAGAATCTAGGGGTAGGCTTACCATATAATCCTGCAACCCTGTTGCTCAGTATATACCTGGAGGAACTGAGTGTGTGGGGACCAGAATGGAAATTTACACATTGGTGTTTATGGTGGCAGTGTTCACGATTCACAATGGATGGTGGTGGCCTAAGGGTACAATGATGAGGAATGGAAGATGAAACTGTGGTGTCTAATACAACTGACTATTGAGTGTCTGCAAGAAGGAATGAAGTTGTGAGGCATGCATCTAGTTGAATGAATCTTAAATATTGTATGTTGAATGAAATGTCAGAAACAAAGACAGAGATCATGACTCACTCATAAGGACTAACTATAGTATAAAAAACTTGATTAACTGAAATTTAAAGCATGGGTTATTAGGTTGGGCCTATTGTAAGGGATCCTAAATTGCCAACTCTTACAGCAGTTACATATATTCAGGAGTTGTAACAGTTATTTCTAAATTCTAAGAGATTATGATGTTTGTATATAACCTGGTCTATCCCAGAAACTTTGGGTATTTATGTGACACCTGAGAACCAGAGTTAAAGCTCTGAAACTATGAAAGTCAGCACTAACCCATACAGAAACTGTTTAAAATTTTGCAAAAGGGGTATCAGACTTCAACTACAGATATGAATGAAGTTGATCTTGAAAGAGCTGGAGTAGATCAGAATACATGGTAAAGGATGATATGGCCCATATTTTAAAACTTCAACCTCTGTGAGAGACCAAAGGGAGAGGGTCTTTTTGGTGCAAAATTTATATTTTGGGCAGCACATTACCGAATTTAGTTTGCATGGTCAGTTTAGTTGAACACCATAAATACATGGAATCTTGAATAGTGTGTGAGATCTTGTTGGTTTGTCCAGGTTAGTGTGATGCTCTAATATATCCCAGAGTAATTTGGGCAGTGAATAAAGAAGTACTTTCAAAGTTCCCTTGGGGATTGGGAAAGAGAAGGAAATATTCAACTTCCCCATTTGGAGAATTTTTGATATCCTCGCAAACAGTGGAGACAACCAAATAAACAGGCTGAGCCCTCAATCTTGGAATTCAAGATGCAGGAATAATATGAAACTTATTCCTGTAAAGGATAGGCTAATCCTGCTTGTAATTATGCCTAAGAATAACCTCAAGAGAACCTCTTTTGTTATTCAGATCTGACCTCTCTGTCTCAGCCAACTTGGCAGGTGAACTCACTGTCCTCCCCACTATGTGGGACATGAATCACAGGCAACATGAGACGGAACCCCCAGGCTTTGCTGTGACCCAGCATCATGGGGTTTAGAAAGCCTTCTTGACCAAAAGGAGAAAAAGAGAAGTGAGACAAAATTAAGTCTCAGTGGCCGAGACATTTCAAACAGAATCAAGAGGTTATCCTGGAGGTTATTCTTGTGCATTATATAGATAGCCCTTTTTAGTTTATGGTATATTGGAATGGCTGGAGGGAAGTACCTGAAACTGTTGAGCTGTTTTCCAGTAGCTTTGACTCTTGAATATGATTGTATAATGATATTGCTTTTACTGTGTTATTGTGTGATTGTGAAAGCCTTGTGTCTAATGCTCCTCTTATCCAAGGTATAGAAAGATGAAAAAAACAAAATGGATAAAATAAATAAATAATAGGGGGTAAGGTATAAAATAAATTGGGTAGTGGAAATACTAGTATCAATAGTAGTGATCAATGAGAGGGAGCGGTAAGAGGTATGGGATGTATGAGTTTTTCCTTTTCCTTTTTCTGGAGTGATGCAAGTGTTCTAAAAATGATCATGGTGATGAATATGAAACTATGTGATGATATTGTAAGCCATTGTTGTACACCATGTATGGACTGTATGTGTGTGAAGATTTGTTAATAAAAACATTTTTGAAAACTGAAAGCAGAAGCATTCACAAATGGACATTTTCACACAAGTTTTTATGATGGCAGTATTAACAATTTGCAATGTATGGCTGTGGCTTAAGGGTTCTTGGGCTGATGAACGGAAGAGGGACATGTAGTGTATACATACAATGGAATAGTTAGCAGCTGCAAGAAGGAATGAATTTGTGAGGCATGAAGCTAGGTGAACGAACTGTAAGAACACTTCATTGTTGATTGCCCAATTTCTTCCCATGTTCTATCCTCTCAAAATCTATGCTCTCAAACTCAATTCTCAGAGTTTGCACATTATAGTTAGCCCATATTAGTGAGGCCTTACAATATTTATCTTTTTTCCTGGCTTATTTCAATGTGGGTCATAATTCTATCAGGGTGAATATTTTTTGAGAGAGAGAGAGAAATCAGAGCCAAGAGAAGCTAAGAGAGAAAGAAAATATTCACAGACACAATTTTGATTGAAGAACCTGCAGATGTCAC
The DNA here is from genome assembly GCF_023851605.1 of Tamandua tetradactyla. Lineage (NCBI taxonomy): Eukaryota > Metazoa > Chordata > Mammalia > Pilosa > Myrmecophagidae > Tamandua > Tamandua tetradactyla. Next base: position 60,730,464 of record NC_135340.1, read on the forward strand.
TATGAGCCTTCCCATGTGACAACGGAATTCCAGTTGCCAGCCATCTATCCTTGGAGAATATATCCATTTCTTGGTGCCTTAATTTGGACATTCCCATGGCCTTAGAATTGTAACTTGTAACTTAAAAAATCCCCTTTATAAAAGCTAATCTATTTCTGATATATTGCATTCCAGCAGCTTTAGCAAACTGGAAACAGATTTTGGTTTCAGAAGTGGGGTGCTGTGATTGCAAATGCCAAAAATGTTGGAACTGCTTTATAAATAGATGAGGGGGAGATTCTGGAGGAATTTTGAGGAGCTTGATCAAAAGGGCCTACATTGGTTTTAAGAGACTGTTAGTAGAAACATGGACTCTAAGTATACTTCTGAAGAAGGCTTAGATAGAAATTATGAATGTGTCCTGGCAAACTGGAAGAAAAGCAACCCTTGCACTGAAATGGCAGAGAATGTGGCAAAATTGAGTACTGTTGCTGGGTGGAAGGAAGAATTTGAAAGCAACAAGCTTGGATTTCTGGCTGAAGAAATTTCCAAACTAAATGTTGAATGTGTAGCCTGCAGCTTATAGTAATGTATAAGAGGAATGTGATAAACTGAGCACTGAACTCTTGAGTAAAAAGTAACCAGAAACTGATGGTCTGGAAAATTCTGGGCTTCCAGAAAGTGAGACCGAAGGCTAGTGCTTCACATGACAATTTTACCAAACACAGAACCAATCAGCCATAAGAGGATAAGCCAGGTACGGAGATGGAGTTATCCAGGAAGGATTTGTGGACAGTCCTACTGTATGCCAATTTTGACCCTTGTATGCTGCATGCCAAGCCAACAAATATTCTGTGAGATCTGTATGAACAGAACACTGCCAATCTGAGCTAAAAGGGATGGAATAGGTACAGATGGAAGGAAAAATGACTTCAAAGGCAGAACCATGGAAGCTAAGATCTGCAGGTAAGAAATCCTCGGCCAGGAGAGCAGACCCACCTATGCACGTGGAGAGGATGAGTGCCATGGAGGTAGAGGTTGGTGCTCCATGCCTCAATGTTCAGGAGAGTGGTGGTGCCCCAGGCCTCAGGAAGCATGGAGCACATTCCCCAGGGATTGGGGAGAGCTTGGCTACCACTGCACCGTTCTAAAGGGGTTGACAATGTACCCCAACGATGTCAGAGTCTGGGTGCCACCCTGATACTTGAGGAGGGTGGGACTGAAAATAAGGTGGGCTCCTCAATGTTGCAACCCTTACTCCAGTATTTGCAGAAAGCAGGACCACTGTGTAAACCCTTGGAGAAGGTGGGACTGCCTTTCTCTGAAGCTCTGAGGATAAAACCTCATTCTATGGATGACTCTCAGACTTTAAACTCTAACAAAGTATGCCCTGCATATTTTCAAAAATGTTCATGTCTGGTGACCCTGTTTTCCCTTCAATTTCTCCCTATGTCTGCCCCTCCCTTGTATATTGAAGCAGATAACTTGTTCTGAGTTTCACAGGCCCACAGCAAGAGTATGATTTTGCCGTAAGACAGGCATGCCTGTAGCTGATTTTTTTGTTTTTTTTTTTTATCATTTTTAAAACATTTGCATCATTCCAGATGTAGCTGATTTTGATGAGACTTGGTATTGTTTTTGATTTTGTATTATATTTGTTTTGTCACTGAAATTGTTTAAGGCTTTTGTGACATTGAGATGGAATGAATGTATTTTGTATATGGCAAGAACACATCTTTTAGGGGTACAGAGTGTGAAATGTGCTGGTTTGAATCTGTCTTGTATCCCAGAAAAGCCTATGTTTTTAAATCCAATCTTGTGGGGACAGACCTCTTGTTGGGTGAGATCTTTATATTAGATTTTTTCCATGAAGATGTGACCCTGCCCATTCCAAGTGGGTCTTAATTCACTTGCTAGAGTCCTTTAATGGAGAGACATGTTTTGGAGAGAGGTCAGGGCTAAGAAAAGCTAAAAGAGAAAGAAAATGCCCACAGAGACATTTTGAATTGAATAACTGGTAGATATTGCCATGTGCTTTCCAATGTAAAAGTGTAACCACAGATGCCAGCAGTTTTTCCTCTTTTGGTGCCTTAATTTGGACGTTTTCATGACCTTAGAATTGTAACTTGCAGCTAAATAAATTCCCTTTGTAAAAGCCAATCCATTCCTGGTATATTGCATTCCAGCAGCTTTAGTAAACCCAAACTAGAGCTTAGACATTTCAAATAGAGTTGAGAGGTCATCCTGGTGGTTATTCTTATGTATTATATAGATATTCCTTTTTAGTTTCTAGTGTATTAGAATAGCTAGAAGGAAATACCTGAAACTATTGAAATGTAATCCAGTAGCATTGATTCTTGAAGATGATTATATAACTATATAGCTTTTACAGTGTGATTATATGATTGTGAAAACCTTGTGACAGACGCTCCCTTTATCCAGTATATGGACAGATGAGTAAGAAAACAAAGATGAAAAATAGATGAATAACAGGGGGAGGTAAGGGGTTTAAGATGTTTTGGGTGTTCTTTCATATTTTTTTATTTTTCCTTTTGGCATAATGAAAATGTTCTAAAATTGTTTGTGGTGATGAATGCACAATTATATGATGATACTGTGAGCCACTGATTGTATACTTTAGATGATTATATAGTATGTGTATAGAATGCAATAAAATTGCATTTCAAAAAGCAAGTAGATTATCCTCTCTCCTCCAAAAATGAGTCAAATCTCAGCCCCATTAGCCTTCATAGATTACTTGAAACCTTGTCTCTGGAGAGAGAGAGAGGAAGATTATACCAATATACATGCTGGTAACTATGTAAACTAAGGAAATCTTTGATCCTCTCAGTATAGGTGAAATTTCTGCAAGAAGGAATGTTTTAGAAGTATCAGGATTTGTGGTATTTTATTTGATAACTAAAAAGTTGGCCCTATAATTCTTTGGTTTAAGAATACTTAAATGTGGATCTTAGTATTCAAAAAACAAGATAATAAAGAGAAAAGAGTTTCATTGTAAATAGTCCATGAAATTCCTGGAGATTGTGTCAAAACAGTGTTTTGTGCCTGTAGTAAGTAAGGACTCAGGAGGTATTTACTGAATTGGCATCCCAGGAACCAGACCTAGAAAAGATGCAACTCAATATTCAGAACAAAATTGTACTGAAATAAATTCTTTCTTGGCTAGATATCAAAGAAAAATGAAGTAGAGGTATTTAAATATGGAAATATTGCTACAGTGTGGAGAAAAGGAAATTTCTTCTACTGTATTAAAGCAAGGAAATCAGGGTTTCCTAAGGAAACCAGTGATTTGATGAGCATTTTGTAAAACCAATAGTATAATTTAGTTAAAATATTTAGAGGCGGCAGCTGATACTTCTGGTGTTTAAGGTGCTTTAGGGATGAAGAGATTATCAGGAACATTCATTTGTTTCATTATTGCAGACTTCACTGAAGAAATTGCAAAGATTCCCACACTTAATTTCTTTGAAACAAATAGGTCAGAGAGATTAGGGATCCTAGAGAGATTCTCGCAGGTATTTCCAGACCTCCTGCTATTCTACACTCTAAAAAATACCTAAAGTTAAAATAATTAAATGAATAACCATTTTATTTTCACCTCCTAGAGTTGGAAGGGTGATGTCACTGGAATGATGGAAAAAATGTGCAACTTATGGATTCAGATGCTACCCTGCCCCAGTTTACTATTGCTATCTGCATAGCAAAAACAAAACACAATTTACATTTTACCACAGACATAAGCAAAACCTTTGGGGATAAGACACGCTAAAAAATTTGCCATAAGCTTGTGAGTGAAACAGGTGGCATGAAATCAGGACCTGGTGCTTTTGCCTCTTTGAGGTTTTATAATATCTGTCCTTCACCAGAGGCTCTTATCATATGGTAATACGGATGGATCAGGAAGACAAAGAAAATCAAATACATCCACTTTATAGTTTTTCCCAGAATCTCTTTTGTTAACTATTTTTGATGCCTACAAAAACGAATTTGATCTTGGAACCACTTTTCAACAATTGGTTGATATGATGAACCTAAGACCCTTATCCACTGAAAACTTGTATATTTATTATTCCTGTGCCTTGTATATAGTTGTCTCAGTTTTAAAGTTATCCAACATGTTTTACATCCTTCAGTTATATTAAAGTCTTCCTGAAGTATCTTGTTTACTGAACATTTGACCTAAGATTAAATTCTGATGCAAAATGTAAGCATTTACAGCAAAATTTGTATTTTGGTTTCCCCTAATTGTATATGTTGGTTTATTTTCAGATTGTATGAGATGAAGTTAATGGGGTTGCAAACCTGAGGACTATGTTCCTTCTTTTCTTGGGATGCTATGAAAAGCCAGCCAATTACATTTTGAAAAGACCACCTCTGATGTGCATGGAGGGGAGGGGTGGAGGGTGGGGTGTGAAACCTCTATGATCTATTTTAGATAATATGTTAAAGGGGTTAAGGATGAATTAATGTCACTTTTACTTTGACTATGTATGGTTATGTCAATTTAAGCCACAACCCTAGCATTATTAAAATGTGTCTTTTGTATTTCATTAAGAGCTAAGCAATTAGGTTTGCATTTTTGATGCACTGTAATTGTAATAGTGTGACATTTTGTTCTGATGATAATGTTCATTGATCATTCATAATGCAACTACTCACACCATGAATCAAGTATAAATCAACACCTTTTAAATTTTACATTCAGCAAAGCACTTTATTTTCAGATTGATAATTTGCACCCACATTTTAATCTTCAACTGTCAGAATTTTTTGGATTAATTTCCATCTACTTTATTATCACAGATCCTTAAACCATTATGAAAAGTGTTTCCGAAATAAAACAAATGCCATGGTGGGGTGAGAACAGAAGAAGCTTTAGTATTGCTAACAGAAAGTCCTGTGATTGCTGAGTAAAAAATTCAACATTCAGGCATATGCCAGAAAGCAGGTGAGTTAAATACATAGTTTAACGCAGACAATGGGGGTAGATAGCTACTTCCTGGAACATCAAAGTAGACGTGTGACTATTTCACCTTAATACCTGTGAGGTTCTTTGTTCTCTAACACACTCTTTGAATTCCAGGACATATAGATATATTATCACCAGAATCTCTTCAGATACCTTTATGAGTTTCTAAATTTTTAATATAATAGAATCATAATTGTGTGATTTTATATGGTTTCAACTTTTCTAAGCTAGACTTGTGATTTGCAGAATTCCCTTCACCGTATGATTCCTGGTTAGTGTAGGCCACAAGGGAAATTCGTGCAAGATTTGGAAGGAAGAAGAGAATAAGCGTCATTTTGCTTTGAAGATTGGTGTATTATGGCAAGTGTTACTGCAACTCATAAATACTGTCACTGATTTGCTGCTGCAACTGACTGCAGACGGGTGGTGGACTGGCCTGCAGCTCCTTCAGGTCCCCTGGGAACCCCTTCAATTTTCCCAGTCCTGAGTCAGACACATGTGCAGTTTAGTAGTGAAGGGTGCCAGCTTCTGCAAAATAGTGCGTCGTTGAGATTGGACACAGATGATGGTTTTATCCTGTCTTTCTGGGTTCCCATTTGTTCTCATTCTCCCTTGTTTCACGTGCAGATATTCTTCCCAACAGCTACCACCCTCCTGACCTATAACAACTTTTGGCCTTTTGCCAGATGCAGAAACAACATGTTTGCATAGTCTTCTTTACCACTTCACACAACTGCGTACAGTCTAATCACTATAATACCATTTTCCATATCACTCCATATGATATATACAAAATGTAGAGATTTTCATGATAATGATGTTCATTGCTCTCCTTCTCTGATTGAAACCCTTCCAATACAGTAATAGAAGCTGAGGTCTAGGCCTGTGATTCTCTTTCAGTTGAAAACAGGGAGAGGAGCACGTGGCATACATTCTCCTCCATGACTTTGCAGCATATGTCAACATCATATGATCAGAAGGGAAGCAACTTCAATTTTTATGTATGTGCATATGCATCCTTTTTTAAAATTCAGAAAGAGGTTTCACACACCATTCAGGGAATTTGTGGGAATGAAGCCACAGAATCTTGGTTTATTATGTTAGAATCTCTGCTGCCTTTGTTATTCTAAATCTCAGATGTTCATACATTTCTGTGTAATGACCTACCCTTCTCCTCCACCTAACAGTCTGCTCCCTTTGTCATCAAATCAGGAGGAGAGAAGGGAGTCGTCCTGGGCTTGGGCAATTATTAAAGAATCTTGTCTCTTTTCTGGGAGGATTGCCTTTCTTTTTCTGGCCCCTTATTAAATCCCTAGTCTTCTTGAGGAGAGATAGATTTAATCTCCTTTCCTCATTTCCTCTGTTCACTCATTAAATACGGTTCTCTTTTTCTATGCCAATTATGGTGTGATGATATATTTAACATTATTAAAAGTCAGAAAGGAAATATGATGGTGGTGAGACGACTTGGTAACACTTTAAGGATGCTCCACACAAATGTCATTTCATCCTTATGGGTTTATTGACCTAGACAACACAAAAGTCAGGTGCTGCATGCCCGAGAGACTACATACAGTCGGGAGGATGGTGGTCAGCATTCATGGGCAGGGGTTGGAAACTGGGATAGTCTCATACAATAGGATAGGACTAATACCAGAAGAACACATTTGGGTGCAGGTTATGGTAGGAAGCCATGGCAGGTGGCTGGTGATGAGCATCTTGTGAATTCAGAGCCAGATGCATCTGATAACTTGACATTTCTCTTGACAGTAATTAGATTATACAAAATACAGTAATAGAGAGCATCATATATGGAAATCTAAAAAAGGGGAAAAATGTAGAGATTTTAATGATGATGATGTTCATTGCTTATGCATAATGCCTCTAGGTTCCCCATAAGCACCCAGCCATGCAGTTAGGCTGAGAGAAGATATGGCACTCCAGTCAACTAGACTACAATTAAGAGACAGGATTCCAATTTCTGATGGAAGTAGGGGAGGAGAAAGTAAGGAATCCAGCCAGAGAGATTTAGGACCCAGGCACAGAGGGACACCGTTATGTCGGTGTTTACTAAATGTTTATAAGAGCATACAAATATATTTGGGGACTTGGATTAGACGCTGGGGGTGCAATAATTTTTAAAATTGCATTTCCTGTAACTAGTACTTATGTTTTAGTGGTAATCATGAAAAAGAATTCAGTGGGAAATAGTTTTTATATTTTTACATAATTTTTTATATTGTTATTATTTTCTACAGAACTGTTGAGATCTTTTATATTGCTAATCTGCTTTTCCAAAAGGGGTATACTAGGTTGCATTTTCCATACAAAGCCTTTTTAATGGTTCATCCTTTAGGAAATACTGCAATCATAAACACTGTCCTTGCTTTCAAAGATCTCATAGGCTATTGACAGCTAATAGTGAGGAAAGTGATCAATAGAGGTAAGTAGAACACGAGTAACAGTTGTGAAAGGTGGAAAAATCAACAGTGCTGATGATTCTCTATTTGCTCTTTTAGATTAGTATTTACCCCTCTATTTCTCTGTTCCATGGAGGCGATGGCTGTGGATAGCATTATTTGGAATCCCTTGCCTTCTGGTTTCCAGCTGGGTTCAGTTAATTCAAGTTCCCAGCAGGAGATGAGAGGGCAGGAAGATAGAGAGATCGGGATATTTTTTTTCCTATCTCCCTCTCTGTTCCTGGCAGGGGCAATTTTGACAGCGGCTGCTTTCTTCTACTGAAGTCACAGATTGTGTCAAACAGACCCTCATGTACCTGTAGCTCTCACTGAGTCCGGGTAGCACGCTCCTCTCTGCAGCCCTCAGGCCTAGGGATGGAAACAACTTATACTTACGCTAGTTCCTATGTGCTTCACCATCTGCTGCTCATTCCCTTAATTCTGCCTATACCTCTGTATGTAACACCCTAATTAAATTATCTTTAATTAACCTTTTGAGTATACCATCTGTACCCTGCCAGAACTAATATTTACTGAGCATCTATTATGTCCCAAGCATTTAAGTAGACATTATTTTATTTGTTTATCACAAACACCCTACAGAGTAGGAATTTTCAGTCTCATTTTGTAGAATAAAAAATAAAAGGTAATTAAGGTCCCCAAACCTTATGTAACTTACTCAGTGTCACATACCTGAAATTGGTATCCTGGGACTTGAATCTGGCTGCTCAAACCCATATGCTTTTTACTACACTATTCAATTAAGAAAAAAAATGACCAATTATTGGAACGAGGTCAAAAATCCGAATTGGTTCAGCAACACATTTTGCTTGATTCTGAGCCAACTAAATAATTAAGTGATTTGGTCCCACAGCTGTGGGAGCAGAGCACCTGGATTAAGTGTGAAAAGAAGAATACATCAGAGGCAAGGAACCTGACAGCCTCATTCAGAAATGATCATCCTTTTCTCTGCTTCTATCATAAAGGGTATGAAGACACAGTTATACTCGATGCACACAGTGTTATATAATCATGTACCTGCCATAATGCAGAAGGCCTGAATTCTTTGGGGCTGTGAATATTTGGAAGAGTCTCTTAAGTGCACACTCTTCCTGTATCCTTTAAAATCAAAACAAAACAAAACAAAATCCCACGATGCTTTATTTATTACGTTTCCCTGTGTCCTGAGGGCAATAAATAAGGCATTGGTTTTCTTTTTTTCTCTTAAACTTAGGAAATCATCAATGGCCTCAGGTCCCAATCTATGACTTTGCTGCCTATATTTATGTTAGAACCTCAGGTTCTACACAAATGTGATTAAGTCTGATGGACAATAAGAGTATTTCCTTTATTTATTAGGATATCAACTGAGGAAATACAGGAGATTCTTGCTAATGTCCCTTAGTGATCTGACTCTCTGAGTCAACCAAGGGAGTGTGAGAAAACCAAATAGGGCAGGTGCATATCCAGGCAACTGCTAAGAAAAAGCAGACAGTACTAGACAAATGAAATTCAGTTGCAAAGTATAAAAACTAACCAACAAAAAATGATAATGACAAAGAAAGAAATTAGAAAAAAGAAAAAAAAAACTAACCAACATCTGTCAAAACCTCCAAATCGCTAGAATTTCCAAAGCTGACAATGTATTTCCGTACAGCCAAATCCAGCATATGGGTTGCCTATAAAGACTGACCGCTCCCCAGAGGCATGCCAAAGAGACTTTGGGAGACATTCTAACAATGGCTAATATATATTAACAGTAGCCAAAAACCACACAACTCCTGTAAACACATGAGGATGAAGATGAATAAATCTGTCACCAACCCAAAGAAAACCTTCTGCTAATTCTCCTATGATCTATTTATTTCATTTAAGTATGCTATTTTTCCCTTGATTTTGTTGGAAATGTAATTCCCATTCTGATAGTGGTGATAAAGTAGAGTGTTTCTTAACACAAAAGGAAGTTTTTGCCTGCAAGGCAAATATCATCTGGATCAAAGATTTTGATTAAAATACACACAGTGAGGACGAATGCTGCCATGTTTTTGTGTGATATCTGGATTTTGTAATGAACACAGGAGGTAGAATGTGGACTTTAGGGCAAAGAAATGCAATATTCCTGAAATCTGTGTAGGATTTTTCTAACTCCCAGTATTATGGTTAATTTTCTCTTGGAGGCAGCCAGCACTGACATTATGCTACTGTTCAAAGGTGTCTGTCAATAGAGAATGTCTGGTGATGCAAGTAAGAATAGGTGCACAAAAGATGATGGCTATTCCTTCTCTAAACTGGGCTTCTTTGATGAATAGGAGAAATTTTAGAGCTACATGTAAGTGGGATCCAGAGCAGAACAATTTTTTGTGTGTGTTATTTTTCTAATTTGGGGGCTGATGCAAAATTTTGGAGGCCAAACATATTATGCCCCACAGATGGAACAAAAGGTAGTAAGGTATTGTGAAAAGAATATTATGTCTAGTGTCAGAAAATCTAGTTTGAAGCTAAGCTCTGCTGATTTCTGGCAGGGATTTGGAGCAAGTTACTCTACCTCCTTGAGTCACAGTATCCTTATTAGTATAATATCAATAATAATGACATCAAACTCACAGGTAGTCATGAGAATCAACTGAAATGATGTACATGCAAGTGATTGTAGATGTGTGTTTCTTGGAACCAGGTATTCTTCGTATCCTGATCAACTTTCCCCTGAAGACAACTGAACGTGATGGATCTTATATTATAGAAATATAAGAAGTTGAAATCGCAGTAAAATTGAGAACCTAGAGGAATGAGTAAGAAACTGAAATTAGTTTCATTCTGAAGATCCTTGCCAAATTTGAATGAACTTAACCTTGGACTTCCTGTCTCCATAGGAGACAAGAATCAAAGTCCTGGACCAGAGACCTAGACCAGTTTCAAGCAGGAAATCTAATGGGAGATCCCCACATTGGCATTAAGGTAGGGTGTCCAAGATCTACACCTTGGTATAAGGGCATCTGGTAAAAATCTTGCTGGTTCCCTCTTTCCAGAAAATGCTTAGAGAAGTTCTCTCTCTCAAACCATGACTCTGGAGGTAGGAGGAGTAATATTTCCTCTGGAAACCCATCACTGTTAGTATATGCTCACATAGATTTGTATACCAAATCTATATTGTTTGTTGGCCCAAGAAATGGAGAGCTGAATTTAAAACATTCCTGAAATGTAGTGCTCCAGATGTTTGAGGTAAAAGCAAACCCAATCACTTCTGGAGGAACCAACTTCCAGGGAAGGTGTCAAAGTAAGCTAAGGTTGTAGTAAAAAAATCATTAAATGAATGGAGTGGGAAGATCTGCGATCAAGAGCTAGTAGTCACAAAAGACAGACAAATCAAATTCGCAAAATATTTAAATATCAAAGTTGTCATACAGACTGTTTATAAAAATAAGTTCACTGAATATGTCTCAAGATACAAGCCATCAAACATAAATAGAGACTTTTGATTTTGACAATGATGGAGTAATTCACATCAGACTCACCTCCCTGCTTAAACAACCATGAAGGTTGAACAAAATACGTAAAACAGTTATTGGAGGAATAATGGAGCAAAGAAACAGCCAGGATGGGAGGGGATAGGACCCTAGAGAGACCTGAAATGCTCTGAAGTGAGTGTTGTATTTGCCTCCATTATTATTATTATTATTATTATTATTATTATTATCAGTACATTGTCAATATACAGCTTATTTATTATTTTGTTGAAGCCAAACAGAAAGGAGTGACTTAAGGCTTGGAACAGTCGCACTAGGGTGGGGAGGCAAAGATTCGTCCTCGAGCTAGAATTTGAGGAATAAGATCTTGGAGAATTTGAGGATTAAGATTCCACTGAGAAATGAGCCTCATATTTCTGCTTGCAGATGCGCCTATAGAAATTAACTAACTCCTAAGCTTAGCCTACACTTTGCAACACAATCAACCAAGTAGAAAGCAGCTAAGGACCCTTTTACTCCTCATTTGATAAAAATATTTGTCATTAATGAGTTTAGAATTTTGTCAGATGTTATTTCCGATTCTATTTCGACAACCATAGTTTTAAAAAGTCTGTGAATATGGTGCTCCACATTGTTTGCTTTATTCACATGTTAAAATAACCTTGCAATCCTGGGATACACCGTTGTTGGTCACACTGTGTCACTGCTTTCATACATTGCTGATTGGCTTTGCTTTCATTTTTGGGGTTTTTTTAAAAAAATCAATGTTTATTAATGATATTGGTCTATAGTTTTCATTAATTATAATGTCTTTATCTGGTTTTGGTATCAGGGCAATGCTGGCCTCATAAAATGTGTCAGAAGAGTTCCCTGCCCGTTTCTTTTCTGAAAAATCTTGTGTAGCCTTAGTATTATTTGCTCTCTAAATATTTAGTAGAGTCCTTTACATACAAACTCTCAATCACACATTCATTGTCTTTAATAGATAGATAAATTTAATACAACATATCTATTTTCTTGATGGAACTTTGGTAGTCTGTGCCTTTTGAAGAATTTCTCCATTCAAGTTGCTGAATTTATGGGCATAAAGTTTTTCATAATGTTCCCTTATTATCATTTTAATATATAGGATTGTAATGATGTCTTTCTTTTATTTATATTGATAATTAGGTCATCTCTTTTTCTAATCAGTCTGGCTGGTTTTTTGATTTCATTGATTTTCTCTCTCACTCTCCTGCCTTCCCCATTTCATTGTTCTCTGCTCTTACTGTTGTTTTCTTTCACCATTTACTTTGGGTCTGAATTACTCTTATGTTTTACTTTCTTGTAGTGGAAGTTTAATTTACTGATGTGAGATATTCTTATTTTTCTTATTTAAGAATTGAATACTATAAACCTCCCTAAATACACTGCTTTAGCAGTATCCTCTAAGCATTGTTATGCTTTGCTTTTATTTTCATTGCATTCCAAATATTTTCTAACTTCTTTGGTGATTTTGTTTTTAATTCAATACAGGAGGTCCTTAGAATTGTATTTTTGATTATCAACTGTTTGGACATTTTCCCAGGGATCTTTCCTTTAATTGAGTTCTAGTTTAATTCTGTGGTAGTCAGAAAACAGATCTTCCATGTATAGTTCCAATGCTTTTAAAATTATTGACTTGGTTTCTGGCCCAGAATACTGTCTCTGTGGGTGAATATACCATGTACATATGCAAAGGAGAAAAATCCTGGGGTGTAGATTCTGTAGACATCAATTATGTCATGTTGGTTGATAATGTGTCTCAGGTATTCTACATCCTTGTTGATTTTCTTTCTCCTTGTTCTATTAGTTACCAAAGGAATATTGAAATCCTCAGCCCTAATTGTGAATTTGTCTATTTCTCTCTTCAGTTTTATTGATTTTTTTATGCATTTTAAAATTTTGTTATTAGATACATGCACATTTAAGAATTCTATATGTCTTCTTGATGAATTGACACTTTTATTATAACACAATGTCCCTCTGTATTCCTGATGATATTTCCTGCTCTGAAGTCCACTTTCTCTGCTATTAATAGAGCCACTCTGTCTTTTAATTAGTGTTTTTATAGTATTTCATTTTTTATCCTTTTAATTTTTGCCACTAAAGTATGCTTTTGTATATAGCATGTACTTCAGTCTTGCTTTTATTTTTGTCTCATCTGCTTGTTCTCTGTATTTCAAATGGGGTGTTTAGTCATTTATGCATAATGTATTTATTGATAAATCTACCATATTACTAGTTGTTTTCTATTTGTCCCATCTGTTCTTTGTTCCTTCTTTCCCACTTTTCCTGCCTTATTTTGGAGAGAATATTTTTCATGATTCCATTTTATCTCCACTGTTGGTTTAGTAATTATATTCTTTTTACTTTTGTATTCATTGCTTTATAATTTACAATATACATTTTTAATGTATTACAGTCTACTTTCAACAGCATGCCAATCAACTATGGCAACACACTTGTACAAGAGCATATTTCCCTTTCATCACTTCCATATTGCATGCTTTTGCTGTCATATGTTTTATTTCTGTATATAAAATAATTTCTAGAGTACACTGTTACTATAAAGTCAATTACTATTTATAATAATTGAAAATAAGGAAAATATCTTTTATGTTTATTTTAATTTTTACTTTTGTGGCATTATGTATTTCTTTTTGCAGATCCCAATTTATTTTCACCTGGTATCACACAGCTTGTTCTTGAAGAACTTTCTTTAACATGTTTTGTCTGCTAGTAACAAATTTTCTCATTTTCTGTTTCTCTGAGAAAGTATTTTGCTTTCTTTCTTGAAAAATATGTCCCAGTATGTTTAATCCTGGGTTCACAGGTTTGTTTTGTTGCTGTTGTTTGTTTTAAAATTGATACATTAAATATGCAACTGCATTTCCTTATGTTTTACAAAGACTCTGAGAATTGTGATATCATTTTTTTACTTTTTTTCCTATGTATATTTCTTTTTGTTTAATTGCCTTCAAGATTTTTTTCTATTTTTAGTTTTCAACCATTTGACTATAATATGCCTAAGGGTGCATGTGTGTTTCATATATATCACTCTTGAGATTATCTGGACTTCTTGGATATACAAGATTTTTTTCCCTTTTATTACTTTTGAAAATTATTGCTCATTATTTATTCAAATATTTCCCTGTCCTTTTCTCTATTTTTGCTATTTAATTCCAATTACATGTATGTTAGACTATTCACTATCGTACCACAGTTATTGAATATTCTGTTCTTTTTTACACCTTTTTCTCTTTGTGTTTCAGCTTAGATAATTTTTATTGATCTCACTTCAAGGTCAGTGATTCTTTCCTTAGATTTATTTAGTCTTATTTTTGCTTATTGAAATCATTCTTTCTCTCTCATGTATAGCTGATATGCATCTCTGACATATGATGCATATGTATACATATACTTATATCTGTTTCTAGATTATAATTGTCTTGGTTTCATAATTTCTACCTCTCTACTGAAATTCTGAATCTTTTACGTATGTTGTACAATTCTTCCACTGGTTCTTTTAACATGTTAAATATAAGTTTTTTCTGCTTTGTTTTGAAGTTCTAGTCTACTGAATACAGTATCGGGATCACCTCTGAATATTTTTTTATTGTTTTATCTCTTTACAACATATTGTTCTTTTTCTTCTTCCTCTTGTTCTTTTGTGTGTCTCAGGTTTTTATTAAATGCTTCACAGATTGGGTAAAGGAACAGTAGTGCCTGAGCTTAAGTGCATTTACAGTTGGAAATGAGCAGATAGTGGGTACCTGTGTGGGGCTGGAGGTAAGTCAATACAGCAAGAAGTTGAGCTGGGTTATATTTGGCTTGCCCATTTACCTGAGTTTTTTAATCCTTTCGTCCACCATCTTCCATGGCAATTTTAGTGTTTTTACCTCAGTTACTTTGGACCAACACTTTTTTCATGCTTCTAGTAGCTGTGCTAGCAGTATGTTAATATCACCTACTAACACTCTTGCCAGGATATTAAGCTCTCTTCTAATAGAACGATTTATACAGGTAGAGAGTTGGCAGATCAATAAACTCGATTCTCCAACTTTATGCTTCATTGCCATTTGATTAAGCCCATTCAGAATCTGGTCTCATGATACCCTCTGGCTCCTACAAGTCTCATGACTAGTCTTACAGCTGCTTTGGGATATAGTACCTTTCCTCTCTTATCTAGCCCAGAACATTTCAAGCTGCTTTATATTTAAACTCTAACCTTAGTTATAGTCCTGGTGTCCTTGGAGGGAAGATCAGGAAAGATTTCAGAGGGATCATACGCTATTTTCTTGGAAAAGGCCTCTACATAATTTTTAAGCAATTAGGAAATACTGTATGTGGAGTGGTGGGGCACTTCTGCAAGCTCCCCACATTAAGGTGAATTTGATAATTGAAGCTTGTCAGTCACTTTAACCCAGATGTCCCCATACCATATGTCAGAGATACACTCTTTTCCCTTTTGGTCTCTGATGGGAGCTGTATTAGTTAGGGTTCTCTAGAGAAACAGAATCAACAGGGAACACTTGCAAATATAAAATTTATAAAAGTGTCTCACCTGACTGCAGGAACGCAGAGTCCAAAATCCACAGGGCAGGCTGTGAAGCTGACGACTCTGATAGATGGTCTGGATGAACTCTGCAGGAAAGGCTCACCTGTCGAAGCAGGAATGGGGCCTGTCTCCTCTGAGCCCTCCTTAAAAGGCTTCCCCTGATCAGATTAAACATCACTAATTGTAGAAGATACTCCCCTTTGGCTGATTACAAATGGAATCAGCTGTGGATGCAGCTGACATGATCATGATCTAATCCTATGAAATGTCCTCACTGCAACAGACAGGCCAGCACTTGCCCAATCAGATAAGCAGGTACCACAACTTGGCCAAGTTGACACATGTCCCCAACCATTACAGTCCACCCCTTGTCAACTTGGCAGCCATATATATATCACCTTAAACCATACTTAATTTCCAAATGAAAACAATAAAGCACACATTTTTTCCTTTTACCTGACAATACTCAATTGTCCTGCATATACTGGAAACACATTAAATCTCTCCAGAATAGAGTGCAAATCCTTGGACAACATTCATTCTTAAACTTGATATCTTACAACTTAAATAGTATAACATAAATAAAACAGCATTACAGTCCTTGTTTCTGTAACTGATCATGTGGTCGAAGTTCATATTTATCACTACCTTTTTCCACTACCCATTCCATGTTCCCTTTACCCTCAGCAAGCGCTTCAGCTGGCCGTGGTTCTTTGCCTGGTGGGGTGACCCAAACCTTCATTTCTGAAGTTTGAGAGCCATTAGTAGTCCTGCCTGGATTGCGTTGTTGCAGTTTTCCATTGATTTTAATCACAGGGTATGGTAGTACTAAAAGATGCCGTAGGGGATCTCCTATATTCCAAGAAAACTCTTCTTTGCTTCCATTATGTAGTTGCAGTCCTACTTCCTTCTGATAGTCAAGGTCAATTACTCCAGACAATAATGTAATCCCTTTCTTGGCTTGTTGATCCAGGGGCATAAGTAGCCCAAAATGACCAGGTGGCAGTCTTAACTTCCAGTTCAGTGGAAACATTGTTGTTTCTCCTGGAGGAAGCACACCCCGTTTTGGAACTAAAACCTGTAGACCAGCAAAACTCAGGGTAGCAGGGACAGGAGGCAAAAATTTCCCTAGTGGATCACTAGGAGTAATAGTGAGTGGTATCACACCCATTTCCACCCCTTGGTTCCTGGACCCATGGACACTGGTTATGGGAGAAACAGCACCACACAGTGGATGCTGATTCAGAGCATATACAGCTCCCTGGAGAACATTACCGCAGCCTTTCAAGGTATTGCCACCTAGTTGGCACTGTAATTGAGTTTTCAAAAGGCCATTCCACCATTCTATCAATCCAGCTACTTCTGGATGATGGGGAACATGGTAAGACCAGAGAATTCCACGAGCATGTGCCCATTCCCACAATTCATTTGCTGTGAAGTGTGTTCCTTGATCCGAAGCAATGCTATGTGGAATACCTTGACGATGGATAAGGCATTCTGTAAGCCCATGGATGGTAGTTTTGGCAGAAGCATTGTGTGCAGGGAAAGCAAACCCATATCCAGAGCATGTGTCTATTACTGTTAGAACAAATCACTGCCCCTTCCATGAAGGGAGTGGTCCAATGTAATCAACTTGCCACCATGTAGCTGGCTGGTCACCTTGGGGAATGGTGCCATATTGGGGGCAGAGTGTGGGTCTCTGCTGCTGGCAGATTGGGCACTCAGCAGTGGCTGTAGCCAGGTCAACCTTGGTGAGTGGAAGTCCATGTTGCTGAGCCCATGCATAACCTCCATCCCTACCACCATGACCACTTTGTTCATGAGCCCATTGGGCAATGACAGGAGTTGCTGGGGAAAGAGGCTGACTGGTATCCACAGAACGGGTCATCTTATCCACTTGATTATTTAAACTTTCCTCTGCTGAAGTCACCCTCTGTTGTGCATTCACATGGGACACAAATATGTTCATGTTTTTAGCTCACTCAGAAAGGTCTATCCACATACCTCTTCCCCAGACTTCTTTGTCACCAATTTTCCAATTATTTCTATCCAAGTCCCTGATCATCCAGCCAAAACTTTGGCAATGGCCCATGAGTCGTATATAAACAAACCTCTGGCCAGGTCTCCTTCAAAGTAAAATAAACAACCAGGTGCACTGCTTGAAGTTTTGCCCACTGGGAGGATTTCCCCTCACCACTGTCCTTCAAGGACACCCCAGAAAGTGGTTGTAGTGCTACAGCTGTCTACTTTCGGGTGGTACCTACATATCATGTTGAACCATCTGTAAACCAGGCCCAAGTTTTCTCTTCCTCAGTCAATTCACTGTAAGGAACTCCCCACGAGGCCATAGCTCTGGTCTGGGAAACAGACAGTAATGTGGCAGGAGTGGAGACCATGGGTATTTAGGCCACTTCCCATGTAATCCACTTGTGCCTTCAGGACCTGCTCTGGCCATATCTCATATATACCATTTCCATTTTATGATGGAGTGCTGCTGTGCACACCCAACTTTATTGCTCAGTGGGTCAGACAACACTCAGCTCATTATAAGCAACTCAGGACTCATGGTAACTTCGTGGCAGTCATAGATTCCAGTTCAATGGAATCACTGTTGTTTCTCCTGTTGGAAGCACTAGCCCTTTTGGAACTAAAACCTGTAGACCAGCAGAACTCAGGGTCACAGGGACAGAAAGCAAAAATTTTCCTAGTGGACCACTAGGAGTGATAGTGAGTGGTGCCCATCACATTTCCATCCTTTTGTTCCTGGACCCATGGGTCCTAGCTATGGGAGAAACACCACCATACAGTGGATGCTGATTCAGAGCATACACAGCTTCTTGGAGAACATTATCCCAGCCCTTCAAGGTATTGCCACCTAGTTGGCACTGTAATTGAGTTTTCAAAAGACCATTCCATCATTCTATCAATCCAGCTTCTTCTGGATGATGGGGAACATGGTAAGACCAGAAAATTCCATTCCTTCACTTCGTTTGCTGTGAAATGTGTTCCCTGATCAGAAGCAATGCTCTCTGGAATACCATGACGACGGATAAAACATTCTGTAAGCCCATGGATGGTAATTTTGACAGAAGCATTGCATACAGGGAAAGCAAACCCATATCCAGAGCATGTGTCTATTACTGTTAGAACAAATCGCTGCCCCTTCCATGAAGGGAGTGGTCCAATGTAATCAACTTGCCACCATGTAGCTGGTTGGTCACCTTGGGGAATGGTGCCATATCAGGGGCTGAGTGTGGGTCTCTGCTGCTGGCAGATTAGGCACTCAGCAGTGGCTGTAGTCAGGTCAGCCTTAGTGAGTGGAAGTCCATGTTGCTGAGCCCATGCATAACCTCCATCCCTACCACCATGACCACTTTGTTCATGAGCCCATTGGGCAATGACAGGAGTTGCTGGGGAAAGAGGCTGACTGGTATCCACAGAATGGGTCATCTTATCCACTTGATTATTTAAACTTTCCTCTGCTGAAGTCACCCTCTGTTGTGCATTCACATGGAACACAAATATCTTCATGTTTTTAGCCCACTCATAAAGGTCTATCCAATACTTCTTTCCCAGACCTCTTTGTCACCAATTTTCCAATTATGGTCTTTCCAAGTCCCTGACCATCCAGCTAAACCATTAGCAACAGCCCATGAGTCAGTATACAAACGCACACTGGCCAGTTTTCCTTCCAAACAAAATGAATAACCAGGCACACTGCTCGAAGTTCTGCCCACTGGGTGGATTTCCCCTCACCACTGTCCTTCAAGGACACCCCAGATAGGGATTATAATGCTGCATCTGTCCACTTTCAGGTGGTACCTGCATATCGTGCTGAACCATCTGTAAACCAGGCCTGAGTTTTCTCTTCCTCAGTCAATTCACTGTAAGGAACTCCCCAAGAGGCCATAGCTCTGGTCTGGGAAAAAGAAGGTAATGTGGCAGGAGTGGGAACCATGGGCATTTGTGCCACTTCTTCATGTAACTTACTTGTGCCTTCAGGACCTATTCTGGCTCTATCTCATGTATACCATTTTCATTTTACAACAGAGTGCTCCTGTGCACACCCAACTTTACAGCTTGGTGTGTCAGACAACACCAAACTCATGATAGGCAACTCAGGTCTCATGGTAACTTGGTGGTCCATGGTTAAGCGTTCAGTCTCTACTAAGGCCCAGTAGCAGGCCAAAAGCTGTTTCTCAAAAGAAGAGTAGTTATCTGCAGCAAATGGTAAGGCTATGCTCCAAAATCCTAAGGGTCTGCATTGTGTTTCTCCTATAGGGGCCTGCCAAAGGCTCCAGACAGCATCTCTATTTGCCACTGAAACTTCCAGCACCATTGGATCTGCTGGATCATATGGCCCAAGTGGCAGAGCAGCTTGTACAGCAGCCTGGACCTGTCACAGAGCCTCCTATTGTTCAGGTCCCCACTCAAAATTAGCAGCTTTTCTGGTCACTCAATAAATGGGCCGGAGTAGCACACCCAAATGAAGAATATGTTGTCACCAAAATCCAAAAAGACCAACTAGGTGTTGTGCCTCTTTTTTGCTTGTGGGAGGGGCCAGATGCAGCAACTTATGCTTCCACCTTAGAAGGGATATCTCGACATGCCCCACACCACTGGATACCTAGAAATTTTACTGAGGTGGAAGGCCCCTGTATTTTTGTTGGATTTATCTCCCATCCTCTGACACGCAAATGCCTTACCAGTAAATCTAGAGTAGTTGCTATTTCTTGCTCACTAGGTCCAATCAAAATGATATCATCAATATAATGGACCAGTGTGATGTCTTGTGGGAGGCAGAAATGATCAAGTTCTCTGCGAACAAGATTATGACATAGGGCTGGAGAGTTGATATACCCCTGAGGTAGGACAGTGAAAGTATATTACTGACCTTGCCAGCTGAAAGCAAACTGTTTCTGGTGGTCCTTACTAATAGCCATTGAGAAAAAAGCATTTGCCAGACCAATAGCTGCATACCAGGTACCAGGGGATGTATTGATTTGCTCAAGCAATGATACCACATCTGGAACAGCAGCTGCAATTGGAGTTACCACCTGTTTGAGCTTACGATAATCCACTGTCATTCTCCAAGACCCATCTGTTTTCTGCACAGGCCAAATAGGAGAGTTGAACGGGGATGTGGTGGGAATCACCACCCCTGCATCTTTCAAGTCCTTAAGAGTGGCAGTAATCTGCTATCCCTCCAGGAATATGGTATTGCTTCTCATTTACTATTTTGCTTGGTAGGAGCAGTTCTAGTGGCTTCCGCTTGGCCTTTCCCACCATAATAGCCCTCACTGTATGAGTTAGAGAGCCAATGTGGGGATTCTGCCAGTTGCTCAGTATGTCTATGCCAATTATACATTCCGGAACTGGGGAAATAACTACAGGATGGGTCCAGGGGCCCACTGGACCCACTGTGAGACAGACCTGAGCTAAAACTCCATTGATCACCTGGCCTCCATAAGCCCCCACTCTGACTGGTGGTCCAGAGTGACGTGTTGTGTCCCTTGGAATTAACGTCACTTCTGAACCAGTGTCTAATAATCCCTGAAATATGTGATCATTTCCTTTTCCCCAATGCACAGTTACCCTGATAAAAGACTGTTGGTCTCCTTGGGGAGGACTTGGAGGAAGATTAACAGTATAAATTTGTGGCAGTGTAACAAGTTTCTCCCCGAAAGGGACCTGGCCTCTCCTTCATTCAAGGGGCTCTGGGTCTGTAAACTGTTTCAAGTCTGGAAATTGATTAAGGGGCTGTGACTCTGTGTTTTTGTAATTCAGGTTAGACTCTTGTTCACTTGACCTAGAACTCTTTTGTTTATACAGCTCCAACAAGAATTTAGTAGACTGCCCTTCTATTGTATTTCTAGGTATCCCATGATTTACTAGCCAATGCCACAAATCTCTGCGTGTCATATAATTTTGACACCTCCTTTGAGTTTGCTGTCTATTAAAATAGCCACGTCTACCCTGTCTTTGGTGATTAAGTGCTGCCACCTGGCTTCTGCCAACTCAGGATCCTGTCATCCCCATTGTGTTTAAGGATTCCAGTTCAGTGACAGCAGTTCCTACAGTAATATCTGACCTACAGAGAAGTACAACCACAGAGCTCTTTAGGGATGATGGTGTTAGTCTCACAAATTTATTTCTCACTGTTCTGGTAAAAGGTGCATCCTCTAAACATTCCTGGGGTGTAAGAGCAGGCTTTGCATGATAAATCCACTCTAACATTCCAATCTCACTAAACCTCTGGATCCCCTCATCTACATTATACCAGGGCAGTTCTGGCATTCCAACCTCAGGTAATGTTGGCCACCTTTTGATCCATGTTTCAACCAACCATCCAAACAAACTGTTAACACCTTTTCTAACTGCTTGAGCTATAACATTGAATTCAGGATCTCTGCTTAGTGGGCCCATATAAATAAATTCAGCCTGATTCAGCCTTATATTCCTCCCACCATTATCCCACATTCTTAAAATCCATTGCCACATATATTCCCCTGATTTCTGTCTATATAAATTGGAAAACTCACACAGTTCTTTTGGAGTATAACGTACCTCCTCATGTGTGATACTTTGTACCTCACCTTTAGGGGCCTGTTGGGACTTCAGTCTAGTTATAGGTCTAGAAGAAATGAGGGGTGGTGGGGGTGGGTCATGAAAAGAATTAGAAACATCTTCCGAGCCATTTGCTTCAGGGCCTTCATTTGCAGTTTCATTTGGTGAAACAGGATTAATCACTCTAAGGCTAATCCCTTCAGGAGGAGGTTGGGTGGCCAATTCCTCAAGGCAGGCTGGAGGTGGGGCAGCTATGTCCTCAGGGCATACTATTACAGGGTTATCTAGAGAAGGCTCAGCATGGTCTAGGGTTTCAACCTTGACCCCAACATCATTATCAATCCATATATCACCATCCCCTTTTTCAGGGTCCCGCTCCTTTCCAATCAATGCCCTCACTTTAACGGCAGACACTATGTAAGACTGAGATTTCAGTTTACGTTGTAAAGTTGCTACTCTAACAATAAGATTCTGAGTCTGATTTTCAGAGATCTCAAGTCTACAGCTACAGGAAATAAGATTTTCCTTCAGGATACTCATAGAAACGTCTACATCTTTCAGACGGCGCTTAAAGCTTCTTGTTTGAAGACTTAAGCCCATCCCTTTCACTCCTTAATGTAGACAGTGTATCTAACAACAACCAACCAACATCTCTGTAACTCTTATTTCTACAAAACTCTGTAAAGGTGTCAAAAGCATTATCCCCCAGAGTCTGGCTTTGTACAAGCGAAGCATTAGAAGAATTGAATGATGATATTTTGACTATCTCCTTTGCCAACTCAGTCCATGGATTGGGAGTGTCATTCTGATTATGGGAATCAGAGTCCTTAGTGTCACTGAGTCCAGTCAGAGTAGAAAACCATTCATAAAAACCCATTTTTAAGATTCTGTTTCTTAAGAACCACTCCTGGTACCAAGATGTATTAGTTAGGGTTCTCTAGAGAAACAGAATCAACAGGGAACACTTGTGAATATAAAATTTATTAAAGTATCTCATGTGACCACAGGAACACAGAGTCCAAAATCCATAGGGCAAGCTGTGAAGCCGACGACTCCAATGGATGGTCTGGATGAACTCCACAGGAGAGATTCACCAGCCAAAGCAGGAATGGGACCTGTCTCCTCTGAGTCCTCCTTAAAAGGCTTCCTGTGATTAGATTAAGCATCACTAATTGTAGAAGACACTCCCCTTTGGCTGATTACAAATAGAATCAACTGTAGATGCAGCTGACGTGATCATGATCTAATCCTATGAAATGTCCTCATTGCAACAGACAGGCCAGCACTTGCCCAATCAGATAAGCAGATACCACAACTTGGCCAAGTTATTACATGTCCCCAACCATGACAGTAGCATAACAGAATTAATGTGGTTGGGAATTTAACTTTCTAAGGAGCATATCTTCCCTTCTGATTCAGTTCTGGGCCTGCTTATCAACCTCCTCTGCCTTACCTCTGCTTTCACATTTAGCTTTTAATTGCTGATTAATCATATTCAGTCTTTCATTATGTATCCAATGAATAAATATAGCTTAGCAATGCCAGTTCCGCTGTCTTTATGGTTACAATTTGACTTAATATCTCTCAACTAGCTGATATATCACAGCAGTTAATGCAGTCTTTTCCACTGGTATACCATTCTAGTTGACCCTTGGTGAAAATTTTAACACAATTGGACTGACATCTTGTGCCAGAAGCCATCTTTGCTCTACCTACTGGAAATGATGGGTTTTATTGTTGACACAAAGTAGATGATTCAGCCCTAAAATCTCATCTTAGCTTCTACTTTTGTGCCCACTGTTTCAGGTTGAGCTAGCTGTTAATTATCTGGGAGTGCATTGGGGGTCAATATCTGGAGAAGAGAAACGAAAAATAAAAGCAGGATTTGGCAGAGGGAGAAGCAAAGCTCTGATATAGTCTCTACACAAACCTCAGCTGACCATACAAGAAGCTTTGGAGACACGATGGTATTTCAGAACTGTCCTTCCACACTGGCCTCAATTACAGGGTGTGGGTCTGTATGGGAAAGAAACATGACTGTGCTGGTTTGAAAGGATGTATGGACCCTAGAAAGTTTTAATCAAAATCTTATTTCATAAAGGTAGAATAATCCCTATTCAATACTGTATGTTTAAAACTGTAATCAGATCATCTCCCTGGAGGTGTGATTTAATCAAGAATGGTTGTTAAGCTGGATTAGGTGATGGTTTGGGTGGGTCTTGATGAGTTTCTGGGGTCCTATAAAAGAGGAAACACTTTGGAGAATGAGAGATTCAGAGAGAGCAGAGAATGCTGCAGCACCATGAAGCAGAGTCCACAAGCCAGCAACCTTTGGAGATGAAGAAGGAAAATGCCTCCTGGAGAACTTCATGAAACTAGAAGCCAGGAGAGAAAGCTAGCGGATGATACCCTGTTCACCATGTGCCCTTCCAGCTGAGAGAGAAGCCCTGACTGTGTTCGCCATGTGCTTTCTTACTTGTGAGAGAAACCCTGAACTTCATCAGCCTTCTTGAACCAAGGTATCTTTCCCTGGATGCCTTTGATTGGACATATCTATAGACTTGTTTTAATTGGGACATTTTCTCAACTTTAGAACTATAAATTAGAAACTCATTACATTTCCCTTTTTAAAGCCATTCTGTTTCTGGTATATTGCATTCTGGCAACTAGCAAATTAGAACAGATTTTGGTACTGGAGAATGGGGTGCTGCTGCAGTTTGCAAATACCAAACATGTTGGAATGGCTTTTTAAATGGATAAGTGGAAAGTTTTAGAGGAGTTGTGAGGAGCTTGACAGAGAAGGCCTAAAATGCTTTGAAGAGACTGTCGGTGGAAATGTGGACTCTAAAGATACCTCTGATGAGGCCTTAGACAGAAATGAGGCACGTGTTACTGTAAAATGGAAGGAAGACAAGCCCTGTTTTAAAATGGCAAATAACCTGGCAAAATTCACACATGGCTTTGGCTGGAAGGCAGGTTTTAAAAGCCATGAACTTGGATATTTAGCAGAAGAGATTTCCAAATTAAATGTCAAAAGTGCAGCCTGGTTTCTCCTTACAGCTTATAGTGAAATGCGACAGGAGAGAGAGGAGCTGAAAACTGAACTCTTGAGTACAAAGAAACCAGAAATTGATGCCCTGGAAAATTCTGGGCTCCCAGGAAGGGACACCCCAGAGAATAGTGCTCCACATGCGGTCTTGACCAAATGGATACAGCCATTTCAGAGAAAGCCAGGATTGGACGTGGAGTTATCCAGGAAGGATTTGTGGAAACTCCTTATGTCTGTTGGGCATGATCTAAGGCTACTGCATAGAAAGCCAACAAGAGTGTTGCAGGATCTATATAAAGAGAACCACTGCCAGTCAGGACTGAGAGGGGCAGAGAAGGGACATATTGGAGGAAAACCAACTTCAGAGGCAAAACCATGGAAGCTGAGGTCTGAAGTCAAGAAGCCTCGGGCCAGGAGAACAGACCCACCTAAACACATGGAAAGGGTAAGTTTGCCCCGAAGGCCGAGGATGGGCCTTCCACCTCATTGCAGTGGAAGAGTCATGCCACCTCAGGCCTTAGAGAGGGTGAAGCACATTCCTTGGGGTTTGGGGAGAGCCTGGCTACCACCACATGGAGGGGTTGAGCGTGTGCCCCGGAGATGGCAGAGAGCCCAGGTGCGGTCCCAATGCTTGGAGAGGGTGGAGCCGAGAAAAAGGTGGTTTCCCCAATGTCCCCCAAGGTTACATTCAGAGAAAGGCAGGCCTCTGTGTAGGCCTTTGGAAAGGGTGGGACTGCTGCTTTCTAAAACCCCGAAGATGAATGGCTGTCAGACTTTGAAATCTAATGGACTTTGCCCTGCAGGTTTTCAAAACTGCTTGGGTCCTGTGACCCCAGTGTTCCTTCCTTCCTGTGGAAATGCGCATATGTATCCTATGAATGTTCCTCCTTTGTATGTTGGCAGCAAATAATTTGTTTTGAGTTTTTATAGGTCCAGAGCCAGAGGAAAACCTTGCCTTAGAATAAATGATGCCCGTAACTAACTTTGATAGGAGTTTGTACTGTTTCTAACTTTGTATTTCACTTGTATTGCTACTGAAATGGTTTAAGCATTTCTGATATTATTATGAAATTAATGTATTTTGTATATACGGAAAACATGTCTTTTTAGGGTTCAGAGGGTGGAATGTGGTGGTTTGAGAGGATGTATGGACCCTAGAAAAGCCATGTTTTAATCTAAATTCCATTTCATAGAGGTAGAATAATCCCTATTCAATACTGTATATTTGGAACTGTAATCAGATCATCTCCCTGGGGATGTGATTTAATTAAGAGTGGTTGTTAAACTGGATTAGATGACAGCATATCTCCACCCCTTTTCTCGGCCTTAGAACTATAAATTAGAAACTTATTAAATTCCTATTTTTAAAAGCCATTCTGTTTTTGGTATATTGCATATGGCAGCTAACAAACTAGAAAAATGACCTTGGCCAAAGTGGCTCTCCTCAACTGAAGCAACCTCCTAAGAAGAGTAGTATGTGAGGGCATCCTAGTGACACCATTCTCAGCAGCTGGAGTTAATATTTCCAGCATTTCTGAAGAGGAATCTGAGAAGTACACTGGCATCTGACATAGCTTCTGATCCTCAAGCTTGAGAAGTTCAAAGAAATCACATCTAGGCAATCATAGTAAACTGCTAAAAAATGAAGACAAAAAGAATCCTTTTAAATGATCAAGAGAAAAGAGAATACCAAATGAGTACAGGAAGATATAAAGCTAGTTTATAGTGATGCAAATGAGAATTTAATGAAATTTTATCTTTACACAAAAGAAGAAAATAAATGATGACCAGGAATGCTATTTATGTTATTTAAATATGAAGCCAACATAAAGACATTTGAATCAACAAAAAACGGTGAGAATTTTTTGGCAGCAAAATTGCATGAATAATAATATAGAGAGTACTTAACTCACTAGGAAAATGATCGCAGATGGAAGCAAAGAAATGCAGAAAGAAATGAAGGTCACTAGAAACAGTATACATGTGGGTAAATCTTAATACTGACTGTTTACACCAAATGTAATAGTGCTTTGTTGGGTTTAAAATTTATGTAAAACTAAAATGCATAACCATAGCAAAAATGACAAGAAGGGCTATAATTGAATTACAGTATTGTAAGGTCCTAACAATGACTGTGAAGTTTTAGTACTGCTAATTTAAAGTAGACTGTAATAAATCAAAGGTGCATAGGTATTACAATACTTAGAATAAATGACTAAAAGAATGTATAACTAACACACTAAGAAAGAGAAGGTAAAACGGTTAAAAATCAATCCAAATTGAAGGATAGAAAAAGAAACAAAGAAGAGCTAACTCAAATAGAAAATGTGTACCTTAAAGATGTTAGATAGACCTTTATCAATAACTACATTAAATGTAAACGGATAACTAGTTCCATTAAATGACTGAAACTGTCAAATTGGATTTAAAAAAATCAATTAAATGTTGTTAAAAAGAAGCACACCTAAAATATATAAAGGCATAGAAAAGTTGAGTTAAAGTATTCATGTAGATACTAAACAAAGAAATGCTGGCGTAGCTATACCAATATCAGACAAAGTAGATTTTGTGGTATGAAGTATCACTGGAGGTAGAGGGATATTTCAGCATGATAAAGCTGCCATTTCAAACAAATATAGCCATTCTAATTTTGTATGCATCTAATAGCATAGTTTCTCTCTCTCTCTCTCTCTGTATATATATATATATATATATATATAAAACAAAAATTGATGGTATAAAAGAAATAATCCAATCCACTATCATAGACAGAGATTTTATTATACCTTTTGCATTAACTGATACAGCAAGAAGTAAAAAAAAAAAAAAACAATAATATATAGAAGAATGGAAAAACCCAATCAGCATATCTGACCCAAATTTCTCTCTGTGACACACGCATCACTGCACTTGACAGCTGTAGAATGTACAATATATTGTCGTACATGTGGACCATTTACCAAACTGATGCTATGTTGGGCCCTGAAACAAAATCTCAACAAAATTCAAAAGATTAAAATGTGAACAGTATATCATCTGCCCATTGTAGAATTAAGCCAGAAATCATTGGGGGGGAAAAAAAAAACAAAGACAAATAAGAACTAGAAAATCCACAGCTGCCTGGAAATAAGATCATATAATTCTAAATTAACAATGAATAAGATATCTTTAAAACACCAATAGCAAATATACTTAAAGTAATTGCTGAAAGCTTCTCCATTAAATTCAGGAGCAAGAAACATGTGCATGCTGACATTAATTTTATTCAGTACTGTAATGGAGTTTCTAGTCAGCAGAGTAAGATATCTAGAGTGATGTGGCAGCCAAGAAGGCATCATGAATTCAAGGAAGAATCTGCCATTCGCCTGCAAGGAGTGCTGTCTCCAGGAGCACTGCCTTCAGCCCCACCCCAGCATTTGAACAGAGGCCATCTGGGTAGCCTCTAGCCAATGACTGGGAACATAAGAGCTGTTAGGCTCTGGCCATCTCTGCTCAACATGAAACTGCTCTGATGGGCAACACTTGCTGTGGAGCTCCCACATTGATTTTTCAAGATTTTGTCAGGTCTGCACTGTATTTTGAAAACATTCCCTTTGTATTTCTGCTTTTGCTTTTTTTATCTTTCACAAGCAGTGCTCCTAATAACCTCTTGCACTTGTAACGCCACTTCAGTGTCTGTTTACCAAAAGGCTTAAAGTGATAAAACTGAGAAGGTATTAATATTACCATTATTCACAGATGATATTATTAGCAATGCCAAAAACCTCAAGGGCTTTAAAAAGGTATCACAACAATGAAGAGTGCTAGGCTTCTGAACAAAAAAACAACATGCAAAAATTAATTGCAGAAACTAGAATTCAGAGTCCCAGGGCCATGGTGGGGGTAGGGAGTGGAGAGTTAATGCTTACTTGGTACAGAGTTTCTATTTGGGATGATGGAAAAATGTGTTAATGGAGGGTGGTGATGGCAGCACAATTCTGGATGCAATTAAAAGCACTGAATTATACATTTGGATGTGGTTGTAAGGGAATATTTTAGGTTGTATATATGTTACTAGAATAAAATTTTAAAAACAAACAACACAGGACTGCATCACACACAGTGAGCCCTAATGTAAACCATAGACTACAGTAAATAGTGTTACCAAGCAAGTGAGCTCGTGGTCTGATGTGCATAGGCATATGACACCAGAATTTTGAGGGAACAAAGAATTTATTGCAAGGCAGCCAAGCAAGGAGACAGGAGGGAAGTCTCAAACCTCTCTCCCCAAGCTGAAAACATGTAGGACTTTTATATGCTTTGGAAGGAGTCTGTTTAGGGAGGTAGAATGAGGTGGGTGAGATGATGTAGTTCCAGAGGTACGATTAAGTGGATCACACACAGCAGGAGACCATGCCTGTTCATGTATCATGTGACAAAAAATATTGGCCTTAAGATATCAAAGGATGAAGATTTTAGTATTACAATCAGGCATAGGTAACTTTATGTCATTATTTTGTTGCTTTTGCATGTGCAGGTAGGGTAGCCAGAATTTTCTGATTTTGTCCAGTTTGAATCGGCTGATAAAGCAGAAGTGAAAAATAGGAACTGGGTAGAATAGGGTGTTACCAAGGACTGGGGTGACTGCTGGGGGCATTGCCAGGCACGGCCAGGATAATCAAGGGGAGTGGTCTAAGAGTAAAACAAGTGAGCTGGCAGGCAGTTTCAATGGTATAATTATAATAATATTATTGCACCAATTGTAACAAAGCTACCACAGTAATGCAAAGTGTTAATAATAGAGAAAATGTGGGTGTGAGTAAGGGTATATGGGAACTCTGTATTTTCTGCTTGACTTTCTTTAAATCTTCAACTTCTCTAATAAAAAATAAATCAAAATAATTGTGTTTATACATACCATTAACAAATTATCAGAAAATTCAATTTAAAAAGATAACATTTAGAACGCATCCAAAAATATAAAGTGCTTAAGGGTAAATGTAATAAAAATATGTAAATCTTCTATACAGAAAACTCTAGAATATTGACAGATGTTTGGGAAACTTTAAAAATGGAAATCGTGGAACTGTAACCCATTCCAAACTTTGGAATCTGTTCTATAAACTATTTGTTAAAATATACTTTGAAATTTAAAAAATAAAATGGAGGTAACGCATCTTCATTTATTGTATCTTTCAATATCACAGTTATCAAGTTTTCCCAAATCAATTTATGATTTTTTTCCAGTCAAAATCTAACTGGATTTTTTCTGCGGAATTTTATACACTGATTCTAAAACTTTTGTGAAAAATCAAAGGACAAGAATAGTCAAGATATTTTGAGAAAAAGAGTGACAAATGGGAGTTACCTTACCAGATATCAGGAAAAAAAAATACAGCTACTGTAATTAAGTCAGTAAGAGTGCTGAGCCAAGGATAAGTAAAGAGAAAAGGAGAGTTCATTCACATACAGAAAAGAGAAAAGGAGAGTCCATACATATACATAGAAAAGAAAGAGTCCCACACATATACGGAAAATTGATCCATAACAATTAGCAGTGCAGATTGGTGTGGAAGGATAAACTTTCCACTAAATGCTGCTGGGATGATGAAGTATCTTTAGATTAAAAAAAAATGAAATTGCTTTTCTATCTTTCACCATACTTGACTTCCACCCTCCAAAAAATTAAATGCGACAGTCAGGACTTAAAAAAAAGTTGAAATACATAGGAAAATGTGCTTAACCTTAATAGTAAGTAATTGGTGGAATAGAAAATTACACTACAAAGTATATCGCTATACCCATTTGTCCAGATTGGAAAAAATTAGTCTAATGATTGACTGAGATTACTTCCTTCCTTCTGCTTTCTGCCTTTATCCTTCACAGGCTTTTCCACCAAATAAATCTTTTGTACAACTAATCCCATTTTGGAACCTGCTCTTTGAAGGACCCAAACAGATCATCCTCTGTACCACATGTTGATCCAAGAAAAACAGACGGGGTTTGGGCTTGGCTCACTCACAACTCGGCTGGCAAAGAGCACCCCAAATTGTATGGACTATGAGGCATGGATAGTCCCTGGAAAACTGATCAAGCCTCTATAAGCGGCAAGGGACTTGAGGAGAGGAAATTCCTTGAAGGTACGAGGATTCAGGCCTTTGAAAGACATGCAGGAAACAAAGTTTACAAGGCCCTTGGAGTTGACTGGATACTGCTAAATTATATTAATGTCCTGCAGAGAGAGAGAATGAGAAACCCACGGCAGTTGATAAGAAGTTAAAGATTAAGCGTAAAGCCAGAGGGGGTCTCTTGGTGGTTTACAAAGAGTCACTTTTCTCTAGCAAGTGAAATCAAAGACAGCTGAGGGGCAGAGTCATTGCTTGATAGTCATAGAGCGCCAGGAAGGTTTAAATTCTCAGGTCAGGCAGGTCTGTTAGGCCCTGGCTGAAAAACCTGGGGCATTAAAATAAGGGGTGGGGTGGGAGACAGCTGGATGGATGCCCCCGAACGGCTCTGCAGTTTCCGCTGGACCCTCAGCACTTGTGCGTGTACACCACCCTTCTCCAGGGAAATCTAGCTCTTTTATGACTGCAGATGCCACAGAGGCTTCTCCCCATAAGGCAAGAGATGCTTCTCATAGTAATTATTCACGATGAAATTGTATAGAGAGAGCCCTGGTAACCTCTCAGAGCCCAAAACAACCCATGCCCTCTAGAATTTCCCCTTTGTCTTTTGAAATTTGAAATCCCCAAGGCAGCTCCTAGTTGCTTATCTTTGTGCCAGTACAAAATAAAGCCCACCTGCCTTAAACTCACTCTTATAAGATGGACAAATCTTCATCCAATCAATAGGAGTCAAGCTAAAATCCTTTTTATGTCTATAAAAATTGTTTGCTGGGCGGGCCATGGTGGCTCAGCAGGCAGAGTTTTTGCCTGCCATCCAGAAGACCCAGGTTAGATGCCCAGTGCCTGCCCATGCAAAAAAAAAAAAAGAAAGAAAGAAAAAAGAAACCATAAAAATTGTTTGCTTTCCCTAGAACCCTGAAGCTACTTCTATTATGGCTTCCTTTGCTACAGAAAAACTTTGGTGTCCTGAATAAAATGCTGTAGTCTGCTGACTCATACTCGGATGTATCCTTGATAACTAATTGGCATCTCCTGGCTGCCTGGATTAATTCTCAGCCTAAAACATCTGGGGAAACGCTTGTTCTGGGTATTAATTTTCTATCACCACTGTAACGAATGACCACAGGCTTAGTGGTTTAATACAGTTTTATTATCTTACGGTTCTTTAAGTCAGAAGTTCCACACGGAGCTCACTGGGCTAACATCAAGGTGTTGTCAGGGCTGCTTTCCTTTCGACATGATCCAGGGGAGAATCAGTTTCTTTGCCTTTTCCAGCTTCCAGAGTCCTCCTTCTTTCATCTTCAAAGCCAGAAACATAGCGCCTCTCTACCTATTCTTCCCAAATTATGTCTCCCTCTGATTCCAGCTAGGGAAAGTTCTCTGATTGTAAGCATATGTATTAAATTTGGTCTACATGGATAATCCAGGATACTCATCTCAAGGTCCTTAATTTAATTACATTTACAAAGTTCCTTTTTGCCATGTAAGGTAACAGATTAATAGGTTCCTGGGATTGGGCAGTGCACATCTTTGTGGTGGTGGTTGGCAGCGGGTAGATGGCATTATGGTTCTGCAGAATTAGCAAACCTTGGAGGATGTAGGCATTTTTTCCTTTTTGGAACTGGATATTAAATGTTTCTGAGAAAGGAAAAATGTAATATTGGATTAGCAATAATTTACTGATTTTGGGCACTCTCTGGGAACATAAGATTTAATGCCCTAGCAACTACCCCAGGGAATGGGGCAAACCCATTGCTTGGTGGTTTGGAGAAAGATGTAGCCCATGGCAAGTGAGGCAGAAATGCCTGAGTTGTCCTGGAAAAGAGTAAAGGAAGGGAAAAAGAGACCGAGGGAAGAGGAATAAAGAGGCTGAGGGAATGTATATATTATGCAGTATCAGAAGTGTCACACGAGGATTCTGTGCCACAGGCTGTGCCACAGGAGAACTCTGAGGAATGCATGTATGAGAAGAGCACCCGCTTCACTAAGAAATCGCACAGTAGCTCTCCTTGCAGGCCTGGACTGATGGTATGACCAGTGGGCAGAGTCGGGCTCATTAGTATTCATGGGGATGATGGAGCCCTGGAATAACAGAGGCCAAGTGGCTGCAAGTAACCACCAGAAGCTAGGAGACCACAATTGCTTTAGTGACTGGCAAAGTTGTGGGGACAGCCAAGGGTGTTTGTCCCGTAGATAACTGTAAAGATTCTTAATGAATCATGACATCCCCTGTGGGCAAAATCGATGGGCATTCAGCAGGGATGCTACTTAATATCTATAAATAGAAAAAAAGCAAAAATGGAGGAGCAGAAGCAGAGGGCAATAAAAAGAGCTGGAGGTTGAGTAACCCCAATACGAAGTCACAGTTCTTTGCTCAATTACTGGACCTGAATGAATTTTCAGGTCCATAACCCACTGACTGAGGAAGTGGTCAGGAGGAAGGACACTGCAACACCACAGCAAATTTATACTCTAATGATTCACCCTGTTCTTCCCCAAAGAGACCTACAATTATTTCCTCAGGTGACAACACATTGTATGGGAAATATCCAGACACTTGAAGAACTATTGTATACAGTGTCTCAATTTCAGCTGACACCAGGAACCCCCAAGTCAGCATGATTGTCCTGTCCCTTTGTTAGAGTGGGGTCTTATGAGGGTCAGGTTAATAAGTGAAGTCCTGGCAACATCTTGTTTACAGTGGGTTTTCTGTGTCTACCAATCAACCAACTAGTTATTTTCCAGTCTCCATGTATTTAATTGGGAAGGCTATTCTTGGAAATTAGACTAACCCCCATTTGGGGTTTCTTGGCTTTGGGGCAAGAGCTATCTTAGTGGGAAAGACCAAGTTGAAACTGCTGAAACTGTCTCCTTCCCAATCAAAACAGTAAATACAAAAAACAATATTGCATCCTTGGGTGGAGGGGGAGGTGGCAGGGATTAGTGTTATCATTTAAGTATTGCATTCTGCAGGGGTGGTATTCTCTAGTACATATTTATTTAATTTACCAGTCTAGTTAGTATTCAGAACTCTCTAGAAGTTGGGAGATTAAACATATGAAGCCTCAGAGCCTGATTCCTCAGTGATGTTTATAGGGACTTGGTGGTAAGTGGTATGCTAGTACATTTCTTACATAGTAAAAGACGAATTGGTTTTTTTTTTTCCATCTAGCATCCCCTGCCACAAAGAAGGAAGCAAAGTGCTGGGTGGGCACTGTTCTGTTCTGCAAGTGATATCCCACATCTAGGAAACTGTTCTAACCTACATTCCTTTGTAATAGAAGGCTGCCTGCACTGAGTGGTGTCCATACAGGAAAGGACTCTGTAGTAGGTCTGGGCCATGGTGCGATCAGCCCTGTACCTTGGGACCTCATATTCAGCAGATCAGACTTCCATGTCACCCACCACAGTTGTACTGGTGCCCCTCCTCCTTCTCACCTGTGGTCATTTGAGGGTACAGTTTCTACCCTCAATATATACCAGCAGTATAACATGATGAGACTCTCATATCCTGCTGGGCAGCAAGTTTACCCAGCTTCAGAACCTTATATTTTGCTTTCTGGTCATTCCTGATATCAACCATTAAGGATGAAGTACTCTGGAATAAGACACTGAGATGGTGTGTCACACTGGGTATTCATTAGGCATCAATACTTATGGAAGGGAGAGGGAGCAAGCAAGGTTGGGCAGTGGGATAAATCAAGTTCAGCCAACCAGGCAGGGACTTTGAAGCAAATATGGACTGCCAAGATCATCCCAAGTTGGACCAAAAAGGTCAGGGCTTTATACTTTCTGTTTAGTAGATTATTGGATATGGGCTGTGCTCTTGGATGATGCAATAGTCTGCAACTAAGGCAAATTCTGAAGAAGTACAAAGTTGAAACCTCTTTCTGAGAACCCCAATATTCTTTCTTGAAGGGGTTGCTGAAGAGCACATCTTCCTTCCTTCCGTAGGGAATAATGGAAGGTAAGTTAATACGGGTGAGTTGGATTTCCAGCATGCAGGAGCTGGACACCAGGATGTGTAATTTACATTTGGACAGAAATTGAGTTTCTCTTTTATGTACTTATAGAACTTGTTTCAAATCTTCTTTTCATTCATCTCATGTTTGATTGTGTCATCATAGACAATAGAAAGTAGAATGAGAGAGGCAAAGAGCCTTTCCTTGGCTGGACTTGTCAAATACTTGAACTTTGGCTTTTTTCTCCCAGACATCAGTTTAGAAACCTCACTTAATCTAATGGTTTAAATACAGAAACAGGGTTCTAGAATGGAATGGAGACTCTCATTTAATCATTCACTTATTCAACAAATACTTATTGAACAAAATGTCAAGAAATGAAAATAAGTAGGGAAGCCTGATAGCCTCTAGACTCAATATGTCATTTGTGTACAATCTCAGTATTTCATGGAGCTAGTCACCATAGTTCTCACCAGTTTCTTCCCAAGTGCATTACCATTTTCTCCCCATGGGAACATCTCTTTAATTACATAATGGAAGTCAGTAGAAAATAGAATTTACGTGACAAGCATTGCCACTCAGCCATCTTTGTTATAAATCAAGGGATTTATTGCTAATAAAATAATTTTTCATGCAATCAAGAAATTGAGTGTGTGATCTGATTTATGTACTTCGTGCTATGTGAAATTAAAATTGAATACTATGTAATCCTTTTCTTCAAAAGAGCCTCCATTCTATTAGGACCATGAAAGATGTACATGAATAAACATAACACAAAGCAATATGTAGTAAGTGTCAGATGGCAAGCAAAGGCATATAACAGTTTAGAAGAAATAATCCCACCTCCAATATGCATGATATCTCTGGAAAGGACAAGCAGGAGAATATTCTAAGCAGAAACAACAGATTAATCAAGACATAAAAGAAAAAAAAGGAAGGGCAATATCTTTAGAGAAATGGTTGCTAGTTGAGATTGGCTGAAATCTAAGTAATATGAAAGAGAACAAAGTTTTCCCACGGTGATTTGAATCTTCTTGTAAAGATTCTGAATGCTGACCCAAGGACTTATGACTAACTTTAGCAGACAATGGTAACAATGCCAGAGTTATTAAGAAGGGACGTGGTGGATAGATTCAGAATCAAGCTTTAAGAAAATTAATGTGATTGCTTAGATCAATTGGGATGAATTGGGGAGTTCAAAAACTAATTGAGGGACTTCCGGAGAAGATGGCGGCTTAGTAAGATGTGCGGGTCTTAGTTCCTTCTCCAGAAAAGCAACTGAAGAAACAGAAACAATACGAAACAGCTCCCGGAGTCACGACAGAGACCAAAAAGACAGCGTACCCCATTCTGGAACAGCTGACGGGCAGGGAGAATCTGCTGCAGTGAGATACCCAAGGGGCGCGCGTTTTCCCGGCCGGGGCGGCTGGCGACTGGGGTCCCCTCCACGCACATGGCTCCCAGGTCTGACTGGGAACGTTGGATAGCGGGGCCCTCCCGTCACGCTTGGCGTTTCGGGCCAGCTGGGCAATTAGGACCGGCACTCTCCCAAGCCGCGGCGGCCAGCGACCCCCGCCTCCACGCGCGATTTCCCAGGCCGACTGCCGTGCAGACAGACGAGCGCCACAAGCACCACCTACTGGGCAGGAAAAGAAAAACAGAGCCCAGAGATTCCACAGAAAAACCTTTCAACCAGCTGGGTCCCACACCCAGGGAAATCTGATCAAATGCCCAGACACCAGCAGAAAATAATGGATGACGCTCGGAAAATTGAAGATATGGCCCAGTCAAAGGAACAAACCAATAGTTCAAATGAGATACAGGAGCTGAGACAACTAATGCTGAATATACGAACAGAAATGGAAAAACTCTTCAAAAACCAAATCAATAAATTGAGGGAGGACATGAAGAAGACATGGGCTGAACAAAAAGAAGAAATAGAAAATCTGAAAAAACAAATCACAGAACTTATGGGAGTGAAGGACAAAGAAGAAAAAATGGAAAAAACAGTGGATACCTACAATGGTAGATCTAAAGAGACAGAAGCTACAATTAGTGAACTGGAGGATGGAACATCTGAATTCCAAAAAGAAACAGAAACTATAGGGAAAAGAATGGAAAAACTTGAGCAGGGGATCAGGGAACTGAATGACAATATGAAGCGCACAAATATACGTATTGTGGGTGTCCCAGAAGGAGAAGAGAAGGGAAAAGGAGGAGAAAAACTAATGGAAGAAATTATCACTGAAAATTTCCCAACTCTTATGAAAGACCTAAATTTGCAGATCCAAGAAGTGCAGCGCACCCCAAAAAGAATAGACCCAAATAGGCGTTCTCCAAAACACTTACTAGTTAGAATGTCAGAGGTCAAAGAGAAAGAGAGGATCTTGAGAGCAGCAAGAGAAAAACAATCTGTCACATACAAGGGAAACCCAATAAGACTATGTGTAGATTTCTCAGCAGAAACCATGGAAGCTAGAAGACAGTGGGATGATATATTTAAATTACTAAAAGAGAAAAACTGCCAACCAAGACTCCTATATCCAGCAAAATTGTCCTTCAAAAATGAAGGAGAAATTAAAACATTTATAGACAAAATGTCACTGAGAGAATTTGTGACCAAGAGACCAGCTGTGCAAGAAATACTAAAGGGAGCACTAGAGTCAGATACGAAAAGACAGAAGAGAGAGGTATGGAGTAAAGTGTAGAAAGTAATAATACTAAAAGTTAATGGACTGAATTTCCCAATCAAAAGACATAGAATGGCAGAATGGATTACGACTCAGCAATACCACTGCTAGGTATCTACTCAAAGGACTTAAGGGCAAAGACACAGACGGACATTTGCACACCAGTGTTTATAGCAGCATTATCTACAATTGCAAAGAGATGGAAACAGCCAAAATGTTCATCAACAGATGAGTGGCTAAACAAACTGTGGCGTATACCTACGATGGAATATTATGCAGCTTTAAGACAGACTAAACTTATGAAGCATGTAATAACATGGATGGACCTAGAGAACATTATGCCGAGTGAGTCTAGCCCAAAACTAAAGGACAAATACTGTAAGGTCCCACTGATGTGAACCGACATTCGAGAATCAGCTTGGAATATATCATTGGTAACAGAGACCAGCAGGAGTTAGAAACAGGGTAAGATAATGGGTAATTGGAGCTGAAGGGATACAGACTGTGTAACAGGACTAGATACAAAAACTCAAAAATGGACAGCACAATAATACCTAAGTGTAATGTAACTAGGTTGGAACACTGAATGAAGCTGCACCTGAAATATGGTTTTTTGTTTGTTTTTTGTGTGTTTGTATCTTTTGTTTTTGTTTTTTTTCTTTTTCCTTTTATATATATATATATATTATTAGTATTATTATTTTAATTCTCTTCTCTATATTAACATTCTGTATCTTTTTCTGCTGTATTGCTAGTTCTTTTCCTAAATCGATGCAAATGTACTAAGAAATGATGATCATACATCTATGTGATGATACTAAGAATTACTGAGTGTAATTCTTGTAGAATGGAATGATTTCTAAATGTTGTGTTAATTTATTTTCTTTTTTTTGATTAATAAAAAAAATAAAAAAAAAACTAATTGAAATAGTTCAGTAAGGGATGATAACAGTTTACATTATCTTTACACAATATTCGATTATTTACCTACCGTTCTACTATATTATTTACAATTTTTAATACAGATTTCTAATATGGTACTATGCTAGTTTGAGCTGTTATGTATCTCAGAAAAGACCATGTCCTTTTAGTTCATTCCTGTGGGTGCAGACCTATTGCTGGCAGGACTTTTTGGTTAGATTATTTCAATTTGAGGTGTGACTAATCCCATTCCAGGAGGAGATGGGATTTTTTATGATAGGATAAAGGACAGAAAAGCTCAGAGAACTCAGAGAGAAACACCCAGAGAAAGCAAAGCCTAAGAGAGGATCTACAGAGGAAGTCACTGGAACCAGAGCTGAAGACAATGAAACCCTGGAGCAAAGGACCAGCAGATGGCGGACCTGTGCGTTCCCATGGAGAAGGGTGTCTGGGAAACCAGCAGCCTTTCTCCGAGTCCAGGTATCATCCTGTCGATGCCTTAATTTGGACATTTTCATGGCCTAAGAACTGTAAATTGTAAGCTAATACATCCCATTGTAAAAGCTAACCCCTTTCTGGTATATTGCATTCTGGCAGCTTTAGCAAACTAAAACACATACTTTGTATTTTGAGAAATATGCTTTTAGTAAGTGAATAAATGGGTCCATCATGTGTAAGAAGAACTATGAAAATGACAGTTTAAAATAATCAGTGGAACCTTTTGAATCATTTGATGTGGGAACTGAAATAGAGAGTTTTCAAAGAATTTGAATGTGTGTGGTTGAGAGTGGTGATAAAAATTATGGGAAAGGTGAGGTCAAATTTGAGGGACAGCATGGTGGATTTGGTGCAAGAAAAGGGACTTTCTCACTTGAGACAAGACAGAATGCTACTTTTGACCACAGTCCCACAAAATGATACGGGGGCGGCGGGTGTGTGCTTGCTCATTCTTCACAGAACAGCTCTGCACTGTGGATACTGAAGGAAGGTAGCAGCATTTTAACTTTTTAGCTTCCTGCTCCTTTGAGATGTTCAGGGGAGAGAGGTAACACCCAGTGGAGCTCAGCATCTTCTCACAGGAAAAGGGAGCATATATGATATTTCAGGGGCTTGTCAACAGGGATAAATGCCAGTGGTCCCTACCTGGCGGGAGCAGAGGCCTCCAATGGCAGGGGTCATGTTGTTGGTCACAGGTTGGATACACCATGGAGACAACCAGAAGCTTTTGGGGGTGGTGGGGTCCTTGCAGTCCTGAGGATTGCCTGTTATGCAAGAGGCTCTTTTGAACTCATAGAACCAAAGGGCTTTGATGTTAGCATGTCCATGTTAATAGGCCCTGGCTGTGGGCACTGCAGAATATCAAGCCATACTCCTCTTCCATAGAAACTGCCTCCTCCCTCCCTACTTGCATCCAAAACCCAATTCTATACACATGAAGCATATCTTATCTATGGACAGAAATCAGTTCAGGACCAGGTTTTAAAATATTTATGACTGCTTTTGAATTTGGAAAAATGCACACATATCACCAGAAATGTTAGGTACAGTTTTTCATCCATAATGAATAATTATGCATAGAACTGATTGCTTAAATACACAGTTCATGATTAGGAATGAAATTACCTGCATTATACTGCAAATATCTTGCTCCACATGGATTAAGGGAAGTAAAACTTGATTGCAGATGCTGGAAATTTTAGGTCTTGAGATATTTCAGTTGCTCTCAAAATATATCACTTACCTCTTATACCATTCTCCTTACAGATGTAATTTATAAGTTGATATTGAAAGTGAATTATTGGTTATACTGGATTCACAGTGGCATGAAATTCCAGGAACTGGACCACAGTTAAGTAAGTGAACTGTTTTTCTGTTTTTACGTCATCTGGTTCAGATGCTTTTACCAAAATGTGGGTGTACAGGCCAAATAGAAGCTACCTATCTTTTTAATCTGGGGGATTCAAAATAAACATCTGAGCTCCTAAGTGTTTCCACCATAAATTCGGGCAGGTGTCTCAAATCTTATCTTTGTTACTTTATCTTAGTTCTGGGCATTTATGCCTTTTAAAAGGCATACGTTCCTGTGGAAAATAATCCATGAAACTGCAATCCATAGTGTTGATCAGTTCGTCAGCTTTATTCCAAAGTGATAACTTGACAAGGATAGGTTTATTTTCCTACGTTGTTTTGGCAGTGTTATTTTTTTCATGCCTCTTTTTTCCACTAACTAGATAAGACCCTCTGTGTCTTATCCCGAAGGCAAGGACTTCGGTTTGGACTTGTATCAGCTTGTTACCTGTGAACTCGTTTTCTGTTTTGAGGAGAACTCATTTGCTTTTCTGGGATTTGGTAAAGAGTTTTGTAGAAAGCCAGACTTTGAAGTGAGAATAAACATAGCTCATTGAGCGAGGACTCAATACTGATACTGGAACTCCAGATCAAAACTAATTTAAAGGCACCAAACCCAGATGCACTTTGAAATGTAGGCAACATCTAACTTTATTCCCCAGTCACTTTATTCCTCTTATGTTCGTCAGTTGTTCACTATTTACAATTCTTTATCTGTCAAAATAATACATTTGATAAATTTATGAAGTGATTGAGAGTAAACAGTAAGGTAAAGCTAAAGTGTTCATATACCAAGAAACAACAGCACCTTGCCCTCTGATGTCCCCCATCTCCCTTGTTAATATTTCCTAATTTTATTCTTGATGCCTTTGGGTCAGTAATGTGGTTCCTGTGTTTATTTTTGATATTTGTAATTTATGTGTTATCTCCATGTTTTCCTCTCTCTCATTGAAGGTTTAGCAATTTTTTTGATCTTTAAGATATATTGATCTCATTGGTTTGTCTCTATGGTTTTTATGTTTTCAATTTCATTGATTTCTGCTCTTACAGTACTATATATGTTTTCCTTTGGTCGCCTTTTGGTTTAATTTGCTTTTTGTTATAGATCATTAATTTGAGACTTTTTTTTGTCTTTTCTAATACAAGCATTTAGAGGTTGTATATAAATATATATTTTTATATATTAGAGGGAGCTGTGATTCCACCCATTTAACACGTGTCTTGATTAGTTTACCGGAGTCTTTTAAAGGGGGAACCATTTTGGGAAAAAGCAAACAGAGATGCTTGAAGTGCTGACGGAGAGAACAGATGCACGTAAGACCCAAACATATGGAGATAGCAGACGCCAGCCCTGTGCTTTTCTTGAGTCAAAGTATCTTTCCAGTAAACTAATCAAGACATGTGTTAAATGGGTGGAGTCACAGATCCCTCTAATGTATAAATACACATGTCCATTTACATACCCGTGTATACACGGGTGTATTTGTATATATATATGTATACGTGCTGCTTTAGTTGATTCTAAAATTGTTTGAAATTTTTATATTAATTCAGTTCAAAAGATTTTCTCATTTGCATTGTGATTTTTTTCTTTAAACCATGATTTATTTAAAATTATGTGGCTTTATTTCCAAATATTTAGGGAATTTTTCCAGATATTTTTCTGGTACTAACTTCTAGTTCAGTTCCATATTTGCCAAAGGATATACTTCGTATGATTTTAGTCTTCTAAAATTTATTGACATTGGATTTGTATCCAATGTATAGTTGGTGTCCTGGTTTGAATCTGTTATGTACCCCAGAAAAGACTATGTTCTTTTAATCCATTCTTGTGGGGGCAGACTCATCGTAGGTGCGAACTTTTGGTTTGGCTATTTCAATTGAGATGTGACCCAGCCCATTCAAGGTGGGCCTTAATCTTTCACTGGAGTCCTTTGTGAAGAGAATAAAAGACAGTAAAAGCCCAGAGAGCTTAGAGAGGAAACACTCTGGGAGAAGCAAGGAGGACCCACAGGAGCTGAGAGAGCCATTTTGAAACTAGAGCCAGGAGAGAAGGCGCAGTATTCGTCACTGTGTGCCTTCCTTGTAATGGTTTGCTAACGTTCCAGAATGCAATATACCAGAAATGGAATGGCTTTTAAAAAGGGAATTTATTAAGTTGATAGCTTATAGTTCTAAGACTACAAAAATGTCCAAACTAAGGCATCCATGGAAAGATACCTTGGCTCAAGAAAAGCACAGGGCTGGCATCTGCTATCTTCATATGTTTGGGTCTTGTGTGTATCTGTTCTCTTCATCGGCACTTCAGGCATCTCTGTCTGCTTTTTTCCAAAATGGTTCCTTTTTTAAAAGACTCCAGTAAACTAATCAAGACAAGTGTTAAATGGGTGAAATCACAGCTCCCTCTAATTAAAGGGTCACATAGACAACTGAGTAGATTATATCTTCATGGAAACAATCTAATCAAAGGGTTCCATCCTAAACAATATTGAATGGGGATTAAAAGAATATGGTTTTTCTGGAGCATTTAACATTTTCAACCAACATACTTCTCATGTCACAGAGGAACCTCCAAAA
This sequence comes from Tamandua tetradactyla, assembly GCF_023851605.1. Classification (NCBI taxonomy): domain Eukaryota; kingdom Metazoa; phylum Chordata; class Mammalia; order Pilosa; family Myrmecophagidae; genus Tamandua; species Tamandua tetradactyla. The sequence goes on from NC_135340.1 coordinate 60,773,653, forward strand.
CCAGCAGCCTTTCCTCAGAGAAGATATATTCCTCTGGATGCCTTAATTTGGACATTTCCATGGTCTTAGAACTGTAAATTTGTAACCTAATAACCCCCACTGAAAAAGTCAACCCATTTCTGGTATATTGCATTATGGCAGTTTCAGCAACTTAAACAGTTGCTTTTTAAAAATTCTATCTGACAATCTTTGCCATTTAATTGAGATATTTAGAATATTTTCATTTAATATAACTGTTACTAATGATGGATTTAATTCGCTATATTCTTAGTTGTTTTTTATTTTTTCATGTATTTTTTGTTACCCTTTTTTATTTTTTGCCTTCTTTTCATTTCATCAGTTACATTGTTATGAATCCATTATGTCTATCCTATTTGCTTATTAATCATACTTCTCAATGTTTCTCAAGACTTTTGAATCAGGGCCTTCCAAGAACATCCTCAGATTGTATGATTCACTAGAAGACTCACAGAACTCAGAAGAGCAATATTACTTGTGGTTATGGTTTAATACAACAAATGGATAAAGATTAAATCAACAAAGGAAAAAGTGCATAAGAAAGAGTCCAGAGGAGACTAGGTACAAGCTTCTAGTTGTCATCTCCCTGTGAATTCTCCCAGGTATTATGTGTGATCACACATTTGCAGTATTGGCAACAAGGGAAATGCACATAGGTATTGAGTACCCACCTGACTGACCTCAATTACTCAGTCTCCAGTGCCTCCAGAGGTCAAACTGATACAGCATGGCCCAAAGGCCCCACTATAAATCACATTGTTAGCATAAACTATCTGGGATGGCTCCAGTCCTCAGAAACACAAAGGCACATCTTTCAGATAGCATATTCCAAGGGTTTAGAGGTTATCTGGCAGGAGTTTATCAAAGTCCAGTCTTTTGAGTTTGAACAGCACAAGCCCAATAAGTTAACCCTTTACTGTACAACTTCAAATATACAACATTAACTTATTACATCTTATCTTTGAATATTAGTCAATTTCACGTATAGAGTAATAATCTTAAAATGTACTTGGAGTTCCTCCTTCCATAATTTGTGCTATTATAATATATTTTACTTTGGCATATATCATAAACATTAGGATAAATTATCACTATTTTTGCTTTAAGATGGCTAAATTTAAAGCAATTAAAATGAGAACAAAATATTTTATATTTTCCCTCAAGTTTAACATTTCTAGTGCTGCTCATTTTCCTGTGAATATCTAAATTCCCAACTGGCATCATACTGCTGTCTGAAGAAGTGCTTTTAACATTTCTTATAGGTCAGGTCTGCTGACAGTGAATTCAGGTCCTGTTCGTTAGAACAAAGTATGTTTCACAATTATTTTTAAAAATTTATTTTTAGCACATACATTTAAATTTACTGTTTTACATGTAAGGCACTATGAAATTCGACAAATGCATAATAATGCAACCACCGCAGCGAATATTAGGCATTTTGTTTTTGTTCTGCAATATCATATTACCCTTTGTTCTTCAGTTTTTATAATTTCTATAGTTTTATCTTCAAATTTACTGAATTTCTTCTGTTACTGGTATTCTCCTATTGAACCCGCTCAGTGAATTTTAAGTTCACTTATATTATTTTTTTATAGTTTTATAAGTTCTATTTTAGTTCTTTTCTATGGTTCTTATTTGTTTCCTAATAACTATCTTTCCATTCAGCCCATGTACATTCACCTTTGTATCTTTGAGAATGGTTATAATAGCTGATATAAAATATTTTTCTGATAATCCCATTTAGGTCATCTCTGGATTAGTATTTGTTGATTTTCATTTCCCTTATGGATTGGTCAGATTTTCCTGGTACTTTATATGTCAAATGGTTTTGGATTGTGGACTCATCATTTTGAGTGTTGTGTAGTGGTACTCTCGGTCATGTTAAAATCCTCTGGAGAAACTTCATTTTCTGGTTTTAACAGGCAAGTGAACTATTTATATTCAGTCTTTAATTCTATTTCACCTTAATGTGCAATGGTTCCAACATCTGTTCAATTTTCAAAGCCTTTGCTGTGTTCCTCGGGTCTGCCTCATGTCTGCTCCACTCAGGGTTTACCTTGGGATTTAGGTCACAGTTTATACTGTAGTACAGTTCTTGAGGGCATTTGCCCAGCTACTTTGGATCTCTCTAGTGCATGTGAAGTTGTAAAGTGCACACAGTACTTGGGTCAGGTCAAACACAGAATTAGGGGAGCCCCTCCTCTAGCTATAACCTCTTCAAGAATTCTCCCTTAGTCCCTGGTTCATATGGGCCCCTTGTCCTTGCTCCTCTTGCTATAGAGATGGGGGTTCTCTCAGAATTTTAGCCTCCCACACTGTTGCATATTTTTCTACATCTTGTTTGCTTTGGGGTAAAGCATCAAGAAGAAATAGGAAAAAAATGTATGATTTCTCCCTCACACGTTTTGGACAGTAGTGGCCCCTGTCCCATTCCTCTAACCAGGATTATAGGTCTTCTCTTGAGATTAGGGATCTATGTCACTGCTACTATGGCACTGCAACTCTGTGACTGAGGTTGACCTCCATACAGGGCCAGGAGGGTAAAGAGAGAAAGAGGAAATAAAGTAAAAACGAGAATTCCTTACACACACTCTGACATATTCCAGCTATTCTGTTAGAAATGAGTGTTTCTTCAGTTTTTTAATAAAATTCATTTTATTTGTTTGTTTTTCTGTCAGCACCAGCTGTACAATTCTGATATTTTTGCTACACTGAGGTCAAAGCAGGGAGTCAAATGAAAATAAAAACCCACACAACTCACTACCATTATGGATGTTTATTCAAGTTGTAACTTCAGTTTCCAGTCCTCCTGGTATTGTTTACTTTACAGATTTCAGGTAGTTGGGTTTTTTAGTTGTAGTCAGAGGGATTTTTGGGTGATTGCTTATTCCATCTTGTTTGCCACCAAAAGTTCTTTACTCTCATTTTCTTTTTTTATAAGAAAGTTGTAGGTTTACACAGCAATCATGCATAATATACTGGACTCGCATTTTCCAATATTTTCTTTTCTTCTTCATTCTACAACTTTTTTGAGGTAGATTCATTTGTAAAGCAGTTTTATTGAGATATATTCACAGACCATACAATCCATCCCAGGTGATCAATCAATGGCTTTTAGTATAATCACAAAAACTGTACATTCATCACCACAATCAATTTTAGAACATTTTCATTACTCTAAAAAGAAATGGTGCTTACCTCTTATCAGACACTTCTCAGTCTTTCTATTGTTCCCCAGCCTTATATAACCACTATCTAATTTTGTCTCTACAGATTTATTTAAATTTAAAGAATACTAAAATATTACTGTTAACTATAGTCCATAGATTGCGTTAGGTGTACTTTTCCCCATGTATCACCCTATCATTAGCCGCTTGTATTAGTGATATTTGGTACATTCATGAAAGAACATTCTTACATTTCTGATGTTGATCATAGACACCATCCATCACAGGGTTAACTATGTTATACAGTCTCCTGTTTTATCTTCTAATTTTCCTTCTAGTAACATACACACAACCTAAAACTACCCCTTTCATCCACATCCACAGGCATAATTCACTGCTGTTAATTCTATTCATAGTGATGTATTACCATCACATTGATCCGTTTTCAATCATTTACCATCAATTTAAATAGAAATGCTGCACAAATTAAGCATCAGCTCCCCATTCTCTACTCCCCTTATATTTTCTGGTAACCTATATTCTAGATTTTAACTTCATGAATTTGCTCATTATACTTAGATCATATTAGTGAGCTCATACAATATTTGTCCTTTTGTGTCTGGCTTATTTCACTCAACATAATGTCCTCCATGTTCATCTATGTTGTCCCATGCATCAGGACTTCATTTCTTCTTACTGCTGAATAATAGTCCATCTATGTGTATACCACATTTTATTTATGCATTCATTGGTTGATGGATCTGTAGGTTGCTTCCATCTTTTGGCAATTGTGACTAATGTTGCTATGAATATTAGAGTGAAAATGTCTGTTCATATCCCCGCTTTCAGTTCTCTAGTAGTGGAATTGCTGGATCATATGACATTTTCATACTTAGCTTCCTGAGAAACTGCCAAATTATCTTCCACAGAAGATGCACCATTTTACATTTCCACCAGCAGAGAATGGGTGTTCCTCTTTCAACACATCCTCTCCAACACGTGGACCTTTCTGTCTTTTTAATAGTGGCCATTCTAGTGAAATAATAACTCATTGTAGCTTTGATTTGCATTTCCCTAATAACTAGTGATGTTGAGCATCTTTTCATGGCTTTTTTTTTGCTATTTGTATTTCTTCTTTGGAACAATATTTATTTAAGTCTGTTGCTCATTTTTTAATTGATTTTTCTGTCTTTTTATTATTGAGTTGTAGGATTTCTTCATATGTTCTGGATGATCAATTTTTGTATATATTTGATTTACGAATATTTTCTCCCATTACATAGGCTACTTTTTCACTTTCTTGATAGAGTTCCTTGAAACATAGAAGTTTTTAATTTTAAGAGTTTCCATTTATCTATTTTTCTTTCATTGCTTGTATTTTGGGTATAAAGTCTAAGAAACCATTGCCTACCACAAGATCTTGAAGATGCTTTCCAATATTTTCTTCGAAGAGTTTTATTATCCTGGTTCTTATATTTAGGTTTTTGATACATTTTGAGTTAATTTTTGTATAAGGCATGAGGTAGGGGTCCTCTTTCACTGTTTTTGATATTGAATAACCAGTTATCCCAGCATTACTTGTTGAAGACTGTTCTGTCCCATTTGGGTAGACTTGGCAGCCTTGTCAAACATCAATTAGCTATATATGTTAGAGTCTATTTCTATACTCTTAATTTGATTTCATTGATAAGTGTATCTATCTTTATGCTGGTACTGTGTTGTGTTGATGATAATAGTTTTACAATATACTTTAAAGTCAGCAAGTGTGAGTCTGCTAACCTTTTTCAAGATGTGTTTGACTACTTGGGGCCCTTTACACTTAAAAGTAAAATTGATAATTGCCTTCTCCAATTCTGCTCAGTCGGAATTTTGGTTGGATCTGTAAATCAATCTGGGTAGAATTGACATCTTAATGATATTTATTCTTCTGTTCCATCAACACAGAATGCCCTTCCATTTATTTAGAACTTTGATTTTTTTAAGCAAAGTTTTGTTGTTGTTTGTGTACATATCCTTAACATCTTTGGTTAAACTATTCCTGGATAATTGATTTTTTTAGTTGCTGTTGTAGATGGATTTTTTTCTTGATTTCCTTCTTACTAATACGATATAGAAACACTACTGGCTCTTGAATATTCATCTTGTATCATGCCACTTTGCTGAACTCATTTATCATCTGTAGTAGCTTTGCTGTAGAATCAAGGCTACTGGATTACAGTTCAAGAGTTTCAGATATTTCCTTTTAGATATTCTAATACATTGGAAACTAAAAAAACTTATAATGCATAAGAATAACCTCCAGAATGACTCTCAACTATGTTTGAGATCTTTTAGCCACTAAACTTTGTTTTATTTCATTTATTTTATCCCTTTTGACCAAGAAAACATACTCAATCACACGAAGCTAGGGCCAGGCTCATCACTAGACGTCATGTCCCACATTGCCAGGAAGATTTACACACCTGGAAGTCATAACCCCTGTGGATGCATGGGTAATGAATTTATTTGCAGAGTTTGTTGATAGAGAGAGGCCACATTTGAGCAACAATAGAGGTTCTCTGAGGGTGACTCTTAGTCATAATTACAAATAGGCTTAGCTTCTTCTTTGCAGGAATAAGTTTCAAAAGGGTAAGCTCCAAGATTGAGGGCTTGAATTATTAAATTGGGAGTCCCTAATGCTTGAGAGAATATCAGGAATTTCCAAGATAGGAAAGTTTAATATTTCCATATTTTTCCCCAGACTCTTAAGGAGCTTTGCAAAAACTTTCAAATTTTATGTCCCCAATATTCTGGGATATATCAGGACATTATATTAACTTGTACAGAATAACAAGGTCTCATTCCTTATTCTAGGTGCCGTATTGTTTAAATAAACTGACCATACAGATTAAATTAGATAGTGTGCTACAGAAAATATAAATTTTGCAAGAAATAAAGATCTCTTTCTTTGGTCTCACAAGAAATTAGTTTTAAATACAGCTAAGATCATCTTTTACCTTGTATTCTGATTTACCTTAATCCTAACCAAGTCCAATTCATTCATTCATTTGGTCTCTAATTGAAGTCTGATTCCTTTTTTATATTCTTTAAGAGTTGTATGGAGACTGCTGACTTTCAGAGCTACAGAACCTAAACTTTGAGTCTCAGGTATCACAAAAATATCCAAAGTTTCAGTGAAGTATCAGGTTATACACAAAGAACTCAACTTCTCAGAATTTAGAGTTAATATTTAAACCTCAAGAATAATTTTGACTGCTCTAAGAGCTTACATTCTAGGAACCTTTACAATGAGCCTTATTGAACATCCTGTACTCCTGATCATCACTTGCTCAATGTATTCCCATGTTCCATCCCCTGATAAACTTTATGCCCTCGAATTCAATTCTCAGACTTTGCTCATTATAGTTAGTCCATATTGGTGAGGCCTTACAATATTTGTCCTTTTGTTTGTGACTTATTTCACTCAACATAATGTCCCAAATTTCGTGGACCTAGTTGCATACCTCACAACTTCATTCCTTCTTGTAGCCATTCAATATTCCATTGTATGTATACACCAGAGTTGGCTATTCCATTCATCATTTGATGTATCCTTAGGCCACCTCATCCATTGCAAATCATAAATAATGGTACCATAAACACCAGTGCGTATCTGTCCATTTGTGTCCCTGCTTTCAGTTTTTCCAAGTATATACGCAATAACAGGGTTGCAGGATCATATGGCAACCCTATACGTAGTCTCCTCTGAAACAACAACACTACTCTCCAACTGTGCTGCACGAATTTACTTCCCTACCAACAGTGAATAGGTATATCTTTCTCTCTCTATTTATCCTCCAGCATTTGTATCTTTCTGTTTGTTTTTTAAACAGTTTTATTCACACATCATAGAATCCATCCTAAGTGACAACCCATGTCTCCTGTTATAATCACATAATTATGCATTCACTACCTATATGAGAATATTTCTATTTCTTCTGCAAAGGAAGAAGAGGAAAAAATAAAAAAAGTAAATAAAGAATTAAAAAGATAAAAAGGAGAAATACTGACAACAACAAAAATCCCTTACCTCTCCCTTAGATCCCCCTCCTATTGACATTTAGCTTTGGTAAGTTGTCTTTGTTTCAATCAAAGAAAGCACATTGCAATGCTTCTACTGTTAACTATAGACCCTAGTTAGCACTGATTGTATTTTTCCCATATACTACCCCATTTTCAGCAGCTTGTAATAGTGACATCCATTTATTCTCCTTCATGTAAGAATTTTCTTAAATTTGTACATTTAATCACCGTCATTGTCTGTTCTAGGTTTTGCTAATTTGTACAGTCCAGTTTCTATCTTCCATCTTTCCTTTTTTGTGTCATACATTCACCTAGCCTTACTCTTTCTACAATACTCACACTCAGCTTTGTTCATTATACTTCCAATATTGTGCGACTGTCAGTATTTTGCTATCATTTTTGGATCTTTACAATCAATCCTGTTGAACATTCTGTATTCTTCAGTATCAAATGCCCACTCTCCTCCCTTTTCTATCTCCTGAGAAACTCCAAGAGTTTTCTCATTATGGTTTGTCCACATAGTGAGACCATACAGTATTTTTCCTTTTGTGAATGGCTGGCTAATAATTTTACTCACCATAATGTCTATTCTCAAGTTTCATTCACATTGTTGCATGCTTCATGATTTTATTCTGTGTTAGAGCTGCATAATATCACATCACATGCATATACCATAGTTTGTCCACTCATCTGTTGATGGATATTTGGGCTATTTCTATCTTTTGGCAATCATGAATAATGCCACTATAAACATCAGTGTACAAATGTCCATTCATGTGCTTGTCTTCAGTTCCTCTGAATATTTACCTAGTAATGGGATTGCATGGTAATTCTATACCTAGCTTCCTGAGGAACTGCAAAACTACTTTCAGAGCATCTGCACAATTCTACATTCCTACCAACAGTGGATAAGTGCACCTTTTTCTCCATATCCTCTCCAGCACTTGTAGTTTACTGGGTTTTTTTTTTTTTTTTTTTTTAGTAATAGCCATTCTAGTACGTGTGAGATGATATCTCATTGTGGCTTCGATTTGCATTTTCCTAAAAGCTAATGAAGTTGAGCATCTCTTCGTGTGCCTTTTAACCGTTAGTATTTCCTCTTCTGAGAGGTGTTTATTCATGTCTTTTGGCCATTTTTAAATTAGATTGTTTGTCTTTTTATTGTTGGGTTGTAGTAGCTCTTTATATATTCTGGATGTTAAACCCTTATCTGATATGTGGTTTTCAAATATTGTCTATCATTGCATAGGCTGCCTTTTTACTTTCCTGACAAAAAGTTCTTTGATGCACAAAAGTGTTCAATTTTGAGGACATCCCATTTATCTGTTTCTTCTTTCATTTCTTGTGCTTTGGGTGTAAGGTCTAGGAAACCATTCTCATCACAAAATCTTTAAGATATTTCTTACATTTTTTTCTAAAAGTTTTATGGTCTTATCTCTAATGTTTAGGTCTTTGATCCATTTTGAGTTAAGGTTTTATAAGGTATGAGGTAGGAATCTTCCTTCATTCTTTTGTGTATGGATATCCTATTCTCCATGTACTGTCTATTGAAGAAGGTCCTCTGTCCCAGGTGGGTTGGCTTGACAGTCTTATCAAAGATCAGTTGTCCATAGATGAGAGGGTCTATTTCTGAGCATCAGTTCAATTTCATTGGTCAGTATGTCTATCTTTATGCCAGTATCATGCTGTTTTGACCACTGTAGCTTTGTAATATGCTTTAAAGTCAAGTAGTATGAGACTTCCCACTTCATTCCTCTTTCTCAAAATATTTTTAGCTATTAAGGGAACTCTCCCCTTCCAATTAAATTTGGTTGTTGTTTTGCAAAGTATGTTGTTGGGATTCAAATTGGTATTGCATTATATCTATAAATCAATTTGGGTAGAATTGACACTTAACTATATTTAGTGTTCCAATTCATAGATACAATATGTTATTCCATTGATTTCTTTTATCAAATTTTTATAGTTTTCTGTGTATAGGTCTTTGTGGCCTTGGTAAAATTTATTCCTAAATATATTATCCTTTTGGTTACTATTGTAAATTGAAGTTTTTAATGATTTCCTCCTCAGATTTCTCATTACTAGTGTATAGAGGCACTATGGATTTTTTGTATATTGATCTTATATCCTTTCAAAAATTTTCTGCCATGTTCTCTCTCTTCTCCTTCTGGGATTTTCATTGTGTATGTGTTAGGCAGCTTAGTATTGTCACATACTCTTGATGCTCTGCTTTTTTTGTTTCACTTTTTTTATCTTTTTGTTTCAGGTTAAATAATTTTCACTGACCTATATTCTAGCTCATTGATTCTTTCTTCTGCTGGGTCTAGTCTGACAATCAGCTTGTCAAAAGAATTCTTCCCCTCTAATATTGAATTTTTTTTCTAGCATTCCTGCTTGGCTCTTTTCATGATTATTAATGAACCTCAAAATTCTTATCCATTAATGTGTAATGCCAAACTTTTCCATTACATTATTTAACAAATTAGTTATAGTTACTTTAAAGTCTTTGTCTGATCATTCCAGCATCTTGGTTATCACCCATTCTGTATCTGCTGACTGCTTCATCTCTTAGCAATAGGCTGTTTTCACTTACTTTTTTGTGTACCTTGTCATTTTATACTGTGGACAATGTACATAACAGAAGAGGAGAGGCTGAGGCTAAAGATTGTTTGTGCATGAAATAAGAGCACTTCTACTGTCAGACTGTTTGCATGTGGGCTTGAGTCAATTTAGTTATCAGTTGAACTGAGATTGGGTTTTCTCATTTCTATAGTTATCTGCAGTGCGCCACAGACATCAAATTCCCCATCAGGGGCTGCTGTTACCTTGTTCTTAAAGTAGGGACTGACATGCTGTTTTTTCCTACTCACTTTTCCACAGATCATGCATGACTGGCTCATAGAAGGGAGCTTTTTTCCAAGTTCTTGCCCCTTCTGCAAAATAGACTGCTGTTTTTTTTATGTAGTCCAAGGCACTTAGTAAGGAAAGAAATGTCTTAGTAATCCTAGTCCTAAAATTTCTTAATTTTCTGAGAACCCCATAAGAAGAAGAGAGAGATCATGGCAGAAAAAATTTCAAAGAATAATTGCCGAAATTTATAAATTACAACAAACACAGATCACTGAATTTCAGAAAATATCTAACAGGATAAATCAAAATGGAAATAAAATTAACTAATAAAAGGACTAGTCAGGCAGGATCTATGCTCCTGGATCCTGTATGTATACCTTTCTTCATAGTCCATGTCTCCCCTGATATAATCCAAAATCCAAATTCTGCTTGCATCTATAGGAGTTGTTTTTTTTTTTTTTTTTTGCATGAGCAGGCACTGGGAATTGAACCTGGGTCTCTGGCATGGCAGGCAAGAACTCTGCCTGTTGACCCACTGTGGCCCACCCGATAGGAGTATTTGAACGGGAAAGAGTTTCTCTGTTTCTACAAGTGGCAGCAGTACTTTGCTTGGTATCAGTACAGGATCCTGGGTCCAGGCAGGTTTTCTTTCCTCCTCCAAGGTGAATTTTCCTCTTCCTCACCTTCTTCAGGGGCATCATTCCTAAACCCATTACAGGATAATATTTGCCTCTCTGCAGGCATCAGACTGTTGTTGCTTGCAAAAAGAAATCCACAAGTGAATACAAACTCCCCTCCGTGTATGTCCTCCCAGGAATTCTAAACTATTACCACAACCCAAGCTAGTCCTTTAGAATTTATTAAGATTTTAGCTGTTTTTGTCTTCCCTAACTTCCTGACTACTGCCTTTTCCTCCCATTTTCTGTTAGAGGTGCTAAGGTGAAACAATACTTGCGTTCCATAATTTCCCAAAGAGGCCTCCTACTTTTAGTAACTCAATTCTCTTAGTTGCCTTTCAAACTCAGCTTACTGATGTCCTCATGAAAATTGTAACTTTGAAGATTATCCAGATTTTTCTCATTGCTGGTGTGAGCATGACTATCTATATCCTGATCAGAAAGCTTAGGATATTAAATCCATATTCAGTGTTTTGATTATTTCTCATTTCTTCATTTGCTTAGATTTCTTTGAACCTATTGCTATATGCTTCCATAGCTTTTCAAAGGTCAGAATATTTTTCCACATGATCAAAGTGATCTGATAATCTTATTATTTCGATTACCTCAGCAGCTTCACTCAAATGATCCGCTCTCTAAGACATCATTCTGAGAATGATTTCCTTCTCTTCTTAATTTTGAGCCTCTGTGTGCCCATGCTCACCCTCTTCTTAGTTTATTCTTTCTTTTTCTCCTTTTTTTGCAGAAAATATCTTTCCTTAGAAAGTGTAAATAGGAACTGAATTTTTTGGAGGCACTTTTCATGTCTTAAAATAGCCTTATTTTATACTCACACATCAATGATAGTTTTGTTGCCATAAAATTTACATTTAAAACATTTTCTCAGAATATTATACTTTGTTTTACCTCCTGCTTTGAATAAGTCCAAAACAATTTTTATTCTTGACCCTTTGTATGTGACATTTTTATTTCTTCTTCTGAGACCTTCTAGATCTTTTCCTTATTCCTGGTATTTTAAAATTTCAATAAGATGTCCCCTATCTAGATTTTTGAAAAATAATTATGTGATTAGTCGGTTGGGCTTCTTCAGTCTAAAGTTATGGGAAATTTTCTGTTCTGAACTTCTGGGAATTTCTCTTCTGTAATATATTCTGTTTCAGTGCCAAATTCTGTGTCATAAATTTATTTGTTTGGGGGCAAGTTTTGAAAGAAGATAACGATAATATCTTTCCAATTCTAAAGCCAAAGTCTGCAGCTTTCCTCAGCTCACAACATTAGTTTTACAAACACTATTTGAACATCGATTATATGTCAGCACTGTGCTACACATAAGGAACATACACATAAATCAGCTCCGACACTTTTTTTTTAATGACTTTTTACCTAGTGAAGTTTATACACGTGAATTTTTTTTTTTTTTTTTTTTTTTTTTTTTTTAGGTGCATGGTCCGGGAATCGAACCCAGGCCTCCTGCATGGTGCACATGAAATCTTATAGTACAACTCTAAGGTGGTAAGTACTGAGAGATGCTATGTATAGGAATAAGGGGTGTGTGGAGTAGGGATACTTATTAAAGAACTTCAAAGGAGTTCATCTCTTCCAGGGAACAGATGATGCATAAGTTGAAAAGGAAAGGGGCCATGACAATTATTCAAATGAAGAAATCTTTGAAGAGCATTCCAGAAAGAGAACAACACATCATTCATTCATTTATGCCTTCACTAACTCATTCAATAAGCATTTATTGAAAGTAATCTCATTCAAGATATGATTCTAGACATAGGGATCAATAATACATAGTATTATCAAAGACGTGAAATTGCTAAATAATGTATCTTGTGTGATCATGTCTGCGAGTCCATATGTGCCACTAGAAGCATTTCAGAACTATTACAAGAGTGCAGTATATTACAGGGGATGTGGTAGAAAAGAAGTCTTGGAAACAGGTAAGTTTCTTGAAGTGCTTTGTATGGCATGGTAAGTAGTTTGAGTTGCATCTTGCAGGTGTTTGGGTGCCATCATAGAATTGTTTAATCCTGGATTATTTTGTTTTTGATAGAATCATTTTACACGTATTATTTGTATATTTCTTATCTTATCAACTAGATCTCTTTTATAAGGCAGAAGTATGGATCTATCTATTTTCTTTCCCTGAAAAAGATGATGCCACACATACTATCTTTATTCCTAAATGGACACCTATCAATATCTATATCTATCTCCTAACTTGTCTATCAATCTATCTAATATATTATTTTGCCAAACTCTTTCCTTACCCTGTCCTTCTACCTCCACTGGTAACAAACTCTCACTATTTCCTCCATTAAAATAAGATGACAGGGCAGTGAACAGTGGCTCAGCAGGCAGAGTTCTCGCCTGCCATGCCAGAGACCCGAGTTCAGTTCCAGGTGCCTGCCCATGAAAAAAGACAATAGGAAGATGCATCTAATCAGACTGGTGTGTACTATTCCATAATTTTATCCATTCCAAAAAAAATCATCTGCAAACATACATCCATCTTTCAATATTTCTACATTCATTTTTAAACCCATATATTCATTCTTTGTATCAACTTTCATCATTTTAGAAAACAGGTTATATTGCACAACTTGTCAGATATACCTCATGGAAATCCTTATAAGTTAATTTGTGTAGCTTTCATTCATTTTTCTTGATGGCTGCAAAATACTCCATTATGTGCATGTATCATAATTTATTCAACCATTGTTTTACTGGTGTTTATTACCTTTTTTTTTTTTTGGGTTTTATGTCACAATGAACAATGTTGAAATAAACATCCTTATACATGTATGGTGACACATTGGTTTTAATATTATGCAATAGTCTCCCAGCATAGGATGACGGGGTTGAAAATTATGTGCAAATATTTTGAAATTTTAATGTCCTGTTTTGCTAAATTACTTCTGCAAAAGAAAATACCATATGCACAATAGCAAATTAAGGTAACATTGCTTTCCCCATATCCCACAAACAATAGATATTAGGGTTTGGGGGATGCATTTATAGACCATCTGGCTTTACCCTTCTGTCACTTGTGCAACTTTCTATTGCTGTTCATTAGGTTTTTCAGGTGAATTTGTAAGGAATTTTGTTTAATATTAATATTTTGCCTGCCATGTACATTCAAATGTGAATGTGTTTATATTTACAAACCTTTATTTAACTAATAGCTTTATACAGTAAATATTTTTCATATAAAAATTTATAACTTTTTATAGAAAGATATTATTATTTTTGCAGGCTTTATGGCTTCTGGATTTCTTGTCTTAATGAAGAGCTTCCCTTCTCCTTTATCATATGGTCACTATACTTTCTTCTACTTTTTTTTAACCTTTGTGTTCTCTGCTCATCTGCTATTTATATCTATAGTATATATAGATAATATAAATATATATTTTTTATATTTTAGTTATGGCCAGTTGTGTGAGCATTATTGAAATAAATAAATAAATAAATAAATAAATAAATAAATAAATAAAATACCACCTTATGACAATTAAAGTTTCATATCAATTGTGGTTTATGTCTCAAATTTTCATTTGATTCCGCTGATTCTTATTTCTATGTCACAACTTATTTTTATATTACAGAAAATTCATGGTGTGTTTTGATATTTAATAAGGCGAAGCACATTTCAATACTCTTGTTTTTATTTTGTCTATTTTCAGACATTATTTTTCTTATCTATTTCACATGCTTTTGTCCAGCCCCCAAAACATGAACTTCAATCTCCATAAACATTTTATTCGCTTGAATGTATTTATTAATATTTATGAATATTGGGAAAATGGACATTTTCATTCTATTAATGTTTCCCATCTGAGAACATGGTATGTTATTTCTATTTATTTCTGATTTTTTATTTTCTTCAGATTTTCTCATTTTCTGTATCTTTTCTGTTAAATTTACTCCTAAATAGTATATACTTTTTTTATGATGGTTGTTAAGGGAATATCTTCCCCATTTTCTTTTTTTTTTGGTGCTTATTTGCTTATTGCAAATATAGAGAAAACCACAGTAGTCTTTAAACAGTGCTGAGACGTATCCAGTATGGATTTTCTGTTGAGATCTGGTGAGAATGTAGAGAATCGATTTTAGAGAGGACAGTCAGGAGGCCATCAAGTCATGGATATCAAGCTGGAGAAGATGGAGAATGGAAGAAAGGATTTGGAGAAATAGGAGCAACGTATAGCAGCTTAATTTTGTTATTGATCTTCATCTCAAATATGGGCCTATAAATTATTAAACAATAATTCATATTCTCACTAAAGGCTATTTTTAGAATTCCATAAGATATACTATTAAGGAATATATTGAGTACAATATAAAGTTTGTTGAATATTTCAGCTGGGAAAATTGCAGTGATTAGATTATTAACCTACTCTAGTTGCTTTGTGTGCCATAAATTTTCTTCTTTTAGATAAGAAATAATAAATTCAATAAATATGCAATCAAGTTCCATGTCCAATTAGTGAAAAAAATTAATAAGAAAATTAAACTCTTTGTAAGAGAGTCATCCATACCAATATTTGGTCTTCAAGGAAATCCTGATAAGTTATCAATTTAAAAATCAAAATGTTTTCCTCTTAATTTTTAGGGTCAGACTAGTCAATATATTAAGTATATTATTGAAATAGGTCATTTGAATGGACTACTTAAAATCATAGGTACTATCTTATTGGTATTATCAGTGTAGAAAAGAAATGTTTTTAATTATATTAATTCAAATACTCAAAGAAGTGTATTTCTTCCTGAGAGCAAGTAAACCTGAGTAGAAAGCAGTCTTTGACTTGCAGCCCGTTTCTTCACATGGCATAATGAAATGATGGACCCACAGGGGGTCCATTTATTTCATCAAATAAAACCTATTTTAGAGAAATAGCACTGTAGCCACTGCCCACATATGGATATTTAAATTCATATTCTTAAAAGATAACTAAAATTAGGAATTCAGTTGCTCATTTGACCTAGTCACATTTCAAGTGCTGAATAGCCACATGTTGCTAGAGGCTCTGTATCTGATAGAGCAGAGAGAGAGAGAACATATTCATCACTGTAGAAAGTTCTACTGGACTGTTTTAGAGCAATGAATAGTGACAATCATCTATTCATGTTAAATGAAAACTGTTTGGATTGACTTTCAAAGGCAACCTCTTTGTCTGTGTCACAAGTTTTACTAGCACACATAGCTAAAACTCTTTCACCATGGTCCAAAGTTGCCTTTTCCAGTCACCTCACAAAATAATCATCAAGTACTGAAAAAACAAAACCCTAAAATCTCTATTATGTATCCCCATGAGTTTGGAGAAAAACAGAAGGATCACAGGATATTTCTCCTTCTTACATGCTTTATAACTGTGCTGAAAGCTGATTTCTCTCTATCTAAATATAATGAGAAAAATCTGAAGTCTGTGCATGTGCACACAAGATAATTTCTGTTTCCCGTATATGCTTATGATATTAATAGCATCCAACAGTATCATATTATAGAGAAATTATGTCAACAGCTTGTTATTTTTTATTCTGTTATAATATTTATCATTACTTTGCAGTTGGTTTGCAACCTTCTTAGCAGTAGTTTAAGAGCCATTTCTATTTGTTTTTACTCTTAGGAAGGCAATTTTGGACAATGCTTCTATACTCTTATCTTTCTTCTGTGACAAAAATTATCAACTCATACTAGAAAGCATTTTTTCACTTCTGAAATGTCACTTTATTTGAAAATTATGAGAACAGTAAAATGATTTCATGTTGCCATTTGATAAGTTTTATTAAAAGATAACTCATTGTAGACTAAGAGAAAACTGCTCAATGATCAAATAGAATCTGATTTAAAAATAATTGTATATTCTACAATTCTACTTTTCTGTTGCTGGTTCTTGGAAATCACTACTCTTAAAGAGTCCATTTTCTAGCACATACAAGTTCATATTCCTGCTGGAGTCCCATTCATTATTTCCATCAACAAGGTTATCCAGAGGGGATACTGCTTGTGTTTCACTCTCCATCATTGTTCTGTGCTTCAGAGAACAATTTTTGGAGCCATTGATCCATTTTATCCATTTTTGTCAAGAGAATATATGACAAATTGAAATACTCAAAATGAAAGTGCAAATTATATATATATAAAATCCTGTATAAACACAGCATATAGGATATACATACGCTAAATTAGATATTTATGGTATAGATATATACACTTGTATAATGTGAAATTATATTGTATTAAACTGCACTCTTAAATGTATTTTTTTAAAAACAAAAATAATTATGGAAAATGGGATTTTTGTAAAAATTACAATTCTTCAGACTTCAATTTTTAAAAATATATGTTAAAATTAGTTTTCCCAGAATCTACCACTATCCTGTAGCTCACTTGCCCAGACAACTTGGAAAGCATTGATGTTGCCGGTGTTTCAAATATATTATGGTTTTCAGGAGGCATTTTAAATTCTTTAGTTCTTGCTCCTCAGGACATTGTACCTAAGGTTTCACGTTAAAAGAGCCACAGATAACAGACTCTGCCAGTGTATGCATTTGGGGTGGGCGTCGGGAGAGGCTAGACTATCCTTGACAGCGTCCTTTCCTAGAATAGAGGTGGTAGGTGTCAGAAGTGAGCAAAGTTAAATAAACCTTAACAAACTCCACTCCCTTCACAGATGGAGACAGAGTTAGAGGGCAGAATTGGATCCATGTGTGTGGCCCTCACACCTGCGTGTGAGGGTACGTATTAGGCAACATGCTGGCATGGCAGGGTGGCAAATGCTAATTCCTAGAGATGACTGGCCATTCCCAAGGCCCAGTGAACATTTTAAGACCTTGCAGAGCTCACAGCCAAGAGGCTGAGGTCTGGGCTGACCTCCCCTCCTACACTTACCCACCACTGAAAGAAGCAAATAAATGCAGATCAGCCATGCGATGTGTTATTTGCATATCTTAAAGAGAATATAATTGCAAAGTAGTCACATAACTACCTTATACAGTAAGTCCTCATTTTCTTGGCATTGTCAAAGAGGAAATGTTTTATGTGAAGGGTCTTAAATTTAATTAACTCTTACAAGTAAGAAGTCCCTTTAAACATTTAAATGTTTCATTTAAAAATCTCTCCAAAGTTCATTCTATCTCACCCTGACCTTCTAAAATAGAAGGCACTGAATATAATTTTGTTTTAATTTTTTAATGACACCATGCAAGGAACATCAATGATTTTGCTGTGCTCTATAAAATGGCTGCCTCTGGAGACTATTAAGGCATGCGAGGCTTCTTTCCTTGCCATCAAATGGCCTCAAGCTGTTCTGTTTCTCCTTTCAAGTTTTCCTGGCTGCTCCCTTGTGGCCAGGCTGCCTTCAGCTGAGAATTTTCATCAGAGTGCTTGCTTTTAGTGGCCCTCCCACTCTTCTTTCTCTTTCTTTCTCTTGCTCCATCTCTTCTAAATTCATATTTCTAATTTAAGGCTGGAAGACAAGTATATTCATGTATGCGACAGTATTAGGTGTGCTATAACATGCCTCAGGACCCCGAGTGATGCCTGCGGGCTTTTCCAGGGAGGTTTAGGGCACTGGCTCTGTGACAGCTGTCTCCTCGTTCTTGCCTTTTTTCTCTTTTGATTTTTTCATTCTTAGCCTTGTTCCAGAACACTAAGGACATTCAACATTTGATTTCTGATTAAGTGGCATGGTACTATAGTTTCGGGAAAACTATGTTGTTGTTTATTATAGCATCTT
Source organism: Tamandua tetradactyla (assembly GCF_023851605.1). NCBI lineage: Eukaryota > Metazoa > Chordata > Mammalia > Pilosa > Myrmecophagidae > Tamandua > Tamandua tetradactyla. Next base: position 60,792,172 of record NC_135340.1, read on the forward strand.
AGCTATAAAAGAGAAATCAGCACTAAGAGAAAAAGCACATGCTCTTAATCATGTGGATTCTGCTGTCATCAATTTTATTTTATTTTTTTTTTTGACATTTGTTTCTTGCTATTGCGGTTGGTGTCAGGTACTGTATTAGTTTGTTAAGCTGCCGGAATGCAATATACCAGAAATGGGATGGCTTTTAAAAACAGAATTTAATATGTTACAAGTTTACAGTCTAAGACCATAAATATGTCTAAACTAAGGTATCCAGAGAAAGATAACATGGCTCAAGTAAGCCTGATCTGGGAAGGCATGTGGCTGGTGTCTGCTGTTCCTTGTTTCTGCTTTATGCTTCCAGCTTCAGATGCCAGTGGTTTCCTTTCTAATTTTAGTAGGCGTTCACTTAGTTTCTCCAGGGACACAACTCTGGGTTCTGGCTTGTTTAGTATCTCATGGGGAGGTACATGGCAACATCTCTCTCTCTCTGCCCGTGACTAGGCATCTGTTCCCTCTGTTCCCTCCAAAAAACATCCGCATTTGGAGCTCTGTCAGCTCTGAAGCAACTGCTCTCCAAGAGTCTGCATCTGAGGTTTTTTCCAAAATGTTTCCCCTTTTAAGGGACTCTTCTAAACTAATCAAGACCTACCTTGAATGGGTGCAGTCAAATTTCCTTCTAACTAAAAAGTTGCACCTACAACTGGGCATGCCACATCTTCCTTGGAAGAATCTACTCAAAAGTGCTTACACCCTACAACAAAAGCAGGATTAAAGGACATGACTTTTCTGGGGTGCACAACACTTTCAAACTAGCACAGGTACATTTTACTTAGAAATGCTAAGTGAGGAAAATACTATAGCATAGAACTCTCCTTGTTCCTTGTGTTTCATACACAGCATACAGTATTTTCTAGCTTTGAGGAATCATCACAGGAAGTTGTAAATGATGTATGGAAGGACAAATCTTTCCTACTGCATAAAAAGAGAAATAGCACTGAGCAACGACTGTGGCGATGCACTGTTTCTTGTAATATTTAGTTTATACAAAGCTTTGGAATCCCAGCAGGCCCTGAACCTTCTGCACAGTGAGACAAAACCCAGACCAAAATGCATTTAATGTGTTCATTCCTTTTTTTCCTTTCTTCTCAATACATTTCCAGTTGAGCAATCAGCCCCGTGCCCCAGGGCCCACTGCCAGCCTACAGCCCCAGGTATGCAACGAGCTGGGATCAAGATTGAATCAGAAGGTGGGAGTAGAAATTGCAGCTGCTCTGGTCTCTCTTCCAAAACACCTGCAGCCAGCCAGTAAGGGAAATTTATCTACAAAGAAACTCGGTGAGCACGCGCTTGCATGTGTGTGTGTGTGTGTGTGTGTGTGTGTGTGTGTGTGTGTGTGTGCACGCATGTCTAAGCTGTGCTAGGAAGCAGGAGACCTAGTCCAGCCTCACCACGCATTTAAATCCACCCCATCTTCAGCACTTCAACCATTATTTCCACTTCTGAGAAATAAAGACATATTTATATGTTCAATAATTAATTAAAGCTATTCCTATGAACACTTCACTCATAAGCTTTTGATTTGCAAACAAAGACTTCAAAGGTTCAGTGTTTGTTTTGGCACTGTTCCTGCCAATCAGTTAAATACTAGCAGATAGACAGTTATCTGGGTTATAACTTAAGCATTCTATTTGAGTCAACTTAAAAACTAGGTTAATGATTTTCTTCCACATACTTATGCCTCCCATTAAAAACTAAGTATCTGAATTTAAACCCCTGGACATAGCAATCAACAAATCACACTATAAATATAATGGAGGATTTGAACAGGATTTTAAAAGTTGAAAAAGTATAGGTTTTTTTTTCTAAATTTATATCTTATTCGTATACTCCTGTCATCTCATAATAATATTTCCCTTTTACCTCCATTGAATTAAGCCCCCAATGGTCCACATTTGACAAATACCAAGATTCAAGTTAAAATACCTTTTCTATCTCCCTTTTTAATATAACACATTTAGATGCTGTCTCCTAATTCCAGGGAAAACTTTAGTTGGGCATTCTGACATCTCAAATCAACTCATAGAATCATCAGTTTTCTGGTACCTTTCCTTTTTATAATCAGAATCATTTAAATTAAATTAAGTTTAAAGTATTATGGCTGTTATACCCCTGTTCTCTCTCAGGCCTATTATTACTGTGTTTTTCCTGATGAGAAGAATATTTTTCCTACCTCATTATTTAACTTAGTATTCAACTTTTTATTCTGTTTTGCTGTGAATGGCCACCTACTAAACATCTCTAAGTTAAACCACATACTTAGAAAAAATACTTTCTAGCCCTGCAACTCCAATATAGCTTTTTAAAAATATAATGTCATTTTAAAAATCTTGTTAAACATTATGTTTAACTGAACATAAGTGCAATAATAGAGTGCATATCATTTTGAATTGCCACCTTGCATTGTGTGTGTGTATCAGCGTATGTAATTCACAATACCTGTCATTCAGAAGTAAACTGACAAACTTCTTGCCCTTGAGCCCTAGATAAAGACTGGTGTAAATCTTCAGTCCCCTGGCCTGAAAGCAGTAAACTGTCCTCAAGGATCCCTATCTCATAATACTTTCTGCTACCTAGATCCTGAATCCTCATAAGCTCTCTCTGCCCGAAATATTATCTCATAATAATATTTCCCTTTTACCTCCATTGAATTAAGCCCCTAATGGTCCATGTTTGACAAATACCAAGATTCAATTTAAAGTTCCTTTTCTATCTCCCTTTTTAATATAACATATTTAGATGCTGTCTCACAATTCCAAGGAAAACTTTAGTCGGGCATTTTGACATCTCAAATCAACTCATAGAATCATCAATTTCCTGGTAGCTTTCCTTTTTTATAGTCAGAATCATTTAAATTAAATTAAGTTTAAAGTATTATGGCTATAATATCCCTGTTCTCGTTAACGATGATGATGACTGACGATAATAAACATGTACGTGGGGCTTACTCTGTGCCAGATACTATTCTAGGGGGGTTATATATTCTGGTAGGTTGAATGAAGACCCCCAGAAAAAAAAACATGTTCTTTGTCTTCATCTATTCCTATGATGTGAACTCACTGTCAATAGGACCTTTTGAAAATGTTCTTTTTACTTAAGATATGGCCTAATTGAACAATATTGGAACTTAATCCTATTACCAGAGGCTTTATAAGGAGAAAATCTCATGAAGGAGCAGAAGTTGGGAGTCATCAAAACCCCAAAGAGAAAGGAGAGAGCATCACTGTGTTAGCAAGTTGCTGGAATGCGATATACCAGAACTGGAACAGCCTCTACAAAGGGGAATTTAAGATGTTATAGGTTTACAGTCCTAAGCCAATAAAAATATACAAACTAAGCCATTCAGGGAAAGAAACCTTCACTGAAGAAAGGCCGACTGGTCTGGAACAGCTCTGTGAGGTGGGTAGTCAAGTGGCTGACATCTGATGGTCCCTTGCTCCTGGACTTTGCTACTTTCAGCCTCTGCTCCTGTGGGGGTTCCTCACTCTGCTTCTCTGGGGCTGGCTTTCGTCTCTTGGCTTCCCTTCACTCTCTCCAGGTTCTGGCTTGCTTAACATCTCATGGGAAGGCACACGACAGTCAGTGTCTGCTGGGCTCCCAAGCATCTCCAGACATCTATGTCTCTGCTCTTACTGTTAGCTCTGTTGTTTCTGTCTCTCTCCAAAATGTTTCCTCTTTTAAAGGATCCCAGTAAACTAATGAAGACTCACCTGGAATGGGTGGAGTCACATGTTCATGTAATCTAAAGGTCACATCCACTGTTGGGGAGGCCACATCTCTGTGGAGATAACCTAATCAAAATTGCTGTCTTACAGTATTGAATTAAAAGAAATAGCTACCCTACAAGATTGAATCAGGATTAAAACATGGCTTTTTTTGGGGGGACATAATACTTTCAAACCAGCACAATTATCCCATGAGAGGAAAGCCACGGAACCTCAAGGATCACCAACCTGATGGAACACTACTAACCCTGGGAGGAAGTAGCTGTCCAACCTCAGAAACCATGAGACAATAAATTCCCTCTCATGTTTTAAGGCAACTCATTGTGTGGTATTTTTTATAGTTATAGAAACTAAGATGATTTTTGATACTGGAAAGTGGAGTGCTGCAATTGCAAATCCCTAAAAATGTGGAGATGGCTTTTGACTTGGTAAAGGCCAGAAGAACTGTGAGGTAATTGATAGAAAAACTTAGGCTGCTTTGAACAGATGTTGCAGCTTATAGTAAAATGCAGAGAGATAGGTTAAGAATTAAACTCTTAAGCACAAAGGAATCAGAAATCAGTGATTAGGAAAATTCTTTCTATCCAGATAGTGTCCCTGAGACTGGGGCCAGAAGCAGCTTTATCAGGACTCTCCTAGAGCTTCTGGAAGTGAGTCCCCAGAGAACAGGGTTCCATGTGTGGGTTAAAACAAATGCCCTTTGCTAAAAAGGGGGTGGCTGAAAGCATCCAGTCATATATCTCAGAGGAAGTCAGGACTGGGAATGCATTTATCCAGTATTATCCAGTAAGGATCTGTAGAAAGTCCCTTTGTCTGATATTTTGCATCCCCTTGAATTGCACATAAAGCCAACAAAGTTTTCATAAATTTTGTATGAACAGAAGCACTACCAGCCTGGACTGAAATGGACAGACAAGAAACAAACTAAGGAAGAGTGATTTCAAGGACAGACCATGGAAACAGGTTTGGACTGAAAAGATTGCCTCAGGTCAAGAGAGGGGATTACATCTATGGATGTGGAAAAAGCTGTCTGCCCCTGGGCTTGAATGGGGGAAGCCCTAGCACTAGCCCTAGGAGGTGGCAAGTCTTGCACCCTGATATTCAGGGAAAGTGCCACCACCCTGTGGTGCTCAAGATAGTGGGGTCTTCTCCTATTAACAGAGAGCATGGTGGCCATTCTGATGCTCAGAGGGGGTAGGTTGTACATCCCAGTGTTCCAGGAGAGCATGGCTGCTGCCTAATTGCTTGGCATGTGTACGACTATCACTCCAATGGTCTGCAGTTTGCCCTGCCTGGTTTCAGGTTTACTTGGGACTTGTGACCCCTGTTTTCCTTCCAATTTCCCCTTTCTGTAAAGGGAATACCTAACCTATGCCTGCCCCTTTGTTGTATTTGGAAGCTAATAACTTATTTTCTAGGTTTATAGGTCCATCAGGCAGAGAAGAGTTTTGCCACAGGGTCCAAAACACCAATAACAGATTTTGTGGAGACTTTGTACTTAGCTTTGTTACTGAAATGGCTTAAGGCATTTGGGATGTTGTGATGGACTGAATATATATATATATATATATATATATATATATATATATATATATATATATATATATATATATATTTTTTTTTTTTTTTTTTGCATGGACAGGCACTGGAAATCGAGCCCAGGTCTCCAGCATGGTAGGCAAGAACTGTGCCTGCTGAGCCACCGTGGCCTGCCCTGGATTTTGTGTATGGGAAAAACCTGTCTTTTTTGGGTCCAGAGGGCAGACTGTGATTGGTTGAATTAGGTACCCTGGAAATTAAAACAACAACAACAACCAGATATTCTTAATCTTATTCCACTTCTGTGGTATGAACACAGTGAAAATAGGACCTTTCAGATGGTATTTTTAGTTATGGTATTGCCCAGCTTACTGAGGTTTGGCTTTGAGCCTACTAAAATCAAAGCTTTATGGAAGTAAAGCCACTTGGTGGAACAGGAGCCAAGAGAAAACAGAACCATGGAGAGAAAGGATTGGATAACCCCATGGCACAGGAAAGCCAAGGAATGAAAGGATGATCACCAGCCCACGACAGTGCAACCAACCTTCCAGACTCCTAAATTGCAAGATAATACATTCCCTCTTGTTATTTAAGCCAATCCATTGTGTGGTTTTTGTCACAAAAGCCATAGAACTAAGACACATAGATTAACTCATTTAATTCTCACAGCAAGACTTTGGAAGTAGATGCTATTACTATCCCAATTACAGATAAGAAAACATAAGTACCAGGAGGGTTAGTAAATTACCTAAATCTATACCATTAATTCTGAAGTAGCTTCACACTCTCTTTTCTTGGCCACTCTTCATTAGGCCAACTGTGGAATTTCTTTTGAAGTTCTTCTGAAGAATTTACGTAGAGAAAGCATTAGGAGGCAATATAAAAGATCTGACAGGAAGGCAAAAAGAAAGTTAACACTATGCATCAATGGCAAACAATCTAAACGTACAAATTACATGTTTGTGTTCTCTGAAACCACTTCTTGGCAATCTCCTCCCTCATGGGCATTTTTCCTTGCCTGCCCTTCTCCCATTAGGCTCCCATCTTTATCAGTTCTCTGCAGCTTCTGAGTCCCCTTGAAAACTTTTGGTTCTCTTCCCTCTATTTAAAGAACATTCAAGTTTCTGATCCTTTTCTCCTCAACTAGTCTTCAAAACCATCCAGGTGTTCAGCTACAGTCTGCTTTCCCCAGAATCCATTCTACATCCTCAGAACACACTAATATTATAGAGTTGGTGAGAAATTTTTTCTATTTGAATCTGTTTTATGTTGTTATATAGCCTTCATAATTATATTAATGGCTCATTCAATTATCTTCTGCTGATGTTCCATAATTAATAAACCATTCTTTTATTGTGGAATATTTAGGTTGTTTTCACTTTTTCTGTTGTTTGTTTCTGTTTTGTTTTGTATGAAATGATACAACCAACATATTTATGCATTTGGCTTTTGCTTCTGTTGAATTATTTCGTTAGCAAAAATTCCCAGAGGTGAGATTACTGGGTCAAAGGATATGAATGTTCTTTCGTTGCATATTTGTGAAGTTAAGTTGCATCAATTAACAGAACTCTTGGCTGTACATAAGTTTAAAAGCCATACCAAAATTTTGTTAACCTTAGTACTATTTTCTTACTGTAAGGAAGATTGAAATATTTGCCTCATGCATTTCTTTTCTATTTGTATCTCCTCTAGTGAGAATGTTTTGTCCATATACTTTGCTCATTTTTTATATGGAGGCATTTTGGTTATTTGTTTATAGATCTGAATTGCATGCAAAGAACATTAACCTTTTGTGTACCACACTTGATGAAGGTTTTTTAATGTTTAGATTTACTATTTTTATTTTAGTGAAGCTTTCCATTTCAAATATATTTCAAATACACTTTGAATCTGTCAGTCTTCTCATATGTGATTGTTCTGTTTGCTTCGGGGATGAGAAAGCCATCTCTTCCAGCTGTATTTTCCCCTTTAAAACAGTAGTTTATGTTTAACTACTTCATAGCTTTGGGACATTATTTTGGAGATTGCAATTGATATTTGATGTCCAAATTATTTTTTGTTTTTCCAAATTCTCAAAAACTCTTCTTTGTCAAGAGAAACTTTATTTTCATGATAGGAGTGTGTGAGGAGTTTAATGTAGGAAAGATTGTGGAGATTCTGATTTTCTGAGAAGGATAGACCCCAAGGAGTGGTGAATGGGGAAGTAAAACAATGAACCAATAGACACTTAAATTAAAAATACACAAATATACTTATCCATATGGTGACACACTATACAGCCATTATTTTTACTACTCCTATTAGCAAACATTTACTGAATGCTGAAATTGTGCAGATATTGTATTAAGTGTTTCCTTTAAGGGAGCAAACATTGGGGAATCTTGAGCTGCACATAAAAGTCTTAAAACCTTATATTTGTATTCAAGGACACCCAGGATCTGGCAATACCTACCTTCTTAATAGCATCCAATATTTCTCTTCTTACTCTCTGATTTATATGATCTATTCACATCTTGTCCAATTGTGTTTGCTCATAAAATTTCCCTATAACTGGACACCATTCTTTTGCATCTCTTTGAATACTATCCAAGTCCAGCTGCCATTTCCCTTGGTTTTTTTTTAAAGTTTTTTTTTATTGTGAAATATAACATATATACAAAAAAGCAATGAATTTCCAAGTACATTTTTAGCAAATAGTTATATAACAGATTTCAAAGTTTGGTATGGGTTATAGTTCCACAATTTTAGGTTTTTCCTTCTAGCTGCTCCAAGACACTGGAGACTAAAAGAAATATCAATATAATGATTCAGTAGTCATACTTATTTGTTAAGTCATATCTTCTTTGTTATAATTCTTCCTTTCCCTTTGATCCTTCTCCCAATCTTTAGGGATATTCGGGCTATGCCCAGTCTAATTTTTTCATGTTGCAAAGGGGTATCAACAATATAGGATAGTGGGATGGAACTAGTTGATGTTCTTGGAGAGGCTGGCCCCTCTGGGTTTCAGGACTTACCTGGCCTAGGAACCATCTGGAGGTTGTAGCTTTCTGGAAAGTAATCTTAGCATGTGAAACTTTTACAGAATCTCAGATACCACCCTAAATGTTCTTCAGGGTTAACAGGAATGGTTTTGGTGGTGGTCTGGCAAACTCTAGTAATTAAAAATATCTAGCTGAAGTTTGCATGAGTACCCTCCAAAATAGCCTCTCAACTCTATTTGAACTCTCTTAGCCACTGATACCTTATTTTGTTACATTTCTTTCTCTCCTTTTGGTCAGGAAGGCATTGTCAATGCCACGGTGCCAGGGCCAGGCTTAACCCTGGGAGTCAGGTCTCCTGTTGCCAGGGAGCCTTTCACCCCTGGATGTTACATCCCACATGGGGGTGGTTAATAATTTTACTTGCAGAGTTGGGCTTAGAGAGAGAGAGAGAGGCCACATCTGAGCAAAAGAGGGTTTCTGGAAGTAACTCTTAGGCATAATTATAGGTAGGATTAGCTTCTCCATTACATAACTAAGTTTCATAAGAGCAAGCCTCAAAACAAAGGGCTTATCCTATTAATTTGGGAGTCCTAGTGTTTGAGAGAGTATCGTAGGTTTCGTAGGTGGGAAAGGCTAATAGTGCCATACTTTTTCTCCAGTTCCTTAAGGGACTTTGCCAATACTTTTAAGAAATCTACCCAACATACTCTGAGATGTATCCGGGTATAACATTAAGCTATACAGAATTACAATGCCTTGTTCCCATTCTGGGTTCCATGTGTTTGGGTTGTTTAAATGAACTATCCAGGTAGATTGAGTTAGATTGTTTGCCACAGAAAATTTAGGTTTTGGACAAAGTAAAACTTTCTTCCTTTGGTCTTATATAATAGGTGACACTCTAAAATACATACAATATCTTCCTTTGCCCTGTATTCTGATTCACCTTAGTCTCAACCAAATCAGCTTAATTTTTTTAGAATTTATTTTTATTTTTAAATGTTTTTTATTGTTAAATATAACATGTATACAAGGAAAAGAAAGGAAAAGCAATGACTTACAAAGAATACTTCAACAAGTAGTTATAGAACAGATTTCAAAGCTTGTTTTGGGTTACCATTTCATTATTTAAGATTTTTCCTTCTAGTTGTTCCAAAACACCAGAGGCAGAATAAATATTTTTTTTTCTTTTTGTGAAAAATAACATATACAAAAAACAATAAACTTCAAAGCACATCACACACCAGCTTCATTTTTAACTTTGCTTGAAGCCTGATCTCTTTCAGTTTAACAGTTGCTATATATAGCAATGCTGAATTTCAGAGCTGCAGAGCTCCAACACTGGGTCTTAGGTGTTACACACGTACCCAAAGTTCAGGGAAATACCAGGTTATACACAATTACCACAGCATCTCAGAATCTAGAAATGACACAAGTCAGGACTAAATGTGGTGGCTATGTGAGCTTACAAATTAGGCCCTAATTTTCTTATAAGTGTTTTCTAAAAGTGATCCACATAATGTCCCCAAGGTTCATTCACTCTGTTGCATGCCTCACAGCTTCGTCACCTCTTTGGCTGCCCAATATTCCATTATATGTATACACCACAGTCCACCTTTCTGCTTCTCAGTCAATGTACACTTTGGTTACCTCCATCCATTAGGCATCATGAATAATGTCCAAACAAACAAACCGTGTTTTATAGTATCCTCACTTAATTGTACAACATTCTCGACTTTAGACCATTTTTATTGCTCCCAAGAGAAAAATAACAGATAAACACACCCTCATCAAATAACAAAAATAAACCTCTGCTTAACTCTTGTCGCCACCCCCCTCCCCTGCTACACACACACATTATTTACCTCTGGTATTACTTTAGTACTGTTGATGACATCCTGTAAACAATGGGTCATAGCATTCAATACTAGGTTTTCCCCTTATATCACTCTGTTATTGACTTTTTGTGCAAGATTTGTGCCTTTGAATTAGTTCCTGCAAGAACTTATTTATATTTGTGGTATTATTTATTGGGATTCATGGCTCTATACAACCCCATCCAAGCATATTCACCTTCAATATGGCGAAATCACTCATAACCCTACTAATGAACTACCATAACTTCTATCCATTCCCTTACATTTAAGTTCAACATCATTAGGTAACCATTCACCCATCTTTAGCTTCTTTTTATCTCCAGGTCCCCTGTTGTCTACATTATTAACCCCTGGGTTTACCTTTACCAGAATCGTAATAGAGCAATTATACAGTATCTATCCTTTTGTACTTGGCTCATTTCACTCAGCATTATGTCCTCAAGTTTCATCCATTTTGTCATATGCTTCAGGACCTTATTTTGTCTTATTTATGCATAATATTCCTTCACATGTATATGACACACTGTGTTTATGAACTTGTCTGTTGATTGACACTTAGATTGTTTTCCATCTTTTGGCAATTGTGAGTAATGCTGATATGAATATCAGTGTGCAATAATTTATTTGTGTCACTGCTTTCACCTCTTTCAGTATATACTGAGTATTGGTATTACTGGATAGTGGGGCAACTCAATATTTAGCTTTCTGAGGAACTGCCAAACTGTCTTACATAGTGACTGTACCACTACACATTTCCACCAGTAGTGAATAAGTGTCCCAATTTCTCCACATCCTCTCCAACATTTGTAGTTTCCTTTTTGTTAAATAGCAGCCCTTCTTACAGGTGTGAGATGATATCTCATTGTTTTCTTGATTTGCATTTCCCATATAGCTAATGAAGATGAGCAGTTCTTCATGTGCTTTTTAGCCATTCGTATTTACTCTTAGAAAAAATGCCTATTCATATCTTTAGCCCATTTTATAATTGGTTTTTTGTACTTTTGATGTTGAGTTGTATGATTTCTTCATGTATACAGGATATCAAACCTTTATCTGATATGTGGTTTCCAAACATTTTCTCCCATTGAGTTGGCTGCCTCTTCATCTTTCTGACAAAATCCTTTGAGGCACAGAAGCACTTGATTTTGAGAGTTTCAGTTTATCCATTTTGCTTTTGTTGCTTGTATTTTGCAGGTAAAGTTTAAGAAGCTGCTTCTAATTGCAAGGTCTTAAAGATGTTTCCCCATATTTTCTTCTAGAAGCTTTATGGTACTAACTCATATTTAAATCTTTGATCCACTTTGATTTTATTTTTGTATAGGGTGTAAGGTAAGGGTCCTCTTGCATTCTTTGGCTAGTGATGTCCATTTCTCCAATGCTCACTTATTGAAAAGACTATTCTGTCCCATTTCAGTGGATTTTGGGGCCTTATTGAAGATCTATTGACCATAGATTTGGTGGTCTAGCTATACACTCTTGATTCTATCCCATTGATCAACAATTTTATCTTTGAGCTAGGACCATGCTATTTTGATCATTTTGGCTTTATGATAAACTTTTGTTACTCCTCTCATTTTGCTTTGCTTTTTAAAGTGATTTTTAGCTATTCAAGGTCTCTTCCTTCCAAATAAATTTGATAACTATTTTTTCCAAGTCTTCAAAGTAGGTTATTGGAATTTTGATTGGTATTATGTTGAAACTATAGATCAATTGGGGTAGAAGTGACATCTTAACTATATTTAACCTTTTTATCCATGAGCATGGAATGCCCTTCCACCTATTTAGATCTTCTTTGATTTCTTTTAGCAGTGTTGTGTAGTTTTCTATGTACATGTCTTTTCCATCCCTGGTTAAGTTTATTCTTAGATTCCTGATTCTTTTAGTAGTTATTTTGAATGTAATTTTTTCCTTAAATGTCTCATCCATTTGGTCATTACTTGCAATAGAAACAATACTGATTTTTGTACAGTAATATTGTATCCTGCCACTTTGCTGAATTTGTTTATTATCTCAAGTAGCTTTGTCATACATTTTTTCAGGATTTTCCAAAAATAGAATCATGTAATCTGCAAATAGTGAAAGTTTTACTTCTTTCCTTTCAATTTGGGTGCATTTTATTTCTTTTTCTTGCCTGATAGCTCTAGCTAGGACTTCTAGCCCAGTGCTGAGTAATATTGGTGACAACAAGCATTCTACTTTCAGTCCCAGTCTTACAGATAATGCTTTCAATCTCTCACCATTAAGTATGATGCTGGCTATGGGTTTTTTATATATGCCCTTTATGATGTTGAGGAAATTTCCTTTGATTCCTACCTTTTGAAGTATTTTCATCAGAAAAAAATGCTGAACTTCGTTGAATGCTTTTTCAGTGTCAAGATGATCATGAGACTTTTTCCTCTTGATTTGTTAATGTGCTATATCACATTGATAAATTTTCTTGTGTTGAACCACCCTTGCCTTCCTGGTATAAACCCCTCTTGTCATGAGGTATAATTCTTTTAACATGTCATTAGACTCAATTTCTGGTATTTTGTTGAGAATTTTTGCATCTGTGTTTTTTAGGGAGATTGGACTGTTAGGTAGCATTACTTTTTCCTTAATTTTTTGTTTGAAAAGTTTGAGCAGGATTGGTGCTGTTCTTTTTGTAATGTTTGAGAAAATTCCTCTGTGAAGCCATCTGGCCCTGGGTTTCTCTTTTATGATTGATTGAATCTGTTTTCATATGGTTGGTTTGTTGAGATCTTCTATTTTTCTCTGGAAAATAGAAGTGTGGGTTGTTTGTGTGTTTCTAGAAATTTGGCCACTTCGTCTAAGTTATCTGGTTTATTGGTGTGTATTTTTTCATAGTGTTCTCTCTTATGAATTTTTTTATTCCTTCAGGGTCCATGGTAATAACCCACCTTTTATTTCTGATTTTGTTTATTTGTACATTCTTTCCTTTTTTCTTTGTTGGCCTAGCTAGAGGTCCATTGATTTTCTCAAAGAAACAACTTTTGGTTTTATTGATTCTTTCTATTGGGATTTTTGCTCTCCAATTAATTTGTTTCCTATTTAATCTTTGTTGCTTCTCTTCTTTTATTTCCTTTGAGGTTAATTTGCTGTGCTTTCTCCAGTTCCTCCAGATAAACTGTTGAGTCCTCAATTTTTGGTCATTCTTTTTAAATATAGGCATTTAAGGCAATAAATTTTCCTCTCAGCACTGCCTTTGCCACATTCCATAAGTTCTGATATGTTGTCTTATAATTTTCATTCATCTCCAGATATTTACCAATTTCTTCTTTTACCCATTGATTGTTTAAGGGTGTGTTACTTAATCTCTATATTATTTGTGAAAGTTTTGGTACTTTGGTGCTTATTGATTTCCAGCTTCATTCTGCTATGGCCAGAATAAGTGCTTTGAATACTTTCAATCTTTTTAAATTTATAGAAACCTGTTTTGGGGCACAGCATATGATCTATCATGGAGAACATTCCAGGAGAACTAGAGAAGAATGTATATCCTGGTGTTTTGAAATGTAATGATCTACATATGTCTGTTAGTTCTAATTCATTTATTACATTGTTTAAGCTCTCTATTTCCCTGTTAATTGTCTGTCTTGTTGTTCTATCTATAGTGAAGAGTGGTGTATCGAAATCTCTGACTATTACTGCTGAAATGTCTATTGCTCCCTTTAGATTTCCATATGTTTGCCTCATATACTGGAGTGCCTTGATTAGAAGCATAAATATTTATGACTGGTATTTCTACTTGGTGAATTGTCTCTTTTATTAATATGTAGTGTCCTTCCTTGTCTCTTTTGACATATTAACATTTAAAATCTATTTTTCAATATTAATATAGCTACTTCTGCTTTCTTTTGGTTACAGCTTGCATGGAACATCTTTTTCTATCCTTTCACTTTCAATCTATTTGTATCCTTAGGTTGAAGATGAGTCTCTTTTAAGCAGTATATAGATGAATCATATTTGTAATCCATTCTGCCAATCTGTATCTTTTAATTGGTGAGTTTAGTCTGAAAACATTCAAAGTTTTTACTTTAAAGGCAGTTCTTAAATCTACCATCTTATCATTCGTTTTTTATTTATCAGATCTATATATTCTTTTCCCTTGCTCTTTTTTTTATCCTTTAAGTTACCCTTACCAATAATCTTCAATTCTGTACCTTCTTCCAGACCTTCCTCTCCTGTCTTTTTTTTTTTTTTTCAAACAACTCCCATTAGGATTTCTTGAAGGGCAGGTCTCTTTACAAATACTCTTAGCTTTTGTGAATATTTTACCCCCTTTCTTTTGAAAGACAGCTTAACTGAATAGACAATTCTCGGCTGGGAGCCTTTCTCATTCAGGATCTTAAATATATCATATCACATGCCTCCAGAGTGCCTATTAAATAGTTTGAACTCAGTCATATGAAGTTTCCCTTGTGTGTAGTGAGTTGCTTTTCTCTTGCTGTTTGCAGGACTTTCTGCTTCTCTTCAACATTCAACAGTCTGATTAGTATGTGTCTTGGAGTAGTATATTTGAATTTATTCTCTTCTGGGTTCTTTGATTTGTATATAATGTCTTTGATAAGGGTTGAGAATTTTCTCCCATTATCTCTTCAACCAAACTTCCCTAGCCCTTTACTCTTCTCTTCTCCTTCTGGGACACCAGTGTTTCTTTTATTTGTGCGCTTTGTGTTACCCATCATTTTCCTGAGATTCAATACCAGTTTGTCCATCTTTTTGCCATTTGTTCTTTTGTGCAGTTGAATTCAATTGTTCTTTCTACTAGTTTGCTTTTTCTTTCTTCTGTCCTTCAAATCTGTTGTTGTGTGTCTTGAGTATACTTTTAATATGGCCTAAAGTACCTTTTATCTCTGTGAGATCTACTATTTTTTAATTTATTCATTCAAAAGAATTTGCTCTTTATACACTCTTCTAGTTTCTTTTTTATATCTTTTATGTCATTAGCCAACCCACTGAATTTATTTAGAGTTCTATGAATACCTTTGGTTAGTTGTTCCAAGTTCTGTGTCTCTTCTGGTGTTTCAATTTTGTAATTTGGCTGGTCCATAGCTACCTGCATCTTCATGTGCTTTGTGATTTTCTGTTGCCTTCAACAAATTTGATTATATTGAATAAGGTTATTTTGAAAGTTGATTTCCTTCACTCATCTAAGATTTTGCATTTGCTTGAGTTTGCATTGAAGGTCTCCTTTGCTCTTAATTTGTCATTAAATCCCTGCCAATCCAAGGCCTGAACCTCATGGAAATGATACAATTCTACTTGAGGACCTGTTAAAAGCTAGGCAGATAGGTAGTTTACCAGACTGCATTTTCCACGTCTTGCCAGAAGGTAGTACTCTTGGGCCACTTCTTCACCTTAGGACCACCTATTCTTGATGGTGGCAGCCCACTGAGTTGTATGCAGACCTAGTGCAATTTCAGTCAGGATCACTGATCTCGGTGTGCACTTAAAGTTGCCAAGTCTGGGACTAGGGCATGGACAGTCTGCATCTCAATGGAGACTCCATTTGTGGGCCCAATGGGACTGGTGGCCCCAGGTTCCTGTTTGGAATGATATTGGGCTGTTTTACTGGGTATTTTAGTTGCCCTTGCCCACAGTCAACCCTGAAATGCTGCAACTCACAGCTCGTCATGTGGTTCACAGTTCATCACTCAGTGAGTAGCTCAGCATTTGACTCTTGGTGCATGGCTAGGTCCACAGCATGTGACTCAGTGCTTGGTTCCTGGCTTGACATGCTTCCTCATCACTGCCTCTCTATCTGTGCATGCCTGAGGTCTCTGGGCTTCCATGGGGAAGGGAGCATGGTATCAGGACCCAAACAGTCTCTTTTGCTGTCCAATTGTCAGACTGGCTTCATTCTGTGTCTCCCACCCCACCCAAGGAGAGGGCCCCCTAGGTGGTACAGTGGCCTTTCTCAGAGTTGTGAGCAGTCACTATACACTGACTGAATGGTCTCTGTGCACAAGGAAAGCAAGTCTGCTTGTTCCTGGGTTCCCCATGGGAGCTCCCACATATGGACCTGCAATGGAATATCTTCCAAGCTAGCTGTGGGAGTAGGCTGGAGTGTAGGGTTGCTCCCTCCTTCAGGTCCTGCACTTTCCTGCGTGCTATAGCTTGTCCCTCATGGGGTTGCAACCAAGCACTCTCACCCTGTTCTCTCCATCCCAATTTCTCTGCTTTTTCATCCCGGATCTCCCTATATATTGTAGAAGACCTAGAACTGTAGTCTTGGTTATTTTTTCTATCATTTCTCTCATTGTTCCATGGAGCACAGCTGAGCTCAGCTTATCCCATTTCATTATTTTCCCGGAAATCTCCCTTGAATTTTTTTTTACTACAGATATTATGTTTTTTTTAAGTGAAATATACCATATATACAAAAAAAAAACAGTAAAATTTCAAGTACATTTTAAAAGTAGTAATAGAATAGATTTTAAAGTTTGGTATGGATTACAGTTCATGATTTTTCTTTTTTTTTTTTTAGTTGCTCCAATCCACTGGAGATTAAAAGAAATATTAACATAATGATTCAGCAGTCATGCTCATTTGTTAAAGCGTATCTTCTCTGTTACACTACTCTGTTACTATTTTTGTGAAAAAATAGCATATTTATAAAAAAGCAATAAATTTCAAAGCACATCACACCAATTAGTTGTAGAGCAGATTTCAGATTTTGGTATGGACTATAATTCTAAAAATTTAGGTTTTTAATTTCTAGCTTCTCTAAGGTGCTAGAGACTAAAATAAATATCAATATACTGATTCAGCAATGATGCTTGTTTGTTAAACGCTACATTCTCTGTATAACTCCACCATCACCTTTGCTCTTTCTCCCACTCTTTATGGGTATTTGGGCTATGCCCATTCCTTGAATTTTAAAGCTTTCTTGTACCACACATACAATTCACATTGCATTTCTCTATCCTGAAGAATTTTAGGGACACTCATTTTGAAATAACACAGCATACACTGTCTTGCACTTCAAATAACCTTTTAATGAATATGTCTTCTATTCAAATATAATGGATATTTTATATATTTAACACTTTCAAAGGCAGACAATGAGCCAGACAATGTTTTAAGAGCTTTTCAAATGTTATCTCATTTAATTCTCATGACACCCTGCAAGGTAGATGTAATTATTATCTGAATAGCATAGATGCAGAAAGTGAGATACAGGGATATTAGGTATCTTGCTCAAAGTTCTACAGTAGGTGACAGTGTGGGGTATGAAAATCCAGGCATTTCGGCTCCAGATAAGATTCTTAGTCACTATGCTTTGGGTTGGGACCTCCTACACTGACCTCTGAGCTCTCTGATGGTTTTTCTCTAGTGGAAGGAGAAGGAAGGAGTATCTACCTTGCTCATGTCTATAGAAGACACTGAAATACTGCTTTGTGGATAAACACATCAATAATATGTGCTTAAGCAGATCAATGGAGGCATAAACCAATTTATCTAAGATGTATACTCCTTAAAGTTTCCTTATAAACCAAGTTATTTTAACTCAAATATTTGATGCATGGTGAAGCACATTATCAAAGGATTTCTAAGAAATCTTTTTTTCACAATTAAAAAAAAAGCTTTTCCAACACTATGAAAAAATCCCTCCTACAATGGAAATCATCTCATTTTATATACCTCCTAAGTTTTATATATATTTTATAGATATTTTCTTAAAGAATAAATATCATGTTTTTTTTTTTTTTAAATACAATGATAATAGAGATCAAAGCTGGGAGATTTTATGTAAAATCAAAATAACAGCAAACAATCAAAAGGCTAAATTTGCTTTTTCCTTTTTACTCATGTCTATGAGGTATAATTTTTGGACCAGATTACTGAGATACCATGTGTGGGTTGTGTGGGCATTACTCTGGGGCAATGGATTTCAATTCTGTTATGTGGGGGTGGGAGGTAGGGGAATGATGAACCTTTAAGAATCTGATGATAGCTATGAACTCACTAATTCCCAAGATAACTGTGCATATGCACATGCCAAAAGCCATATCTACTCACTTTTAGGGATTTTCAAATCCCTGGCATTATCCCAGTGAGGAACTCCCAGCCTGGAAAGGAAAGGGGAAAAATGGTATGTAGGAATATCAATTCAAAAGGCTCTAGGAATATAGGAAGAAAAAAAGTAGTATATATTATGGGCTAACTACTGTGCTTGGGGCTTTCTCATTTAAACTTTACAACAACCCTGTGAAGTCAGCAGTGTGCTCCATTTACACTTAAAAACCTAGAACTTAAAAGACATTCAGTGATGCCCTCAAGTTCAGACAGCACTGCCTGGTGCTACAGTGGGTAGATGCCTGTCATCAATGGTAGCAAAAGAACTCCACCAATACAAACTAATAATAGGAAAATTAAGGATGTGTGTGTTTATATGTGTGTGAATGTATTTTCTGCATGATTTTTAATAGGTTTATTTGTTAATAAATCTATTCACTAAGAAAATAAATGTACATTAAAAAATAAAAGACCCAGAGGACTGTGGGAAGATGGTGGAGTAGGGAGCTCTAGGACTCAATCCTTTAGCAAAACAATTACAAAACAGGAGGAACTGTCTGAAATAACTGTTTTGAAACTCCAGAGACCAAAAGAATGCTGTGTAGCATTCAGGGAAAAGTGGGGAGAAGAGGCTGATAAATTATGCTAAGGAACAGTAAATTGCTGTCTTCATGTGGTGGCTACAGGAACCCATCCCCGACTCTCATGTCAGGCTACCTTGGGGTCCAGACCCTGGCTAGCTCACTGGTGACCGAAAGGGGAATAAAAATCCTCTTCCCTAAGAACAGGGTGGGCTCTGCCAATCAATGCTTCACAGCTCCTGATTAGTGACTTTGGCTCACTGAGGGTCCAGTTTGGAGGGGCAGTCATTGTTTCAGCCCGCCCAGATGGAAGCAGTGGCAGCCATTATTTCTATCTGCCTGGAAAAAAGGTGGCAGGAGTCATTGTTTTAACTCTTCCCAGGGTGGTGACTAAGTGAGGAATTAAAAATACTTCGCTTCACCAGGGCTGCAGGGGACAATTCATTGAAGAGCTGCATTTGCTGGGCAGGCCAGAAAAACTCAGTTTGGGTGGTCATCATAGAAGCTCTTGGCCTTTTCCTGCTACCTGCCCCAGGGTACTTTTAAGCTAATCTGTACCCCATTCATAGGTCCCTGGCCCTGTTTCAGATGGGAAAGACTGACTTGGGAGAGTCCTCTTCTGCATGCCCCTCCTCCCAGAATGTGCCCTCAAGTCAAAAGCAGTGGGAAACAATGGAGTGTGAGAAACTATAGAGGCAGACAGTTTGGCAAAAAGGTCTGTGTGATTCACACACCCAAGAGAGGGAAACAGAGGTGACAACCAAACTCCTGTAAAAGGGGAAATCTAAAACAACTAGAAAACAAAATCTCAGGACATGAGAGAGGTCCAGAAAGACAAAGAAAATATTTGCACAATGCATTCGCCTTGGGCAGACCCTACAGGAGGGCTGAAGCTCAAGAAAATATATCTTACCATAGCTGGTTACAAAATCAAGAAATAGACATCTCAGAAAATAAATTCCAGTACTAACATTTTAAAATAATAAAATGTACAGTGTGCAACAAAAGAATATAAGACAAATACGGAAACAGGAAATGATGGGACATCCAAATGAAGAAGATGAAAATCCAGAAAATACCAACAAAGAAGATGAGAATGCAGACATATCAAGCAAAGCATTTAAAAAATTATCTTTAAAATGCTTTCAGGGAGATGAAGGAAAATACAGAGAAAGAAATTAAGGATATTAGGAAAACAACAAACTTGTGATATGGGAAATTTAGTAAAGAGATAAAAATTTTCAAAAAGAACCAGACAGAGCTACTGGAGTTGAGGACCACAATACCTGAACTGAAAAATGCCCTGGAAATTTTAAAGAGCACATTGAAGATGGCAGAAGAAAGAATCAGTGAAGAACTTGAAGACAAAGGCACTTGAAATGAGTCAGAATGAGGCACAGAAAGAAAAAAAGAACTATTAAGAGTGAAAATAGCCTAAGACACCTCTGGGACACCATGATGTACATCCATATATGCATACGGGAGTCCCAGGAGAAGAAAGAGAAAAAGGAGCACAGACAATATTAAAAGAAATAATGGCAGAGAACTTCCCAAGCTTAGCAAAAGATGTGATATGTACATCCAAGAAGCTCAAAGGACACCAAGCAGGGTAAACATGAAGAAAAATATATCCAACCATATTGATCACACTTTGAATGCTGTGCAAGGGGAGAGTTCTGAAAGCTGCAAGAGGTAAACGAGTTATATACAAGGGAGTCTCAGTTAAGACTGAGTGCCAATTTTTCATCAGAAACCATAGAGGCAAGAATGCACTGGTTTGAAGTATTTAGAGTGTGGAAAGAAAACAACTGTCAGTCAAGAATTTTATATCCAGCAAGACTCTTTCAAAAATGAGGGAGCAACCCCTAAAGAGTGGGAGAAATACCCCTAAAGAGAAGGAGAAAGATCAAAGATGATGGTAGGGTTATACAGAAAAGATAGGGTTTAAGAAACAAGTATGAGTGCTGAATCATTATATTGATATTTCGTTTAGTCTCTAGTATCTTTTAGAACAGCTAGAAGTGAAAACCTATAATTGAGGAATTGTAACCTGTACCTAACTCTGAAATCTATTCTACAACTAATTGTTATGCTGTCCTTTGAAGTTTATTGCTTTTTTGTATATATATTATTTTACACAAAAAATCTTGTTTAATGATAGCAAAATATTTATTCCTCCCAGCCTCCAATGTTCTGGAGCAGCTAGGAGGAAAAATCTGAGATGATGGTATGTAGCCCATGACAAACTCTGGAATCTGTCCTGTAACTACTCCTTGAAGAGTACTTTGAAAATTATTGCTCTTTCCTTTCTTTGCTTTGTATATACAATTATATTATACAATGAAAAATTTTTTAAAAATGAGGGACTGATTAAGACATTCTTAGATAAATAAAATATGAGGGAGTTCACCACAAGTAGACTCTCCTGCAAGCAATGCTAAAGAGAGTTCTTCAATATGAAAGGAAAGGACACTAGGCAGTGGTTCAAAGAGCATAAAGAAATAGAGACCTGAACAAAGAGCAGACTTCCAGGGAAGATAGCATAGTAGAGAGCTCTAGGACTCAGTCTTTCCATTAAAATAACTATTAAACAAACGAGAAAAGTCTGAAACAACCATGTTGAAACCCCAGAAACCAGAAGAACACTGTACAGTATCCAAGGAAGAGCAGAAGGGAGAGAGTAATAAATTATGCTAAAGACGTGTAAATTGCTCTCTCTGCGCAGTGGCTACCAGTGCCCATTTCCAACCTTCATGGCAGACTGCCAAAAGGTCCAGTCCCTGGCTAGCTCCTGGTGTCAGAAAAGTATTTAAAAATCTTCTTCCCCAAGAACAGGAGTGGACACAGCCAATTTCTGATCATGGCTTTTGATTAGCTAATTCAGATTACTGGGTCCTAGCTATGAGGGCAGCTATTGTTTCAATCCTGCCTTAACACAGGCAGCTGCAGCTATTGTTTCAATTCTCTCTGGACATGGGAGAAGGTGGTGAGGTTTAAAAAGACAGTGCATCCTCAAGACGGCTGGTGGCAGTCAGCTGAAGGGTTGCATGTTCTGAGTAGGCCAGGAAAGCTCAGCTAAGGGTAGCCATCACAGAAGTTTTGGGTATCCTTCCTGATCCCCTCTCCAGGGTATTTTGGAGTTGGTCTGTGCCCTCTTTGTGGGTCTCTGGCCCTATATTGGCTTGTAACTATCAAATTGGAAAAGACCTTTCTAGGGTGACCTCTCACATTTGCCCTCCAGGCAAAAACAATGTGAGATAACAAAAGAAAAAGAAAAAACTATAGAGGGAGACAGTCTGGGGCAAAGTTCTACAGGTATCTATACCAGGAAGAGAGAGATATGGGAAACATTGGGGACACACAAGCTCCTGTGAACAGGGGGGCTCCAAAACAACTCACAAGCAAAAGTCCAGAACAAGAGAGAGGCTCCAAAATATAAGGGAAACCCTGCACACTGCATTTGCTTTGGGCAGACCTTCCTAACAAGAGTGTTGAAGCTCAAGAGAATTGCTGCCTTACCATGAGGTGATTCTAAAACCAAGAAATAGACATCTCAGGGAATAAATCTCAGACTTAACATATTAGAATATATAGTGTGCAATTTAGAGTACAAGACAAACAAGGAAAAAGGAAATGATGGGACATCCAAGAAAGAAGATAAAAATACATAAAATACTAATGAAGAGGATGAGAATATGGACATATTAAAATCTTTAAAAAATGATCTTAAAAATAGTAAGAGTGAGAGCAGCCTAATACACCTCTGGGACACCATCAAGGGCAACAATATATCCATTATGGGAGTCCCAGAAGGAGAAAAAACAGAAAAAGTGGCAGAAGAACAGTCAAATAAATAATGACAGAGAACATCCAAAACAGCAAGAGACATGAATGTGCATATCCAAGAAGCTCAGAGAACCCCAAATAGGATAAATATGAAGAAAAATACATTCCATCATATACTGATCACACCATGAAATGCAAAAGACAAGGAGAGAGTTCTGAAAGCTGCAAGAAGAGAATAGCAACATTTGAATAAAAGGAAATAGCAATAAGTTTGAGTTCTGATTTCTCATCAGAAACCATGCAGGCAAGAAAGCAGTGGGTTTAATATGTAGAGTGCTGAAAAAAAAACGACTGCCAGCCAAGAATTTTATATCCAGCAAGACTCTGTTTCAAAAAAAAAGAGGGAGTGATTAAGACATTCTCAATTAAATGAAAGCTGGGGGAGTTCCTCACTAGACCTGCCCTACAAGCAATGCAAAAAGTTCTTCATAATGAATGGAAAGGACACTAGACAGTGGTTCAAAACAGCATAAGGAAATAAAAACCTGAAGTGAAGGTATTATTGTATTGTATTGTTTGGTATGTGACTCCATTTCTTACTTCTTACAGGTGCTAAAATGGAAATGCATAAAAAGTAAAGGTAAATCTAAGTTTTGGGACCTACAATGTACAAAGATATACATTTAATAAATATAAAAAATGGTGGAGGCACAGAGGGGAATAGGAACTCTATATGTGCATGCTATTAAAGTTAAGTTGATATCAAACCAAATAGAATATTAGGATGTTAAATTTGAACCCCATGGTAACCACAAGGAAAACAGATGAAAAATATATCCAGATACAAATGAGAAGGTGCTCAATATACAACACAAAAAATCAAACAAATATGAAAGTAGGCTCTAATGGAAGTGAGAGACAAAGAAGGTATAAGACTTACCAAAATACAGAAGAAAGACCTGGACTATCAATAGTGACTTTAAATGGAAATGGATTAAACTCTCCAGTCAAAAGGCAGAGATTGATAGATGATATAAAAGCATGATTCAACTATACGCTGTCTGCACAAGACTCATTTTAAAGTCAAAGATACAAGTATATTGAAAGTGAAAGGATGAAAAAAATATAATATGTAAGTAGTAGCCAAAAGAGAGCTGAGGTGGCTATATGAATATGGGATAAAATCAACTTTAAGTCAAAAAAAGTCATGAAGAACAAAAATTGTCATTATTTGCTAAAAAAAGGGGACAATTCAACAGGAAGATGTAACAATTACAAATATATATGTGTCTAACAGCAGATCCCAAAATATATGAAGAAAATACTGACAAAGTTAAAGGGAGAAACTGATGATTCTACATTAATATTAGGAGACTTCAACACATCACTCTCAATAATGAATAGAACATCTAGACAGAAGATCAATAAGGAATAATGGATTTTGAATGATATACTAAATAAAGATCTAATGAACATATATAGAACACTACACCCAATTAAAACAGAATACACATTTTTCTCTAGTTCATGTGGATCATTCTCCAGGATAGACCATATGTTGGGTCACAAAACAGGTCTCAGTAAATTAAAAATATTTAAATCATACAATTAACACTCTCCAACCACAATGGAATAGAGCTAGAAACAGAGGGAAAAATGGAAAATTCACAAATATGTGGAAGTTAAACAACATATTCTTAAACATGCAGTCATTTAGTTAGGAACTCACAAGCAAAATTAAGAAATGTATTGAGGAGAATGAAAATGAAACTACAACATAAGAAAATTTATAGGATTCAGTGAAGGCAGTGTTGAGAGGGAAATTTATAGCTCTAAATGCTTCTTTGAAAAAAGAAGAAGGACTTCAAATCAAAGACCTAACCTCAAAATTGGAAGAACTAGAAAAAAGAAGAACAAACTAAGCCCAAAGTGAGCAGAAGGAAGGAAATACTTAAGTTAATAGTTGAGATAAATGAAGTAGTAAATATTGGAGAGAATCGGTTCTTTGAAAAGATAAATAAAATTGATAAGCCTGTAGCCAGACTGATATGAAAAAAAAGAGAGAAGATACCAACAATGAAACTCAAAATTGAAATGGTTACATTACTGCTGACTCTGTTGAAATAAAAAGAAGAAACAGATCTCAACAAACCAATAGAAAGACTGAATCAGTCATCAAAAATCTAGCAAAGTTAAGCCCAAGAATAGATGGCTTCGCAAAGGAATTCTACCAAACATTTCAAGAAGACAATATAAATTCTGCTCAAACTCTTTCTATAAAATTGAAGTGGAAGGAACACTCCTTAACTCATTCTATGAAGACAACATCACCCTCATTCCATGCCAGATAAAGATACCAAAAGAAAAGGAAGCTATGGGTCATTATCTCTTATGAACATAGGTGCAAAAATCCTCAACAAAAAACTAGCAAAGCAAATCCAACAGCATACTAAAAGAATTTTATGCCATGATCAAGTGGGATGTACCCCTGGTATGGAATGTTGGTTCAACATAAGAAAATCAATTACTGTAATACACTGCAGTATTTTAATGAAGAAAAAAAAAAAACACATGATCATCTCAACTGATGCAAAGTCATTTGACAAAATACAGCACATCTTTTTTATATATCTTTATTGAGATATCCTCATGCACATCCAAAGTATATAATCAGTGGCTCACAATATCATCACAGAGTTGTGTATTCATCACCATGATCATTTTTAGAACATCTGCATCACTCTGGAAAAAGAAATAAAAAGAAAAACTCATATATCCCAGATCCCTTAGCCCTCTCTCTCACTGACCACTAGTATTGCAATCTACTCATATGTTTTACCTTCTATCCCCCCTATCATTTATTTTTGTCCTTATTTTTTTACTCATCTGTCCCTACCCTTTATAAAAGTGGTAACATTGTAAAAGCTATATAGTTGTACAATCATCTTCAAGAATCAAGGCCATTGGAATACAGTTCAACAATTTCACGTACTTCCCTCAAACCACTCCAATACACCATAAACTAAAACTGGATATCCGTATAATTCATTTGACTAACCTCCAGGATAACCTCTCGACTCTATTTGAAATATCTCAACCACCTAAAATTTATTTTGTCTTTCTCTCTTTCTCCTTTTGGTCAAGAGGGCATTCTCAATCCCATTATGCCAGGTCCCAGCTCATTTCCAGAAGTCATATCCAACACTGCTAGGGAGATTTACACCCTTGGGAGTTATGTCCACATAGTTGGGAGGGCAGTGAGTTCAACGACCAAATTGGCTTAGAGAGAGAGAGGCCACATCTGAGCAACAAAAGAGGTTCTCTGGGGGTGACTCTTAGGCATAATTATCGGTAGGCTTAGCTTCTGCTTTGCAGGAATAAGTTTCACAGGGGTGAGCCCCAAGATCGACGGCTCAGCCTATGGAATTTGTTGTCCCTAGTGCTTGTGAGAATTTCCCAGATGGGAAAGTTTAATATTTCCCTCTTTGTCCCAGGTCCCCTAAGGGAAATTTTCAACTACTTTTTTATTCTCTGTCAAAATTACTCTGGGATGTATCAGGGCATCATACTAACCTATATAAAAAACAGGATCTCACTCCCTATTCAAGATTTCATGTAATTATGATGTTTGAATAAACTGACTGAGATGTTTAGGTTCTGCTGTCAACTTGGTCAATTGACGATGCCCAGTTGTCTGGTCAAGCAAACACTTCCCTGACTATTGCTGCAAGGAAATTTTGCGGGTTTTGATAAACTGGAAGGCTGGTGTATTAAATCATCAGTCATTTGATTGCACCTGTGACTGATTACATCTGAGATCAACTAAGGTGTCCCACAAACAAGATAATCCAATCAGTTGAAGACTTTAAAGGAAGAAGAAAGACTTTTTCACTGTTTCTTCAGCCAGTGAGCCTCTCCTGTGGAGTTCATCCAGAGCCTTTCATCAAAACTGCCAGCTACCTAGCTTGCCTTATAGATTTTGGGCTCTACCATTCCCACAGTTGCATGAAACATATTTTTAAATTTCATATTTACAGAGCTGTTCTGTTGGTTTTGTTTCTCTAGAGAACCCTAACTAATACTCTGACCATTCATGTTAACTTAGATAATGTACTAACCATATTATGGCTTTCTGGTTTATTAGCCAGCTATGAAATATCCTTGCAGTAATATTAGGCCAGTGATGGCTTGACCAGACAACTGGGCACCATCACCTGGTCAAGTTGAAACTTGAACCTGACCATCACAATATACAATAACGTTGATGTACAAAGAAGCAGGAAACAGCATAGTTTCCAGCAGGCAGTTCCTTCCAAGGGTCAGTCCTAAATCTTCCTCACAAAAGACTGCATGCTTGGTGGTAATCATGAAAATAGGCTTCTACCTGTTTTGTGGCTCTGTTTCAGTAAATTCATTCTTTATAATTTCCAGGCTGAGAAATTATCCATTTTAATTTTCTTCACATAAATGCAGCTTGATGAGTAAAAGTACAGTGTAGATTGTATCCCTTAATAGTGCCACTAATCTTCTATAATAATGGTGGGTGATGATTGCTGTTTACATTATTCAAGGTAAAAATGGGTTTGTGTGTGTGTATGTGTGATTTTGATTTGGAAGGGGAAAAAAGAAATGGGACAGCTGACTCAGTGCTAGATTGAAGAAATGGATTAGCACTGATTATTTCTGATTATTTCAATCCTCCACATGAGGTAAATGCATTAGAACACCATGTGATTTTCATATTTTAATATTTGATTTCTAAATCACTGCAAGTGATAAGGAAAAGGAAAAACTCAGCAGATGTTATTTCATATTCTGTTTATGAATTGAAGACAATTCTAAAGAGTTCAGGGCTTGCTGGCATAAAAGCAGAGCATTAAGTTTCTGTTTCTTTTTCAGGCAATTACCTCCCAGGTAGCAGAAGCAGAAGTTAGCATCTTTAGACCTTTGTATCCATCATCTTCTGTTTCCAAAAGGTGACCATGCCCACCCAATATCCTGCCTACTTCTGTTTCTGTTAACTTGGCTGCTTTATAAGAAATCACCTGGATAGTTGGAGTATAGACAATGGGTTAATGGTTTGTAGACCAAGCACCCCTACTGTTCCTTTGTGTGACATTCAGGCTCCACCTGGAAAGCAGGAATGGGATCAATACCTTCTCTGAAGCTTCCATTCTGGAGTCCATAAGTGCTAAATATTCCTCTAGATAATAGCCACGGCAGCGTGGCTTATGTCAGCAGTCATTTTAAAGTGGCATTTGCTTGCTCTTTTGCAAACAAAAAACAAAGACAAAAAAATTTCATTTGTTTACTATTTCAGTCAGTTGGACTCTGCTAAAACATTTATTCATCAGTCTCTTGCAAGCTTCAATTATTCACCTTTTTATTATGACTATCTCCCTTTAAACCATTCATAAACAGCACCTCATCTAGGAGATTCCATAAACTTCCTGTTTAGGCAGATGACAGTTGCTTTATGTGGCTCCAAAAGTGAAGGCAGGTGAATGTAAGTCCATGTATCTGACAAAAGTGATGAGTAAAGAGTGGAAAGAAGGGCCTCTTCTAAACAGTACTTCCCATCAGAAGTCAGTTCGCAAACCAGCTTTTATAAGACTGCATGTGTCATGGTAATTATAAAAGCAAGCACCACTGGAGTCTATCCCCTGAACACATCCAAATTGGGCAGCTCCCATCTTCTGGGCAAAGAGCTTGCTTTTTATGACCACATCTCTCCAATCATTTCTTTCTTGAGATACTTTTTTTTTTTAATATACCAGACTCTGCAGTCTCTAGTCTGTAGGCCACCCACTGCCCTCTCATCGAATGTTGGAGAACTGAGGCCAATGGATACAAATCCTCACTCTATTAAGGCTAATGGCTAAGTTGCTTACCTGTATGCTGTAGATTATCCTAAACAGGTAGTACTAAATAACTAATGTCTATCAGAACAGGAAACCAGGAGGTGGACATCGAAAACCTGTCATATTCACAATAATTATTCATGTTTTCTATCCCCTGTCTCATGCTCCGTTGAGAATTCAGAGTGAAGCAAATGCTCCAAATGCCAATATACTTTGCTTGGATTATATCTTCATGGCTCCCATTTTTAAATGTTTCTGATTTGGGCTTCTTAGAAGGACCAGTTTGTCATGAGACCACTGTTTCCCCAGATGAACCTGTAGAGTAATTCTCTTGTTTAGTTGTGGTGCAACAAACATGCCACACTGGGGTGATGCTGGGTAGCTTTGTAGTATAGAAATCCAGCCAATTTCCGGGTGTCACATCACTTTTGCAGTGCATTAGTTGTGATCCTTAAGTGGTAGAGATAGTTTCTGACCACTGAGTTTTCTCCTGAAGTGTGAACAAGATCTCTGAAAGCCCAACTGGAGTGCCTTTTCCCCTCTCCTACTTAAGAATCTTAAGGAAGTTAGAAACCAAAATCTCACAGGCAGTTCAGTGGTAGAATTCTCACCTGCCATGCAGGAAACCAGGGATCAATTCCCAGCACAGGTACCTCCCACTCGGCCCCCCACCAGTCCCTCAAAAATAAAACCAAAAAACCCCGTTGTGAACAAAATTCCCATTCATATACACATCACATATCTGCCTCAGTGTGTGTGTGTGTGTGTGTGTGTGTGTGTGTGTGTGTATGTATAGATATGGAAATACATATATGTAGGGAGACATAAAAAAGTAAAAACCTCAGCTGGCATGAGGTCTTTGTAGCTCATTTAGACCAATGGATGGTGCATGTGCGTGTGCGTGTGTATGTGTGTGTGTGAGAGAGAGAGAGAGTACACATTAATGAAAATAGAAGGAAGTTGAAAAGAAAAATAAGCATATTTATAAAATTGGAGATATAAAGGGGATTGGGTCAGTGTTTCCATCTCTTTACCAGTGGTGCATGTCTGTAGAAATGTATTTGCTAAGGCTCTCAATTTTACTTGATTCACATGACTCATACAGACCTTAAAATGGATAATGATGGATCATAATGAGAGACAGAAGGAGAGTCAGGCAGGGAAGCAGCTGGAGATGAGAAGTGATGGTAGGGGCACCAATCCTCAAAGAGCTGAGGCATTTTAATCACCTCAGACTTGGCCTCAAGTGCCTGCACCTTCAGAAACTAATAACTGTGATCCTCAGCAAAAGAAAACTGGGCTTGTGACATCTTGAATAGGGAAAAAATGACACTTCTTGTTTTTAGGTACAAATGAGACACTTAGGCGGCCCAGAGCCCGATAGCACTGTAGGAATTTCCTCAGGGGGCAGGTAATAGATCAATTTACTTTATCACTGACTGGGTCCTAAAACTAGTCTGCTTTTCCCACATAAAAAGCTCAGGAGGAGAGCAGGGCCTGCGCATACCATTTGTGAGCATTAAAACCGAAGCTCCCTAGCTAAAAATAATTTAATAAAACCTCCCCATAATTCTTTTAAATTTCAAATGCTAAATAAACAGAGCACTATGTTATCTAAAAGATTCACTTTTAACCTATGACCAGAGCCACTGAGTCTACACGTTTTATTCTCTCCATGTAAAATGGAGAATTCATTCAGACTACAACAACTTTCTGAGTTTCTCTATCCATTTTCTTTTCTTTCTCTGTCCTTGATTCCCATTCTGTGTGACTAGAGGGCATCCTACTTTGGCTTCTGAGGCAAGTTCATGTGAAAATTTTGAATTTACATCATTCTTCTAGAAACTATTTTGATGATAGTAAAACAGGGTTTAATCTCAGTTTAACTCAGAACTCTCATCCTCCCTCAGAACCCGGTGTGTTAACTTCACTCAGTCAACCTCATGGATGAAATCAGTGTGCATGCAATTCTGTTTCCTGGCTCCAGATGTTCATGTGTGTCCATGTGCATGCGTGTATTTGCATGTGTGTGCATGTATGGATCATATGTGCATGTGTGCGGCATGTGTGTATGTGTGCGTATGTTTAATATACAGTGAATGACTGAAGACAATAAATATTCAAGAGAGACAACTGAAAGTCTTTCAAACTGGAGGCAAAAGAAATTCAGTGCCTAGGAGTTAAGGAAGAGATACATGAAGTAACGGGCTGAGATGTTTGTCTTGGTGCTATTTTGCTGTTTCCAAAATCAAACAACAGTAACCTTTAATATAAGAACCTTTGCTAGGGTTGACATTCCGAAAATCAACATTGTTGATAGACATCCTTGGTGTTCCTCCCCACAACAGGCATTTTGCTGCTGGGTAAGGATTTGCTGCTGACGGCTCACACCTGCAACCTTCTGCTCCACTCAGAGGCAGGCTGGGCGAATGACTGGGTGGGATAAATGAGGACGTGAGTGGATGGGAGGTTCTGGCAACAAAAGCCCCACTGCTTCACCACAAGGCAGAACAGACTATAGTACAAACATTTATGCTTCAAAACTCCCTGGGGTATCTCACTGAAGCTATATGTGATGTGAAATCACATTTTTACTTCGCTCTCCCTGCTTGCTATTCCCCGCCCCTCCCTTCCTTTGAGGCTTCTCCTAAGAGCACCCTCTCAATAAATTATTTACATAAGAATCAATGTCTCAGGCTCTGCTTCTCAGGGAGCCAGACCTAAGATAAATGGTTACAAATGATGTTCAAAAATGCTCCTAAATGCCATTTCATGTTCTAAATGTAGACTTGTGTTCATCAATCATTGAACAAGCATTTTAAGAATCTCACAGTGGTGCTGTCTGCCAGCCAGAACTTCAGCTTTGGTGTTAATACAACCTTTCTTGGAATGTTTTTGCAGATATTTGAGTATTTTATTGCCTTTTGCCCATATAATTTTATGAGAATTAATAGGAAATTGAAAAATTAACATGCTCATAATAAAAGCAAGGAATGTAGTCCTAAAAGAAAAATAATAAAATCTAGACAATGATGAAAATCATTAGAGCTATACTGAGAATAGTGCCTTTAGCCTCAAACAGGCCAAATCAATACATGGTAGTAGCATGTGATCAACTGTGAAGGAAACAGACAATATTAAAGAATGTGTACAGAAGGGTGGAAATATAACATTGTGTATTTTATCTATGGAAGAAAGATAACCAAGGATTTTATAAAGCCATTCTATTAATTTTATTTCTCTGAGAATATAACCTTTCATTATATTGTCTCCTTTTTAAAACATTTTTTAAACCTGTACGTTTTAGGAATCCATTATGTAGAAATGTAAATAATTGCATTGGAATAAGCAATTGAAGTTTTTAGAATGGAAAGGGAAAAAAATCCAGTGGAAAGAAAAGTGAAGTGACAAGTGCTGCCTGAATGAAGATGCACCATTGAGATCTCTAGCTGAGGGAGTGCCTTCTGCAAAAGGGCACACTGACACCCTTCAGACCTACAACCACGTTTGCACTGAGGTCATGGTCCCCTTGGTCTCGTGCCTGTCAATGAATAAGCACAACAGAGGTACTACTGCTGGGTCATTTCCACCCAGTGCAGGGTTCTTCTCACATACAACCTCTGATCTGGGGCTCCTCATTGTCCTGGCTGAGGCTTTCTTAGAAAAGCACTGCAGTCTCAAACTCCTCTTTACCAGCCCTCCTTCCTTTCCCTCCTCCTTTTCCAGGTGTCAATCCTGCTTCATAGACTAAAAACTCTCCCCAGATTTCTCAAGCTACCTTCTTCCATTTTCCTTTGCAGGTGTTTCTACCAATAACCCTCTTGTACATATGATCTGGCTTGGCAACTTCCCTAAGAACCCAGCTGTACGAAGAGGTATAATTTAGGGGTAAACTAATTCATTCACCGAGTCTTCTCAAGGAAATGCTTCCAAAGTAATTATGTAAAGTCAGTTTCCAAAAGGGTTGTATAGGTGTTGGCTTTGTAGACTAACAACCCGTAAGACTAACAATTTAAGCAAATAGGACCACTCAAAGAATCAGGGTCTTAATCAGATTTCAGGCCTCCCATCTCCATGGTCTGCTTAAATTTTAGAATGCAAAAAAGTCAGCCTTCAGCCCATATAGAAGCCTCATATGTTATGAACTCACACTTGAATTCCATGGGTTTTGGGTAATCCATTTTTTTCCACTGAGCTTTAGTTTCTTTATCTAGAAAATCAGATACAGTAGTCTTTATCTTTCAGAGATGTTGTGAAGATAGAATGAGTTAATTTATGTAGAAATGTCTAAGAAGTATCAACAGATGATAGTTTCCTCCCAGCTAAGGACGTGACTATCCAATATTATCCATGGAAAATCTTTTGTCATTGTACATGCTTTACAATTAATGGAGAAGAAGAACAGAAGAGATACAAATATATATATATAACAGGGCAGACCACTGTGGCTCAGCAGGCAGAATTCTCTCCTGTCATGCCAGAGACCTGGATTTGTTTCTTGGTGCCTGCTTATGCAAAAAAAACAAAAAACAAAAAAACACATAAAAATGTATATAACATTTTAACATTTAGAAAAGGAAAGACAATTTCCTGTGTACCAATACCAGTGTTTTCCTTTTTTATATCTGAATGCCAAAGGATCTGGCTACAAAGGTGAATATACATTGGGCCGTACAACATTGGCTCAGCGGCAGATTTCTCGCCTGCCATGCTAGAGACCTGGGTTCGATCCCCAGTGCCTGCCCACGCAAAAAAAAAAAAATGAATATATATATTGTGTGTTTTCTTTCCAATTTTCAGACATGGAATACAGAGAGAATAGTAAAAAGAAAATACTGTTCTTTCTCTTTAGTATAGATAAAAAGAAGAATTATAAATTCTAATTCAATCCTCCCACTGATTTATCACATTTTCTGAAGTTAGTGAAACCCCTAAATCTGTCCGTGAAGTATGAATGATTTGTGTTGTTATGAACTTGAGTATTCAAAAAGGCAATGGCCCACAAAACAGGGCCTTGATGAAATGTAGAGACCACTCTGAGGAGATTGGGGACAGGAAAGAAATTAGAAAAAGTGGAAGGTAGTAGAACATAAGTGATTAGATGGTAAGAAGCTGAAGATATTTGGAGGGGCAGCTGTCATGAACTATGGAGAAAGCCATGGCGTTCTAGTTTGCTAGCTGCCAGAATGTAATATACAAGAAATGAAAAGACTTTTAAAAAAGGGAAATTTAAGAAGTTGCTAGTTTATAGTTCTAAGGTTGAGAAAATGTCCCAATTAAAACAAGTCTATAGAAATGTCCAATCTAAGGCACCAGGGAAAGATATCTTGGTTCAAGAAGGCCGATGAAGTTCAAGGTTTCTCTCTCAAGTGAGAGGGCACATGGTGAACACAGCCAGGGTTCTTTCCTCATCTGAAAAAGCACGTGGCTAACACAGCATCATCTGTTAGCTGTCTCTCCAGGTTTCCTGCTTCACGAAGCTCCCCAGGAGGCATTTTCCTTCATCATCTCCAAAGGTGGCTAGCTGGTGGGCTCTCTGCTTCTCATGGCTATGTTGTTCTGCTCTCTCAGAATCTTCTGCTTTCTCTAAAATGTTTCCTCTTCTATAGGATTCCAGTAAAGTAATCAAGACCCACCTGGAATGGGTGGACACATATCTCCACCTAAGCTGGTTAAATTCATTCTTGACTGAATCACATCTCCATGGAGATAATCTAATTAAAATTTCCAACATACAGTACTGAATAAGGATTAGAAGAGATGGCTGCCTTTACAAAGTGGGATTAGGATTAAAACATGGCTTTTCTAGGGTACATAAAACTTTTCAAACTGGCACACATGATGTACTGTCCAGAGACGCCCTGCAGCTGAAGCTGTCATTCATTGGCTGCTGGGAGCATTGGCAACCCAGAGCTCTCAGCTGAGAGACCCTTCAGAGCTTGCCCTTGGCTGAAGAGAACCACCTTTCCTAAGATCACACCTGCTTTCTCGGGCCAATATTGGGGTAAAAGATGCCTGCCCTCTTTGACTTTAACTGGGAACACTCTGAGGGACTACTCCAGCTCCAGAACTCTCTGTGGGAATGGCTCAGGCTTTAGTTGCATCCGCATCACAGTTCAACTTTTTGTTCTGTCCATTCCTGCTGTCAACACTGCCACAGAGTGTTGATCCTGAGAGCACTCCTCAGTAAACTTGCTGCTTGAAAACCTCTGTCTTTGTTTTCAAAGAAAGCTAACCTTAGACACCAGCTTTGTCACAAAACAGCAAAAGATGGAGCAGATAAAGAAGGTTGAGCTTCACAGTCACTATAGACCCCAGGCAGATTAGATGGCTATAAAAGAGAGCAAGTTTGATCAGATTATGGTGGCAGAAGTTGGCAGTCACTGGGACATTAGGATCTAGTACCTATGAGAATGCATATTAAATTTGAAGCTCAAATATATCTTGGGGCCCAGACAAAATGGATAGTTTCCCTCAGATCAGTGGATATGAATAAAGAACTCAGCCTGGACTTGAAAAACAATGCAAATCAAGAACAAGCAACTAAATGAATGGCAATAAAAAAAAAGTCAACTTAAGGGAAGGGCTTGAGTCCAGACCCTCTCATAAAAGCAAAGCTTATTGACCAGTCAGGACTGGGCAAGAAAGAGGTTATCCCAGTGGATTCCAATCATCTAGAGTAGTTTTTCTTACTTATAAGATCACACATTATTTAGCAACAACTTCCCTAGATTTTTGGGCTGCAGATGCAAACTTTACATGTTCCCTTTTCTGTTTACATATCTTAATATTCTCTTTAATTCTCTTCTCTGTTCCTTCTTCCCCATCCCTCTATTTAACCATAATTGCCCTTATCCAATTTCTACTGGCAATATATATTTAATTTTTCCTTCGGTTATATAAATAATGCTTAAAATAAGAATGTGAAATGCCCCTTCATAGTTGATTCTTTGTCTTTTTGTTTACTAAACTTTAGTAATACCTTAATTCTAATGTAATGCATACATTGAGGCATGATATCAGGAACTAAAGGAATGAAAATGTTGCATATTAAAAACAAACTTCCCTCTCTCCAAGAAAATCATAAGAACTAGTAAATCGTGAATATTATGCAGAATGACATCAGTTGTGATACCTTATATACTGTTCTATGAGATCACATAGAACATAAACACAATGAATGGCTTAACGGTTTCACTGCAGTTTTAACTACACTGTCAGCATAGACCTTATGTCTTTCACAGAATTTAGCTGCTGAGGGATATTTGTCTGTTCCTCTAATCTCTGGATAATGCTTTGTTATCTTCCACTCCAAAACAAGAATGGTATCTGTAGAGTAAGCATTCTTTCTTCCCAATCTTGAAACTCACCAAAATAGTACAGGAAAGCAAAAATGATGGTGAAATAGGGTGGAGGAGGGAGTAGAGGAAGAGATGACACCTGTGCTAAAATTATTTTGTCATTATATGTCATCAATTCTGAAATTTTCACCACATATTATGAATTTGAAGACAAAATATAGAAGCCATGGGTAGCCATTGTAAAACTTTCCCTCCAGTGAGAGCAGGGAAATGTTGCTGGAAGTTAAAGAAATTCTGAAAAGCAGCATAATACATCAGGAATAGTGGCTCTTCTCTATAGCATTGGAAGTGGGAGAAAATGCTTATCCCATCCCATTTAGAACAAACCCGGCAGCTTTCTAAAGGTCTTATATTGCTTCAGATATAGAGCAGCTTCTCTAATAAGGAGAAACAAAATCTGGAAGTGGGTTTGCAATGTGGGAGAGATAGAGCCTCATTTACTTGGTCAAAGGCAGCATAACCTCAGTTATGAGCCCGTATCATATGCCCTTTCAGTAACGCTTGGAAGTATGTACTATTATGTCCTCATTATATAGACGAGGAGTAAAATACTTTGAGGTATAAAATAAACTGCTCCAAACCACATAGTTGTTAATTGTTAGATAGACACACTCAGCCTGCCTGATTCTAGATCCCATTTTCTTCTAACAACATACTGCAAAGGCCAAGGCCGGGGTAAATCTACATGCCCTAGTAATAAAAGAAGACCAGTGAGCAAATCAGCACATTAACTAACTTGAGTTATTTGTAATAGGGGAAAATTGATCGATGCTGCCTTATTATCTAGTCTCTACTGTTCCTCCAATATTATAAGCTCTGTTAAGCTATAAATGATACCTACTTGAGTTTTATCTTTAGGGCCTGGACAGAACTTGGCACATAAGATGTACTCAATACATATATGTTTAATCAATTAATGGCTTTGATGAAAGAGAAACAGGAATATAAAATTCTGAAACATTATCCTTTGCCTTTTCTGCTTGTACTTTTTGTGTAAAGGGAGGGAGGAGGGAGGAGGTAATAACCAAGACAATATCCAACAACATAATGGCTGAGATACTTCCTGAGCTTAGAAACACCAATTATTGGAATCAAGAGCCCCAAAACTCCCATGCATGAAAAAAATTGAAGAAAATCCTCACTTAGATACATAATAGAGGAATTGAAAAACATCAAACACAGATGGGAGCAGCCAGAGTGAAAATACCAGTTATCTATGAAGGAAAGATTATGAAACTGACAATTTATATCTCCAAAATAACATTGGAAACCAGACAAAAAGTCTGGAATTATATATTTAATATGTTAAGAGAAAAGAACTGTCAAGTTAGAATTCTGAATTCATCAAATTATCTTTCAACAAGGTAGCCAATTGTATTTTCCCTACTGATAAATATCCTTCATGTAAAGTAAAAGTTACAACACAGTTATGTACGAAGTTATGGTAAGCCAAGAAAATGGTCACTATGCATCATAAATGTTCGAAATAATCACAGTTTGGGGATGTAAATATTTAGTTGGGGGCTTCAAAATCAAGTTTATAATTCTTTTGGTCTTGTCAGAGTATATTAATTTCTTATTGCTGCTGTAATAATTACTATAAGTTTGGTGACTTAAAACAACATGAATTTATTCTCTTTTATTTCTAAAGGTCAGAAATCTGAAATGGCTCTCAGTGGGTTAAAATCATTCCTGTAGGAAGCTCTAGTGGGAAATCCATTAGCTCGCCTTTTCCAGCTCCTAGAAGTTGTCCATATTCCTAGGCTGGGGCCCCTTTCCTCCGTCCTCCATCTTCAAAATCAGGGAAATTAGGTCCAATTTTTCTTGCAACATTTCTATAGTTCTCCCGCTTCTGCTTCCCTCTTCCACTTATGAGGTCCCTTGTGATTACATTGGGCCTTCCTGTAGAATCTGATGCTTTCCCCATCTCAAGGTCAGCTGTTTAGCAACCTTAATGCAACATATACATATTGTACATATAACCTGTCTAACATATTCATAGTTCCAGGGATTAAGACATGGACAACTTCAGGGGGCCATGAGTCTACCAAAATAGGCTTCTAATTCTCTTTACCATATATAGTAAACCATGTCCAGTCCGATAGAGTATTTATATTAAAGTAAACATTCACAAACTAATTTATTTATTCATTTCTTTATTTTTAGTTTTTTTACATGGGTAGGCACCGAGAATCGAACCCGGGTCCTCTGGCATGGCAGTCGAGAACTCTGCCACTGAGCCACCATGGCCTAAGCTATTTTTTTAGATCACAAAAAATGCTAGTAAGAAAGTAGCCAGTAAATATAAAGGCAATTAGGTTTCATAGTTTCTTATCAAGGTAAAAATGTATTTACTCTATGGCCCAGAAACTCGCAAAATAAATGAAGCTCATGTCTATAAAAAACCTTGTACATGAACATATATAGCAGCTTTCTTTATAATAGCCAAAAGCTGTAAACTACCCAACGTCCATCAACAAATGGATAAAAAATCATGGCATATTCAGAAGGGACAAGTTATTGATGTGTTCAACAAAATGGATGAATCACAAAATCATTATGAGTGAATGAAGTCACATAAATAGATATAAAGTACACAAAGAAATCCATATGATATGATTCATTTTCATAAAATCCTAGAATAGGCATAACTAATATTTGATAGACCCAT
Organism: Tamandua tetradactyla; assembly: GCF_023851605.1. Lineage (NCBI taxonomy): Eukaryota > Metazoa > Chordata > Mammalia > Pilosa > Myrmecophagidae > Tamandua > Tamandua tetradactyla. Next base: position 60,830,612 of record NC_135340.1, read on the forward strand.
GATATTCATCAGAATGGGCTGGCATTAGGGGAAGATGAGAAAGTGATTGGAAAAGGGTAAGAGAGAGCTTTCTGAGATATTCAGATGGTGGTTACCCAGTATATACAATGGTCATACAATAGAACTCATTGAGCTGAATACTTAAAAACTACGATTTGAATAATTTAGCAAAGACCACCGGTAACTATTCAGATATTGTCTGACTAATTTCAAACTCCAACAACTCTCCTGCACTGATGGTTGAAGTTACTTTGCTGGTGAATTTACTCCCAAGAATTCTGACTACTGTTAAAATTACTCTCCAGGAGTCAGTAGAAGGTTCCATTTATTTTAGGATCTAAACAGAGTAACCAAACACACATTGTCTGCATTTAAAATTAAGCATAATTGTATTGACGGAACAAATGTCCTTGCCTTTCTTTCATGGAGTAAAGCTTTATGTATTTCTCTTCCAAATTTATAGTCTGCAATGAATGCGTTCAGTGCCACTGGAGAGGAGTGTATCATTGTAAGCTCATTACCTTTACAAAGGTGTGTAGCTATTTCCCATTAATTAGAATGAAATAAAATCAAATAATAATAGTCCAATTCAACGATAATTTCTGCTCTTGTAATTGACATCTTCAAACAAATGAATTCTAGAACAAAAGGATATTCCCAATTAGAATTTTTCCAACCTTATTTACATTCAATTTTCCCTTATAAAAATTTAAATTCAATCAACTTTTGTTTACTGAGAGCATTACATTCAATTTTCCCTTATAAAAAATTAAATTCAATCAATTTTTGTTTACTGAGAGCATATCTGTAAGAAACTCACACTAATTAGATTTAAAGCACAGAATTCAATTATATAATATTTGGTAGGTTAAACTCAGTAAAATTTGTCAAACTTCAAATTGTAAGTACCATTCAGATATTGTATTGCCATATAATTATATTTTTGGCATTGAAATCCTACCATTAAGTGACTTTTAAGAAACTGAATTCTTTAAACTTCTTGTTATCTTGGCCTTATCAATTGACAGATACTCAAAAAAAAAAATGTTTGAAATGCAACGACATTCTCGTGTGTATCTGTATAATCTTCCCTGGTAATCATACCTCATACACAGTAAGAGTTCAATGATGTTTCTTCAATTTAGTTGAATTCCCATTATGACCTTCACAAATATAAATTTTTAGACCATATTGAATTTAACAACTTTAAAACCTCATCCTCAGATTGAGGGATTACTCATTTGCCAGAGGAAGGATACCAAATCCCTCTGAGAATTGTAAACTCACAAGTTTGTTTTCTTTGCTGCCCGGTATGGTGCTTTATGCAATCTTCTCTCGATCTGCCCAAATATCAGTCTATAACCTTAGATTAAGCTATTATTAGGATGGATTCAGCCTCTCTTTGGGGAATATCAGTTTAAAAATAGTATATAATAGAAAAGCTTCTCTAGCCTATTCGACTGTTGGTACAATTTTTTCTAGGATTTTAAAAAAAAAGGTTAAAAAATACCTCATAGCAATACATGTTCTGCCTTGTTACTTAAATTTCTTTGAAGTCATACTTTCTCCATTCTATCATTTTGAATGTCATTTACTTAATTTATCTGGGTAGGTCATATGTTTAGTAAATTTCCAAATTGACAATTCTTATTTATGTGTTCTAGGATCCCTGCCACTACTGAAATCAAGATAGTTATATTTATGTCCATTGTTCACAGACTACATCACCTGTGCTGGGAAAACTAACGCTGTACTTGAATCCAGTCCATTATCAGTTAGGGCTCACTGGGGATTGCTGATTCAATTAAAGGAAGAGCATCAGGATTATTATGAGCCTCCCTGATACTCAGAGTTTATCTACTCCAGATTCTTCCACTGTTAGTGACAGTACTTGGGACACTTGGGTTAAGCGAATGTTTAGGCCCATAAGTTCCCAGCAACTCACCATTAAAATAGCATGGCTGCATTCATCCCTCTTTTCCTTTGGCTCAGTGTCCTTAAGTTCCAGTTTATTCTGTTGAGCATGCTTTACATGTCTAACTGCACCCACATTTAGTCTGTATCTAGGAGCAGTCACTTCCTGTGGCCAGATGTGAACAGATGGAAGTGAACACAGAAACCAAGAAATAAAGAGAAAAATCTCACAGCCCAAGAAAAGTGTGTATATGTGTGTGTATTTCATATAGGGCCAATTAAAAACTTTATCAGAGGTAAACATGAAGGAGTTGCAAACATGGTAGCACCATGTGTTCAGCAGTCATGATTTTTGTTCAGCAGTCACTTATTGAATGCCAGGCACTGCAATGAACAGTGTAAGAGATATATAAAGATATCAACAAAGGTGAAAATAAGTGTTTTTAAGCCACACCTACCTACTGCCAATTTGGCCTCTAAAGGAATGGCGTAACTTCTCCCTTGGTTGACTGTGGCATTGGAAGTGACAGAAAAGGCCCAGAGATATGTAAAAAGGGAGCTGCCTGTATTTGAGGTACTCACCTTCTGGTTGGGGGAATCATTGATTATTAAATAAGCACAGATTACTTCATGGGATGAGGGCAACAATTGGAGGCAATCACCTTCTAGTGGCATTGATAATGGGGGTAGTTCTCCGACCCAATCCTTAAGTAGAAAAGCCAGTGCAAAATAATATAGCATGCAAACAGAATCACTTTTCCTCTGTACACTGTTCTTGAGTTGCCCTGTTCTGGCTGATGACTTCCTATATCAATTTGAAAATGGTGAGTTTGTTCATCTGTCTTTCTAATCCATCAGTCTCCCCTGCTGCTGGGTCTTCCTACTGTATCTGCAATGGCAAGCTGGCTGCTCCACGCTCTCCCTCAGCACAACTCCTGTTCTCTTCCTGGAACCATTGCCACATGGCCCAAATTTTTGTCTTTATAAAAAAAAAATTCCCTACCTTTGGTAGTAATGGGAGGGCCTGGGTGGGGCTCTTTATGCTAGGTCAGTTTCAACGGAGGTCATGAGGCCCGGATGAAATCATACAAAATGGGAAGGGCTAGGGAGGTAAATTTTAGATAAAACTCCAGAGGGACAATTTAAAAACCAAAGGCTTGCATGTCATGTGTATAATTGTATAATTTATAGAAATACAATCTATATTCATATACATGTGAGTTACATATTTACGATGTATGTATAAACACAAATTATAGAGAGCATGGGGCCAAAATGAACATCCAGAAGTAAGGCAGACATGAGATAGAAGAAATAAACTGGAAACAAGAAAGCAGGGTTTTTGGCTTCAGTTTGTTTTAATATTGGTTTGGCTGACTGTGCCAGCTATGTAGCTCTCAAATAGCATTAATTCTGGTTATTTTTTTCTCCTTTTATGCTCTAGAAATACCCATACCCAATCCTTTAGTACTTCAAGTCAGGTCTGAGTTCTAGATCATTGAGGGAATCCTGTTTCTCAACCCAAATTTGATGTCATGATTAAGTGCCTTATCAACACCATAATCTTATCAAAACACTGGAGATAATACTGGATGGTGTCTCATCTTGCAGCCCCATGTTACTTTTCTAGAGTATGTAGAAAATTTTTTCTTCAATTATGTTTTTACTTTTACCTTTTTTTTTTTAACTATCTTTGGTGCAGCCTGTAAAAGCTTAAATGCTGCTGCTTTTCTTAGAAGGATTCTAGAGATCCTTTTATCTTTCCAGCTAATAACAGAAGTGTTCTAGGTATTTTTCTTCCAGTTTTTAAGTGTTGAAGGATTTATGTAAGTTGTACAATTATTGATACTTGAGTGCTAAGAAATTCCAAAAGATGACTAGTCTTCAAAGTAGAAGGCTTGCTTTTACTCTGTGATTCTAATTTATCATGTACCTTTCAAATCAATGTATTTAATACTACTGTCTTTTACTCTACTCTTTTTTCTCTATTATCAATTATACAGTATAATTTGGGGGGCTAACAGAGGAGCAGCATGGGGGACTAGTTTTCATACTTCAAGCTCCTCAGATGTTTTAAGAGAAATCTATAAATCTGAGTAGGTCTTTTGAAAGTTAACCTGTTTCATTTAATATTTAAATTCAACCATAATAAATCAATGATGCTGCAATCAAAATTATTTTTGTTTTGCCTATAAAGTTATTTAAAAAATTATAACAACTATAGTGCCTGACTATTTGGATAATTTCCATTCAGTAGATGAGTATTCCTTTACAGGTAAACATGACTCATGAAATTTAATGGCAGCTCATCATAAATTGATCAAAACTACTAAATCATCCTTAGAGAAAGGTCACAGGAATCTAATCCAGATGTTTCCCTTTAAGGAGAATATTTTTTCAGACACCTTTAGTTTAAGCAGTCTAATGTGCTACCTTGAGTTGATGGGTTTCTATAGAATGTTGATATTCTTACCTCACTTATACTAGATGATTCCTGAATGTCTACTGTGAGCAAAACCCTATAAATATGTAACTTCCCAGTAATCCTTGGTTCATAAAAGGGAATTAGACATGGACCTGTACTTATTTTAATATGGAATTCTATGTATTATTCACCCTTGTCCAATGTGAAAACTATTATAAAACTGTGCAGTATTACAAGCAAATACTTGCTTGATTTAAGAAGTCTAAATTTTGGTGGGCTATGCAGAAAATAAAGCATTGAATAACCTCACTTCATTATATGCGGTATAAAAATGTAGATAAGTTTATCTAGATAGAGAGATGAGAGTTAACGTGATGGTATTCAACATAGTTTCCTGTGTGTTTTAAATCGCTACATAAGGAAATAAATAGTGCACACAATTCTTTGGGGAAAAAGATAAGGGGACTTGATTCTATAATACAGCACTTTTCCTGAATCTAAATTTAAAAGACCTAAGGTAGACAGAAAGGGAGAGATGTGAAGGGAATATAAATGAGGCAAAAACCGGTTTTAAAAAATAATATTTAAGAGGGAAGGTGCAGCACTATTGTCCACAGATTCAGGCTAAAGACCATCAATGCACATTTCTGCCTTTCTTATTTACCTAGAGAAAAGATTACATACCAGAAAGCTGACAATAGAAGTGTTTGGAAATTCAACGCTTTTATCTTGAAAATAACGTCTAAGAGAAAAGAGAATGTTGCTTTTGCGTTTTATTTTCCATCTACACAAAAGCAAATTCGAAAGATTATTACTTTTTATCCTCTTGGCAATCTTGCCATTGGCTTTAATTAAATGTCCCCTCTTTCTCCCTTTCAAATTTGTAGAGAAGAGTGTTTTAGAAAAGAATGAGAGTCCATTGAACAGGTTGCAATTTCAAAGCTACCTCGACTCTTATTCATAAAGAGTTCAAAATGAAAATCTGGAGGGGTGATTTACTCCACATAAAACTGATAAGCAAGGAAGGGAGCAGACTCCATGCTTAGCTGTGACCAGCATCCATACCACTATGTCCCTAGGGATATGTTCACAATTAAATATCATTTTTCTTTTCTGTTGCAGTCTCAAAGTTTAGGTTAGTTTCTCTGTGAGATCTTAAAAGCAAACATCACTTGGCTGGAACACAAGTAGCTCACAAAAACAGAATATATCATCTCCCTCAAGAACAGAGAGTCCCTGCAGCCAACTCCTTGAATATGTTCAGTCTTCAAGGAGTCAAATCGCTCTAGAGTGTGTTTTCTCTGCACCTAGTCATTGACTTGGAAATTGGAGTGTTTAAAGATCTGAAAGAAGGGGGTCCCTCTTGCTATTTTCTTTACCTTCAATTTTGGTCACATATAGGGCATAGACTGCTAAGGAAGTGCTATTATTCAGATCCCCTGTGATTGAGACATTTTGGGAATGATGATGCCTAGACAGCCAGTCAGATTGAGGTTTAGTTAAGACGTCATGTGCATGCATGTTTTATGTGCATTTGCTGCTGTGGTGTGTGGGTGTAGGTGTTTGGAAGTTGCTGGTGGGAATTCTCTATTACATGGAAAGTTTATTAGAATCATCTCTGTAAGACTTTAAAGTAGGTGCATTACTTGCTTCTTTCCTGAGGGTGGGTCACCATTCTTTCATCTACTGAATTTAGGATGTAATGGACTGAGAAACTGTTGATTGCATTTGTAAATCTTTGCTGATGTCTTCAGTCATTTTCAGGATTAAGAGTCTTAAGTGTTGGAAGAGCAAATCTTAGCTTTCTTTATAGTGACTATCTAGGTTTTAAATCTATAGCTGGATATAAAGAGCACATTGTTTTTTATATTTACTGGAGGCAGATGTAATCACTGCCTAGTGTGAAAATGCAGTAAGAAATGAATCTCATCAATATTTCTTTATAAAGAAACAAAATTTAGAATCTCACATGTGCTTGCTGTAAAGCAATTATACTTGAGTGCTAGTTAATACTGCCAGCACAGCATTTTTTGATCGTTTGTGGGAATTCTCCACAATTTTAAATTCTTTCAACTTAAATTGCACTTCAAAGTTTCATTCATATCCTGTAAAAATGATATAGTTAAGTTTTCAACAGGGAATGAATTATTCATTAAAGCAGATAATGGTGTTAAGCTCAACCAAGGAGCTATAACATTAGCATAAAGAATTCCCTGTGCCACATTAATTGTTAAATTGAAAATGTACAACACAAAAGATATTGAACCTGAGATCTGTTTTTCTTAAATTAAATAAACTAAGGTCTTTTATGGTAACCTTTATATCAGTGTTTTAATCATGCTACCTGGGGGGTTATAAATGATTTACTCTTATTTATTAATAATATTAGTGCAAAAATATGCACGTCTATGCAAGTTTAATGATAGTTTCAGGTGCTGGTTTTTGTTTCTTTTTTTTTTCATCATGTAAAAACTGCAAATGGAGTATTTGGAGAAAATAGTTGTGTATCTGTGTATCATTTTACTTATTTTGTCCCTGAAAGATGTTGATTTGTAAGCAATGACTTACACATGTTTTTATTGGAGCTTATAAGAGAAACATCATCAATAGTGATTTATTCAATAAAGGTATCTTGACTGTTGCTTACGAAAAGTATCATTCATTCAAAAAATCATGATTTAATGCCTAACATATGTCAGATAAGACATTAGGCAGCATGAGAAATGGAGAGATACATATGACATGATTTATTCCCTTAAGGAAATCACAATTTATTTGGCGAGAAAGATTATAAAAGGAGAGGCAAGTTTGTAGGAAAGGATCTACTTCCAAGCTCATGCACGTAACTACTGGCAAGCCTCGGGGAATGAAAGCTCTGAGACAGAAGGAGAAAGAGAGAGTGAGGGTGCTCCCAAGATGGAAGCGATCTTTTTAAAAATAACTTAATTCTGGAAGCAACATTCTATCACTACTGCAGAGTTCTATTATTTAGAAATGAGTCAGTCAGTGCAGTCCATACTTATGGGGAGAGATTACACAAAAGTGGGAATATTTCCAGATGATGATTATTGTCAGCCATTGCAAGTTAGAGCATACCTATGTCACACTTCTCCAAATGGTAAGTGAGAACAAACAGAAAATAAACACAGGTAATGCAATAGGCATTTAAAAATGCCCAGCTTGTGAAGTGTTTGGGAAAGCTCCATTTAAACTTAGCTGTTATAATTAAGTTTAAGAGAAGATGTGTTTAAGCAATGTGGGAGTGCAGTCCATCTTTGTGAACCAATATGATGCGAGAGTATTTTAACTTAGTGAAGCAAAGAAGAAAAAAGTAGTTGTCACGACATTTAACTGTGGGATCCACAGCCCAGGCATGTTCTGCTGAAGAGTCTCTTTCTACCCTGCCATTCAGGAGTTGTTCTCATTTTGGAAAATTGCTTTTCCTCATAGGTGAGTTATTTGATGAAATAGAAAGAATGGCACATTTGGATTTAGAAGTCCTTAATTCTAAATCTAGCTCTCCCTTTCACCAGCAAGTTCACCAAAGTTGACTTGGGACAACTCGCTTGCCATTTTTTCTTCTTGGCATGGGCAGGCTCTGGGAATCGAACCCAAGTCTCTGCTATGGCAGGCAAGAACTTTGCCACTGAACCACTATTGCCTGCCCTCACTTGCCATTTTCAAATCCCACTTTCTTGAAGGGTATAATGGATGGAATTATTTTTAAAAAAAGAGAGATTAAATGCTATGATAGTTGCACCTTCCAAAAGCTATGGGATCCCAGAGAAAGGAAGTAAGGATATTAATGACTAGTGAGAAATGTGGGATGAGTTTGAGAAGAGTGATAAAGGCTGAGCACAGGTGTTTTGGGAAATGGAGCAGACAGCCAGTGAGGCACTGGTGGGCATGACTGATGTTCCTGAGGATGGGTAAGATGGTTTGCTGTGAGCCAAGAAGAACCACTTCCTCAAGGCATATGGCAACTTGCTCAGTGTCCTAGAAGCAGGACTAGAGATGAAGAATGACATTTGCCTAGGATTGGGCTTGATAAAGAAAGGGAAATTAAAAATCAAGGAAGCATGAGAATTTAGAAAAATGCTTGTGCCAGGGAGTGGACCTTTCCAATTATTATTTAATTTTTCAATTATTCCATTTTGAATGGAGAATTTTCTAAAGCTACTGGGAGATGTTGCTCACAGAGGCTTCTTATGCCAAAAAATATGGTCTGTGCAGCAAGACATCTGCTCTCTGCTCTCATTTATAGCTCTAACACATCACAAATCACTTAGATTATATCAATATAGACAATCTCAGGGGCTGAAAAAAGCACTTGGCAGACTACAGGCAAAATTAGTAAGCTTCTCTTTAATGTAGTATACATCCTTTCTCTGTGCCCTACACTGTTTCAATGTAGGACCCCCATGCTTTTGGCCGACACATATCCTCTCAGTCTAACCACTTTTTCTTGCCTAAGAAAAACATCTCTAATTAAAAAAAAGAAAAGTAAGAGCTTCATGTGGACATCCAGTACCTTTCATGTATATTACCTATAAATACAAAGCTTTGTTATAGGATTTTTCCAGACCTATCCTAGGAGTAATGACTCTGTAATGATGGGATCCCAGTATTTGACAAGTAGACTGTTTGGGGATGAGGAGGCCTCAACTCCTATCATAAAGATGGCCGTGGCCAAGGTCAGCTCAACGAAAGCTCTAAACTTGAGACTCTTAACCTGTTTCAAACTCTTTTTTTTTTCCTCAATGGATACAAGGCAAGACCAGGATTATTTTATCTATTAGTCACAAAAGGCCTAGTTCTTAGGGATTATAAGCTTTTCAAGAGCATATGAAAATACTTGAGTTCTAGAAAAACATTTCATCTCTTGCCAAAAAGTAAACAAACAAAAACTCTGAAAATAAAATTATTTAATTTTCACGCTATGTCTAGAGTTGAAAATGTATTTGGCAACTTAATTATTAAATTCAGTGTTTACAAAACTCATACATTTGAAAATAATTTGTAGCTTAGATTTTCCTATATGTAACAATTGTAACTACATAGAATGATTATCAAAAATCATATTGAATTTGGTGCATGGGTGGTTCAGTGGTACAATGCTCACCTTCCATGTGGGAGACCTGGGTTTGATTCCCTGACCATACACCCCTCCCTCCAAAAAAATCATATTGAATTACAAATCTAATAAGTTACTCATAACAAAATAAGCTTAATATATTAATTTTCACTCATTTGTGTATATATCACAAACTTTTTTTATTAGGTAAACATTTTATAAACAAGCTCTTAATTTTTACTAGGTCATTAGTGTTCAATGTAGGGTACTAGTACCCTTAGAAGAAAAGACTTTGCAAGGAGAACATAGGTATAATTGGCTTTAAAGGATTTAATTTTCAGATGTTCAACTTTCACGTGCGCTCTTTACCAATATTGACTCACTGAACAAGCCTGCTCCTCCGGTTACATTTTTATCTTCATTTTTCAGTTAATCATTTTTTTCTCATTTCAGAATTAAGGCATGGACATATAGAACACCCAAATACCCCCCGAGTACAGTCTAAATCTCACTGTAGATTCTGAGGAACTGAATGACTATATTGATACCATAACATATTCTTAGACAAGATCGGTGGTGTATTCGGGTTCTCCAGAGAAACAGTATCGATAGGTGCTCTAGTCTGCTAGCTGCCAGAATGCAATATACTGGAAATGAATGGCTTTTAAAAAGGGGAATTTAATAAGTTGCTAGTGTACAGTTCTAAGGCTGAGCAAATGTCCCAATTAAACAAGTCTATAGAAATGTCCAATCAAAGGCATCCAGGGAAAGATACCTTGGTTCAAGAAGGCCGATGAAGTTCAGGGTTTCTTTCTCAAGTGGAAGGGCACAGGTGAAGATGGTCAGGGTTCCTCTCTCATCTGGAAGGGCACATGGCAAACACAGCATCATCTGCTAGCTTCTTCTCCTGGTTTCCTGTTTCATGAGGCTCCCTGGGAGGCATGTTCCTTCTTCATTTCCAAAGGTCGCTGATGGGTGGACTCTGCTTCTTGCGGTTATGTCATTCTGCTCTGCTCTCTCTGAATCTCTTATTCTCCAAAATGTTTCCTCTTTTATAGGACTTCAGTAAGTAATCAAGACCCACCCAAATGGGTGGAGACATGCCTAATCCAGTTTAACAACCACTCTTGATTAAATCACATCTCCAGGAAGGTGATCTAATTACAGTTTCAAACATGCAATACTGAGCAGGGTTTAGAAGACATGGCTGCCTTTACAAAATGGGATTAGGATTACAACATGGCCATACCATAACCTAGTCAAGTTGACACGTGAAATTAATCTTTGCAAGTGGTTTTGGTTTTCAACAAAATTGAGGTAGAAACATTTTTTATGCAATAAAGCACTTCATGATATTACATCACTGTGTGTTCTGGGTGGAAGGCATAAAGAACTGAAAGAAGTAAACCTCATAACAATGTGAAATTACTTCCATTCCTATCTAGTTATTCAGGCAAGCAAGTTTTCTCAATACTTACATCAATAACAACCAAACACAAGAATAATATTAATGGTGAAATCTGTCTCATTCTTAGTCTAGCAATAAGTAATATTATATATGAATAAAAATTAAAAGGCAAAGCCTCCACCTGTATTATTAACAGATTCATTTTCAACAGTTTGTTTCATAAACATTTATCAAAATTTACATTATACTTATTTTATCAGTTTTGTGACAATAATTATCATAATGATAATATATCCAGAGGATATTTTTTAAATCTTAAAATTTTGTGATCACAGGCAATTTTTTAAAGTTTAAATTCTCTTTTTCCACATATATATACACACACATGTACACATATATACATAAGAATATATGTATTTTGACTTTTAGTTTAGAAAATATGATAGAATAATTAGTAAAAACACTCATGAAAAATATATTAGTATAAAATAATGTGAGGTAAGTGTATGGAAACGTAAGTTCATCGAGAAAGGGTACTGAATTTTAAATTTAAGTTTTAAATTTCTGAATGTTAAAATAGAGCTTCCTCAAGTATTTCTTAAATGGATGTTGGTGAGTATCAAATCATTATGGTATCTAGAGTCCTTTGGAGACATTTAGGAGAATGATATGACAATTTTATTTTCAAATGTCAATATTCATAATATGGTAGAAATTAAAATCCTTTGCAACCATTTACACTTAGGTTGCAAAATTATAGGTTATAACTTAATAGTATGGAAATGGACAGGGTACATCATTTTTCAAAGTTCTTTTGGAGGAAATTCAAGCAAAATATTCTTAGTTCACTGCACTAGACGCTTGTGCTAATGACAAGTTTCTCTGTTTTTCCAGCCTACCAGAGTGCCTATAAATTATTTCCATGTAGTACCCAACTCTCTGAAGTTGCCCAAATAAAAGAAAGAAATAGATTTGGAGGATTATTATCAGCTACGGAAATACACACGATGTGCAAGGGAGATCATCAAAATTAATAACAAAAAAAGGTTGTTTTATAAAATATGCAAATTTTTCCCCTTGATATTTTTTGGTGTGTAGGCCATGCTCTATATTCAGGTTATTAAACCAAAAAGATAAATTAGAAGCATTATCTATTAGTCTAAAATGCACTCAATGAGTATAGAAAGTATACTTCTATTTTACTTTGGACAATGTTCCATTTATTGAACCAATTACTAATATTTCTGAGGCTATGCCACACACATCCAATCATTCCTCCAAAACGTTGGGTACAGAGGTGTCAATGGCTTAAGGGAGAAGGGATTATGAAGAACAATAATAAATGACACTTCCTATCAGTTTTATTCTTGTTTTTCTCCCTTTCAATTTGGTAACTCTCTTCTTATAACCCCTGACTTCCTCTAAATTCATCAGGAAAATGGAGAAAAACTGAGCCATTATGAACACACAGTGTTATTCTTTGTTTCTCTAACTTTACATAACTTGTGTCATTCACTTGAATTCTGTTTCTCCCCTGACTAACCCAATGACTACTCAGTGAAGTGATCCCTGATGTACTGAGGGAAAATTAGTCATGCTTTTATATCTGTTTGATTTAGACTAGATTCTCTGGAAACAGACTCTGAGACATAGAATTGCTTGTCTGTGGTGCTACATGTGTTAATGTAAGGCAGGAGAAGCAATCTGCAGTGCACTTGCAAATGGAGCCTCATACTATCCTACCAAGAGCTCTGAAGTCTGGATAGCCCTTCAGACTTGCCCCAAGTCAAAGCAAGGGGATCAGCCATTTATTTCTTGCATCATACAGTCATCAGAACAAGGTCATGCCCTTAGATGATGTGCAATTTTGGACAATGAAGTAAGTTCCCTGCAGCTGAAGGCAATAACCAAAGAGGGCCACAACTGTGAGAGGCTGTGAGCAGCCAATATTCCCAGAAGGTGTGGGTGCACTGCCTAGGAAGAGGGGATCTAGATGATGCACCATAGGAGGCACTGCATGCCCTATAGATAAACTGTATTTCATTATGTAAGCAATATTTAATACTGTTCTACACAGGACAATTTTTCCAGGTGCTTGGGATGTATCATTGCTCTCAAAAGTTAAGTTGGATTTTAAATTTGGGTCCAATGGAGGTCAGGTGTGACACAATAGGGGTTCAAAACCATAATGCATGAGGAAAGGTAGGTTGTTACTCACAAGTCCCAGAGAGAGGGATTGCCAATGAGGGGTTGATGGGAAGTGTGATAAGCTTGGGTGGTTCAACCAGCAGGTGGGGAGTAGTCAAACAGAGCAAGAGGGTCCCCTGGGCTTGTGCCTTTGTTGTGGTCCAGGTTTGGAGGTTAGTAGATCTCTCACAAGAGTTAAAGACTGATTAGTTTAAAGCAAATGTGTGCACAAAGGGAAAAGGACTGGGGGTTTGAGGGTGATGGGGATGGTTAGCTTATCGTTTGGGACCAGCTGTGGGTTTGGGGTGAGGTGTGTGTATGGTATAAATGGGAACCACTGATGTGGGTTTGGACTCTATGGGAGTTTATGGCCCAGGACTGGAAAACTGCTTATTAACAAGTCCAGAGTTCAGTGTTGAAGCAAGTGGCTTACATGAACTAAGATGGATGCCGAAGCAGCACACACAAATGTTTGATAGTTATAACAATCATTGATCAAAACAGACAAAGATCCCTACCCTCATGGAGCTTATGCTCTAGGAGGAGATGTACTGCCCATAGTAAGCATAATAAATAGGGAAACTATATAAAATGTTAGGAGATGATAAGTGCAAGAAAAGATAGAGCAGGGTTCAGGTATTAAATCGGTTGGCCAAATTTTATAATTTAATTTAATGTCATATTGCTCCCTGGAATATCAGTTTCATAAAGACAGAAGGACTAGAATAAAGTCAGGGTTCAACTTGTTACTGGAATGAATGTGTAAGACAGAATTTGAGGATATCCCATCCGCTATGGAAATAGAAGCAGAAGTGTGGAAGAAACGGTCAGTCGCAGTGAGCTGTGTCCTTGGCCATAAACTGGATCTTTTGTAATTATTTGGAACATGCTGTTTATAGTAACAATCGTGTCAGTGAAATTTTCTTAATTCTTGTATTCTCTTCTCTTTAATGATCTAAATTTCTCTCACATGCATTGACATGCATAGTAGAGCTGGCTTTATGTTTATCTCTGGAATCTGATTTGAAGAACTGCATAAAACCTCCCTCACCACACAAATAGACTAGAAATATCCAGGTGGCTACATGCTTAAGATGCTACTATTAATGCTTACCCCATTGTAAATTATTGAGAACTGCTATTTTGCTGCCTTTTAATCAATAGATTAAGCATCACTCATTAAAGAAGACACTTCCCTGGTTGATTACAACTGGAATCAGCTGTGGATGTGGCCGACGTGGTCATGACCCCCAGAAACAATTTGCTTTCAGCTGGCAAGGTCAGCAATATCCTTTCACTGTCTTACCTCAGGGGTATATCAACTCTCTGGCCCTATGTCATAATCTTGTCTGCAGGGAACTTGATTGTTTCTCCCTCCCACAAGACATCACACTGCTCCATCATATTGATGATATCATGTTGATTGGACCTACTGAGCAAGAAGTAGCAATGACTCTAGACTTACTGGTAAGGCATTTGAATGTCAGAGGATGAGAAATAAATCCAACAAAAATACAGGGACTTTCCACCTCAGTGAAATTTCTAGGCGTCCAGTGGTGTGGAGCATGTCAAGATATACCTTCTAAGGTATAGGACAAGTTGCTGCATCTGGCTGCTCCTACAACCAAAAAAAGAGGCACAATGCCTAGTTGGTCTCTTTGGATTTTGGTGACAACATATTCCTCATTTGGGTGTGCTACTCCAGCCCGTTTATTCAGTGACCAGAAAATTTTGAGGGAGGTACCTGAACAAGAGGATGCTTTACAACAGGTCCAGGCTGCTGTACAAGCTACTGTGTCACTTGGGCCATATGATCCAGCAGATCCAATGGTGCTGGAAGTGGCTGTGGCAAATAGAGATGCTATTTGGAGCCTTTGGCAGGCCCCTATAGGAGAATCACAAAGGAGACCCATAGGATTTTGGAGCAAAGCCTTACCATCTGCTGCAGATAACTACTCTCCTTTTGAGAAACAGCTTTTGGCCTGCTACTGGGCCTTAGTGGAGACCAAATGCTTAACCTTGGGCCACGAAGTTACCATGAGACCTGAGTTGCTTATCATGAGTTGGGTGTTGTCTGACCCACTAAGCAATAAAGTTGGGTGTGCACAGCAGCACTCCATCATAAAATAGAAATGGTATATATGAGATAGGGCCAGAGCAGGTCCTGAGGGCACAAGTGGATTACATGATGAAGTGGCCCAAACGCCCATGGTCTCCACTCCTGCCACATTACTGTCTCTTTCCCAGACCAGAGCTATGGCCTCGTGGGGAGTTCCTTAGAGTGAATTGATTGAGGAGGAGAAAACTCGGGCCTGGTTTACAGATGGTTCAGCATGATATGTAGGTGCCACCCGAAAGTAGACAGTTGTAGCACTGCAACCACTTTCTGGGGTGTCCTTGAAGGACAGTGGTGAGGGGAAATCCTCCCAGTGGGCAAAACTTCAATCAGTGCACCTGGTTGTTTATTTTGCTTTGAAGGAGAACTGGTCAGAGGTTTGTTTATATACTGACTCATGGGTCATTGCCAATGTTTTGGCTGGATGGTCAGGGACTTGGATAGAACATAATTGGAAAATTGGTGACAAAGAAGTCTGGGGAAGAGGTATGTGGATAGACCTTTCTGAGTGAGCTAAAAACATGAACATATTTGTGTCCCATGTGAATGGCACCAGAGGGTGACTTTAGCAGAGGAAAGTTTAAATAATCAAGTGGATAAGATGACCCATTCTATGGATACCAGTCAGCCTCTTTCCCCAGCAACTCCTGTCATTGCCCAATAGGCTCATGAACAAAGTGGTCATGGTGGTAGGGATGGAGGTTATGCATGGGCTCAGCAACATGGACTTCCACTCACCAAGGTTGACCTGGCTATGGCCACTGTTGAATGCCCAATCTGCCAGCAGCAGAGACCCATACTCAGCTCCTGATATGGCACCATTCCCCGAGGTGACCAGCCAGCTACATGGTGGCAGGTTGATTACATTGTGCCACTCCCTTCATGGAAGGGGCAGTGATTTGTTCTAACTGGAATAGACACATACTCTGGATATGGGTTTGCTTTCCCTGTACGCAATGTTTCTGCCGAAACTACCACCCATGGGCTTACAGAATGCCTTATCCATCGTCATGGTATTCCACAGAGCATTGCTTCTGATCAGGGAACACATTTCACAGCAAACGAAGTGAAAGAATGGAATTCTCTGGTCTTACCATGTTCCCCATCATCCAGAAGAAGCTGGATTGATAGAACGGTGGAATGGTCTTTTGAAAACTCAATTACAGTGCCAACTAGGTGGCAATATCTTGAAGGGCTGGGGTAATGTTCTTCAAGAAGCTGTGTATGCTCTGAATCAGCATCCGCTGTATGGTGCTGTTTCTCCCATAGCTAGGACCCATGGGTCCAGGAACAAAAGGATGGAAATGGGATGGGCACCACTCAGTATCACTCCTAGTGGTCCACTAGGAAAATTTTTGCTTTCTGTCCCTGTGACCCTGAGCTCTGCTGGTCTACAGGTTTTAGTTCCAAAAGGGGGAGTGCTTCCACCAGGAGAAACAACAGTGATTCCATTGAACTGAAATCTAAGACTGCCACCTGGTCACTTTGGGCTACTCATGCCCCTGGATCAACAAGCCAAGAAGGGGATTACATTGCTGGATGGGGTGATTGACCCTGACTATCAGGGGGAAGTAGGACTGCAACTGTACAATGGAGGTAAAGAAGAGTTTTCTTGGAATATAGGGGATCCCCTAGGGCGTCTTTTAGTACTACCATGCCCTGCTATTAAAATCAATGGAAAACTGCAACAACCCAATCCTGGCAGGACTACCAATGGTTCTGAAACTTCAGGAATGAAGGTTTGGGTCACACTACCAGGCAAAGAACCACGGCCAGCTGAAGTGCTTGCTGAGGATAAAGGCAACTTGGAATAGGTAGTGGAAGAAGGTAGTGATAAATATGAACTACGACCATGTGATCAGTTACAGAAATGAGGACTCTCATGTTGTTTTGTTCATGTTTTGCTATTTAAGTTTTAAGATATCAAGTTTAAGAATGAATATTGCCCAAGGACTTGCACCCTATTCTGGAGAGATTTAATGTGTTTCCATTTATATGCAGGACAGTTGAGCATTGTTAGGAGAGAAAAAAATAAATGTGTCATACTGATGTCTATTTAGAAATTAGGTATGGTTTAAGGATGATTATAGCTGCCAAGTTGACAAGGGGTGGACTTTCATGGTCAGGTTCATGTGTCAAGTTGGCCAAGTGGTGGTACCTGCTTGTCTGGTTGGGCAAGTGCTGGCCTATCTGTTGCTATGAGGACATTTCAAAGAATTAAGTCATGATCATGGCAGCTACATCCACAGCTGAATCTATTTGTAATCAGCCAAGGGGAGTGTCTTCTTTAATGAGTGATGCTTAATCTAATCACTGGAAGCCTTTTAAGGAGGATTCAGATGAGACAGGTTCTCTTCCTGCTTCGGCCGGCAAACCTCTCTGGTGGAGTTCATTCAGACCCTCTCTTGGAATTGTCAGCTTCACAGCCTGCCCTATGGATTTCAGACTCTACATTCCCATGGCTATATGAGACAATTTTATAAACTTTATCTTTATGAATATTTCCTGTTGATTCTGTTTCTCTAGAAAACCCTAACTAATACAGTGGGTAAATGCTTCCTCACCTACATTTGGTGCCCATTTGGCTGTAATAAGTTATCATATGTAACGGTAAGCTGTTCCATCCCAGCTTCCAGTATCTCCTGTTATCTGTAATAGTTTATACAACTCTGGGAAACAGTCTGCTGTTATTTTCAAATTAAAATGTGATTTCAGAATAAAGTTTTGTTTTCTTATGAAATTCAGTAGGTTTTACATGTGTGTAAAGAAAATGGACTTTAAATGTCCAACAGTTTATTACAAATGATCCAGGGTCTCCATAAAATTAAAAAAGTGGATTTTTCTCATTCCAAAATACTTGTAAGAAGCACTTTAAAGCCAGTATTTACTTCATTCATTTTGCCTTTTTTTCCCTTTTCTTTTCAAATTAATTTTTAACCTAATTTTTTAATGGAGATTAAAAAACAGTAATATACTTTAAGACTATTAATATTTTTTCCAATTTCATACCTCTTAAATTGTATTTATAAAAGATTCCCAGTGCAGGGTGGTGCAATGGTAGCAGAATTCTTACCTGTCATGCCAGAGACCTGGGTATGATTCCTGGAGCCTGTACATGCCAAAAAAAAAGATTGCCAGTACAAAACCATATGAAATGAATCAGATGTTGTTTTGTTTTATAATAGCTCTCTGCTGGAGGCTGAAATGTACCCCCAGATTACTCTCCTGGAATGAGGGGGCTATTACCCCATTGGCTTAGAATGCTGCTGGGGAAAGCCCTCAGCTGTCAGGCCCTTATGATGATTGCTTCAGCTGAAGACAGCACTTTTCTAAAAGTCAAGTTGCATTCCCGGGGCAGCTGCATCAGATGACCAAGCACAGTACTGCCTTTAGTCCTATAAAAATGGAGTCACGACCTTGGCCCTGAACCTCAGGGGGACCTGCCCTTTGGAGATACTTCCTCAAAATTTTATATCCCCTCCTCTAGTGTCTGGGGCCAGCTGGAGTCAGCAATGCTTTTTGGCCAGGTTGTCTTGAGCTCAGACCTGGACATAAATGTGTTTGGGCCCAGTCTGTTTTTCACATTTAGGGAACTCTACAACCTTACACCAACATTGCCTTAGCCTCCCCAGTTTCCTGGGATGCTCCAGGGCTAGTATTTATGGGCATATACAGGAGTCCCCTGGCTGGTTGGTTAGCAAAGCATTTTGATTTTATGGAATTACATGATATTTGGTCATCATTGTGGGGCTGAAACGCTGATTTTAAATGAATATCACATTAGACACAAGTTGACGTAGGACTCTGAACTACCAACAGTCTACCACTAATCCTTGGATTTTAACCACACTTGTGGGCCCATGTTTTGTATCTTGGCTTCTCTTGCTTGCACAGTGTTGTCTGCAACTAACGGCAATGGAGATGGCAATAAGTATTCTGTGCCTTGTGTGTCCCCTGCTGTTGATACACAGAGTGGTCCCTTCACCCTCTCCTGAGGCCCTTTGGCTATGAGTTGAACAGTCCTCCAGATGTGGCTGCATCTTTATCCTCCAAGGACTTAAAATATCATGTTCTCCATTGCCAATGGGCCTTCCAATCAGTGTCCCTTATCGTCCTGACCTGTCTTCATGCTCTCCAAGGTTGGTCTTAGACTATTCCAGATGAATACACATTCTAAGACCAACTTTTCTCACTTTTCCCACTAAGATGTGGTATTTTGTGGAAAACAGGGGAGCAGTCAACACTGAAATAGAGAATATTCCAGAAATACAATAATGGTGTTGCTTTTTTTTTTTCATAAGAGGTGATGGAAAAGTAGCCAGGAATAACACAATTGACAATAAATTAGACAAAGATAGGTTTTCAGGACCTGAGCAGGAAGACATAGAGCATGAACACTATGAAGAACCTGCATATGCACTGACTGGGCCATAAACAAATACATAAATTCCTCTTTTCTATTTGTCACTTTAAATCTTCATAAAGAAATTGCTATGCCTCACATGGGCATATCAACTTTATAACCCATTTTTTTTAATTAAATTTTTCACATAGAGCAGGGTCCCACAAAAAATATTTGTTCAGGAACTCACATGTCCTAGGGATGGCCTTGACTGAATGATGTGGGGTCATGAAGGTCCAGCCTTCCCAGCCAAATTTGGGACAAATATCAAGGTATAACAACTTCAAATCTCCCCACATGTTTAGCGGAGGCTTCTGCAGAGACAATATCATAGCCAAACTTCTCCACCTGCCCAAACCTGCTTCTTTCTCTTCCCTTCCATGAGTGTTGTTTGCAAGAGCACTCACCCCTGGTAACCTTACATGTTAATCTCTGTCTCAGAGCCTGCTTTCAAAGGCATCCAATCAGCAACACCCTGAAATACTGTTGAACATGAATGAGGGCCTATAAAAGATGGCTTTCCCTAATTTAGTAAAGCTTTTGTTTTAGAACCTTTATTTGGATTATGTATGTGTGTATATTAATGAGTTTTATTTACCAAGAAACTGGTTTTTCAGATTGCACTAGTTTACAAAGATTGAGAGGTCTTTGATAGTATATTAAAATAAATGTTCTTTGTTAAATCTGTTTCTACATCAGACTTCTTTCATGGTAATTATAGACTATCTGCCTCTTTTCCTTTCTGACCTCCTCTTTTTATTTAGCTAAATTGGAGAAAAATATGGAGCTCTCTCCAGTCCTAACTAGGAAAACCTGGACTATTGTCATCATTAGCCTGTTGGGTTTTAATAGTAAGTATCAAAATAACAGCATTTGTAGACCACTATTGCCATCTAACATTTACCATTCCAATTAGCTTCATTGTCTTCTATAACCTGCTCTTCTTCATGGGTGAGGACTCCTTGAAGTAGCAAAAAGTAACCAAAGTTGGAGGGTGGACTAAAATTATGGAAGATATGTATAAAAGAGAAAAAACATACTTTCATAAAGAAAGGGCCCCAAAACATATAGGATTAAAACTGATAAACCATTACAAATAATCTAAACATTAGAAATAAAATAAGGGAAGCAACTTTATGCCAATAAGGATGAACTGAAAATTCAACTTATCAAAACTGACATATGAGGAAACAGAAAATATGAATAGTTCTACAACTATTAAAGAAAACTGAATGGTTAAAATCCTTCTGTAAAGAAAACCCTGCTCCAGTGAGCATCACTGAAGAATTATTTCAACCATTTAAGGTAGAAATAATTTCAGCATAACTCTTTCTTGGACATAAATATGAAAATCTTAAAAAATAAAATTGAATCAGCAATTAACACAATGATAATTCACAGTATCTAAGTCACGTTATTATAGAAATGTATGTGTAGATTATCTAAAATTAATTTATATGATTCACATTAGCCAAAAAAGAAATATAGTATGACCATCTTAACAGATAAGGGGAATAAAGTGATACAATGACATATCTGTTCATAATAAAAACTCTTAGAAGACTTCCTGGAAGATGGCGGCTTAGTAAGACGCGCGGATCTTAGTTTCTTCTCCAGGACACCTACTAGGGGAGTAGAAACGATACAGAAAGCGCCCAAAGCCACAACAGAGATAAAAAAGACAGCGTACCCCATCCTGGAACGGCTGGCTGGCTGAGAGAAGCAGCTCGGGTGAGATCGCCGAGGCGCGCGGGCCTTACCGGGCGGGGTGGCAAGCGGCCGGAGTTACTCCCTTCCCCCTTCCCGGGCCGGCTGGGAGAATTGGAGAGGCGGTCCCCTGAAACAAAGACGGCTGGCGCCCACACCACGCGCAGCCCCCGGACCAACTGAGAGAATTGGATCGGAAACCCCCAGGCCGCGGAGAACGGTGACGGGTGGGGGAGGCCCCTTCCAAACCCGTGACTCCCGGGGAACGTGCACTCTCTCGGGCGGGCTGCTGCCGCTGGCGCCCTCCCGCCACGCTTGTTGCCCAGGGCCGACTAGGAAATTCGGACGGGCTCTTTCCCTGGCTGCGGCGACCAGCAACCCTCCCTGCGTTCGGACCCCGGGCCGGCTCAAGCCGTTTCGGCTAGCAAACCCCCCGGACGGCGAGAGTTTTCCAAAGTTTAAGGTCCCACAGCACCTTTTACTGGTGGGACCCGCAGACAAACGTGTGCCACGAGCGCCACCTACTGGGCAGGATAAGAAAAACAGAACCCAGAGATTTCACAGAAAAATATTACAACCTTGCTGGGTCCAACACCAAGAGAAATCTGAATAAATGCCCAGACGCCAGCAGCAGAAGATAACTGTCCACGCTCAAAAGATTGAGAATATGGCCCAGTCAAAGGAACAAACCAATAGCTCAAATGAGACACAAGAGCTGAGACAACTAATCCTGAATATACGAACAGAAATGGAAAACCTCTTCAAAAATGAAATCGATAAATTGAGGGAGGACATGAAGAGGACATGGGCTGAACATAAAGAAGAAATAGAAAAACTGAAAAAACAAATCGCAGAACTTATGGAAGTGAAGGATAAAGTAGCAAACATAGAAAAAATAATGGATAGCTACAATGATAGATTTAAAGAGACAGAAGATAGAATTAGTGATTTGGAGGATGGAACATCTGAATCCCAAAAAGAAACAGAAACTATCGGGAAAAGAATGGAAAAATTTGAACAGGGTATCAGGGAACTCAAGGACAATATGAACCGCACAAATATACGTGTTGTGGGTGTCCCAGAAGGAGAAGAGAAGGGAAAAGGAGGAGAAAAACTAATGGAAGAAATTTTCACTGAAAATTTCCCAACTCTTATGAAAGACCTAAAATTACAGATCCAAGAAGTGCAGCGCACCCCAAAGAGATTAGACCCAAATAGGCGTTCTCCAAGACACTTACTAGTTAGAATGTCAGAGGTCAAAGAGAAAGAGAAGATCTTGAAAGCAGCAAGAGATAAACAATCCATTACATACAAGGGAAACCCAATAAGACTTTGTGTAGATTTCTCAGCAGAAACCATGGAAGCTAGAAGACAGTGGGATGATATATTTAAATTACTAAAAGAGAAAAACTGCCAACCAAGACTCCTATATCCAGCAAAATTATCCTTCAAAAATGAGGGAGAAATTAAAACATTCTCAGACAAAAAGTCACTGAAAGAATTTGTGACCAAGAGACCAGCTCTGCAAGAAATACTAAAGGGAGCACTAGAGTCAGATACAAAAAGACAGAAGAGAGAGATATGGAAAAGAGTGTAGAAAGAAGGAAAATCAGATATGATATATATAATACAAAAGGCAAAATGTTAGAGGAAAATATTATCCAAACAGTAATAACACTAAATGTCAATGGACTGAATTCCCCAATCAAAAGACATAGATTGGCAGAATGGATTAAAAAACAGGATCCTTCTATATGCTGTCTACAGGAAACACATCTTAGACCCAAAGATAAACATAGGTTGAAAGTGAAAGGTTGGGAAAAGATATTTCATGCAAATAACAACCAGAAAAGAGCAGGAGTGGCTATACTAATATCCAACAAATTAGACTTCAAATGTAAAACAGTTAAAAGAGACAAAGAAGGACACTATATACTAATAAAAGGAACAATTAAACAAGAAGACATAACAATCATAAATATTTACGCACCGAATCAGAATGCCCCAAAATACGTGAGGAATATACTGCAAACACTGAAAAGGGAAATAGACTCATATACCATAATAGTTGGAGACTTCAACTCACCACTCTCATCAATGGACAGAACATCTAGACAGAGGATCAACAAAGAAATAGAGAATCTGAATATTACTATAAATGAACTAGACTTAATAGACATTTATAGGACATTACATCCCACAACAGCAGGATACACCTTTTTCTCAAGTGCTCATGGATCATTCTCAAAGATAGACCATATGCTGGGTCACAAAGCAAGTCTTAACAAATTTAAAAAGATTGAAATCTTACACAACACTTTCTCGGACCATAAAGGAATGATGTTGGAAATCAATAATAGGCAGAGTGCCAGAAAATTCACAAATACGTGGAGGCTCAACAACACACTCCTAAACAACGACTGGGTCAAAGAAGAAATTGCAAGAGAAATTAGCAAATACCTCGAGGCGAATGAAAATGAAAACACAACATATCAAAACTTATGGGACGCAGCAAAGGCAGTGCTAAGAGGGAAATTTATTGCTCTAAATGCCTATATCAGAAAAGAAGAAAAGGCAAAAATTCAGGAATTAACTATCCATTTGGAAGAACTGGAGAAAGAACAGCAAGCTAACCCCAAAGCAAGCAAAAGGAAAGAAATAACAAAGATTAGAGCACAAATAAATGAAATTGAAAACATGAAAACAATAGAGAAAATCAATAAGGCCAGAAGTTGGTTCTATGAGAAAATCAATAAGATTGATGGGCCCTTAGCAAGATTGACAAAAAGAAGAAGAGAGAGGATGCAAATAAATAAGATCAGAAATGGAAGAGGAGACATAACTACTGACCTCACAGAAATAAAGGAGGTAATAACAGGATACTATGAACAACTTTACGCTAATAAATACAACAATTTAGAGGAAATGGACGGGTTCCTGGAAAGACATGAACAACCAACTTTGACTCAAGAAGACATAGATGACCTCAACAAACCAATCACAAGTAAAGAAATTGAATTAGTCATTCAAAAGCTTCCTAAAAAGAAAAGTCCAGGACCAGATGGCTTCACATGTGAATTCTACCAAACGTTCCAGAAAGAATTAGTACCAATTCTCTTCAAACTCTTCAAAAAAATCGAAGTGGAGGGAAAACTACCTAATTCATTCTATGAAGCCAACATCACCCTCATACCAAAACCAGGCAAAGATATTACAAAAAAAGAAAACTACAGAACAATCTCTCTAATGAATACAGATGCAAAAATCCTCAATAAAATTCTAGCAAATCGTATCCAACAACACATTAAAAGAATTATACATCATGACCAAGTAGGATTCATCCCAGGTATGCAAGGATGGTTCAACATAAGAAAATCAATTAATGTAATACACCATATCAACAAATCAAAGCAGAAAAATCACATGATCATCTCAATTGATGCAGAGAAGGCATTCGACAAGATTCAACATCCTTTCCTGTTGAAAACACTTCAAAAGATAGGAATACAAGGGAACTTCCTTAAAATGATAGAGGGAATATATGAAAAACCCACAGCTAATATCATCCTCAATGGGGAAAAACTGAAAACTTTCCCCCTAAGATCAGGAACAAGACAAGGATGTCCACTATCACCACTATTATTCAACATTGTGTTGGAGGTTCTAGGCAGAGCAATTAGACAAGAAAAAGAAATACAAGGCATCAAAATTGGAAAGGAAGAAGTAAAACTATCACTGTTTGCAGACGATATGATACTATACGTCGAAAACCCGGAAAAATCCACAACAAAACTACTAGAGCTAATAAATGAGTACAGCAAAGTAGCAGGTTACAAGATCAACATTCAAAAATCTGTAGCATTTCTATACACTAGTAAGGAAAAAGCTGAGGGGGAAATCAAGAAACGAATCCCATTCACAATTGCAACTAAAAGAATAAAATACCTAGGAATAAATTTAACTAAAGAGACAAAAAACCTATATAAAGAAAACTACAAAAAACTGCTAAAAGAAATCACAGAAGACCTAAATAGATGGAAGGGCATACCGTGTTCATGGATTGGAAGACTAAATATAGTTAAGATGTCAATCCTACCTAAATTGATTTACAGATTCAATGCAATACCAATCAAAATCCCAACAACTTATTTTTCAGAAATAGAAAAACCAATAAGCAAATTTATCTGGAAGGGCAGGTTGCCCCGAATTGCTAAAAACATCTTGAGGAAAAAAAACGAAGCTGGAGGTCTCGCGCTGCCTGACTTTAAGGCATATTATGAAGCCACAGTGGTCAAAACAGCATGGTATTGGCATAAAGATAGATATATCGACCAATGGAATTGAATAGAGTGCTCAGATATAGACCCTCTCATCTATGGACATTTGATCTTTGATAAGGCAGTCAAGCCAACTCACCTGGGACAGAACAGTCTCTTCAATAAATGGTGCCTAGAGAACTGGATATCCATATGCAAAAGAATGAAAGAAGACCCATCTCTCACACCCTATACAAAAGTTAACTCAAAATGGATCAAAGATCTAAACATTAGGTCTAAGACCATAAAACAGTTAGAGGAAAATGTAGGGAGATATCTTATGGATCTTACAACTGGAGGCGGTTTTATGGACCTTAAACCTAAAGCAAGAGCACTGAAGAAGGAAATGAATAAATGGGAACTCCTCAAAATTAAACACTTTTGTGCATCAAAGAACTTCATCAAGAAAGTAGAAAGACAGCCTTCACAATGGGAGACAATATTTGGAAATGATATATCAGATAAAGGTCTAGTATCCAGAATTTATAAAGAGATTGTTCATCTCAACAACAAAAAGACAGCCAACCCAATTACAAAATGGGAAAAAGACTTGAACAGACACCTCTCAGAAGAGGAAATACGGATGGCCAAGAGGCACATGAAGAGATGCTCAATGTCCCTGGCCATTAGAGAAATGCAAATCAAAACCACAATGAGATATCATCTCACACCCACCAGAATGGCCATTATCAACAAAACAGAAAATGACAAGTGCTGGAGAGGATGCGGAGAAAGAGGCACACTTATCCACTGTTGGTGGGAATGTCAAAGGGTGCAACCACTGTGGAAGGCAGTTTGGCGTTTCCTCAAAAAGCTGAATATAGAATTGCCATACGACCCAGCAATACCATTGCTAGGTATCTACTCAAAGGACTTAAGGGCAAAGACACAAACGGACATTTGCACACCAATGTTTATAGCAGCATTATTTACAATTGCAAAGAGATGGAAACAGCCAAAATCTCCATCAACAGAAGAGTGGCTAAACAAACTGTGGTATATACATACGATGGAATATTATGCAGCTTTAAGACAAGATAAACGTATGAACCATGTAATAACATGGATGGACCTAGAGAATATTATGCTGAGTGAATCCAGCCAAAAACTAAAGGACAAATACTGTATGGTCCCACTGATGTGAACGGACATTCGAGAATAAACTTGAAATATGTCATTGGTAACAGAGTTCAGCAGGAGTTAGAAACAGGGTAAGACAATGGGTAATTGAAGCTGAAGGGATACAGACTGTGCAACAGGACTAGATACAAAAACTCAAAAATGGACAGCACAATAATACCTAATTGTAAAGTAATCATGTTAAAACACTGAATGAAGCTGCATCTGAGCTATAGGTTTTTGTTTTGTTTTGTGTTGTTTTGTTTTGATTTTACTATTATTACTTTTATTTTTTTCTCTATATTAACATTCTATATCTTTTTCGGTTATGTTGCTAGTTCTTCTAAACCAATGCAAATGTACTAAGAAATGATGATCATGCAGCTATGTGATGATGTTAAGAATTAATGATTGCATGTGTAGAATGGTATGATCTCTAAATGTTGGGTTAATTTCTTTTTTTCTGTTAATTAAAAAAAAAAAAAAGAGAAGGGATAATTGGAGATGAAGGGATACAGACTGTACAACGGGACTGGATATAAAAACTCAGAAATGGACAGCACAATACTACCCAATTGTAATGCAATTATGTTAAAACACTGAATGAAGCTGCATGTGAGGTATAGGTTTTTTGTTTTTGTTTTTTTTGTTTTTTTTTTCTTTCTATTATTGTTTTAATTCTTATTCTGTTGTCTTTTTATTTCTTTTTCTAAATCGATGCAAATGTACTAAGAAATGATGAATATGCAACTATGTGATGTTATTAAGAATTACTGATTGTACATGTACATTGAAATGATTTCTAATTGTTTTGTTAATTCTTTTTTTAATTAATAAAAAAATAAAAAATAAAAAATAAAAAAAAAATTAAAAAAAAAAAACTCTTAGAAACTAGGAATAGAAAAAGTTTGTACCAAAAGTCATAGGAAACATTAATTTTAAAAGTATAGCATTGAAAACTTTTCTCCTGAGACCAAGAATGAGACAAAGATGTCCATTATCACCATTTTGATTGTATACTTTACATACAGGTCCTAATCAAGGTATGAGAAATAAAAAGGAAGGGAAAAAATATGTTACAATTCATGAGCAGCATGAGCATATAAACAGAATATTAAGCTATAATTGAAGTCATAGTAGTGATAAATAACCTTAGTAAAGTAGCTGAATGTAAGGCAAATATAGAAATCAACTGCATTTTTCTACACCAGAAACAAGAGGATATTAACAATTTCAAATACACTGCATTTACAATTGTATAAAATAACAAACATCAGTACAACCATTTTAGAAAATTCATTTGCAAAAATCTACCAAGAATGAAAGAATGAATGCACTAGGACTAAGTAATTTCACTCTTAGGTATATAGTTAATAGAACTTCATACCTATGTTTCCATGAGCATATAAAAGCCTATCTCAAATGCTCATCAATAACAGAATGGATAAATAATTCATGGTTTTTACAAAATGTAATATGATATAAATATAGCATGAATGGATAAAATATGCCCCAAAATAGGACTAAATTTCTTAAGTATAATGTTGTCTAAAATTACTCAAATGCAAAACAGTGTTTACTGGAAATTTTAAATTATCTAAAGTTCAAAAGCAGATTGAAAAGAGACAGAAAAGGGACTTCTGGGCTGCTGATAATATCTTTCTGAACTGGTGCTGGTTATAAGGTAGTTTCACTTTGTGAAAATACATGAATTATTTACTGATATTTTTGCACTCTTCGTGTTATTATACTCAAGAATAATATTTCTAATAGAAGATGTGTAAATCTTCTCACAGAAAAGCATAAAATGTGGATTGGAAAATTCAATGTATAGCTGCTGGTTCTCCCAAACTAATATACAGATTTAATACAATCTCAGTTTTGTAGAAATTGAAAAGTGATTCTAAAATTTATATGGAAGTATCAGTGTAGAAAGGTCAAGTATAATAAACATAATGTTGAAGAAGAGAACTTGGCAGAAGGACTTCCTCCATTGTTTCTCAGGATTTACAAAACCATTGTAGTTAAATAGTTGAGAATTTGTAGTGCTGCATCTGTGACAAACAGATGAATGGACTGGAATGGAATGGATTAGAGAATATAGAAACAACCATGCACGTAACACTGGAGAAGCACAGGGAAAGGGTACTCTAATCTTTTAAAAAAAGTTGCTGGAAAAAAGTAAACAAAAGTCCATTTTAGACTTTTTTAGGGGTGCATGGTCTGAGAATAGAACCCAGGTCTGTAGATGACTTTTAGAACTAAATATGAAATAAAACCAATAAGGCTTCTGGAAAATAATATAAGAAAATATCTTCATAACCTCAGAGTAAAGAATAACTTCTTCAATATTGACACATAAAACTAATGATAAGTAAAATATTGATACTGATTTTTAGTATAATAGAATGGAAATTAATTTTATTGATAAAAATGTAAAATAGAAATAAAGATTATATTAGTAAAATAATGAAAAGGAAACATGCAGAATGGGAGAAAGCATTTGCAACACCCAAACAAAGGGGTCCTTCTCAAAATCTATGAAGAATTCCCATTAATAGCAAACAAAACTATAGACTAATCAATAGGAAGATGGGGAAAATACTTGAACATGCATTTCACAAAAAGGCATACCAAATGGCCAGTAAACATCTGAATGGTTGATCAACATCTTGATTAATCAAATGAATGACAGTTAAAGCAATAGTGAGACACAATTCAATATCCATGAGAACTAAAAATGGTTACAAACATTGGCAAGGCTGGGGGAAAATTGGGAGCCTTCAGTCACTTTTTATAGAAGCATAAATCAATATAATCACTTTGGAAAACTATTAATCATTATCAATTAAATTAGAAGATATCTCTATCCTAAGACCCATCAATTTCACTCTTTAGTATATACAACAGAAATTCATTAACACGTATACCAAAGAGATGTGGGAAATTATGTGCATGACTACAAAATTCATAATAGTCTGATACTGTAAGTAACCTAATTTCTGAAAATATTAGAAACAATGAATAAATTAAGGTACAATAATACAATGAAATAGTACGCTCTAATAAAAATAATGAAAAAATAATAGCTACAGATGACAATATGGATGAACCTCCCAAACATAATATTGATTAAAGAACTTCACCACAAAAGAATAAATATGGTAGAATTTCATTTAAATAGCACTTGATTATCATAAAAATAAGCTGTATTGCTTAAGAATGCATACTTACAACCTAAAACTGTAATGAGAAGTATGAAAATGATAGCCAAACTCATCAGGAAAATATTAACTCTTAGCAGGAAGGGAAGTTAGTGACTGAGGGAAAGCATGAAGAGGCAATTGAGTTTTTATGTTACTACTAAGATATTTTTCATGTTACATCTTAAACAATCCAAGTTAAAGTATATTAGCAAGAAACAGGGTTCCACAAGTTGTGCACTCACTGCCTAACTCCAGGACACCCTCTGTACATGCTCAATGAGCAGAGAGACCTCTAGGGTTACTCAATAAAAGGTCCCTGCCAGAAAGGCCAGGTAGACAAAATACCTTCTTCTCCTTTGGTTGCTGATTTAATCACAGGCGTTTCATAATTCTGTTATGAAGAAAAGGTTTGAGAGCATTCACATTGCATGGGTAGTGATAGTTTTCTTAATGGGATGCTGTTCATCATTTGTATTTGTTCATATTTCCTATCTTGGTAAACATGCTTGTGATGTTGTAATCCAGTAGCTAAATAAATTTGAGGTTTCATAATTTCAGTAGCTGTATATGCATCTTCTTGATGGTTCTGTGAAGATTTTGACAATGGCTCTCATGAGCTTTGCTAGGAGGTATTTTGGGGAGCCTCCGTGGCAGGTTCTTTCCCAGAACCCCTTAATCTAGGTTTTTAGCTTGCATATACTTACATTTTTCCAGAATTTTACTATGAAAAAATTTAAAACACAGCCAAGTTGAAACAATTTTATACTAAGCATTCATATGCTCACTTCCTATCCTCTAACATTAAAATTTGACAAAGTAATTTATCAGAGTTGTCCAGCTATCTGTCCCTCTACCTGACAACAATCCAACTGGTTATGTGATTATGTTTCCTTTTAACAGCCTAATGATTCATTACAAGGAAAACACCAGTGCAGGCACCCCCAGTGTCAAGAAATAACATTTTGGCAATAGCACAGCAACCCCCTTCTCCCCATATATCAAACCCTTGAGAAAGTAAATAATCACAAGCGGAGAACTTTTCAAAAACATACAACTTTAAGTAAATTGGCTCATATTACCTTTCCAATTCTCATCTTTTTTTGTAGGTCCTTGTCTTAGTTGACAGTGAAGAAAGACAGAATTTCACAAAAAGTCCACACATACAACTTACTCATAGGTTTGCTAGTGTTGTACTTAGCGCATATTATTCTCTCCCTTTAAAAATCCAGACGATTGACTATTTTAAAAATCAACAAATACAGCCAGATTGAGTCAGTAAACAGGTTAGATCTATGTCTCATAGGACATTTGCTAATGTAAGTTTTCTAAATATGGGCAATTTAGAATTTGCATTTGCCATTACCAGGTGTGAGAGTTCGCATTAAATCTAATGCAACCTAATTTTTTTAATGCATGCTTCTCTGAATTCCCCACAGACACAATTACAGCAAACCACGAAGTGAAGAAAGCCTTTTGTTTTTCTTTTTCTTTTTTCCTCTTTCTCTGTGCAGTGATTTAACTTCTCACATTTCTGTTGGAATGAAAATTAGATTCAAGGACAGCTCTGTACCTGATAACTCTGACAAGGTGTGAAATGCTAAGTTTTATATGGTTGTAATGAACATACACAAAGCTTTTGATTTTTTTTTTTTTCTCTGTGTGAAGGCTTCAGGCTTTCTGTTCTGGAATAAATAAATTTTAGTCCCGTGGCATCAACTATCCTGTCTGTAATGTCCCTGTTCTCTAAATGTCAACTGTATGTGGAGAATGCCATCCCTGTGAGGGATGCTTATTACCTGGGTACTTGATGATTCAAGGATTGAATTGTTTATGGTCCTCCTGGCTGCTTTTCTGAGCTTCTCCTTCCTCAACAGCTGGCGTAATTTGGAATCACTTTTGAAGAAATGTAGAAAAGTCATGGAACTTCCATGAATGAGCAGAGGGACAAATAGCCTAAGTGGGAGAAGCAAGAAGGAAATAATGGGTAGACATTTTTGTTTACTTCTATGGCGGTATTACTTTTTCTTTTATGACTGTGAAAGATGGCATTGACAGTTTATATACAAATGTACATTCATATTCAGAAATAAAATAAGTATTATTTTAAGATTTTGGAAAAGTCATAAAAGCAAAGCAGAGCCTAGAGCTCTGTGTATCTGTGAAAACGTATTATGAATATGTAACCAACTAAGGCTGCTATGAGTCCTCCTGGGAGAAAAGAGGCCCTGGGGATGCTGTACTACTTAAAGACAAGGACAGATAACCTCCAGGTCTTGACTTAAATTTTTCAGCCGAAAGCCAAGAGGATAAGATAAATTTTCACTGTGTGGCACAAGATCAATATACAAAACGCTGTTTTGAATTCTTTGACTTTGAAAGGGTTGTTACATTTTTATTTATTTATTTGTGTTTAATAAGCTGTTCCCTTAAGAATGAGAGTTTAAAGTGAGTGTATTAGTCAGGGTTCTCTAGAGAAATAGAACGAACAGGAGATATCTGTAACCATGAGATTTATAAAGGCGTCTCATGCAATTTTGGGAATGGAAGAATCTAAAATCTATAGGGCAGCTGTGAAGCTGGCGACTCTGATGAAGGATCTGCAGGAGCTCCACAGGGGAGGTTCGCTGGCTGAAGAAGACTCAGTGAAAGAGTCTTTCTTAGTTCTTAAAAGCCTTCAACTGATTGAATTATCTCATTGATGAAAGACAAGCCTCTGTCTATCACAGATATAATCAGCCACAGATGCAATCAACTAACCGATGATTTAACATACCAGCCTTTCGGTTTATCAACTAGTCATAAAATATCCTTGCAGCAACCATCAGGCCAGTGCTTGCCTAACCAGACAACTGGGCATCATCACTTGGCCAAGTTGACACCAGAGCCTAACCACAGTGAGTAAGCAGTAAAGTTAGATGATTAACAAAGAGGAAGATGAAAATGCTGTATAGAACAAGACAAATGGTAAAGAGTATGGCCAAATGTAATGAGACCAAGAATTCTTCCTTCTGAACACTTACAAGAAGAAAGCTCTCCTCCGAAATAAGCCATGCAAATTATCACCTTAGCAGCCATTTAGATCCAGGGCCATTTTTCTACTCTTGGGACTCTTCAGTTGCATACATTTATACGGGCTAACAATGAATACCAACAAATTCAGATGGGTCAATAGACAATTTAGAGCAGTAGGTCACTAGGCTTTTGCAAATAGTGAAGTTCCAAATAGAAATAGATTCAGGCTTACATGCAATCTGGCTTCGATCCCCATCTAGATGTGATTTTTCTCTCATGCCAATTAGATTCTCTTCTGCTCTTCAAGGGAAGCAAGTATCTTCAGTTTCAATTTTAAAATGACCCTTCTCTGAAGTATTACTTAGAAGGAGTTGGTCCTAGATTTGACTTCTATACTCAGTACCGTAAGCTAAGTGGATTTGGGCTTATAACAAGTGATTTATTCTCCTAATCCTTATATTTCCTTCTCTGTAAAATTTGATATTGATATTTACCTCAGAAGCAAAGACTTGGGAAGGCTGAATTGATAAAGTCTATAAAGTGTCTCATATAGACCTGAAGAAGTAAGCACCCAATTAATGATAACATGTTACACAGCTAGTATTTCTTCAACTTTGAAGTCTGCTAACAAGAAATTTTCCCTTTCCTCTTTTCCATATACATTCAATCTAGCTAACTTCTCCATGTGGCTCTCATCAGGTCCTTTCATACATAACTTTTATTTTCCAGTAACAACTGTCATCTCTTGCACTCTTGCCATCACCTTCTGTATTTCACAAATTTCTGCCCTTGAGTTGGCACTGAAATATCAATCTCTTCCCTGTTTCTAATTCTCTTAACTAAAAGTTTTGATCTATCACTCCTCAGACTTTATAAGTAATAGGGGCACAAGAATTTAGGCAGATTATTTCTGAAGTGCCAGAAAATTGGCCATGCAACTTCAAGTCCTTGGGTTTCATTTTGGGGCAGGAGAAACTAAAAGATAAACAATGAGGCATCAGAAGGTCCTGTGGAAGGTTCCCAGATAGGAACTGTGGATGCCTGTGCCTCCTCACTGGTTTCGGTAATTGCCTGTTCTCTCACATTCCATCCATGTCCCAACTATTTCTCCTATACAAATCCACTTTCTACCAAATTCTAGTAGCAGATCAAAGAAGTCTGAAAAACACCAATGGCCATCTTACAATCATTCAAATATAGATTCTGCACCAGGCATAAATATTTGGTACTGTTTATATAGCATTACTTTCCTAGGGGATTTCTCAAATTTCAGTGCATAATCATCACTTGAAGTTGCTTTTAGCGATGCAGATTCCTGGTTCACTAGGTCTGAAAAGGATCCCAAGTGACTTTAATGACAGTAGCTCATTACCACACTCTGAGAAACACTTCCATAGAAAGGGGAGAGATAGAGCTCACAGCTCAAGGAAAGAAAGCAAAGACCCAGAAGATGCACTTGTATATGGCAAGCACAGCATAGGGTTTAACCATTTTAAGTTTTGATAAAATAAAAATGCCTTTTGTTTGTACCTTAAATAATATTTCACTCTGCATATTGAGCATTTTATTTCCTTTCAAACAAGATAAAGCAATCCTCTGGTTAACTCAAAAACTGCATTCTTGCAGCACTCAGGATGAAAGCAATACAAGCGGAAAGTCAGTTCCCTGTGAAAACTGATATAGTTGGGGGCTGCAGTCTTCTTTACGAATTAGAATCAACTAGTGGCTTTGCTCTTATTATTCTTAGGAAGTGGTTTGCTTTCACTAAGATTTTGGGGGAAAAACTCTGAAAGAGATCAGTTCTTTAGATATCAA
The DNA here is from genome assembly GCF_023851605.1 of Tamandua tetradactyla. Lineage (NCBI taxonomy): Eukaryota > Metazoa > Chordata > Mammalia > Pilosa > Myrmecophagidae > Tamandua > Tamandua tetradactyla. The sequence continues at coordinate 60,865,313 of NC_135340.1, forward strand.
AAGAAAATATCATTAACCACTCAGAAACTTCAGGCAATAGGCAAAGACTATTAATGGGAAAAGTTTTTCCTAGGAAGAAACTCATTATAGTATTTTGCGTAGGTGCTTCAAGGAAGAAACGGCTATGCGAAAAATGATTTTGATGTAATGGAAGTTCAGTTAAAAAGGATTCTTTCTGTAATGAGATGGGAGCTCATGACCCATGAAAAGACTGGAAGCACGAGCTCAAGAATAGGCAATGGCAAAGCTAGATGAAAATAAAAACCAAGCAGAGACAGTAATTTCATCAACCAGCACTGGTTGTCTCCTGAAATTGGGAGGATGAGACTATTGGGAAGAATGGAAATAAAGGTAGAATAGAGTGCGTAAATGGGTGAGGAGATTTTCTTTCTCACTTGCTCCCACCACACACACACACATGCATGCACCAGGAAAGATCATGTTTTGATTGGAGAAATTAGTCATTTGTTTGGAAGCACATCTCCTTTAACAGTGTTTACTTCCATGTTTTACTAAGAATTGTTTCACTTTTGTACTTTCATGGGATTTTTGTTTGTTTGTTTGTTTTGCTTTAAAAATGCAATGGAGACAAGTGAAAGCTCAAAGTATTTAAACATGTTTTCTGACATTCCATCTACAAACAAAAGCTCCCTAATCCTCTGCAATCTGGCCTTCATTTTCATCTGTCCCTAAAATATTTTCCTAAAGTTTGCTATTGGTCTCTTTCTGGACAAGTTTAATATTTTGATTTTGGGGGTAAAATTATAATCTCATATAGGTTCCACTATTATTTCATGGAGTTAGCTTCCTCCTCTTTCTGAAAAAGATTTTGAGTCTTGATATATTTCCCTCTTTGATCCACTTGGCTTCTTTTTCTTCATTGAAATGTTTTTTTTCCTTTCATCTTTTTTTGTCCATTCTTCCTCTCTCCATCCCTCTTCTTTCCTTCCCTCCCTCTCTCTTCTTCTTCTCCCTCCTCCTCTTTCTCTTCTTCTTCTCCCTCTTCTTCTCATACTCCTTATTCTTCCTCTTCTTGCACAAGGAGATTTCTATTCATCCCTTTCTATACATATGGTCTTAGAAAGTTCAGTCCATACACAGAACTCCCAGCTATCCATTTCATATTTTGACAGTTCACATTCTCTAGGCCTTTCATCTCTATTTTGTTTTATTTTTAAAGATACATCCACTTTCAAATCCAATCAAATCTGAAGTGATCAAGTCCACATTTATAGTCTTTCACTTAAGTGACTATAACCTGACATTTTTCCCACAATCTGAACTTGCCATCAACATTCCCCAGATTCTTAATTGCTAACATTTTAGTCATCTTTTAATTTGCTTTCTTTCTTCCATGACCAACTCATTATCAATTCTATTGACTCTTCCTTTTGAACATCAGCTATGTTTCTCCTACTTTTTGTTTGTGTATTTACAACAGTGTCACTAACTCTCATCAACTCATGTTACCTCTACCTGGCATTTTGTGCGTCTCTTTAACTTTAAGGGAAGAGTCCAGAAACCACGTCTTATGTGAGAGCAAAGGAGACTGTTTGTCAAAAGAAGAAATAATTAAAGGAAACAATATGACTTCTCATTTCCCTTTTAATTCTAGCAGTCCATGATATCTACCTTTCTTTCTAAGATGCCTACTTTCACTATATCCCTTATTATACTGTTCTGCGCTCTTATTTCTTTTTTCAAATTCACCAGGATCCAAAAAGGGGGAAATCACAGTATTTTAAGGCATATTGTTGAATGCTGTCTTCTTCAAATATAACCAAAACAGCTTGTTGATAAAACAAAGCTGAGTTTATTGGTTACTGTGGGAGAGAGATCTCTACCTCAATAAGTCTTAAGAGTGTCTCAAGAGGAAAAGTAAATTGGAATATTTAATGAGATTTTGAAGTCTGGTTAAAAGTGGTTCTTCTAATGCAGGGACTTGGTTTGGATAGGGTTAGGATCATGAAATAATAGTTCAGTATTGCTGGACAACAACAAGGCAACAATTTTTGAGGCAAGGAGTTCAAAGATTTTATATATAAACTGTATTTTCATGCTTTTTATTAAAAAATTGATTCATGAAATTCATTGAGAAAATAAGTTATTTTCAAAATTTATCTTCTTAGCAAGAATTTCTGGAGAAAGTAAAATTAATTTGATAAAGACTGTGGAATAGTGAAGTCATGTTAATGTAGACATTAAGCATGTAAATTGCTTTGATTCCCAATATTTATGTTGAGTCCATAAACTATTTAAGACTTTCTTCAACTGGAAGGAATTAGTTTTCCATACTAATCTTCAAAGAGAGAGAGCTATCCACCTACCCATTGCCACTTTTTTGCCCCTTTCTCATGATAGCTTTTAATTGAAATGTATGTATATTTTTTCCTGTGTTTTCATTAACTACACACCTGCTAGGTCTGCTGTAACAACATATCACAAATCTGGTGGCTTAAAACAGCAGAAATTTATTTTCATATAGTTTTGGACACTGGAAGTCAGAAGTCAGCAAGGCGATGTTGCATCTGAAGTCTGTACAGGAGTGTGGTAGTTAGATTCAGTTGTCAACTTGTCCAGGGGAAGGCACCTAGTTTTGTTGCTGCAGACATAAGCCAATGGTACATGAACCTCATCTGTTGCTAATTACATCTGCAGTTGGCTAGGAGGCATGCCTCCTGCAATGAATAACGTTTGACTTAATTGGCTGGTGCTTAAATGAGAGAGCGCAATGTAGCACAGCCCAAGCAGCTCGGCATACCTCAACTCAGCACTCGTAGCTCAGCCCAGGCCTTTGGAGATGCAGAAAGGAACCACCCCGGTGAAACTTTTTGGAACCCAGAGGCCTGGAGAGAAGTCCAGCAGAGATTACCTTGAGCCTTCCCACGTAAGAAAGAACCTCAGTGGAAAGTTAGCTGCCTTTCCTCTGAAGAAATAACAAAATAAATCCCCTTTTATTAAAAGCCAATTCATCTCTGGTGTGTTGCATTCCGATAACTAGGAAACTAGAGCAAAGAGGATGCTTCCTTGCCTGTTCTAGATGCTGGTGGTTTGCTGACAATCCTAGATGTTCCTTGACTTGCAGATACATCTCTGCTTCCATCTGCACAAGACCTTCTCTATCATCATATGGCATTCAAGCCTGTGTCTGTCTCTCTCCTCTCCCCTTCTTATAAGGACACCAGATATATTGGATTAGGACTCACACTAATCCCATCTGGCCGTATATTTATTAATAACACTTTCAAAGACCCTATTTCCAAATATGGTCACATTCATAGGACCAGGTTCAGGATTTGAATCTATCCAACCTATAACAATATCTCAGTAATTCCCTGAAATTACCATCCATTTTTCCCTTCCCTAAATTGCTCCTATTAAAAAAAATTAACTGTTTTCTTAAGGAGTATCCATCTCTTTATGATTTAAAATGCATTACATAGGGTTTTAAAACATATTGCAATTGCAAAAATGATTTTTATGCAAAAAATGAAGAATAAAATCTTTCACTCCATGAAGACAGATGCTTCTGTTTTTCTATCAACTCAGAAACCTTGTGTTCTTAACAGTTTCACTTTATAGAAAAAAAAAATCTACATCAAAATGCACAAACTGAAATTTTTAGAGGGTCAGGGTAAGACATTAATGCACAGAGATTTGGGTTCCAAAATAGAAAGTGTGAAGAACTATGGGAACCAAGGAGCTAGAGAACATACTCTATTTTTTTAATTGGGAAATATATATACAAAACAGCAATAAATTCCAAAGTATGTTTTAACAAGTAGTTAAATTTCTTTAACATATTTCATAGTTTGGTATAGTTTATAGTTCCACAATTTCAGGGTTTTCCTTCAAGCTGCTCCAAGACATTGGAGACTTAAAAGAAGTATCAATATAATGATTCAGTAGTCATACTCATTTGTAAATCCTAACTTCTCTGTTATAATTCATTCTCCTTTGATCCTTTTCCTAATTTTTAGGGATATTTGGCCAATGCCCATTCTTAACTCTTTTTTAATGTTGAAAAGGGCTATTGACAATACAGAACAAGGGAATGGAACTGGTTGATGTTCTTGGTGATACTGGCACCTCTGGGTTTCAGGACTTATCTGGCCTAGGACCCATCTGAAGGTTTTAGGTCTCTGAGAAGTAAAACCTGGTCTGTGAAACTTTTGTAGGCTCTCAGATAGAGCCCTGGGTGTTCTTTAGGGTTAACAGGAATGATGTTTTGGGGGTTGGAAAACTGCGGCAGTTAACCACATGTAGCTAAAGCTCCTGTAAGAGTAGCTTCCAAAATAGCCTCTCAACTCTACTTGAACTCTCTTAGCCTCTGATACCCTATTTTGTTACATTTCTTTCCCCCTTTTGGTCAGGAAGGCATTGTCGATCCCATGGTGCCAGGTCCACGTTCTTCCCTAGCAGTCATGCCCACATTGCCAGGGAGACTCATACCCCTGATGTCATGTCCCATGTAGGGGAGAGGGGAATGAATTTCCTTTCCAGGTTCAGGCTCATCTCTGGGTGTCATGTTCCAGGTAGTGGGGAGGGAAACATTTTCTATTTAAAAAGCAAGAAGAATGATTTTGGAGGACTCACACTACCTCATCTTAAAACTTGTTACTAGATCATGGTAATTGAAATGGCATGGTATTGGCATAGGGACAGACATACAGACCAATGGAATTGACTTGAAAGCTCAAAAATCATCTCTTAAGTGTATGGCAAACTGCTTTTTTGACAATGGAACAAGGGCCACTCAGTTGAGAAAAAATAAAAATTTTAAAAATAGGGCTGGAAAAACTGGCTTTCCATTTGCAAAAGAATGAAGGAGGAGCCCAATCTCATGTGCAAAAATAACTCAAAATGGATCAAAGACCTAAATATAATAGTCAGAGGTATAAAACTCCTAAAAGAAAAAGTAAGGAAGTATCTTCAGGACCTTGTGTTAGGCAATAGTTTTTTAGGCTTTACATCCAAAACACAATCAACAAAAGGAAAAAAGAGATAAATAGGACCTCATAAAGATTAAATATATTTGTGCCTCAAAGGACTTTATCATGAAAGTAAAATGACAACCTACACAATGGGTGAAAATATTTGGAACCCACATATCCAATAAGGGTTTAATATCAAGAATACATAAATAAATCCAAAGTGAAAAACACTCCAACTTAAAAATGGACAAAACACTTAAATAGACATCTCCCCAAAGAAGATATACAATGGTTAAAAAGCACATGAAAAGATGCTAAACATTATTAGCCCTAAGGGACATGTGAATCAAAACCACAATGAGATACCATCATTTCAAAGCCACTAGAATGACTACTATTAAAAACAGAACAAAACAGAAACTTAGAAGTATTGGAGAAGATGTGGAGAAATAGGAACACTCATTCTTTGCTTGGTGAGAATGTGAAATGGCACAGCCGCTGTGGAAGGCGGTTTGGAAATTTCTAAAAAAGTTAAGCCTAGAATTACCATATGATCCAGCAGTCCCATGTCTAGTCATATACCAAAAAATATTGAAAGTAGGAACTTGGACAGATATTTACACACCAATGTTCTTAGTGTCATTATTCACAATTGTCAAAAGATGGAAGCAACCCAAGGGTCCATTAACCCATGAACGTATCAGCAAAATGTGTTATATATATAGTGAAATATTACTCAATTGTATAAAGGAATGAAGTCCTGATACATGTGACAATATGAAAGAACTTTTATGACATCATGTTGAGTGAAATAAGCCATACACAAAAGGACAAATGTAGGATCTCACTGATATGAAACAAGTAGAGCAATCAAACTCATAGAGTCAGAATCTAGAATATAGTACAAGAGGAATGGATGCAGGTAGGGAATCAGGAATTAAGGCTTCAAATGTGCAGTCTCTATTTGGGATGATGGAAAAATTTTGGTGATGGATGGTGGTGATGGTAGAAAAACATTGTGGATTAACAGCATTGAATTACGTATATGAATATAGTTAAAAGGGGAAATTTCAGGTTGTACATTTGTTACTAGAATAATTTTTAAAAAGTCCATGGAACTGCACAACACAAACAGTAATCCTAATGTTAAACCATGAACTGTGGTTAATAATATGGTTTTAAAAGTGTGCTTTCATCAGTTGTAATAAATGTACCACACTAATGCAAGAGCTTAATGATAGGATGGTATATGGGAACCCTGTATTTGACGCACGATTTTTCTTTAAACCCTCAACTTCTCTTCAAAAGCAAAAAAAGAATAAAAAAGGAACCCTGATGCAAGAGACAACATAAATATGTATGGAAGAGTAAACTACGGAACTTGTCTGTGGTGAATGTATCAGGTTATCTTCCATCTGATCACGGGGGCCAGTACAAACCATGAATTTACCCAAAGAAAATGAGGACAGCATCATGCAAAATGACAGCCCATTTACTGCCTTACATTCCTGGTTGATTTATTGATCCCATATATTAACAACTAATATCACATTCCACCATCTATAGTCTAGTACCGTAGCTAGAGATTGTTCATTATTGGTGTGTACTTGGGTACATAAACCATAAATATGTAATCATAAACCAGAGAAAGGAGGAGATAATGTTATCCTCTTTTGTAGCATAAAATGCCATTTTGCTTTGGAATTATGGATTATATAGAAGTCAGTTTTTCTCTACAGAAAATTTTACCTGTGTAAAAAATCAGCATGTTGATATTGTGCAAATTTGACCAATAATCTAGGAACTAGACTTTAGGTTCCTACCCCAGTCCCCCCTCCCCACCAAAAAAAAAAAACAACAACCAACATTTCCAGTCAAATTAAAATATCTTAAACTTTGTTGAATAGAATCCATCTTCAAGCCAACTTCTACCTGTAGGTCACCATTTTATAACATTTTGTCAGTTGAAAGGATTGTCATATACTTAGAGCTATTTAATGGTGATTATAGTTCCAAGACGTTTCTTAAAGTTTTCCAGTTACCATCCAGCTGTTTAACATCAGATATAGCAGCCCCCAAATATAGACAGTGCCTTCTGAATAATTCCATCCACAATAAATGAACAGGTTTGATACTCAAGACTCAGTAGGGACATGGGCAACCAGAAAGCCAACCAGAGCAGAGTGAGAGGATAAAGAGCTACAAAAAAGCACTGGGTGGGTGGGGGGGGGGGTGATGATTATGGTTCTTTCTCTTTTTTTTCACTATTTTAAAATAAACTTTATTCATATATAACTGACATATAATAAAATGCTCATATGTTAAGTATGTAGTTTGATGAGCTTCCACAAATGTAAACAATTGTGTAACCACCACTCCAATCAGCATTTAGAACATTTCCGTCATCTAAAAAAGGTCCCTTCATGCTTCTTTGCAGCCATTCCCTTCCCATCCCTGCCTGTTCCATTCCACCTCAGGCAATCACTGATCTCATTTCTATCACTACAGAAAATCTTTTGATTACAGAGGAAATTCTTTCTTTAGCAAATCAAGCAATGTTTCACAAATGTTTTTATTTCCATATATTTTTGTTTGTTTTTCAATATTGATATGCATTTAAAAGCATTAAAAAGCCTGTGCCTTGTCACAAAAAAAGCAACACTCTTCACTGCACATTTAAAAGAAGAAAAGTAATTGGGAAAAAAAATGTTGGCAAGCCTTGTCAATAGACTGATGAAGTCAGCTATTACTCTCTAGCATGACTGCTGGAATGACTGACTAAATGTTCATTTGACTCTTGGTGTCAATGAGTTCTCAGATCTGGCTCCTTTGGTGTATTCAGCTTCAGGAATTATGCATGACATGTTGATTATATCCTGCAGCAGAAAAGCAGCAGTGATCTGCTTTGCACTATCTTCGTCTCATTGCCATCAGCAAGAAAATCTCTAAAGCTTTCAAGGGGCAGGCTGCCAGCCAAAAGGCCAAAACAGAATTAAATTGTGGTGTAAAAATATAGTAAACCCAATTAAACTGGGATTGTTAGTGGAAGTAATTTGTTAGTCATGTGAACGCCCCTTCTCTGTCTCTCTCTCTCTCACTCTATTTGTTTATGATGTGGGGTGATCTAGAAAATCATACAATCCATAGTTGTGTTAAGAGCCTCAGTCCCTGGGTTCCATGTAGTAGAAAGTGCTTAATATTCCATTTAAAATAACCCATTTCAGAACAGCTGGAAAAATTCATCCTTCTGCAGGTTCATCTGCCAACTGAGCAGTGTGCATATTTTGGATGCCACTGCCTTAGCATTTGCCACTGACTTATTCGAAATAAGAGAAAGCAAATGTGCACATCCTCAAAAAAGCACTGAGGGCTATATAACTAATTCATCACTATCCATTCTCAACAGGAAAGCTAACCCTATCTCTGAAATCTAATTATGCAACAAGGGCTCTAAAAAACGCCAAACTTAGAGTGCAGACAGAAGTAGAAAGGTGGGTAAGAGTGTTGGTACCTGTCATTCTAAGCCAAGGAAAGTCTATTAGAGATGCATGCATTGTCTGGTCTGACTGATTACAGAAGACTGCATGATGACTTCTGAATAATATGCAAAAGGAGGAGGAAGTACCGGTGATTCATGGTGTACCCATAAGTTGATCTATCACCTGAGGTTACTTCACACTCCTCATACAATACAAAGTCACCTCAGCCTCCCCAGGGCATTAGAGTTTAGTCTATTGAAAGCACTCTATACTTACCTTCTTTTCAATGATGTAAGGTATCCATATGTTTCAGATAATTTAGAACCAGATGTAAGAATTTGATCATTGAAAATAAATTCTAGTGCATGAAAGGTAAACCAGAGAAACTTGGTGTGCTTCCACTGTGATTAGACCAAAAGAGAAACACATACATAATTGACAGGACAGTGATGGAGATAAATGATATAAATCACTTTTATTTTATTTACTTATAGTTTCAGATTCTGCTAGGTATTTCTTTTGGACAATAGGTCTGGAAATAATTTAGTTTAGATCTAAACTAGAATGATCTAATGTAAAGTTTGGAAGAGAATTTATACAAAATCTAATCCATCATTTCATAGGTCACACAGCATTTTCATGGAAGAAGCCAATGTCATAATTCTAGAAAAGGACCAACTGATCCTGGCACAGAACTTCCCATTTAGTCATTCTACTCTACCATATGCACTCAAACTCTCACAGTCCTGACAACCAAGGATCTTTGTTCCTTTGCCATCAAGCCCAGTGTCTGGCCTGCAGTAGGTCTTTCTGCAAATGTAGTGAAATGAACCTAATTTAACCGTGCAGAATAGTTTCAATTCCCAACTGTGCCAAGAGTCCTTAAGTTATAGTTTGAAGGCAGATTATCAGTTTAATATAAAATTTGTTCTAAAAAAGTTTCTATTAAGACATGGAATGCATAGGAACAAAAACCACTCAGCTAGACTATCTCAAAGTATGATTTGGAAATTCCCCACCCCAAACTTATTCAAGTGCAATATCTAGAATTGGGAGTTCAGGAATTATACATGTTTAACAAGTTTTCATAGGTGATTCATGTTCATACTGAAATTTTGAAAAATACTTTATTCAAGTGTTAAGACTTCAGCAGGAATCCACTAATAATTTCCAATGAGAAGTTTGTTTGATTATCTGAATGATGTGATGTATTATCATGGGATGGTAACACTGAGAGCTGTGTAGATGGGGACATTTTAAGCAACCATTTGGGTTTTTTTAGATTTGAGCTATGTGCTGGTTGAAGTTGTTGTATACTCAGAAAAGAAGTATTCTTTTTCCTAACCCAATCTTTTGGAGGCAGACCTATTGTTTAGGGTGGGATCTTTTGATTAAGTTGTTTTCATAGAGATGTGAACCACCCAATTGTGGGTAGGACCTTTTGATTGGGTCGTTTCCTATCTCTCCCATTTAAGATGGGTCTTAATCCACTTACTGGAGTCCTTTAAAGGGGAACCATTTTGGAAAAAGCTTCAGAGCTGACATAGACAGAGATGTTTGGAGATGCAGAAAGAAAATGCCCCTGGGGAAGCTGTTTGAAATGAGAAGCTGGGAGAGAAAGCTAGCAGACATTGCCATGAGATTTCCAGCTGACAGAGAAACACCAAAAGTCATCAGCCCTTTCTTGAGTCAAGGTATCTTTCTCTGAATGCCTTAGTTTGGATATTTTTATGGCCTTAGACTTGTAAACTTGTAACTTAATAAATTCATTTTATAAAAGCCAACCTGTTTCTGGTATATCGAATTTCTGGCAACATTAACAAACTAAAACAGACTATTACTAATAAAGGTGGTATATAAGCATTTGATTTTAAGTCCCTGAGTGGGCATATAATTTATTTTCTCTTGATTAAGTACCTCAACTAGATTAAATGATAGGTATGTAGTTAATTTTATAAGAAGCTCCCAAATTGGTTTTCAGAGTGATTGTACCATTTTATATCCAACCAAAAGTTTATGGGACTTTCATGAGCATAGCCCAAATACCCCTAAAGAGTGGGAGAAAGATCAAAGGTGGTGGTGAAGTTATACAGAAAAGGTTGGGTTTAACAAAGGAGTATGATTGCTGAATCTTTACATTGATATTTATTTTAGTCTCCAGTGCCTTAGAGCAGCTAGAAGTGAAAACCTAAAGTTGGACCAAGATGGTGGCTTAGTAATGTATGCGTTTTAGTTCGTCCTCCAGAACAACTACTAAATAACCAGAAACAGTACAGAACAGCTCCCGGAGCCACGATAGTGACTGGACACACAGCATACCCCAGTCTGGACCAGCTGGACTGGCTGCAAGTGTCCGGAACAGTGAGTTCCCCAAGCCGTGGCGGCCAGTGCCAAGAGCCCCTCCCCCACAGGCAGCTTCCCGGAGGGAAACAAAAGAGACTCTAACAGTAGCAGGGACTGAGTCCAACCAAATACCAATTGTGGCATTAATAAACAAATTCTGACTACTAAAAATGGGCCCCTAGCTCAGGTGAAACTGGTCAAGGCAGAGGTCGCCTATTGGGCTAACCGAAAAAGAGGAAAGGGGATGAAACGGAGGCATTTTTGGCTGTTTCTACAGAGGCTTGGCTGCCTCTGGATTCAGCGGCGGGATTACACAAGCTGCAACTGCCCCAGGCATACGCAGAAACAGGCTGCTTTCAGGGCTATCTCCCACCTGAGCCTTCCCCAGGGGAGGGGTGAAATGCAACTCAGGTGGAATCCCTCTCTAAAGGAGCTCAGACCCCAGGACTTGGCAATTTGAAGCCATTAAAACCAACCTACAAACTTTCCTCTGTCTCCACCATGCCCCCAGCAGGGAGAGCCTTCCAAAGTTAAAGGAGCCACAACATCTTTTGCTGGTGGGACCTGCAGACAGACAAGCGCCACATACTGGGCAGGATAAGAAAAACAGAGCCCAGAGACTTCACAGGAAAGTCTTTCAACCTGCTGGGTCTCACCCTCAGGGAAAACTGACACAGGTGACTCCTTCCCCTGGAAAGGAGGCCGGTTTAGTCCAGGAAAACCCGGCTGGAGTCTGTAATACCTATGTGGACCCTCCTAAGGGTGGGGAGGGAAAAGGCACCTTACAAGCAGGGCAAGAAACAAGAAAACAAGAACTGAAAAATTACCCTCTGTTAAACAAAATTTAAGCTAGAGGCCCAGAAAAAGCTGAACTGAAGGTCAAAGAACAGATAGAGAACAAACTAATCTAGCAAGAAAACCCTAGGTAAGATAAGTGAAAGCAATCTCCAGAATAAATTAATTAAGGTAATTAAATGTCCAGATGCCAGCAAAAAATAACAAATCACACCAGGAAAATTGAAGATATGGCCCAGACAAAGGAACAAGCCAATAGTTCAAATGAGACACAAGAGCTGAAACAACTAATTCTGAATATACAAACAGAAATGGAAAACCTCATCAAAAACCAAATCAATGAATTCAGGGAGGACATGAAGAAGGCAAGAAATGAACAAAAAGAAGAAATGGAAAGTCTGAAAACACAAATCACAGAACTTATGGGAATGAAAGAAACAGTAGAAGAGATGAAAAAAACAATGGAAACCTACAATGGTAGATTTCAAGAGACAGAGGTTAGAATTAGTGAACTGGAGGATGGAACATCTGAAATCCAAAAAGAAACAGAAACTATAGGGAAAAGAATGGAAAAATATGAGCAGGGGCTCAGGGAATTGAATAATATGAAGTGCACAAATATACATGTTGTGGGTGTCCCGGAAGGAGAAGAGAAGGGAAAAAGAGGAGAAAAATTAATGGAAGAAATTATCACCAAAAATTTCCCAACTCTTATGAAAGACCTAAAATTACAGATCCAAGAAGTGCAGCACACCTCAAAGAGAACAGATCCAAATAGACGTTCTCCAAGACACTTACTAGTCAGAATGTCAGAGGTCAAAGAGAAAGAGAGGATCTTGAAAGCAGCAAGAGAAAAGCAATCCATCACATACAAGGGAAACTCAATAGACTATGTGTAGATTTCTCAGCAGAAATCATGGATGCAAGAAGACAGTGGGATGATATATTTAAATTACTAAAAGAGAAAAACTGCCAACCAAGAATTCTATATCCAGCAAAATTGTCTTTCAAAAATGAGGGAGAAATTAAAATACTTTCAGACAAAAAGGCACTGAGAGAATTTGTGACCAAGAGACCAGCTCTGCAAGAAATACTAAAGGGAGCATTAGAGACAGATACGAAAAGACAGAAGAGAGAGGTGTGGAGAAGAGTGTAGAAAGAAGGAAAATTAGATATAATATATATAATACAAAAGGAAAAATGGTAGAGGAAAGTATTACCCAAACAGTAATAACACTAAATGTTAATGGACTGAATTCCCCAATCAAAACACATAGACTGGCAGAATGGATTAAAAAACAGCATCCTTCTATATGCTGTCTACAGGAAACACATCTTAGACCCAAAGATAAACATAGGTTGAAAGTGAAAGGTTGGGAAAAGATATTTCATGCAAATAGCAACCAAAAAGAGCAGGAGAGGCTATACTAATATCCAACAAATTAGACTTCAAATGTAAAACAGTTAAAAGAGACAAAGAAGGATACTATGTACTAATAAAAGCAACAATTCAACATGAAGACATAACAATCATAAATATTTATGCACCGAACGAGAATGCCCCAAAATACGTGAGGAATACACTGCAAATACTGAAAAGGGAAATAGACACATCTACCATAATAGTTGGAGACTTCATTTTACCACTGTCATCAATGGACAGAACATCTAGACAGAGGATCAATAAAGAAACAGAGAATTTGAATATTACAATAAATGAGCTAGACTTAACAGACATTTATAGGACATTACACCCCACAACAGCAGGATACACCTTTTTCTCAGGTGCTCATGGATCATTCTCAAAGATAGACCATATGCTGGGTCACAAAGCAAGTCTCAACAAATTTAAAAAGATTGAAATCATACACAACACTTTCTCAGATCATAAAGGAATGAAGTTGGAAATCAATTATACGCAGAGTGCCAGAAAATTCACAAATATGTGGAGGCTCAACAACACACTCTTAAACAACCAGTGGGTCAAGGAAGAAATTACGAGAGAAATTAGTAAATATCTCGAGGGAAATGAAAATGAAAACACAACATATCAAAACTTATGGGATGCAGCAAAAGCAGTGCTAAGATGGAAATTTATTGCCCTAAGTGCCTATATCAAAAAAGAAGAAAGAGAAAAAATTCGGGAATTAACTGTCTACTTGGAAGAACTGGAGAAAGAACAGAAAACTAACCCCAAAGCAAGAAAAGGAAAGAAGTAGCAAACATTAGAGAGAAATAAATGAAATTGAGAACATGAAAACAATAGAGAAAATCAATAAGACCAGAAGTTGGTTCTATGAGAAAATCAATAAGATTGATGGGCCCTTAGCAAGATTGACAAAAAGAAGAAGAGAGAGGATGCAAATAAACAAGATCAGAAATGGAAGAGGAGACATAACCACTGACCTCACAGAAATAAAGGAGGTAATAATAGGATACTATGAACAACCTTATGCTAATAAATACAACAATGTAGATGAAATGGACAAGTTCCTAGAAAGGCATGAACAACCAACTTTGACTCAAGAAGAAATAGATGACCTCAACAAACCAATCACAAGTAAAGAAATTGAATCAGTCATTCAAAAGCTTCCCAAATATCAAAGTCCAGGACCACACGGCTTCACATGTGAATTCTACCAAACATTCCAGAAAGAATTAGTACCAACCCTGCCCAAACTCTTCAAAAAAATTGAAGTGGAGGGAAAGCTACCTAATTCATTCTATGAAGCCACCATCACCCTCATACCAAAACCAGGCAAAGATATTACAAAAAAAGAAAACTACAGAACAATCTCTCTAATGAATATAGATGCAAAAATCCTCAACAAAATTCTAGCAAATCAGATCCAGCAACACATTAAAAGAATTATATATCATGACCAAGTAGAATTCATCCCAGGTATGCAAGGATGGTTCAACATAAGAAAATCAATTAATGTAATACACCATATCAACAAATCAAAGCAGAAAAATCACATGATCATCTCAATTGATGCAGAGAAGGCATTTGACTAGATTCAACACCCTTTCCTGTTGAAAACACTTCAAAGGATTGGAATACAGGGGAACTTCCTTAAATGATAAAGGGAATATATGAAAAACCCACAGCTAATATCATCCTCAATGGGGAAAAATTGAAAACTTTCCCCCTAAGATCAGGAACAAGACAAGGATGTTCACTATCACCACTGTTATTCAACATCATGTTGGAAGTTCTAGCCAGAGCAATTAGGCAAGAAAAAGAAATACAAGGCATCAAAATTGGAAAGGAAGAAGTAAAACTATCACTATTTGCAGATGATATGATACTATACATCGAAAACCCTGAAAAATCCACAGCAAAACTACCAGAGCTAATAAACGAGGACAGCAAAGTGCAGGTTACAAGATCAGCATTCAAAAATCTGTAGTGTTTCTATACTCTAGCAATAAACCAGCTGAGGGGGAAATCAAGAAATGAATTCCATTTACAATTGCAACTAAAAGAATAAAATACTTAGGAATAAATTTAACTAAAGAGACAAAAGACCTATACAAAGAAAACTACAAAAAACTGTTAAAAGAAATCACAGAAGACCTAAATAGATGGAAGGGCATACCATGTTCATGGATTGGAAGACTAAATATAGTTAAGATGTCAGTTCTACCTAAATTGATTTACAGATTCAATGCAATACCAATCAAAATCCCAAGAACTTACCTTTCAGAAATAGAAAAACCAATAAGCAAATTTGTCTGGAAGGGCAGGGTACCCCGAATGGCTAAAAGTATCTTGAGGAAAAAAAATGAAGTTGGAGGTCTCACCTTCTCAGGCATATTATGAAGCCACAGTGGTCAAAACAGCATGGTACTGGCATAAAGATAGATATATTGACCAATGGAATTGAATAGAGTGCTAAGATATAGACCCTCTCATCTATGGACATTTGATCTTTGATAAGGCAGTCAAGCCAACTCACCCGGGACAGAACAGTCTCTTCAATAAATGGTGCCTAGAGAACTGGATATCTATACGCAAAAGAATGAAAGAGGACCCGTATCTCACACCCTATACAAAAGTTAACTCAAAATGGATCAAAGATCTAAACATTAGGTCTAAGACCATAAAACAGTTAGAGGAAAATGTAGGGAGATATCTTATGAATCTTATAACTGGAGGCGGTTTTATGGACCTTACACCTAAAGCAAGAGCACTGAAGAAAGAAAGAAAGAAATGGGAGCTCCTCAAAATTAAACACTTTTGTGCATCAAAGAACTTCATCAAGAAAGTAAAAAGATAGCCTACACAATGGGAGACAATATTTGGAAATGACATATCAGATAAAGGTCTAGTATCCAGAATTTATATAGAGATTGTTCAACTCAACAATAAAAAGACAGCCAATCCAATTACAAAATGGGAAAAAGACTTGAACAGATACTTCTCAGAAGAGGAAATACAAATGGCCAAAAGGCACATGAAGAGATGCTCAATGTCCCTGGCCATTAGAGAAATGCAAATCAAAACCACAATGAGATATCATCTCACACCCACCAGAATGGCCAGTATCAACAAAACAGAAAATGACAAGTGCTGGAGAGGATATGGAGAAAGAGGCACACTTATTCACTGTTGGTGGAAATGTCAAATGGGGCAACCACTGTGGAAGGAAGTTTGGCGGTTCCTCAAAACGCTGACTATAGAATTGCCATATGACCCAGCAATACCATTGCTAGGTATCTACTCAGAGAACTTAAGGGCAAAGACACAAACAGACATTTTCACACCAATGTTTATAGCAGCATTATTTACAATTGCAAGGAGATGGAAACAACCAAAATGTCCATCAACAGACGAGTGGCTAAACAAACTGTGGTATATACATACGATGGAATATTATGCAGCTCTTAGACAGAATAAACTTATGAAGTATGTAACAACATGGATGGACCTAGAGAACATTATGCTGAGTGAGACTAGCCAAAAACTAAAGGACAAATACTGTATGGTCCCACTGATGTGAACCGACATTCAAGAATAAACTTGGAATATGTCATTGGTAACAGAGACCATCAGGAGATAGAAATAGGGTAAGATAATGGGTAATTGGAGCTGACGGGATACAGACTGTGCAACAGGACTGGATACAAAAACTCAGAAATGGACAGCACAACACTACCTAACTGTAATGTAATTATGTTAAAATACTAAATGAAGCTGCATTTGAGAATGATAGAGGGAGGAGGGCTGGGGACATAAATGAAATCAGAAAGAAATATAGATGTTAAAGATCGAGATGGTATAATCTAGGAATACCTAGAGTGTATAATAATAGTGAAATGTACAATGCACAGATTTTAAAAATGTTTTTGCATGAGGAAGAACAAAGGAATGTCATTATTTCAGGGTGCTTAAAATAGATGATAATTAATACTTTAAAATGTCACCTTATGTGTGAGACTAAAGCAAAAAAAATGTTTATTTGTTACAAAATTTAGATTTTTTTTTTTTTTTTTTTTTTTTTTTTTTTTTTTTTTCAATTTGAAAGATTTTTTTTTATTAATTAAAAAAAGAATTAACAAAACAATTAGAAATCATTCCAATCTACATGTACAATCAGTAATTCTTAATAACATCACATAGTTGCATATTCATCATTTCTTAGTACATTTGCATCGATTTAGAAAAAGAAATAAAAAGACAACAGAATAAGAATTAAAACAAT
Organism: Tamandua tetradactyla; assembly: GCF_023851605.1. Classification (NCBI taxonomy): domain Eukaryota; kingdom Metazoa; phylum Chordata; class Mammalia; order Pilosa; family Myrmecophagidae; genus Tamandua; species Tamandua tetradactyla. Next base: position 60,882,572 of record NC_135340.1, read on the forward strand.
AGAAAGAAAAAAAAACAAAAAAAACAAAAACAAAAAACCTATACCTCACATGCAGCTTCATTCAGTGTTTTAACATAATTGCATTACAATTGGGTAGTATTGTGCTGTCCATTTCTGAGTTTTTATATCTAGTCCCGTTGTACAGTCTGTATCCCTTCATCTCCAATTATCCCTTCTCTTTTTTCTTTTTTTTTTTAATTAACGGAAAAAAAGAAATTAACCCAACATTTAGAGATCATACCATTCTACACATGCAATCATTAATTCTTAACATCATCACATAGATGCATGATCATCATTTCTTAGTACATTTGCATTGGTTTAGAAGAACTAGCAACATAACCGAAAAAGATATAGAATGTTAATATAGAGAAAAAAATAAAAGTAATAATAGTAAAATCAAAACAAAACAAAACAAAACAAAACAAAAACCTATAGCTCAGATGCAGCTTCATTCAGTGTTTTAACATGATTACTTTACAATTAGGTATTATTGTGCTGTCCATTTTTGAGTTTTTGTATCTAGTCCTGTTGCACAGTCTGTATCCCTTCAGCTTCAATTACCCATTGTCTTTCCCTGTTTCTAACTCCTGCTGAACTCTGTTACCAATGACATATTTCAAGTTTATTCTCGAATGTCCGTTCACATCAGTGGGACCATACAGTATTTGTCCTTTAGTTTTTGGCTGGATTCACTCAGCATAATATTCTCTAGGTCCATCCATGTTATTACATGGTTCATAAGCTTATCTTGTCTTAAAGCTGCATAATATTCCATCGTATGTATATACCACAGTTTGTTTAGCCACTCTTCTGTTGATGGAGATTTTGGCTGTTTCCATCTCTTTGTAATTGTAAATAATGCTGCTATAAACATTGGTGTGCAAATGTCCGTTTGTGTCTTTGCCCTTAAGTCCTTTGAGTAGATACCTAGCAATGGTATTGCTGGGTCGTATGGCAATTCTATATTCAGCTGTTTGAGGAACCGCCAAACTGCCTTCCACAGTGGTTGCACCCTTTGACATTCCCACCAACAGTGGATAAGTGTGCCTCTTTCTCCGCATCCTCTCCAGCACTTGTCATTTTCTGTTTTGTTGATAATGGCCATTCTGGTGGGTGTGAGATGATATCTCATTGTGGTTTTGATTTGCATTTCTCTAATGGCCAGGGACATTGAGCATCTCTTCATGTGCCTCTTGGCCATCCGTATTTCCTCTTCTGAGAGGTGTCTGTTCAAGTCTTTTTCCCATTTTGTAATTGGGTTGGCTGTCTTTTTGTTGTTGAGATGAACAATCTCTTTATAAATTTTGGATACTAGACCTTTATCTGATATATCATTTCCAAATATTGTCTCCCATTGTGAAGGCTGTCTTTCTACTTTCTTGATGAAGTTCTTTGATGCACAAAAGTGTTTAATTTTGAGGAGTTCCCATTTATTTATTTCCTTCTTCAGTGCTCTTGCTTTAGGTTTAAGGTCCATAAAACCGCCTCCAGTTGTAAGATCCATAAGATATCTCCCAACATTTTCCTCTAACTGTTTTATGGTCTTAGACCTAATGTTTAGATCTTTGATCCATTTTGAGTTAACTTTTGTATAGGGTGTGAGAGATGGGTCTTCTTTCATTCTTTTGCATATGGATACCCAGTTCTCTAGGCACCATTTATTGAAGAGACTGCTCTGTCCCAGGTGAGTTGGCTTGACTGCCTTATCAAAGATCAAATGTCCATACATGAGAGGGTCTATATCTGAGCACTCTATTCGATTCCATTGGTCGATATATCTATCTTTATGCCAATACCATGCTGTTTTGACCACTGTGGCTTCATAATATGCCTTAAAGTCAGGCAGCGCGAGACCTCCAGCTTCGTTTTTTTTCCTCAAGATGTTTTTAGCAATTCGGGGCACCCTGCCCTTCCAGATAAATTTACTTATTGGTTTTTCTATTTCTGAAAAATAAGTTGTTGGGATTTTGATTGGTATTGCATTGAATCTGTAAATCAATTTAGGTAGGATTGACATCTTAACTATATTTAGTCTTCCAATCCATGAACACGGTATGCCCTTCCATCTATTTAGGTCTTCTGTGATTTCTTTTAGCAGTTTTTTGTAGTTTTCTTTATATAGGTTTTTTGTCTCTTTAGTTAAATTTATTCCTAGGTATTTTATTCTTTTAGTTGCAATTGTAAATGGGATTCGTTTCTTGATTTCCCCCTCAGCTTGTTCATTACTAGTGTATAGAAATGCTACAGATTTTTGAATGTTGATCTTGTAACCTGCTACTTTGCTGTACTCATTTATTAGCTCTAGTAGTTTTGTTGTGGATTTTTCCGGGTTTTCGACGTATAGTATCATATCGTCTGCAAACAGTGATAGTTTTACTTCTTCCTTTCCAATTTTGATGCCTTGTATTTCTTTTTCTTGTCTAATTGCTCTGGCTAGAACCTCCAACACAATGTTGAATAATAGTGGTGATAGTGGACATCCTTGTCTTGTTCCTGATCTTAGGGGGAAAGTTTTCAATTTTTCCCCATTGAGGATGATATTAGCTGTGGGTTTTTCATATATTCCCTCTATCATTTTAAGGAAGTTCCCTTGTATTCCTATCTTTTGAAGTGTTTTCAACAGGAAAGGATGTTGAATCTTGTCGAATGCCTTCTCTGCATCAATTGAGATGATCATGTGATTTTTCTGCTTTGATTTGTTGATATGGTGTATTACATTAATTGATTTTCTTATGTTGAACCATCCTTGCATACCTGGGATGAATCCTACTTGGTCATGATGTATAATTCTTTTAATGTGTTGTTGGATACGATTTGCTAGAATTTTATTGAGGATTTTTGCATCTGTATTCATTAGAGAGATTGGTCTGTAGTTTTCTTTTTTTGTAATATCTTTGCCTGGTTTTGGTATGAGGGTGATGTTGGCTTCATAGAATGAATTAGGTAGTTTTCCCTCCACTTCGATTTTTTTGAAGAGTTTGAAGAGAATTGGTACTAATTCTTTCTGGAACGTTTGGTAGAATTCACATGTGAAGCCATCTGGTCCTGGACTTTTCTTTTTAGGAAGCTTTTGAATGACTAATTCAATTTCTTTACTTGTGATTGGTTTGTTGAGGTCATCTATGTCTTCTTGAGTCAAAGTTGGTTGTTCATGTCTTTCCAGGAACCCGTCCATTTCCTCTAAATTGTTGTATTTATTAGCGTAAAGTTGTTCATAGTATCCTGTTATTACCTCCTTTATTTCTGTGAGGTCAGTAGTTATGTCTCCTCTTCCATTTCTGATCTTATTTATTTGCATCCTCTCTCTTCTTCTTTTTGTCAATCTTGCTAAGGGCCCATCAATCTTATTGATTTTCTCATAGAACCAACTTCTGGCCTTATTGATTTTCTCTATTGTTTTCATGTTTTCAATTTCATTTATTTGTGCTCTAATCTTTGTTATTTCTTTCCTTTTGCTTGCTTTGGGGTTAGCTTGCTGTTCTTTCTCCAGTTCTTCCAAATGGATAGTTAATTCCTGAATTTTTGCCTTTTCTTCTTTTCTGATACAGGCATTTAGAGCAATAAATTTCCCTCTTAGCACTGCCTTTGCTGCGTCCCATAAGTTTTGATATGTTGTGTTTTCATTTTCATTCGCCTCGAGGTATTTGCTAATTTCTCTTGCAATTTCTTCTTTGACCCAGTCGTTGTTTAGGAGTGTGTTGTTGAGCCTCCACGTATTTGTGAATTTTCTGGCACTCTGCCTATTATTGATTTCCAACATCATTCCTTTATGGTCCGAGAAAGTGTTGTGTAAGATTTCAATCTTTTTAAATTTGTTGAGACTTGCTTTGTGACCCAGCATATGGTCTATCTTTGAGAATGATCCATGAGCACTTGAGAAAAAGGTGTATCCTGCTGTTGTGGGATGTAATGTCCTATAAATGTCTATTAAGTCTAGTTCATTTATAGTAATATTCAGATTCTCTATTTCTTTGTTGATCCTCTGTCTAGATGTTCTGTCCCTTGATGAGAGTGGTGAGTTGAAGTCTCCAACTATTATGGTATATGAGTCTATTTCCCTTTTCAGTGTTTGCAGTATATTCCTCACGTATTTTGGGGCAATCTGATTCGGTGCGTAAATATTTATGATTGTTATGTCTTCTTGTTTAATTGTTCCTTTTATTAGTATATAGTGTCCTTCTTTGTCTCTTTTAACTGTTTTACATTTGAAGTCTAATTTGTTGGATATTAGTATAGCCACTCCTGCTCTTTTCTGGTTGTTATTTGCATGAAATATCTTTTCCCAACCTTTCACTTTCAACCTATGTTTATCTTTGGGTCTAAGATGTGTTTCCTGTAGACAGCATATAGAAGGATCCTGTTTTTTAATCCATTCTGCCAATCTATGTCTTTTGATTGGGGAATTCAGTCCATTGACATTTAGTGTTATTACTGTTTGGATAATATTTTCCTCTAACATTTTGCCTTTTGTATTATATATATCATATCAGATTTTCCTTCTTTCTACACTCTTTTCCATATCTCTCTCTTCTGTCTTTTTGTATCTGACTCTAGTGCTCCCTTTAGTATTTCTTGCAGAGCTGGTCTCTTGGTCACAAATTCTTTCAGTGACTTTTTGTCTGAGAATGTTTTAATTTCTCCCTCATTTTTGAAGGATAATTTTGCTGGATATAGGAGTCTTGGTTGGCAGTTTTTCTCTTTTAGTATTTTAAATATATCATCCCACTGTCTTCTAGCTTCCATGGTTTCTGCTGAGAAATCTACACAAAGTCTTATTGGGTTTCCCTTGTATGTAATGGATTGTTTTTCTCTTGCTGCTTTCAAGATCTTCTCTTTCTCTTTGACCTCTGACATTCTAACTAGTAAGTGTCTTGGAGAACGCCTATTTGGGTCTAATCTCTTTGGGGTGCGCTGCACTTCTTGGATCTGTAATTTTAGGTCTTTCATAAGAGTTGGGAAATTTTCAGTGAAAATTTCTTCCATTAGTTTTTCTCCTCCTTTTCCCTTCTCTTCTCCTTCTGGGACACCCACAACACGTATATTTGTGCGGTTCATATTGTCCTTGAGTTCCCTGATACCCTGTTCAAATTTCTCCATTCTTTTCCCTATAGTTTCTGTTTCTTTTTGGAATTCAGATGTTCCATCCTCCAAATCACTAATTCTATCTTCTGTCTCTTTAAATCTATCATTGTAACTATCCATTATTTTTTCTATGTTTGCTACTTTATCCTTCACTTCCATAAGTTCTGCGATTTGTTTTTTCAGTTTTTCTATTTCTTCTTTATGTTCAGCCCATGTCCTCTTCATGTCCTCCCTCAATTTATCGATTTCATTTTTGAAGAGGTTTTCCATTTCTGTTCGTATATTCAGGATTAGTTGTCTCAGCTCTTGTGTCTCATTTGAGCTATTGGTTTGTTCCTTTGACTGAGCCATATTCTCAATCTTTTGAGCGTGGACAGTTATCTTCTGCTGCTGGCGTCTGGGCATTTATTCAGATTTCTCTTGGTGTTGGACCCAGCAAGGTTGTAATATTTTTCTGTGAAATCTCTGGGTTCTGTTTTTCTTATCCTGCCCAGTAGGTGGCGCTCGTGGCACACGTTTGTCTGCGGGTCCCACCAGTAAAAGGTGCTGTGGGACCTTAAACTTTGGAAAACTCTCGCCGTCCTGGGGGTTCGCTAGCCGAAGCGGCTTGAGCCGGCCCGGGGTCCGAACGCAGGGAGGGTGTCCGAACGCAGGGAGGGTTGCTGGTCGCCGCAGCCAGGGAAAGAGCCCGTCCGAATTTCCTAGTCGGCCCTGGGCAACAAGCGTGGCGGGAGGGCGCCAGCGGCAGCGGCCCGCCCGAGAGAGTGCACGTTCCCCGGGAGTCACGGGGTCACCGTTCTCCGCGGCCTGGGGGTTTCTGATCCAATTCTCTCAGTTGGTCCGGGGGCTGCGCGTGGTGTGGGCGCCAGTCGCCTTGGTTTCAGGGGACCACCTCTCCAATTCTCCCAGCCGGCCCGGGAAGGGGGAAGGGAGTAACTCCGGCCGCTTGCCACCCCGCCCGGTAAGGCCCGCGCGCCTCGGCGATCTCACCCGAGCTGCTTCTCTCAGCCAGCCAGCCGTTCCAGGATGGGGTACGCTGTCTTTTTTATCTCTGTTGTGGCTTTGGGCGCTTTCTGTATCGTTTCTACTCCCCTAGTAGGTGTCCTGGAGAAGAAACTAAGATCCGCGCGTCTTACTAAGCCGCCATCTTCCAGGAAGTCCAAAATTTAGATTTTGACTAGAGCATTTCCTAATATAACTCATGTAGATAGTTTGATTGAATGTCATAAATACTTGGAATTTCAGGTAGCACTTGTGATTTTGTTGGTTTGTCCAGAGTGATCCCAATACCATACTGTTTTGAATATATAGCTTTACAGTAAGTTTTGAAACTAGGTCATGTTTACCCTATAGCTCTGTTCTTTTTCCAATGTTGGTTTAGGTATTCTAGGTGCTTTTCATTTCCACATGGATTTTAAAATCAGCTTTACAATTTCTACCAAAAATAACCCTTCTGGTATTTTGATTGGGACTGTTTCATATCTATTTATCAATTTAGGGAGAATTTACATCTTAAGAATATCGAAACTTTTAATCCATGAACAAGTTACATTTCTCCATTTATTTAGCTCTTTAATTTCCCTTTGCAATATTTTGTAGCATTCAGGGCATAGGTCTTGTACATTTTATTTTTTCATATTTATCCCTAAGTATTTCACATTTCAATGCTATTGTAAATGTTATTGATTTCTTATTTCAATTCTCCATTGTTCCTTGCTACCATATAGAAATACAATTAACTTTTGTGTAATGATTTTGTATCCAGGAACCTTGCTGAGCTTACCTCTTAGTTCTAGTAGCTTTTTGTAGATGCTGTTGAATTTTCCACATAGATGACCCTGCTGTCTTCAAGTATAACAGTTTCATGTCTCCTTTTCTGATCTAGTTGCCTCTAACTTGTTTTCCTTGCCTTATTGGACTGGTTAGAATCTCTGGTGCATTAATGAAGAATGGTAAAAGCAGCCATCCTTCTCTGGTTCTTGATCTGAGGAGGAAAGCATTAAGTTCACGTTAATCCACAATTAAGAATTATGTTGGCTGTGGGTTTTGCATAACTGTTCTTTCTCAGCTCAAGGAAATGTCCTTCTAGTCTTAGTTTATGAGTTTAATCTTTTTAAAATCAGAGTTGGATGCTGGATTTTTTGTCAAATTCTTTTCCTTCATCTATTGAGATGATCATGTGGTTTTTCTTTTTAAATTTGGTAAGATGGTGAATTACTTTGATTAACACTTGAACGCGAAATTAACCTTGCATTTCTGGGACACCACACAATGTGATTTTAATAGACTTTTCCATACTGTGGAGCCTCTGTCAGTGGTCATCAGGGCAATGAGCCACCTGGGTGAGTGGGAGCTAAATTACAAGTGAGGGCATTATTGAGAAGGAATACTGTGAGACAGGTCCAGATAGATAGATGCACCTAAAAATTCTAAGTCCTTTCTTCTGTATCAGAGTTGCACTGGCACAACTCTTTCTACCTTATATATGTTATCTTAATAATAATAACAAAAATAGCAATAATATTAAATTAATACTAGTAATAAATATTGAAATGTATATGCCCCTGCTATGAGATGCAACACATATATTATTCCATTTATTCTTCACATTGATTCTGCAGTGTAGATATTATCTTTTCTTCTATCCCGTCACCACTCATCATATATATGTATAATTTTTGTATGCTGTATGGGGGGCTAACATTTCATTCTTTTTCCATGTGAGTATCCCATTATTGTAGCACCATTTGTTGAATCTTTTTTTGTTTGGTTTTTGTTCGTTTTGCTTGTTTATTTGTTTTTTTGGGAAGTACATGGACTGGGAATCGAACCCTGGTCTCTCATATGGCAGGCAAGAATTCTACCCCTGAACTACCCTTGCATACCATCATTTTTTTTAAACATAAAAACCTACATCTCAAGGTGCTCAGTAATTTGCTCCATGTTACATAACTAGCAAGATGATGATTTGTTTGGCACATGAATCTGCCCAATTCTGCTCTTTCCAGCAGAAAGCTCTGCCCCTTCCATTTTTGCCTCCTATCGCCAGCAGGCTCCCACATCCTGGGATCCACAAGCTGGCCTGAGAGTTTCAGCACCAGCTCTGAAACTTTTTTCCTAGGCGTCTGACCTGAACATGGACCCTATTAGCAGGTACTGAGATAAGGGAAAGAGCCTTAAGGGACAGACTCACCATTGAGTGAAACTAATCCTTTCAGCCTTCCTGATCAGCCCCAGATCAATTAAGGCTTTTCTAAGACAAGTGACAATTATCGAACTAAACTGAGCTTATTTTACCCATTTGAGGTAAGGGACCAGGAAGATTTACACCAGTGCAACTGTGTATATTTGCTGGGCCAGGACCTTGTCCATGTCTTCAGAATCTAACATGAGAAAATGAGAGCTAAGAAATAATTTTTCTAATTTGTGAAGGATTTATGAAAATGCAGAACAAAATAAAATTGTAAATCACATTTATATTTGATGAATCACCCTTATTAAAAATAAAAATAAACCCTTACTAGATAACCCTGGAGCCTTTGGCAAATGAGGTATTATGGCCTCTGCCACTCCAGAGAATACCTGCACCCTTTGGCCAAGCCACCCAGACCCCTCCATCCCTGGACCCTATTCAGAATTTGAGAACAGGGTCTTCACTGTGCCTCCTTGGACTTTCCATCATTAGATGACAGTAATATCTTCTTAGTGCTGTCTCAATGTCCCTGTTTTCTAGGCAGGGCTCATAGTAGCTCCCATAATGCATGAAGGACAATAAGAGAAAACAAAGTACCTTATGTAGCAACTGAGGCTGAGGCTAAACTATGGAATTTAAGAAGGTGGGTCACAGGCTGACAGCTTCATAAAACCTTTCAAATTATAGTTTCTCTGTTTTTTAAAATTCCCATTGAAAAGGAGAGTTCCTAAATTTTTTTGTCCTAGTCTTGATGGGAGTATTTGAAGAAAGCTGAGGTTGGAGATGAGACTACCCCCTGATGCTCATTTATTAATATACATGCTTCATTTTCAACACTTTTAAAACAAGAGCAGCTCCCTGCTCTTGCTTGCGGTCTTTTATCTCCTCATTCTGCAAACCTGCACCCTGAGATCTCCTACCTGCACCCTGAGATCTCCTACCTGCATCCTGAGATCTCATAGGGAAAAAATGGAGGTGCACGGGGCATTTAATATATGGGCTGGTAGCCCTCTGATGTGGAACAAAGGGAGGGTGTGAAATACTTCCTACCACTAATTATGAAAGCATATAGCTAGAAAACTATAAATTATGCCTGAATTTACTTAAAAATATTCAATTTCGTATAAGTATTCAGTTGCAGTTTCTGAAAATAAACATCCTGTCAAAGCAGCATTTTCATTAACAAGATTGACTGCTAATGGGAATGTGAACACACCATATTGTTAAATAAAAAATTCAGGTTACAAAACAATATGTAGAGTATAATGCTGCTTTGAAAAAATCTTTCTGTGCATGTTAGAGGGCTGTAAATGTATACACAGAAATGATTTTTAAAATGATCTCCAGGTGGTAAGAATGTGAATTATTTTTAAAAGTTTCTTTGTGTTTTTCTATTATTTAAAAATATTTTATAATGAATGTTTTATTTGATAATCATATGAAGAAGTTAAAGAGTCTAAAAACCTTATCTGAAAAATACCAACCATTATATAACTAGAGCTTTGTGAAAGCCTGCTAAGCAGAAAATTTTATTTGACTGAATGTATAATACCCATATCAGCAAAGTAGTGCTTTGTGGGCTAGTGACCATGCTATGAAAAATAGAATGCTAAAACGATACCCATTAAAGCATTAAATTCTACAATGGAAAGCTCCAACCTTTTTCACTTGTTATTTGGATTTCTTAGCTCACATTAGGCCCTTCTTGAATTCTAAAGGGTTTGTTTAGGAAGGAGAAGCTCTCCTACATCATTATTTAATATCCCTCTGTGTCTTCACATGTTTGAGTCTATAAAACAATTCTCTTCTAAGATACCAAAGATGAACCCCTGAGGTTGAACAAAAAGATTCACTTGTTTCACCAGAAATTCAAAGCGGTTATGAAAAAGAAATCCCGTTTCTCCTCAGTTATAAAGTAGCCATGAATCACAGCGTCATGCTGGCTCAATCATAATCTAACACTTCATGCCTCAGACAACAACTCGATTTGTCAAGAGAATATCCCTGTAAGGTCTGCCAATAGTATTGATGCGTATCGAAGAGGATATAATTAAGCCTTAGTGAGCTAATTTCATTTTCTTTTCTAACGACCTTGGGTTCATAAGTGCAAAATATGAAACAGAGAGAAAATGCAAATCATCTCACTCTGCCCAAATCCAGAGCAAGTACTTCATCTGTGTTTAATCTGATAAAAGATGTTTAGGGACATTCACAACAGCCTTTCCTCAAATACCCCACACTTACAACAGTCCGTTTTGCTTCTACCAGCTGAGCACCATCAGGCTTTCTCCAGGTACAATGTTTTCTTCCGAATTAACTGCAGAAAAGCTCAGTGTTTCATGTTTGCTATCTGTTTGTCTTATGGCTTGAGGACAGAGAAATTGATTCTGATTCATTCTACCACTCACTGTGAGTAGACACAGTTGTCGATCTGGATAATTTTTCAGAAGCTTGCTATTTGCTTTGGAATACATCCATCATCCAAAAAACTGAAAATATGAGAAGCTGATTCAGCCAAACTTTTAAGTGAAAATAAAGATTTTATGTTAAGATAGGTAAGCAACAGCTTAATAGTACTCTTAATCATTCCCATACAGGGATAAACTCTGAAGTTGCACAAAACAAGTTTTCTATTAAAACAAAGAAATGGTCTCTGCATCCCAAAGCCTCTCCACCTTTGACCTTTATCACCTTCCAAAATCATAGAAAATCTTCCTCAAAAAAGAGGGACTTCAGTTCATCAAAAGCATCATGTTAGCAAAGGGGTTAAGAGAGCAGCAAAGAGGGGGTGCAAGGGTAGTTCAGTAGTAGAATTCTCACCTGCCATGCGCAAGACCCAGGTTCAATTCCTGGTCCATGAACTTCCCCAAAAACAAACAAACAAACAAACAAACAAACAAGCAAAACAAAAATTCAACAATGGTGTGTAATAATAGGATACTCACATGGAAAAAGAATGAAATGTGACCCCACCATACACAGCGTAAAAAAAAAAAAAACGCAAGAGCAGCACAGATCATCTTGAGGGTGTCCTGTCTCAACCTGAAGTCCAAGTCGCTAAGCATGTTGATTTAGTGGTTTGTGCCTCTCGAAAGCCCTGGATCCATCTCTAGTGGTGATGGACAGGCTGCACATTGAGTCAGATCCTCTGTCCAGAGCAGGGCAGAGAACAACTTGTCATGATAGCCCTGGCATACAGGTGGACAGCCTGTATTGGTCAGTATAGTAGATAGAAAGAGGCAGGGCGGGGGGGGGGGGGGGATGCGGTTTGAAATGTGTTTTAATTTGCCATCGCATGACCAGAGCATAGGCAGGTAGTTATTTTGCTCCTGGAGTATGTTTTCTGTTTCCAGAGGCTCCAGCAGTATCAGTGCAGGGCAAACGAAGGCAAAAAAATAAAACAACACAGGAAGAGTTAATTTAGTTTATAGCCCTCCCTTTCCCTTGTTGGCTACTTTATTCCCTCTTTGCCCTGTCTCTCCATATCCCCAGGTTCTCAGAGCTTTCAAGCTGTGGAGTTTTCTCATTACAAAAAGAAGCATTACCTCATGATCCATTAACATTAATGTGATATGCTTAATATTTTCATCCTAGAATCAATAGAATTTTCAAAAAGAACAAATGTAGACAATTACAAAGAAAAATTAATTCAGATGGTTGGCCCCTGGTTGGGGGAGAACTTAGAAGGCCCAGGATTTTCCCAGAGCCTCCTACCTCACATGATGTGAGTTCCTCTCAGACTATATGGACTCCTGAGAGAAAACCTTATGACCTTATTCATAAAGTCAGCTCTGATGTCCTTGTTTTATTTCTATGGTATTTTATCCTAAAAGCTAATCAAGATTTGGGAAGCTAAGCTTCTAATAAAGAGATAAAAGTAAATTAGTGGCTTTCACCTCCTTTGGCCCAGAATAGCTGAATCGACTGGGAATCCTTTCAGTTGTAAGTATAGGATTACATACTCACAGTGGTTTAAACAAATACTGGTTATTTTTTCTCAAATAACCAGGAGTCCAGAGATAGTCACTGGCATTGGTTAATTAAATCCACATATAGACCTTTCACCGACATCTTTTTTTTCTAACCTTTCGTCTCTTTTTGTCAGAACTCAAACCCTGAGGCACATACATTAACTTTAACCAATTGCTGCATCGTTATCTATTTTTCTCTGTATAAGAAAGAAGCTAATCAATGACCTTACATTTTCTCCCCTGAGGAAGGAACAAAGTGAATAGGAAGGAGAGCAGTGGCTAGTCAAGATTAACTGACTAATCATGGACTGCTTCTCCTGGCAGCTGGCTCCTGGGCCACTGCTTATTGTCAGGTATGGGTTAATGCAGTTCGTAATCCCCCTTAGGTAAATCATAACTAAGGCATGTGTTAGGTTCTGGTGTCAACTTGGCCAAGGGATGGTGCTCATTTGTCTGGTCAGGTAAGCACTGGCCTGAGCATTGCTGCAAAGATATTTTGTGGCTGGCTGATAAACCAGAAGGCTGGTGTATTAAATCATCATTCAGTTTATTGCATCTGTGGATGATTACATCTTTGACCAACTAAGGCATGTCTCCCATAAGAGAATGAAAGAAGAGAGACTTCCTCACTGCTTCTTCAGCCAGTGACCCTCTCCTGGGGATTTCATCGAGAACCTTCATCAGAGCTACCAATATATAGCTTGCCCTGCAGATTTTGGACTCTTCCATTCTCACGGTTTCATGAGACACCTTTATAAATCTCATATTTCGAGATATCTCCTGTTGATTCCATGTCTCTAGAGAACCCTGACCAATGCAGCATGTTTCTTATCCTAGCCCAGTAGTTCCCTTTGGCTACTCTCATCCAGCCAAATAGAATCACATACATATTGGCTCAACCCTTAGACTTTCCTGGTCTGCCCTTGCAAGAACCCAAGCTTCATAAGATGCTGCATCTGAAGAACTTTTTCCAAATGTAAAAAATTCTAAACTTTCAACTGTTGAGGAAACAACTGTTACTATATATTTCTAGACTGACTTCCTTGGAAGGCATGTTCTCTTTGTCCAGGCAATTCTTCCTATTGACTTTGGACCTGGACTGTCCCAGTTTCTGCCTTTCTCAAGCTTGCCCCACTGGGAATTTGTTCACTACTTTGTGACCCCAGTATTAGCCATCTCTTCCCCACAAACTTCTTTCCACTCCTCCCTTTACTAATCCTTTTTCTAATGATTTTCAAGCTACAAATGACTCTGGTTTTTGAAAAACATTTCCTTTTCAGTGTGACCATGGCATCTTGCCCCAAATGTGCTACAATTCCTAATGCTGTCTAAGTCTTCAGCACTTAAATGCATGGTTTCTTACAGATTCTTCTTTATCGAATCCCGATTTAGATAAAATATTTTTGCTTTAAAATATTTTATCCCATGCAAACTCTGACTCCCTGTTGGCTTATTGCTTCCAGATTTGTATCTAAAGCTAACTCAAGACTATTGATGTTAGGAGCAAAACGTACAATTTCCTTCTCTACATCTCAATGCAAAAGGTCCATCCACCTGTTGTTTTAAAAAAAAATGTTTGAATGCAGTTAATGGCAAACAACTACACTAAAAGATGTTCAACATCATTAGCCATTAGGGAAATGCAAATTAAAACTACAATGAGATGTCACTCCACACCTATTAGAATGGATAAAATAAAAAATAGTGACAGCACCATAAACTTGTAAAGATGTGAGAAAATTTATCACTCATATATTGCTGATGTGAATGTAAAATTGTGCAGACATTCTAGAAATAGGTTAGAAATTTCTTATAACATGTCATCTACCATTTAGGCCAGCATTTGCACACTTGGACACTTAGAAATGAAAATTACGTTCACACAAAGCCTAGCTACAGACAGTCTTCGTAGCTTTACTCAATAGTCAAAAACTGAGAGCAACCCAATGACCTTCAAAGAAGAATGGTAAAATAAATTGTGATACATAACATGGAATACTACTCAGCAATAAAAAGGAATGATCTAGTGGTATATGCCACAGTTTGGACAAATCTCCAGAATTAATCATGCTGAGCGAAGAAAGCTGACACTAAAAGTTTACATACTATATTATATTAGCCCGCTGATGTAAATTTTTTTAATGACCACAGTTTAAAAATGGAGAGCATATTAGTGATTGCCAGGAATTAGATGTGGAGAATAGAGCTTTGGGAAATAAAGGCAAGTATGCCCAAAAATAAGTGAAAGATGAGGGAATGTTAGTGGTGATGGAAATGTTCAGTGCCTTGACTATATCACAATCAACATTTTGGTTGAGATATCAAACTATGGTTTTGCAAGATGTATCCATTGGGAGGAACTGGGGATATGAGATCTCTCTGGGTTATTTCTTACAACTGCATGTGAATCTGCAATCATCTCAAAAGCAAAAGTTTAATTAAAAAGGCAATCAGTGGTATAGAATGGTACAGAATAAGTCTGTTAGAATAGTAAAGTTAAATTAAACTAGTTTCTAGAATTATAGAATTGCCTTTAAAAATATATTGCACAGTTTAACTGCATCTTTTCTTCTAAATTATTTAATCAAATCTTTTATCAACCATATTCTTGAAAACTTTATTGTCTTTTCTTTGACATGACTGTTTTATTTCTTTCTCTTTTTATCATTTAGAAATTCCACTTAGAATCAGTTCTATGTTTCAATTGCTTTGTTAGAAACCATCTCTTGAATTGTAAAGCAAAAAACTGATTTAAAAATGTGTTTTACAAGTCACCTCAAATATTTCAAATATGCCTGATATTAAACAGATACCATTTAACTAGTATTTTTACCAACCTCATATATCACAGTTAAATCTTCCTCTTTCAAACATATTGCATTAATTAAATATTGGGTAGATACAAAAGAATATTTATAATAAAGATAGGACAAAGATAGAAAGTACCAAGAATTAAGGAAAGGGTAGAAAAGAAGCCAGTGAAGAGGAACGGTTGAAGAAGTGAAAAAGAAGACTGAATTGCAAGGCAGAGAATGTGCTACATTCAGCATAATGTTTACAAATTTATCCTCTATTTGACTGTGTCTCCCTTCAGCTTTGTTTACTCTTCTCTCAGAATTGTCCATTGGATTTATTTTTTTGCTATTATGTAAGTAAACACGTTACTGAAATATGTCCTATATACAGAAATGTATACAATCCTAAGTATATAAGTCAATGAATTTCTACCATATGAGCACAGTCACATAACCATCTTCCTGATCAGGAAATATACATCATCAGAATCTTAGAGGCCTTCATTGGGCCCATCCCAGTCACTAACCATACCCTCTTCTAGAGTAGCTAATGTTCAGACCTGTATGACTATAGATTAGTTGTTGATTTTTGAACGTTATATAAATGGAATTTTAAAATATGGACAAAAAGTAAAATGTAATTGTCTTCCCCATTATCCTCTCCTCCTTAAGTGTTTCCTGTCTTAACTTCCTAAGTAAGAATGCTTAAAGACATATTCTTCCCCTCCTCATCCTCAGATTTAATCAACAACCTAGCTTCAGAATGAGATTAACCAATAATTTTAAAAATTCCTCTTTCAAAGGACTTCCTGGAAGATGGCGGCTTAGTAAGACGCGCGGATCTTAGTTTCTTCTCCAGGACACCTACTAGGGGAGTAGAAACGATACAGAAAGCGCCCAAAGCCACAACAGAGATAAAAAAGACAGCGTACCCCATCCTGGAACGGCTGGCTGGCTGAGAGAAGCAGCTCAGGTGAGATCGCCGAGGTGCGCGGGCCTTACCGGGCGGGACGGGAAGCGGCCGGAGTTACTCCCTTCCCCCTTCCCGGGCCGGCTGGGAGAATTGGAGAGGCGGTCCCCTGAAACCAAGGCGACTGGCGCCCACACCACGCGCAGCCCCCGGACCAACTGAGAGAATTGGATCGGAAATCCCCAGCCCGCGGAGAACGGTGACGGGTGGGGGAGGCCCCTTCCAAACCCGTGACTCCCGGGGAACGTGCACTCTCTCGGGCGGGCCACTGCCACTGGCGCCCTCCCGCCACGCTTGTTGCCCAGGGCCGACTAGGAAATTCGGACGGGCTCTTTCCCTGGCTGCGGCGACCAGCAACCCTCCCTGCGTTCGGACCGAGGGCCGGCTCAAGCCGCTTCGGCTAGCGAACCACCAGGACGGCGAGAGTTTTCCAAAGTTTAAGGTCCCACAGCACCTTTTACTGGTGGGACCCGCAGACAAACGTGTGCCACGAGCGCCACCTACTGGGCAGGATAAGAAAAACAGAACCCAGAGATTTCACAGAAAAATATTACAACCTTGCTGGGTCCAACACCAAGAGAAGTCTGAATAAATGCCCAGACGCCAGCAGCAGAAGATAACTGTCCACGCTCAAAAGATTGAGAATATGGCTCAGTCAAAGGAACAAACCAATAGCTCAAATGAGACACAAGAGCGGAGACAACTAATGCTGAATATACGAACAGAAATGGAAAACCTCTTCAAAAATGAAATCGATAAATTGAGGGAGGACATGAAGAGGACATGGGCTTAACATAAAGAAGAAATAGAAAAACTGAAAAAACAAATCGCAGAACTTATGGAAGTGAAGGATAAAGTAGCAAACATAGAAAAAATAATGGCTAGCTACAATGATAGATTTAAAGAGACAGAAGATAGAATTAGTGATTTGGAGGATGGAACATCTGAATTCCAAAAAGAAACAGAAACTATCGGGAAAAGAATGGAAAAATTTGAACAGGGTATCAGGGAACTCAAGGACAATATGAACCGCACAAATATACGTGTTGTGGGTGTCCCAGAAGGAGAAGAGAAGGGAAAAGGAGGAGAAAAACTAATGGAAGAAATTTTCACTGAAAATTTCCCAACTCTTATGAAAGACCTAAAATTACAGATCCAAGAAGTGCAGCGCACCCCAAAGAGATTAGACCCAAATAGGCGTTCTCCAAGACACTTACTAGTTAGAATGTCAGAGGTCAAAGAGAAAGAGAAGATCTTGAAAGCAGCAAGAGAAAAACAATCCATTACATACAAGGGAAACCCAATAAGACTTTGTGTAGATTTCTCAGCAGAAACCATGGAAGCTAGAAGACAGTGGGATGATATATTTAAAATACTAAAAGAGAAAAACTGCCAACCAAGACTCCTATATCCAGCAAAATTATCCTTCAAAAATGAGGGAGAAATTAAAACATTCTCAGACAAAAAGTCACTGAAAGAATTTGTGACCAAGAGACCAGCTCTGCAAGAAATACTAAAGAGAGCACTAGAGTCAGATACAAAAAGACAGAAGAGAGAGATATGGAAAAGAGTGTAGAAAGAAGGAAAATCAGATATGATATATATAATACAAAAGGCAAAATGTTAGAGGAAAATATTATCCAAACAGTAATAACACTAAATGTCAATGGACTGAATTCCCCAATCAAAAGACATAGATTGGCAGAATGGATTAAAAAACAGGATCCTTCGATATGCTGTCTACAGGAAACACATCTTAGACCCAAAGATAAACATAGGTTGAAAGTGAAAGGTTGGGAAAAGATATTTCATGCAAATAACAACCAGAAAAGAGCAGGAGTGGCTGTACTAATATCCAACAAATTAGACTTCAAATGTAAAACAGTTAAAAGAGACAAAGAAGGACACTATATACTAATAAAAGGAACAATTAAACAAGAAGACATAACAATCATAAATATTTACGCACCGAATCAGAATGCCCCAAAATACGTGAGGAATATACTGCAAACACTGAAAAGGGAAATAGACTCATATACCATAATAGTTGGAGACTT
Organism: Tamandua tetradactyla; assembly: GCF_023851605.1. Lineage (NCBI taxonomy): Eukaryota > Metazoa > Chordata > Mammalia > Pilosa > Myrmecophagidae > Tamandua > Tamandua tetradactyla. The sequence goes on from NC_135340.1 coordinate 60,900,643, forward strand.
CAACTCACCACTCTCATCAAGGGACAGAACATCTAGACAGAGGATCAACAAAGAAATAGAGAATCTGAATATTACTATAAATGAACTAGACTTAATAGACATTTATAGGACATTACATCCCACAACAGCAGGATACACCTTTTTCTCAAGTGCTCATGGATCATTCTCAAAGATAGACCATATGCTGGGTCACAAAGCAAGTCTTAACAAATTTAAAAAGATTGAAATCTTACACAACACTTTCTCGGACCATAAAGGAATGATGTTGGAAATCAATAATAGGCAGAGTGCCAGAAAATTCACAAATACGTGGAGGCTCAACAACACACTCCTAAACAACGACTGGGTCAAAGAAGAAATTGCAAGAGAAATTAGCAAATACCTCGAGGCGAATGAAAATGAAAACACAACATATCAAAACTTATGGGACGCAGCAAAGGCAGTGCTAAGAGGGAAATTTATTGCTCTAAATGCCTATATCAGAAAAGAAGAAAAGGCAAAAATTCAGGAATTAACTATCCATTTGGAAGAACTGGAGAAAGAACAGCAAGCTAACCCCAAAGCAAGCAAAAGGAAAGAAATAACAAAGATTAGAGCACAAATAAATGAAATTGAAAACATGAAAACAATAGAGAAAATCAATAAGACCAGAAGTTGGTTCTATGAGAAAATCAATAAGATTGATGGGCCCTTAGCAAGATTGACAAAAAGAAGAAGAGAAGAGGATGCAAATAAATAAGATCAGAAATGGAAGAGGAGACATAACTACTGACCTCACAGAAATAAAGGAGGTAATAACAGGATACTATGAACAACTTTACGCTAATAAATACAACAATTTAGAGGAAATGGACGGGTTCCTGGAAAGACATGAACAACCAACTTTGACTCAAGAAGACATAGATGACCTCAACAAACCAATCACAAGTAAAGAAATTGAATTAGTCATTCAAAAGCTTCCTAAAAAGAAAAGTCCAGGACCAGATGGCTTCACATGTGAATTCTACCAAACGTTCCAGAAAGAATTAGTACCAATTCTCTTCAAACTCTTCAAAAAAATCGAAGTGGAGGGAAAACTACCTAATTCATTCTATGAAGCCAACATCACCCTCATACCAAAACCAGGCAAAGATATTACAAAAAAAGAAAACTACAGACCAATCTCTCTAATGAATACAGATGCAAAAATCCTCAATAAAATTCTAGCAAATCGTATCCAACAACACATTAAAAGAATTATACATCATGACCAAGTAGGATTCATCCCAGGTATGCAAGGATGGTTCAACATAAGAAAATCAATTAATGTAATACACCATATCAACAAATCAAAGCAGAAAAATCACATGATCATCTCAATTGATGCAGAGAAGGCATTCGACCAGATTCAACATCCTTTCCTGTTGAAAACACTTCAAAAGATAGGAATACAAGGGAACTTCCTTAAAATGATAGAGGGAATATATGAAAAACCCACAGCTAATATCATCCTCAATGGGGAAAAATTGAAAACTTTCCCCCTAAGATCAGGAACAAGACAAGGATGTCCACTATCACCACTATTATTCAACATTGTGTTGGAGGTTCTAGCCAGAGCAATTAGACAAGAAAAAGAAATACAAGGCATCAAAATTGGAAAGGAAGAAGTAAAACTATCACTGTTTGCAGACGATATGATACTATACGTCGAAAACCCGGAAAAATCCACAACAAAACTACTAGAGCTAATAAATGAGTACAGCAAAGTAGCAGGTTACAAGATCAACATTCAAAAATCTGTAGCATTTCTATACACTAGTAAGGAACAAGCTGAGGGGGAAATCAAGAAACGAATCCCATTTACAATTGCAACTAAAAGAATAAAATACCTAGGAATAAATTTAACTAAAGAGACAAAAAACCTATATAAAGAAAACTACAAAAAACTGCTAAAAGAAATCACAGAAGACCTAACTAGATGGAAGGGCATACCGTGTTCATGGATTGGAAGACTAAATATAGTTAAGATGTCAATCCTACCTAAATTGATTTACAGATTCAATGCAATACCAATCAAAATCCCAACAACTTATTTTTCAGAAATAGAAAAACCAATAAGCAAATTTATCTGGAAGGGCAGGGTGCCCCGAATTGCTAAAAACATCTTGAGGAAAAAAAACGAAGCTGGAGGTCTCGCGCTGCCTGACTTTAAGGCATATTATGAAGCCACAGTGGTCAAAACAGCATGGTATTGGCATAAAGATAGATATATCGACCAATGGAATCGAATAGAGTGCTCAGATATAGACCCTCTCATCTATGGACATTTGATCTTTGATAAGGCAGTCAAGCCAACTCACCTGGGACAGAGCAGTCTCTTCAATAAATGGTGCCTAGAGAACTGGATATCCATATGCAAAAGAATGAAAGAAGACCCATCTCTCACACCCTATACAAAAGTTAACTCAAAATGGATCAAAGATCTAAACATTAGGTCTAAGACCATAAAACAGTTAGAGGAAAATGTAGGGAGATATCTTATGGATCTTACAACTGGAGGCGGTTTTATGGACCTTAAACCTAAAGCAAGAGCACTGAAGAAGGAAATAAATAAATGGGAACTCCTCAAAATTAAACACTTTTGTGCATCAAAGAACTTCATCAAGAAAGTAGAAAGACAGCCTTCACAATGGGAGACAATATTTGGAAATGATATATCAGATAAAGGTCTAGTATCCAGAATTTATAAAGAGATTGTTCATCTCAACAACAAAAAGACAGCCAACCCAATTACAAAATGGGAAAAAGACTTGAACAGACACCTCTCAGAAGAGGAAATACGGATGGCCAAGAGGCACATGAAGAGATCCTCAATGTCCCTGGCCATTAGAGAAATGCAAATCAAAACCACAATGAGATATCATCTCACACCCACCAGAATGGCCATTATCAACAAAACAGAAAATGACAAGTGCTGGAGAGGATGCAGAGAAAGAGGCACACTTATCCACTGTTGGTGGGAATGTCAAAGGGTGCAACCACTGTGGAAGGCAGTTTGGCGGTTCCTCAAAAAGCTGAATATAGAATTGCCATACGACCCAGCAATACCATTGCTGGGAATCTACTCAAAGGACTTAAGGGCAAAGACACAAACGGACATTTGCACACCAATGTTTATAGCAGCATTATTTACAATTGCAAAGAGATGGAAACAGCCAAAATCTCCATCAACAGAAGAGTGGCTAAACAAACTGTGGTATATACATACGATGGAATATTATGCAGCTTTAAGACAAGATAAGCTTATGAACCATGTAATAACATGGATGGACCTAGAGAATATTATGCTGAGTGAATCCAGCCAAAAACTAAAGGACAAATACTGTATGGTCCCACTGATGTGAACGGACATTCGAGAATAAACTTGAAATATGTCATTGGTAACAGAGTTCAGCAGGAGTTAGAAACAGGGTAAGACAATGGGTAATTGAAGCTGAAGGGATACAGACTGTGCAACAGGACTAGATACAAAAACTCAAAAATGGACAGCACAATAATACCTAATTGTAAATTAATCATGTTAAAACACTGAATGAAGCTGCATCTGAGCTATAGGTTTTTGTTTTGTTTTGTGTTGTTTTGTTTTGATTTTACTATTATTACTTTTATTTTTTTCTCTATATTAACATTCTATATCTTTTTCGGTTATGTTGCTAGTTCTTCTAAACCAATGCAAATGTACTAAGAAATGATGATCATGCAGCTATGTGATGATGTTAAGAATTAATGATTGCATGTGTAGAATGGTATGATCTCTAAATGTTGGGTTAATTTCTTTTTTTCGTTAATTAAAAAAAAAAAAAAAAGAGAAGGGATAATTGGAGATGAAGGGATAAAAAAAAAAAATTCCTCTTTCACTCTTTGTTGCTACTGGAACTGATTAAGGACATTATTGAAAAAAAAATTGAAATCAATAATGAGGACCCAGGGTGAATGGGTGCTTCAGTGGTAGAATGCTTGCTTTCCATGTGGGAGACCCGGATTCGATTCCCAGACCATGCACCCTCTCCCCAAAAAACAAAAGCAAACAAACAAACAAAGTAATAATGAGGGCTCAAACTAATTGTCTCTCTATCCTCAGTATTACTTTCTTAATCTTTCCTCCCTATGCTTCCAGCAGGATCTTTCTAAAATACAAACAATACTAGTCACTCATGTACTTAAGAGAATGTCATATCTTTGCTTTGTCTTCAAAAGTTTTCCAATAATTTTAGCTTGTTTACAAATCCAATGACTCAGGTGTCTTTTTCCATGCTCTGTCTGCCACAAATCCCAGAATATACTCTACCCATGTCACATGGCTTTTCTTGCAGTCTTCAAAATTTAAATGCTTTTTCACACACCTCTGAGTATTTGCACATATTTGTTTCTTTCCAGGATGCTTTTCTGTTTCCTTACCTGCCTAGTAAACAGCTTATTCCACCATAAATACTCAATTTAAATAAATATCCTCACTCTCCTCACCTCATCCCTGCATGCCACTAATTTGAGTATAATCTACAAAGTTCTCTTTGTAGCACTTATAACATATACTTATTTCTTGTCATAACTCCCTGCTCCACAGATTCAGTTATTTTCTTTTTTTTCTCATTCTCCAAGTCTATAATATTATGCAATAAATATTTGTTTTATGTGTATGAATGAACAGTAGTTAAGAAGAATAAAATAGGTGATGATTAGAAGCACAATAGTATTTTCTAGAAGCATCAAGGAAGGAAGAGTCATGTCTTCACAGAAAAAGTGCATTTATTCCTAGTCTTAAGGAATGGGTAGGATTTAGGCAGGCTGAATGGAGGTAGAAAATGACTTATTACTCACAAGCAGAAACACTTCTTTGGGAGAAGAGCCCCTGTTGTATTCCAAGCATCGCTTAAATAGGGCATCTTTTCAGAGTATTTTAAATGATAAAACCACTTTTGTGAGACTGATCAAGACTCACAGATAGCACCTGAGCCCCCAGTTCATACCCTGGATATGCTTTGATGAACTGGAAATCATAAAGGAAGCATTAGCCTGAGATTTGAGCAGTCTTCAGTTCAAATCACTGCTGCTTGCAGTATTTATTGTTTGACTGGCCCTCTGTAAGTATCTGTTTCATCAACTGAATAGTGGGAGCAACAAGCCCTTTTCCAAGGGAGTGAATATCAGAATCAAATGAAATGTTTATAAGTGTCTGGCACAACACTTGACAAATAGTCAATCCCCTGAGAATGTTATTTCTCTTTCCTGTTCCCTCCATGCACACGTGCGATGCTTTACTTTTTATACACTGACTGTATATTGGATGCTGCATTTTGTACAAGGCTGAGGAATAGAAGGGTGGAGGTGGAACACTGTGTGCATTGATGGGGCAGAAGAATGTAAGGAGATTGTAACACCATCCAGAGCTGAGCATAAATACCAAATCCTGCCAAGTGCTGAGTTCTGCCGACCTTTGAGAGTTCCTGGAGACCCAGTGTGGACTGGATTGCTGATGCAGGCATGTTGAGACTTGTGTTGAGCAGTGAAAAATAACTAGATAATCTCACCTGATTTTGTACAGACTCAGAGCACACACAAATGATTTGTGCTTAGAAAGGATAAACAGAAACAAATGTCTAAAAACAATACTCACATGTTATGTTAGCTAGTTTTGAAGCTTCAGTCAAGGTTAGATATAAAATGAATCAGTTCTTGCCTCAATGGTCTCTATTCCAATGCCCTTTGGCAATCCCATGTAAGCAAACAATGTGTGTAGACACATCTATATCTGGCACTGTAAGGATGGAGAGACACACAAAAGCATTTAAATGACCATAATTCTTCTACTCAATACATCAAATGCTTGAAAAGAAAAAGCTTAGCAACTACATGTTTTTCTCTGTATAATTCCACACATGTTCATTTATTTGGCAAATACTTTTTAAGTATCTACTATGTGCTAGACACAAGGTTACATGCTGGAGACTCAGTAGCATACAAGACAAATGAGGCTCTGTGGTCACAAACCTTAGTGTCAAGTATAGTCGATCAATAACCAAGATGAGTAATTTCCCTGTTCCACAGAACCAGTGAGATGCTCAGAGAGACCAATGCACACAGAAAGCATAATTATTTAGCAAAATATATATTGAGCAGTAAGCAGTCAGATGTGGTAAAAAGAGCCAGAGCATGCACAAAATGGGATGTGATTTGATGACTCAGATTTTCTTTAAGAGACAGATGCCAGATCAAGGGCTCCTCAGGGAATGATTTGGATTATGAGGGAATATGGATAAGGACATTAGGAGCAGGAACCAGAAATTGGGAAGCAATTAGACCAGAAGGAGGGGTTAGAACATGAGTGACATGTCAAAGAAATAAAACAGAAACCACCTGTATTTGTTTTCTATTGCATTTAACAAATTACCCAAGCCTAGCGACCTAAAACAATGCACATATTTATCTTAGTTTTTTTGGTCAGTGTCTTGGCAGAGGTTAGTTAGGTCTTTTGCTCAGGATCTCACAAACTTCATCTGGAAGTTCAGAATCTTCTTTTACACTCTGTAGGTCTTGGAAGAATTCTTTTTCCTGCCGCTACAGACCTTATGGACACCTGGTTTTAGGGCTAGCAAGGGAAATTCTCTCTGAAGCATCACCATCTTATAAAGGACCAGTGATATTAGGTTAGACCCACCCAGGAAGATCTCCCTTTTGATCAACTCAAAGTCCATTGATTCATAATCTAATCAGAGGAGTGCCATGCCCTCATATTCACTGATCCCACCCACACTCAATGGAAGGGATTATATATGGTTGTATACCAAGGAGCAGGAATCTTGAAGATCCAGTTAGAACTTTGCTTGATGTCTGTGCTGGTTTGAAAAGATGTATGGGCCCTAGAAAAGTCATGTTTTAATCCAAATTTTATTTTGTAAAGCCAGAATAATCCCTATTCAATACAGTATGTTTAAATCTGTAATTAGATCATCTCCCTGGAGATGTACCCAATCAAGCATGGTTGTTAAGCTGGATTGGGGGAAAATATGTCTCCACCCATTTGGGTGGGTCTTGATTAATTTCTGAAGTCCTATAAAAGATGAAACATTTTGGAGAATGAAGGAGATTCAGAGAGAGCAAAGCAGAATGACATAGCCACAAAAAGCAGAATCCACCAGCCAGCCTCCTTTGGAGATGAAGAAGAAAAATGCCTCCCAGGGAGCTTCATGAAATAGGAAGCCAGGAGAAGAAGCTAGCAGATGATGCTGTGTTCGCCATGTGCCTTCCAGATGAGAGAGAAACCCTGACTGTTTTCACCATGTGCTTTTCCAGATGAGAGAAAAACTCTGACTGTGTTCGATCAGCCTTTTTGAACTAAGGTATCTTTCCCCGGATGCCTTAGATTGGACATTTCTATAGACTTGTTTTAACTGGGACATTTTCTCAGCCTTAGAACTGAAAACTAGCAACTTATTAAATTCTCCTTTTTTAAAGCCATTCTGTTTCTAGTATATTGCACTCTGGCAGCTAGCAAACTAGAACAATGTCAGACAGAAATCAATCAACAAAGGAGCCCATTCATAGTTAGTGATCTTACTCCTACATGTCCCCACTTGTCCTATGTGGAGGAAACCTCAGTAGTTCAGAGTTAGATCCCAGAAATGGACCACTTAGCTTCAAATCCTGGCTCCACTTCTTCATAGATGTGTGACCTCAGGGAATTTATTCTAAGTTCTCAGATGGAAAGAATGAAGAGTTCACCCAAATAATTTTTATTTCATTCTGTTTAGACAATAATAAGCCAACTGTGATTTGTAATTTAACAGTCATACAAATGTGACCCTTTAATAGATTTATTTGTAGAGAAGATTCCTTAAGTTTCTATTTGTAATTTTCTCCTTGGGAATTAAGTAAAAGAGATCAAGTACCAACTTGTTTATTAATATTGAGATTAGAATGATAAAAACAATGCCCTTGTCTTACTCTGTAACTGAAAATCACAAAGCAATTTAGTATGTATATTAGGCACTAGTAGATTCTGATTTGTTAACTTACATAGAGTGATTGAGGCAATGATAATTGGGTCTCTGCTTCTAATGGGTGAAATAGCCATTAAAAAGATAGCCTTCTTTGGGTATACATGGGACAATGAGGAATATGTTCCCTACTTTTGATGTCAGTGGAGAAGTGGGGGCTAAACCCTAGTCACAGTTTGGGGCCACAGAAAGCATCTTGCTTGTTTAGAAGATGTACTCGGTCCTTGCTTGGCTCTTTGCCTCCTCCAATTAATATCACTGAAATCATCTTTAAGAAGAAGATACTTATGTGAATAGAATTGTTTAAGGGTGAGTGGAGAGAAACAAGTGCTAGAGAAAGGGCAGAGGAGGAGATATGCTTATTTACCACCAATGTAGAGACTGGGAGTTGCAGCTCATTGGAGGGCAGGGTGGTTGTTCCAAGGGAGGCTAGGGGTGGGGTTGCTGTGTGATCCTGAAACCCCATTGCTCAGTATATATCTGGGGGGTGGGGGCTGAGTGTGGGGAAGCAGACATTTGCACACTGATGTTTATGGCAGCAGTGTTGAAAGTTCAAGATGGATGGAGGTGGCCTAAGAGTACAATGGCCAAGGAATGGAAGGGGAACTGTGGTGCATACAATGGACTGCTGGGCTGCCGCTGGAAGGAAAGATATTGTGAGACATGGAACTAGGTGAATGAACCTTAAGGACTGTTCATTGAATAAGATGTCAGAAACAAAAAGACAGGCATTATCTTGCCTGACTCATATGGACTAACCGTAATAAGGAAACCCTATTCTTATTGTAAAGCATCCTATATTGTAAGCTCTTGCAGCAGTCATGTATGTTCAGGAGTTGTGACTGTTATTTCTAAATTCTGAGATAATGAGCTGTGTGTGACCTGGTCACTGCCAGAAATTTGGGTATTTGTGTTACAGCTGAGACTTGGAGTTGGAGCTCCGAAGCTATGAGAGTTGGCAGTACCCCATGCGGGAACTGTTTAAAAAGATGAGAGAGAGATTAGACTTCAACTAGAGATATGAGGGAAGCTGATATGGATAGGACTGGGGAGGATTGGAGTGCAGGGTGGAGCATGATATTGTCCACATTTTGGAGCTTCAGCTTCTGTGTAGGGCCAGGGGAAAAGATGTTTATTTGGTGCAGAGTTTGTATTTTTGGTAGTTCATTGCCTAATTTGACTTATATGTTTGGTTTGGTTGACTTATATGTTTAGTTCATAAGTGCATGGAGTCTTGAATAGGGTGTGAGATTTTATTGTTTTGTCCAGGTTGTTATGATGATACCCTGGTGTGTCTCAGAGTGGTTTGAGCTGTGAATAAAGAATTTGTGGGGTCCCCTTGGGGGGCTGGGGAGAGGGGAGGAGGTGTTTGACCTCCCCATTTGGAGAATTTCTAGTATTCTCATCAACGGTGAAGATGGCCAGATCAACAGGCTGAGCCCTTGATCTTGGGGTTCATCCCTATGGGGTTTGTTCCTACAGGGCCTACTTGGGGTTGTGCCTGTGAGTCACCCCCAGAGAACCTCTTTTGTTGATTGGATGTGGCCTCTCTCTCTAAATCATCTCAGCAGGTGAATTTACTGCCCTCCACCCTACACGGGACATGACTTCCAGGGGCGTAAATATTTCTGGCAATGTGGGACAGGGCTCCCAGGATGGGATTGGGGGAGCCTTCTCAACCAGGAGGGGAAGGAGAGACATGGGACAAAATAAAGTTTCAGTGGCTGGGAGATTTTGGGCAGAGCCAGGAGTTACCCTGGGGGCTACTTTTGTGCATTGTGTGGCTATCCCTTTCTGGTTTAAGGTGTGTTGAAGTGTCTGGAGAGAAGTGCCTGAGGCTGTTGAGCTGTGTTCCAGCAGCCTTGATTCTTGGAGACGATTGTGTGGAGATGTGGCTTTTACAATGTGACTGTGTGATTGTGGGAATCTTGTGTCTGGTGCTCCTTTTGTCCAGGGTGTGGACAGATGAGTTGACAAATGTGGATGGAGAATAGGTGGATATTTGAGGGGTGAGGGTTAGGGTAGGTTGGGTGGATGGAAATGCTGGGGGTCGATGAGAGGGAGGGGTGGGAGATAGGGATGTATGAGTTTTTCTTTTTGTTTCTTTTTCTGGAGTGATGCAAATGTGCTAGAGAATGATCATGGTGAGAGAATGTTTTGGTGTTATGAGCTGTGGATTGTGCACCATGTATGGACTATGTGTGTGCAAGGACGTATCAATGAAAGTATTTTAAAAGAAAAAAAGAAGAAGGTACAATATCCACACTACTGACAATCATGGTCATTTCCAAGAGGGAAACCTGGACTATGAGTTTCCCTGTCTTGAGGCCAAGAGTGGTATATTGGATAGACCTACAGTGGGAGCCACTTAACTTCATTTTAACCCTGCATTCAAAGACCTCTTTCCTTTTGCAAGAATCTAACTTCGCATTCTCAATGTTACGAGTCCACATGGGAATGTTAAAGAGAATTCAGCTACCCTTTATATTCGAATGCATAAACCCAATGGGCTATAATCTAGAAGTTGTTTTCAGTGTATTAAATTAAGCAGCTCTATAGCATAATCCTTAACCTTTGGTATGCAGGTTCTCATGCCCACCTCATCTGTGTGGTGGGGCCAGATTCAGGTGTAAGGTAGGTGACTTAAAACTGACTTTGGGAATTGCTGTTGTAAACAGAAACAGCAAATTAGGTGACTGCAATTATATAAGCAGAGGCAATCCAGGCCCAGACTACAGTGATACTGGAAGACAGGAGGCTTTTTTAGGTAGCTGTGAGCTCAGGTTCCCTTTTCCAGATAAAGAAAACTTGGTGTCATTCAGAGCAGATGTTTAGCAGAAAATCTCTCCCCCTCAATCCCTCTCAGCTCTGAGAGGGTGCATTTTGTCATCTAGTCATAGAACATCAGAGAAACCTATAATACAAGGTAACAACATAATGCAATGAAATGATACAATAACAACTCCCTTAACATATATTTGTGGGATTACTTATATCTATGTTCTGCTGGGAATAAAAAAATTCACACAAACTTTTAAGCTTACAAAATGGCAGCAAACCTGAGCAGACAAGAAATATTTAAGAAATATCTATAATCACAAAAGTAAGAAATTAGCTTATTTCAAAATGACATGAAGATACTTTTATTCATCAACGAGGGTAGAAAAAAATAGTCTCTTGGTCATTCTTACAGCTTTCTCATGCAACAGTTTGAGAAAGTAAGAAAGTTTAGAATGGAGAAGCAATAAAAATGTTGATCTAATTGATTCAGAGTCCTTCCACATGGTGACATGGAGACTGTGAGGGCTCCAGTGTATACTTTCCCTCTCCTTCAGCCTGAGTTTGCTACTTATTGCTTATTATCTACACAGCATATAATAAAAATTCTTTGAGTGGACTCTTCACTCTTGCCATCCGTGTCCTTTTGAATCTGTCGTGTACCCCAGAAAAGCCATGTTTCTTTAATCCTCATTCAATATTGCTGGGTGGAATCTCTTTGATTGTTTCCATAGAGATGTGACCCACCCAGTTGCGGGTAATACCTTTTGATTAGGTAGTTTCCATGGAGATGTGTCTCCATGCATTCAAGGTGGGGTTGCTTATTGGAGCCCTTTAAGGGGGGACAATTTTGGAATAAGCTCAGTGCTGATAGAGCCCACAAAGCCAGAGACCACTGGAGATGCAGAAGGAAAACACCTCCAAGGAAGCCTTATGAAATGAGAAGAGAAAGCTAGGAGAGGTTGCCATGTACCTTTCCAGCTAATAGAGGTGTTCTGGGCTCATCAGCCTTTCTTGAATCAAGGTAGCTTTCCCTAGATGTCTTAGTTTGTACATTTTCATGACCTTAGAACTGTAAACTTGCAACTTATTAAATTCTCTTTATAAAAGCCATTCCAATTCTGGTATATTGCATATCTGCAGCTCACAAACGAAAACACCATCTGAGAGGTTGGAATAAATTCCCTGGGTTCACACATCTATGAAGAAGTGGAGTCAGGATTTGAAACTAAGTGATCCAATTCTGGGGTCTAACTTCAAGGTAGAACTGCAGGTAGTTAGGACTTAAACCTTCGGCCAGCCTGTCAGGAAGCAGTCACTACTGGAGTTCTTGGAGACTTAATGGTTGGCGGTGTGGTGTATGGGAAAAGGCAGTGGTCAAGGGAGTTAGAGATCTTGGTTTTTGAGCCAGAGATGTCACTGTCTTGCTGTGTAAATTTGACCTAGTTAGGTAACCTTACCTGTGCCAGTATGAAACAGTTGTGCACCTCAGAAAAGCCATGTTCTTTAATTCTGATTCAATATTGTAGTGTGGGATCTTTTTTGATTGTTGTTTCCATGGGGATTTTACTTATTCACTTACTAGAGCCCTTTAAGAGGGAACCATTTTGGAAAAATCTTAAGAGCTGATACAGCCAGAGACTTTTGGAGATGCAGAAAGAAAATGCCCCTGGGGAAGTTGTTTGAAACCAGGAGCCAAAGGTCCATGCTGATACAAGCAAGGTGCGTTCCCAGATCTGCCCTTCTTGAATCAAGGTAGCCTTCTCTGGATGCCTTAGTTTGGACATTTTTATGGCCTTAGAATTGAAAACTTGAAACTTAATAAATTCCCTTTATAAAAGCCAACCCATTTCTTGTACATTGCATTTCTGGCAGCATTAACAATACCTTAGCTTCTTCAACTCTAAATTAAAATAGCTGACTAGATAAGAGTTAAAGACTCGTCCATCACTACCATATCATCATTTTTCTATTTAAGGTTAATATCTAAATGTTAGAAAGCTAAGAAAATAAGAATAAGAGGATATAAGTAATAGAATGAAACTACAAAATACCTGTGTAATTGTCTTTGCTTATCCAGCCATCCTCATTTCTAGACATTTTCCATCTTGCTCCCTACACTCTCCATGGCCCCAGTTTTCCCTGAGCACAGGCCTTTGTATAAGCCATTCCTTATTTCTGGAGTGCTGTTTTCACAGTCCTTAGCCTGGCTATCTTGTTTGTCTCAGGGAGTATTTTCTGGCTCTTCCAATATAAATTAGGTTCCAAATAAATACTCCTTTCCTTTATACTTTATTCTCTTTCTTCATACCATGATTGAAATTTTTAGTTCATGTTTACTTGTGTTTCATGGTTTAAATGACTTTTTCACCCATCAACCATAGGCTTTATGAGGGCAGGGATGATGTTTGCTCTATTTAGTACTGGATCTGTTGCCCAGCCCCTGATGTAAGCTGTCTTATACAGGTGTAAAGTGAATGAGTGAATGAATTATTGTAATTCCTTCTCCCATTTTCACATTTTATACACTATTGTTTTTTCCTCATTAGTGAGTGAGGAGTGTTCCTATGTGCCTTTTATTTTACCCATGTGTGTTCTCTGGGGACAGTACCTCCTCTGATATCTCTATAATTTATCTATGCCCCCTTATCCAGCCCCATAAACCTCCATTATTTCTGGATAGCAGGTTATCCTTCCTCCTTTAAACTCCAGGAATTAAAAACAGTGTGGTCTCTTATATTGGTTCCTTGTTTCCATTAACAAACAAAATTACCTGCTGCATTAGGTTCTATTGCTGTTGTAACAAATTGTCACAAATTTGGAGACCGAAACTACACAAATTTATTGTGTTGTAGTTCTAGAGGTCGGAAATCTGAAATGGATTTCAATAGGCAAAAATCAAAATGTAGGCAGGGCTGCATTCCTTGCTGAAAGTGCTAAGGGAAAATGTGTTTCCTTTCCATTTTCCAGCTTCTAGGGGCTGCCCACATTCCTTGCATGTGGCCTTCTCTCTCCACCCACAAAGCTGAATTCAAATGTGGGTTGAATCCGTCTCACACTGAAGCATCCTGATGTCTTCTGTTGTAAAATACCCTTCTGCCTCATTCCATCATCTCCCTTTCCATTTTAAGTTTTGTTGTGAACACACTGGGCCCAGTGACTACCACACCTGCCCTTTCTCCAGATCTACCTTCTCGGACAGAATATATATACCTCCAAAGTCTCACTTCTACTCCTTTTTTTACCCTCCATGATAATAATCTCTGTATTCTATTCCAATTTTGAGTGTCTACTAGAATACCAGTCATCATGAAGGCAGCTATGTAATGTCGTGTGGCGTTTACAGATGTGTCTTCCGTAGTTTGGATTATTTGCTACAAGTTGGAACAATTATTATGGAACCAAGCAGCCCTGCACAAAAAGGCCTAGAATTTCAAATCATATCTTCATCAATTTTTAATGGCATCCATCTTAAATAGTATCCAACTAATATTACACACTTTGTCTCCTGTTTGATGAATTTTGGGGAACATTAAAAATTCGGGAAGATACAATTACAGATTTTTAATTTACATCCTTGGGGGAATCCTTTATCTTCTGGGTTGCTTTGTCATTTAATCTTTAGTTTTATATAGCTTAAATTGTTTTTATACAATATAATTATTAATTCCTCTATATATCCAGTTTCCATTGTCTTTAAATAAAACTCCCTGTGATCAAGTATTGAAAATCAGGAGTCTTTTCAGGCAATCATACACAAGTAGTGAAATAACTTTGTCTTCACTTCAGAGTATCAGTATTAAGTAGCAAACATTAAGTAGCAGACATTTCGAGTCATTTATAATTCGAGTGAACATTACAAATAAATACTGAGGGCTCAGTCTCTGAGAACTGAAACTAAAAAGTAAAAAGTAAAGCAGGAATTATTTAATTATAATTTTCAGTCCACATTCAATAACTGCAATGCTCCCTTCTACCTTTTAGTTGTTGTTGATGCTAATTCTGCTACTTCTATTCTTGATGACCTTTATCCAGATACCTAATTGAGTTTATTTAGTCTTTCTAAGTTTCTGACATAAAAAGTCCCCTACTGTTTTTTCAAGCCTTGTTTCTCAAACTACAGAAGTTCTGAGTGTCACTATCATTTAAAGTTTATGAACACAATTGGCCTTGTGTTCTCTAGGATACTCAATTTTCAGATATCTAGATTGATGCGTATAATTTGATAATTTGAATTTATTTCCTCTTTCTAGTTTCCTTGTTTCCTGTATTACCTTTGTCTTTTCTCAGATGTGAGTGTAGATATTTTTAATTGCTTTAGTCACAGTAAAAATGTTTGCCACAATGGTCATAAACATTTAAAGTAGAATATCTAGTTAGCTTATGAGTAGTTTATTAGTGTCTGAGCACCTGTCCCTTCGAATCAGAAAGTCCCACATTCAAATCTTAATTCTACCACTTCCAAGCTGTAGGATTTGAGTAAGTCACTTAAATATTTCTAAGCCTGCTTCCTTATGTGAAAAATAGGAATCATAACATGTGTCCCACAAAGTTGTTATGGGGAGCAAAACTGATGATATGTAATGTGATTATTACAGAAATAGGCAAGGATGAGGTACTCAACAAGTAGTAGTTATCATGGAAATTGTCAATACCTGGGAGAGAAATAACACCACTGCAACAGAATATGTGTTGCGGTTTTGGTTTCACTGAATCTGATTACGACACTGGTGAGTATTACTTCAGCAGCTCTCTAGAGAATGGAATGTCATTAACAGACTCAGTGAGGAGTGTTAACGTGGGCAAGGGTCTTTACACCACAGGTGGTACCACATCACAGGACATTATGCTCCACTTACTTCACGTCCACTGTAATATGCAGAGATGATGCTATGCATTAGGGGATTGCCACAGCTCTGGTGAAGATGGCAGCTCAAAAACAAGCAAGTGGATAAACCCTTTCTCATCTCCAGAACCCCATACAAATAAACAAGGCATCAAAAAATGGAGAAATTTTTGAAGATCCAAAACATAGCTCTAAAAAAGATAGTGAAAATTTGGCAGGGTCCCACTGGCACAGCCTCATTTTATAGGGGAAGTTCTGACAATCTTAGAAGCATAGATTCATTACTTGGAAGCACTTTGTCAATGGAAATTTGCATCTTTTGAGGGAGGTATTTATCCAATATTTCATTGGTTTTTTGGGGAGTCACTATCTGAAGCAAAAAATACCACCTTCATGGGATGATGAGGAATTCCTTGACACGTGAACACTATGCCAGGAAGAAGTCCAGACACACCGATAGCAGGAAGTCAATGCAGAATCTACGCTACACAGAAGACTTCCAACTAACAGACAGCTCCTGGCACAGGGCCATCTTCCAACATAGGAAAAAATGAAACCCCAAGCAACTCAAAAATGGTTTCTTCAAGCTACTGCTCAAGATCCTTAAGCTGTTGCACCACAAGATGGTTATGAAAATCTGCATCAACCAAACAAATACTTAGAGGTTTGAGAATAACTTCTTATAATAACAAGGGAAGCAATATTGAACCTCCATCATGCCCTCCAGGGTTCCATTTGAACAAAATCCATAACCATCAATCTCCACCTTAAGAAACCAAGTGGCTTTCTCTTTAAATTTCTATATTGACTTTTTCACTTTGTCTGAGGCATTAATCTAGGTCCAGTAAGATGGATTAAAGATTGCACAGAATCCATTTTGGCCTGCAAGGAGGAAGTCAAGGGTGATTTTAACACCTATTACAAGCCCAGTCAGCAAGGTTAACCTAAAAGCATTCCAAGGCTGAAGAAGGTACAAACTGCTCTATTCTTGGGAAGGGGGCAAGTTGCTGCCTGGCTTCCTCACAAGTAGTAAAGAAAGTATTGTTTACAATTGTTGCCTTCTGCCTGCAAGTGGTACCTACATCAGTGGAGGGAACAGGTTGACAGTGATTCCAATGTGTCTCCCAACTGTCTGGTCAGTCTTAAGTTTCCCAATTCTATTCTAATTATTGAGTCTAGTTGTTTTTGGAGGGACAAACTACAGATAGTCAGTTTAATCTGTCTCATTTCCCCATACCACCAAACAAATGGGGTGACATTTGTTTGTTTCACAGAGTGACTGCACACGCATCTCCTATGGTTTTCCATGGACTCCTCAGTAAGTTCAGGGAAATGGTGAGAGCCATCCCTCAAGGGGGACAGAAGACCCAGCAATCAGTTATATTTAGGGCACTTGCTACAGTTTGGAAGACCCTCACAGAATACATGCAGCCATGCTTATATTATGTGGACTTGGCACCACTGGCTGCATTAGGAGGGGCATGGGTGTTGCTTGTGAAAAGAAAAAAAAAAACAGAAAGGAAGAAAAGACATGGCATATATACTTGATTTCACATTGTGTCGATTAGGATCTTTCTTCTAGAAATTTGGGAGTAGGTCACACCTAACCTGTATCTAACATTACTTGAACTTGGGAGAAAGAAAATGCACAATGGCAGCTTCTCTCATACTATGGTCAGCCTTTTACCACATGCCCATCAAGTCACATGCACAGAAAGACTGCAGACTGATGCCATAACATAAGAGGCAAAAGCAAGAGACATATAGGAAAAGCAAGAGACATATAGATAGGCACAGGTAGAGAAACTACGCTTTGTTTCCTTATTTTTACACTTGATAAATTCTAGAGTGACCAGCAATATTTCTTTCCTCAGATCCCAGGGCATATTTCCTCATTCTTATAATAAATTTCCTTTCATACGTAAGTTATTTTAAATGGATTTTTGTTGCTTTTTACCAAAAGAACTTTTAATCAAATAGACAGGGTCTTGATTAATAGATGCTTTTCAAAATAAATGTATTTCCTTTAACCTTAGCTTTCCTGGAGTCAGCTATTTTCTGAAATGCATTTTTCCATTTTTATTGAACTTTCACTTAGCTGGCTCGGCCAGATTATATTAACTGATTATAGCACAGTTAGGAGACATGAGCAGGCCTCTGATGCACATATCCTTTACAAGAGCTAAGTGTGAGGCAGAATAAAAGAAAAATGTTTGTACACCTGAGAATGCATCGTCAACCAACAAATTTCAGAAACTTAACCATGAACGATCCTTCTCAGTTCTCCTTGCTCAACATTAGTGTAATAAACCGAGAAATTTTACATCAAAACTCTGATCTACTCAGTACAAAGGCATCTTCTACTCAGCGAGGGCAGATTTAATTAGATTCTGTTCTTAAAATATAATATTGATTACTGGATATTGTCTCCTTTAATTTCTAGAAAAATGCCACTGAAGTCTTGGTGATGTTGTAAGCCATGTAATTTTAGATGACTGTAATTAGGTTGATACAATACTGTCAATACAGCATGACAAATTGATCCACCCTGAGTGCAAACGTGCCTCCTTCATCCATGAAGCTAAGGCTACTATCCCCAAATAACCAGAAGGTGATCTTAGTATTGTTTTCCAGCAGTGAAGATGCCTTCATGCTCTCATGATTACAAGCAACCTTTGTTGAAAGAAATACTAGGAATAGGTTGCAGCCTGCTGAATACAGCAAAATAACTAGGTCATCTCATCCCCTAATAGAGACCCCATTTCCACTGTGTTGTGATCATCTTTATCTTCTACCACAGTGTAAAGAACCCCTTCCCTTTAACAAAGTATCTTGGCTTTTAAAGAAGTCTGTGTGCATCCACCCAGTTAGGATAATTCCTCCCGTCCCTCAAATTTGCAAAGCGACTCATTGGCCCCTTTGTTCTAGATCTTCTCACAGTTTGTCTCATATTTGAGTCAATTGTTTGTTTCTTCTTAACGATATGCTTTTAAAAATCAGCTTCTCTTATACATCCTTGTACCTACCATTACTGATACATAGCAAGTAATCAATTTTTTTAATTAAGCAATGAGTGACTTCAATAATGCCCTTTTAAGAGAACAAAATAAAGCACTTGGAACTTGGGGGGCAGAGGAAAGGAGATTCTAGCTAAAATAACACTTTCGAAAATATTAGAAAAACAATGTAAAATGAGCACAGATTTCATGCACGCTGGTAAGCAGGGAAAAAGGTGCAAAGGTGGCCCTGAAGCAAATCAAAGTTTCTTCCGATTTTATGTGATTTTAAGCGTTCTAATGAGGGGGACCATTTTGTGTAAGAATCTGATTAGTTATCCAGACAAGATTATACCTCAAAGATAATGCTTAAAATAAAGGAATTTTTTAAGTGTCACAGGAGATGAAGTTATCCTACAGCGTTATAGCTTTAATGCTCAGAATCTGATCACCTTAATTATATGCTCAATAATTCAGAGATTGGGGAATTTTTACTTCTCAGAATTAAATAAGACATTGAAAGATATAAATTCCATATGAGAGATCAAGTGAAAATGTTTGACAAAAATTCTTGACATTTATTAAAAAAAGAAGGCTTAACATGGAGACAAATTTCCTTTCTTCAGCCTGAAATATTTAAATTGTATTTATTTTCTTATTATATTATTTTAAAAATTGAAATTATAATTGTAAAACACCTATTGAAAGATGGAGAAAAGCACACCAGAAGAAAACAAATCTACTGTTATTCCCATAACCCAGAAATAACTACCATTAATATTACTAGATTCCCTTTAATGTTTTCTCTCTGTGTATATAAAATTTATTAATTGACACCATATTGTAAATCCTTCATTTTTTTACTTAAAATGTTAATGTCAACTTTTTTCCATGATATTGAAAAAACTTTACAGCTATTTTTGTCAGTGACTGTATATATTTCATCACATGGATATGCTATATATTTGTTAGAACAATTCTGCTATTAAGCATTTCATTTTTTTCCAAATTTTTACTATTACAGATAAATTTTTATTGAGCATCATTCTCATACATTTTATTCACATTTATTTATTTCCTTAAATAACATTATTAGTTCAAATATTATGGCCATTTTGAAGTTTCTTGATGTAATTTGCCAATTTACTTTGCAGAAAAGTTATCAGAATTTATACTCTCTTAAATAATCACACAAATCTCATTTCACTGAATGATTTTGCTACTTTGAGAAAATATCTACTATTCCAAAACATTGTTTATATTTACCAATAGGTTTTTAAACTTTGTTCTATTTAGTATTTGCTGACAATGAATAAATGGGAGCCAAAAATGACATAGTAACTCAGATCCTGGTCCACTCAACCAATATTTCATCTTTTATCAGGGTCTTCCATTTTGTCAACCTTAGAAGTTAAATTTTTCTCCAATCATCCATAGTTTCCTTTGATAAAACATTGTGAAAATTTGGCATGCATTACTTTTTTATAGATTTTTGTAATTTCAGCATGATCAATTTCTTTTGATAACAAGCCCATATGTTTATTCCTTATGGAATAACAATAATGACAGTGATGATAAAACAGATAAGAAAGACTATGACATTTATACTCTGTGCTGGACTCAATATTAAGCTTCGACAGTCATTATAAGATTTGATCTCATGATGGAAAAAATATTGTAATTTTTTAATGTGAAATTATTAACCTCATATTCTTTGGTTCATTTATTCATACTAAAAACTCTATATACACTCTGCGAGTCAAATCATGGTCAGATCTAGACTGCAAGCTTCTAATTGTCAGTTGTTATTTAAACCTTTGGAAGCATATGAAAACTATAGGAAGGCATGATTTGGAGCTTCTCAGTCAGCTAGAAGATTATTAGATAAAGATGAGTGGTAGAATTTTTGGAAGAGATTTGACTTGGATATTCTAAAGAAATAATCATTTATCATGCTACTTGAAAAAAACCTTACATCAGATTCTGCCTGTTTTATTAATTCTAATACTGATATTTCATAACGATAAATGTTTTGCTAGTTTGTATGAAAGCACTCTCTCTTAAAATTTCTGATCTTCAAGTTTTCAGCTTTATCTCTTGTGGAATACAATATTAATCTGCATCTGATTGCTTTTTGTGGATCAACTGCATTAAATCCAGTGACTGCACATGTAAATAAGTGGCTGATAAATTCTTGCTTAGCAAAAAGTTATCAGGGATTTCTAGTAATAAAAATTGCTATATAAGTAAGCATCTTTCTTCTTCTCCTCCAAGAAATCATATAAAAATTCACATAAGAAAAAAGAATCTGTAAATTCCATTTTAATTTATCCTTCGAGACATGTTTGATCTAAAAACTCCAAATACATGGAAATGTTAAGATTGGATAAAAGCCATTGTGAAGAAATGAAGAGATGATGTGCAAAAATTAGTCCAGTGGTAACAGACCTCAGAAAACCTCAGGAAAATAAATGCTTTCCTCTAATGGCGTTGGGTATCTTTTCATGTTGCTTATTGGACATTTGTTCGTCTCCTTTGGAGAAATGACTATTCAACTCTTTTGCCTACGTTTTACTTGGATTTTTGTCTCATTGAGTTTTTAATTTCCATAATGTATTTTTTGTTCCTAATTTCCTTTTTATCCTTTTTCAAATCTGGGTGGTATTTCTTTTTTATAGAATATGGCTCTCATGATTTTGTCTCTCTTTTATTTAAACATTTTAAACATGCTTATTTCATATTCTATATCTTATTACAGCAGCCTCATTTTATTGTGCTTTGCTTTATTGAATTTTGCTGATATTGTGTTTTTACAAAGTAAAGTCCGTGTAAAAAAAACAAAAAATAAACAAACAAACAAACAAAAAGTCTGTGGCAACTCTGCATGGAACGAGGCTATTGGCACCATTTTTTCAATACCATGTGTTCACTCTGTGTCTCTGTGTCATATTTTGGTAATTCTCACAAGATTTCAATCTTTTGCATTATTATTGTATCTGTTATGGTGAACTGTGATCAGTGATCTTTGATATTGTAATTAATGTGGGGTGCCATGAACCATGCCCAAATAAGATGGTGAACTTAATCAAAGAACAAGATAGTGGATTCAAAAAATTCCTTTTCGGTAATAACATTGAATGTTTACAGACTAACCTTACCAATTAAAATATATAGTTTGACACAATAGATTAAGAAATATAATCCAGCCATATGCTGCTTACAAGAAACTCATCTTAGACACAAGGATACAAATAGATTGAAAGTGAAAGGATGCAAAAAGATTTTCCACGCAAGTTGTAACCAAAAGAAAGCAGGAGTAGCTATACTAATATAAGGCAAAATAGACTTTAAATGTAAAGACATCAAGAGAGAAAAAGAAGGACACTATATATTAATTAAAGGGACAATTCACCAAGAAGATATAGCAATCATAAATGTATATGTTCCCAATCAAGGAACTCCAAAATACACAAGGTAGACATTGGCAAAACTGAAGGGAGTGATGGATGTTCAACAATGATAGCAGTAGACTTCAATACACCACTCTCTTCTATAGATAGAACAAGCAGACAGAAGATCAACAAAGAAACAGAGAAGTTAAACAACTTGATAAATGAATTAGACCTAATAGATATATGTAGGCCATTACATACCAAAGCACAAGGATATGCATTCTTCTCTAGTGCTCATGGAATATTCTCCAGAATAGATCATATGCTGGGGCAGAAAACAAGTCTTTATACATTTTAAAAAATTGAAATTATCCAAAGCACTTTCTCTGATCACAATGGAATGAAGCTGGATCTCAATAACCACCAAAGAATGAGAACATTCATAAATATATGGAGAATAAGTAACACACTCTTAAACAACCATGGGTCAAAGAAGAAATTGCTAGAGAAATCAATAGCTATCTGGAAAGAAAATGAGAATACAACTTATCAAAACTTATGGGATGTGGCAAAGCTGTGCTGAGAGAGAAATTTATTGCCCTAAATGCCTATATTAAAAAAACAAGAAGAATAAAAATTGAGAACTTAACTGCTCACCTGGAGGAAATTGAGAACATCAAACTAACCCTAAAGCAGATAGAAGAAGAGAAATAAAGATTTCTCTTACTTAATCTTTAAATAAAGATTAAAGCAGAGTTAAATGAATGGGAGAACAAAAGAACAATAGAAAGAATCAATAAAACCAAAAGTTGGTTCTTTGAGGAAATCAATAAAATTGATGGGCCACTAGGAAGACTGATAAAGGAAAAGAGAGAGAGGATGCAAATAAATGAAAGCAGAAAGGAGAAGAGGTACATTACCACAGACCCTGAAGAAATAAAAGAAATCATAAGAGGATTCTATGAACAACTGTAAGCCAACAAACTAGACAACTTAGGTGAAATGGACAAATTCCTGGAGACACACAAACAAGCTATACTGACTCAGGAAGAAATAGAAGATCTCAACAAACCAATCACAAATAAGAGATGCAATCAGTCATCAAAAAATTCCCTATAAAAAAAGCCCACAGCCAGATGGCTTCACAGAGGAATTTTATCAAACATTCCACAAAGAACTAATACCAACCCTGCCCAAAATTGAGGAAAAAGGAGCTCTACCTAATTCATTTTATGAAGCTAATATTTTAATACCAAAACTGGATAAGGATGCTATAAGAAAGGAAAACCACAGGCCAATCTCCTTAATGAAAATAGGTGCAAAAATTCTCAACAAAAGATTAGTAAATTGAATGCAACAGCACATTAAAAGAATTATATACCATAACCAAATGGGAGTTACACCAGGAAAGCAAGGATGGCTTGACACAAGAAAATCAATTTTAAAAGTACCTCAGAATGAACTTAACCAGGATGTAAAGGACTTGTACACAGAAGGGACCTCCTCAAAATAAAAAGCTTCTACACCTCAAAAGACTTTGTCAAAAAGATGAAAAGGTGGCCAACTCATGGGAGAAAATATTTGGAAATCACATATCATACAAAGGTTTGATATCTTGCATACACAAAGAAATCATACAACTCAACAGCAAAAGAACAAACAACCTACATATAAAATAGGCTAAAGATAAGAATAGACATTTTTTCTTAAAAGCAAATAAAAATGGCTCAAAAGCATGTGAAGAGATTTTCATTTCATTGGCTAAAGGTAAATGCAGATCAAGACTACAATGAGATACCACCTCACACCTATATGAATGGTATTAAACAAACAAGAAACTATAAATGTTGGAGAGGATGTGGAGAAATTGGGACAATTATGCGCTGCTGGTGGGAATGTATAATGGCACAGTCACTATGGAAGACTGTTTGACAGTTCCTTAGGAAACTAAATATCAAGTTGCCCTATGACCCAGTAATAGCACTACTTGGAAGAGCTAAAAGCAATGACACAAACAGACATTTGCACACCAATGTTCATAGCAGCATTATTCACAATTGCCAGAAGATGGAAACAAACCAAATGCCCATCAATAGATGAGTAGATTAACAAATGTGGCATATACATACAATGGACTATTATGCAGCAGTAAGATGAAATGATGTCCTGAAGCACAGGACAGGATGGATGAGCCTTGAGAATATAATGGTGAGTGAAATAAGCCAGACATAAAAGGATAGATATTGTATGATTCCACTTTTATGACCAGGGTAAAGGTAAAATCAGAGGCTTATAATACAGAATATTGGGGACTTAGAAATACATAGAAGCTAGAGATGGGTGAACCACTAGCTAATGAGATTGTACTCCAATATAAGGGAATAGATAGGAGTGAAGGTGGTTCTTTAGTGAGTCTATAATTAATATTACCATACTGAAGATGAATAAGATTGAAAGGGGTTGTATAGACCTACGTGGCCCTCTGATTAACATGAGAAATATAAATTAGTTCATGCAAGAACTATTTCAAAGGTATGATTCATGTACAAAGTGCACTTAAGTCCAGGCTACAAAGGGAAAACTGTTATTGCACACTATGGGTTATATTTAAAAGGAAAATATCAGCACTACCACAGCAACAGCAGAGGTAAATAATAGGGAGAAGAACAAGAGTTAAGAGGAGGTTTAGATTTTCTATTTGGTGAAGGTGTGTTTATTGTTTTTTTTTTTTCTCTTGAGAAAAATGAAATTATCTAAAATTGAGAGTGTTAATGGACTGTTGACTTTGAGTACTATACATCATTCCTGATGAATGCAGGTGGCTGAAAGATGCACTGACTGAGAAGTAGATTGGTGAATGATGGTGTATACTTATGAGTGAATGTTGTGCTGCTACAAAAAAGGAACAAAGTCATGAGGGAAGCAACAATGTGAATGAATGTGTGGGATATTTTGCAAAGCAAAATAAGCCAGAAACAAAAGAACAAGAATGGTATGGTCTCCTTTAGAAAATGTTTACAAGAAAACAGGGACCTAGATTGTAAGCTTTTATAGCAGACACATTTTGTCTGGAGGGGTAATTATTTCTGAATTTCAAAAGGCTGTTTTACATATTATACATACATAACGTGATTTTTAGAGATAAGAATGATGCTGATCAAACTGGGATTAAAGCAATTCAGAACACAGGGGTAAGGAAGACAACGTCTATATTTTATAACTACACATAGTCTTTGAGACTAAAGGAAGAAGGTTTTACTTGTCTGGAAATGAAATTTTCTGTAGCACATAATCTAATTCAAACTGTCTGTTTATCTCATTTGAACAATTGAAAGGCAGGGAGCCCACAATAAGAAAGAGGTCCTTTAATCCTGTATGGCTTAATATAATGGGATACATACTTAATATATACTAGAGTATATTAAGCAGATAATCAAAGAGTATTGGCAAAGTCCCTTGAGGGATGGGAGAAAAAATGTGGAACTATTAAACTTTACCATCAGGAAATCCCCCGATACCATTTCAAACTTTAGGGACACCCAAATCTATAGGTCATGCCTTTGATCTTGAGGCTTACTCTTGTGAAGCTTATGTAGGTTGTGGAGAAACTTAGCCTATATATAGGTATACCTAGGTGTTACTTCTGGAGGACCTCTTTTGTTGCTCAGATGTGACCTTTCTCTAAGCCTAACTCTACAAATGAAATCATTGCCTTCCTCCCTAGTGGGAAATGAAATCCAAGGGTGAAAGTCTCCCTGGCGACATGGAAGATGACTTCCAGGGATGAATCCAGCCCTGACACTGTGGGATCAATAATTCCCTCCTGACCAAATGGGGGAAAAGAAGTGTAACTAACAAAGTGTCAGTGGTAGAGAGAGTTCAAAGAGAGTGAAGAGGCTACTCTGGAGGTTGCCCTTTTGCAAGCTTCAGTTAGGCATTGCTACCTATCATAACCTCCCAAACCCCAACCAAGACCATTCCAGCCAATCCTAAAGAGTACCTAGGGCAATATATAAGATTCCACAAGGGTTCCGTGTACTAGTGTAACTTTCCAGAAACCTACAACCTCTAGATGGGTCTCTGGACTGAATAAGTCCAGAAACCTAAAGGGCCTAGACTCTCCAGAACATCAGCTAGTTTCATCTCCCTACCCCATGTTAGTGACAGCCCCTTCCAACTTGAAAATGTTAGAATGGCCATAACCCAAACACCCCTAAAGAGAGGGATGGAAAGATCAAAGGTGACAGTGGAGTTATACAAAGAAGATAGGATTTAACAAATGAATATGATGCTGAATTATTAAATTTATATCTCTTTTAGTCTCCAGTATCTTAGAGCAGCTAGAAGTAAAAACCTAAAATTGTGGAATCGAAACCCATGTCAAACTCTGAAATGTGTTCTACAACAAATTGTGGTGCTGTGCTTTGAAATTTATTGCTTTTTTTGTATATATGTCATTTTTCACTGAACAGAAAGAAAAATAATCAATTGTGGTAATTAAAAAATATTTAAGTCTTCTAACCTCCTGTACTCTGGAGCAGCTTGATGGAAAAATCTGAGAGGATTGTGTGGTGGCCTGTGGCAAGCTCTGGGTTCTGTCCTGCAACTTCTTGTTGTGCTCTGAAAACTATTGCTTTTTTATTTCTTTACTTTTGTTTACATGCTATACTATACAATAAAAAGTTAAGCAAAATTATTAATGACAAGATTCTGAAAGATCCCTCAAAAACACATTTTGCCAAATAACTCTTACCTTTCCGCAGGTGGAAAGGATTTATGAGACTATTTCTAACCTTAATGAAGTATTAAAATACTTAAAGAAATCAAATAGTAACTCCATTTAAATGTGTAATGACATACGAGAAATTACATTTGGTGCATCATCATCCCGCCTGGCTTAGTCATAAATTTCCCTTTGAACCAACACCCCAGTTAACCATGCCTTGGGCCATAATCACAACTCTCAGGTCCTGTATCTCCATATGGTTTGGATGATAAGAGCCCCACTTAACTTCTCCAAATGGCCCTTGCCACTTCTTCTCCAACAGCAGCTTGCCCTTCCATGCCCCATAATTTACTAGCAAGGCGTGTATATCCACACAGCTAGGATGATAAGCTTCTTCAAATGACCCTTTCTGCTTCTGCTTTTCATGTCATATAGTTTGAAGTTTCCAATCCCCAGTATTAGTGGAAAAGCCCTACCCCTCCTCTCTGGTTTTCAATAAAGGCCAGAGCTGGGCCCTCCAAGCCCTATTATCAACCCCTTCCCCCCCGCCCCCCCCAAGGCTTTTGAATGAACAAAGCTGTCTTTTTAAACATTCTCAGCTGCCTGGCTATCTGTGTTTGCACCCTATCACCCAAAGAATTTCCACATAACAACCAAAGTGTTAATAATTATTTAAGCTAAGAAATCAGTTTATTAAAAAGTGGCATAATGATCTTCCATTGTCATACCAGATCATGCTTAACAAAGCCCATGCAAGGATCATTTAATATTCTGGAAGAATGTATCTGTATTTCATTTGGTATTTACTACTTGATTAAAGGTGAAAAAATGTGAAGTGAAATTAGCCTGTGGATTTCTGTTAAGTATAATATAGAACCTCAGAGGTGGTGGTTTTATTGCCCTTTATTACTTTAACCAGTTTGTATCTAACCTTCAGTTTCATCCTCTTTTTTTTATGTAACTCCTTTCATGATGAATTATATAAAGCCATAATCTTCAAATGCTGTTGGAACCAATTTGCCTTACTTGTTCCCTCATGAATTAATGAATTTAATAAACTGACATGTTTCTTTCTGTATTTTTATGAAAGCTCACATTTTTAACTTTTTGGAAGTTATACTTTGAAAAATGAAAAGAATTATATTGTCAAAGAGCTCTTCTTTGCCAATTATATGTTTGATTCCTGTAATGTAGGGTTTTTTTCCTTTTTTCCTTCCTGTTCCATTCTTTTTTCCATCCTAAGCTTTCAATTTTGGGGGCATAATTAGGAATAGTGTTCCTTTATTCTTTATTATATGTTGGATGCTTTTAATTCACACTTATTTTTATTTAATTCACACCTATTTTTATTTAACAAATGATTGAAATAATATATATTTTGTGATATTTCAGAAAATAAGTTGTTTGATTCTACCAAATAGACTTAGAATATACCAATTGCATTATGACAGGGTCTTGGTTTTCATGGACTATCTGGATATAAATACGTACATTTTACTGAATTATATTGTAATTGTCTAAATTTTCAAAATGTCTGGGTAGGAATAGCTCAAATCTTATTCAAATAGAGTAATATAGTTTTGTTAGCTTGGTTTTCTCATTTTCTAAATTGATAAATTTACTTTTTCTTATTTAGAAATGACCGGTTATGAACATAAGTATGCTATTTAAGAAGAAAAAAAAGTAAAAGGGTAATTCTTGCAATTTTTATGCATTTATTTATTTACTTACTTATTTTGATGAGAGAAGTGGTAGATTTACAGAAATATCATGCATAAAATATATAAAACAGAGTTCCTATATAATGCCATTATTAATACTTTGCATTAGTGAGGTACATTAGTTATAATTCATGAAAGACATTTTTATAAATATACAATTAACTATATTTCATTGTTTGCAATATGATTTAGTTATACAGTCCTATGCTGTTTTTAGATTTTTATACTAGCAACATATACAACCTAAAATTTCCCCTTTTAATCACATTCACCTATATAATTCAGTCATTAATTATGCTATTAATTCATAATTTTGTGCTACCAAAACCACCACTAAACATTACCCAAATTTTACAGTCTATGCTAACAAAATTCTGCCCAATTTGACTCCCCATTCCTTATCCTCAACCCATCCCCTCGTAACCTATATTCTAGATTCTAACCATATGAGTCTGCTTTTCATAATTTCATATCAGGGAGATGATACAATATTTGTCTTTTTGTATCTGGCTTATTTCACTCAACATGATGTCTTCAAAGTATATTCATGTTATTGCATGAATCAGAACTTCATTACTTTTTGATGCTGAATAATATTCCATTGTATGTATATACAACATTTTGTTTATCCATTTTTTATCAGTTGATGGACAACTGGGTTGCTTCTGTCTTTTGGCAATTGAGAATTATGCTACTATGAATATCAGTGTGCAAATATCTGTTCTAGTCCCTGCTTTCAGTGCTTTTGCATATATACCTAATAATGGGATTGCCAAATCATATGGTAATTGTATACTTAGCCTCCTGGGGAACTGCCAAACTGTCTTCCACAGTGGCTGCACCATTTTACATTCCCACCAGCAACGAATGTGTTCCTATTTCTCCACATCCTCTCCAACACATGTGAGTTTCTGTTTTTATTTTTAGTAGTAGCCATTCTAGTAGATGTGAAATAGTATCTCATTGTGGTTTTGATTTATATTTCCCTAATAGCTAATGATGTTGAGCATCTTTTCATGTGATTTTTAGTCATTTGTATATTCTCTTTGGAGAAATGTCTATTCAAGTCTTTTACCTATTTACCCAACAATTAGGTTGCTTGTTTTTTGTTGTTGAGTTGAAGAATTTCTTTATACATCCTACATATCAAACCCTTATCAGATATGTGGTTTCCAAATATTTTCTCCCATTGAATAGATTATCTTTTCATTTTTGTGATAGTCTTTTGTGGCATAAAAATTCTTAATTTTGATGAGACCCCATTTACCTACTTTTTTTCCTTCTGCTGCTTGCACTTTTGGTGTAAAGTCTAAGAAACAATTGACTAACACAAGATCCTGAAGATGCTTCCATACATTTTCCTCTGGTAGTTTTATACTTATATTTAGGTCTTTGATCCATGATACGTACCAGGGGCCCTCTTTCATTCTTTTGCATATGGATACCCAGTTTCCTAGCACCATTTATTGAAAAGAATATTCTTTCCCAGTTGGCACCCTTGTCAAAAATTAATTGATCATAGACTTCGGGGTCTATTTCTGAACTCTCAATTCAATTCCATTGGTCTATATAGCTATCCTAGTACAGCATCCTGCTGTTTTGACCACTTTAGATTTGCAATACATTTGAAAGTCAGGAAATGTGAATCTTCCAACTTTGTTCAAGATGATTTGGCTATTCAAGGCCCCTTCCCATCCAAAATAAATTTGATGACTGGCTTTTTCATTTCTGCAAAGTAGGCTTTTGGAATTTTGATTTGCAGTGTGTTGAAACTGTAAATTATTTTAGGTGGTACTGAAAACCTGGCAATATTTAGTCTTCCAACCCATGAGCATGAAATATCCTTCCTTTAATTTAGATCTTCTTTGATTTCTTTTAATGTGCTGCTGGATTTGATTATGCTAGTATTTTGTTGATGGTTTTTGCATCTATTTCATAAAAGAAGTTGGTCTGTAATTTTCTTTTCTTGTGGCATCTTTTCTGGCTTTAGAATTAGAATGATGTTGGCCTCATATAATGTGTTAGGTTGTGTTCCTTCCTCTTCGATTTTTTGGAAGAGTTTGATCAGGATTGGCATTGATTCTTCTTGGAATATTTAGCAGAACTCACCTGTGAAGCCATCTGGCCTTGGGATTTTCTTTCTTGAGAGGATTTTGATGACGGATTCAATATCTTTACATATAATTGGGCTCTGAGATATTTTATTTTTTCTAGACTAAGTGTAGGTTGTTCATGTTTTTCTAGGAATTTGTCCATTTCAACAAGGTTGTCTACTTTTTTGGCATACAGTTGTTTATATTATATCTTCTTATGATCCTTTTTATTTCTGTGGGGTCAGTAATAATTCCCCACTCTCTTTGCTGATTTCATTTATTTGGATCTTTTCTCTTTTTTTCTTTCTCAGTTTAGCTAAAGGCTTGTCAATTTTATTGATCTTTTCAA
This sequence comes from Tamandua tetradactyla, assembly GCF_023851605.1. NCBI lineage: Eukaryota > Metazoa > Chordata > Mammalia > Pilosa > Myrmecophagidae > Tamandua > Tamandua tetradactyla. The sequence continues at coordinate 60,931,577 of NC_135340.1, forward strand.
AGAACCAACTTTTTGTTTTGTTAATGCTCTCCATTTTTTTAATTCTTGATTTTCTTTATTTCTGCTTTCATCTTTGTTATTTCTTTCTTTCTCCTTGCTTTGGGCTTAGTTTACTATTTTTTTTTCTAGTACCTTCAGGTGTAAAATTAGGTCTTTGATTTTTGTTCTTTCTTCTTCTTCATGTGAGCATGTAGGTCTATAAATCTTCCTGTTGGCACTGCCTTCACTGCATCCCATAAGTTTTGATAGGTTGCATTACAAATTTCTTTAATCTCAAGATTTTTATTGATCTCTCTTATAATTTTCTTTGACTCATTGATTGTTTAAGAATGTATGATTTAACTTCCATTTACTTGTTGCATTTGCAGTTCTCTGCCTGTTATTGATTTCCAACTTCATTCCACTGTGTTCAGTGAAGATGTTTTGTGTAATTTCAATAGTTATACATTTATTGAGAGTTATTTTGTGACCCAACATGTTGTCCATTCTGGAGAATGATTCATGTGCACTTAAGAATGTATAGCCTGCTGTTTTGGGGTGCAATGTTCTGTATATATCTGTTAGGTCTGGTTCATTTCTCATATTATTAAAGTTATCTGCTTCCTTATTGATTTTCTGTCTAGATGTTCTATCTATTAATGAGAATGGTATATTGAAGTCTCCAAGTATTATTGTAGAGATGTCCATTTCTCCCTTCAGTTTTGTCAATATTTGCCTCATGTATTTTGGGGCACCATGGTTGAGTGAAGAAATAGTTATGATGAGAACAACAAAGGATAAGTGTTCCTATTTCTCTAATCCTATCCAACACTTGTATTTTCTGTTTTTTAATAGTAGCCATTTTAGTGGATGGAAATGGTATTTCATTGTGGTTTCAGTTTGCATTCCTCTGATAGCAAATGATGTTGAGCATATTTTCATATGCTTTTCAGTTATTTGTATATCTACCTTGGAGAAATGTATTTTCAAGTATTTTGCCCATATTTTATTTGGGTGATTTATTGTTTATTGTTGAGTTTTTGGATTGTATTATATATTCTAGATATTATCCTTATCAATTATGTAGTTTCCAAATAGTCTCTTCCACTATATAGGCTGCCTTTTCATTTTCTTGACAAAATCCTTTGAAGAACAGAAGTTTTCATTTTGAGGAAGACCAAATTATCAATTTTTTTTTTCATTTGTTGCTCATGCTTTCAGTGTAAAGTGTAAGAAACCATTGTATAATTCAAAGCCCTGAAGATTCTTCCCTAATTCTCTTCTAGAAGTTTTGTAGTCCTGGTTCTTGTATTTAGGTCAGTGATCCATTTTGAGTTGATTTTTTTTATATGGTGTGATGTAGGGATCCACCTTCCTTCTTTTGCATATAGACATCCAGTTTCCTAGCAGCATTTGTTGAAGAGAATATTCTTTTCCAATTGAATGGACTTAGCACCCTTGTCAAAAATCAGTTGGCCATAGAGTGGAGGATCCATTTCTGAATTTTTAAATCAATTCCATTGGTCTACATACCTATCCTTGTGCTGCCTACATGCTGTTTGACCACTATATTTTTGTAATAAACTTTAAAGTCAGGAAAGATGAGTCCTTCAACTTCATTCTTCATTTTCAATATGGTTTTGACTATTCAGGTCAACTTACCTTTCCATATAAATTTGATAATTGGCTTCTCCATTTCTGCAAAGAGGGTTGTTGGGAATTTTGATTGCAGGTGTGTTAAATATGTAAATTGTTCTGGGTAGAATGGACATCTTAACAATATTTAGTTTTCTAATCCATGAACATATTTCTTTAAGTTCCATTTATTTAGGCTTTCTTTTAGCAGCATTTTGTAGTTTTTTTGTGTATAAGTCCTTTACATCCTTTGTTAGATTTATTCCTAGATATTTTATTCTTTTACTTGTTATTGTGAATGGAATTCTTTCATTAATTTCTTCTTCTAATTGTTCAATCCTTGTGTATAGAAACACTACTGACTTGGGGGTGTTGATTTTGTACCCTGCCACTTTGCTTAATCCTTTTATTAATTCTAGTAGTGTATTTTTCATGATTTTCCATATGTAGGATCATACCATCTGAAAATAGGGAAAATTTTAATTGTTTAATTATTTATTCCTGATCTTGGTACATTAATTTCTTTTCCTTAACTTATAGCTCTGGCTAATACTTCCAACAAAATGTTTAATAACAGTACAGTAGTGACACTGGACATCCTTGTCCTGTTCCTGATTTTAGAGGAAAAGCTTTCATTCTTTCACAATTTAGAGCGATGGTTGTGGTAGTTTATCATATATAACCTTTATCATATTGAAGATTTTTCCTTCTATCTCTTGTTTTCTAAGTGTTTTTATAAAGGTGTACTGAATTTTGTCAGTTCCCTTTTCTGCACTGAGATAATTATGTGCCTTCTCCCATCATTCTGTTAGTGTGGTATATTAAATTGATTTTCTAATGTTGAAACCTTACATATGTGAAATAAACCTCACTTGATAATGATATACTCCCAACCAAGAATTTTATATCCAGTGAGATTTTCTTTCAAAAATGAAGGAAAGATTAAAATATTCACAGATAATCAAAAGGTGAATGAACCATTTACCATAGACCTGCTTTACAAGCAATGCTAAAGGGAGTTCTTCAGACTGAAAGGAAAAGACACTTGACAGGAGTTCAAAGAAATAATGACTTCCAGTAAAGGTAACCATGTGTGTAAATAGACATGCCAGAACTATTGTATTTTATTTTTTGGTATGTAATTTCACTTATCATTTCTTACATGTTTTAAAATGCAAAGGCATAAAGAGTCATGATATATCTATAGATTGGCACATAAAATGTGTAAAGATATAATTTGTAACAAGTACAACAAAAAGATAAGGAGATTGTGGAGAATAAAAACCGTGTCTGTGTATGCTATTAAAATTTAGTTGGTATCAAATTAAACATGATTGATATAGATTTTGGGATATTTAATTGTAGCCCTATGGTACCCTGAAAGAAAATATATGAAAAATACATTTAGAATGACATGAGAAGAAACTCAAAATGGTACAATATTTAAAAAATCAATTAATTATGAAAACATGCATTAGTTGAGGAATTGAAGATCAAAAAGGTATAAAATTTTCAAAGACAAAATAGCAAAATGGCAGAAGAAATTCCTGCATTATTAGAAGTTCTGATTAAATGTAAATAGATTAAACTTTTCAGTCAAAAGGCACAAATCAGCAGAATGGATAAAAAGCATTGACTCATTGGTATGAGTCAATACCAATAGAAAGTTTATATTTATAGAAAGTTTAAATTCTCACCTTAAATTCAAAGTCACAAATAGTTTGAAAGGAAAAGTTGGAAAAAATACAACGAGTAGTAGTTAGTTAGGTTCATGTGTCAACTTGGCCAGGTGATGATGCTCAGTTCTATTGCTATGGACTTAGATATCAGTATATGAATTTCATCTGTGGCTGATTACATTTGTGGTTGGCTAAGGGAGTGCCTTCTGCAAGGAGTGGGGCTTAATTTAATTAGCAAGAGGCTTAAAAGGAGATATCAAAAGAGAGAAAAACATTCAGCCGAGGACAACTCAGCTCTGAGCTCAGAGCAGACCCAGACCCAGATATTTGGTGATGCGGAAAGGAAATGTTCCTGGCAAAGTCGGTTGAACCCAGAAACCCAGAGAGAAGTTCTAGCAGAAATAGCTGTGTGCCTTCCTAAATTAGTAAATTTGCAGCTAAATAAATTCCCTGTGTAAAGGCCAATCCATCACTGGTGTATTGCATGCTGGCAATTTAAGCAAACTAAAACACTACACAAGTAGTAACCAAAAGAGAGCTGTGGTATCTGTAATAACATTGGATAAAATAGAGTTTAAATAAGAAACTATTACAAGGGACAAAGTATGCCACTATGTACTGATAAAAGGGTCAATTCAATAAGAAGACAATTATAAATATATGTACACACAATAATGGAGCCCCAAAATATATTAAACAAATATTCACAGTTTTGAAGGGAGAAATGGACAGTTCAACATTAATAATAACAGACTTCAGCACATCATTTTCAATAACAGCACATCTAAATAGAAGGTCAACAAGGAAGTACAAGACTGGAATGACACTTTAAACAAACTATGTCCAACAGACTTATACAGAACACATCAACCAATAGCAGCAGAGCACTCATTCTTCTCTAATGCACAGAGAGAGCCCATATGTTGCTCCTAATTTCCTACTGCTTACCACGATGTTTGAATCATAGTAGACACTTAATAAATTCTTACTGAAAGAATTGGAATCTTTTATCTTTAAAGGGTAATTTAAAGGACTGCACTTTAAAGTATGAAGTTAGCCCTTACAGATATTTTACAAATATGACCCAGAATGTGAAACATGTGGGAAGGTCTTACATATTAACTTCTCTTATCAATTGAATGGGAGACAATTAGAAGAAAGGAGCAAGATGAAGAAAAATAGATCTTGAAGCAATATTCAATGCAGTGATTTTAAAATTATCACAGAAAATCAAATGGGTCATTTTTCATTTGCATAATTCTGAACACTGAATAATTTAAGCATGCCAAAGTGAGACACATCGAGGATTGTCCTGGACTAAATGATGCTCAAACTCATGAAAATTTTGCATCTTAAGTGGAGTCATTAGTCCATCTTAATTGTGTAAAACTGGATAAAAATATCAACCTTTTCTTCCTTTTCTTCCAATGCACATTATTTCCTTTATCCTTTACTTAACTGCATTGTTTTGAAATTGGCAGTTTTCAGGAGTTCAGTAAAATTCTGATATCACTGGGTGGCCTTACACTTAATGTCTTCTGGCATCTGCTATATTAGATTACACAAGAAATACATCATTATATATATTTTGTACTTTTCTCCCTCTCTTTATTTTTAATATCCCACAGCTGATGATTTATTGTATCTTCTCAATAATGTAGCCATTTTTTTCTAAATCTGCCTAACTTACAAGTCTTGTGGCTTTTTTATTTCCTTTTTTTGTGATAATGTATTTCTGAAATCTTGTTTTAGTAGATTATATTTCTGCAATATTTGTCATTGATCCCTTTGAAGAATGTAATTTTTCTAGTTATATACTAAGTTGAGAAATAAGAAACTATAACTGGATTTGAAGGAATGAGGTTCAAAATGGAATCAGTGCTGCCTTCTCTAACCAGTTATTATGCAGGTACTTCTATATGTGTATGTGTGTGTAATCACCCTGAACTTTCATTGTTTGGTGGAGACCCCATAAGCTAATCTTTTAGTCTAATTTCCTCTGCAAAATGGAGAGAATATGACCATGGACAACATAGGTTCATTTCAAACTCTATGCCTTAGATATTGCATTTCAGATGAAGCGATACATCATATATAAATTTTGCACAGCCACAGCCTAAAGCATTTTAGCAACTTTGGAAAAGTACACCCACAACAAGGTTATAAAAGTATTGAGTGTGGGAAAGTAGGTATGTGTGGTGAAGTCTTACCAGGGTAAAGCTGGTAAGGTGTTAGAAACAACTTCCTATCCCTCCGCATACACACACACACACACACACACACATGTCACAAAGGAGAGGTAGGTATATATCTTTTACTTAAGCTTACTGAAAGAGTCTTCAATGGTGTCAGTCAAAGAGTATGTGTCACATGTAGTTGTAATGCCCACTACACTAGTGTCTAGCTCCTGCCTAAGAAACAAACAACACAGGGATGGGCTGAACAGCAGCTTTGACAACCGTTGTAAATAAGAGTTGCAGATATATAGGATAGCCTGTACAACCTAGGGTTGATAGAGCTAGTGATTAGGTAATTTGCTAGGTTCTCACGGACTGAGGAGGAAGTAAGTGACCTCCAGAATACAGTGCACTTGCTCAGATTGAGAAAAATGTAAGGAAATATTAGCAATGGTGGTATCTCTTCAAAGACATGTCTTTAAACATCTCCAAGGCTAGAGAGCAGAAAGCCAATTTGCGATAGTCAAGAAATAACTTTCCTGCACACTTTAACAGTCTTCCCTTACCATGTCTTGTATTACCTTGAAGGGGTTCTAAGCTGTAGGTATACTGTGGGGAAGGAAGGAAGTAAGGGAGATGAGGCTGACCACAGTCCCTTCCCAGAGGTTCTAACCAGAGAAGGTAGAAAGAAAGTTTATATTTGAGTGAAAGCAGAAGCTTTGGTGATTATATAGAACTGGACATTTTAAATCAATACATTCAAATTCTGTGTATAAAACAAGTTAACTTGGATTGTCTACTACCAACCAGTGACCAAAAGTCTGTTGCTGCCCAAGTTACTATCTAGGATCAGTGGAAGGACTATACTCATTGAGATGGTTTAAGGGATAGTAGGAAACAAAAATAAAATTGCTTTTATAAGTTAATCTCAGTAGACTTTCTTGATCACATATTAATTTCATTAGATTTGTGATCTTGAGCATATTAATAAAAGTATCTTAAATATTATTATGAAAATTACAACTTAAAAAATGTTACATGAAGCATTATTATGCAAATTTTCTAATATGTCTGTCCCATAGTAGCAATTAAATGAATAGCTACTAGACTTGTCCTAGCTCTTTTGGCTCTTTCATCTATAATTAAGATATAATATTTTATAGTATTCACTGAACTTGATCACAGATGCTGTATTCACAGCCTTCGACAACAAATATTCACTGAGCACCTGTGTTGTATAAGGCACTACACTAAATAAATATCTGTATATCTTTTCACTTAATGTAAAAATATGAACAACTTATTGATACTAGCATCATCATATATAATGAATTTGGACCTTAAAGATGTTTTGAAAAATTTGCTCAAGTCACAGAACTAGTAAGGAGAAAAGCCATGATTCTAATCCCCTTCTTTATACTACAGGGTGCTTTTCCAATGCCTGGGGATATTAATAACTTTTTTTTTTTTTTTTCATGGGCAGGCGCTGGAAATCTAACCCAGGTCTTCGGCAGGGCAGGCAGGAACTCTGCTACTGAGCCAATGTGGCCTGCCCTAATAACTATTTTTAATGAATGTTCTGCCAAACTGCATGATAACAAAGGACAAAAGAAAGAAGCAACTGTTCTCTGAATAATTTTAGGATGAGAAAACTTACTTTCACTTTAGAAGCATGGCTTGTGGCTGGAAACATATCTTTTCAATAGCTATTGAAGGTACTAGTCCCCAGCCGCACACAGAGTACTGCGAATGACCAAAATCAGGAATAAGGTCTCTGCCCTTAAAGAAATTAGTCCCTTATCAGGAAAAGATGAGGCATACCTGGATGAAATAATGTATAATCAAATGTGGAAATTAGTGATGGGAATAGTAAGTGATAAAGAAGTAAAGGCCAAAGAAGTCCTTGTCTGAGGCAAAGTTTTAGAAGGAGTCATTAGTGGAATAAGGTGGGTCTGAGGGGCTCCTGAGAAAATGAACATGCTTCGGAGAGATGGAACAAAAGAAAGAAGGTCTTACAGTTGAGAGGAACGGCAACTATATCAGTTATACTTTAGGTTTCAGTAGCTGAGAGCACTGAGCTCTCTCTACCTGAATTTTTTAAGTTGGGAACCCAATATGGATTAATGGTAAAATTAATTATTCCTTGGAATTATTCATGTTATAGAATTAGAGACCTCATAAGGGAAAGTATAAACTTTTCTCTGAACAATAGTTGAATCGTGTTTTTGTAAAAAAAACAACCTGAAGCACCTAATCATGTTTTATCTACAATACAAGATAATTTGAGAGCATTTACTCCAGTCAAGAACAGTAAAATTTATGTTGAAAAAAGTTATTTGGAGTCAATTAGAATATTGGGAATAATCACTGCTCCAGTATTTCTTAACTCACTTTTATTGATAACTAATAAGATTTCCTAAGCATATATTGTTTGATAGTATTTCATTGGCTTTATGCACTTTTGTTTCCTTTAAGTGAAAGCCTTAATTTAAAAATGCACAACATCTGTCAACCTGATTTTTAACGGAACCTAACGAAGATAGATAAATTCTAAGGCACTATAAGTAAATAGGTATATGGGAAAATTCCCACATTTTTAAACTGATAAATCAGAATTTGATAGTTTTTAAACTAGGATTGGCAAAGAAGGAGAGAAAAAAAGAGAAGATATTGTGACTAGCAGACAAAACAAAACAAAACATGAAGCACAGCGTAAATTCTGTTGGATTGTCAGGAATTTTTCAATAGTTCTAGCTCCCAGTTACCTCCTCTATCTCATTCAATGATTGATTAAAATGTTAACATTAGCATTTCAAAGAATCCATTCCCCCCCCACACAGATACACGCCTACCCATACAATACTCTTAAAATGCAAATAACTTTGTAGAGCTGTACTTTAAAGGTCTAGTTCCCCAGTCTAAATATGTATTTCATTGACTTGACATGCCTCTAGCATCAAAATGTTATACTGGAGAAGGTAAAAGGACCAGAAAAGATCTGAAGATCTAACTTGAACTACCCTTGATCTAGGATACAGTGCATAAATTCCAGTCCACATCTCATTGAAGAACAGATTACTGTAAACAAAACAAAAAATAAGGCCAAAACAACAACAACAACAACCATATGGTCACAAATGGAGTGATGTACTGAAAAGAGTATGGGATTCATATGTTGCTAAACCAAGCTGAATTTAAAAGCAGACTCTGCTGCTATGAATCCAGGGGAATGATTCTCAAATTTGGATGCATACCAATTTCACTTGAGAATCTTATTAAAATGCAAATTCTGATTCAGCAGGATTCTGAGAGCATACATTTCTACCAAGTTCCCAGGTGATATTTATGTGGCTGGTCCAAGGACCACACTCTTAGCTGCACATTCTTCAGACAAGCCATGTAAGATTGCTAAGTCATAGCTCCTAGTCTCTCAGAGAGCTATAATAATTCCCTATTTGGTTGTTGTAAAGTGAATGCAGTAACTTGATTAAGTTCTGCATGCAGTAGACCCTCAATGAAGGCCTTTGGTGAAACATATCTTTAAAACAACTCCCCATCATTCTAATGTGGCTTTTCTTGGGACAGAGTTGCTTAGGTCTTTAAATTTTCCCCTTGAGGGATAGCTTGAGCAACTACATTAGCAATTCCTTCAAAATATTCTAATTATGATTATGATATTGCAAATCCCCTACTAGTATTCAAAGTTTAATTAACATTGTAAAAACAAGGGTTTCAAGCATTGCTATGACCCTCACCTTGGGCTATTCATAAAATGACCTTGAGGCAACCAGCTGTCACTTAGACAAAATGCCTTATAAGGCCTGAAATAATATACCACACTGTATCCCCACCAAATCTGCATTTCAAAACCAGCAAAACACAGCTGTCTGTCAGCCTGTCAGAAATCATTCAGCTTGAACCTAAATGTGTTTTCATGCTTTTCATCACAAATTTTAACAGTGACAAATGGAGGGATGGCTTCTTTAACCTAATGAAACTCTCACAACCTCTGAGAGATTTTCTTCCTCTTAAAGGTTTCTTGAAACAAGATGTACAAAGTCTGTGTCACAGAGAATGTCATGGCTCATTTGTCATTTAACCTTCTACCTCTGAGCAGCCTGGTACCTACAAAGTAGGAGAACAGCTCTCTAAGGTGGTGAATTCCAAAGCTTTGAAACTGTGACTCATTGTCTAATTCCACTCAAGGTATTTTCAGCTTCTACATTTCAAAGTAAATCTTTAACTACTATATTAATAATCATGAAGGTATATGTCTCCTGAGAAGTGAACAAATACGCATTTTGTCATGAGTCTGAATTCATTGACTCTTCTTTAATATTAATGCCTCTAAATTTGTTTATTGAGTATCATTTTAGCATACCTTTTTTATTCCTTGAAACTAAAAAAGGCTATTAATAATATAATTCATGTATAAAATGTGTAATATTTAACACTATCTCCTAGTTACTCTCAAACTAATATATTAATATAGATGCATTATTATGCTAAAGGAAATGTTGGAAAATGTTATGGACCCAAAGGAGCAATGTCTAGTTAATTACCAGAGAGTAATCTCCATCTGGTAGATTCTATCTTCCCTGGTTTATTCTTTGATAAGTCTCCAGATGATCTCTGAAACTGTCTCCTTAAGCACGCATAGGTTTCAGAGGTTATTAGTAGTAATTGTGTTGCACAACTAAGGGAATTTTGTTTAGCTTGATGGAAGCAGCAATGTCATTATTAGTTGATTAGTCTGCACGATTCTTGACAATATGTACCACCAACTATGACTCCAACTGGTGGCGGCTCATTATTCTGATTGCTATTTGATTTGCAGTATTATCAACCACAAAATGAATGATATGGACGAGGGTAGAAAGGCAATAATTGTAAGATGTTTTTATCTTTTATCCCATAGTCCAATGGGAGACATAAAGTTTACATTGCTTAGGAAAATGAATCTGAGTCAAGATTGAGAATTTTTAGGTTAGATTTAGCAGTTAGAATTGTAGTAAAAATAATGCATGAAACTTACTTTCATTCACTCTACTTATAGAATATTTAATACAAGACCAAATTTCTTGGTCAAATTAAAATATAAAGTAGATAAGGCATTACGAGGGGTTTATAGAATTTGTCAGTGGTCAACTTTCATAATAAAATAAGCAAAACATCCAAAAAAAGGGACTGCTACTAGAATGAGTAAAGTAAGAAGTTTGGAGAGTTAAGTACTAGAGAAGTGTCCAAGAGAGAAAATACATTGTTTTATTATGCTAGTGCTACACACTTGGAAGAATCTAAGCAGAAGCATCATATGTTTAACTTAAAAAGTTAAGTATTTTCTGATGAATTCCAATACCAGTATCACCAATAATAAGGCTGGGCATATCCCCTTCACACTATTTTTTTTATTTGGGGGGTTACACATAAAGCCTATAAAATTTTAAAAATACAGATATAAAAAAGATGAAAAATATCTGAAGCCCCACTGTTCAGACACATCCGCCACTAATCATATAGATAACATTATTCTTTATACATATATACATACATATTGGATATGCCGGGTAGATAGATTTAAATGTAAGTTATTTTTTAAAAATATTTTGGGATTATATTTTCAAACTCTTCATTTTATTTGACATTATATCAAATACCTCTGTTGTAAACATGCAACTGGACATGATGACAGCATTATGTTAAAGCTCACGGTGTAACCAATAAATTCATTTTAATCTCCTACCTCCTTTGAACCCCCAAAGGGCATTTTGGGTACTCTTTTATAACTCTTTGTAACAAGTACTCATTACTATGTAATCATTTGCACTTTGTCTCCTCTTTTAGCCTTTATGTTCCTGTAAGGCAGTACCTTCTCTCCATTTCTCATTGATCACCATATTACTATGACAGCCATAGGAGTGTTTAGGTAAAAAGAGACTATTTTTATTGAATGTATAACTATTTCACACTTAAAGCAAAAACTACTAGCCAAGTTAGTTATAATGTTGCTTCAAGCTACTCAGTTCCTGAAAGTAAAGTAGATTCTGGAGAGATTCAAACTGTAAAAAGAAGTCTTCTTTCCTCCCTGCCTTCCTTACCTCCATCTTCCAAGCAGACTCAGTTACTTGGATCCTGAAAAGTCAAATAAACAGGTGGGGAAAGATGGTGGCTTAGGGAGGTGTGGAACATACTAGCCCTCTAGAGCAGCTAGTAAATAGTCAGAAACTACCTAGAACAAATGTTTGGGGGACATCTGAGACCAGACATACATCATATAAATGTCTGGAATGGGTGGAAGGGCTGAAATCACAACACAGACCTATAAGTAAACCTCCCAAACTGTGGAGGCTGGCTGCCTCCCCCACTGCCATGGCAGGCTGCTGGAGATACTTCCCCATGGGAAAAAGAAGCAGCTCTCTACTTTAAGCAAGTGAAGGGAGTTCAACAAAGCTCCAATTGTGGTTTTAAAGAACAAATTTGGAATGCTGAGTACATATTCTGCACACAGATAAACCCAGAGAAAGCAGGAAAGACCTCTCTACCTGAAGTTTCTCCCAGCAGAGAGGAGATGGGGCTAATGAAGTAAAAAAAAAAATGCAGAGGCTTTAAGTTGGCTGAGCTCAGAATATTGGGAAAGAAATATGTGCCCAAGAAAAGGTGCACATAGAGTGAAGTACTAACTCCAGCTCTTGTCTGGTAAACCTTGGGGACTAGGGAATGGCTCTGAAAAAGGGTTTTATTATATTTTCTCTCTCTCTTTTTTGCCCTTTTTTGAAAGTATTCTAAATAGCTCATTATAAACTTGGATAGGGTCAATCATATCTGGGGGAAAATTGCTCAAAAAAAGATTCCATACAGGCAATGTAAGAACAAAAAAAAAAGAGCTGAAAAATCATGATCAGTTAAACAAAAGCTGTGCTAGAAGTCTAGAAAATGTTGAACTGAACACCAAAGTACTGATAGAGAACAAAGCCAACCAACAAGAAAACCCTAGGTAAAAGAGTGAAAAGGACCTCCAGAATAAACTAATCAAGGAAATCACATATCTAGACACCAGTAAAAAATTATGAGTCATGCTAGGAATAATGAAGATATGACCCCATCAAAGGAACAAACCAGCACTTTAAAGAAAATACAGGAATTGAAACAACTAACTAAATATTTTTAAACAATTAGCTAAATCAGTTCAAAAATAAAATCAATGAGTTGAGAGAAGTTATGGCAAAAGAGGTGAAGGATATAAAGAAGACATAGGTAACCATAAAGAAGAACTCAAAAGCTTGAAAAAACAAATGGCAGAACTTATGGTAATGAAAAGCACAATGGAAGAGATGAAAAATGCAATAGCAACTTACAACAGTATATTTGAAGAAGCAGATGAAAGGATTAGTGAACTAAAGGTCGGGTCATCTGAAATCCCACACACAAAAGAAGAGACAGGGAAAAGAATGGAAAAGATGAGCAGAGTCTCAGGGAATTGAACGACAATATGAAGCACATGAGTATACATGGTATGGGTGTCCCAGAAGTAGAAAAGAAGAGAAAAGGAACAGAATGACTAATGGAGGAAATAATCACTGAAAATTTCCCATCTCTTATGAAAGATATAAAATTACAGATCCAAGAAGTGCAGCATACTCCAAATAGAATAGATCCAAATATACCTACTCCAAGATACTTACTAATCAGATTGTCAAATGTCAAAGAAAAAGGGAATTCTGAAAACAGCAAGGGAAAAGCAGTCTATCACATACAAAGGTAGCTTGATAAGACTATGTGTGGATTTCTCAGCAGAAACCATGGAGGCAAGAAGGCAGTGGTATGATACATTTGAGATACTGAAATAGAAAAATTGCCAACCAAGAATTTTATATCCAGCAAAATGGTTCTTCAAAAATGAGGGAAGGTTTAAAATATTGTCAGACAAACATTTGCTGAGAGAGTTTATGAACAAGAGACCAACTCTACAAGAAATACTAAAGGAAGCATAACAGGCAGATAGGAAAACACAGAAGAAAGAGTTCTGAAGAAGAGTGAAGAAATGAAGACTATCCATAAGCGTAAAAGAGAGGAAAATAAGATATATCATAATAAAGTCATGACACATGCAACAATGTGTATAGATAGACACTGAGTACATTATGTTGAGGGAAATTAGCCAGAAACACAAGGACAAATACTGTATGACCTCACTAATATGAAATAATATTAATAAGCAAACCTTGAGAGTTAAAGTTGAGAACACAGGCTATCAGGAGATAAGAAAGAGGGTAGAGATATGGCATTTGATGCTGAAGGAATGCAGCAGGTTCAACAGAATTGATTCTAAAGATCTAAAAATGGATAGCACAATACTAGCTGATTGTAGCACAATATTATAAGTACACTGAATAAAGTATGCAAATATGGCTGAAAGAGGAAGGCTAGGGGCATGTATGACACCAGAAGGAAAGATAGAAGATAAAGCCTGGGGCAGTATAATTTAGCAAAATCAAGAGTGGACAATAATAGAGATTAAATGTGCAAATATAAGAATGTGTTTACATGAGGGAGAACAAATGAATGTCAAAAGTGCAAGGTAGTGAAAATGGGATGGTACATGGAAAAAATAGAATCAATGCAAGCTAAGCTAAATAGTTAACAGTAATATTGTAATATACTTCCATTAAATATAACAAAGGTAATATACCAAAGCTAAATGCCAATAAGAGAGGGATATAAGAGAGGGATATGGGATTATTGGTGGTATTGTTGTTTCTCCTATTTTATTTTAATTTCTAGTCATTTTTTTCCTCTTCTTCTTTGTGGAAAAAAATGGAAATGTCCTCATATAGATTGTGGTAGTGAATGCACAACTATGTGATTATACCAGGAACCACTGATTATTTACTTAGGATGTATTATACAGTGTGCGAATAAAATTCTTTAAAAATAAATAGAAAGATACAAGTGCTGGAGAAAATGTGGAGAGAGACTAATAGTTCACTGTTAGGAAGTAGAATGGTGTAGCTACTCTGGAGTACAGTGAGGTGGTTCCACAGGGGGCTAAGTATAAGATTGCCATATGATCCTGCAACCCCTATTGTTAGGTATATACTTGGAAGAACTGAAAGCAGGGACAGGAATGGATATTTTCACACTGATGCTTGTGGTGGCAGTATTCACAATTTGCAATGGATGGAGACAGCCTAAAGGTACATTGACTGATGAATGAAAGGGCAAACTGTGGTGAATACATACAATGGAACAATGAGTGGCTGCAGGAAGGAATGAAGTTGTGAGGCATGCAACTAGGTGAATGATTGAGGACATTATGTTGAGTGAAATAAGCTAGAAATGAGATGACAAACATTGTAAGACCTCACTGATATGGACTAACTATAATGTACAAACTCTGAGAATTTAATTTAAGAGCATAGTTTATCAGGAAAAGCCTTATTGTAAAGGTTCCTAGATTGTAAGCACTTACAGCAGTCACATCTATTCCTGGATTTTAACTGTTATTTTTAAATTCTGAAATACTGGGTTCTTTGTGTATAACCTGGTCATTCCCTGGAACTTTGGGTATCTGTGTGACAACTGAGACTCAGAGCTAGAGTTCTACAGCTCTTTTCTTTTTTCTTTTCAACAGAAACTGTTTAAAAACTGAAAAAGAGGTCAGTCTTCAGCTAGAGATGTGAATAAAGCTGATGTGGTTAGTACTAAGGTAAATCAGGCTAAAGGGTAAAGAATGATATTGACTATGCTTTATAACTTCAATTCCTGTGTGAGACCAAAGGAAAACATGTATTTTTGGTGCAAAATTTATATTTCCTGTAGCATACTTTCTAATTTAACTTGTCCGGTCAGTTTATTCAAACACCATAATTATATGGAATCTCGAATAGGGATTGAGATTTTATTGGTTTATACAGGTTAGTGTAATGCCCTGATACAGCTGAGAATAACCTGGAGAGAAGACAAAAAAAATATTGGCAAAGTCCCTTTGAGGGACTGGGAAAATGTGGAAATAGTAAACTTCCCCACCCGGGGAAACCTGATATTCTCGCAAGCATTGGGACTCTCAATTTAATAGGCCAAGTTCTTGATCTTGGGGCTTGTCCTTATGAAACTTATTCCTGCAAAGGGGAAGCTAAGACTACTTATAATTATGCCTTAGAATCACTCTCAGAGAACCTCTTTGTTGTTCTGATGTGGCCTCTCTCTCTAAACCAGCTCTGCAGGTAAACTCATTGCCCTCCGCCCTATGTGGGAAATCCTTCCCAGGGGTGTAAGATTCCCTGGCAACATGGGTTTAGCTCCCTGGGATAAGTCTGGCTCTGGCATTGTGGGAATGAGAAATCTTTCTTGACCAAAAGGGGGAAGAGGAATGAAACAAAATAAAGTTTCAGTGGCTGAGAGATTTCAGAGAGAATTGAGAGGTCATTCTGGAGGTTATTCTTATGCATTATGTAGATACCATTTTCAGTTTTTGATGTATTGGACTAGGTAGAGGGAAGCACCTGAAATTGTTGAACTGTAATTCTGTAGCCTTGATTCTTGCAGAGGACTGCATAACTACACAGCTTTTATGCTGGGACCATGTGATTGTGAAAAGTTTTTATCCAGTGTGTGGGCAGATGAATAAGAAAGGTAACAAAATAAATAAATAATGAGGGAATAGTGGGTATGGGAAGTTTTGGGTGTTCTTTTTTACTTTTTTTAATTCTTATTTTTATTGTTTTTGCAGTATTGAAAATGTTCAAAAATCTATTGTGAGGATGAACGCACAAGTGTGGGATGATACTGTGAACCATTGATTGTATATTTTGGATGAGTATGTGATATGTGAAAATATCTCAATAAAACTGCTATTAAACAGTCAAATAGGGTGGGCAATTGTGGCACAGTGGCAGAGTTCTCACTTGCCATGCAGGAGACCTGGGTTCAATTCCCAGTGCCTGCCCAGGTTAAAAAAAAAAAAGTCAAATAAACACATTTTGTGGTGGTTGGGATGTAGAAGACCCAAAATAGGGTAAGTAAGAAAAAAATGGGTCCACAATTTCACCACCTTTTTTTTTTGCAGTACTGCACTCTAGGCCTCTTCCTTCCTTTCCCCAGGTCTTCTATCATAAACAGACTTTTCATGACTTGACTGCTACCCTTCTTGGTAGAATACTTCTTGCAAATTTATCATTCATTTAAAATTTTGCAAAACAATTCATTTACTAGAAAAATGACCATAGCACATTTTAAATATGATGCTCTTTTATTATTTGTAAATTTTATCTTTTCTTAGTCCATTCTTGATTTTGATATTGACATTATGGGATACAAAGTTGAATACTTAGGAAAATATAAATAGCTAATTCACGAGGTGTGCATCTGCTTACATCCTTATATTTGAAGCTAAATCTGAAAGCTATATTAGAAGTTTTAAGTTAATATGATGGTTCTTTTGGAGCTAGGGCCATAGTGACAAACCTGCTGAGCCTATACCTGCTGTGAGATGCACTTTATGAAATTCCAGCAGATTTATGCAATGCACACACATTAATTTTAGTGATAGTTTTATGGGAGAAGGTTTTTCAAGTCTTTTAAACAATAGATGGTTTTAAAAAAAAGAACTTCTGGAGAAAAAAGCTTTTTTTTTTAAATAATTCAAGGTGAATATATCCTTTCTTTTACAACTCATTATTTTCATTCACTTGCTCATTTTCTTCCAGAATTTAGATATGAGCTTGTTCTCAGATACTTAGAAGATATTTTTGGGTAGAACTGGAAAAGACTGAGAAAGAAGCAAAATACAGCTGGGTCTCTCTTTCATTCTGTTATTAATGCTATGAAAAGCATTAGTGATTATCAGAACTAAAATAAATAGCATTTTCAGCATTTGCAGATAATTTATCAAACAGACTAGTTTCATTAATTTGCATTCTTAAAAGACTGTAGCATTTCAATTGAACATTCAAGTTAGAAGTAAATCTTTTAGTTTTGTCCTTCCAGTTGTCAGGGTCGTATCATCGGAACCCAGCCAATCCTCTTTTCTCACTGGCCACTTTGATTTGTTGGTATGAATTCTATTCAATAATAAAGATATGAAGTCTTCCATTCTGCATTGCACAGTCATTGTTGTGCTCCTTGGGGGCCTATGCATCCCTGACTTTGATTTATTCATGAATCTTTGTTGTTCCTTGAGAGTCACATTCACCACCACTTTACCAAACTATATTGCTTAAATAGAGGATAAAAATAAAAAACAAGTTGAAAAATCAACAGTCAACTAAATCAACAAAAGCATTCTTGGTTTGTGCACATCATGCAATTTAGCAGCTATAATCAAAACAGGACTCACCACTGGAAGAGCTTTAGGAGAGGTAGAAAATAAGAATACTTTGATAGCTTGACATTTAGACTAGTATGGTAGTTGAAGTCATATATTTTCCAAATAAATAGAGGTAGTTTGGCAAAAGGAAGTTAAGATTGGTTATTACCACAGTGGCCCAACACTTTCTTGTGTGGGAAGACAAAAAATACAGAAACTAAGAACCCTCTCTTTACTGGTGGACATTAATACTGTCAGAAGACATGGTCTCCCACATCAAATGGAGAAACGAGTCTCTTTGTTTCGGTGAGAGGTTGAGTTTTATTATAAGTGCACAAGTAAGGAACTGGAGGAAAAATTTTCCAAGACCAGTTTGAAGTAAGAAAGGGGGCTTGGGCTTTTATATTTCAAGTAGACAAAGGACTGGCAAGGACCCAGAGAAAAACTGAAAATAAGAAAGTGCTTGCTTCATTCTTGTTTGGACAGTGTGTCCTGCTTTAGAGTAACATGTCATTCTTGCAAGCTCAAGGGAGTATTTTATTACTAAACAGAAAAGGCACAGAGACTAAAATTTTGAGATTAAGTCAACAGCAAGTTATTTCAACAGGACTTTTAAGCTGCTTGAGTGAAATGATCATAGTTTTACTTTGTAAAAACTGTTGGAATGCAATATACCAGAAATGGAATGGCTTTCAAAAAGGGGAATTTATTAAGCTTCAAGTTTACAGTTCTAAGGCCATGAAAATATCCAAACTAAGACATCCAGGGAAAGCTATCTTGATTCAAGAAAGGCTGATCTGGAGAGGCAGAATACCTCTGTCAGCTGGAAAGGAAAGGTACATGGCAACATCTGATAGCTTTCTCTCCAGGCTTCTTCAATGGCTTCCTCAGGGGTGTTTTCCTTCTACATCTCCAAAGGTCTCTGACTGTGTGGGCTCTGTTGGCTCTGTTAGTTCTCAAGCTTTTTCCAAAAGGGAGTCCTCTTAATGGGGTCCAGTAAGCAACCCCACCTTGAATAGGTGAAGATATCTCCAAGGAAACCATCTAACCAAAAGTTACCACCCCCAATTGGATGGGTTGCATCTTCTTGGTAACAATAAAAATGATTTTACAAGCAATATTGAGTAAGGATTAAGGGACATGGCTTTCCTGAAATGCACAACAGTTTCAAACCAGCACAATCATAGTTGTGCTGGTTTGAAAGGAGGTATGTATCCTTGAAAAGCCATATTTTAATCAAAATCCCATTTCATAAAGGCAGAATAATCCGTATTCAATACTGTATGTTTGAATCTGTAATTAGATAATCTCCCTGGGGATGTAACCCAATCAAGAGTGGTTGGTAAACTGGATTAGGTGACGACATGTCTCCACCCATTTGGGTGGGTCTTGATTGGTTTACTGGAGTCCAATAAAAGAGGAAACATTTTAGAGAATGGGAGTTCCAGAGAGAGCACAAAATGCTGCAGCACCATGAAGCAGAGAATCCATCAACCAGTGCTTTGGAGATGAAGAAGGAAAATGCCTCCCGGGGAGCTTCATGAAACAAGAAGCTAGGAGAGAAAGCTCGCAGATGATGCTGTGCTCACCATGTGCCCTTCTAGCTGAGGGAGAAACTGTGACTGTGTTCACCATGTGCCTTCTAGGATGAGAGAGAGACCCTGAACTTCATTGGCCTTCTTGAACAAAGGTATCTTTACCTGGATACTTTTGATTGGACATTTCTATAGACTTGCTTTAATTGGGACATTATCTTGGCCTTAGAACTGTAACCTAGTAACTTATTAAATCCCCCCTTTTAAAAAGCATTCCATTTCTGGTATATTGCATTCAAGCAGCTAGCAAACTAGAACAATAGTAAACATTTTTCCACCTATTGAAGGCTATACTAAGCATTTTCTAGCTAAAGTATTATATTGAGTATTTTTCCTAACTATTTTACTGGTAGACATTGATAAGAACCATTTCTTTCTTCCCAAACATATTTTTACTTTTAAAAAATTCTAAATTAATGTTGTGATTTAACTCATGCTAGCAAATTAGAACCCTTTAGATATGCTATTTCCTCAAATTCAGGGAGTTACATAGATATGAAATGTTACTTCTTGAATGCTTTCCTCCCAATAAGGTGGAGTATGTTGACATCTTTATCACTGTTCACTTTTTCCATATTCTCCCAAGGACAGTGTGTGCATCAAGTTAAGTTATGAAATAAGATAAAATCATTCAATAAAATCTGTTTGTGATTTCTGGGCCAGTACTAAGGTGTTAAGCAATGTTTTTAACCTCTCTCTCTAAACATTGGTTTCACAGTGATAAAACTGAGCTAATAATTGCAAAGACATGGCATGAGAAAATACATATAAGGAGCTTAGTTCAAGTCCTGGCATATATATGTGCTCTTTAAATGTAAGCAATGATTAATAATTATTGTACTTATTAGTATCAGTAGTGATTCTTATCAGAGCACTATTGCATCATTTTTTAAAAACTCTTTTATTTTGAAATATTTTAAAACATACAGGAAGTTACAGAATAATTCACACCCCATACAATGAGCTCCAACAAATGCAACCCACCCACTCCCAGTTACCCAGATCTATCAATTTTAACCTTTTGCTAAATTTGCCCTATCTATCCATCCATCTATCTATCTATCTATCTATCTATCTATCTATCTATCTATCTATCTATCATCTATCTATCTATCTATCTATCTATCTATCTATCTATCTATCTATCTATCTATCCATCTATCTATCTATCTATCCATCCATCCATCCATCCATCCATCCATCCATCCATCCATCCATCCATCCATCCATCCATCCATCCATCTATTGGTCTATCTTCCAATCCACTCTTTTAACACTTGAGGGTAGGTTGTATAGATCATGATCTGTGAACACAATACTGTCATGAACATTCCTTGGAATAAAGATATACACTATGTAACCACCTTAAGTGCTGCTCCAAGTTCAAGAAATTTAATGTTGATATAAAGCTTAGAGTTTAAAGTCCAATTTTTTCATATTATGTCCCAATAATGTACCTTTGAGCCTTTTCTTCTTCCTTGCTAGATCAAATACAGGATCCTATATTGTATTTAATTATCATTGTCTCTTTAGTTGCCCTTTCTATTTTTATTTTTAGTTGTAGGAACACCTATACAACATAAAGTTTCCCATTTCAACCACTCCCAACCATATCATTCAATGGAATCAATCACATTTACATTTCTGTGGTACCCTCACCACCTTCTTTATTAAACTTTCCCATCTTCCCAAACTGATACCATATGTAATACACATTATACATTAACTCCCCATCTTCCCTACCCCATGCAACAGGCCACCTTTAATTTCTTTCTCTGTGAGCGTATATATTCTCTAATATTTTCTTTGTAGTTACCATAGGGCTCAAATTTAACATCCTAAGTTTAAAACAATTTTGTTTGCTTTGATACCAACTCAACTTCAATAGTATATACATACATTATAGTTCCTGCACTATCCATCCCCACACCTTTATTTAGTTCCTGTCACAAATTACATGTTTAAACATTATAAGTCCAAACCTACAGATATATCATACATGTTTTATTTTTGCCTCTTAGATTGTATAGGAAATAAAAAGTAGACAGAAAGCAAAAATACAGTAGCACAGGCATTTATATTTACCCATATGGTGACCCTCATTAGAGAGCTTTACTTTCTTATGCAGGTTTGATTTATTGTATGTTATGCTTGCCTTTCAAACTGCTGAAATTTTTTTAGCACCACCATCCTAGTGGTGACAAACTCCCTCAGCTTTTGTTTAACTGGTAATATTTTAACTCTTCTTAATTTTTGAAAGAGAATTTTGTCAGATGTAGAATTTTTGGTTGGCAATTTTTTGCTATCAGGACTTTAAATATGTCATCCTATGGTGTTCTTGCCTTCATGGTTTCCAATGAGAAATCAACACCTAATCTTATTGAGGCTCCATTTTATGTGATGCATTGCTTCTCTCTTGCAACTTTCAGAATTCTCTATCTTTGACAAGCTGATTATACTATGCCAAGGGGTGGGTTTATTTAGGTTTACCCTGTTTGGAGTTCATTGAACATCTTAGATATGTATATTCATGACATTAGTTAAATTGAGAACTTTTCAGCTATTATTTCTTTGAATATCCCCTTTCTCATTTTTTTCTCCTTCTGAGACTCCAATAATGCACATATTGGTATACTTGATGATATCCCACAAGTTCCTGAGACTCTATTCACTTTTCTTTATTCTTCTCTCTGCTCCTCAGACTGAATAATTTCAATTGTCTTATTTTGAAGTTCTCTGGCATTCTTCCACTAGCTTCAATATACTGTTAAAACCTTTTAGGAAATTTTTAATTCTATTACTCTTGTCTTAATCTCTCTATTAAATTCTTTTTTTTTGTATGCTGTATGGTGGGGTCACATTTCATTCTTTTTCCATGTGAATATCCTATTATTGCAGCATCATTTGTTGAATTTTTTTGTTTAGTTGTTTTTTGTTGTTGTTGTTGTTGTTTGTTTGTTGGGGCAGTGCATGGGGTGAGAATTGAACCCAGGTCTTCTTCATGGCAGGTGAGAATTCTACTCACCTTGAACTACTCTTGTACCCCTCTATTAATATTCTTTTGTGTTTATCTATTATTTTCCTGACTTCCTTTAGTTCTATGTCCATGTTTTCCTATAGGTCATCAGATATATTTATGAATGTTTGAAAAGTCTTTTTCTAGCATGTCCCAGTGAGTAGTCTTATTCACTGATTATTTATAATGCCTTAGTCTTCTCCTTTTCCTGGTCTAGAACTTTCTGTTTCTACATGTTTTGTAACCTTTGCTGAAACATGAGCATTTTTACATATTATTATGTTATCACTGGAATTTAGAAGCCGAGGCATCTGTTCCTTAATCTTGTATACAGCTAATGTTATGGCAGAACTTTGCTTGAATGCTTGGAGCAAACTAAAGAAAGAAGGGGAAAAAATAATACACCTTTCTTAGTCTCGGCATATTGACTTTTGCAAGTGCTCTTTTTCAAGGCTTATCTATACAGTGAGTTTAGAGAAAAGCTCAAGGCCAAAACATAAGGACATTCCTGATCCTTTCTGCTCATCCATCTTGTTTTGGGCATGCTTATATGGCCCCAGGAATTCCCCCACTCCCATTTACATAGTTCTGAATAATCCCTCTTCTCTAGGAAACAGTTTCCTCACACTTCTAGGCACTGCACTTTATTTATTTTCCCATGGTCAGCAATCATTTATCCCTGGCAGCACTAGTCAAGTGTTCTCTAATAGTGTTCTTTAGGAGAGCTCAGTGAGTTGCCTTTTACACACAGGGCAAATCCCTAAGGCCACCACCAGACATGTTGGGCCAGACATACATGCTCCAAGTATGTGCATGCAGATTGCTCACTCTGGAATTGGAACCAGACGCCCACACTGGGAGACTGGGCCAGCTGCATGATGAGCAGAGGAGATTGGGTCAGTTCCATGATGAGCAGAAGGGGATGGGGAAGGGGGCACCTAGGGTGCCACAAAACCATACTGCTCTTTTATAATTTAATTTTTCTTCTAGTAACATAAACACAAACTAAAATTGTCCTTTATCCACATTAAATTATATAATCCAATGCTGTTAATTACATTCAGAATGTGTGCTTCTCTCAGTACCAACCATTACCAAAAGTTTTCCATAATTCCAAATTGAAACTTTATATGGTCAGACTTTAACTCCCCATTTCCAACCCCCACCCTTCTGAGTACTAGCTAAACTGTTTACCTCCACAGCAGTTGCATCATTTTCCATTCCCACTAACAATGAGTGCTCCTATTTCTTCACATCCTCTCCAGCACTTCTAATTTTCCACTTCTTTTAAATATTAGAAATTCTAGTATGAAATGATATCTCACTGTGATTTTGATTTGCATTTCCCTAAAGACTAGTGATGTGGAACATCTTTTCATGTGCTTTTTAGCCATTTGTATGTCTTCTTTGTAGAAATGTCTATTTAAGATTTTTGCCAATTTTATCATTGGGTGGTATGTCTTCTTATTGTTGGGATGCATGATTTTGTTATACATTCTGGATATTAAACCCTTATCAGATATGTAGTTTCCAAATATTTTCTCCCATTCTGTAGTATGTATTATTACTGGCATGATAAAGTCCTATGTGGCACAAAGTTTTTAATTTTGATGAGGTCTCTTCTATTTTTTTTTTCATTTATAGTGTGTCTGCTGCATATAAGGTTTAAGAAGTCATTGCCTAACACAAGATCCTCAAGATGCCTTCCTATGTTTTCTTCTTGGTATTTTACAGTTCTAGTTATTACATACATATATTGATCCATTTTGAATTGATTTTTGTAGACAGTGTGAGGTAGGGATTTGCCTTCATTCTTTTGCACATGGACATCCAATTTTTTCAGAACCATTTCTTTGAAGACCTTATTCTTTCCCCAGTGTGTAGACTTGGTACCCTTGTCAAAAATCAGTTGGTCACAGATGAGAGGGTTTATTTCTGAACTCTCAATTTTATTCAATGGTCTATGTGTCTGTCCTTGTGTCAGTAGCATGTTGTTTTGATTACTGTGAATTTGTAATACATTTTGATATGAGGAAGTGTGAATCCTCCAACCATTTTTTTTTTCTTTTTCAGAATGGTTTGGTTAGTCAATGCTCCTTACACTTCTATATAAATTTGATTATTGGTTTTTCCATTTCTGCAAAACAAAACAAAACAAAACACTGCTGGATTTTCTGTGGTGATTGCATTGAATTTGTAAATCACTTTGGGTAGAATTAACACTTCAGCAATATTTAGTCTTCCAGACTATGAAAATGGAATGTCTTCCTTTTCTTTAGTTCTTCTTTGATTTCTTTTAACAATGTTTTATAGTTTTTCTGTGTACATGTCATTTATATCCTTGGTTAGATTTACTTCTAGAAATTGGATTCTTTTAGTTGCTATTGTACATGGAATTTTTTCTGATTTCCTCATCAAATTGTCCTTGTTAGTATATAGAAATACTATATATTTTTTGCATGTTAATCTTGTACTACACAGCTTTTATGAATTTATTTGTCTTCATGTCCTTTCTGTGGATTTTTCAGGATTTTCTGTATATAGGATCATACCATTTGCAAATAGAGAAAGCTTTACTTCTTTCTTTCCAATTTGGAGGTTTTTATATCTTTTCCTTGCCTAACTGCTGTAGCCAGTTATTTCCAGTACAGTGTTGAGTACAGTGATGATAGTGGATATTATTCTGATCTGAGGCAAAGTTTTCAGCCTTTCACAGTTAAGTATGATGTTCATGATGGGTTTTCATAGGTTCCCTTCATCATGTTAAGGATGTTTCCTTTTATTCCTAGTTTTCATCAGCAAGGTGTGATGGATTTTGTCAAATACATTTTTTACATGACTTGAGATGATCATGTAGGTTTTCTTCCTTCATTTGGTTAATGTGGTTTATTACATTATTTTTCTTCTGTTGAACCATTCTTGCATATCTGGAGTAAATCCTACTTGACCATGGTGTTTAATTCTTTTTTATGTGCTGTTGTAATTAACTTGGTAATATTTTTTTGAGAAATTTTAAATTCATGTTCATAAAGAATCTTGATACGTAATTTTATTTTCCTGTTATATCTTTATCTGATGTTGGTATAAGGGTGATGTTGGCCTCATGAAATTATTTAGGGAAAGATCCCTCCACTTCAATATTTTGGAAGATTTTGAGCAGGATAGATGGTAATTCTTCCTGGAATGGTTGGTAAATTTCTCCTGTGAAATCTTCTGGTTCTGGGCTTTTACTTGTTGGGAAGGTTTTGATTACTGAGTAAATCTCTTTACATGTTATTGGTCTTCTGAGATCTTTTGTTTCTTCTTGAGTCAGTGTAGGGAGGTTGAAAATTTCTAGGAATTTGTACACTTCATTTAGCTTATCTAGTTTTTTGATGTATAGTTGTTTATGATATCTTCTTATAGTCCTTTTTATTTTATTTATATATATATATCATACATAGTTATTTGTACCCTGAAGGCCAACATTTTTCTTTGTCAAACTAGCTAGTGGTTGGTCAATATTATTGTTTTGCCCAATGAATCAACTTTTGGTTTCCTTGATTCTCTTTATTTTTTTAATTTTTGTTTCTCTTTATTGTTTTTTTTTTTAATTCTCCTTTTTATTTATCACCACACTAACCTTTGTTATTTCCTTCTGTTCACTTTGGTTTCAGATAAGCTTGTTCTTCTTTTCCAAGTTTCTCTGGTTATGAGATAGGTCTCTGATTTGATAGGTCTCTGATTTGAGATCTTCTTAATGCAATGTTTAAAAGATATTTTCACTCACCATACTAACTATCTAGTTATACAATAAGTGGCTCACAGTATCATCACACAGTTGTGCATATATCCCCATGATTAATTTTAGGACATTTTCACTACTCCAGAAAAGAAATAAGAATTTAAGGAAATAAAACCCAAATGCTCCCATACCCCTTATTGCCTCCTAAGGTGGACCCATAATATTGGTGTTTCTGTTGATGAAAGAATACTAAAATATCACTGTTAGTTCTAGTCCTTAGTTTGAAATAGGTACATTTTACCCATATGCCCCTCTATTATTAACTCCTTGTAATGGTTGTAACTGAAAAATCAGGATTTAAGGGATGATTTTGATTAATGCGCCATTATATAACTATTCCTTTTTGCTTTCTGGTATATTGGAATAGTCAGGGAAATTCCTGAAATCTCTAAATTGTTATCCAGATGACTTGATCTCTGATAATGATCGTATAGTCCTTATCTTCTGCCCCTGTGTTTGTAAAAACCTTGTGACTATCCTTCATTTATAACAAGTTATCCAGTTTTTCAACTTTAGAGTCTTATAATCACTAAAGACAGCCCCTAATGCTTATTAATGAAGGGTCTTGGGTCAGCCCAGAACTAACCCATCCCAAATCTGAAGTTATCTTGATAACCAAGACAGGATCTAACCAAAGTGGGCCTGCCTGACATATGTAGTAGTTTAGACTTTAACCTACAACTCACCTGTACCTCTCTGCCATTTTCTTACACACATTCTGTGACTAAGCATATAATCACTCTGTGCATGCTCACCTCTAATTACATCATCTGGGGCCACTGTACTCATTATCCTAAATCTTGCCCATCTTTTCTCTAATAAAACTATATGAATTACTGCAGTTTGGGGAGACAGATTTTGGGCTACTAGGCCATCTGTTCTTCTACTACACACCTAGTATTAAACTCTCTCTTTGAAAGCTTGGTTTCAAAGGAATTGGTTATCCAGCATGTTAGGCTAAAAAATCCACAGCCTTTGTCTGGTAACATAGTACCACACATTTGTTCTAATTCATGAAAGAACATTTAAATATTTTTATTTATGCAGTTAATCACAGTTTTAGTCCACCACAAGGTTCACTGTGTTATTTATTCCCATATTTTAACCTCCAACTTCCCTTCTGATGACATACATGACTCTAAAGTTCCCATTTCTATCACATTCACACAGCATTCAGTACTATTAATTTTTCTCACAATAATGCACTATCAACACCTCTATGTATTTCCAAATATTTAAGTACAACCTAGTTAAACATTCTGTCCACATTAAGCAACCACTCCCTATTTATTAGCTTCATTCTATATTCTAGTAACCTCTATTCTATATTTTATGTCTATGAGTTTACATATTATAATTAGTTCATATATTTTCTTGCACAATGGATATTTTAAGATTGTAAAGTGTTCATTCTGGTATTTACTCCCTGGCTATCTATTCCTTAAGTTTGTATCCAGATAGTTATATGACACAGATTTCCTTGAGTGCTAGAAGCTAATAAAAACAACAATCCAAAGCAAAAAACAAAAAAAAAGCAACTTTCACAGTTTTTGAAAATTGGCTCTACCTAAGCTGGTGATTGTCTTCAGAGTTTAGACCTCCTATCCAAGAAAATCAGCCCAAAGCTAATGTGAAAATCAGGGTCCTCTCTGTCTTATCTGAGTCTGTGTGGAGGTGGAGCCGCCTTCTTTTGCTGGGCTTGCGCTTGCTGGTGGCTTTAGGAATCCCTCTGTTATGGCTTACAGGAGTGTGAATGCCTCCTCTACTCCCTTTGAAATAGGCTTTCAGCTGCTCCTGGGGGCTATATTTTATGACAATGCAGTTAGCCCTTTTCCACAAACCTCTTCAACTCTATTGTTTTTTGCGCTGCATTAGCTGTCTGCAAACTGCTTCTCTGCCTTCAGGACAAATTCTGAGGAGTTGAGTTGGAGACAAGTTTCCAGATTCAATCCTTTAGGCTTCCACGGAAGACACTGGCACTGGCTTAGGTGCACAGGTGCCGATCTTCTCCTTCTGGACCAGGGCCAGGATCCACAACAGGAGCACAAGCTGGCTCCACCGCACTCCACGGGAAGGTGGGAGAGGGGCTATCAAGTGACCATGCACTTCTGCTTGGTTTTGATTTGGCACTTGCCCAGTTGCTACAGTCCTTTAACTGTTTTCAGAAGTTTTGATGATGATGGCTCTGCCACTTTTATCTAGTTGTTCAAAGAATCTGTGATGGTATTATGCCCTGGAGTGTCCTATGCAGCTATCTTGGTTGACTCAAGCCCCCCTGCCACTTTTAAGTCAGCTTTTTCTTAATTAAGCACATGCCCTGTTACTGCAACCCTTTCACTGTTGCCTAGAACTTTGAGAAAGATGTTTCTGCCAGTTCATTCTGGTAGTTCAAAGTTTCTGTCTGCACTAACCCATTTATTATTTATTAGTGATAGGTTATGAGGGCCTTAAGAGGCAGGCCTGAAGAGTTTTTTATTTATTTTATTTTATTTTTATTTGGCATGGACAGGCTCTAGGAATTGAACCCAGGTCTACGGCATGGCAGGCGAGAATTCTGCCATTGAGCCACGATTATCAACATACAAACATTTTATACATGGTATACAATCAATGGCTCACAATATCATCACACAGGTGTATATTCATTGCCATGATCATTTTTTTAGAACATGTGCATCACTCCAGAAAAAGAAATAAAAAGAAAAATCTCTTACATATCATACCCCTTACTCCTCCCTTTCACTGACCACTAGTATTTCCATCTACCCAATATATATATATATACATTTAATTTTAACATTTGTTCCCCTATTATTTATTTATTTTTAATCCATATGTTTTACTCATCTGCCCATACTGTAGATAAAAGGAGCATCAGACACAAGGTTTTCATAATCACACAGTTACATTATGAAAGCTATATCATTATACAATCACCTTCAAGAAACATGGCTACTAGAACACAGCTCTACAGTTTCAGGCACTTCCCTCCAACCTAATACACCTTAAACTGAAAAGGTGATATCTATATAATGCGTAAGAATAACCTACAGGAAAGCCTCTCGGCCACTGACACTTTATTTTGTCTTATTTCTCTCTTTGAGAAAGATGTTTCTGCCAGTTCTTTATGGTTGTTCAAAGTTTCTATTTGCACTAACCCATTTTTTGATAAAATCCTTTGGTGGCGAGTTCAAAGGTTCTGGGCAAAATCAAATTCAAAATTGATTACTGCCAGAGGTGACCTATATTAGACCTTAATGTGGGCAGGGATTAAGAGAAATACAATCAGGGAGACCCCTGAAAGATGACCTAGTGGAAAACATGTACTAATCTATATATCTGGGGCATTTGAAAACAATGGGAAGATAATCTGCTAAACGTACATTTCAATAACTTTCTTAAATGTGGTAAAATATATTTATAAACAAAAATTAGGGTGAGGGATTACTATAGAGTCTAGAAAGTGTTTACAAAGTCAGCATTTTAGTATACATCTAATAACTTTCCAAAGAAGCAAGAGAGAGAGAGACAAAATGGAGTAGGTATATATTTTCTATAGTCAGTATCTTTCTGGCTGATGTATATTTTGAAGAGTCAGAATCCTCTAACTTTAAAGAAGTCTCACAGAATAAAAGGTTAATGAGTAGTTTTCCCTGACACTACAGTCTGAGTTGGATAATCTTTCTGCATGCACTGTATTTCCCTATTGTCATATTCATAACAATGCAATATATTTCTCAAACTGCTACTATTCACTAGCATTGCTTCTAGATATTTCTCTACATTTGAGGCTTTATGTCTTTTATTAAATTGCAGACTCGGATTCAGTGGGTTGTGGAACAGCCTTGAATTTTGCCCCTTCAGCCTCTTGTCCCAGGTGATGTAGATGCTGCATGCTGGGGACCATTTTGATTAGTACGACTCTAATAGTAAAAAAAATCTCACAAAGTTACAAAGTGAAGCTGTCTTGATCACTTAGCACCATCATCTAGTAGGGTGGCTGTCATGAATAGGTGCTCACTAAGTATGTACTTATCAAAATGAAAATGAAAAAAAATAGAATTCTTCTTTACAGGACTGGGTGTTGGGAATAAATTGGAGATCATTATTAATTTCTGCAGTATTTTGATTCTGTGTCCTGATCGTGGCTGTTTGAGAAAAATAGATTCTACTTTGTCTATGATGTATATAAAGCCACTGCTTGGTTCTGCTAATGGGACAATGACTGCTGGACCCAAGTAGTCCTATTTTCTTCCTAATCATACACGAGTGATTTGTAGGTAACTCGATAAAGTGATAGAAGGGCAACAAGTGATAGAAGGTAGATAGATGGCAAGTATGTTTCGTTTATATCCGTGAATCTTAACATCCATTAAATAAGATTTCCTAAAAGGGGAAGAATTCCATAATGGTAGGAAATGATACTAAGGATCTCAAATACCAATATTATTATGGGTTGTATATAATATAGTTGAGTGTATCTTAGGAAGATAAGATGTAAATAAATACCTTAGAGCAAAATAAAGAGAAAAAATTATAATTATGCATTTTCTAAACTCCAAAATTTGAACCATGGAAGTCCATCACTCTGGTTGTACTTTCACTTGTCTTCTCATATTTAGAATCATTTCATTTCTATACCTGATATAACCTTAGAATCACTTCCCTAATTTTTTTCTGCACCCAACTTTTTAATCATCATTCTTGAGTTCCTAGGCGGCTGAACTGTGCCAGAGAGTCACACATCCTTCTAAGGATATACTGTGTAGAGTCACAGAAATCCCTTTATTAGTTTGGTGTTGATAACATGTAAATGCCATCAGCATTGTGATGAACAAACCTTGTTATCTCCACTCAAGCCCTAACTTCATCTTATTTACACTTTGCCTCCACCAGTTGATCTTGACCTGTAATTTACAGAGATAGATTTATTTTCCCTCCTCTTCTCTTAAAACCTCTTAGTGGGCAGGCCATGGTGGCTCAGTGGCAGAGTTCTTACCTGCTGTGCCAGAGACCCAGGTTTGATTTCCTGTGCCTGCAAATGTAATTAAAAACAAAACAAAAAGCCTCTTAGTATTTACCTCTTTACCCTTTTATTTGCACTTTGGTTTGTGAGGTGGAACTATCCTTCCTTGTCAAGATTAAACCCCTTCATCTGTACCTTTGACTTCAATCCCTCCTATCAATTTATAGGGCTATTGTTTATCAATCATGTTAGTATTTTTGTTTGCTATTAACACCCTCTATAGATAATATGGAAGACCTGTAAGCATTCTCCCATCTTCAGTACTGTAAAAAAAATAGCATATAGCATTTGATACATATCATCTCATATAATAAATTTTGCATGCTCAACCTGCTTAAGCAACCTTCTCATCTGCCTCCTTTGCTTTACATTAGACACAAGTTAATATTGTTTTCTTTTCATATGCTCATTTGCCTCTTGTGGGTTGCCCATGAGAATTTGCCTTGCAGACTTGAATCAACTAGAGCAAAACTGATCAATGACCCCAGCTTTTGTGCTCTGAAATCCATTGCCACATTTGCTTAGAAACCAAGTTTCCTATGAACTACTTTTAGCAGTCAATGACATGACTAAGTATAGCAGGGATATTCAGAAAGGCACCTTCCTGGGTGCCATACAATTCCTGTGACAGCCAACTGTAGTTAGAGGACTCGCATATGGCCTTTTTGAATCTTCATTAGACTACATGGGGGTCTGAGAGCTTCTACTCACATTCCCTCCCTCACTTCTCCACTCAGGGTTCGACTTGCAACACTGTCTAATAACTCTCTCAGCCTTTTCTTGCCTCCTCTCATTATTTCTCACAGGCATTTCCCTTAATAAAATCCTCGTATGTTTAATTCTGTCTTGGTGTTTATTTCTTGGAGGATCTGGACTAACATACCTGTTAAGCCTAAACTTTATTCTTAGTGTCTTAATGAAGATGTTCTTTCTAAGGTCACCAATAACTCTTCAAGATCCAAATCCACTCCTCATCCATTTAACTACTCTATTGCATTTGTACTTTTGTCATTGTTGTTGCTTTTTTACTTTTTATTAGAGAATTTGTAGGTGTACAGAAAAATCATGCAGAAAATATACTCACATATGCTCTCCCCACACTCAGTTTTCCCTATTATTAACATTTTACATCAGTGTGGTACCTCTGTCACAATTGAGAAATGTTATTATTATTATTATAGTATTAACTATAGTCCATAGTTTGCATTAAGGGTTCATTATTTGTTTTGTACAGTTGTGTGTTGTGATTGTTGTTTTAATTTTATTCTGGTAATATAAATAAGCATAAAAACTTCCATTTTAACCACTTTCGATATATAATCCAATAGTGTTATTCACAGTCTCAGTGTTGTGTTACCATCGTTTAACCATTTATCCCTTCTAAAACCCTGTCTCTTTTGGCTTTTGCTTGGCATCCACTTATCCTTTCTATCTTTCATACTATATTATTTTCTGAGTCCTATTTTTGTTTCATCTTATCTCTCAAACGTACTTCCCAGTGTTCTTCCTTGAGGTAATTCCGTTTTCATGCTCTATTTTCTCCTTTCTTAATTCACCCATGCCCATAGTTTTTAACCATAATTTTTCAGAAAACTCCTAATATCATATGAAAGATATGAATTTTCTCTATATTTTAGAGAGTCTAGATAAAAAGACTATATAGTTTTTGTGGACTTCAAATTTCATATTTAGCACATCTCAATATAAATTGACTTGTAAACAAAGTTTTTAAACTAGCTTTTACTTCTGACTTGCCTTGGAGCACTCCAAATTTAGTCTCAAATTAAAGAGGGTAGAGTAGATGTTTTCATTTTTAGATCGCTTTTCTTATATTCGGATAAATTTCCTGCACTATAAGTCCTGCTTTCTGGGAGAGAAGCTGGAGAAATCACATTCCCAGATACCCTTCTAAATTGGTTGGGACCTTGGTTCTGCCAATTAGTTATCATATGAGGGTTAGGTTCCAGGGTGAGGAAAGTGCAGAGGCAGTTGCATATGTGGAAATGTAGACTATTTAGAATCTCTATTTCTCTCCATGGACTCTGCTCCAGCCAAAGCATATTCACCACTCCATTTATACAGCCTTTCATGCTTCTGTGCATTGAACATGCTTCCACCACCTGCCAGTCTCTATTTCTTACACCTCTCCACCTACAAACACTTGAGCCATCCCTCAAGGCTTGTCTTGATTATCTATTCGTGAAAGTGTTGTCACTGCTTTCTGTCATTATATACCCACGTGCATTGAAATAATCACCATTGAGAATATTGGTATTGTTGAATCAAGTGACAAGCTTACCCCTGGTATTTCAGGACCTTTAACTAGAATCCAGCATTATGTATTATTCTCAACTGTATTTCCTTGGTTTTTATTGTTCAACATACTTAAAAGCTTGCTCCAGTCCTTCTTTTTCGGCCAGTCTCTTAAATCTAGTATTGCTCGACATACTTAAAAATGTGCTCCAGTCTTTCTTTTACGGCCAATCTCTTAAATCTGCATGTTCTTCGCAATTTCATCCTTCTAGGCATTCATTATCCAGGGATAATCATATCCATTTCCATGTTTCTTTTTCTCAAAACTTTATTTTCAGCCTAGTTTTCTTTCTGAGACTCTGAACCAACTATTCTAATCACTCCTAGATACCACTTCTGGATTATAACATTGATACTAAAAACTCAATTCCATCATCATTTTTCTTATATCCTTGCACTCTCTTTTTCCTAACTCAGTGACTCATTATACCAGCTATGCTAGCCAATATACAAACATTAACATCTTGTTCCACCTCATCCTGTGCACCTCATAAGCCACCAAGCTTTGTAACTTTTATTTCCTTTGTCTCTTGATTCATCCTTTCCATTCATTTTAACTTTACCATAATTGCATTCCACATCATTATTTTCATAGGTTTCAGTTGCACCCTCTTAACTGGTATCACAGTTCTTCCCTGCCTCTATCCTCAATACCCCCGTGCTGTACACAGAGTGATTTTTTATGAAGTGCAAATCTAACCATGGTCCTCCTCTGCTTAAAACTTCTCAATGGCTCCCAACTGCCTAAGACAATTTCTGGTATGAAATACAAGGCCTTACAACCCCTTCAGTTTCATCTTTTACCTTACTTCCCCTTCAGACTAAATGGTCTAACCACCCTGAAGGATTTCTGCTTTTTAGATATGCCATGTCCTCACTTGACTCAGAATTAATCTTTCTCTACTTACTTCTTCAGCTTGGTAAATGTTCTTATTTCCTCCCTAGAAATTTGCAACGATTCCCCTTGAGTAGTTTACAAAATCAATGTTCCTCCTATATTCTCATAGAACCTGGTTCTTTCTCTTTATAGACTTTAGTACACCTGTCTCTATTTATATACTATTTTTTTATCCCTCTCTTGACTATACAAGATTTGAATTCTTTCTTGCATGCCCCACCTAATTCCCTTATTACGTGGAATATTATAGGCAATCCTTAACAATGAATGCACGATTGAATGAGTATTAAATCATTTCTAATCCCAAAACTGATTTTTGTATCTTCCTTTGAAACTTCCTGGCAATTTCTGTACCCATGTTGTTACTTATCTTTTAGTAACTTGAATTCATTATTTGTGAACGGTACCTGCCATCACTAAAACCACTGCTGCAAAGTGAGTCACATCTCAGATGAATGTAGTTCTACTGAGTTGTTGTGCTAACAGATCTTTTCCCAACCTATATCAAAGTTAACGATATTCCACAGGGAAACCAAAAGGTCAAGTACTGATCACACATTACTGATCACAGCATCTGCTGATGTTTCTCCAGAATTTAAATCTGCAGATGAGTACTACCTTCTTGCCATTAATATACTTGAGAGAATTTGAAAAGAAGCTCAGCATAATCCTTTTAGAAAAAGTCCCACATGGCAGAGTGGAGACAAGAGATTTCTTCAGTTACTCTTCTGTTTGTATAATGCGTTTTTAGTTAAGTATGTAACAGCGAGAATATGAATAGTCAGTTTTTATTAATGAATGAGATAAAGCAACAGACTTGAAGAAGAGTGACTTGATATGCACTTAAAATGACTGGTTAGGTACACAGAGAGAAACACATTCTACAGATATAATCTGGTCTGAAGATGTCTGTGGGGCCTCCAAGGTATTATTGAGGAATACTGAGATCTGGTTTAACATAACGCATCAGTTGCTAAGCATCAAAATCTCTGAACTGAGTATATAGCAGAACAGTTAATATTTTAGATAACCAGAAAGAAATTGATCTTAAAGAGGGCAATTCCTTGATATACTGCCCATTTTCATTCCAAAGGTGTGACTGAGGATTATTCTACTGATGCAACTTGTTGCATACCTATGATTTAAATGCTAAATAACAATTGCTGTAATGGGGCATGGTGGAAACATAATTTGAATTAATATACTTTTGGGCATAAAATGCTCTTTTGATTTAGAGAAGCAAGGGTTCAGAAATCATGATGGAAACAAAAGGGAAAAATAACTAAGTAGGAGTGCTCTAGCACATTGGACAAACTCTAAATAGCATGTATTAAATAGAGGTATGTACCACTATTTTCTACTACACTGGAAAGCAAACAGCATAACTCATTTCCATCTAGTGAGTTCCTATTTGCTAAGTGACAAAATAAATAAGCTAATGGACATGTACTCTTAAGACTGTGCTAACATAACTAAAAAGTGGTAACATATTCATAATCAGATATGGAAGGAAATGGAGATATCATTGGCCTATCCTTTATATCATAATCACGAACTTACTCTTTCAAATGAAGCATTCTGCAGATGATACAACGCTGACTAGATGAGAGGCTCCACAGTATAGACATTCTATTTTTTTAATAATTGCATGAAAATGTCATTTAGTATCAGATAAACTTCTTACACAATACTTAACCCTTAACCCCATATTTAAAATACAGCCAGTAATTGAATAGAAGAAAGGGAACTGAATGCAATATGTAAGCTGCCAGGATTTAGTCCATTCATCATTGCAAGGTACAGCTAAGTTAAATTTAAAAATGTCCATTTCCCAAACAACAGCAATTAAAAAGACCACATTTTGCATGTCAGACTTCAATCTTAATCTGGTTCAGTTCTTCATTTTTCTTTGTAAATATATAGAGAGAGGCACTGACTACATTATGGACCAAATAATTGGTCTATGGCTGCTAACTAGATTATTGTGAAATTTGGGAAAATGAAGGTAACTACACAAAAATGAAGCCTTCGACTAAGGCATTTCACATCACGAAAAAGAAAAATCTGCTTGCAGTATCAAAGACACTGAACAACTGAGAACAACAGATTCCCACATACTTGGATTCATGACTGGTAATTCAACTGATCTTTCTGTCATTTTCTCAATATCATACTTCCAAATTCTACCATACATGACAGCAAACCACATTCCCAGCCATAGGAAAATTTTCAAATTGCCATTTCCTCTTGTATCAGAGAAGAAAGTACTGGCACTTCAGAGTGAATGCAAACCACATCTACTGACCTGGTGACCTCCTGCTCAATCCTCATTCTCTCCCCAGTAATAGTACCCAGGATACTTCCTGACTAATGGCTATTAGAAGAGAAGAATTGCTACATGACAGAGTCTTGTATCTGATTTTTATATAAAATTTAGTGTCTATACTGGGGGTAGCTGTCTTCATAGTTTCCACTCCATTTTCAAAGCTCATAACTTAAAAAAGAGAGAACTAGTTCTTTAAGGACACAAAAGAAGATTCCAAGGCCTTTGAAATACCTTGTATAATAATAAGAGGAAAGTGTTTTAGGGCAGGAAAGTTTTCATGCCATTTTTTGAATGCCTACAATATGCTATGTGCTGTTAGGTATTTTACATACAATGCCTCACTAATAAAACAGCAATATAAAATGAGTATTATTATTCTTTTATGCCTGTGAAAATGAGGGCATGAGCTAGGTAGGTTACCTCAAATCACACAACTTGTTAAAAATGGAGTCAGTATACAAATCCATATTTTTTTCACATTAAGCCCCATATTCTTTTCACTGTGTAATAAAGCACCCTGAGTTTGGGTATGTCTAGAGAAAGGTGATAAAATCACTTAACACTCATATTTAGGCCATACTTTATCATGCTTCAGTAAATCCCTTTTTAGGTCATTTATAATTTTTTTATAACAAAAGGTCTAAACTGCCATCCATGCGTATATATTTAATATATTGAAGAAACTTCATGCTTTTCTTCAAGTAAGATCACTTTTTTTAGTTTGACTATTGATTTTCCTTAGGGCAAACAACACTATCAGACCAGTTTTTCTTTTCCAGAGAGTCTTTGGGGGAATAAAGAACTGGCACTATACATAGACCATATCAAAGGGGACACATAAAAGTTGATATTTTCTTTTTATTACTTGAGAAAAGTGCACAGTGGCAATTAAAGTGCCTGAGACTCTGAGCTCAAATCTATTTATTGTCGCTGATAATGGGCACAATGAGAACATGTGTTCTTTTTCAAGAGTAGAGAAGGCTTTAATAGCCTTTTAAGTGAAAACAAATAGTGAGAAAAAGCATGCAGGAGAGTTCCTCTTTGGAGGTGCAGAGGATGTACAAATCCCATTATTTGCTAATAGGATGTGTGCTATTGCCTCCCCCTCATCACTTTGAAACTGTTTCCAGCTTCCCACATATCTCTCAGAAGCCAGTCTCCCCGGTGGCTGACAGCAGGACATCCATCTGTTTCATAGCTTCTTTTTGAACAGAATCAAAAAGATCATATAAAATGCTATTGGGTGTTTCCAGTCCATACGAAAGGCATAAACATTTATATTGATGATACATGACATATAATTATGATATATGATATTAACTACCATCTTGAAAAGTTGCCTGTAAAGTGCTTATTTGAAAAGTTGGGTGAAAGCAAAGCTTTATTCAGGCAATTCTCACATTCCTGAATGCTAAGCTGTCTGCCATTGCTGCTTCCTGTTTCTTTGTGTTACTCAGCAAGACTCTGATGGTGGGAATGTGGAAAAGTGGGAGAGTGGACAGAAATGGCTGAGATAAAGGAAAGGCGATCTGAAAGATGTGCTCTTTTAGCCTCTGTTTATTACACATATTTGAAAAGATGGGGAGCTACTTCATCAAGAACATATCAGAGGACTGCTCCTAAGTTCAGGTAAAAACAATAACCAATAATTTTGGAAGAGAAATGGGATATCTGTTGCTGCTGGCTTTGCACCCACTTAGTATTCAGTGGTTGTCAGTCTTGGTTGCACACTAGAAATACTGGGGAAGATTTTTAGAATCCTGAGTTCTAGGCCATACCCAGAACAATTCAGCTAGAATCTCTGGCTCCCCAGATAATGCAATGATGATAACTACTGAGCCAAACCCTCCTGGTCAGCCGTAACTTTGTGGATGTATTTTCTTATGTAAATCTTAAGAAACCTGGGCCTATCTAGTCCAATCTCAGAATAATATTGTGTTTGAGAGATACAGATGAATAGCCAGAAGTAATTAAAAAGAAATTTCAACACTTACTGAATTTTAGTGCTTATATCAAAAATCTTTACTAAATTGGAATATAGGTATATAAACATATGCACATACACACACACACACACCCTTATACGTGTAATTTTCATTATCCCATGGTAAGGCTAATTAACTATCTTGGTAGGCTTATTAAGAGCATCTATTTATTTAAATATAACCCAATCTCTTTCTCTTTTATTCGAATGTCTAATTGGCTCTAAGGGATTTGACAAGCTAATTGCTCATACTGGTAGCTTCCATTTTAAGGTATTAAACAGAACTCAGTATTTGACTAAGAAGTTTGAATAATTCATGTGGCCTTGTAGGTAACATATGATAGTATTATTTCCTATTAAGTAAAAGCCTGTATTAACTCCCATAAATATTTTTGATGCATATTTGATTTTCTGACTCGTAAAGACGGAACAATCTCAAAATACTAGATAAGAGTATTATAATATTCCAATAAAATAGAGTAACTGTTATAGCTGTTACTGCTGCCTTCAGTATTTCAACTTTCTAACTTCTTTGAAATTTTAGAACACTTTTATATATATGATGCTAAAGAGAAAACAGTAAATATTTGGCAAAAAAAACCTGGTTGGTGACTCAGCCTCGAGAATTGTTAGCTGGATGAACTTGAAAGGTAATGAATTCTCTAAATTGGGTTTCCTCTTTGGAAATATGCTTAATGTGGTCCAGAGTTGTTGAAATAAAATTAGAATGATATTATATGTGTGCAAACTTTTTGCAAACTGTAAAATAGCACATAAATATAGGGAATTGTTATTACTACCTTTACTGATGATGATTATCTGACAACTACAGTGTTCTAAGCATTTTAAAAAAGTTTTGGTCACCTACATATGGTAGGTGAAGTTAATTTTCATTTGCATGAATTTCTTTAAAGTGTGCAATTAAAGACTCTAGTTCCACTCAAGAAGAAATAAGCATAATTTTCCTGTCTCTCACTGAAAGCCTCTCAAAAACATAGATATAATGTACGAAGTAACTATCAGAGGACTCTGAGAAATATATAGTTCCATGTGGATTGGTGAAGGAAACCAGAATTTGAAGTAAATCCAAACCAGCAGTGATCGTCCTTTCTACCTCCCAACATCTCCCAGCTAGATACAAAGGCAGTATTAAACCTGAAATTTTTTTGCATAAAGATAGAAAAGTCTTCAAGAGAAATCTGATCTTTCTGTTCTAAACAATGGGAAAGTAAGCCCCTAAGTTCCAGAAAAAGTAGAGGGAATCTCCTGACTCGTGGTTGCTATTGCTGTTCTTTCCCACTGCAGTCCCCAGGAGGTAAGACTCCACATTGCACTTGCAGTGGTAAAATACTAAATACACTGTCAATAACAAGTATGTCACATTTAATTTCTAGAGCAACCAGTAAAAAGATAATCAAAGAGATATAGTTCAAACCACAATTGAAATGGAAAATTAAAACAGAATTAAATTAAAATTGAATACTTAAAATAATTAAGTAATATAAAGAAGGAAAGAGAGGGAATGTCAGTGCAACATAAAACAAACAGAAAATGAATAATGTAATGGTATTCCTAAATAAAAACATGTTGATAATTTCATTAGATGTAAATGGTCAAATCACACCAATTAAAAAGCAGAATTGATCTACATGAATTAAATAAAAGAAGCAAAACCCAACAATACACTGTTTACAACAAACTTACTTAAGTACAACGAAATAGGTAGGTTAAAAATGAAGGAATGGTGAGTGGGCCATGGTGGCTCAGCAGGCAGAGCTCTTGCCTGCCATGCTGGAGACGTGGGTTTGATTTCCGGTGCCTGCCCATGCGAAAAAGAAATAAATAAATAAAAATAAAGGAATGGTATAAGATACACAATACAAATCTTCATCATTATGTATCTCTCTTTATCCCTCATAGTTTTCCTTACTCTGAAGTTTTTATCTGACATTAATATAGCCATTTCAGATTTCATTTGATTAGAGTTAATGTCATATATTTTCTGCACTTTTAATTTATCTAGAGTTCATATTTCAGGTAGTGGCTTATAGTTGGATCCTTTTTTTTTATTCCAAACTGACAAACTCTTTTTAGCTTCATGTATTTTGACTGTTTAACCTGTAAAATAACTGTTGATAATTCAGTATTATAAGATACCATTTGTCTAGCTCTTTTCTTTTCAGATAGAAAAGGCAACTGCTCTGTTTTCCTTTGTTCCTCTTTTGTCTGCCTTAATTTGAATTAATCCCATTTTACCTCCACAATTAGTTTATTATTTGCATCTCTTAAACCTTAGGGTTTACAGTATACCTCTTTAATCAATTAGAGTTTATCTTCAAATAATACCATAGAATTTCTTATTTAGTGTAAGGACTTTACAAAAGCATACTTTCAATTCTTCTTTACCATTGGCTTATTCTATCGTGGTCAGATATGTTACACAGAATAGATTACTACAGTTTTTTGCCATAGATAGTCAGAGTTTTATTGTCATACACTTAAACATAGCAAGTGCAAGTGTAGTTCAGTGATAGAATTCTCACCTGCCATGCTGGAGACCCGGGTTTGACTCCTAGTCCATGCACTTCCCCCAAAACAAACAAACAAACAAACAAGAACTCAATAAATGGTGCTGCAATAACAGGAAACTCATGTGGAAAAAAGAATGAAATGTGATCCCCACCACAGCATATAAAAAGTAAAATTTAAAAATAATAAATTGCACTGTTTAATCTACCTTCAATTCATTCATTTCTAGCACCTCTTATTTCTTCATGTGCATCTGAAATCTTTCTGGTATTATATTCCTTCTGTATGAAGATCTTACTTTAACATTGTTTGTAGGGTAGCTTAGATGGCAGTGAATTCTCTAAGCTTTTATGTTTCTGAAATCAACATTTCATTTTCAAATTTGAAAAATACATTTTGCTGGGTATAAGATTATAATGAACAATTTTCCTTTGTCTTTCAGCATTCTGAACAATTCCTTCCATTATCTTCTTACTTAGATAGTTTCTGGTGATGTCTGCTGTTTTATCTCAGTGCCTCTGCATTTAATGTTTTCTTCCTTCAAGATTTTCTATTTGTCATTGGCTCTCCATTGGTTTGATTAAGATATGTCTAAGTGATTTGCTGTTGTGTTGTTTTGTTGCTTTTGTATTTATCCTGCTTGGTGTTCTCTGAGCTTTTTGGTTCATTCTTGGCTATTATTTCTTCAAATATTTCTTCTGACTAGCTGTCCTGCCGTCACATTTTGTGATTCCAATTATGCATATTTTAGGCTATTTATTACCCTACATCACCTGGATGCGTTGATTTGTTTTTTGTTTTGTTTTGCTTTTTTGGTGTTTTTCTTTGGTCTTTTTTTATTTCAGTTTTGATGTAATATATTGATCCATCTTTACACTCACTGATTCTTTTCTATACCACTTTGAGGTGTCTATTGAACCCACAAAATTTCTTGGTTATTGTGTTTTTCATTAGTTATATTCCTATTTTATGAATCCCTATAGTTTAATTTTATTTTAGTTTTCATTTCTATGTGGAAAATATTCACTCAATATGGATTCATGCCCACCATTTTAGCAAGAATATTAATATATTAATCATAATAGTTTCAAATCTTTGCCTTGTAGTTCCAAAATTTGCATTATATCTGAATCTAGTTTCATTGATTTTTTTCTTATTTGACAATGTGTTGTTTCAAACTTTTTTGGTACATACACCTTATAATATTTTGTTTATAAAGCAACATTTTATGTAGAACAGTAGAGACTAAGGTAGAGTGAAGTAAAGAATTTTCTCTCTCTGTTCATCTGAAAATGGGCATAACTTCCCTTCCACTGAGTTATTAGAGTGGGTATTGAGTCAATCTAGCCAGGAATTGATGTGATTTTTTGATTTGTTGTTACTGTGGTTTCCTTCAGTGCTTCACAGGCTTCAGATTATATAGGTCTTACCTAATTTTTAGGGTAGAGGCTGGTTTGCCAGTGGTTTTATCTCTGTACCTGTTCATCCCCAAGTTTAAGTCTTCCTTTTGTGCTATCTCTCAAAATGATCTTGTCCTTTTTCTAGAAGAAAATTGCTGTTTCTTGTTATTAAATGCTTGTTAGCCTTTTGATGGGATCATGGAGTGGATTTTCACTCTTGTTTTGAATCAGACTAAATCTTAAGTGGGCAATGGGTCCCTGGCCCTCAGGGATGGGCATTCTCAGTGAGTTTGACCCATCCTCAGCTATAGTACAATTCTACTTGTTTGGGTCCAACAAGTATGTCTGCCCTTACCCTAGAATAGAGGCACTAGTTTTGTTTCCCTCCCTCAGCAGCAGTGGGTTTTCATGAGTTCTCTAAGAGTATAGCAGAATCCCCCTCCCCCCTAATTTTTTCTTTCAGTTAAAGCCCATGTTATATAGGAAATAGAGGGAAGAAGAATCTGGGTAGGGGGCTGTGCCTTTTTATAATGGTTGCTCTTCCCCTCCCATGTCTGCTCCATGAGGGATCCCATCTAGGAGTCTTGACCACCTTTTTATCCAAGTACCCAGTGAGGAAAATTGCCTGCAAGTGGATCTGGATTCCTATCATGTCAGTGGATTCCAGATATTCTATACTATCTCATTAGTCCATAAATAGGCTTTACCTATTTGTTAAAACTTTTAGCTGAAAATTTCTTTCTATTGTTTAGAGGCACCTGTCCCAAGGAAACAAATACTCCTTTCCTGTCTTTTCTTTGAGGTGCTTCTCTTTCCTTAGATTTCAGCTTATTTGATGGCTCTGACCTCTCTGACAGAATCAAGAAAATTGTAGATTGGTCTAGAATATATTGTTGATTTTGTTGTTGTCTAACTGTTAGAGTGATACTCTTTTGGATTTCCACACCCCAAGTTGAAGGCTTATTTTTGAATGAA
Source organism: Tamandua tetradactyla (assembly GCF_023851605.1). NCBI lineage: Eukaryota > Metazoa > Chordata > Mammalia > Pilosa > Myrmecophagidae > Tamandua > Tamandua tetradactyla. The sequence continues at coordinate 60,975,197 of NC_135340.1, forward strand.
TTATTGGGCAAAAGTATTTGTCTTTCCTTCCCAGATTTTACAGGGAAGACCATCCATTAAAAATATTTTAAGTAATTAAAGCATGTCTAAAAATTGAGAAATGTTCTCTGAAGTAAAAAAAAGATCTTTTTAAAAAGAATTCTAATTTATACGATTGGAATTGTGAAGTGAGCAGAAAATAAAATGATGCTGAGTTTAAAAGTGTTTGAATTAAAATTTGTTAACTGCTAATATAATAAGGTGTCTAACACCATTTTCTGACATTTAATGGCTGACAGCTTTTAGACCTTCCTCTTCCTCTTTATCCCATGTCTAGGCAATCTGATAGGAAAAATTAGGTGCTCCCGCCTTTTATGCTGATGGAAAAGTCACACCATGTAAACCCTTTGTCATGCTGTGTGGGAGCTCTCTCTCTGGATACACTACATAACTACAATAAAAACCCTTAGCAAGTCTCCTTTCTTTGCTTTTCAAGTCATTTTTGATATGCTTGGGAGGCCTGTTCTTTTCTCTCCAGAAAAACCTCAACAATATAAGTAATTAATCTTTTCACATCTTCTTTTTTTGGGGGGGGGGGATCAAAGCAGGTATATTTCTATTTGATTACCTCATATAGAGGATAGTGTGGCATGGATGGATAGTATGAATGACAAACAATACAAATATATTTTATTTGAAATAAAAATGCTTATACAGCTCAACAAGTCACTTAGAAACACTCTTGCCTGACTGTATTACTGAGCAAAAACAAAGCTGAAGCACAATCACCCTTCTTTTTGACATATATTTGGAGATAGGTAGGAAGATACTATTGGTTTTTAAAAAACAGACTTTCCTTTAAGGCCTGACCATAAAAGTATAAACAATGTAAATGAATCCATCATTACCAGCTGTCATATCATATCTATGTCACCTGTGTATTCTGAGATCAAACACACATACCTGCCAATATACCTGGGAAGGGTTGCTATATCACAGTTAGGAATGAATTCTTGGCAGGCACAAGTAAAGAAGAGTAATTAAGAAAAAGTTTCACACCATATTTAGAATAAATCACTAGTATTCTCTTAAATAACAGGTTACAATAGAAAGATACCAACTGGAAGTTACTCTTCTCACTTTGTTTCATTTATACTTTTTATTCGTGATTTACGCATTTGTTTAATTCAATTGCTTATAGTACAATCCTGCCACAAAAGCATTAAAGCACAAGGTACTTATTATTCCTTCAACATCTGTGTTTTCAAGTTTTATACTTACTCTACTACATCCACAGTATGTCAGCAGTTCTTGAATGTTTTTAAAAAAGAACGAATTAATGAATTACTTCATTAATTATCTCCTTCCCATTTGGTACTGTTATAGTTATATAAATCTGCATTTTTAGAAGAGAGTTTTACCTGTTTTGTTTTTTTCACATCTTCCTGTGTGTGTAGCATCATCAGTTTCGAAATCTGAATCAAATTTTGAATGGGGGTCTGTCTTACTTTAAGAGGACTACTATGACAAAAACCACAGAATGGCTTGGTCTAAATAACAGAAATTCACTGCCTCATAGTTTTGGACACTAGAAATACAACATCAAGGTATCAACAGGCCATGTATTCTCCAAATCTGTAGCATTCTGGTGGTGGCTCAGTACCCGCGTCTGTCACGTAGTGAACTGTCTCTTTCTGTCTACTCTTTGATTTCTACTGACTGATTGTGCCCAGATTTCCTCTACTTCCAAGGACTTCAGCCAGGTTTAAGGCCTATCTTCCTTCAGCTTGGCCACTCCTTAGCCAATAACTTATACAATGGACCTATATACAAATGGGTCTACACCCACAAGACTGGAGGTTGGGATTTGAATGTTTCGTTTTTGAGGAATATGATTCAATTCCAAATGGCTCCATTCTGATACTTCAGGGTGTCTACAACAGCTAATATTTACTTCAATTTGAGTCTGCATTCTTAACAGGAGTTTTGGGATACTCGCAAATAAGTTATACTCTTCCTATGCAAAGATACTTGTTTGGATTATAAATAGGTAGAAGTATTTATATAAAGAAGTTAAACAACTATGTACCGGTTCACTCTTGTTCTTTAAAATGTCTTATTTTGTGACTCAGAAGTAATTAAGGTGAACCATGCATACGTATTTTAACTATTTCCAAGAACCTAAGGACGTATAATCTCATACTTGATGTATCAGGCCAAGTCTCAGGAGGAAACTGATGACACACTTAATTTGAGGGGAGTTTAATAGAGAGACTATTTACAAAATTGTGGGCAGAGGTGAAGAAAGCAGAAGAGAGAGCTCAGTACTCAAGTGAATAGCAGTAGAGGCCATGATCAATCTCAGAACTGAAGAAAGGGTAGGAAGGAAGTTAACCACAATATGGGCAGGAGGAGGCTGGTGGAGATGGAGTGAGGTTGAGGTGTTCAGTGACCATGTAGGGAAGGAGCCAGGTGAGTAAATAACTTGATTTCACTTTCTGCTCTCTCTTTGACCTCCCACAGCTCATCTTCTCCACACCCTGCCACACCCAGCATAGTAAAGATGAACAGAGAGGAGGACTGGAGGTGCAAAGAAAACAGGCCTAGAATGTTGGACCTTCGTTATGCTGTAAATAATCCCACAAATCTGCTTTGAAAAGTATCTTTACCTTTCCTCTTAACAGAATGACACATTCTTTGGTTTGATTATACATAAAGGTAATAATATCTTTCATGTTACTACCAACTTTTGTAAAATCCCCTTTCTAATTCGTTCTTACATTGTTGCCTATCAGGTACCTAACATCTTTAGCTGATAGGTTTTGTCTATTTGTTCGTTTTTTGGTTTGCTAGGGCTTTTTTTGGTTTGTTTGCTTGTTTTAAGATAAAGCATCCCCTCAATAAATAGAGGCAAGGATACTAATTCTGGAAGTTATCCCATATCTTCATAAGATATGGCTATATTTTTCTTAATTTTGGACTTTGTGATGGCCATACCTCACTACAAAAGATACACTGATTTTCAAGTCATTCCATGTTTAGACCAAGAACAATTTTGGCATTCTTGCAGTGATTTTATGATATCAAAATATTAGTAAGTGCACACACTTGAAATAATCTTGAAAATGGATTTTATTATTTCCCCTTTCTAATCCAGTATTTTATTAAAAAAAAATTTAAACACATTTAAATTAATATAAGCCAAGCTAGAAATCTGAATCCATAGGCCATAAAGAGAACCTAGTTGATTGTATTTATTTTCCTTCAGTTCAAGGAATTCTTTTTTACCAAGCATCATCTTTCTCATGCTCTCATTCAGATTTTGTTGGGTAGTAAAATTAGTATAATGTATTTGGATTTTCTCTGATGTATCATAGCATGTCCTGGCAAATAAGGTTCTGCTCAATTGTTGGAAGAAAAAATATGTATTTTTCCAATCTCATGTATCTTAATGAGGTGATACTGCAGTGCAACATATACTCAAAAAATAGAAAACAGGAAAATCTCTAGTACTCATATACCTAAAGTAGTTATAATAATTATAATAACTTTAGAGTGGTGTAAAATGCTTGTAAAAACAGACTTTCTTGTAAAGGAAACATCTGTTTGTTCAAAAAATATGTTTTCTTTCCAAAAACCTATTTTTTTTATCATAGTTGTTTAGCTAGATATTCAGCTATTCCATAGAAAGACTTGCATTAGGAAGGATGATGATTGTAAATTAAACCTATATGGGAAGGGTTCCAGAAAGATGGCAGAATAGGATAGGTTGAGTTCACCCCTGCTCCTAAGAATAGCTAGAGAAGGGACATGAAGGTGACCGAGACCTTCCAGGCTGATGCAATCAGCCTAACGTACCCCTTTCCAAACAGAAGCCTGTAACCCTCAGAAGGACATGAATAGGGAGATGGGGGCTAGGAAGTAAGCCAAGCTGCACTCCTTGAAGGTGCTACCCTCACCAATGCAGCCACATGACCTGTGACTCACCCAATACCCAATGTACCTGAATAGTCATCCTCCCCACATTCCCTTGCTCAGAGAACCTCCGCCCCGCCACCCCACCTCCATGTGTACCCACCCCCTACCCCTGCCCAAAGTGTGTGCATGCCTGCCCCAGCCCAACCCATCTCTCCTGCATAAGCACAGTCTCTCCCTGCCCCTCCTGAGACCCACCTCCCTCTCCATGCCCTCTGAAGTGGTCTCCAGTGCATAAAGGCTGAGGGCACATACCTTTGTACCAGGATACACTTGCCCCCCAGCCCATATAGTCATGTAACCCCACCCCACCCTCCCTGAGCTATGCACACATGTACATCAGTTTTTGGCCCTCTCAGATCCACACATATGCACAGCCCACAGTCATGCTCCCCAACTCTAGGCAAGTGCTGACCTATGCAGCCAGTCATCCTTCCTAATGCAAATATTTCTATGGATCAGCTGTGTGCTCAACCCACACAGACGTAACCCTGGCCCATTGCCCTTGAGATTTAGAAGGATGTACACAAGGCCCCTGCCTTCTAGACCAGTGCACACCAGATTCCTGCCCTGCCCCCTCCAGACTGACACATGAGCACAGACACATCTTCCCTGCTGCCAGGTGCCCATACACTCATGTACTGACTTACTGACTTCTTGAACTCAACGTATCACTGCACTGTTGTATCCCACTCAGCACCATGCATCCTGTTCCACATCCATCACACAAATATAAAGCGTTAGACTAAGGAAGGTAATCAACTTCCAAAGCAAACCAATCAAGATATTTACATGCTGCAAAGAAAATGGAAGATCACTAAGCACATCATGATGCAGACAAATATGGCCCAGCCTAACAACCAAATTAAAACACCAGAGAAGACACAGACTTTGGAACAACTAATCAAAGATGTTAATATAACAACTAAATAATGGCTAATGACATAAAGGAAATCAAGATGGCACTAGAAAGCATAAAGAGGAATTTGAAAGAATAAATAGAAAAATAGCAGATACCCACAGAGATTAAAAATGCTGTAGGCCAAATAAAAAATATACTAGAGTCACACGACAGCAGATTTGAAAAGGCACAAGAAACAATATATGAACTAGAAGACAGGACAATTTATTTCAAAACACTCAAATTAGCAAATGGAAAAAAGATGGAAAATTTTGAATTGGATATCAGAGAAATGATGGAAAAAACAAAGTGCGCACATATAAAAATCATTGGTATCCCTGAAGGAGAAGAGAAGTGTAAAGGGTTAGGAAGATTAGTAGAGGATATGATGGGCAAAACCTTCCTAACCCTTATACAGGACATAAATTTGCAAATCAAAGAAGCACAATGAACGCCAAATAAAATAAATCCAAATAGGCCTTCCCTAAGACAGGTGCTAATCAGTATATCAAATGTTGAAGAGAAGCAGAAAATCCTGAACGCAGCAAGAGAAAACCAATCTACTGCATACAAGGGAAATAGCATAAGACTGAATTCAGACTACTGAACTGTTGCTACAAAGGTGAGAAGGCAGTGGTATGATACATTTAAGATCCTGAAAGAAAAAGACGTCCAGCCAAGAATTCTGTACCCAGCCGAATTGTTCTTCTAAACTGAGGATGAGCTTAAAATTTTCACAGACAAACAAATCCTGAAAGAATTCAACAAGAGACTTGCCCTACAAGAAATACTAAAGGGAGTTCTGCCAGTTGGAAAAAAAAAAGACAGGTGAGGGAGGTCTGGAGGAGGGCAGAGAATTGAAGAGTACCACTGAGAGTAACTTAAAGGATAAAAAGAGAAAGTGCAAAATGAATATATAGATCTGAAAAATAAAATCCAAAAGACAAGATAGTAAATTCAATAAAGGCCTTTTCAGTAATAACAATGAATGTTAACAGAGTAACCTTACCAGTTAAAAGACACAGTTTGGCAGAATGGATTAAGAAATATAATCCAGCCATATGCTGTTTACAAGAGACTCATCTTAGACACAAGAATACAAATCAATTGAAAGTGAAAGGATGGCAAAAGATGTTCTATGCAAGTTGTAACCAAAAAAAAAAAAAAAAAGCAGGAGTAGTTATACTAATATCAGACAAAATGGACTTTAAATGTAAAGACATCATAAGAGACAAAGAAGGAACTATATACTAATACAATGGACAATTCACCAAGAAGAATCAAAAATCTTAAATGTTTATGCTCCCAATCAAGTAGCCCCAAAGTACATGAGACAGACATTGGCAAAACTGAAGAGAGTGATAGGTGTTTCAATAATAATACTAGGAGAGTTCAATACACTACTCTCCTCTATATACAGAACAACCAGACAGAGGATCAGTAAGGAAGTAGAGACATTAAACAACTTGACAAATGAATTAGACCTTACAGACATATATAAATCATTACACCCTAAAATACCAGGATATTCATTTTTCTCTAGGGCTCATGGAACATCCTCTGGGATAGATCATATGCTGGGACACAAAATGGGTCTTTTATAAATTTAAAAACACTGAAATTATTCAAAGCACTTTCTCCAATCACAGTGGGATGAAGCTGGATATCGAAAACCACCAAAGAACAAGAACATCACAAATAGATGGAGATTAAAAAACACACTCTTAAACAACCAGTGGGTCAAAGAAGAAATTTCTGAGAAATCAGTAGCTATCTAGAGAGAAATGAAAATGAGAATACAACATATCAGAACTTATGGGATGCAGCAAAGGCTGTGCTGAGAGGGAAATTTATTGTGCTAAATGCCTACATTAAAAAACAAAAGCAAAAATCAAGGATTTTACTGCTCACCTGGAGAAACTTGAGAAAGAACAGCAAACTAACCCCAAATCAAATAGGAGAGAAATAACAAAGATTAAAGGTTAAGTGAATGGGAGAACAAAAGAACAATAGAAATAATCATTAAAACCAAAAGTTGGTTCTTTGAGAAAATCAATAAAATTGATGGGCCACTAGCAAGACTGATAAAGGAAAAAAGACAGAGGATGCAAATAAACAAAATCAGAAATGAGAAGAGGTGCATTACCATAGACTCTGAAAAAATAAAAGAAATCATAAGAGGATGCTATGAACTAGTATATGCCAATAGACTAGACAACTTAGATGAAATGGACAAATTCCTGGAAACACACAAACAAGCTACTCTGACTGAAGAAGAAATAGAAGATCTCAACAAATCAATTACAATTGAGATTCAACTAGTCATCAAAACTCTTCCTACAAAGAAAAGCCTAGGGCCAGATGGCTTCACAGAGGAACTTTAGCAAGCATTCCAAAAAACTAAGACCAATCATGCTGAAAGTTTTCCCCCAAAAATGGATAAAAAGGAACACTACCTAACTCATTTTATGAAGCTAACATTATTTAAATACCAAAGCCAGGTAAAGATGCTATAAGAAATGAAAACTGCTGGTCAATCTCCCTAATGAACATAGAGGCAAAAATTCTCAACAAAATAATAGCATATTGAATCCAAGAGCATGTTAAAAGAATTATGCACCATGAACAAGTGGAGTTTATACCAGGAATACAAGGATGGTTGAACACAAGAAAATCAATTAATGTCATACAGCAAATTAATAAATTGAAAGGAAACAATCATGTGATCATCTCAACTGATGCTAAAAAAGCATTTGTATTAGGTAGGGTTCTCTAGAGAAACAGAATCAATAGGAAATATCTGTAAATATAAAATTTATAAAAATGTCTCACATAACTGTGGGAACATAGAGTCCAAAAACCATAGGGTAGGCTGTGAAGATAAGGACTCCAATGGAGGGTCTTGACAAACTCCACAAAAGAGGCTCATTTGCTGAGGCAGGAAGGAAAAGCCTGTCTCTTCTGAATCCTCCTTAAAAGGTTTCCAGTGATTACATTCACTCATTGCAGAAGACACTCCCCTTGCCTGATTACAAATAGAATCAGCTGTGGATGAAGCCAACATGCTCATGATTTAATTGTATGAAATGACCTCATAGCAATAGACAGGCCAGCAGTTGTCCAACCAGACAAACAGTTACCAACACTTGGCCAAGTTGACACATGATCCTGACCATGACAGTCCACCCCTTGTCAACTTGGCAGCTATACACATCATCTTAAACCATAACTAATTCCTTAATAAAAAAAATAAAAAACATTTTTTCCTTACCTAATAATACTCAACTGTCCTGCATATAACCAGAAACACATTAAATCTAACCAGAATAGGGTGCAAGTCCTTGGATGACAGTCATTCTTAAAGTTATTATCTTGCAACTTAAATAGTATAACATAACAAAACAGCATTCCATTCCTCATTTCTGTAATGAATCACGTGGTCATAGTTCTTATTTATCACTACCTTCTTCCACTACCTGCTCCATGTTCCCTTTACCCTCAACAACAACTTCAACTGGTCATAGTTCTTTGCCTGGTAGTGTGACTCAAACCTACATTCCTGAAGTTTCAGAGCCATTGGTAATCCTGCCTGGATTGGGTTGTTGCAGTTTTCCACTGATTTTAATCACAGAGCATGGTAGTACTAAAAGATGCCCTAGGGGATCTCCTATATCCCAGGAAAACTCTTCTTTACCTCCATTGTGTAGATGCAGTCTTATTTCCCCCTGATAGTCAGGGTCATTCACCCCAGCCAGTAATGTAATCCCCTTCTTGGCTTGTTGATCCAGGGGCATGAAAAGCCCACAGTGACAAGGTGGCAGTCTTAGATTCCAGTTCAATGGAATCATTGTTGTTTCTCCTGGTGAAAGCCCTCCCCCATGTGGAACTAAAACCTGTAGACCAACAGAGCTCAAGGTCACAGGGACAGGAAGCGAACATTTTCTTAGTGGATCACTAGGGGTAATAGTGTATGGGGCCACTCCCATTTCCACTCCTTGGTTCCTGGACCCATGGATCCTGGCTATGGGAGAAACAGCACCATACAGTGGATACTGATTCAGCGCATACACAGCTTCCTGGAGAACATTACCCCAGCCCTTCAAGGTATTGCCACCTAGTTGGCACCATAGTTGAGTTTTCAAAGGCTGTTTCACCATCCTGTCAATCCAGCTGCTTCTGGATGATGGGGAACATGGTAGGACCAGAGAATTCCATGAGCACCTGCCCATTCCCACACTTCATTTGGTGTGAGGTGTGTTCCTTGATCAGAAGCTGTAGCTGTCCACTTTCGGTTGGTACCTGCATAGCTTACCTCTGAATCATCTGTAAACCAGGCCCAAGTTTACTCTTCCTCAGTCAAGTCATTGTAAGGAGCTCCCCAAGAGGCCATAGCTCTGATATGGGAAAGGGAAGGTGATGTGGCAGACTGGAGGCCATGGGCATTTGGGCCATTTCTTAATGTAACTTACTTGTGACTTCAGTATCTGCTCTGGCCCTATCTCATATATACCATTTCCATTTTATGATGAAGTGCTGCTGTACATGCTGAACTTTATGGCTTGGTGGGTCAGACTATACCCAGCTCATGATAGTCAACTCAGGTCTCATGATAACTTGGTTGCCCATGATTAAACATTCAGTTTCTACTAAGGCCAAGTAGCAGGCCAAAAGCTGTTTCTCAAAAGGATAGTAGTTATCTACAGCAGATGGTAAGGTTTTGCTCCAAAATCCTAAGGGTCTGCATTGTGATTCTCCTATAGGGGCCTGCCAAAAGCTCCAAACAACATCTCTATTTGTCACTGACACTTCCAGCACCATTGGATCTGCTGGATCATATAGTCCAAATAGCAGAGCAGATTGTACAGCAGCCTGTACCAGTCACAGAACCCCCTCTTCTTCAGGTCCCACTCAAAATTAGCAGCTTTTCTGGTCATTCAATAAATAGGCTGGAGTAGCACACCCAAATGAGGAATACGTTGTCACCAAAATCCAAAGAGATCATCTAGGCCTTGTGCCTCTTTTTGGTCATAGGAGGGACCAGATGCAGCGAGTTATCCTTCACCTGAGAAAGGATATGTTGACATGCCCCATGCCACTGGACACCTTGAAATTTCACTGAGGTGAAAGATCCCTGCACTTTTGGATTTATCTCTCATCCTCTGACATGAAATGCCTTACCAATAAGTCTAGAGTAGTTGCTACTTCTTGCTCACTAGGTCCAATCAACATGATGACATCAATATAATGGACCAGTGTGATGTCTTATGGAAAGGAGAAATGATCAAGGTCTCTGCAGACAAGATTATGACATAAGGCTGCAGAGTTGATATACCCCTGAGGTAGGACAGTGAAAATATATTGCTGACCTTGCCAGCTGAAAGCAAATTGTTTCTGGTGGTCCTTACTAATAGCTATTGAGAAAAAAGCATTTATCAGATCAATAGCTGCATACCAGTGACCATGGGATGTTTTAATTTCCTCAAGCAATGATACCACATCTGAAACAGCAGCTGCAATTGGAGTTACCACCTGGTTGAACTTACGATAATCCACTGTCATCTTCCAAGGCCCATCTGTTTTCTTCACAGGCCAAATAGGAGAGTTGAATGGGGATGTGGTGGGAATCACCACTCCTGCATCCTTAAGTCTGTAAGAGTGGCAGTAATCTCTGCAATCCCTCCAGGAATCTGGTATTGCTTGTGATTTATTATTTTGCTAGGCAGGGGCAGTTCTAGTGGCTTCCACTTAGCCTTTCCCACCATAATAACCCTCACTCAATGAGTTAGAGAACTAATGTGGGTATTCTGCCAGTTGCTCAATATGTCTATTCCAATTATGCATTCAGGATCTGGGGAAATAACAACAGAATGGGTTCAACTGCCCACTGGACCCAGTGTGAGATGTACGTGAGCTAAAACTCCATTGATCACCTGGTTCCATAAGCCTTCACTCTCACTGGTGGTCCAGAGTGACATTTTTGGTTCCCTGGAATTAATGTCACTTCTGAACCAGTGTCTAATAATCTGCAAAATATCTAATCATTTCCTTTTCCTCAATGCACAGTTACCCTGGTAAAAGGCCATCAGTCTCTTTGGGGAAGGCTTGAAGAAGATTAACAGTATAGATTTGTGGCAGTGTAACAGGGTTCTCCCCCAAAGGGACTTGGCCTCACCTTCATTCAAGGGGCTCTGGATCTGTAAACTGTTTCAAGTTTGGAAATTGATTAAGGGGCTATGATTCTTTGTTTTTGTAATTCAAGTTAGACTTCTGTTCACATGATAAATCCACTCTAACATTCCAGTCTCTCTAAGCCTCTGGATCCCCTCATCTTCATTATATCAAGGCAGTTCTGGCATTTCAACCCCAGGTAATGTCGGCCACCTTCTGATCCATGTTTCAGCCAACCATCCAAGCAAATTATTAATGTCTTTTCTAATGCCTCATGCTATAACACCGAATGCAGAATCTCTGCTTAGTGGGTACATATCAATAAATTCAACCTGATCCAGTTTTATATTCTCCCACCATTATCCCATACCTTTACAATCCATTGCCACACATATTCCCCTGATTTCTGTCTATATAAATTGTAAAACTCACGCAGTTATTTTGGAGTATATTGTACTTCCTCAAGGGTGATACTTTGTAACTCATCTTTAGGGCCCTGTTGGGACTTTAGTCTAGTTATAGGTCTGGAAGAAATGTTGGGTGGTGGGGGTGGGTCATGAAAAGAAATAAAAGTATCTTTCAAGCCATTTGTTTCAGGACATTCATTTGCAGTTTCATCTGGTGAAACAGGATTAATCACCCTAGGGCTAATCCCTTCAGGTGGAGGTAGGTGGCCAACTCTTCAAGGTAGTCTGGAGGTGGGGTGGCTATGTCCTCAGGGCAGACTATTATAGGGTTATCTAGAGAAAACCCAGCATGACATAGTGTTTCACCTTCACCACCGACATCATTATCAATCCATATGTTGTCATTCCATTTTTCAGGGTCCCACTCCTTTCCAATCAATGCCCTCACTTTAACAGCAGACACCATGCAAGATTGAGATTTCAGTTTATATTGTAAAGTTTCTACTCTAACAATAAGATTGTGCATCTGATTTTTGGAGATCTCAAGTCTACAACTACATAAAATAAGATTTTCCTTCAGGACACTCATAGAAGTGTTTACATCTGTCAGATGGCACATAAGCTTCTCATTTGAAGCCTTAAGCCCATCCCTTGCACTCATTAATGCATACAGTATATCTAACAACAACCAACCAATATCTCTATACCTCCTATTTCCACAAAACTCCATAAAGGTGTCAAAAACATTATCACCCAGTGCCTGGCTTCATACAAGCAAAGCATTAGAAGAATCGAATGGTGATATTTTGACTATCTCTTTTGCCAACTCACCCCATGGATTGGTAGTATCTTTCTGATTACAGAAATCAGAGTCCTTAGTGCCTTAAAGTTCAGTCAGAGTTGAAAACCAATTGTAAAAACCCATTTTTAAGATTCTGTTTCTTAAGAACCACTGCTGGTATCAAGCTGTATTAGGTAGGGTTCTCTAAAGAAACAGAAGCAACAGGAAATATCTATAAATATAAAATTTATAAAAATGTCTCACATAATCATGTGGACATAGAGTCCAAAATCTGTAGGGCAGGCTGTGAAGCAGAGGACTCTGATGGAGGGTCTAGACAAACTCCACAGGAGAGGCTCACCAGCTGAAGCAGGAAGGAAGAACCTGTCTCTTCTGAATTCTCCCTAAAAGGCTCCCAGTAATTAGTTTACACATCACTCATTGCAGAAGACACTCCCCTTGGCTGATTACAAATGGAATCAGCTGTGGATGCAGCCGATGTGATCATGATTTAATTCTATGAAATCTCCTCATAGCAACAGAGAGGCCAGCACTTGCTCAACCAGACAAACAGATACTACCATCTGACCAAATTGGCACATGAACCTGACCATGACAGCATTCAACAAAATTCAACATCCTTTCTTGATAAAACCACTCTAAAAGATAGGAATAATAGGTCACTTCCTCAATATGATAAAGGGTATATATAAAAAATGTTAGCCATCATCATACTCAATGGAGAGAGACTGAAAGTTTTCCCCCTAAAATTAGGAATGAGACAAGGATGCCTTCTGTCACACTATATTTATCATTGTACTAGAAGTTCTAGCTAGAGCAATCAGGCAAGAAAAAGAAATAAAAGCCATCCAAATTTGAAAGGAGGTAGTAAAACCTTCATTATTTACAGATGGCATGATACCACACTTGAAAAATCCTGATAAGTCTACAAAAAATTTACTTGAGCTAATAAATTCAGCAAGGTAGCAGGATATAAATCTGTGCAGAAATCAGTAACGTTTCTACACAAGCAATGACCTAACTGAGCAGTCAGTTAAGGAAAAAAATCCATTCAAAATAGCAACTAAAAGAATCAAGTACCTAGGAATGAATTTAACTAGGGATGTGAAGGATTTGCACACAGAAAACTACCCAACATTGCTAAAAGAAATCAAAGCAGATCTATATAGGTGGACAGACATTCCCTGCTCATGGATAGGAAGTTTAAATATAGTTAAGATGCCAATTATGTATAACCTGATGTTTAGAGATAAGAAGAAAGTTGATCAGGCCAGGGTTAAGGTACTTCAGAACACAGGGATAAGGAAGACACTGTCTATATTTTAGAACCACACATACTCTTTGAGACCAAAGGAAGAAAGTTTTGTCTGGAACTTATATTTTCTGTAGTACAAAATCTAACTCAACCTGTCTGGATAGCTCATTTAAACAATCAAAACAGAGGGAGCCTAGAATAAGAATGAGGTCCTTTAGTCCTGTATAGCTTTCTGAAATGACTGATACATCCTAGAATATATTAAGCAGATCATCAGAAAGTATTGACAAAGTCCCTTGAGGGTTGGGAGAAAAAATATGGAACTATTAAATTTTACCCTAATACTGTGTTAAATATTAGGGACACCCAAATGAATAGGCCAAGCCCTTGATCTTGAGGCTTACTCTTGTGAAGCTTATATATGTAGCAGAGAAGCTTAGCCTACCTATAGGTATGCCTAAGAGCTACTTCCGGAGGACCTCTTTTGTTGCTCTCATGTGGTCTCACTCTCTCTAAGCCCAACTCTGCAAGTGAAATCATTGCCCTCCCCCTATGTGGGATATGACATCCAGGGGTGAATGGGAGGCATGAAGGTGACCCCCAGTGATGAGTTTGACCCTGGAACCATGGGATCAACAATGCCATCCTGATCAAAATGGGGAAAAGATGTATAACGAACAAGGTATCAGTGGCTGAGAAAGTTCAAAAATAGCGTTGAAAGGCTACTCTGGAGTTCACTCTTATACAGGCTTCAGTTAGATATTGCTACCTAATATGATTTGCCAAACTCCAACCAAAACCATTCAAGCCAATCCTAAAGAACACCTAGGTCAACATATAAGATTCTACAAAGATTACTTGTACTAGGGTAACTTTCCAGAAACCTCCAACCTCCAAATAGGTCCCTGGATAAGATAGGCCCTGAAACCTAAAGGGTTCAGCCTCTCAAGAACATCAGTTAATTCCATCTTCCTACCCCATATTATTGACAGCCCCTTCCATCATGAGAAAGTTAGAATGTCTATACCCCAAATACCCCTAAAGAGTGGGAGAAAGATCAAAGGTGATGGTGGAATTATGCAGGGGAGGTAGGGTTTAATAAAGGAGTATGATTATTAATCATTAAATTGATATTTCTTTTGGTCTTCAGTATATCAGAGCAGCTAGAAGTAAAAACCTAAAATTGTGGAACTGTAACCCATACCAAACTCTGAAATCTGTTCTATAATTAATTGTTGAGATGTGCTTTGAAATTTATTGCTTTTTTGTTTATACATTATTTTTCACAAAAAAGTAAATGTCGATTGTGATGATAAAAAAATATTTATTCCTTCTACCCTCGAATGTTCTGGAGCAGCTAGAAGGAAAAACCTGAGAGGATGGTATGGTAGCTCATGACAAACTTTGGGATCTGTCATGTAACTGCTTGTTGAAGAATGATTTGAAAACTACTGTTTTTTCTTCGCTTTGTATATATGTCATAGTATACAGTAAAAAAAAAGAAAAGAAAAGAAAAAAACTATATGGGAAAGCAAGTACTGAATTTCATGGCTTTATATCTAAAATAATAAAGGCATAGATGAGTACATTGGGAGAGAAGAGCAAGGGAAGTAATAGTGCAATTACAAATTACAAAATAGCACTGAAAGAAACTGAGAGTATGTTTTTCAGTAGTCACTATTTTCCCATTGTCTCTTCTATTTTTCCCTAAAAAGCTAAACTTAAGTATATTACTTATTACATGGCGTTTAGTCACTAAATATAAAACTTCTGATAGTGGCAAAGAAATCAGTACTTCATTAGGTTTTGTTAGGATGCTTGGAAAAATAAATGTTCTGAAAACTTATATACAGTTTTATTTTACATTGAAAAAAGTTGGTCTGATTCAGAGAAAGATTCATGCCCTCAGCTCTAGTATAGTAAGAATGGTTTTGAGGATTTCCTCAAAAATTATATTATCTCTATTACATGTTCCTGGAGGGCTGACCAAGACAAGGTTGAGGCTAAAAGCATGGCTCACAGAATGGAATCCTAAAGTCAGGGACACTTGTGAGCATCCCAAGTCTTTGGAATGCAGGCAACACATCCTGTGAGAACCCTTGGCAAGTGTGACATGAATGCACTTCCACATCCTGGAACACATGGCCGCTGCTTTATTTTTTCACTTCTGTTGGTGATGGTGATGTATTTGTCAATGATGCATGCTAATACAAAGCATCTTCATCAGTTATTAGAGGATTCCCCTCTGGAGCCTCCAGAAGGAACATAATTCTACCAACACCTTGACTTGAGCACCGTGAAACCCATTTTGGACTTCTGATTTCCAGATCTGTAAGATAATATATTTAACATAAATATATTATCTTAATTCACTCAATTTGTATAATTTGTTAGAGCAGCAATAGGAAAGAAACACAAGTTGGTAGGACTTCTGCATTTCAAATAGAGAATTGGTGTCTAAATTCAAACTGCATGTATTCTCTGCATGATTTTTTCTGAAAACCTATAACTTCTGTCAAAAAAAACCCAGCAAACTTATCCTGAATAAAGGCAAACTGCTATTCCTAGTCTAATTATGAGAGACTATCAGAAACATCCAAATTGAGGGAGATCCTACAAAATTCCTGACCAGTACTTAAAACTATAAAGGTTATGAAAAACAAGGAAATACAGAAAATGTCCTAGGCTATTAAATGCAATCTTGGATTGGATGCTGGAAAGGAAAAAGCATTAATGGAAAACCTGGTAAAATGTGAATAATGTCTGGAGCTTAGTTAATAGTGTTGTAACAATGTTTATGCCCCAATTTAAAAATTACAACACACTAATGTAAAATGATAACTTACAGGAAACTGAAACTGGAAGATGAATGCTCTGTAGTATCTTTGCAACTTTTCTTTAAATCTAAAGATTACCCTCTTCCAAATATATTGAAAAAAAAGTTTCACTAGGCAGCTTTATAAGTAAGGCTATTATTAGGACATAATATGACCTATCAGGTAATTGAGTG
Source organism: Tamandua tetradactyla (assembly GCF_023851605.1). Classification (NCBI taxonomy): domain Eukaryota; kingdom Metazoa; phylum Chordata; class Mammalia; order Pilosa; family Myrmecophagidae; genus Tamandua; species Tamandua tetradactyla. The sequence goes on from NC_135340.1 coordinate 60,991,694, forward strand.
AACATGCCTGGGTACAGGGAAATACACATTGGTGGGAATGTAGAGAAATGAAAAAGGTATGTCCCAAATAGATGGGGCAGCAACTTCAGAATTTTGGCTGATTTTTGCTCTGATGGAATTCACTCCTTGTGCTATCAGTTTTCCAGGTGCTTTAAGAGAAAATGAAAATATCCTGACTGGTAAGTGTTTGTAACTAATGAAAACATTTAAAAACAACATTCAAACCCCCAAAATCTATCTGTTGCTGGGATTTTGCCAGCAAGCTTACACTGCTTTACATGAAGTTTTAGAAGAGTGTTGTAAAATACATGCAGAAGTTTTCCTTTCTTTTGAAATGTACTCTGGAGTCTAGTGTTGTTGCTGCATTGTTTGGTGAGCATCAGTTGTTAAACTGCTAAACTAAGAGAACAGATGATTTGAATGTGGCCATAGTGCTGATTAGAGATAGTGAGAATTAACTGATGTACAGCAGAAATGTATAAACTAAGGAAGATATTTTTAATCACTTACTTGTTGATTATCTTTTTGATACTTTAGAGATGATTACTGATTTAATTTTCACAAAAATCTTCATGGTAGCTATTAGATCCTTTAATAGCTGAGGACACTGAATTATAGCATAGCGGGCAAAATATCATACAACTTGCGAGTCAGAAACCCAGGTCTCTCTGCTTCTAAAGCCACTCTCTTTCCAGTACAAATGACTGCCTCCTGAGCACTCAATGCAAACATTCTTACAGGTTAACAGAACTTTGCATGGTTTGGATTTAGAGAATAGTTCTAGATGTGAGATTTGACTTGGGCTTTGAACAAGGTAAGAATAATTAATGACCATAAATAAACAGCGAGACAGTCAGACCAAAGAAAGCTAAGGTTAACTAGCCAGCTTCCTTTTGGGCAGAGCATATATGTTGATGAGCAGCTGTGATGGAACTAGTAAATTATCTGGCGATTTGGGAGGTTGGAACAAGGGAGAGGGAAGCAGACAGTGAAGGCAATTCACTGTATACCTATACCCTGGACCTCTATGATATATGTACAATTCTGGGATTTGAAGGCTGAAGACTCGGGTTGCAGGAAAGTATCCTTGCCTTGCTAAAGGTCACGTTATCCTTTGTGAGCCTGTTTCCTCAGTGGAATGTGAATGACAGTCATTCCGCAGGATGACCATAAGGATGCTTTAATGCTGGTTAAATGTAAAGCCCTATAAGTATTAGTAATTGTGGCCTATGGAGACACAAGTCTGTCATTTTAAATTAATTTTACAATTTATTTTTGTTCAGTTTGTCTTCATAATGCTACACTTGATGAAAAGCAAAAAGAAAAACAATAATAAACCCAGAAATATGCTCCTATTGCTGAAATAAATACACTGCCCCAAGACCACAGGGATTTCGTTAACAGTGAGAATTTGGAGAGGTGACTTAAGCCTTAATGTACATGACTCCATTGCGTGTTTCCATGAGACATTCCTTGGATATTCTTGGATATTTATGTTCATTACAGTTAAAAACCAGACTCTCTCTACTAGTCTCACACAGTTCACGCTTTGAAAAGAATTCAGAGAATGCCTTTCTTTGGTGAAACAAGCCTGATTATCTAATTTTGTATGGACCTAAAATTCAGAAGAACTTCAAAGAACTTTGACATGTCAAAAAAACCTTTTCCCACTCTTCAAAAGACACTGGGATTGCTACCAGTACAAGAGGAGTTTTAATGAGATAACTTCACTAATAACATGACATTACATTGAATGAGAAAGAATTTTTCCTTCCACTAGAAGGAGTGCAATAGATAAAGGACCTTGCAAGAGTTCACATTGTTCCAAGGCACAAACCTTTGAACTTCCTATGATGAATATACCTGAGGAATCAAAATAGTCTTTGTGCCCTAGAATAATTGAAAGTCAAAAAAAAAATAACAACTGGCTGAAAATGGCTTTTATCTTGTTGAACATTCTGAAATACATGTTTTGTACTAATCTATGAATTTATTTGTTTTTACAAAATTGTATTATATAGAGATATTAAAATATTTTAATGAAGATCATTTAAAGAAGCAAAGAGATTAGCATGGGTTGAATTTAAATCACTATGTGAGAAATGTTTTAGGTTTGAAAAAGAAATATAGTAATTAGGTTACCTGAGGAAAAAGTATTTGAAAAATGAATGTCCTTTATAAAACTTAGCATTTGCAATCTTGTTCAGAACTCTATGCATAATGGTTCCATAAAAGTTATAGTAAGTACATGAAAAGCTGAGACTACAATTATTTTTTAAATGATAACTTACTCTTAAGAGTATTGAGCACGAGGCCAGCTCCACACGCAAGTGACCTGGCTGCTGCACAGGGCTCGTGCTTAGCAGGGTCCCGTGCTTCTGATTTAATGCTCTGCTGTCTCTTTCTTGAGATTCCTCATAATTTTTGAACAAAGGGCACCGCATACCCATTTTTCACTGGGCCCCACAAATGATGTAGTTGGTCCTGACTTGTAGGTGAGTTATTGAGATCTCCATCCTGTCCCCACCACTGATACCATCTTTCTTCCTCAAGTTTTCTCTGTCTCTTTCTCAAATTAACAGAACCACTACTACTAAAAAATTATTCCAAGAAAAAGCAGCAACTCTATCTCTGCAGCTTCTTAAAATAATTAAAGAACTGAAAGAACTTTTTAGCTTCTTCCTACTATTGAAGGAGAATTAATTTGATGGATTCCTTAGAACATCAGTAGGATTACTATCATATTTTATTTTAAATTGAAAGAGAGTATGTTGTCCAAAGAATAAAATAGCTTATTGAAAAATATTATTGGGTTCACTACTTGTCCAGGTACATACAATCTTTATTTTCCTTTGTATGTAATCCGATTTCATTATGAATTACCTATACACATCAGAGCCACCAGGGGTGCTTATTAACAATGCAGAATTCTAGACCTTGTCCTGGGAAGTTTAAATTCAGTAGCTCTGGGAAGATGAGGACAGCAATCCATGCTTTTAGTAATTGCCGTAAATAAATATAACCCTAGATGAAACGCGACATTATCTATTCTGCTTAATTTACTTAAGGATATAACAGATATATTTTCCATGTATTAACATAATTTTAAAAATGTTTTAAAGGCATTATATATTCCATTATGAGGCAATGCCATAATTTATTTTTATTGCAATATAAAAGATTTAAGTAGTTTCCCTTTGTTTTATGCAAATTTAAGATAGAAAACTTCTTAAATTTCTTTCTGCTTCCTTTGAGTTAATCTCAGGATATTTTCTAGAAAGAGAAATAATTTCAAAGAGATTATAATATATAAAAATGTATCCAAATTGTATACTGCTTTCCAAAACAAATAAAATCATTTTCTATGTTATCAAGAACAAATCAGGGTGGGTCATGGTGGCTCAGCAGGCAGAGTTCTCACCTGCCATGTCAGAGACCTGGGTTCAATTCCCCGGTGCCTGCCCATGAAAACAAAAAAAGCACAAATTAATGACAACTGCACCTCTGACTTATTTTAATTGCTCTCACAGTAAAATGTGTTAATTATCTATATATTTTTTGTGAATACCTGAAGTTCATGTCATCTGTTCATTAAATTATAAGTCCAGCTGTTTCTTATACATAACTATGTACGTGTACATACGATGAGAATTTTTTAGAATTTCCTTTTATTATGATTATGCCTAACAGGGTTGATATATTCTGTCCAATAATTCTGAGATCTCACGTATCAGGAATAGAATAGAGCCTTTGGTGGGTGAAGTATACAATGTTCAAATTGTAGGAAAAGAAATGTGGATTTATTTGTTCCCTAAGGGGAAAAGTGAATAGACAAATAGAATCCATACTGCAGATAGCTGGCACAGGAAAAAGACTGGGCTAAAATTATGAGGCCTTGGGACATGTCCAGGAAATGGAAACACACAGAGATGGAAAGAAAGGGTATAATTTATGGCTAAAAGATGAGGGTGGAGAACATTTCATTTTCTCCTGGAATTGAGACATAAGGTGTAAAAGCAGGAATGATTTGAAGCACACCTTAGATTAGGACTGGCTGGGGCAAAGAAAGAAGCATAACCCAGCATGGAAATATAATTAAGGTGTTTCTCATGACAGATTCCCCAACACCCTGAGGAAAAGCCATTTATTGAAGACACTGAGAAAGTACTTCAAGTGTAGAGAAAGTGGTGAAGATAGCATATCTGTCTTTAGGCACAGTAAAATGTGTATTTGTATAAATATAAGCAGGAACAAATTGAGCATTCTTTAACATTAAGTAACAGGAAGTTACATCCTTAATATAATGTGGCAGCCAGGGCTCAGGTCCCCTCCTAGATGGCCCATAAAAAACCTGCTTTAGGACAAAGGCAAAGAAAGTAAACAATCTCCTGAGAGGGGGAAGAATGTAACCATAGATGTAAAATGGCATTAATTATATCTTATTCTTAAACACTAATCTTAGTAAAATATCTGATTTTAGGCCCTTTTAATGATTATAGTAGAGAGTCAATATCCTCATATTATATGCAATTTCTTTGCTCTAAACTCATATATAATACCTTGTACTCCCCCCATCCCTTTCAGAACACTAAATCTCCAGAACGGCCACCACTGGAGAACCTCTCTTATTCGTAAGTCCCAATAAATCTATGTCTGCTTCTGTGCCTGTCATGTTTTCTGTCCCACAGGAGCCTAGCCCATGCTCTGCATGAATTCAGTCTGGTCCCAAACAATTTGTGAGCCAGCCAGGAGACAGATACACCACCAACAGCAGAAGGCATGAGTCCAGGGAAAGGAGACTCACTGAAGAAAGTGCTAAATTGGCCTACACCATCCATGTGGAGAGAGTGGCTACCTTCTAGATGGGTAGGGACTGCTGAGAGAATATGGATTTGCACTGAAAACTCCTATGGGGTTGCTAACTATTTTGCAACAGAGAGCAGGAAAACTAAATCTTTTCTTTTTTTTTTTACATGGGCAGACACCGGGAATCGAACCTGGGTCATCGGACATGTCAGGCAAGCACTCTTACCTGCTGAGCCACCGTGGCCCACCCAAAAACTAAATCTTAACAAAAGAAAAAGAGAATGCCAAGTAGCAGTGGCCATTGCCTGGCCCCTTTTAAGAGCCTTACATATGGCCATAGAAGCAGAACAGTTGATAAAAACAACAACCTGCCATCTAGAAGAAATAAAATTAGAGAGGGACTCATGGCTCATTCAAGGGGACCATGAAATATGCCTTAACTGAGCACTATTGTCATGTGAATGATCAATTAGAAACACTAGCCTGTAGATATGTTTGAGCTCGTGGTTGGAAATTACCCTGAGTTTGAGTCCAGAGAATACTAACTAATCTGGGGGTGGGACCGAAAAACTTAGGATCCCATAGTTTTCTTATCTGACAGTGAAGAGAAGGAAAAGAAAGAGACATGGGAAGTAGACAAAGAGGGGCCCCTCAGCAAGTATGCCTAGGACTATAGCAAAAAATAAAAACAGCACAGACATGACCTGCCAGGATGGACCCTCAGAAATTTACAGCCTCCTGAGCAGAAACTCCATATTAACATGACAGATTATATTATACTGCTGTGGAATTAAGGGACCTTGGACAGCATTGTAGTTTGAAAGCCAGGGAGTCATTACCTGGTGGGCTTTTACAATTGTAGGACAAGAGTCTGAAAATGTAATATTAACTGGGATGGAAATGAGTAAGGTAGCATCTATCATGACACACCCATCTCAATGCCAGTGCCTGTATGCCACCCTAAAACAGGTAAAGGGACTGTCTGGCCCAATGAGGGAGATATTTCACACTCTACTTTCCAGTCACAATCTGTGGAAGAACAGCAAGTTGTTTTGCAGTGTCTTGGGATGATACCATGCACTATATGCTATGATCTTTGCAGCCCCTGACAATGAAACTTTTACAGTGGGGATGAAAGACCCCATCCTGCATACCACTCCTAATTGTTTTGATGGACCCCTTGTCTCCATTCTGATTCTTCTAGTGGGACAGCCCATTTTGAAAGCTGCTTACGTCATAGCAGATCATAGAGAATCTGAACAGCTCTGAAAAACAGGAATCAGAGTCACAGAAAAACCTCCCCAAGAACATGACAGCCATAATCAGGTCTCATGTAAGCAAACATGGGTTCATCTAATTGTCACAGGGACAGAACTAGAAACCACAGATAAGCAATCAAGTGCTATTTTAGTTAAATTGTGGAGCAAATTACCCAAAGACAGAAGATTTACTAAAATAAATCCCTGAATAGCTGAAGGGGAAAATAAACCAACAAAGAACCCCCCTTTTAAAACATGATGACCCTCCACACCCCCAGAGGAAGCTTAGCAAACTCTTTATCCCCTCCCGTAGGGGAGGGTCAAGACTCCTGTGTGTGAGCAATAATAAGAGCACATGTAGAATTAACTATGTCCTGGTCCCCTACTAACAAACACAGTGCTAGCACCGGCAGATACTGAGGCCAAACGTACTTTGATTTATGGAGATTTAGCCCAGTTTGACAGCTGGCCATAGACAGCTATGGGATAAAGACAATCAGAGCCAGAGGGCATAATTTGATCTTGAAAATTGGGAGATTACCCCACATACACACCCAGGAATACTCTGTATATATTTCTCCTATACCCAAATATATATTAGAAATTTCTTTTCTCTTAAATTCCACATTACAAACTACCATAGGAGAGTTAACCTCTGGTGTGGAGTAGCAAAAGTGTTCTTAAAAGGGCAGCTGAAATGCTGCAAAAGTATCTCAACCTTGGAGTATTGAAGCCATTAAACAATATAAGCTCCCAAGGGAACATCAAGAGATTTCTGCAATCATTAAGGAATAAGAAAGAGTGGGAATATTAATACCAATCTGTAGTCCCTTTATCGTCCTATGTGGCCAGTATGGAAACTTGATGAAACCTGGTGCACAAGAGTGGATTACTGTGACTTAAAGTAATGCCACCTTTGTATGCAGTGGTTCAAAACTTTGCCTCTTTACTACAAAAAAAAAAAAAGCAAACACTCATTTATGTCATTACCTCATTGTTTTATTTTAGATTTAGTTAAGGCTTTCTTCAGTATTTCATTAGCTAAAGCCAGTCAACGTGCTTTTGCCTTCACCTGGGAAAGATGCAAAGGACTTTCACCATGCTCCCACAAGGCTATTTATATGGTGTGACCATTTGCCACAGTCTAGTGGCAAAAGATTTGGACAATTGGGAGGAACCCAAATTTGTGGCTTTATTTCATTATATTGATGCTATTATGCTAACTGGTGATTCTCTTTCAGAATTAAAAGAAGTGTTAGAAATGTTAATAGCCCACCTTGAGAGCCAGGGAGGGCAATCAATCATGAGAAGCTATAAGGCTCTGGCTGTTCTATCAAATTCTTGGGTGTTGTATGGTCAGGTAAGACAAAAACTCTTTCTTCTGCAGTAATTGATAAGGTACAACATTTTCCTATGCTGCATATGCCAAAGCAATTAAAGGCCATTTTAGGACTACTAGGATATTACAGACCTTTCTTTCTTCATTTAGCTCAAATGGTCATATTTGGGAATGGGATGATTCCCAGAAGGCTGCTTTTGAAAAATCAAAAAGGGCAATAACACAGGCAAAAACACCAAGGAGGTTAGATCCTGATTTACCCTGTGAATTGGATGTGGTTAGCACTGACATTGGTTTTGGGCAGGGTTTGTTGCAGAGGCCACATTTGAAATGAGTACCCATAAGGTTCTGGCCACAATTATAGGAAGGGGTAGAATTAAGATATAGCCTCTTAGAAAAGCAACTGTGTGCTGCAAAGAATGCTTTATTGCAAGTGGAAGGACTGAAGCAGAAATGTCTCGTCACTTTGAGGACTGCCCTGCTCAAAAAGAGGTGGATTACAGACAGAGTCGATAAGCCACACTCTGGCAGTGTTCAATTAAGTACTTTAACAAAGTGGAAATCTTTTTTCTTGTAATGCAGTGTTTTCAATACCAGCCCTCTTAGTGCCAAGATACAAGAAATTTTAGGACCAGTATCATATGTAGAAATTTCAACAGCTAAGAATGTCTGAAATAGGTGTTGAAACACCAAATATAGTGCTAATTTATGTACTTTAATTTATGGAGGATTCCCATAGTCTTCTTGGTATATTGATGGATCCACTAGCAGGTAATCTCCCAAAGGGGCAGTTGTAGCAGTATGTGCTGATTTGAAATTATGTATGTACCCTAGAAAAGCCATGTTTTAATCCTAATCCCATTTTGTAAAGGCAACCATTTCTTCTAATCTCTATTCAATATTGTATGTTTGAAACTGTAATTTGATCATCTCCCTGGAGATGTGATTTAATCAAGAGTGGCTGTTAAACTGGATTAGGTAGAGGCATGTCTCTACCCATTCGGGTGGGTCTTGATTGGTTTCTGAAGTCCTATAAAAGAGGAAACATTTTGGAGAATGAGATATTCTGAGAGAGCAGAACAACATAGGCACAAGAAGCAGAATCCACCAGCCAGCAACCTTTGGAGATGAAGAAGGAAAATGCCTCCCAGGGAGCTTCATGAAGCAGGAAGCCAGGAGAAGAAGCTAGCAGATGATCCTATGTTCACCATGTGCCCTTCCAGATGAGAGAGGAACACTGACTGTGTTCATCATGTGCCTTTCCAGATGAAAGAGAAGCCTGACTGTGTTCACCATGTGCCCTTTCACTTGAGAGAGAAACCCTGAACTTCCTCAGCCTTCTTGAACCAAGGTATCTTTCCCTGGATGCCTTAGGTGGGACATTTCTGTAGACTTGTTTTAATTGGGACATTTTCTTGGCCTTAGAACTGTAAACTAGCAACTTATTAAATTCCCCTTTTTAAAAGTCATTCCATTTCTGGTATATTGCATTCTGGCAGGTAGCAAACTAGAATACAGTACATTCCAATACTGACACTATATGATGGTAGACTGGTGCTATGCAAACCAGGTCAATGGGCTGAATTAAGAGCTGTATGGATGGTAATACTGCATGAATCAGGAGATGTGCTAACTATTTATATTCATGTCTGGCCTGATTACAAAGGCCCATGATTTGGATGATTAACTAGAACAATGGATAGTTATAGGTCATCCCCTAGGGAGATGAGAGCCATGGCAAGACATCTGGGATGCCTGCCAATGATAAAATGCAATTGTCTATCATGTCCCTGCCCACCCTCCTAACACACTACCCAGGAATGTTGAGGCAGATGCCCTTGCTCAAGTCTGGAGTTACACTACTAAAACTCAATGAAGTGGCTTCATTGAAAGGGCAGATACTGAGGGCACCAAACCTTGGCATTTAACCCAGCAGTTCCAGCTACCCATCACATGCCAACAACTTATACACATCACATGGGGTTGCCCATCATGCTCCGTGTGATGACCACTTCAATTGCCCCACCAGATCAGACACATCAGCTCAGCACAGGCTCCAGTGACCTGGTGGCTAGTAGACTATATTGGTCTCCTCTGCTCTCAAAAGGGGCAGGGTATGCAGTCACTGAGGTAGATACTGCCATGAGACTTCTGTTAGCTTTTCCAGTGGGGAAAACTAATCAGTGAGCCACCACACACTGCCTAGAAAAGGTAAGTGTCCTCTACAATTAGATAGTAACAGGGAATCAGTTTCACTGGAAAAATGACCCAAGCATGGGCTATGTACTATGATGTAATGTGGACTTCTTATCTACCCTATAACCCTATAGGTCCAGGTCTAATAGAAAGGATGAATAGCCTCTTAAAAGAATAGCTGAAAGATGATAAGGAATCTCCACAACAATGGACTAAAATGTTTTCTTGGACTCTAACCAATCTAAACTCTATACATCTACACCTGGAGCTGCAGCCCCAGCTCCTACCGAAATGCTTGGGACAGAACTAATGCAATTGCTAAATATACAAATTATAGGGCCAGCCACTTTATAGCCTAAAAGGGAGAAATAATAATTTATTGTTGCCTATGTCTCAGACCACACAAACAGGGTAAAATGATGTTCTTTGGCCTTGGTACTGGCTTATGCAACCACACTGGTTAGGAATCTTAACCCATGTGGAATTAGAGTCACCCCAAATGTTGTAATATAGCCACAATTCATACAAAAAATGTTAAAATTTTTATCACTAATCCAGGGCCTCCTATTCCCATGGGAAGTTAATATATAAAATATGAACCCTTCTTATGCCTGGACTAATGACTGATGTCACAGTGGAGGATTCTCAAGATTTACAGGGAGAGAATATCTGATATTTCAAACCTCCCCACAGTGTCCCTCTGCCTGGTACCCTGCTATCAACCAATGGAACTCTTGCAAATATATTACTAGATCAACAAGATTTTCCCTTTATTGTTCCCCATAAACCTCTTCTTTTCACCCATAGCAGTCTAGCAAACGCCTTTAATACAGTGGGCTTCAGTGGTAACCCATACACCCAAATGAACCCAATGTTGGAATTAAATAATGTTGGAATTGCCATCTTTCAGTGCTACCAGGCTTCCTTGGTATATAGCTCCTGATAACCGAACTACATAGAATGCCCTGTTGATGTGGCAGAATTTGATGTACCAACAAACCTGGGGTGAGATTTTCTCTTTTAATACTGAAATCTAATTACCATCTCATAAGGAGGCTTGGGCTTACATCTTTTTCCTTGTGAAGGAACAAGTAAATAAGCCCTGGCCTACATTTGGGTATGCTGTACATGATGGAATAAGATGACTGACAGCAGAAGCCGTAACATTAGAACTTATTGCCCCTGTCTGCATGGAATGGTTTAATGGAAACTGATATATGGGGTGGTTACCCTCAGAAGTGTATAATTTCACTGATAAGCTACAAAATGATAGCCTTTTCCAAAGGCAAAGTTCATCCAACAGGCACAAAGCATATGCCTCCCCATGGTGGCTATGGACCTATGGGCAATACGGGTGGCCTTGTCTCTCTTACAGTTGGGCAGGACACTGTGCTTGGGGGCAGCCATATGCCTCTGCCATATTATATGATGCTTTACCACACACTCCTAGCAATTGGGAAACGGCTAAATCTAGATATAAATGAAGCATACCCCCTGGTGGTTTTATCTCTTAGCTATTCTTGCCCCAGGGGGAACTGCAATAGTTACCACAAATCATATAACAGCCTTAGCCAACCATACAGCTCAGGCTCCTAATGAATCTAAATTAACAATATCATTGTTAAATGACAAAACCACCCAGTTACAGAAAATAGTTTTACAGAATAGAATGACTTTAGACATTTTAACTGTGGCACAGAAACTGTGCCCTTAAAAACATACAATGTTGTATATGTATTCCTGATCACTCACATAATATTTCACAAGCTCTAAATTGTATGCAAAAGCACATACACAGTATTGATCAATTACCCACTGACCCCCTTTCTACTTGGTTTAATTCTCTTCATTAGCATTGGCAGCATTTTTTATAGGATTATCTGCCTTATGTATTTGATTATTACTATTCTGTTATCTTTTATACTGTTGTTATGGTATATGGATGCAATGCCTGTTCTATGATCAGCACAGCATGTTATGAGGGATGAGGGGTGAATTGTGGTGGGCCAGGGCCCAGGGCCCATCCTAAATGGCCCATCACAAATCTACTGTAGTCAAGGACAAAGGACAAGAAAGTAAACAATCTCCCTAGAGGGGTAAGAATGTAATCATGGATGTAAAACAACATTGATTGTACCTTGGTCTTAAACACTAGTCTTAGTTAAACATCAGGTTTTAGGCCCCTTTAATGATTATACTAGAGACCCAATGTCCTCAGAATATATGAAATGTCTGTTTTAAGATCATATATTACTCCTTGTACTCTCCCCCATTCTTGTGGAGCGCTAAACCTCTGGAATGGCCAATACCGGAGAACCTCTCCTGTTTGGGAGTCCAAAAAAACCTATGTCTGCTTCTGTGCTTGGCATGTTTTTCAGTCTAGCAGCATCACTTGCATGGATTTTCCATGAACTTGCCTTATGTGTTTGATTATTACTATTCTGTTATCTTTTATAGGATTATAGATAATCCTATAAAAATGCTGGGTCCAAACATATGAGCTTGCTAATTTCATACTTAAAGCTATGTTTATTGGAGACATACCAGAATCTTCAATTAAGTCAGAAATAAGATAAATTTTAACACCATTACTACCACTATTTAAACATTTTTTATGATGCTGAGTGATGTAATTAGACAAAAACTGAAGAGCTACGAAGTTTAAAAATAAAATGACTGTATTTTCTGGTATATAAACAATTATCAAATAAAAATCCATTGCCAACTATAAGAGAATCCAATGAGGTAGATAAATATAGAACAAATATGCAGGAATTAGTATTCTTCGCTTAGACAAATAACAACCTGCCAGTGGATAAAATGGAATGAAAGAGTAGTAAAAATATAAATTACATAAGACTAAATGTTTTATTAAAACATCTGTCAATCTCATATGAGAAAACAATCAAAAGGATACTGAGAGCAAAAAAATAAAGTTAGCAAAATTGAAGAGATTTAACATATTCCTCGATAAGAAGTGTGAATATATTAAAAACATCAACTCAGACACTTCACCAAAGAAAATATAAGGTCATGTTTTGGTTTGCTAAAGCTGCTGAACTGCAATTTACCAGAAATGGTTTGGCTTTTACAAACAGAAGTTATTAACTTAAAATTTACAGTTCTTAGGTTGTGAGAATGTCCACTTCAAGGCATCCACAGGACAAACTCTGAACTCTGAAAGCAGGCTGCTGGCATCTGAGGATCTCCTGCCACAAGGCAAGACACATGGTGATGCCTAGTGGTCCTTCTCTCTTGAGTTTCATTGCTTCAACTTCTGGCTTCAATGGTTTCCTCTCAGATTCTCTGGGGCTTTTCTGTGAGCTCCCCTTAATTTCATTTCTTAGCCTCTATATGTGTTTCATCCTTTTTGAAGAACTCTAGTAAGAGGATTAAGACCCACCTTGAATGAGGTGAGTCACATCTCAGTTGAAATAACCTAATCAAAGGCCCCTTCTAGAATAGGTCTTCACCCACAGGAATGGATTACAACATGCCCTTTTTGGGAGTATGTAAAAGCTTCAAACTACCACAAGTCATATCATTAGCATATGCATCCTAATCATATGCAAATATTTTAAGAATAAATTTAAAATATTTATATTTCATCTGTTTTATTCTTAAAGAGAGAATTATTTCATCTCTGTTTTATTCCTAAAACCCTCTAACTCTAGTTCAAACATGAAGAAATATCAGACAAACTGAAATTGAAGAACATGTTTGTATTAGTTAGGGTTCTCTAGAGAAACAGAATCAACAGGGAACACTCTCAAATGTAAAATTTATGAAAGTGTCTCATGTGACTGCAGGAATGCAGAGTCCAAAATCTGTAGGGAAGGCTGTGAAGCCGATGATTCCAATGGAGGGTTTGAATATACTCCACAGGAGAGGCTCGCCAGCCAAAGCAGGAAGAGAGCCTGTCTCTTCTGAATCCTCCTTAAAAGGCTTCCAGTGATTAGACTGAGCATCACTGATTGCAGAAGACATTCCCCTTGGCTGATTACAAATGGAATCAGCTGTGGATGCAGCTGACGTGATCATGATTTAATTCTATGAAATGTCCTCATTGCAACAGACAAGCCAGCACTTGCCCAACCAGACAAACAGGTACCACCACTTGGCCAAGTTGACACATGAAGCTGACCATGACTGTCCACCCCTTGTCAACTTGGCAGCTATATACAGCACCTTAAACCATACCTAATTTCTAAATAAAAAGCATTAAAACACACATTTTTTTCTCTTTCACCTAACAATACTCAACTTTCCTGCATATAACTGGAAACACATTAACTCTCTCCAGAATAGGGTGCAAGTCCTTGGGTAATATTCATTCTTAAACTTGATATCTTACAACTTAAATAGTATAACAGGAACAAAACAGCATTACAGTCCTCGTTTCTGTAACTGACCATGTGGTCGTAGTTCATATTTATCACTACCTTCTTCCACTACCCATTCCATGTTCCCTTAACCCTCAGCAAGCACTTCAGCTGGCCATGGGGTGACCCAAATCTTCATTCCTGAAGTTTCAGACCATTTGGTAGTCCTGCCTGGATTGGGCTGTTGCTGTTTTCCATTGATTTTAATCACAGGGCATGGTAGTACTAAAAGACACCTAATATCTTAACAGTACTCTTAAAATGTAAAATCATGAAAAAAAAAGAAAAACTGAAAATTGTGAATTCTAATTATGAGTTCTCTATTATGTTTCATTGATTCATTTGTCTTTACACCAATGCCATGCTGTCTTTGTTACTTGAGCTCTGTAAAAAGACTTGAATTTAGATAGTATGAGTTCTCAAACTTAATTTTTTTAATTTCAAAGGAGTTTTAGCAGATCTAGGTCCTTTGCATTTCCACATAAATTTTTGAGTTGGCTTGCCAATTAAAGAAAGAAACCTGTTTTACTGTCATTGGAATTGTTTTGAAACTATAGATCAATTTTGAGAAATTTAGTATCTTAAATATTGAAACTTCTGATTAACTAACCTGTCATAACACTGTATTTGGTTAGGACTTCTTATAGTTTTTTTCTTGTTCTTAGGAGAAGATGCTTCATTCTTTCACCATTGAATATAATTTTAGCTGTGAGATTTTAATAGATGACCTGTATCATATTCAGGAAGAACAATTCTATTCCTAGTTTTCTGAGTTTTATGTCATTAAAGGGTTAGGATTTTTTCAAATGTCTTTTCTGCATCAATTTAGATGATTATTTTTTTCCTCCTTCTTTCTATTAATTTAGGGTATTACATTGCTTGATTTTCTTATGAATAACCCTTGAATTTCTGGGATAAATCTCAGTTGGTGATGGTACATAATATATTTAGTTTGCCGTTGGATTCAATTTGTTAGAATTTTAGAATTTTGTTGTGGATTTTTGCATCTATATTTAAAAGGGAAATTGATCTGTAACTTTCTTTTTTTATAATGTCTTTATCTGGCTTTGGTGTCAGGGTAATGCTGGCCTTATAGAATGAGATAGGAAGTGCTCCCTCCTCTTAAAATTTTTGGAGGAGTTTGAGGAGTATTAATGTTATTTTCTTTGAAAGAATGGCAGAGTTCACAAGTGACTTCATCTAGATCCTGGACTTTCCTTTGCTGGGGTTTTTTTGATTACTGATTCATTCTCTTTACTTGCTGTGGCCTTTCAGATGTTTTCTTTCTTTATCAGTTAGTTTTGGTAACTTCTGTGCTCCTAGTATTGCCCACCTCATCTAGGTTATCTAATTGGTTGGCCTACAACTGTTCATAGTATTCTCTTATAGTCCTTTTGAATTCTGTAAGACCAGTGATAATGTCTCCATTTTAAAATTCTAATTTTAATGATGTCTGACTTCTCTTTGTCAGTCTAGCCAAAGGTATATCTATTTTTCAAAGAACCAACTTTTAGTTGCATTTATTCTATCAATTGTTTTTCTATTCTTCATTTCTTTATCTTCACTCTATCTACATTCTTTCTTTCCTCCTACTAACTTTAGGTTTACTTTGTTATTCCATTCTAGTTATTTAAGATGGTTACTGGTTATTATTTATGATATTTCTCCTTTTTAATGTAAGAATGTACAGATATAAATTTCTTTCTGAGTCCTGCTTTGCTATATCCCTAAATTTTGGTATTTTATGTCATTGTTTTCATTTTTTCTCTAGGATAATTCTAATTTCTATTTTGACTTCCTCTTTGATTGTGGTTGCTTAAAATGGGTTGTAGAATTCACAAATATATATGAATTTCCCAGTTTTCCTTTTGCTATTGCTTTTTATCTTTATTCTATTGTTGTCATAGAAAATGCTTTGTGTGATCTTAATCTGTTAAAATTTACTGATACTTTTTTTGTGATCTAAACACGATCTATCCCAACGCATGATCCATGTTCACTTGAAAAGAATGTGCAGTGTATTCTGATATTACTGGATGCCATGTTCTATATATGTCTGCTGATCTAGTTGCTTTATATTGTCATTCTATTCTTCTGTTTCTTTATTGATCTTCTGTCTAGATGTCCTACCCATTATTGAAAGAGTCTCATAATATTACTGCAGAAGAATTTATTTTCCCTTCAATTCCATCAGTGTTTTCACCAGAAGTTTTTGAACTCTGTTGCTAGGTGCATTATTTTTATAATTTTTTTATGTCTTCTTGAATAATTGACTCTTTTATCAACATATAATGTCCTTCTTCATCTCTTAAAACAGCTTTTTACTTAGTCTATTTTTTATTCAAATTAAAACAGTTCTCTTTTTCCATGCTTTCACTTCAATACATTTGTGTCTTTGATTTAAGGTGATTCCCTTGGAAACAGCATATAGTTGGATCATCTTTCTATCTATTGCAATCTGTCTTTTAGTTGGAAAATGTAACTCATTTACATTTAAATTAATTCTTTCAGCCATTTTTCCATTTTGTATAAGTTTTACACCTTTTTGTTCCCTCATTTCCTCCAGTGCTCACTACTTTTGTGTTTAGTTGATATTTATAAGAAATCATATTGATTCCTTTCTAATTTCCTTTTCTGTATAGATAGATATAGATATAGATATATAGGTATAGATACAGATGTCCAGATATTTTGTCTTTGTCTTCAGTGTTTGTGACCCACATAACGTGTATGTCGGTATAGATCATGGTGCCTTATAGATCCTTTTTACTGTGTTCACTTTTCTTCATTCCCTTTTTTGGCCGGCCCCTGATAATACTTTCAGATTTTCTCTCTTCAAGTTCACTGATTCATTTATGCATGTTAAAATCTGCTATTGCATCCCTCTAGTAAATTTTTAAAATTTCTATTATAATCTTTTTCAGCTCCAGAATTTCTGTTTAGTTCCTTTTTAAAATTTCTATGCCTTTACTGAAATATTTCTTCTGCTCATATATTACTTTCCTGATTTCTTTTAGCTCTTTGTCTATGTTTTTCTTTAGCTCAATTGAACTTATTCAGAAGAGTTGAACTAACATCTTTGATTAATAATTCCAATTTTGGTACTTGTTCAGGGATGGTTTCTGTCACTTTATTTTGTTCCTTTAAATGGGCCTTTTTTCTGTTTCTTTATATGCCTTGTGAACTTTTTGTTGAAATATGGAACTATGAGTATTATTATGTTTTAATTCTGACAATAAGATTGTCTACCTTTTCCAGGGTGTGCTTTTTCACCACATCATTGAAGTTTGTGGTAGACTATTTGCTTAGCAATTTTTTTCTAAAATATTTTTTCAAAGTCTACATTGCTTGTAATATACCAATGAAGTCTCTGTTCCTTTAGTTTGCATTCAGCTCACGTACTGACAGAGATCTCCTTGAACATTAGGAGCTCAGAAATAATAGAAATAGAAAACAAAACAAAAAAATTCTCCCTGTTTTCTAAATTGGATCTGTCTGAAGTTATCTTTCCATGCTTAGCCCAGCTTATGCTGATCTTAGAACTGTCCAAGATTAATGCTTATGGGCTTTTCAGGTCTTTTCTGAGTGTGTCTTCCCCTGGGCATGTATATGGTTCTCAAAATTCCTCAGTATGCATGAAAGCTCCTGGAATTTCTAATTTCCCCAGAAACCTCTCTCAAGCTCTTCTTCCTGTGCCCCAGTGGCTCTAATTGTATGTCTCAAACACACTCTTTCACTTTACATGGCTGCAGTTTGCTCAGTTCCATGCTCCTTCTCCCCATCAGTTTTGCACCTTCAGTGAATTCCACATTTGGTGAAACATACTGGCACCTTGACTCAATCTTTCAGTCACCAGACAGGTTGAGAACTGACATACAGACACAGTGATTTGTATAGGAGATTTGCTCTACTCTCTCAGTAACTCAATAGTAGGAATCCACAGTAGAATGAGGACTCTGTGCCGTGTATGAATAAGCCAGGGAGGTGCAAATTAAAGTATTACACAAGATTCCTACTGTGACATCATTGTTGTTTATTCACTCAGCATTGATGTGGTTACTGCATAACTTTGAGTGTATTACGGCATTCTGGGAAAGTAGGTTCTGACACATTCTACTTATTTTTTGATGTTTCTATTGTGGGGTATGCATTTGGAGCTTCTTTATCCACCATCTTGCACTGCCTTATCACATTAATCTTCTCTCAGTTTCTTTTCCTCTTATTTAATTTTTACTGTCTAGATAAGTAATATACAGAAAAAAGTAAGAGAATAATCTTTAACTAAGATGTTTGCTCATTTCTTCATAACATTTCTAAAAGTTTTTTGGTATTTGCCTCTTCATTTTATGTCATTGGCAACTCATTAATTTTCATGACTTTGTAAATCATTCCTTCTTTTTATCAAAGCAAACTGGCTCTCATCATATAATAATATGGCTAGCATTTACTTATTTTTGTTTAAATTCCATTAATTTTGCTCACACTTGATTTTTTATATTTTTAAATTTGAGGGCTCTTTGATTTTATATAAACATATTTTTGAATTTTATTTTGTGAAATTCAATATGAAAGAACATTTTGCATTTCTGATTGTTGATTTAGGTCATTTATGTCATTTTTTATAAACATGTTCTGACATGTATGATCTATTTCATGATTTCGCTTTTGTTAGTTTCTTTTTTACCCCATTTCTATTATGCCTTCTGATGAACAAACTACTTTCAATTTATTTTATTATTATTGTCTCATTTAGAAAGTAGAGTGCAGTTTTTCATTTACATATTTGCACAACCATTGCTAGCTTCATGTACTTCAATATCTATACAATTATATATATTTTATTAAATTTAATTTAATGGGAGGTAAAAAAGTTACGTGATTTTTGTAAATCTTTTGTTTTCTATTTTTCACTATTTTAGACTATAGATTTATATCTTGCTTTTAATTTTGGTGGAAATTTTGCTTTTTTTCAATCACTCCACTGGGTATATTAACCATGTCCTTCTCCCTTATATATTGAGCTTATTTAATACTGATCCATCAATTACCTTCCCTTTTTTAATTCTGTTCATGCTATTTCATATATATCTTTAAACTTATTACTAGTATTTACAGATTAAGCTACTAACATGTTAACTCTCTTGATAAATCCTCTCTCAACTTCCATTAACAGATCTTTGAAGGCATTGAAAATATAAAATCAAAAGAAACTACAAAGATTACTAGTAAGTAAGGATAACAATAGCACTTTTATTAGCATGACAGAGAAATTTTACTAGTTATAACACGAATGGCAATGGCTCAAAAGCAATTTGTTGCTTATATAAGCTTTGTTCTTCCAAGAATGCAGTGATCATATGAAAATCACACCCAGTTTAATCTCAATACAAGCGTACCCGATTTCTCCTTTGGATGGATGACCATGGTTGGGCTCTGGGAACTCTGCCTAGTTCAGGCATCCCTACTTCTGCATGCAAAAGAGGGAAGGAATGTGTGAAGGGGAATTCTGTGTGCATTTTCAGAACATAAAACTATCAATGTGTTCAGACTAACTAAAGTGTTGACTAAACTTTTATATATATCTCACATATTTCTAAACCCCTAATAATTTTCTCTTCCTTCATCTGAGACTGGCTGGAATAAGGTGGATTTGGAGGATTCTTAGTGACTCTTTATTGAATCTTGGCTTCTTTTGCCCTATATCAATATCTCTCTGATCCATTCTTTCTGTTCTTTGGAAGAGTATCTCAGGACCAAGGAAAGCATAGGTAAAGGGGATAGAAATCTTCTGGGCCTCAGTTCTGCCTCAATTCCAGCATGCCCTTTTGTAAGGGTAGAGAAGAGGTATGTCAAGTAGAATACCATCCCATGCTGGAATCTTACCCCACATTCCAGATAACTTGTGTGGCTTTCCTAAGCTGCACCCTCATTCTCTCTCACATACACACACAAACACACACTCTACAAAAAATACCACTCAGACTATCTTTAACATTTCCCAAGTTGTTTACCCTATCGGGGGGGAGGAATCTCTTAATTTTTGGTACCAAGAGCCACTTTCTTCAATACCTGGCATTTGGATAGGCATGTGACAACACAGTTCTGGAGACACATAACTTGGGCCAAGATTTCATTCTGCCAGGGTGCACAGGTAGTTTAGTGGTGGAATTCTCACCTGCCATGCAGGAGACCTGGGGTTCGATTCTCAGCCCATGCACTCCAAAATATAAACAGCATTTGACAAATAGTCCTACAATAACAAGATATCGAAAAGAATGAAATGTGACCCCCACTGCACAGCATATAAACAAATAATAATAAAAATAAATAACACTAATTGAGAAAAAAGACTCCATTCTGCCATATTTCAGTTATGTGACCTCAAACAAACCACTAGACCTTTTTAAGCCTCAGTTTCTCAGACATTAGAATGGAGATTATTTAATAGTAGTCACCTCAGAAAATTTTTGTCGATTAAACAGTGAGTGCATATAAAGTACTTAGCACAAAGCCTGGAAGAGAGCAAACATTTAAGATGTGAGATTTATATACATATAAAATTCCTAGATGTGTTCCCAAGATTCAGCAGAGTGAGATTATTCTGTCATCACTAGAGGTTTGTGTATTCATTTACTATTTTAACCATGTGAAAATCATGCCCAGTCAAATCTTGAGGGAAATATGAAAACCATACTTGAGAGAAGTTTGGGGAAAATTTTTATACTAGGATAACATTTTACATAATAATCTGTGTATTTTTCCTTATGTTTCCTTTTTCCTTCAGTATGTTAGTTAGGTTCTAAGTAATTCTTTGTCTCAGAGATTTGGGTGTTTTACTGTTTGCTGATTTGTTTGTAAGGCAAACAACAAAAGATGCTGCAATATTTATGAATATTCTTCTTTGTTTTGCTATGAGTTTGCATATTTACTTAAAGCAAATATCTTTGTTTTCTTCCCTATCTTATCTCAACATAAATTGCTTTAGCTATATAACGTAGTAATTAAGTTATAGGGTATAAAATTTAGGAGTGAATATTACCCAAGAATATTATCCTATTCTGGGGAGAGTTAGTGCATTTCTGGTTGTACGCAGGTCAGCTGAGTATTGCTAGGTGAAAATATTATTAACATTTTTATTTAGAGATTGAGTATGGTTTAAGGAGTTATATATGACTGTGATGTTGACAAGGGGTGGACTGGGACGGCTAAGTTCATGAGTCAACTTGGCCAGGTTACGGTGTTCAATTGTTCGATCAAGTAAGCATTGGCCTGACTGTTACTGTGAGGATAGTCCATGCACTTGAATCATCCGTAAGTATATTGTGTCTATAGATGTTACATCTACAATCAGCTGAGGTGATCACCTTCAACAGGCCTTAAAAGGAGAAATGATGATTTCAGCAGTCAAGGGGTAGAATTTCCATCTTTACTTCAGTCAGCAGCTGCTCCTGAGGAATTCATCACAAACCTTCATAGGAGTTCCCTAGCTAGCTTGCAGGCTGCCCTTCAGAATTTGAACTTGCCTGTTCCCACAGTCATGTGAGGCAATTCCTGTTAAAATATCTTGTAATGTTTATATAGTATACATGTATGTCAATTTATATCTTGTATGTCATATATATATCCTGTCAATTTTGTTTGCCTAGAGAACCCTAACTAATATGGATGCTAAAAGTCAGGGGTGATTTTTGTTTTTGTTCTGTTTTGTCTTGTAAAAGATTAAACAAATTGAAGATATTAGTGTAGGCATTCAACTGGCATATGGGATTGATAGGAATGTCATCAGGGCAAAGAGAGAGAAGGAAAGAGAGATTCTTGGAAGCCAGTATATGATTTAGGGTCTCAGTATCCTTTTGATTGAAATAGAAAATAACACATATTTCATGCTAAAAGTTGCATACTTGGGGCTGGGACAGACTTATTGACATCACCACCTAAAACAGATGTTGTTGATATACCACATTATATACCTTTATTCCCTCTCTGAGTTTACCAGGAGTTTCAGTTCCTGTACACACTAACAAGTCAAACACATGTATCTCTCTGTTTATCTGCCTGAGTGCTTTTCCTGGGAACATGAGTGCTTTCTCAGGGTGTGTGCAGGACAGTTTAGAAATGCTGGAGACTTAAGGTCACCAAAGGCAATTCATAACCAATGAGGGGTAGGAGATATAAATACTCCATCTTCCCAATCTTTTGGTGAACAATTCTAATTCATGCTCCTTTTAATGTTTAATACACATTATAGTTATTACTATTAACACACAATAAAATGTTCAAGTTCCTTATTTTGAAGTAGGATAAAATAGGACAACTGCAAATCCCAAGTCCCTGATTTCCTATTCGACTCTGAAAGAGAGTTAACAGAAAACTACAAGTCCCTTGTTTCTTATTTAGCTCCAAAGGAACTAATACAGAGCTACAAACTTCAGCTGCAAAGTTCCTAGGACAAGAATTTTCCTAAAGCCACCAAAGCTCCCAAAATCATTTAAACTTCCCCAAGCCATAAAAGCTTGTAAAATTTTGGGCCTAAAGCAAACTCTAAGTTAATGACAAGATGTGCAGGGTCATAAAGATTGTTAACATTTGCCAAAGATAAATTCTTCTAGCTATCTTCCTAGAACAAAGAAAACACCTAGAATTCAAAGGTTACTATGAAAACCTGCTACTAACAAATTTCTCTTTTAATAAGCTTTGTTACTTATTCCTAGGCCCCTCTCATCTCTAACTTCTTTTAGTTTCAAGACTATTGAACCTGGATAGGAGCTCAGCGGGCACCATTGCTAGCAGGACACCAGTTATAATTTCACTTTCCCTATTCCTGCATTTGTGTTGTTAAAAACAACTGCATTAAAAATTACGGCAAAATCTTCAGTGTTGGCTTTTAGGGGAACTCAAAGTAAGATATCAAAGTATGTTTAAGATTAATCTGCAGTCATTCTCCAAAATCTGTTTGGCATCTGCGTTTGTCAAATGGGCAACTTACATCAAGGTGGGTTAGGAATCACCAGGCCTTACAACTTTCATGTTTTTGACAGTGACACTAATCTCTACACTTCCTTTAGGAAGAAATGTTATTTTTTAATTAATTATTCTGATAAGAGGTGGACCCCAAGGGCTTGTATTTGGTCTTTCCTTCATATCATGGATTAGAGAACCAATGTGGAGATTCTTCAAAGTAATAGAGAGAGATAGATTATAATAAACAGATAGAGAGGTATTAGGTAGATACGTAGACAGAGAACTATCCATTCCCACTATACATAGTGGAACTGGGGAAATAATCACAGATGTGTCTGTGGTCTTACTGGACATATGCTGAAATGGATTCAGGCCAAGACTCTATTGTGTAATATTTATAAACCACTCTTTCATGAGCGAACATAGCGGTATATGAGGAAAGAGGGTGGTTGAGAACTAATTTTCACTTGTAGGCAGTATCTAATCACCTCCAGATAATTTGAAAATTTCCCTTTCTGTATTGCACACACCCTAGTAAGTAGCTACAGATCCCTCTGGAGAAGACTGGAGGAAGAATTATATTGCATAGTTGCATGCCTATTGTAGAATCTTTCTCAAAGGGACCAGGCTCTGCCTTAATCAAGGAGTTCTACATCAGTGAACTGAGTAAAGGACTGTCACTATGGTTACTTGAATCAGGTTTTTGCTCAGCAAACCCAGAGTTTATTTGTTTATCTAAGGCTGTGTTGCCCCTCTATTCATCACTGGGGTTCTCTCCCTCGATAAATTGATTATTCACCAATAAGGAAGCCTTGCAGCAAGGATATTTTGTGGCTGGTGCATTAAATCATCAGTCAATTAACTACATCCGTGGCTGTTTACATCTGCAATCAACCTAAGGCATGTCTCTCACAATGGGATAATCCAATCAGTTGAAGGAACAAGAGAGACTCTTTCAACTGTTTCCTCAACCAGCAAGCCTCTCCTGTGGAGTTCATCCAGACCCTTCATCAGACTTGCCAGTTTCACAGTCTGCCCTGCAGATTTTGGACTCTTCCATTCCCACAGTTGCATGAAACACCTTTATAAATCTTATATTTGCAGATACCTCCTGTTGGTTCGGTTTCTCTAGAGAACCTGAACTAACACACCAATAAAACAGGCTTGATTGAAGTTTCCATTTTGTCATCTTTAGTCTGATACTTTTGGAACTGCCTTATTTTTCCAGTGCTGCTGTTACAAAGTAACACTGACTTACTGGCTTAAACAACAGAAATTTATTATCTCATGGTTCTGAAGGCTAGAATTCCAAAATCAAGGTGCCATGCTTCATTTTGTAGGGAACAGTCCATCCCGTGCCTCTCTCCTAGCTTCTTCTGGGTGGCAGACAATCCATGGTGCTCCTTGACTGTGGTGGCATAACTCAATCTCTGCCACTGTCGTATAGCCAGTCCTTTCTCTGTTGTTTTTTCTCTTACTGTGTCCAAATTTCCTCTCCTTATAAGGTCTTCAGTCATAAAAGATTAGGACCACCCCATAATCCACTTTGGCCTCAAATGACTAATATCTTCAAAGATCTTAATTCCAAATAAGTTTACCTTCATAGGACTGAGCCTGGGAGTATATTAGGACTTGGACTTTCTTGTTGAGGGACAAAATCCAATCTATAATAGATATCATCTCCATAAATGCTCTTTTCGGATAGAAATTGGCAAGAATCTGCACTATTTCAGTGTCTATGCTATCTCTTTCTTAAAGTGATTTCACACTTTTCCATCAGGGTACTACTAGGATGAAAGTCCAGCTGTAGATCTGGAAGAAATAATGGATGGTGATTGTGCATCTTGAAGACCATCTGCATTCCCTATGAAGCCAGATCCCTACTTGAAGACCTCTCAGGAGTTGTGTTCCCAAGGGTAGTTTGATTCACTTAGGAGAGGCAGGAGAGAAGCAGCTTTCACAGGTATGGATGATTTTGCAGTAATTTTTAGCATAAAATTCTTAACCATGTTTGAATATGCCCAAATATGACTACATCCCAAGTTCAAGATGCCTCTCCTTCCCAACTGTTTATCTTATCTTAGGATAAAAGAGCTGGCAAGGTTGTGATTTAAATGATTTTCCAACACTGTAACTTGTAAACTCAAGTCCAGAATCTCATCCTCCACCAGCTGCCTTGCAGGAGATAAGGGGTTCCTTTAACATCAACCTAGAGGTGTCTGATTCTCCACCCAAGTCTTTGAACTAGGAATATAAAGCCTTAATCTTAACATTTTCATGTTGTAAATCTCTTCATTGTAGTCACAAGCAGTTACCTAAATCTTTGTAATCACCATTGTCAATAAAACTCATCCTTTGATTGCCCCACATTTTATTATCTACTGACATGGTATTGTCCACAAACAAACATGATTAATTGACTGATCATGATGCCACAAAAGCCCCAAAGTTTTGCCCACTCCATAGCAGGGAAATCATAAGACCTCTTAAGGGGCAGTTGCACCAAGTTGCAGCATGGTCACCCCCAAGCCCTACCCTCCTTGCAGTGTCCAGTGGTGGCATTTAGAATTAAAGATCTCCCAGATTAAACTGGCCTCTGTGTCCCAGACAATAAGGGTATTAGCAGCAATCTTGGTGAAGAGGAGATTAAAATCCCTATCTTCAGGGGTGCACAGATGGTTAAGTGATAGAATGCTCATCTTCTGTGCAGGAGACCAGGTTTGATACCTGGACTATGAGTCCCCCCACGCAAAAAAAAAACAAACAAACAAACAAAAAACAAAAAACAAAAAAAAAAGCCCTTATCTTTAATTTTAAAGTTTTGCTAACATTTTCTTCCCAGATTCCCAATAACAACTGCAAGATGGAGGTTGGGTGCCCAGCTTAAATTGGTGTGAAGTAATACAGAATTGTATTTTTTTGTATAGTCTGGGGTTTTAAAGTAATGAATAAAAGAACATTATTAAACGTTTAATATTTTTTGAGTAAAATTATGTTAAATTCACCTTTTCCTGATATTTTTGAGAGTCCCTAAAGCCTGAAACCACTAGAAGACAATGCACAATGGGCTAAAAACTTGAGACTAGTTTTGGACCCCAGCCATCTCTCAGCTATGTAATAGGACTGCATAGAGAGGCAAAGTGACTGTTGCAGAAGGAGTGGGTGAGAAAGTGGTGTTTGGCAGGAGAGGAATGAGGAGAAAGCAGAGATGGCTAGACTGAGGTGTTGTATTAGTTAGGGTTCTCCAGAGAAACAGAATCAACAGGGAACACTTGCAAATACAAAATTTATGAAAGTGTCTCACATGACCATAGGAACACAGAGTCCAAATTCCACAGGGCAGGCTGCAAAGCCGATGACTCCAATGGATCACCTGGATGAACTCCACAGGAGAGGCTCACCAGCCAAAGCAGGAATGGAACCTGTCTCCTCTGAGTCCTCCTTAAAAGGCTTCCCATGATTGCATTTAGCATCACTAATTGCAGAAGACACTCCCCTTTGGCTGATTACAAATGGAATCAGCTGTGGATGTAGCTAACGTGATCAT
Source organism: Tamandua tetradactyla (assembly GCF_023851605.1). Classification (NCBI taxonomy): domain Eukaryota; kingdom Metazoa; phylum Chordata; class Mammalia; order Pilosa; family Myrmecophagidae; genus Tamandua; species Tamandua tetradactyla. The sequence continues at coordinate 61,018,184 of NC_135340.1, forward strand.
GACCTAATCCTATGAAATGTCCTCATTGCAACAGACAGGCCAGCGCTTGCCCAATCAGATGAACAGGTACCATAACTTGGCCAAGTTGACACCTGTCCCTAACCATGACAGTCCACCCCTTGTCAACTTGGCACATATACATATATATATATATATATATATATATATATCACCTTAGACCATACTTAATTTCCAAATGAAAACAAATAAGCACACATTTTTTCTTTTACCTGACAATACTCAACTGTCCTGCATATAACTGGAAACTCATTAAATCTCTCCAGAATAGGGTGCAAATCCTTGGGCAACATTCATTCTTAAACTTGATATCTTACAACTTAAATAGTATAACACAAAGAAAACAGCATTACAGTCCTTGTTTCTATAACTGATCACATGGTCGAAGTTCATATTTATCACTACCTTCTTCCACTACCCATTCCATGTTCCCTTTCCCCTCAGCAAGCACTTCAGCTGGCCGTGGTTCTTTGCCTGGTGGGGTGACCCAAACCTTCATTCCTGAAGTCTCAGAGCCATTAGTGGTCCTGCCTGGATTGTGTTGTTGCAGTTTTCCATTGATTTTAATCACAGGGCATGGTAGTACTAATAGACACCCCAGGGAATCTCCTATATTCCAAGAAAACTCTTCTTTACCTCCATTATGTAGTTGCAGTCCTACTTCCTTCTGATAGTCAGGGTCAATTACCCCAGACAATAATGTAATCCCCTTCTTGGTGTGTTGATCCAGAGGCATAAGTAGCCCAAAGTGGCCAGGTGGCAATCTTAACTTCCAGTTCAGTGGTATCACTGTTGTTTCTCCTGGAGAAAGCACACCCCATTTTGGAACTAAAACCTGTAGACCAGCAGAACTCAGGGTAGCAGGGACAGGAAGCAAAAATTTTCCTAGTGGATCACTAGGAGTAATAATGAGTGGCACCACACCTATTTCCACCCCTTGGTTCCTGGACCCATGGATCCTGGCTATGGGAGAAACAGCACCATACAGCGGACGCTGATTCAGAGCATACACAGCTTCCTGGAGAACATTACCCCAGCCTTTCAAGTTTTTGCCACCTAGTTGGCACCGTAATTGAGTTTTCAAAAGGCCATTCCACCGTTCTATCAATTCAGCTGCTTCTGGATGATGGGGAACATGGTAAGACCAGAGAATTCCATGAGCATGTGCCCATTCCCGCACTTCATTTGCTGTGAAGTGTGTTCCTTGGTCCGAAGCAATGCTATGTGGAATACCATGACGATGGATAAGGCATTCTGTAAGCCCACGGATAGTAGTTTTGGCAGAAGCATTGCGTTCAGGGAAAGCAAACCCATATCCAGAGTATGTGTCTATTCCAGTTAGAACAAATCGCTGCCCCTTCCATGAAGGGAGTGGTCCAATGTAATCAACCTGCCACCATGTAGCTGGCTGGTCACCTCGGGGAATGGTGCCATATCAGGGGCTGAGTGTGGGTCTCTGCTGCTGGCAGATTGGGCACTCAGCAGTGGCTGTAGCCAGGTCAGCCTTGGTGAGTGGAAGTCCATGTTGCTGAGCCCATGCATAACCTCCATCCCTACCACCATGACCACTTTGTTCATGAGCCCATTGGGCAATAACAGGAGTTGCTGGGGAAAGAGGCTGACTGGTATCCATAGAACGGGTCATCTTATCCACTTGATTATTAAAATCTTCCTCTGCTGAAGTCACCCTCTGGTGTGCATTCACATGGGACGCAAATATCTTCATGTTTTTAGCCCACTCAGAAAGGTCTATCCACATACTTCTTCCCCAGACCTCTTTGTCACCAATTTTCCAATTATGGTCTTTCTAAGTCCCTGACCATCCAGCCAAACCATTAGTAACAGCCCATGAGTCATTATACAAATGCACCTCTGGCCAGTTTTCCTTCCAAGCAAAATGAACAACCAGGTGCACTGCTCGAAGTTCTGCCCACTGGGAGGATTTCCCCTCACCACTGTCCTTCAAGGACACCCCAGAAAGGGGTTGTAATGCTGCAGCTGTCCACTTTCGGGTGGTACCTGCATATCGTGCTGAACCATCTGTAAACCAGGCCCGAGTTTTCTCTTCCTCAGTCAATTCACTGTAAGGAACTCCCCAAGAGGCCATAGCTCTGGTCTGGGAAAGAGAAGGTAATGTGGCAGCAGGAGTGGAAACCATGGGCATTTGGGCCACTTCTTCATGTAACTTACTTGTGCCTTCAGGACCTGCTCTGGCTCTATCTCATATATACCATTTCCACTTTACAATAGAGTGCTGCTGTGCACGCCCAACCTTATGGCTTGGTGGGTCAGACAACACCCAACTCATGATAGGCAACTCAGGTCTCATGGTAACTTGGTGGCCCATGGTTAAGCATTCAGTCTCTACTAAGGCCCAGTAGCAGGCCAAAAGCTGTTTCTCAAAAGGAGAGTAGTCATCTGCAGCAGATGGTAAGGCTTTGCTCCAAAATCCTAAGGGTCTGCGTTGTGATTCTCCTATAGGGGCCTGGCAAAGGCTCTAGACAGCATCTCTATTTGCCACTGACACTTCCAGCACCATTGGATCCGCTGGATCATATGGCCCAAGTGGCAGAGCAGCTTGCACAGCAGCCTGGACCTGTCACAGAGCCTCCTCTTGTTCAGGTCCCCACTCAAAATTAGCAGCTTTTCTGGTCACTTGATAAGTGGGCCGGAGTAGCACACCCAAATGAGGAACATGTTGTCGCCAAAATCCAAAAAGACCAACTAGGCGTTGTGCCTCTTTTTTGGTTGTGGGAGGGGCCAGATGCAGCAATTTATCCTTCACCTTAGAAAGGATATCTTGACATGCCCCACACCACTGGACACCTAGAAATTTTACTGAGGTGGAAGGCCCCTCTATTTTTGTTGGATTTATCTCCCATCCTCTGACACGCAAATGCCTTACCAGTAAATCTAGAGTAGTTGCTACTTCTTGCTCACTAGGTTCAATCAACATGATATCATCAATATAATGGACCAGGGTGATGTCTTGTGGGAGGGAGAAACGATCAAGTTCTCTGCGAACAAGATTATGACATAGGGCTGGAGAGTTGATATACCCCTGAGGTAGGACAGTGAAAGTATATTGCTGACCTTGCCAGCTGAAAGCAAACTGTTTCTGGTGGTCCTTACTAATAGCTATTGAGAAAAAAGCATTTGCCAGATCAATAGCTGCATACCGGGTACCAGGGGATGTATTGATTTGCTCAAGCAATGATACTACATCTGGAACAGCAGCTGCAATTGGAGTCACCACCTGGTTGAGTTTACGATAATCCACTGTCATTCTCCAAGATCCATCTGTTTTCTGCACAGGCCAAATAGGAGAGTTGAAAGGGGATGTGGTGGGAATCACCACCCCTGCATCTTTCAAGTCCTTAAGAGTGGCAGTAATCTCTGCAATCCCTCCAGGAATACGATATTGCTTTTGATTTACTATTTTGCTTGATAGGGGCAGTTCTAGTGGCTTCCACTTGGCCTTTCCCACCATAATAGCCCTCACTGCACGAGTTAGAGAACCAACGTGGGGATTCTGCCAGTTGCTCAGTATGTCTATGCCAATTATACATTCCGGAACTGGGGAAATAACTACAGGATGGGTCTGGGGGCCCACTGGACCCACTGTGAGACGGACCTGAGCTAAAACTCCATTGATCACCTGGCCTCCATAAGCCCCCACTCTGACTGGTGGTCCAGAGTGACGTTTTGGATCCCCTGGAATTAATGTCACTTCTGAACCAGTGTCTAATAATCCCCGAAATATCTGATCATTTCCTTTTCCCCAATGCACAGTTACCCTGGTAAAAGGCCGTCGGGCTCCTTGGGGAAGACTTAGAGGAAGGTTAACAGTATAAATTTGTAGCAGTGTAACAGGTTTCTCCCCTATAGGGAACTGGCCTCCCCTTCATTCAAGGAGCTCAGGGTCTGTAAACTGTTTCAAGTCTGGAAATTGGTTAAGGGGCCGTGACTCTGTGTTTTTGTAATTCAGGTTAGACTTCTGTTCCCTTGACCTAGAACTCTTTTGTTTATACAGCTCCAACAAGAATTTAGTAGACTGCCCTTCTATTGTATTTCTAGGCACCCCATGATTTACTAGCCAATGCTACAAATCTCTGCGTGTCATATAATTTTGATGCCTCCTTTGAGTTTGTTGTCTATTATAATATCCGCGTCTACCCTGTCTTTGGTGATTAAGTGCTGCCACCTGGCTTCTGCCAACTCGGGATCCTGTCATTCCCATTGTGTTTAAGGATTCCAGCTCAGTGACAGCAGTTCCTACAGTAATATCTGACCTACAGAGTAGTACAACCACAGAGCTCTTGAGGGATATGGTGCTAGTCTCACAAACTTATTTCTCACTGTTCTGGTAAAAGGTGCATCCTCTGGACATTCCTGGGGTGTAAGAGCAGGCTTTGCATGATAAATCCACTCTAACATCCCAATCTCTCTAAGCCTCTGGATCCCCTCATCTACATTATACCAGGGCAGTTCTGGCATTTCAACCTCAGGTAATGTTGGCCACCTTTTGATCCATGTTTCAACCAACCACCCAAACAAGCTGTTAACACCTTTTCTAACTGCTCTAGCTATAACATTGAATGCAGAATCTCTGCTTAGTGGGCCCCTATCAATAAATTCAGCCTGATCCAGCCTTATATTCCTCCCACCATTATCCCACACTCTTAAAATCCATTGCCACACATATTCCCCTGATTTCTGTCTATATAAATTGGAAAACTCACACAGTTCTTTTGGAGTATAACGTACCTCCTCATGTGTGATACTTTGTACCTCACCTTTAGGGGCCTGTTGGGACTTTAGTCTAGTTATAGGTCTAGAAGAAATGAAGGGTGGTGGGGGTGGGTCATGAAAAGAATTAGAAATATCTTCCAAGCCATTTGCTTCAGGGCTTTCATTTGCAGTTTCATCTGGTGAAACAGGATTAATAACTCTAGGGCTAATCCCTTCAGGAGGAGGTTGGGTGGCCAATTCCTCAAGGCAGGCTGGAGGTGGGGCGGCTATGTCCTCAGGGCAGACTATTACAGGGTTATCTAAAGAAGGCTCAGCATGGTCTAGGGTTTCAACCTCACCCCCAACATCATTATCAATCCATATGTCACCATCCCATTTTTCAGGGTCCCACTCCTTTCCAATCAATGCCCTCACTTTAACGGCAGACACCATGCAAGACTGAGATTTCAGTTTACGTTGTAAAGTTGCTACTCTAACAATAAGATTCTGAGTCTGATTTTCAGAGATCTCAAGTCTACGGCTACAGGAAATAAAATTTTCCTTCAGGATACTCATAGAAACCTCTACATCTTTCAGACGGCACTTAAGCTTTTTGTTTGAAGCCTTAAGCCCATCTCTTTCACCCTTTAATGTAGACAGTGTATCTAACAACAACCAACCAACATCTCTATAACTCTTATTTCTACAAAACTCTGTAAAGGTGTCAAAAACATTATCCCCCAGAGTCTGGCTTCGTACAAGTGAAGCATTAGGAGGATCGAATGATGATATTTTGACTATCTCCTTTGCCAACTCAGTCCATGGATTGGGAGTGTCATTCTGATTATGGGACTCAGAGTCCTTAGTGTCTCTGAGTGCAGTCAGAGTAGAAAACCATTCATAAAACCCATTTTTAAGATTCTGTTCCTTAAGAACCACTCCTGGTACCAAGATGTATTAGTTAGGGTTCTCCAGAGAAACAGAATCAACAGGGAACACTTGCAAATACAAAATTTATGAACGTGTCTCACGTGACCATAGGAACGCAGAATCCAAATTCCACAGGGCAGGCTGCGAAGCCGATGACTCCAATGGATGGCCTGGATGAACTCCACAGGAGAGGCTCACCAGCAAAAGCAGGAATGGAACCTGTCTCCTCTGAGTCCTCCTTAAAAGGCTTCCCATGGTGCTTGCTTCGGCGGCACATATACTAAAATTGGAACGATACACAGAAGATTAGCATGGCCCCTGCGCAAGGATGACACGCAAATTCGTGAAGCGTTCCATATTTTTAAACACTTTTGTGCATCAAAGAACTTCATCAAGAAAGTAGAAAGACAGCCTACACAATGGGAGACAATATTTGGAAACGACATATCAGATAAAGGTCTAGTATCCAGAATTTATAAAGAGATTGTTCAACTCAACAACAAAAAGACAGCCAACCCAGTTACAAAATGGGAAAAAGACTTGAACAGACACCTATCAGAAGAAGAAATACAGATGGTCAAGAGGCACATGAAGAGATGCTCAATGTCCCTGGCCATTAGAGAAATGCAAATCAAAACCACAATGAGATATCATCTCACACCCACCAGAATGGCCATTATCAACAAAACAGAAAATGACAAGTGCTGGAGGGATGTGGAGAAAGAGGCACACTTATCCACTGTTGGTGGGAATGTCAAAGGGTGCAACCACTGTGGAAGGCAGTTTGGCAGTTCCTCAAAAAGCTGAATATAGAATTGCCATACGACCCAGCAATACCATTGCTAGGTATCTACTCAAAGGACTTAAGGGCAAAGACACAAACGGACATTTGCACACCAATGTTTATAGCAGCGTTATTTACAATTGCAAAGAGATGGAAACAGCCAAAATGTCCATTAACAGAAGACTGGCTAAACAAACTGTGGTATATACATACGATGGAATATTATGCAGCTTTAAGACAAGATAAACTTATGAACCATGTAATAACATGGATGGACCTAGAGAATATTATGCTGAGTGAATCCAGCCAAAAACTAAAGGACAAATACTGTATGGTCCCACTGATGTGAACGGACATTCGAGAATAAACTTGAAATATGTCATTGGTAACAGAGTTCAGCAGGAGTTAGAAACAGGGTAAGACAATGGGTAATTGAAGCTGAAGGGATACAGACTGTGCAACAGGACTAGATACAAAAACTCAAAAATGGACAGCACAATAATACCTAATTGTAAAGTAATCATGTTAAAACACTGAATGACGCTGCATCTGAGCTATAGGTTTTTTTTTTGTTTTTGTTTGCTTGTTTGTTTGTTTGTTTGTTGTTGTTGTTTTTTACTATTATTACTACTTTTATTTCTTTTCTTTATATTAACATTTTATATCTTTTTCTGTTGTGTTGCTAGTTCCTCTAAACCGATGCAAATGTACTAAGAAACGATGATCATGCATCTATGTGATGATGTTAAGAATTACTGAGTGCACATGTAGAACGGTATGATTTCTAAATGTTGTGTTAATTTCTTTTTTTTTTCTTCCCATTAATAAAAAAATAAAAAATAAATAAAAAAAAAAGGCTTCCCATGATTGCATTTAGCATCACTAATTGCAGAAGACACTCCCCTTTGGCTGATTACAAATGGAATCAGCTGTGGATGTAGCTGACGTGATAATGACCTAATCCTATGAAATGTCCTCATTGCAACAGACAGGCCAGCGCTTGCCCAATCAGATGAACAGGTACCACAACTTGGCCAAGTTGACACCTGTCCCCAACCATGACAGGTGTCATCACCCACTCATGGATGTGCTCATGGAATTACCCTGAGGACCTCATTACCATTAACAATTTATTGGCACACAAGACCATGCTCACCCTCTCTTAGACCAAGCCTGAACAGCAGAAGTAAGAAGACATCTAATACACACACACCCTTCTTCTGAATGCAAGCTTCCTTTCCATATCAAACCTACCCTTAAGGCAAGTTTGCTTTTTTTTGCTATTGAGGTGTGTGGCAGAGAAGATGGTTGAAGAAGTCATGAATCATGAAAAATTAAAGATGTAATTGAAATAAGACTTCACTTTTTAATAATTTCTTGAGAGTGAGGAAACCCTAAAGCAGTGGTTCTCAAAGTGTAGCCCCTCTGTAGCCTCCAGCATCAGTATCATGTGGGAACTTGTAGAAATGAAAATTCTCCGGCCCCACCTTAGTCCTGCTGAATGAGAACCTCTGGGGGTGAGGCCAAGCAGCCTGATTTTAACAAGCCTTGCAGGTGATTCTGATACACACTGGACTCTGAGTGCCACACCATAGTGGGATTAGCTATGATTTCATCCAGTTTTGCAGGAAAAAAAATCAACAGAATGATGCACAATGGTAGAAAGAGAGTTTCTTTTTCATGAGAACTTCAGAGTTCATCAAGTTCAATAAACCAGTTATTTAAAGTTACAGGAGACTGTTCTCATGTGTAGATTTGCAGAATTTTAAAATTAATTTTCTAATCTTAGTTCTAATAGCCTTAGATGTTTTCTTCTGTTATCAGTTCTGTTTTGCTTGCTCTGTATTTTCTTTAGTATCTGCTATTTTAACGTTTTTCTGCATCTTTTGACATTTTTATCACTCTAATAAATTTTTGTTTGTGTTGCATGTCTGTCTTCTATTTTTCTAATCCCATTTCTCAACATCAATTCAACTATTGCATTATTTCGGTCATCATCTGAGTAAAGTTATGGTAATCAGCTTCTCTGTTTCTTAAATGTTGACTCCTCCTCTGGTTTGGGAGTGGAAACTGTTTTAATTTTAGAAATACATCTTTGCACATTTCTTGGGCAACATTTATATTAGAAGTGAAGATTTTTGCATGAAATTTTTCCCCTTCATTCATACAGTACAGATTTTTATGGCCAGGCATTACTCCCTGTTTGCCCACTGTTTTGTTTCCTAGGCTGATTAAGCAAATACCCATGAAATGGGTTGGCTGAAACAATGGGAATGTATTTGTTTATGGTTTTGAGACTAAAAGAAAATCCAAGTCAAGGCATCACCAAGATAATGCTTTCTCCCCAAAGACTGTGGCATTCTGGGGCTGGCTACCAGGGATCCTTGGTCGTTAGCTTGTCACATGGCAATTCACATGGCAACCTCTCCTAGCTTCTCCATTCTTTTATGCATTTCTTCTCAGCTTCTTGTTTCCTGTGGTTTCTGTCTAATTTCACTCTGATTATAAAGGACTCCAGTAATAAAACTAAGATCCATCCTGATTGAGGTGGGCCACAACTTCTTAACTGAAGTAACCTCATCAAAATTTCTTATTTTCAGTGGTTCACACCCACCGGAATGGATTAAATTTAAGAACATATTTTTCTGGGGCACATACATCTTCAAGCCAGTACATCCATATTTCCGTGGTATTATTTTGGTAATCTTCAGAGGCTGGACTTCTATAGACGTGGCTTTGAAGTCCTGCTTCACAGCTCAACTAATGAATGAGGGCAATTTTGGAACTTTACGTTGAGTGCTAACCTGTTTGGCTTTACTGAAAGCAGAGCAGAAAAAGACCTGAAACAGAAATGTGAAAGATGGCATGCTTGAAGGAGGCTGGCAGCATGACAAAGCTACCCACCACTGATGTGCTGACCTCAGGTGGGCTAAATGGATTTGGCAGGGGCACCAAATCACCTGCCGTGCCTTAAAAGCATTGTCTCATACAAAGCACTGAGAGAAAGGAAACCAACCTGGCTGTAATCAAATGAGAGGAACACTTTGGAGCAGAGCATTGAGGAGAATCAGTTTCAGTACCATCGGCACACTATTACCCCAAGGGCAGATGCAAGTTCAGCCCACAAGACAGAAGCAGCAACGACAGCAGATTACAGGCACCAGGTGCTGGTTCCAGCAGTTTATTACACCATTCCAGAAGTGAGATTGTGAGTTTCTGGAGTCAAACAACTGTTCATAATTCATGTTTATGTACCCTACACCTCGCACAGAAACTGGTAACTATTTTAAACAGTGTTCAAAGATTCACTGCTACTTTTTTACCCACAGCAGACAGTCATAGTAAATTTTTCTCAGGACTTGGGAGGATGTTTTCTTACCTGCAAAGTGCCATACAAATATGAGGGATTTTCCCCCCTAATCTCTCTAGTATACATCAGCTCTATAAATATGAAGTATTTCAGAGGAATACTCATGTTTCTCGTTATCTTTGATGAAAGCTAAATATACCTCTGATGTTGGACAAACTCCACTCACAGTTCTTTTTTCACCTTTTTGGATGGGAGCAAGTATAGAATTTGTGAGCTAGCATCTGCAAAAACCCTAGCAATATTTGGCATAGAGCAGATGCTGAGTGAGAATTTCTCCATTGAAAATGTAGGCTGGTTCTCTGTCATCACTTTCCACATTGAGAGACTCACACTTCTCTGCACTAAGAATCCTTGTTGATCCTTATGTTCATTCTAAGAAGTAGGCTCTACCTTCCTGCCTGTGCCAGTTTGAAAAGATTATGTACCCTAGAAAAGCCATGCTTTAATCTTGATTTTATGAAGGCAGCTGTTTCTTTTAATCCCTATTCAGTACTGTAGGATGGAAACTTGATCAGATTATCTCCACAGAGACATGACACAGCCAATTGTGGATATTAACCTTTGATTAGTGAGAGATGTGTCTCCACCTCTTCCAGGTGGGTCTTTTTTTTTTTTTTACATGGGCAGGCACCGGGAATTGAACCTGGGTCCTCTGGCATGGCTGGCGAGCATTCTTGCCTGCTGAGCCACCGTGGCCCGCCCTCCAGGTGGGTCTTGATTAGTTTAACCGGGATCCTTTAAAAAGGAAATATTGGACAGAGCCATGAGAAAAGCACCAGAACCACGAGATACAACACAGCCAGATACCTTTGGAATGAAGAAGGAAAATGCTCCCTTTCATGAAGGAGAGCTTCACGAAACAGGAAGCCTAGAGAGAAAGCTAGCAGTTGTCACCATGTTTGCCATGTGCCTTTCCAGTTGAAAGAGAAACCTTGAACTTCATTGGTCTTTCTTGAGTGCATGTAACCTCTTATTGGTGACTTAATTTGGACATTTTTATAGACTTTTAATTGGGACATTTTCATGGCTTAGAACTGTAGACTTGCAACTTAATAAAATCCCCCCTTTAAAAGTCATTCTGCTTCTAGTATATTGCATTCTGGCAGCTAACAAAATAGAACACTGCCCAAGAATCATAGATATAGATATTCAATTCTTCCTCTTTTCTTGTTATCATTATTTTTCTGTTATGATATGTTTCTTTTTGTCATTCCTGTTACCTTTACAGGTTTCTGCTATATTCTGCCTGATTTCTATCATTGAGATATGTTTCCTCCCATCTTGTACTCTCTGCACCTTCCTTCTTCCCTGTCATAGCAGAGTGGCCTCTCTTTGTTTAAAAAGGTAAAAAAAAAAAAAAAACTCCATAATTTTTTACAATATGATACCCTGGACATCCCTACTTCACAGACACCTGATTGAGGGAAATATTCCCTCTTCTGGCCTTGAGCTTAGCTATCATCTCTTTTTCTTCAGTGCTTCGCAATATGCACCACCATTTAATAGTAACACCATAACTTTCAACTGTAGGGTTTGAAATATGCACAATATTACATTTTAATACAGACAGCAGAAGCCCACGTCTAAAATACTCCTCTGAATTTTTTAATTTAAATTGGTTCTCAGAGAGAGTTTTCTTTCATAGTCTCCCCAGCCTGCAGTTTCATGGCTTTTCCTACTGTCCTGGTAACATCATGTTTGTTGTAGATTTTCAGGTGAAAGTGACTGAAAAAGATGTAAAGGGGAGACCTCTTTGTCTCACTAAAAAAAGGTATACAGAATTTCAAACAGCCTATGTTAATTTCAGGAACCTTCCACTGCATTTTAAACAGACTGATTTTTGAATGTTGATTACAAAAATAGGTTATAAAATAAAAATGGAGGGGAGTGTGAGGGTAGTTCAGTGGTAGAATTCTTGCCTGCCATGCAGGAGACCCAGGTTCGATTCCAAGTCCATACACTTTCCAAAAAACAAACAAATGAGCAAGAAACAAAACAAACAAAAATAAAATAAACAAACAAAAATTCAACAAATGATGCTGCAGTAATGGAATACTCACATGGAAAAATAATGAAATGTGACCCTGCCATAAAGCATACAAAAAAAATTAAAAAATGGAAATAATGAATGATTCCATCTCCTGTCCAATAATACATCATTTTATTTTCTACATTTCTTTTTATTACTTTTCTAAATGCATTCTTCCTGATCATCACAGCAAATATCAATTTCTATTTTTTTTTCATTTCACATTTTATCAAGAACATTTATCCATGCAGCTACATTGTCTTTACATTTATCATTAAATGATGGTACTCTATTTCAGCAAGTAATACATCATTATTTAATTAAAAAGATGATAATTGTTTAAAATTTGGTATCTTCTATTATTAATGTAAATTTGAAATGATGTGCTAGGAAGAATAATATGATAAGCATCTATATAGATAGCTTGTAAAGACTTAAAATAAGATATAACTAAATATGTGTTCCATACATGTTTTTCTGCATGAAAATTTCCAAAAACAGTATTTATAGAAACTTACTTTGGTATGACTTTATGCAAGTGCTGAGCATTAGCAAAGGGTGGCCTACCCCTTCTTGCATACATTTAAAGTTGTATTATCATTGAGTTGGCATTTTCAGATTCTGGGACACTAACCAAGAGCTCTCCTTACATTATTACCTCTGTATAATACATTTTACCTCTGAATAGCACTGTTAATTTAATTTCATTTAATTTAATTCTAACCAAAATTAGAATTAAGGAAATCTACTTTATTTTGAATTCAGCTATCCTTTCCACCATCTTCTGTGTATTGTGCTGCCAAAAGTTTACCTCATTCCCAGTGTGTTAGATCTGCCCTTTGCTTTAGAAGTGGCTGCTATTTCCATGGTTACTGAAGACTTCATCACTGTTCTGGAGACTTTAAAGAGTCCATTATGGTTGCAGGGTAATGAATCAAGAGAAATGGCAGCTGACCTGTGTCCCAACGCTCTCTAAGTTTTGCAGGGGAATTTACATAGATACTGTAGTACATGGCGGAACATTCTGGAAACAAGGAGAACTGATCCAGAAATGTCCTGGGGAAAGTTGCATGGTGGCAAACTCTAGACCAATGATGGATTGGCCTCTTCATTGCCAGCTATACCTTTCTTACGCATCTGACTGTTGGCCTGTGCCAAGCCCACTGCCTACATTCAAATCTCCATGCATTGCTCAGGCTGAGCACACAGCTTGCCATATCCCCACACTTTCCCATGAAGGATGACGTGCTATTTATATGTTGAAACTTGGCTCAAATCCAGCAGCTTCCCTATTGCCTGGGTTGAAATGCTTTATACCTCTCTTTATGAATCCCTATCAATCCATTTCTACCCTGTTAGAGCTTATATTTTATCCTTTAAAGTAGTTTTCTTCTTCCGCACCTATTTCCTCAGGCAAATAATGTCTCTTAGATATGATTTTATTCTCCCACCTCCACTATGGAATTAGGTATATAGAATTTTAAAATACAAGGTAAATATTGATGGTTAGAATGATGATAAAGTATGATGTTAGTGTATTTGAGAAGGTAGCAGGAAGATTTCTTGGTTTATCATATGTCCTTAGAATAAGCTAAAGCATTTTGATTTTCTCTGAACAATTGAGTTTGTGTAAAGATAGTTTTCAAAACAAGATACTAAATTGCATCTTGATTTTATCCTATTTAAAACATTGATACATTCATAGTGCTTTAGTGTTTTCAAAACATTTTCATTTTCCTTATATGACATGATCCTCATATCAACTCTGCAAACTGTGAAATTGATAGACTTGGATGCTTCAGGCCCATGGCAAGTACTTTGCCTTTATTTTCACAATAATTCTTCCTGATACCCTTGTAAAGAAGATATGATCCTGTTCATTTCAAAGATAAAATAAGTGAAGTTTAGGGATGGTAACTTGCCCAATTCATATAGCTGTGTAAGTTGAAGGGACACGTACTTCAACCAACTTTGTGTGCTACCAAAACCCTTGCCCTTAACCACTTCCTTTGGTGTGGAGAACTTACTGAAAAACCTAGGATCCTGACTACTCAAACTTTTCCCACTATGCACATCGCACTCTTTAAAAAAGTAAAAAAACTTTAAAAATGACTTTTGCATAAAAATAGAGAAAGCCTTTCTTCTTTTTCTAGAAATCATTCTCTCTCACAAATGAGACCCATTACTCAAGGTATGCTTGCACTAATGCTAATCAACATGTGTTGACAGGATTACTTCTTCCAAGGTCTTCAGCACTCTCAGAATATTCCCATGGTAGGTGTGGGAGTTTGGAGCTGTTACTTACCCCAAAAAGGCCATTTCTTTTAATCAATTCTTGTGGGTAGGAACTTTTAATTAGGCTGTTTCAATAGAGAAGTGACCCAGCCCATTCAAGGTGGGTCTTAATCCTTTATTGGATTCCTTTGTGAGAGGATAAAAGAGAGAAAAGCCACCAGAGGAGAGGCAGAGAGAAAAGCCCAGAGACGTTTGGAGACAGCCACTGATACCAAACCCAAGAGAAAAGGACCAACAGACATTGCCATGTGCCTTCCCATATGACAGAGGAACCCTAAATGCCAGCAGCCTTTCCTCAGAGAAGTTATCTTTCTCTTGATTACTCATTTTGGACACTATCATGCTTTGAACTGTACATTTATAAACTAATAAATCCTCATTGAAAAAGCCAACCCATTTCTGGTATATTGTATTCTGGCAGCTTTAGCAAATTGAAACAGTAGGATATAGAGTATAGTTATATAATGTGGACTTTTGATGAGACTAATATTTGTGTACAGAGTCTGCTGTTGCATATGAATATTTACTTAGCCAGTCTGATACTAAGTTTGTTGTTGAGGATGTTCAAGTTCTGTCTATTTTACGACATTGCAAGGTTGCAGGCAGAATTAAAATAAGGACAAAATAATGGTTACATGATAATAAAATATTTAAAATCATATATTACTAATTCTAGCTATAAACTGATAGATTAAATTGTAGGAAAGGCTTTTCCATAAGTAATAATTAATGGCAAAAGATAATATATTCAAATTTTATTGGAAGACCAATAAATGTTCAATTGTTGATGAGATATTAAAATTTGAAATTGTTTCATTCACTTGGAATTAATGTGGTTACTGTTGTTCTCTACCCTATATGAAAGGTGAAATTTAAGTTTAAAGTTTAATGTCATTAGCCATTGCTAAACTGAGTTCTTTTATTTCTTGCCATAAATTAAATATTAGGAATATTTAGTTTTTTTGTGTGCTAGGAGTTTATTAGACAAAGTTCCCTACTCCTGAAAACTTTAGCACAAGAAAACATGTAAGTAGAAAAAGTATATGTTAACTTCTCCATCAAAACAAAATGAAACATCTATTAGGAATTTCAAAATATTTTGTGACTATTTTCTCAGATATACTACATCAAAAATTATATAGATCACAGATTTTAGTTTGCTAGGCTACTAAAAGCAGATACCATAAAATGGGTTAGCTTATGGGGAGGGAAGTTAGCTTTTAACTATGAGACTTTATTAGCTTACAAGCTTATAGTTTCAAGGCTATGAGAATGTCCAAATCAAGGCATCATCAAGATGCTTTCTTTCCCAAGACTAACTGCTGGAGATATTTGGGTCCTCTGCCACATGGAAAGGCACATGGCAATATCTGCTGGTCTCTCCTTTATCTTCTAGGTTTTATGGCTTTCAGCTTCTTGTGTGACTTTCTATCTTTCTGTGTCTGAATTACATTCTGTTATAAAGGACGCCAGTAAGAGGATTAAGAATCCCATTGGGACATGCCTTAATTGAAGTAATATCATCAAAAGGTCCTACTTAAATAATAGATTTACACACACAGGAATGGATTAGCTTTAAGAACATGATTCTCTGGGGTACACACAGTTTCAAACCACCACTCTAAACATTTGGGATCCCCAAAACATGTTCTTTCCATGTACAAAATACATTCATTCCTTCACAATAGCCCAAAAGCCTTAAATCATTTCAGAAAGAATACTAACTACAGAGTCTCATCAAAATTCGTCTTAGGTGTGGCCTGCCTTAGGGCACAGCTCCCCTCCATTCATGGACCTATGAAACCTAGAAGTCAAGTTATTTGCTTCCAATATACAAAGAAGGACAGATATAGGATAATTATTTCTATTCCCATAATGAGGAATTGGAAGGAAAACTGGGTTCACTGGTCCCAAACAATTCCAAAAACCTGCAGGGCATACTCCATAGATTTCAATGTCTGAGAGTCATATCTGGAATAATCTTTTGTCCTCCAGGTTTGATGGAGTGGCAGCCCCATCTTTTCCAAGTTCTTGTACAGCATCCATTCTCTCTCTGAATACTGGGGTGAAGGCTCCAACATCTTCAAACAGTGATGGGATGGCCGGATGCTCAACTCCACCCTTGTCAAGTGTTGGGGTGGTGGCCAGACTCTAGGCTCCACCCTTGACAAGCATCTGAGTAGTGGACAAGCTCTGAGAAAACTGGTGTGGTAATACTCTTCCTAAACAAAGTTGTTGAAGGCCTGCCTTCTTCAAGTACCGGGGTACATTCACACTTTCTAACCATATGGATGCATCTGCTCTCTTGGTCTGAAAAGATATCTTTTGTAAAGACTTCAGTATCAACGACCTTGCAAAAGTGATTTTTCCTTCAATATGTCCCTTTTCTGTCCCTTTTAGTTCAAGATGGCAGAGGTTCCTTTCATGCAGATCTCACAAAAGATTTGGCAGTTTTGCATGTAGTACACAGGGATCCAAACTGTCAGACAAAAGAACTTTTTCACAAATCATTTCTGGGTAACTGCATTTTCACTGCTGACTTGCACTGAAATGTCTGACAGGTTCATGTTTCAGTTAAATCCTCACATGCAGCTCTATTCTCTGGGGACTCATTTTTCAGAATTTTCCAAACCATCAATTTCTGTTTTTTTTTTTTTCTCTGTGTGTGGACCTAAATATTCAAAGAAAAATACCTCAAAATAATTCTGTACAAGAAATGCAGGAGATGTGTTTATGTGGTGTGCGTGTGCATGTATGTGTATATTTATTATAATGTGGTCGAAGTGGTAACAATCAGAAAATTTCACTAGAAATGGTGAAGAAGCATGAACCCAAAGGGATAAGCAAAGAGTTAAGGGTGTATTTCTTATCTTGTATCCCACCTCCTTGGTATTATTGGATACTGGCATGGAGAGTAGATGTATAAGCTCCAAGAAAGGTGGAAGGTCAGACTGCAGACCTCTGTATAAAGCCCAGATTCTGAAAGGCAACATACCCAGTAGATGAGCTAAAGCATATTTAATAGAGGGAAAAAAATAAAAATAAAAAAAAAGTGCCTGTATTAGTCTTTGCTCTTGATAGAATTAAAAAAGAGACTCTGCTTGAAAATTCTGAAAATTTCTGATCACAAACTCATAGTTATGAAGACTTAGGGAATGAATGAATATATATATATATATATATTATATATATATATATATATATATATATATAAAACAAAGGTATCCCAATAAGCCCCAAGCTAGAAGAGATTTAGTTTAAAATGATCCCAGGTTGTTATTCCTGCTATATTCTTAGAAGAAATAAATACAAATCTTCTCTCAGGCTACAAAGAAGTGCAACAAAATTTCAAAAGTAGGAGCTTAAAACAAAGAATACTATTCATTGAACAGCACAAGAACCATGAACACAAGATAGCAGAAATAATAGTGAACCAGATACCCAAATACTGAAGATATTAGGGTTATCAGACTCAGAATGGAAAGAAATCAGTTTATTTTTAAGGCAGTTTTAGTGAGATAGTTGCAGACCATACAATCCATTGAAAATGTATAATAAATGGCTTTTAGTATAATCACAGAGTTGTGCAGTCATCATAAGAATCAATTTTAGAACACTGACATTACTATGAAAAGAAAACCTCATACACTTCACAGTCCCCACTCAATCCCTCTATCCTTCCCCACCCCTCCATAACTACTAATTTAATTCTGTCTCAGTTTATTTATTTATATATAAATGGAATCATACAATATGCTGTACTATGTGTGTGGTTTCTTTCACTTAGCATGTTTCTTTAAATAATTTTTGTTCTTTTAATTAGAGAAGTGCATTATAGGAAAGTCATGTAAATTACACATGTAACTCCCTATTGTTGGCACTGAGCATTAGTGTGGTACCTTTGTTACAACTGATGAAAGAATATTAAAATATGAGTGTTAGGGTTGTGGGAAGATGGCTGAATAGGGTAGATTGAGTTCAGCCCCGCTCCAAGGAAAAGTTAGAGAAGGGAGGGAGGGTGACTGAGACGGTGATTCAAGAGTGCAACTGACCTGGACCTTCTGCACCACATAGGGTGGCCCTAGTTGCAAAAGCTGAGGAGCTGAGAAACAGAAAACTGGAGCCTGATGTGAAAGCACAGAGCCCACAGTAGGGCACAGATGGGGAGACATGGACTAGGAAGCCGCTGCCAGGGCATAAAGGCTGTGGGCTCAAACCTCCATACCCAGTCTACAACCACCTTCCCACCCATAGTGTTGCACAGCTTCACTCCGCCCACCCCCTCCCCCCAGCTCTGCGCAGCCCTCCTAGATGCGTGCATGTGCATGGCCCTCAGTCATGCTTTCCAGCTCTGGGAACACAGTTTATAGCACTCCTAGGCCTGTGCATGCACACAGCACTCAGTCACACTTCCAAGCTCTGAGAAAGCACTGACCTGCACAGTTGGGTCACATTTGCCCCATCCTATGAAGGCATAATGCTGACCTATGGCCATAGCTCTGCACATGTGCACAAAGGGCCCTGTGCTCTAAACCAGTGCACATCAGGGTTACACACCCCAGACCTGTGCAACCACACAGCTACATCCTCCCTGGCTGCTTTTTTCCATATTCCCAAGCACCGGTGTAATATCTCATACCTGTGCCTATACCTGTGCTGCAATGTATCACTGCACTGTTGCATCCGACCCAGTACCCTGAATCCTGCTACAGATCCACCACCCCCCACACACAAGGCTTTAGACTACTGAAGGAAATCAACTCCCAAAGTAAATCAATCAAGATATTAACATGTGACAAAAACAACAGAAGATCACTAAGCTTATTACAATGCAGACAGATATAGCCCAACCCAATGAACAAATTAAAACACCAGAGGAGACACAGACATTGGAATAACTAATCAAAGATGTTCGTATAACTTAGCTTAATAAAATAAGTGGAATGGCTAATAGGATAAAGGAGATCAAGAAGACAGTGGAAGAGCATAAAGAGGAATTTGAAAGAATAAATAAAAAAATAGCTGACATCATAGAGATTAAAGATTCCATTGACCAAATATAAAACATACTAGAGGCACACAATACCAGACTTGAAGATGCAAAAGAAGGAATAATTGATGTAGATAGAGAACACAATAACTGATTTCAGACACTCAAAACAGCAAATGGCAAAAAGACGGAAAAATTTGAATTGGATCTCAGGGAAGTGATAGAAAAAACAAAATGCACAAAAATAATGATCATTGGTGTCCCAGAAGAAGAAGGAAGGAGTAAAGGGCTAGGAAAAGTAGCTGAGTATATAATTGGGGAAAACTTCCCAACCTTTATAAAGGACATAAATATACAAGTCAAAGAAGCCCAACGAACTTCAAACAGAATAAATCCAAATAGGCCTTCCCCAAGACACATACTAATCAGTCTGCCAAATGTTGAAGAAAAGCAGAAAATCCTGAAAGCAGCAAGAGAAAAACAATATATTAGATACAAGGGAAACCACATAAGACTGAGTTCAGACTACTCAACTGGCACCATGGAAGTGAGAAGGCAGTGGCATGATATATTTAAGATCCTGAAAGAGAAGGACCTCCAGCCAAGAATTCTGTTCCAAGGCAAATTGACCTTCAAAACTGAGAGTGAGATTAAAATTTTCAAACAAATCCTGAAAGAATTTGTCAACAAGAGACTGGACCTACAAGAAATACTAAAGGGAGTTCTGCCAGTTGAAAAAAAAAGACAGGAGAAGAAGGTCTGGAGGAGGGAACAGAACTGAAGAGTGCCAGCAAGGGTAACTTAAAGGATAAAAAGAGAAAGAGGGAAAAGAGTACACAGATCTGACAAATAAAATTAAAAAAAATAAGGTGAATTCAAGAAATGCCTTTTCAGGAATAACTTTGAATGTTAATGGACTAAACTCACCAATTAAAAGATACAGATTGGCAGGATGGATTGAAAAATATAATCCAGTTATATGCTGTTTACAAGAGACTCATCTTAGACACAAGGATACAAATAGTTTGAAAATGAAAGGATGGGAAAAGATTTTCCACACAAGTTGTAACCAAAAGAAAGCAAAAGTAGCAATACAAATATAAGTCAAAACAGATGTTAAATTTAAAGACATCATAAGAGACAAAGAATGACATTATATACTAATAAAATGGGCAATACACCAAGAAGAATTAACAATCTTAAATGTTTATGCTCCCAGTCAAAGAACTCCAAAGTACATGAGACAGACATTGGCAAAACTGAAGGAAGTTATAGATGTTTCAATAATAATAGTAGGAGACTTCAATACATCACTGTCCTCTATAGATAGAACAACCAGAGGAAGATCAACAAGGAAACATAGAAGTTAAACAGCTTGATAAATGAATTAGACCTAACAGACATATATAGGTCTTTGCACCCCAAAACACAAGGATATGCATTCTTCTCTAGTGCTCATGGAACATTCTCTATGTTAGATCATGTGCTGGGGCACAAAACTGGTCTTTATACATTTAAAAACATTGAAATTATCCAAAGCCCTTTCTGTGATCACAATGGAATGAAGCTGGATCTGAATAACCACCAAAGAATGAGGACATTCACAAATATATGGAGATTAAATAACAAACTCTTAAACAACCAGTGGGTCAAAGAAGAAACTGCTAGAGAAATCAATAGCTATCTGGAGGCAAATGAAAATAAGAATACAACTTATCAGAATTTATAGGATGAGGCAAAGGTTGTGCTAAGAGGGAAATTTATTACCCTAAATGTCTATATTAAAAAACAAGAGAAGGCAGGATCATGGTGGCTCAGCAGGCAGAGTTCTCACTTGCCATGCCAGAGACCCCAGGTTAATTTCCCAGTGCCTGCCCATGTTAAATAAATAGATAAAGAAATAGAAATTAAAAAAACAAAAAACAAGACAAGGCAAAAATTGAGGACTTAAGAGCTCACCTGGAGGAAATTGAGAAAGAACAACAAACTAATCCCAAAGCAAATAGAAGAAGAGAAGTAACAGAGATTAAAGCAGAGTTAAATGAATAAGAGAACAAAAGATAATAGAAAGAATCAATAAAAACAAAAGTTGGTTTTTTGAGAAAATCAATAATATTGATGGGCCATGAGCAAGACTGGCAAAAAAAAAAAAAAAAAAGAGAGAGAGAGAGGATGCAAATAAACAAAATCAGAAATGAGAAGGGGTGTGTTAACAGACCCTGAAGAAATAAAAGAAACCATAAGAGGATTCTATGAACAACTATATGCCAACAAACTAGACAGCTTAGATGACATGGAAATTCCTGGACACACACAAACAAGTTACACTGATTCAGGAAGAAACTGAAGATCCCAACAAACCAATCACAAGTAAAGAGATGGAATCAGTCATCAAAAATCTTCCTACAAAGTAAAGCCCAGGGCCAAATGGCTTCACAGGGGAATTTTATCAAAAATTCCAAAAATAACTAACACCAACCCTACACAAAATTTTCCAAAAATTTTTCCTAACTCATTTTATGAACTAATATCATTTTAATACCAAAACTAGGTAAAGATATTGTAAGAAATGAAAACTACAGGCCAATCTCCCTAATGAACATAGATGCAAAAATTCTCAACAAAATAGTAAATTGAATCCAACAGCACGTTGAGAGAATTACCCACCATGATCAAGTGGGGTTTATACCAGAAATGCAAGGACAGTTCAAAACAAGAAAATCAATTAATGTAATATAGCACATTAACAAATTGAAAGGCAAAAATCACATGATCATAATGATTGATGCTGAAAAAAAATTTGACAAAATTCAACATACTTTTCTTATAAAAAAAAAAACGCTCCAAAACATACAAATCAAAGGTAACTACATCAGTTTGATAAAGGGAATATATGAAAAACAAGTAGTCAACTTATACTCAATGGAAAGAAGCTGAAAACTTCCCTCTAAGATCATGAACGAGACAAGGATGTTCACTGTCACCACTATTATTCAACATTGTGCTAGAAGTTCTAGCTAGAGCAATCAGGCAGAACAAAGAAATAAAAGGCATCCAAATTGGAAAAGAAGAAGTAAAACTTTCATTATTTTGCAATGATAGAATACTTGGAAGATCCTGAGAAATCTAAAACAAAGTTACTTGAGCTAATAAACAAATTCAGCAAGGTGGCAGGACACCTTGTGTACAATTGTGTACAATTAATGTACAAAAATCAGTAACATTTCTATACCCAATCAATGACCTCACTGAGGAGTCAGTTAAGGAAAAAAAATTCCATTCAAAATAGCAACTGAAAGAATCAAGTACTTAGGTATGACCTTAACCAGGGACAAAAAGGACCTGTACTCAGAAAACTAAATAACACTGCTAAAAGAAATCAAAGAAGATCTAAATAGGTGGAAAGACATTCCTGCTCATGGATAGGAAAGTTAAACATAGTTAAGATGCCAGTTCTACCCAAATTAATCTATAGATTCAACACAGGGTCAATCAAAATTACAACAACCTACTTTGAAGACTTGGAAAAGCTAGTTACCAAATACATCAGGAAGGGAGAGACCCCCAAATAATTAAAAGCATCCTAAAAAAGAAGAATAAGGAGGGAGGATTAACAGTCTCTGACTTTAAAACCTATTAAAAGCCACAGTGCTCAAAACAGCATGGTACTGGCACAAAGATAGAAGCATTGACCAATAGAATCAAATCAAGACTACAGAAATAGGCCACCAAACCTATGGTCAGCTGATTTGTGACAAGGTCCCCAAATCCTGTGAACTAAGACAAAATAGTATTCCAATAAATAGGCATGAGAGAACAGGATATCAATAGTCAAAAAAAAAAAAAAAATGGAAGAGGACACCTCTCTTACACCCTTTACAAAAATGAACTCAGAGTAGATCAAACACCTAAATATAAGAACTAGTATCTTAAAGCTTCTAGAAGAAAATGTAGGGAAAGATCTTCAAGACCTAGTAACAGGAGGTAGCTTCCTAAACTTTACACCCAAAGCATAAGCAACAAAAGAAAAAATAGACAAATGCAGACTCCTCAAAATCAAATGCCTCTGCACCTCAAAAGATTTTGTTAAAAAGGTGAAGAGACAGCCAACTTAATGGGAGAAAATATTTGCAAATCACATATTGGACAAAGGTTTGATATCCTGTATTCACAAAGAAATCATACATCTCAACAACAAAAGACAAACAACCCAATTACAAAATGGTCTAGATATATGAATAAACATTTTTATGAAGAGCAAATATAGATGGCTCAGAAGCGCATGAAGAGACATTCATTTTCATTGGCTGTAAGGGAAATGCAGATCAAGATTACAATGAGATGAAACTTCACACCTATAAGAATGGCTGCTTTTAAATCAGCAGGAAACTATAAATGTTGGAGAGGATGTGGAGAAACTGGGATGCTTATGCACTGCTGGTGGGAATGTACCATGGTGCAGTCACTATGGAAAACTGTTTGGCAGTTCCTTAGAAAATTAAATATTGAGTTACACTATGACCCAGCAATAGCACTACTTGGTTTATGCCCAGAAAACCTGAAAGCAGTGACACAAACAGATATTTGTACACTGATGATCATAGCAACAGTACTCACAATCACCAAAAGATAGAAACAAATCAAATGCCCATCAACAGATGAGTGGATTAACAAAATGGGGTATATACATATATGGAATATTATGCAGCAGTAAAATGAAATGGTGTCCTGAAGCACATGAGAAGATGGATAAGCTTTAAGAATATAATAATGAGTGAAGTAAGTCAGATACAAAAGGATGATACTGTATGATTTCTCATTTATGACCACATTAAAGTAAAATCAGAGATTTATAATACAGGATATAGGGGACTTAGGGATATATAGAACCTAGAGATGGGTGAACTGTTAGCTAATCAGGTTGAACTCCAATGTAAGGGAATAGATAGGAGTGAAGGTGATTCTTTAGTGGGTTTATAAGTAATATTACCATACTGAAGATGAACAAGATTGAAAGGGGTTGTGTAGACCTATGTGTCCCACTGATTAACACTAGAAATATAAATTAATTCTTGCAAGAACTACTTCAAAGGTATGATTCATGTACAAAGAGTGCTTAAGTCCAGCATATGGGGTTGGGAACTGCTATTGCATGCTATGGGCTATGTTTAAAAGGAAAACATAAGCACTACCACAGCAAAAGCAGAGGTAAATAATGGGGGAGGGGCAATATTAAGAGGTTTAGATTTCCTATGTGGTGAGGTTGTGTTTATTGATTTTCTTTCTCTTGGGAACAATGAAATTATCTAAAATTGAGGGTGTTGATGGATTGTGGACTTTGGGCACTACACATGATCCCTGATGAATGCAGGTGGCTGAAGGATGCACTGACTGAGAAGTAAATTGGCAAACGATGGTGTATACTTATAAACAAAACTTTTGTGGCTACAAAAAAGGAACAAAGTCATGAAGCAAGCAATGATATGAATGAATGTGTGTAACATTTGGTGAGGCAAAATAAGCCAGAAATAAAAGAACAATAATGGTTTGGTCTCCTTTAGAAAATATTTACAAGAAAACAGGGGCTTAGATTGTAAGCTTTTATAGCAGACACATTTAGTCCAGAGTGGTAAATATTATTTCCAGATTACAAGAGGCTGTTTATGTATATATGAAACCAGATATTTAGAGCTAAGAATGAAGCTGATCATGTTGGGGTTAAAGTCATTCAGAACAAAGAGGTAAGGAAGACAATGTCTATATTTTAGAACCATACATACTCTTTGAGACCAAAGGAAGAAAGATTTATTTGGTCTGGAAATGAAATTTTCTGTAGCACATAATCTAACTCAACTTTTCTGTATAGCTCATTTGAATAATTGAAATACAGGTAGCCCAGAATAAGAAAGAGGTCCTTTAATATTGTATAGCTTAATATAATGCCTGGATACATCATAAAGTATATTAAGCAGATAATCAAAAAGTGTTGGCCAAGTCCCTTGAGGGATGGGAGAAAAAATATGGAAGTATTAAACTTTACCATCAGGAAATCCCCTGATACTATGTCAAACTATAGGGACACCCAAATCAATAGGTCATGCCCTTGATCTTGAGTCTTACTCTTGTAAAGCATATGTAGGTAGCAGAGAAACTTAGCCTACCTAGTATGCTTAAGAGTTACTTTGGGAGGACCTCTTTTGTTGCCCAGATGTGGTCTCCCTCTCTCTAAGCTTAACCTTGCAAGTGAAATCATTGCCCTCCCACCTACATGGAACATAACATCCAGGGGTGAAATTCTCCCTGGTGATGTGGGAGATGACCATCAGGGATGAATCAGGCCCTGGCACTGTGGGATCAACAATTTTATTCTGACCAAAAGGGAGTAAAGAAATATAATTATTGAAGTATCAGTGGAAAAGAGAGTTCAAGTAGAGTTGAGAAGCTACTCTGGAGGTTGCTCTTATGCAAGCTTCACTTAGACATTGCTACCTATCATAACTTGCCAACCCCCAATGAGGACCATTCCAAGCCAATCCTAAAGAATACCTAGAATCCTAAAGAATCCTAAAGAATAAGATTCTACAAGGGTTCCATGCACTAGAGCAACTTTCCAGAAACCTACAACCTCCAGATATGTTCCTGGGCAAGATAAGTCCTGAAACCTAGAGGGCCCAGCCTCTCCAGTACATCAACTAGTTCCAACTCCCTACCCCATTTTAGGACAGCCTCTTCCAACATGAAAAAGTTGGAATGGCCATAGCCCAAACACCCTAAAGAGAGTGCTAGAAAGATCAAAGGTGGTGGTGGAGTTATGCAGAGAAGATAGGATTTAACAAGTAAATATGATTGCTGAATCATTAAATTGATATCTGTTTTAGTCTCCAGTATCTTAGAGCAGCTAGAAGTAAAAATCTAAAATTGCAGAATAGTCACCCATGTCAAACTCTGAAATATGTTCTACAACTAATTGTGGTGCTGTGCTTTGACATTTATTGCTTTTTAAATATGTGTCATTTTTCACAAAATAAAGAAAGAAAAAAGTTGATTGTGGTGATAAAAAAATATTTAAAACTCTTAGCCTCCTATATTCTGGAGCAGCTAGAAGGAAAACTCTGAGAGGAATGTATGATAGCCCATGACAAACTCTGGGATCTGTTCTGTAACTTCTTGTTGAAGAATACTTTGAAAACTATTGCTATTTTATTTCTTTGCTTTCTTTATATTTTATGCTATAGAATAAAAAGTTTAAAAAAATATGAGTGTTAACTGTAGTCCATAGTTCACAGTAGGTATATTTTCCCATAAATCCCTCTATTATTAACACCTTGTACTAGTGTCATAAATTTGTTATAATTCATGAAAGAACATTCTTATATTTGCAATGTTAACCATAGTCCATCATTCCACAACAGGATTCACTGTGTTTTACAGTTCCAAGCTTTATCTTCTGATTTTCCTTCTAGTAATAAATGACCCAAAACTTTCTCTTTCAACCACATTCACTAATATAATTCAGTGATGTTAATTGTACTCTCAGTAATGAGCTATCCTCACCACTATCCATTTCCAAACATCTACAATCAAGCTAAATAGAAATCCTGCACAAATTAAGCATCAATTCCCCATTCTCTACCCCCAATTCTATCCTCTGGTAATCTACATACTGAATTCCAACTCTGTGAATTCACTTATTATAATTATTTCACATCAGTGAGATCATATAATATTTGTTGTTTTGTGTTGAGCTTATTTCACTCAACATGTTGTCTTCTGGATGTTCCTGCATGCATCAGGACATCATTTCTTCTTACAGATGAACAATATTCCATTGTTTGTATGTGTGTGTGTGTATATATATATATATATATACCACAGTTTGTTTATCCATTCATTTGTTGATGAACACTTGGGTTACCTCCAACTTTTGGCAATTGGTAATAATGCCACCATGAACACTGACATGCAAATGTCTGTTAGCATCCTTGCTTTCAGATATTCTGGGTATGTATATCATAGCCAGATTGGCAAGATCAAATGGCAATGATATACTTAACTTCCTGAGAAACCACCAAAGTGTCTTCCACAATGGCTGAACCATTTTATGTTTCCATCAGCAGTGAATTTCCTATTTCTCCCCATCCTCTCCAACATTTGTCATTTTCTATTTTTTTATAGAAATAGTAGCCATTCTAGTAGGCATGAAATGATATCTCATTGTGGTTTTATTTGCATTTCCCTAATACTAGCAATGTTAAGCATCTTTTAATGTACTTTTTAGTCATTTGTATATCCTCTTTGGAAAAATATCTATTAAACTTTTTGTCCATTTTTAATTGGGTTGTTTTTCTTTCTCTTGTTGAGTTGTAGGATTTCTTTTAGATGCTGCATATTAAACCCTTATTGGTTATGTGGTTTCCAGTAGTTTCTCTCATTGAGTAAGTTGCCTTTTAATTTTCTTTAAAAAGTCCTTTGAGACACAAAGTTTTTAATTTTCTGGAAGTCATATTTATCCATTTTTTCTTCTGTTGCTTGTACTTTGAGTATAAAGTTTAAGAAACCATTGCCTACTGTGCTGGTTTGAAAGGATGTATGGACCCTAGTAAAGCCATGTTTCAATCAAAATCCCATTTCATAATGGCAGAATAATCCCTATTCAATACTGTATGTTTGAAACTGTAATAAGATCATCTCCCTGGAGATGTGATATAATCAAGAGTGTTGTTAAACTGGATTAGGTGATGACATGTCTCCACCCATTTAGGTGGGTCTTGAGAAGTTTCTGGAGTCCTATAAAAGAGGAAACATTCTGGAGAATGAAGGAGATTAAGAGAGAGCAGAGAATGCTTCAGCACCACAAAGTAGAGAGTTCATAAACCAGTGACCTTTGGAGATGAAGAAGGAAAACACCTCCCGGGGAGCTTCATGAAACCGGAAGCCAAGAGAGAAAGCTAGCAGATGACACTGTGTTCACCACGTGCCCTTCCAGCTGAGAGAGAAGCCCTGACTGTGTTCACCATGTGCCTTTTCACTTGAGAGAGAAAGCCTGAACTTCACTGGCCTTCTTGAATCAAGGTATCTTTTACTGGATGCCCTAGATTGGACATTTCTATAGACTTGTTTTAATTGGGACATCTTCTCTGCTTTGAACTGTAAACTTACAACTTATTCAATTCCCCTTTTTAAAAGCTGTTCTGTTTCTGGTATGCTGCATTCTAGCAGGTAGCAAACTAGAACACCTACCATAAGATTTTGAATAACTACATTTTCTTTTAGGAGTTTTATAGTCCTGGTTTTTATATTTAGGTTTTTAAACCATTTTGAGTTAATTTTTATATAAGGTGTGATGTAAGGATCTTCTTTCATTGTTTTGCATATGGATGCCCCATTCTCCCAGAATGAGACTATTCTGTCCTACTTGAGTGGAGTTGGCAGCTATGACAAATAGTAACTGGCCATAGATGTGGGGATCTATTACTGAACACTCAAATTGATTCCATTTGTCAACATATCTAACTTTACGACAGTACATTCTGTTTTGACCACTGCAGCATTGTAATTTGCTTTAAATACAGGAAGTGTGAGTTCAACTTCATTCTTCTTTTTCAAGATGTTGTTTGGCTACTCTGAGGCCCTTAACCTTTAAAATAAATTTGAGAACTTGCTTTTCCACTTCTGCAAAATAGGCTGTTGGAATTTTTATTGGAATTGGGTTGGATCTGTAGATCAATTTGGGTAGAATTAACATCTTAATGACATTTAGCCTTCTAATCAATGGACATGGAATGTCTTTCCATTTATTTAGGTCTCCTTTGTTTTATTTTAGCAATTTTTATAGTTTTCTGTATGTAAGTCATTTATATCCTTTGTTCAATTTATTCCTATATATCTGATTCTTCTAGTTGCTATTGTAAATGGAATTTTTTCCCACAATTTCCTCCTCAGATGGCTCACTGTTAGTGTATAGAAACACTCATGATTTTTGTATGTTGATACTCTATCCTACCAATTTGCTGAAGTCATTTATTAGCTCTGGTAGCTTTACTATTGATTTGTCAGGGCTTTCTATATATAGCATCATGTCATCTGCAAATAGTAAAAAGTTTTACTTCTTTCTTTACAATTTGGATACCTTTTATTTCTTTTTCTTGCCTAACTGTTCTAGCTAGAACTTCTAGTACAATGTTGAAAAACAGTGGTGACAGTGAGTATCCTTGTTTTGTTCCACATCTTAAGGAGAAAGCTGTCAGTTTTTTTATCATTGAGTATTTCAGTTTGGTAAAGCTGCTGGAATGTAATATACCAGAAATGGGTTGGCTTGTTCTATGGGGATTTATTAACTTACGTTTTACAGTTCTTAGGCCATAAAATGTTCCAGTTCAAGGCATCAACCGGATAACTGAAGACAGGCTGCCAGCACCGGGACACCTCTCACACAGGGAAGGCATATGGCCAGAGTGTGCTGATCCTTCTCTCCTGGGTTTTGATACTATCACCCTCTGGCTTCAGTGTCTTCCTCACTCACCTTCTGTGGGTTTGTCCTTGTCTCTCAGCTTCACTGGGGCCTTTTCTATGAGCTTCTGTCAATTTCAACACTTTTATAAAACACTCCAGTAAAAGGATTAAGATCCACCTTGAATGACATTGAGTTAGATATCAGTTAAAATAATCTAACCAAAAGGCCCTGCCTACAATAAGTCTATACAAAAGGGCATGACCTTTTCTGAGATACATAAGAGCTTCAAACTACA
The DNA here is from genome assembly GCF_023851605.1 of Tamandua tetradactyla. Classification (NCBI taxonomy): domain Eukaryota; kingdom Metazoa; phylum Chordata; class Mammalia; order Pilosa; family Myrmecophagidae; genus Tamandua; species Tamandua tetradactyla. Next base: position 61,048,079 of record NC_135340.1, read on the forward strand.
AGTATAATGTTAAACGTGGGTTTTTCATGTATGCCCTTTATTATGTTGAGGAAGCTTCCTTCTACTTCTATTTTTGTAGTGTTATTATCAAGAAAAGATGCTGGATTTTGTCAAATACATTTCCTACACCAGTTGAGATGATTGCGAGTCATTTTTCTTTTTTGATTTGTTAATGTGGTATATTACATTAATTGATTTTCTTGTGAACCACCCTTGCATATTTAGGATAAAACCCACTTGATCATGGTGTATAATTCTTTTAATGTGCTGTCCTTTTTTGGGGTGGATTGATGACTGGTTCAGTCTCCTTACTTGTAATTGGTAAGTTGAGGTTTTTTTTTCTTCTAGAGTCAGCAAAGGTTGTTCATTTGTTTCTAGGAGTTTTCTGTTTCATCTAAATTGTATAATTTATTCATATTCAATTGTTCATAGAATTCTTATCATAAGATCAGAGATCAAAAGATCAGATATCAGATATCAAAAGATCATATCTTATGATCTTTTTTATTTCTGTGGAGTTCATAGTAATTTCCCCCTCTCATTTCTGATTTTATTTATTTGCATCTTCTCTATTTTTTTCATCTCTTAGTTTAACTAAAGATTTGTCAATTTTATCGATCTTCTCGAAGTACTAACTTTTAGTTTTGTTAATTCTTTCTATTGCTTTTTATTCTCAGTTCCATTTACTTATGCTGTAATCTTTCCTTGGGATAAACTTGCTATTCTTTTTCTAGTTCTTCCAGTCAGGTCTTTGATTTTAGCTCTTTCTTCTTTTTTAATGTAGGGGTTTAGTGTTATAAATTTTCCTAAATTTATAATCTGTAGGATGCAGCTCTGACTTCACTGCATCTCTTAAGTTTTCATATTTCATGTTTTCATTTTCATTTGTTCTGAGATATTTGCTGACTTCTCTTGCAGTTTCTGCTTTGACACACTAATTGCTTAAGAGTTGTTTAACATTCACGTATTTGTGAATTTGGTTTTTTCTTCTCCTGTTATTGATTTCCTGCTTCATTCCTTTTTCATCAAAGAAAGTAATTTTATAATTTCAATCTTTTTCAATTTATTGAGACTTTTTTGTGACCCCAAATGTGGAAAGCCTCCTTTACTCTATTCCTTCTTTGAGAATCTTGATTTCTTCTGTTTGTTTTTGCTTTGCCCCTATGGTTTTTACATGCTCCTTTCATTGTGTGCCAGTTTGAAACTGGCCTTGTACCCCAGAAAAGTAAAATTCTTTAATCTTCATTCAATATTGCTGGGTGAGATCCCTTTGATTGTTTCTATGGAGATGTGACCCATCCAATTGTGGGTGGTAACTTTTAATTAGTTGGTTTCCATGCAGATGTGTCTCTACCTATTCAAGGTGAGGTTGCTTACTTTTAGAGGAAACCATTTTGCAAAAATCTCAGTGCCAATAGAGCCCACAAAGCCAGAAACCTCTGGAGATGCAGAAAGAAAATGGCCCCAGGGAAACCTTTTCAAATGAGAAGAGAAAGCAAGCAGATGTTACCACGTGCCTTTCCAGCTGACAGAGGTGTTCTGGATCCATCAGCCTTTCTTGAATCAAGGTATCTTTACCTGGATGCTCCAGTTTGGACATTTCATGGCCTTAGAACTGTAAACTTGCAACTTAATAAATTCCTCTTTTTAAAAGCCATTTTATTCCTGGTATGTTGCCTTCCGGCAGCTTTTACAAACAAAAGCACTGGCCTCCAGCTGTTTTTGCCTTAAGGGCAAATTCTGGAAGGAAGATCACCCTGAAGAGGACTTCCCCAAGTTAGTATTTTCCAGCCAAAACAGAGCCATGAACCCATGAAGGAGGCACAGACCAGGTCCAAAGGGCCCAGGGGAAATGGTCAGGAAAGATATCAAATGACTTTTTTTTTTTTTGTATGCTATATTGCAGGGTCACACTTCATTATTTTTCCACGTGAATATCCTGTTATTGCAGCACAATTTGTTGAATGTGTTTGTTTGTTTGATTTTTGGGAAGTGCATGGACTGGGAATCAAACCCAGGTCTCCTGCATGGTAGGCGAGAATTCTGCCACTGAACTACCAAATGGCTTTCTGACGACTTCTTGAAGCTGCACTTTTCTGGCCTGCCCAGTAGATGGTGCCTTTCATTAAAGTGTTCTCTGCCACCCTAAGGAGGTACTGCGCCTTTAAACCTCTGCCTCTACCTTTGTCTAGGGCAGGGTTGAAGCAATGGCTACAGCCATCTTTGTCCAGGGTGGGTTAAAATGGTAGTTCTGAGTTAGGACCCAGTGAACTGATTTTATAAATCAAAATCTATGATCAATGTTTGGCCATCCTGCACTACTTTGTTCTTCAGGAAGAGGACTTTTATGTACCTTTCTGTCAACACTTAGCTAGCCAGGGACCTGATCCAAAGGTGGCCCACCTCACAAGTGGGGGATGGGCACCAGCTGTTGCTGTGGAGGAAGTTACTCTCAGTCTTTCCCTACAGATTCTCAGGCTTTTCCTCCTGCCATTCCCTGAATACTTTACAGTGCTCTTCTGGACTTTAGAGCACAAGAACAATTGTTTCAAATAGTTCTGACTGTTTACTAGCTTGGGAGGAGCTCTGGAGCTTCCTGCTCTGGAATCTTCCCCAGAAGTTCCTCCTGGTTTAAAGTTTTAAGAATATGAAAAATGAATTGAAAGTACAAGAAACTTTGAAAGTTGACTGGGCATGTTTGATAAAAGAGTTAATAACAATAGAAACTAGTAATGCAACATTGGTTTAAGCATAAGATTAGATCCATCTAAGGAGAGAATTTATGAACAAGAATATAGAACTGAATAAATTAATCACAATGATATCCAAAGATAACAAAAGATGAAAAATATAACAGAGAAGGAAGGGACATAGGGGAAAGCTGAGAAATTCCAACATATGATATTCAAAAGGTTATAATAAAGAAAATGCTCAATGAGCAATATTTGAGAAGATATGGCTAAGAATCAAAAAAGATGGCAACTCTTAGATTGAGAATCAAATACAATGTCAGCCGGAATAAACAGCAAAAACTGAATGTGATATTCTTTCAGACCCTGCAAATTCCTTGGATCCAGATACCCTTACTTATTCTTTTCAACCTTAACACCCGCTGTGGTCAGGTTCATGTGTCAACTTGGCCAAGTGGTGGTACCTATTTGTCTGGTTGGGCAAGTGCTGGCCTGTCTGTTGTGATGAGGACATTTCATAGAATTAAATCATGATCATGTCAGCTGTATCCACAGCTGATTCCATTTGTAATCAGCCAAGGGGAATGTCTTCTGCAATGAGTGATGCTTAATCTAATCACTGCAAGCCTTTTAAGGAGGATTCAGAAGAGACAGACTCTCTTCCTGCTCAGTTGGCGAACCTCTCTTTCACATTTCATAATGTGAAACTGTCCAAATTAAGGCACCAACAATAGGTTATTTTTACTCAAGAAAGGTCGATACCATCTGGAACACCTCTGTCAGCTAGAAAGACATGTGGCTGGTGTCTGTTGGGGCCTTTGGCTTCTGGACACCTCTGTCAGCTGAAAAGTCATCTGGGCACATCTGCTAATTTTCTCTCCTGGCTTCTCATCTCATAAGGATTCCCTGGGGGTGTTTTCCCTCTTCATCCAAAGGTCTTAGCTGTGTGGACTCTGTCAGCACTGAAGCTTTTTCCAAAACAGTTTCCTCATAAAGGACTTCAGCAGGCAGCCCCACCTTGAATGAGTGGAGAGACACCTCTGTGGGAACCACCCACTCAAAAGTTACTACCCACAACTGGGTGAGTTACATCTCCATGGAAACAATCAAAAAGATTCCACCCAGCAATATTGAATGAGGATTAAAGAACATGGCTTTTCTGGGGTACACAACAGTTTCAAACCAGTATACTTTAGCACCAAAGAAAATACCTCATATCTTTATGCTGCTCTCTTTGAGACAGGGGACTTGCCAGAGGAGATTAGCCAACCACCAAACAACTTATACCCAAATTCATTTAAATTTGACAATATTATAACATTTTCACTCTACTTTACTATGGTCTACTCTACAATAAAATTAATGAGAAATTAATTTTAATTTCTCACCTCTCACCCTTTGCTTGTGAGAGTGCTTGCACATTCTTTCACATGCATTCTTAATAAATTTTCTATCTGCTTACTCTATGCTGTGTTGTGCCTTTGAATTCTTTCTTGCAGCATAGCCAATAACATGGAAAACAAACCAAAATCCAGCAACATATTTTGCCAAGCCAGCCAGGAGACACTACTTCTCTCCAACCATCTGGACTTGCAAATCATGGCTGTTGACCAAGAGGCTTGGCCACATGCTTTCACTTTTTCCTCCTGCTTGACTCGTTGTTATTCTCTCCTATGTCCTCATGCAACTCTGTGTCTCTAGGAACCTAGGGGCTCTGATCTGACTATCCCAGAACATAAACTTGGTCTACTCTGAGTGTCTGGTTCCCACCTCAGAGGTGGCAGGAGCTCATCTCCACACCAATCAGATCTAAGGTGACAGAGTAGCAGGTGATGCTCTCTCTGAGACCTGATTAGGGGCTTCTCACTGTGTCAGGCAGGAGTCCAGTGAAAGCCAAATTGAGTCCCTCTGTTTCTTTCTCTTTCATTCTCTCCCTCATCTTCTATCTCTTCTTGGTTCTCAGAGGCTTCACCACAATATCTTTTCCCATCCTCTGGGGACATCTTAATCTTCAATTGCCTAAGATATCTGTATACCTCAGACCCTTCTGCCTGCTGGATCTGTTCTACATTTCACCTCTTTGACAGAGGTCCTCTCCTCTGCCTCCATAAGAGTCACTTTCTCTGCCCTGTCTGGCCTTCAATGTCTTCTGAGACATTCCATCTTTTGTAACACAGGATACTGGGCTAAGGATTCTTTGCACCAAACAAGGTGTTGGCATTATACCATGCAGGTGTTGTCTTTGTCATTCTAGGGGGTCACCACTGGTCTATGTTCATGGGAATTGATTATTTTCCAATGTAAATGTCTCCCTTTCAGACGTGATTGTTTAGTCACCAATGAGACTCATCATGGCCAAATATAAAATTTCTCTTCTTCTAGAGCATGCTCAGTTTTAGCCCTCAAAAACAGAGAACTTAGAGAACAAAGGTATTTCCAGGAGTGTTGTCCTTGACTTCTCTCAGGGCAGGACAAGTGCCCCCATCCCAGGAACATAGGTCTAGAATCTTATAGGGAGGAAAATCCCAGGGACACCTGGTAACACAACCTGAGGATGCCCAGTGACTTTATTCCGTGTTCCCAAGAGATTGAGTAGGTGGAGAGTAAGGACTTCTCAAAAATATTTTCTTGGTATTTTTCTGAGCAAGGCCCTAGAACCATCTCCCCTGCTGCCCCAGAAACATAGGTCCAGACATGTACCAGTTTGAAAGGATGTCTGTACCTTAGAAAAGCCATGTTTTAATCCTAATCCCATTTTATAAAGGCAGCCATTTCTTCTAATCCCTATTCAGCACTGTATGCTTGAAACTGGAATTAGATCATCTTCCTGGAGATGGGACTCAATCAAGAGTGGATTAGGTGGAGGCATGTCTCTACCTATTTGGGTGAGTCTTGATAAGTTTACTGGAATCTTATAAAAGAGAACAACAAGAGAGAAAGCCAGAAGATTTCAGAGAGAGAACAGAACAACACAGCCATGAGAAGCAGAGAGTTCACCATCCAGTGACCTTTGGAGATGAAGAAGGAAAATGCCTTCCAGGGAGCTTCATGAAACAGGAAGTCAGGAGAGAAAGCTAGCAAATGATGCTGTGTTCACCACATGCCTTTCCAGATGAGAGAAAAACCCTGACTGTGTTCGCCATGTGCCTTCTCACTTGAGAGAGAAGCTCTGAACTTCATCAGCCTTCTTGAACCAAGGTATCTTTCCCTGGATGGCTTAGATTGGACATTTCTCTAGACTTGTTTTAATTGGGACATTTCTTGGCCTTAGCACTATAAACTAGCAACTTATTAAATTCCCCTTTTTAAAATCCATTCTGTTTCTGGTATATTGCATTCTAGCAGCTAGCAAACTAGAACAAGACATATATCAGGAGAGGTGCTCCAGGCATGTCTGATGACATTATTTCCCAGCTTCCCAAGAGAGTGGGCTTTTCTAGAGGGAAATGCATAGCTCTGATGTACACTGGGATGCCACACAGTCACACTGACACTAGTGAGGCTCTTCTGTTTCTTTTCCAGAGAAAATGAAAAATGTCAAAGTCAATAAAAGATAAAGTATGGGAAAGCAGAGCCCTCCCCTCCAAAGGGACTTTCAATTATACTATCATCCCCCAGTCTGTAAAAGGCAAGAGAAGTAGTCAGAAATTCCCTATATCCAGATGTTTATAGCACTCTATCAAGACAAGGACCTCATAAGGAATTGTTGCTTAGGTCATGGCCATGCCTCAATTTACATTAGAAGAGAAGATCCTCTTATTGGTCTCCTTTTAAAACTTTTTGCTAAAAGGCAAAAACATATATACCAAAAAGCCAGTCAATTATAATAAGCTATGGAAAATTACTCAGGAGAGAGGAAAACCTGGCTTTGTCCAGAGGAGGCTAGTAGAAGCTCTTAAAAAGTGTACTTATGTAAGCCTGGATTCCCAGGAAAGTCAGATTTTGCTAGGCACCCATTTCATCAGCCAGTCTGTCCCTGACATTTGGAGAGAGCTGCAAAAGTTCTCCATGGGCCTGCAAACTCCCACTAACAACCTATTAGGAACAGCCTTTTCTGTCTTTAACAATTGAGACAAGGCCAAGAAGGAGGAGCAGAAAATGAGAGGTAGGCAAAAGACCAGAGAACAGGCTCAGGTTATTTGCAATTGCTGTTAAAAGTGTCCTTTCCTCTTGAGGTCACCTGAGTCATGGCTTTAAACCTCAAGGGTCTTGCTTCAACTGTGAGTCAGAGGGCCACTGGCAGAAAGAATGCCAGAAACCTTAAGATGACCTTTGACCTGGGGACCCACTAGGGCCTTGCCCCAAGCGTCAAAAATATGTGTGTGGGGCCCGGTGACTGCATCATCTCCTAAAAGGAGAGCAAGATAGCCCCCAGAGTTCAGCTCAGGGAAAATGAAAAAGGCCAATGGTATCCGAGATTGCTTATGGCTCCACTGATATCACATCTGAGCATCAACCTAGAGGAGCCTCGGGTGACAGTGTGACAGGTAAGGTTATTAATTTCTCAACTAACATCAGAGCCACTCTGTCCTAAATGGCAATCTGGGTCTACCCGGAAAAGGAATGGCTTTTATAAGGAGGATTTATTAAGTTACAAGTTTACACTTCTAAGGCCTTAAAAATTTCCAAACTAAGCCATCCAGAGAAAGATACTTTGACTCCAAAGAAAAGCCAAATGATGTCCAGATTTCTCTATCAACCGGGAAGACATGTGGCTGGTGTCTGAGGTTCGTTCATGCTCCCACTTCATTGTTTTGTGTTTTTTATTCCAGTGGCTTGTTCTTTAAGCATTTGTGGGTCCTCACTTACATCTGCATCTGATCTGTGTCGACTCTTAAAGACTCCAGTAAACTAATCAAGACCCTCCATGAATGGATGGAGTTACATCCCCATCTAATCAAAAGGTCACACTTACAATTGGATGTGTCACATCTCCATGGAAACAACCTAATCAAGAGGTGCCACCCTACACTACTGGAACAGGATTAAAAGAGCGTGGCTTCTCCCACAAGAAGGGGTTTAGGATTAAAAGAACATGGCATATTTTTGCACAACATAACAATTTCAAACCGACACAGGGCCTCTTGCCTCTCACCCCTCTTTTCTTGCAAGACTGCCCACATGTTCTCTCACATGCATTCTTTTTTTTTTCTATTCCTTCCTCTTTTTTTTATTAATTAAAAAAAGAATTAACAAAACAATTAGAAATCATTCCATTCTACATGTACAATCAGTAATTCTTAATAACATCACATAGTTGCATATTCATCATTTCTTAGTACATTTGCATCGATTTAGAAAAAGAAATAAAAAGACAACAGAATAAGAATTAAAACAATAATAGAAAGAAAAAAAAAACCTATACCTCACATGCAGCTTCATTCAGTGTTTTAACTCTCACATGCATTCTTAAAAAATATTCTACCTGCTTACTCTATAAAAAAAAATTAATGATAAAAAATATTTCTTAAATCTAGCCTGTTTACAGAATATTTTTGCTTGGCATAGCTCATGACCTCCATCTGCAAAGTAATTATGATGCCTGATAAAACACTTGAGTAATTTTTTGATAGACCTAATGAGATTAAGAAATTCTGGGATGCAAAGGTTGCCCATCCAGCTGAATAAACATCTCAGACATATATGAACAGAGAAATATATTTTTGAACTTAGCCTAACAATAGTTACCTAACAATTTTCTTTCCTATAAATTTTCTCTATCAGAAGAGAAATCTAAAAATTGTCTTTGTTAAGGACCCTCTTTCCCCATGAAAAGTTGCAAAATACTTTGACATGATCATAATCAATTTTTCAGAAGTTTGATTTAACAGAAATGGCAAATCTAAACAACAAAAATTCTGCCTTTTTAGGACAATGAATAGTATGTGCCTGCTGAAGTAATTCAATTTAAAGGACCTACATATTGATACCTATTCTGGCCTAGAAGGATTCTGGGATATACGAAGTCCAAAGACAAGCAAGGAATCTTCATATTTAAGAAGTTGACAGAACAGTGGGGGAGACAACATCTTAACCAGATCTGTGGGTTGACTTCCTCACCTAGGACCCAGACACATGGAGAATATTGAGGAGTAGGGAAGTAAGTTTGAAAGACTGGCAGAGTTTATGCCATGAAGTCCACTGCAAAGAAACTAAACACATTAGCCTTTTTCGACCTGGCGACATTGAAACATGTATCTCTCATTTTAGTTTTCTTGGACCTATAGCTGAATTCCTTATTTCCAGCTGCTCAGGAAAAGCTATCAAATTTATATATGATCCCAATAAAAGAATGAACTTAATTATATATGTTATTCTCAATACATTCTTTCAAAGTAGCTTGTAGCCTCTTAATTGTTATTTCCTTTTTTGTCCATTCCAGGCCCAAACTATTAAATGCTATTACTTTGCTAACTCATGTTCTAGATGCTGGATTTTTTTTTTTTTTTTATGTTTTTTGGTTTTGGTTTTGGTTTAGGTGCTTTCCAAAGTGAAGGAATTAAAGGAGGAGAGAGAGTGAGATCAAGAGAGAAAGAGAGCTTGAGATGAGATGGGTACCAGTAAGACATCAGCTAAGACATGGCCTACTCATTCTGACTCTTTTCCTGAAACAAAGAACTCTTTTATTAAGTTTATCTGCCTTTTCACATTAATCCTTGCTACACAAGGTTAATATTACCGCATTCACTATTTGCATTCGATAAAATGTGGCAACTTTTTATTTACAAGGCCTAGATGCAATTCTTGGCTTTTCATGGTTTTTCATAGCCTCCCATAGAGGCAGTATTTTTCATTACTGGAGAAAATCATAACTTAAACTGGCTGCTCCTGTCAAATTCAACTTGGCAAAGTCACTGTGAAAATAAAGTCCATATTTCAAATAATATTTACAATACCCATACTTCAGGCATTACAATTATAAAACCTAAGCCATTTCACTTTAAAAAAAACACACAGGCGGGCCATGGTGGCTCAGAAGGCAGAGTTCTCAGCTGCCATGCCGGAGACACAGGTTCGATTCCTGGTGCCTGCCCATGTGAAAAAAAATAGACACACACAACAATGCAGAGCACCCAGTCCAGTCCTGTTCAATATCCCACATCATTAAAACAGAGGTAATTCTACATAAAGTCCATTCACGTTCTGCAAGTTTTTGTGGGAAAGCATGAGAAAGGAGAGTCTGAGTATACTAAACATGAACTGTAATTTAACAGTCGGTATGATTTAAAGATTATTTTTTTTAAAAATTAAGTCATATCTTCAAAAGGATTTACTTTAGGCCCTGTAAGAGAAATCCTTTTGCTAAAGATACATGCACAATAGGAATTTAATGGTCATTCTATTAATGTGGTATTAAAAATTATGTCCGGCTTATCTTTTGATTGTTGGCAAACTTGGTATGGCTGTGATTAAGATTAATACAAAATATTCAAAGTGATTTAATGGAATAAGCAAAGTGTACTGCTATTTAAATCATCATTTCAGACTCTATTTTATTCATTACTTTTACTGCATGATTACATAGTACTCCCTGAATGCCAAGTATTAAGGACATAAAGCACAAAGGACATAAAGCTCAATTCTATCTAACTGAGGATCCACCATAAAATAATTTAGATCAATCAAATGTTTCTCAAATATTAACAAAGAACTCAACAAGACTAGGTCACACAGAAAATCTCAATTATTGCCAAGGAATCTCAATCATGCACATTGGACCAAAACTCATAACAAATAAAGAAGGGGGAAAATATTGCACTAAAACCAATACAACAAAAGAGAAGATGAAAAAATAAATTGAAAGTAGTCAAGACTTAGGCTCCTGACCAGGATGGAATAACCTTCACAAGGAAAAACCAAAAAAATATTTGTACATATATGATTTTCAGTCGTTGGTTTCCAGGGGAAAAGGACAATGGTCCCTGAATCATTATTTCACCTCTCAAACAAATGACGTGAGCCCTATGACTGTGATCACCACAGATTACTGCCTTGATAGGGTTTCCAGTATTCAGAGGGGAATATTGGGGTTTCCAGTATTCCAGTATTCTTGAGTTGAGGAGATAGAGCTGAGATTTTGGGGAAAACAGGAGGCTTGAGTTCACAGAATAAAGTACTGCAGAGGAGAGACCTGCTTAGAGAGAAATTCTGGAGATCTGCAAAGGAATTTCTTCACCAGAGTGCTAGTCAATGTGTGTGAGGTGACTTCCCAACACCAAAGAAAGAACCACCCAATTAAGAACAAATGTAGCTGTGCCAATTGCATACCTAAGACTGAGAATAGATCATGTAACTACCACCAAGATTGGGAAAATTCAAGATTCATGGGGCAGTGGATAAAATACATAGGAGGGCCTTGCCTCAATAGTAGGGAATAATTAACTCAAGAATAAATACTGCTTCAGGTCTCAGAGACAAATAAACACAAGATCCAGAAGAATAAAAAATTTTCAAAAGCATATAACTGCATACCAAAACAAAGCTCAAGAAGATTTATAGGAATACAATATCCAGCATTCAACAAGTTAAAATTCAGTATGTCTGGCATGCAATCAAATTTTACCAGGCAGACAAAGAGGCAGGCAAATGTGACCCATAGTGAGGAAAGCAATCAATTAATCAATCAAAACCAATCCAGGACTGACAAGATGTTAGAAATAATAAAGCATATTAAATCTATTACTATACCTATATACCATTTGTTCAAAAATTTCATTAGAGATATGGAAAATATTTTAAAAGACCCTAATCAAACATCTAGAGTTGAAAATTACAGTTTGAGATGATAAATCCACTGTGTGGAATGAATATCATATTAAATATTGCAGAAACAAAAGTTAGTATTTTTTAAGGCAAAGCAATAGGAACTATCCAATATGAAACACAGAGAAAAATATTAATAATTAGTAAAATGAAAAGAAAACTGATGATCTGTGGAGCAACTTCAGACTATCTAATATATATGGAAGTGGAATGCCCAAAATAGAGGAGAAAGGGTAGGAAAGAAATATATTTGAAGACATTTCAGCCAAAATTTTTCCAAACTTAATGAAAATTGCATAGTCACAGACCTAAGAAGCTTAACAAACTCCAAGCACAAGACAATGAAGGAAACTAACTAATGGACATAGTAATCAAAGTCTCAGAACAAGGGGTAAAGAGAAAAACCTGAAAAGCAGTCAGAAATTTAAAAAGACATTATGAACAGAGGAACAAAAATAAATAAAAACGACATCAGAATTCTCATTGCTGCCTACTAACCCACTTTTGTCCTAAAGTAGCAGCTCCCTCAGTGGTTTGCAGAGATTTCCAATTCCTGTTTTTGAGCTCCCACCTCCTCATATTTATTCATAAGAATCTTGCATCACCACAAGATAGATTCCTGTTTTCCTCTCCAGGACCAGTCTTAGCCACAAGGGAGCACACAGTCAGGAGAAGTCCTGACTTAAAGTCAACTTTGCCAATTATAAATGTAAAAATCACCCCCACCAATCATACTCAGCTGCCATTTTTGAACATGTGGTACATGAAACAGCATGATTTGAACTGTGCGTGCTCCCTTAAGTCTATTCCTTTACCCACGTCACCTTGCCTTAACTTGAATGACTGTCGGGCCTACCTACCTAAAACTGGATAAATGCCTCAGACCTTTTCAGCCTGAGGACAGTGATCTGAGACTTGCCTCCTGACTTCTTACTGGGCTGCCTCGCAAAAAAAAGTGCCTTTTTTTTCTCGAAATCCTGATGTCATAGCATTGACCTCTGTGTGCATTGGGCAGTGAGCTCACATGGACAGTGACAACTTGATGATCCAAATGTGATTTCCCTGTTAGAGACCCCTACTCAAAGCTCCACAGCCCTTGTGGGATGGAGATTTCCAGCTACCAACCCTGTGTGGCCACCTAGACTGATTATTCTAAAGCCTCTGTGACTAGGACTCCCTCCTGTTCCCACTAGTGTCATCAGCCCTATGGCACAGTTTCACTTCAAGAGGAGAAACAGTTCCGAGTACAGACATCTGGGTGAGTTAACTTTGATAAATGCCTACTCTTTTAGAAAAACCTGTCTGTTGTTCTGGTTGTCTGGTTGTTTACTGTTGATTAAGATTGTAGTTTCAAGTCCAACCTTAGCTCTGCCTGGTTACTAGGTAACCAAGCTTATGAGAGTCAGTGACTCAAATGCTCACATTCTGGTTGTGGGTTTAAGTCCCATTTGGTTTCTGGTCATGGGTTTGAATCTCACAATGTTTCTTTTTGTTCTGATTGGTTTCTTTTATCTTATTGGTAGAGTCTTTGCTAAGGTACCATAAATTAAAAATTGCAATCATGGGAAATGTTAGCAGTACTGATGGTTGCAGTCCTCTAAAATGTGTCTTGGATAATTGGTCTACATTCAGCAATGGGTCTATGAAAAAGAAAAGCATGATATTTTTCTTCAATACCACCTGGCCCCAATATAAATTAGAATCTGAAGACCAGTGGCTGGTAAATGGGTCTCTCAATTATAACACTATGCTGCAGTTAGAATTGTTTTGTAAAAAAGGAAAGCAGTGGCACAAAGTTCCCTATGTACAGTCCTTTATATTTTCCATGTCAAAAAAAGAATTTATGGGAAAAAATGTCACATTATGATTCCAAAGGAAAGAGATTTTCAGGGTCAGGATTCACCAGAAAAGGTAACTAAGAAATCAGGAATGTGTCAGCCCCTTTTTAAACAGGTTCTACCAGACTCCAGCCTGATGAAGAATTTTTCTTATCACACTTAGAGTTATCCTCTGCTCACTTCCCTATGCCTGGGAACAACAGGAAGATGGTCTCTCCTTGTTAGGCATGGAGTTCTTAAGGAATACACACGAGAGACAGTGAGTCAAAGCTTAACAGATTTATTGAAGAGAGAGAAAGCAGGCAGGTGGGAGCTAGTGAAAGGAAAGAAAAATGGCTCCCACTCTTTGTTTTGGGAGTTGTGTTTTAAAGAGAGAGTGACACCGGGAGAGGAGGGCGCCCAATAGGTGGTGTGTTGTCCCTTGACTGGATGGGGACTTGTTGACTTAGGCTCCTTTGATGTGCAGCTGCATTTATCTATCAGGCATGGCGAGTCAGTGGTAGGGAAGGGTGTTATCAGCAGAGACAGATTATGACCATATTTCCAATTATCTGAGGTGCCTTCATTTGCCATCTGGAGGATACAGCACCAGCCGGTATGGGAATTGGTTTATATCTGAATCTGTGGACCTGCCAAGGATGCTGAGGAGGGGGGCTGAAGGGGGCTCTGTATCAAGAGTTCCTTTTGCTCTTAGAATTCTTCTTCTGAGACCTAACACTCCTCACTTCAGTTCAGGTCTTCACCTGATTCCCCTTCATCTCCTGATCAGGAAGGAAGGGTCTCCCCATCAGGGCATGCAATTAGGCTGGGAAATTACTCAGTCCCAGGCAAGGCAATTCTCACTCAGACATATTTTGGCTGGATTGGATGATCAGGGAAACTCAGACGATTCATCTATTTGCAGTCTCCTTTCTCCATCTCTGATTTATTTAATTGGGAAAGCAGAATGCCTTTGTAAAGAGATGAGCCCAAGAAAATGGAGAATCTCTTAATTTCTATTTTTGCTACTCGTAATCCTGCCTGGAAAGATATCCAAGTGCTTTTAAAAACTCTCCTCGCCCCTGAGGAGTATAGGATGGTCCTTGAGAAAGCACGTCAAGAGGCTGATAAGTTACATGACTTACAACTTAGCAGCCTGGTTCAGGTTCCAGGAGCCTTAGCCATTCTGAGCCTGACTGGAACCTGATAAACAAGAAGACCAAACTAAACTAGATCACTGTAAAGGGTACATAATACCTGGAATGCAAAAGGAGGTCCACAAACCAAAAAAGACTTTAAAAGGTCCAACAAGTCCAGTAGGGGTCAAAAGAAAAGCCATCTGTCTTTCTTGAATGGCTATTGGAAGCAAACAGTCAATATACCAACTTAGACCCTTAACACCCTGACAATACGCAGTTGATCAAGATGACTTTTATTATCAAGGTACTCCAGATATAAAGATTAAATTAAAGAAATTAGAAAGAGGATGAGGAATGCCGACATCTGAACTCATTGAGATTGCTTTTAACTGAGATCAACTTCAAGAAAAGCAGATGAAGTGCCAAGTTGCTTTGCTGGGAGAAGCCATTGGCCAGAGCTTGTCTGGATCAAGGCAAATGGAACTAGGCAAAGAACATTGAAGGGTAAGGTCCCAAGAGCTCTGACCAACTAAATCAAGGTTTACCAATCCTTTGGGGCCACATCAATGTGCCTATTGCAAAGAAGTCCACCAAAGGCAAGCATGCCCAAACAGCCCCCTGGGATGGGAGGCTTGACAACCTCACAAATCCATGGACCAAATGCCACAGCTGGAAGGAGACGAGAGTGACTAGGAATGACGGGGCCCAGGGGTACCTTCCAAATTTACTGGACATATAACCATTTCCCTTGAGGAGCACTGGGTATCTTTACTAGTGGAAAAGAAACTTGTAGACTTTTAAATCATTACTGGAGCTACCTACTCAGTCTTAAATCAAAAGTAAGGGATCCTCTCTTCAAAAACTTGTTGCAGTGATTGGCATGTCTGTGGCCTCAAATAAGCCTTTCTTAAAACCTCTTGAAAGTCAGCTGGGAAATATCAATTTAAGACACAGTTTCTTTATATGCCTAAGTATCCCATGCCTCTACCTAGATGGGACCTACTAACCAAATTAACTGTACAAGTGACCTTTTCAACAGATAAACTGGATACTGAAGTTCCCCTGGACCAGCTTATGCTTTTCAGTCTGCCTTGCTATATCTAGGAGAAGGAGTTCAGTTCCAGATATCTGAAAAAATCTTTTCAAAGGTCAAACCAGAGGTGGGCTGAGAAGATGCTGGGGAGAGCTAGGAGTTCTAAGCCAGTTCAGGTAAGAGTCAAGTCTAACATGAAAATTTCTAATCTCTAACAATACCCATTGAA
Source organism: Tamandua tetradactyla (assembly GCF_023851605.1). NCBI lineage: Eukaryota > Metazoa > Chordata > Mammalia > Pilosa > Myrmecophagidae > Tamandua > Tamandua tetradactyla. The sequence continues at coordinate 61,063,750 of NC_135340.1, forward strand.
GACAGAAGCCCAAGAAAGCATAAAATCATTAAAAGAGTCTTTTCTTAAACAACAATTACTTCAATCTTACCAACCTAATCTTCATATAACACCTACATCCTACTTGTCCTAAAACTAGCTACCAAAAAGGAATATTTGTACAGGATTTGAAAGCTATCAGTCAAATAGTAGAGGACATCCATCTGGTAGTGCCAAATCCAGGCACCCTGTTAACTACGCTGTCTGGAGACCTTTGCTGGTTTACTGTGTTAGATCTAATAAAATACACTTTCTGTTGCATGACATTAGGCCCAGAATCTTAAGAAATATTTGCATTCGAAGGGGAGGATCCCAAGAATAAGACAAAACGCAATACTGTTAGATTGCGCTTCCTCAGCGATTTAAAAATGCCCCTGCATTATTTGGAGAAACTTTGGCTAGGGACTTAAGAGAATTACAGCTCAAATTTAGTTACATTTGCAGTATTAAATAACATCCTGATTACTAGAAAATCAAAGGAAGCAGCAGATCACAATACCATTGTTATGGTCATGTTCATGTGTCAACTTGGCCAAGAGGTGGTACCTGTTTGTCTAGTTGGGCAAGTGCTGGCTTGTCTGTTGTGATGAGAACATTTCATAGAATTAAATCATGATCATGTCAGCTGCATCCACAGCTGATTCCATTTGTAATCAGCCAAAGGGGAGTGTTTTCTGCAATGAATGATGCTTAATCTAATCACTGGAAGCGTTTTAAGGAGGATTCAGCAGAGACAGGCTCTCTTTCCCTGCTTCAGCTGGTGAGTCTCTCCTATGGAGTTCATCCAGAACTTCCATCAGAATCGTTGGCTTCACAGCCTGCCCTGCAGATTTTGGACTCTGCATTCCTGTGGTCATGTGAAACACTTTTATAAATTTTATATTTGCAAGTGTTCCCTGTTGATTCTGTTTCTCTAGAGAACACTAGCTAATACAACCATTTTAACTTTAAACTTCCTAGCAGACACTTACAAAGTGTTTAAGAAAAAAAGGCTCAGGTCTCACATCTTACTGTGAAATACTTAGGGTTTGAATTTTCAAAAGGGCAGAGAAACTCACTGCCAGGCTAAGAGAAGCCTTAGCTAGAATAACGGAGTCAACCACCTGAAGACAGCTGCAATGGTTCCTAGGAATGGCAGGACTCTGCTGTATTTGGATACCAGGTTTTGGACTTCTAGCTAAACTCTGATATGAAGCTTTAAAAGATGGAGATCAAGAACCACTGAATTGGACAAGAGGATACAAATAAGTATGTTATAAAATAAAAGAGAAACTCTTGATTGCCCCAGCCCTAAATCTCTCAGATGTTAAAAAAACTTTTTTTTACTTGTTTATCTATGAAGGTCAAGGTGATACCTGGGGACCAGCTGTGGTTCTCAAAATAGCTAGATGCATTAGCACTGGGGTGGCCGCCTGTCTCCAGGCAATAGCAACCACTTGTGACTTATGCAAGAAGCAGAGAAATTTACCTTAGGACCACCTACATCCAAGTACACTCCACACTGTGTTGCCCCTTCTACAGCAGAAGGTAGAATATTAGTTTATACTGGTAGGCTAGGCAAATACCAGGCTATTTTGCTAGATAATCCCAAAGTGAAATAAAAGCTATCTCCTCTCTAAATCCCACTATATTACTTTCCAACCATCAAGAACAATTAGAGCATGATTTTATACAAATAACTAAAGACCTTTATTCTAGCCACCCTGTCTTATGGGTCAATCTCTAGAGAAACCAGACCTAAAATGATGATAGCAGTTTTATGGACAAAGGACAGGAAAGAGCTAAGCATACTATAATAACCCCACAGGAGCCACTCAAAGCCAAGGACCTTCCTCCCGGCATGTCTGTTCAATGAGCAAAACTCAGCCCTCACCAGGGCCCTACACAAAAAAGCAAACACAAAAAAGCAAATATATATAGAAACTCTAGATAATCATTTTCAGTAGTTCATGTGCATTGGGGCTCTCAGGAAGTAAACAGTTCTTTTAACATCAGGGGAAAAGGCAATAAAACATACCGACGTAATTCTAGCCCTGTTAGATGCTATCAAGCTGACTTATGAAATTGCAGTCATCCATTGCCCTGGACATCAAAAGAATAATAATTTAATAGTGACAGGGAACATTTTAGCAAATCATGCAGCACAAAGGGTGGCCAGGTTCCAGACACCCAAAGTCATTGTGGCCTTTATGCCAAGTATTGACTTAATTTTATACCAAAATATCCCTCAAATGACAAATCAAAAGTGAAGAAATGGAAATTTCCTCCCGAGCCATTACATCCTTCTCATCCATGGTATAATCCAAAGACACCAGGAGAACCAATTAAAACTGCTTCAGAAGGCTGAATTTATAATAAAGAAGCAGCACTTTTTCCAGAAAATTTAATTAGAAGAATTATCACCTATCTATATCAAGGTACCCATTATGGGAGAGATACCATGTACCAATGGCTACAAACATACATTATGTAAAGAGTAAAATGAAAATGTCATATTTGTAGCAAGAACAGTCCCCAGTCAGCCTGTCCACTGCCTATTAAAGGGGTCCAGGTGTGGAAATAGGATCAGGGAAGAATGGCAAATAGAATTTACAGTTAAGCCAAGCCCATGAAAATTATAAATATCTACTTGTGTTTGTGGATACTTTCTCAGGATGCATTGAAGCTTTTCTGTGCAGAAAAGAAAGAACACCTGAAGTGACTAAAGCTTTGCTAAAGGAAATTATTCCCTGGTTTGCAATGCCACTTTCCATTCTAGGAGATAATGGTAGTACCTCCATTGCTAAAATAACTCAAGATATATTTAATGCCTTAGGAATTTCTTGGAAACAACATGCATCCTGCAGACCACAATCTGTAGGAAAAGGCTGAAAAGGTGAATCACATCTTAAAGAAAATTCCAGCCAAAATTTGCCAGGAAACAAAGATAGCCTGAGATAGACCTCTGCTAATTGCTTTACTTAGGATTAGAGCAGCCCCAAGGAGCAAGCTTGGGTTAAGCCCCTATGAAATAATGTTTGGAAGACCCTTCCTTAAGGCTAATAAGAATAATAACACAGACACTGAACATGTAGTTCCTGAGTTAGAAGCTATAACATATATTTAATTATAGGCACCACCCTGTCTAAGATACACCAATATGCCTTGGACAAGCTCCAGCTCCCCACTGATGTTTACTTGCATTGTAGTAATTCAGGGGATTAGGAGCTTCTTAGAAATTGGAAAATGCAGCACTCAGATAGCCAATTAAAGCCCAATGGGATGGGCCTTATCAAGTCTTACTTGTTACCTACTCTTCTTATAAGTAACAGGGCATCCATCCTTAGATCCATTACTTGAGAGTGAAGTTCATCATCTTCTAAGAGGGCAATTCCTTATCTCACTGAAAGAAGGCTGAAATTTCATGCATCTTAACACTGAAGCAAGACTGCCACCCTAACCAAAGTTCTCTATCCTTCAGTTGTACCTGTGAATGCATCATAGACTTAAAACTACTTTTCAGGAAGAAATAGCAAAATAAGTAATACTTAATGTAAATTGTGTTGCCTGGTCATGTATTATTTTCTTTCTCTTGGCTGGATTCTTTTAAAATACTTCATGGGTTAATGTCTGCATGTGTCTTGCTTAAAGGTTGGAATCATTTTTCTATGCAGTGAATAATCCAGATTCCTCAGTGTCTCAAACTTAAGTACCTTAAAGAGTATCAGATTTATATATACATATGCAGTGGGAGATTACTCAGTGATAAGAGGAATGAAGTTGACATGTACAACAGCATGGATGAACTTTGAAGACTTCATTTCGAATGAAAATAACACATATACCAAAGGAAAAATATTGTATTATTATTTCACTTATATGAAATAAATAGAATAAGAAAATTAATAGACTCAAAAATATAGATTACCAGAGGCTTGGTAGGAAATGTGTAGTTCATGCTTAACTGTTAGCATTTCTGTTTGGGGTGATGTAAAAGTTTTGGTAGTGGATCATGGTAATGGTAGCATAACATTGTAAATTTAATTAAAGCACTGAATTATTTATTTGAATGTAGTTAAGTGGGAAATTTTATGTTGTATAAATGTTACTAAAAAACTTTTTAAAATGCCATAAGACTGGATAACACAGTGAACCCTCATGTGATCTACAGATTATATTAATTGTATTATTAAAATATTATTGCTTCATCAATTGTAACAAAATTTCCATACTAATGCAAAGTGCTAATAATAGGAAAACTATAGGTATGAAAAGGCATATATGGGTACTTTTATACGGGTATATGGGTATATTGTACTCTGCATCACTGTAAACCTACACATTCTCTTAAAAAAAAACAAATTAAAGAAAATCTGTTAAAGCATAACTGATTAAACCCAAAGGAATGAAAAAGAAACAAAACCACAATTAAAGACATCGGTGACACTAAAAGTTTATTCTTTAAGATCAGTAAAACTGATAAAGCTTTAGGCAGATCAATCAGGAAATAGAGGACTCCAATAACCAAGATCTGGAATGAGGGATGTGACACCAGTATAGATTTTATAGCTATTAAAACAATAAGAAGAAAATATTAAGACTAAATTTATGCTGTCAAATTTGATAATTTATGGGAAATGTTATTTTGAAAGATCCATCCCATCAAAATTCAGTCATGAATAAATAGATAAATCAAATAGCCCTACATATATATTGAAATACTTGGATTTGTAGTTAAAATCTTTCCCACACAGAGAATTCCAGACACCATTGATTCACTGGTGAATTTTACTAAACACTCCAAGAAGAAATAACAACTCTAAATAAATTCTTCAGAAAATTGAAGAAGGCTGAACACTTTCTAACTTATTCTGAGTCTCGTAACCCTGATATCAAAACCAGACATTGTCATTCTAAGAAAACTATAAGCCATAATCCTCCTGAACTTGTGATGGATTGAGCAGTTTCCTCCAAAAATGTATGCTTAAATCCTAACCCCCAGTCTCCTGAAGGTGGACTTATTTGGAAACAGTGTCTTTGAAGATGTGATTAGTTAAGATGAAGCCAACCTGGATTAGGGTCTATCTTAAGCCAGTATGACTGATGTTCCTTATAAGAAGAGGAAACTTGGACACAGAGACAGCCAGACACCAGGGATAATGCCTTTGAAGATTGAGGAATGGGCTTGGAGTGTTGAATCTACAAGTCCTGGAACACTATGGATTGCTGGCAAACACCAAGCATTAGGAGAGGCAAGGAATGATAGTTCCCTACAGTTTTCAGATAGTGCATGGCCATGGTGATACTTTTGTTTCTGACTATTGGCCTCTAGATCTATGAGACAATAAATTTCTGTTGGTTTAACCCATTGAATTTGTAGTACTTTGTTATGGAAACCCCAGGAAACTATGACAAACCTAGATGCCCAAAATTAGAAACAAAATGTAACAAAACAAGTCAAACAATATAAAAAGGGTAATATATATCATAACCCAATGGGGCTTTATGTCAGGAATGCAACTTGGAATAGCACTTGAAATGAGTTAATGAAATTCTCCATTTTAAGTGGTTAAGAATATAAAAAAATCAATAGATGCAGAAAATCATTTGACAACTTATCATTCATTCCTGATTTAAAAGTTTCAGCTAAGAACTGTATAGAACTTTCTCAATCTGATAAGGGGTATCTATGAAAAGTCTACAGCCAACATCATCCTTAATGGTAAAAGACTGAATGCTTTTCACCTAAGGTAAGGCATAGAACAGGCTATTCACACTCATTGTTTCTGTTCAACATTGTACTGGAGGTTGTGTGATAAGACAAGAAAATAAAGAAAAATAAATTAAAAATAAAGAAATAAAACTGTCTTTCTCTGCAGACAACATGATACTGTGTGTAGAAAATTTAATAGACTATACAATAAAGTATAAGAAATTCTGAGTTTTTCAAGGCTGAATACCAAATCATTATATGAATATCAGTTGTGTTTCTATATTACAGCAATGTACATTTAAAAATAGTAACTTAAAACTGATACCAATAAAAATATTAGCAACCCAATTTTGAAAGCAACTTGTGACAAATGAATCAACTATATCACAGATGTAGACCACAACCTTCAAGAAGGGGCTGGAGACAAAAAAAGCATCAGTGCTATTTTGACTGAAACTAAGGCAAAAGATAGAAAGAACAGTACACCACCTAAACAAGGTACATTATTTGGTAAATGTGTTTCTCATAGTCTTCTGAGTTAAGAAATCTGAAATTACTTTACATGTAAACTCAATTTGAACATATAAGCAAATAAATTGTAGAAATTGAGATCATAGCTTCTTGTTGTCAGAGAAAGAATTACAATTAAGTCAGGTTAGGTGAGAATGAACCCTCTGGTACTTCATAAGAGTCAGAGATACATTCTGAACACATCCGTAGGATGATAGATAGATAGATAGATAGATAGATAGATAGATAGATAGATAGATAGATAGATAGATAGATAGATATAGATAGATAGATAGATAGATAGAGAATATATGTAAATATATGTATATACATTTATTTTTTAGTTCTGTCTGATGAGAGAAACTATAAGCAGTGACATTTCAATAGTAACTAGCATTTCCAATGTCCAAATATTGTTATCTAAATTACCATTCTCCAGTAAAAGGAGCAGGACTCCTGGAGAAATGGCTCATTCTACGGCTGTGGCAGGAAAAATAGAAGATGGACGTGAATCATTTCTAGTGCCATAAAGCAAGGAACTGAGAAAAAGAAAAGCATTTCAAAATGACACAGGAGACTTCCAGTTTCAGCTCTGACATGAAAAGAGCTTCGAAGTTGTCATTTTCTTCTATACAAGAGGAAAAAGCTATACAGACTAGAAATCAATGATTTTTTTTAACTTTTTTTATTATATAGTATAACATATATACAAAGCAAAGAAATAAAAAAGCAATAGTTTTCAAAGTGCTCCTCAACAAGTGGTTACAGGACACATTCCAGAGTTTGTCATGGGTTATCATACAATCCTTCTAGCTATTCCAGAATATAGGACGCTAGAGGGCTTAAATACTTTTTTATCACCACAATCAATTATTTTTCTTTTGTTTTTTGTGAACAATAACATATATACGAAAAAGCTATACATTTCAAAGCACAGCACCACAATTAGTTGCAGAACATATTTCAGACTTTGACATGGGTTGCAATTTCACAATTTTAGGTTTTTACTTCTAGCTGCTCTAAAATATTGGAGACTAAAAGAGATGTCAACTTAATGGTTCAGCATTCATATTCATTTGTTAAGTCCTATCTTTAATGTATAATTCCAATATCATCTTTGATCTTTCCATACTTCTCTTTGGGGTTGTTTGGGCGATCACAATTCTAAATTTTTGATATTTGAAGGGTCTGTCACTAATATGGGGTAGGGAGATGGAACTATCTGATGTTCTGGAGAGGCTGTGCTAGGTTTCAATACTTATCTGGGCCAGGGACCCATCTGGAGGTTGTTGGTTTCTGGGAAGTTACTCTAGTGCCTGTAACCTTTGTGGAATCGTATATATTGACCTAGATGTTCTTTAGGATTGGCTGGAGTGGTCCCAGTTGGGGGTTGGCAGGTTATGATAGGTAGCAAGGTCTACCTGAAACTTGTAAGAGTGACCTCCACAGTAGCCTCTAGATTCTCTTTGAACTCTTTCTGCCACTGATACTTTATTAATTACACTTCTTTTCCCCTTTTGGTCAGGATGAGAATTGTTAATCTCATAGTGCCAATTCTGGATTCATCCCTGGGAGTCATCTCCCACGTCACCAGGGAGACTTTCACCCCTGGATGTCATGCCCCATGTAGGGGGGCGGACAATGATTTCACTTGCAGAGTTGGGCTTAGAGAGACTGAGGCCACATCTGAGCAACAACAGAGTCCTCCAGAAGTAACTCTTAGGCATGCCTATAGGTAGTCTAAGCTTCTCCACTACCTCCATAAGCTTCATAGGAATAAGCTTCATGATTGAGAACATGGCTTATTGATTTGGGTATCCCTAAAGTTTGACATGGTGTCATGGTTAGGGACAGGTGTCAACTTGGCCAAGTTGTGGTACCTGTTCATCTGATTGGGCAAGCACTGGCCATCTGTTGCAATGAGGACATTTCATAGGATTAGGTCATGATCATGTCAGCTACATCCACAGCTGATTCCATTTGTAATCAGCCAAAGGGGAGTGCCTTCTGCAATTAGTGATGCTAAATGCAATCATGGGAAGCCTTTTAAGGAGGACTCAGAGGAGACAGGTTCCATTCCTGCCTTGGCTGGTGAGCCTCTCCTGTGGAGTTCATCCAGGCCATCCATTGGAGTCATCGGCTTCGCAGCCTGCCCTGTGGATTTTGGACTTTGCATTCCTACGGTCACGTGAGACACTTTCATAAATTTTATATTTGCAAGTGCTCCCTGTTGATTCTGTTTCTCTAGAGAACCCTAACTAATACACATGGTATCAGGGATTCCCTGATGGAAAGGTTTAATAGACCTTTTGTAGTCCATATTTATTCTCCCCTCCCTCAGGGGACTTTGCCAGTACTTCTTGATTATCTGCTTAATATACTCTAGGATAGTTTCTAGGCATTACAGTAATCTATATGGGATTAAAGGACCTCTTTCTATTAAAGGACCTGCTTCCTGTGTTTGAATTGTTCAAATGAGCTATACAGATTGGTTGAATTAGATTATGCATTGCAGAAAATTTCAGTTCCAGATCAAATAAACCTTTCTTCCATTGGTCTCAAAGAGTATGTGTGGTTCCAAAATATAGACACAGTCTTCCTTATCCCCATGTTCTGAATTACTTTAACCCCAACCTTTTCAGCTTTGCTCTTATCTCTAAATATCAGGTTATATATATAAAACAGCCTCTCAAAATCCAAAAATAATAATCACCACTCTGGACTTAATGTGTCTGCTAGCGGTGACCATACTATTGTTGTTTTTTTGTTTCTGGCTTATTTTGTCTCACCAAATGTCCCACATGTTCATTCACATCGTTGCATGCCTCATGACATTGTTCCTTTTTGTAGCAGCACAACCTTGGTTCATAAATATACACCATCGTTCACCAATCTACTTCTCTGTCCCTGCATCCTTCAGCCACCTGCATTCGTTGTGCATCATGTAGAGGGCCCAAAGTTCACAGTCCATCAACATTCTCAATTTTAGATAATTTCATTATTCCCAAGAGACAGAAAACTAATAAACACACCCTCACCAAACAGAAAATCTAAACCTCCTCTTAACTCTTGTCCCTCCCCCCATTATTTACCTCTGCTGTTGCTGTGGTAGTGCTGATGGTTTCCTTTTGAATATAGCTTATAACATGTAATAACAGTTTCCCCCCTGTACCCTGGACTTTAATACTCTTTATATAAAGTCATCTTTGAAGTAATTCTTACAAGTACTCATTCATATTTCTAATGTGAATCAGTGGGATGCATAGGTCTATACAACCCCTTTCAATCTTGATCATCTTCAATATGGTAATATTACTTTTAAACCCACTAGAGAATCACCTTTGCTCCTATCTATTCCCTTACATTGGGGTTCAACCTCATTAGCTAATGGTTCACACATGTCTAGCTTTTATGTATCTCTATGTCTCCTATATTCTGTATTATAAGCCTCTGATTATACATTTATGCTAGTCATAAAAGTGGAATCACACAGTATCTTCCTTTAGTGTCTGGCTAATTTCACTCAGCATTATGTCCTCAAGGCCCATCCATGTTGTCATGTGCTTCAGGACACCATTTTGTCTTACTGCTGCATAATGTTCCATCATATATATATATATACCACATTTTGTTGATCCACTTTGTTGATGGGCATTTGGTTTGTTTCCATCTCTTGGAAATTGTGAATAATGCTGCAATGAACATCAGTGTGCAAATGTCTCTTTGTGTTGTTTCTTCCAGCTCTTCTCGTATATACCAAGTAGTGCTATCACTGGGTCATAGGGCAACTCTATATCCTAAGGAACCATCAAAGCAGCATATAGCTGGATTATGTTTCTAATCCATTCTGCCAATTTGTATCTTTTAATTGGTAAATTTAGTCCATTAATATTCAAAGTTATTACTGAAAAGGCATTTCTTGATTCTACTATCTTATCTTTTTTATTTTATTTGTCAGATCTATATATTCTTTTCTGTCTTTCTCTTTGTATTCTTTAAATTGCTCTTAGTGGTACTCTTCAATTCTGTGCCCTCATCCAGACCTCTCTCTCCTGTTTCTTTTTTTTTTTTTTTCAGCTGCAGAACTCCTTTTGGTATTTCTTGTAGGGCTGATCTCTTATTGACAAATTCTTTCAGGACTTCTTTGTCTGTGAAAACTTTAATCTCTCCCTCAATTTTGAAGGACAGTTTGGCTGGGTACAGAATTCCTGGCTGGAAGTCTTTCTTTTTCAGGGTCTTGAATATATCATACCACTGCCTTCTCACCTCCATGGTGCTAGTTGAGTAGTCTGAACACAATCTTATTTGATTTCCCTTATATGTAGTAGATTGTTTTCTCTTGTTGCTTTCAAGATTTTCTGCTTCTCTTCAACATTTGACAGGCTAATTAGTATGTGCCTTGAGGAAGGCCTATTTGTATTTATTCTGTTTGGAGTTCTTTGCCCTTCTTTGACTTGTATTTTTCTGTCCTTTATGAGGGTTGGGAAGTTTTCCCCCCATTGTAGCCTCAACTACTCTTCCTACCCCTTTACTCCTCTCTTCTCCTTCTGGGACACTAATGATTCTTAAATTTGCACACTTTGTTTTGTCTATCATTTCCCCGACTTCCCATTCAGTTTTTCCATCTTTTTTTCCACTTGTTATTTTAAGTCTTCAAAGTCAATTATCCTGTCCTCTATATCACATATTCTTTCTTCTGTCTCTTCAAATCTGGTGTTGTCTGCCTTTAGTATGTTTTTTATTTGGCCAACAGAGTCTTTAATCTCTGTGATTTCTGCTATTTTTCTATTCATTCTTTCAAATTCCTCTTTGTGATCTTCTACTGTCTTCTTGCTCTCCTTATGTCATTTGTTATCACACTTATTTTGTTAAGTAGAGTTGTATGAACAACTTTGATTACTTGTTCCAATGTCTGTGTCTCCTCCAGTGTTTCAATTTGGTCATTAGGCAGGGTTTTATCTGTCTGCATTGTGACATGCTTAGTGATCTGCTATCTTTGTGTCTTGTAGATATCTTGATGGATTTCTTATTTTTTTCAGTAATCTAAGGCCTTGTGTTTGTGGGATGGTTGTACAGCAGGGAGCAGGGCACAGAGGGGAGCACTCAGTATGGTGATTTGTTTCAGAGCAGGTATGGGTGCAGGTTGGGGATGTTATGCTGATGCTTGTGAATGTGGGCATCCAGTGGCCGAGGAGGATGTAGCTGTGTGGGTGCACCAGTTTGGAGGGCATAACCCTAGTGTGCGCTGGTCTAAGGCATGGAGCCCTTTGTGCGCATGCATAGAGCTGTGGCAGCAGGTCGGCCTTACCCCTTTATGGATTGGGGACAGTGACCCGGCTGTGTAGGTCAGCATTTTCTCAGAGCTGGAAAGTGATGCTGAGGGCTGTGCACATGTGCGGCTATAGGACTGCTGTAATGTGCAGTTCCCAGAGCTGAATGACGTGATTAGGGGCCTGTGCGCATGCATGGGCCTGGGAGTGCCATAAAGGGATGCCCTGTGCTCAGGGAGGGCAGGGTGAGGCTGTGCGACACTATGGGAAGGGGGACAGGGGTAACCTGGGTATGGAGGTTAGTGCCTGCAGCCTTTATGCACTGGCAACAATGCAGGGAACAGGGAGGGGGAGGTAGTACTCAGGAGGGGTGTAGGAGCAGTGGGTTGTGCTGCACTTGGGGTGAGGGTGTAGGATAGGTATGTGCACTGGGGGCTGGTGGGTGGGAGCACCTGGAGCATGAGGAATGGGGGAGGGTGATGGGGTTGAGGTACATGGAGTATGGGGCGAGCCGCCAATCATGGGGCTGCACTGGTGAAGGTAGCACACCCAAGGAATGCAGCCTGGCTTACTTTCTAGGCCTGCGCTCCAGTCCATGCACCTCCGCAGGTTCTGTGGCTCCATGCCTCCACACCAAGGTCCAGCTTTCTGCCTCTCAGTTCCTTGGCCTCTGCAACAGGGCTGCTGCATGTGGTATAGAAGGCTCTCCTAGGTCAGCCGCACTCCCGAATTGCCACCTCCTGTCCTCTCTAACCTTTCTGTGGAGCAGGGCTAATCTTGAGTTGCTCTAGCCGGCCATCTTCCTGGAAGTCTGTAGAAATCAATGATTTTTATTGAACTTATTAGAGAACATAGTTTGCAGGGCAAATCACTACCTGGAAATCTGACAAATCTAGAAAGTCACAGCCAAGATCTGCTTACCTGGAGCAGAAGTCACTAGAGTCATAAGCTTATAGCAATACTTATTGGTTATTTCAATGAATTTCCGGAGACTGAGTACAGAGACATATAAGAATGAAAAACTACCAAGGGCTGCAGTCTTGTGGGAAAGGCATTCACACTTTCATTGGATTTACCTGCAAGAACCCCAGCAGATTCTCTCATATTAGCAGATAGAAAATGTAAAATTCATTATGATTAATATATTAAGGTAGAAATCCAAGAGAGATCCATTGTGTCCCTGCCGAGGTGAAGAGGAAGCATAATCACAGTAAGATGTGCTTAGAATCTTCTCCATAACAAAGTCCCCCTTTCTGGTGAGAGAGCCTAGCAGACCTTTGTCCCAGAGTTGTGGCAGGAGAGCATTTCTCCCACTCCAGCCCCTCTAATCTTCTGCTTCTACTTAATGGCAGGCAAGAGTCAAAGAGAACTTTTTTAAAAAGCACTTGTGGAAGTCACAGGTCAGAGACATATGCCCACTAAAAGACTGAGATTTATCTGAAAAATTACAGAACACTCCCTACTCCTCACACTTTATTACCACACCAACAGGGATCTGGTATAACAATAATGGATTACTACTGAAAAGACTGCAAGACACAAACTACCTCTGAGGAATAGTACTAAGGAAATCCAAAGACAAAAAGGAAGACAAAAAAAAAAATTAACACTAGAGAAATGTGATGTCTCTGCCATCTCTAGTTAAAGAAAACATCAAAGAAAGTTGAACTATTAGCCAGGTTACACAAATTGTCACACTAAAGGCCCATTTTCCTCAGTTCCTATTACCTGATACATCATGTTAGGCTTTCAAGTAAAAATTACAAGGCATGTCAAAATGCAAGATAAAACACAGTCTGAAGAAACAATGTAAGGATCAGAATGAGACTCTGATATGACACAGATGTTGTAATTAGTAGACAGAAAATGTACAATTCACTGTGGTTAATATATTAAGGGTTCCGATTGAAAACAGGCAATATTCAAGAACAGATGGATAATGTAAGCAGAGAGAGAACATTTAAGAAAGAATCAATGGCTGTGGTAGACATAAAACTACATACAGCAAGAGAAACGAAGAATGCCATTGACAGATTCATTAACAGTCTGGACACTTGAGGAAAGAATCAAGGGAGGAGAAAATGGGACAACAGAAACTTCCCAAACTGAAATGTGAAGAGAAAAGGAATACATGCGGATTACTGGAATGCCAGAAGGAGAAAAAGAATAAACAGAGCAGGAGAAATATTTGAAGTAGTAATGGTCAAGAAATTCCCAAAATTAATGACTTTCACCAAACAATAGAATCCAGGAAACTCAGGGTAGACCAAGCAAAATCAATACAAAGAAAACAAAGCAAAAATACCTTTACCAAAGCATAATACATTAGAACTGCAAAAAAACAAAGACAGAAAAAATCTTGAAAGAATCTTGAGGGAAATAATGGTGGAATGACATATATACAGTGTTGAGAAACAAACAATAAACACCAACGCCAAATTCTATATCTAGCAAAAGTATCCTTCAAAACAAAGGAAAACAATGACTTTCTCGGGCAAACAAAAGCAAGAAAAGTCCACTCTACCTTCCTAAAAAAATAAAATTAAAAGATTTTACTTAAGCAGAAGGAAAAGTTTTAAGTCAGAAGCTTGGATCTACTTAAAGAAAGGAAGGACACTGGAGAAGAAGTAAATGAGAGTGAAATAAAATATTTTCTTTCTTCCTATTCTTACTTAATCTAAAAAACTGAAAAGAACTGTTTAAGATAACAATGTATTCAGTGATTGAGGCACGTGCATAGGTGAAATGAAGGGCCGAAAGAAATATTGTAAGGGATGGGCAGGAAGAGTTGGGAATACTCTCTTAGAAGGTATCTGCAATCTAGGTAAAGCAGACTAGTGCTATATGAAGATGGAAATAGTTTAGTAAAAAATACATACTGGAAATTCAAGGTTAAGCACTGAAAAACTCTTTTTTAAAGAAGTATAATTGAAATGCTAAGAGAAGATAGACATCAGATATAACCATATTAAATGCTCAGTTAAAACCAGAAAAAGAAGCCTCTGGCAAAGAATAGAACACAGTTACAAACAAGATTGCTATTAATATAATTGTATCAATAGTCATTTTGCATGTGCATGGTCTAAAGACACTAATAAAAGACAGTGGTTGTCACATGGGTAAGAAAACAAGGCCCAACTATATATTTTTGGCAAGAAATTAACTTTAAATCTAAAATCCCACATAGGTTAAAAGTAAAGGGATAGAGAAAGGAATACAAACCAAAGGAATGCTGAAGCAGCACTATTAATTTCAGTAAAGTAATGTACAGAACAAGGAAAATTAGCAGGGATGAAGAGGGGCACTATATAATGGAAAAGGGGTCACTTCTCCAAGAAGACATACCAATTCTAATTGTGGGGTATATGGGGACCCTATGTACTATCTTTATAATATTCTATTAAATCTAAAATTATTCTAAAATTAAAAGCTTATTTAAAAACAATAAACAACAACTACAAAAGCAAAAACAAAGACAAATGACACAGGAGTCAACCTGAAAGCTCTCCAAAGGCCCACACATTGCATAATGCAAACAACAAAATAAATAACAATAGCATACTATAACAGAGAACATAATAAATACCATGAATCCATATTTCTATAAATGATTGCATAAATTAATAAATGAAGAGATGTACAGATCTTCTTTACATAAAAATTGCAAATACTATATGAGGACCCAAATCCAGGAAGTGGAGCTTAATCCCTCCCTCTTGATTGTAGGTTGGGCTTAATTCCTCACTTGCCAGCAATAAATAATGAAAAAGGTAAAAATAGAGACTTTACAGAAGACAGAAATGGTAAACATAATCTTAACCAAGAAAACCTGGTCAACCTCAACAGTGTAACTCACACTGGTGTCATATGCTCTTGGAATAATGCAATTAAAATGACATGTCACCTCTGTGGTATTCTTTATTTAAACTCATCACTCCAATCTAATCATTAGAAAACTCAAATTGACAGACTTTCTACAAAATAGCTAGAACCAAAGTGGGAAGGGGTGAGGTTTCATTAGGAAAACAACATGGTGATTGCTTTGTATTTTATTTTTCATGAAGATCACTCTGACTGAAGTAGGGAAGATGGAAAAGGGAAGACAGGCAATAATGAAATCATTTCCAAAAGAGAACTATTATTGAGAATTTGGTGTATTTGATTATGAGCTATGACCAACCTTTTCAAGTGGTGCTGATTGACATTTTTCAACCTTCATTAGAATAACAACATAAAGAATTTTTTATCTCTTCTTTGGCCATCACTTGGGCATTTTTCATTTTGGTTCACAGGCATTAAAATAGCTCCCTAGAGTTATAGCATATCAATGCTGTATTTTTAGAGATCCAGTTCAAATACACTTACAAACAGGAAACTGAGATGTAAAGATGTGAAGGTCATGGTTTCAGGATGAGCAGGGGCGAGAAACATCCTACTGATCCCTAGTCCAGTGTTCTTTCACCATTAGTCCATGGTGATTAGGAAGTGAAGAGGACCGACTGGTTGGTCCACTTCATGCTGATGCTCTAAGGAAGAGTCCAGGAGGTATGAGACTGGGAGCCAGTGTTAGAGCTGGCTTAGCAAGGAGCATGGTGGGACTGGACATACTGTTTCGACAACCACCTCTCTGGGTTTCTGGAGAGGGAGTCACTCTGGAGAGGGAGTAATATGTCTGCTGGTCTGGATCTGGTGAATGATGCTATGTATTGTCTATCTATAGTGGACATCTATTGATAGAGAAGAAACTCTTGCACAAGAGACTGTAATACCATCCTGTAGGTGTTTATGTACATAGTTATTACATAATGTTATGTACTTAAACACTTACAGGTACATATTTATTAGTGCTCACAATTTCAAGGTATTTTGTTATGTTTATGTATTAACAATATTCCTTATCATTTTCCATCATTTATTCTTGCTCTCACTTTTATTTTACCTTTCTTTTTCTTTCTCTCCCAAATACACTCTGCCCTGCCTCCTCTTGTGCTTTTGATATAGCCCATTTTACACAAAGTATACTGTAAAGAGCCCTCAATTTAGAGTTTAAAAGGGCTAAGATTTCCAAAAGGTCTGTGCTGCCAACATTCAGTTAAACTAAAGCAAGTTAAACTTTAAGCACTCCAAACCTTAAGTCTATCTCTAAACTTGGAGTAATTCTCCACAAAATCTAACTCACACAAGGAATAAAGTCACAAATGTGAAACCCCTTTTGTGAACTGACAATTGCTATGAAGGTTTAGACTGTCCCGGAAATGGGGAAAGGGCATTTATGTGGGTGCAGGTGTGGTGGGAGGGGCAGTAAGGCAGGGCTTGGATGACCCCATCCCAAACCTGGAATGGTACCCAAATCAGCTTGTGAAATAAACAGCAAAGTCTATAATCTGAGAAGGGTTTTATAATTGTTGGGGTTTGAAAAGGTTATGCTAAAGAGTTGTTAGAAAACTGTTGACTAAGTAGTTTATCAATCCTCATGTTGTCAACCTGCACACATGTTTCATGCTCTGCAGCATCTCAGCAAATGCTTTGGTTAATTACCCACTAATTATAACATCATTGAATGGCTACACTGAGGCAACCATATAATTATGGAGCAAAAAGCTCGAACAATTACAAGGCTGAGCATCTTGGTTGATTAAAATAAATCCCTGGCTCATTGTTATTGGTTACCTGCTCAATATTCCTAATCTCTTGATACATGTGATAAACCATGTGCAACATAGGAAGCAGGGCTTTTGGAGAAAAAGCCCAATTTAAAAAGGAAGAGATGAGGACACATAAGTAATTTACTAGTGAATGGATAGTGTGTTCACTTCTGTTTGTCCAGCCAACACAGAGTTTTGGGAAACTACTCTAGCGGCCCACAATTCATGTATACAAAAGATAGTGGGACAATAGGTTAGCATTGGTAAAGATGGATATGAAACATTATAGGGGACTAGTGGAATGAGTGACTTAGCCAAGCATCAAGGAAGATTCTGTAAGGTCTTTACAGAGGTGGTGATACTGAGGTCTAGTTTTGAATGATGAGGAGTTTGCCCACTGGATACAGTAGAAAGGAAATCTTTGAGAACAGATGGCTTTCTAAAGGATGTTAGCAGTAACATGTGCAGAGAAAAATAAAAATAAAAAATTGTATCATATTTTCTTGCATCTATTGAAAATAGCACCCTAGCTTCAAATAAACAGAAAAAGTGATCTTGAGATTTGACAGTTATATTGGGGGGGAGTTATTTAGTATGCAGGAACCACTGTGAAAACCTATATTTAAATGCTTTGATTCTCTAAACCCATCAAGTTTCCCCAAGCAATTCCTTTATATTTCTGGAATGATGTTACCTAAAAGCTTCACTTGGCTAATCCTATAGTTGACTTGAATGTTCAAAGAACAAAGAAACTTTGAATCAGTCTAGAAATTGCTTTAAACTTTAATTAGGTAATCATGGAAAAGTTACTTTACATTTTCACATTGACTTTAATAGTGCATTGTTTTTGTCTCCTGTATTTCCCTCCAACTCTAAAAGTTCTGAAAGTGCCACAGGTATTTTCACCCTAATCATTTTCTTGGAGCATAGTTATAAATATTTCAAAACATTGGATTGACATTTTCAGCATATAATGTATAGATTTCCCTGGAGTTTTTCAGATCTTGTAAAACTATCAAAATCAAAATTTCATCTACTATGTAATTAATATTTACCTTTAATACCTAAGATTGAATCATAATCATTTCACTGAGGAAACTGAAAATTAGTAATTGAGTGTATAAGTTAGCTTGGAGCTATGCATGTAGATTTTTTTTGCCTAGAACTAAGTTTCTCAACCCAGGGGGGTTAAAAAGAAAAGAACCCATGGCAAAGGAAAATAGCAATTTTCTCTGAGACACTGTGACAACAGCTAAGTACTGTGCTCTGCACATGTGACATTAAATAAGTGTGTGTTGACTGACTTAGGAATTTGAAATGTTACCTTGGTGGAATTTTGTCTGTGCTTGTAAGGGATTAGATTGGAGACAGTGAAAGCAAGCCTCTGTCTTAGAGCTCTGTATACAACTAAGGACTATTTGATTTGAAGATACTCTATTTTATCATAGCTTTTGTCTGAATGGCATTGGAAAGGTAGCACACTTTTTTAAACTCCAGCCCAACCCAACTGCCCAACAGGAAGAGCCAATGCTCTCCATGGAAAAAGAGAGTTTCTGGTTGAACATTCTAAACCATTTGCTACTCAAGTGCTTCAAAGAGGTCAACAGTTGCTTAAGCATTATTCAATCATTTTAGAAAAATCTCTAGCTGACATTTAAAAAAAAAAGTCAATTTCATAAAATTACAAGTAAGGGTGAAGAATTTATAATTGTTTCATTACAACCTGGATCTCTTTAGCACCTCCTATGCCGGCATTGTACCTAGACTGCACATATGAAACACATCTTTTTGCTTTGGAATTTTGTACAGTTAGCTTCCCATTTTTACCTAAGAGATTTAAATTATGCTCAATATTCTTTTCCCATATAGATGAATATAGTTTGAAAAATGTTAAGCAATGTCTGGTCTATTATATAATTATCTACTCAACTGAACACAGTATAGCGTACTCCATACCCATGCTAAGTGTCGGAAAGTGTACTGTGTTTGGTCAAAATAACTACTCCAGGGTTCAGTTTCCAATTTACAAAAGAGGCAGGGAGATATTTACCCAGCTCTGCAGCAAAGTCCAAAGGAAATAACGGCTTTAAAAGAACATTGTGGATTGTAAAGCTGCCTGCACAGGCAAGGAATTGTCATCGTTGTGAATGCTCTTCAGTGAGCACAGCAGAGATATATGTGCCACTTACTTCATATTTGAGCCTCTCAAAACAGCTAAAACAATATCTAAGTTTTAAGTTGAGGCAGGGCATGCCAAAGTCAAAAGCGACAAACCATTTGTCACTTTTTCCAGTGTGGTGCATGCAGGCTGCCAGGTCATGCAAAACCTCTAGCTGACGCCTCTACATCATCTTTCCAAAAAAAAGCACCATACTAAAACTTTAAGTGATTGAATCATTGAATCCATGGGCTCAAGATTCATTGAGTATATTCATCTGTTTCCAAGCAGGGCTGCTGGGAAAATAAAGGTGTTCGCTAAATCTAATCATAAATTAATAATATAGATTCTGGCTTCTGCTTGAGTATGAAAAAATAGATGTTTAGTGTCACTCTGACAGGCCCAGCACTAAAATTCTCATCCTTCCATTTACAGTTTTTTTCAAATATTCATATCACTAAAACATATGGTCACATTTGATATCACTATGCCTCTAGTGAATAGGGTATCTCATGGGATAAGAAACCTTGAACAGATATGCAAGGCAATATTTCCTATGTTCAAGAGGGAAACCCTTTTAGATCAGGAGGACCCACCGACCCTCCTTATTTAATCTTAAAGCTGTTTTTAGAAATATTTAGATCATTTTTAGTATATAAATTTGAACTAGTATAGATCTGAAGGATCATCTAATGTATATTAGCAACTTGATTACCTGGCATTCTATTACCCGGAACTTGGTTTACTGTTCAATGAACCCAATCTACTGCTCTGTCAATGAAATTCATTCTAAACCCTGAAGAATTTTCTTGGGAATTTTTTTTCCTCTCATTTCTTTAGCTCTTATGACTTCAAAAGGGAGCCCTAGGGAGGCTGGGCTTTCCAATCCTCTGTTCAGAAAATTACTGTAATGTAAGGTGAATATTTTTTCCATTTTAAAAAAGGGAAAAAAATACAGGACTGGCTGTGGGTGATATAGAATCAAAGAGGAGAAAGTGGGGACTCTCCTGGCTATATTTAAAGAATCCATTTCTGGTCAAAAGCCATATCTGGTCAAAGCATCAAAACAAACTAACAAATAGAGACTCTTCATGTCTAAAAATATTCAGGAAGTTTATAATATTTATGCCCTTTGCCTGTAGGGTTTGGAGAGTTGGGTCTATGGTCTCTGCATGATTCCTACTCTGTGTGAGGTGCTTTGACAAGAGGATTGTTCAAATCGTAACAGGTGGTTTCAGTCACCCTGGCTTTTACTTTTGAAACCAGAGTCATTATACATAGGCATAAACACACAGGTCTTATTTAATCACAGGGGAAAATACTAGGTTCTTAACATAGAACTGATGATTGAGGAACATCTAAATATGAGGTTGAGCTATGCACACATTCCTTCATTAGGATGCCAGAAATTATGAGGAAGTCTTCAGTGATGATGTGAAATTAGCCAAGAATGCAGTTATGTGAAAAGTAATTCTCCAGGGGTTTTGCTTCCACATTCTGGTTCAAACTGTTGGCCAACACAGCAATGGCCAAAGCCCTATATTGCCACGTGGTATCTTTGCTTTGTATATGCTTGTGCTTAAAATATGTATCCCTGTTTATCTGAAGAATCTGTGGGTGCACCCATTTCATGTGGAAACATTAAGCATATGGGCCCAACATGACATGCAAAACATCTTCATGTGGTGTATATGTAAAGGCCTTGGCTGTTCTGAGAAATGACAGCTGTTCTATGCTCTATTCCTTACTTGGGAGATGGTAGCCAGCATGTCCTTGATTAACATTTTCAGGCAGCTGCTAGTTGATCACACCACTTCCATTTTCCAACACAGAGATCAATACTGTCAGCCTTCACCTTCCGTTTCCCCAAACTCATAGCCTACACGCATGCCTGCATCAATTCCTTCAATAGACATGGATTCACAGCTATGGTACATGGCTTGCCAGTGATAACAGGATGGTCACTACCCTGCATGAGCTTTGAATCTAAAAGGTGAATATGCAGATTGTTCATGAATATATTATGCAAAGCAGATTGGATCACTTGTTCTAGGAGGAGTTAAGACTAGATATCCAGTCTTTCAAAAAGGACAATGAGATAAGGAAATGTTGTGGTATGCAATAGAAGGGGAGGTGAAGGTGATTAATATTTAGGAGAACATGGGATTTGATGTGACTCTTGAGAACACAATAATTCATACAGAAATTATTGCTACTATTTAGATGAAGATGGAGGGAAGAAATATGTGGCCTAAACATTTTTGACTTCTTAGAGTGATCAACCATCCCGATTCATCCAGGACTGAGGGGTTTCCTTGGGATGCAGGAACTTCAGCATTAAACCAGGAAAGTCCCTGCAAAAGAGTCACACTACTTTTCTTATTCTTTCACCAGTGCACCATGTGTTCACTTCATCTCTTTTACCACTTTTACTTTTTCTGTTCATCCTCATAATGTCTTGCTTGAATTACTCCAACAGCTTTGATCCAACCTCCTCCTGGCTGATGGAGTAATTTTTCTAAAATACAAGTCTAGTCATGTCACTCCCTGCTTAGAATTCTTCAATCACTCCTTATTAGCTTCAGGATAAAATCCAATTTCTTTAGTCCTTTAATTTTCAAGCTTTAGTGGGTATAATAATCACGGAGGAGAGGAAGTTCTTTAAGAAAAGTGACTTCCCATTCATTCATGTATTTATTCACCCAGCAAATATTCGGTAAGGGCCTACAATGTGTCAAACACTATTCCAGGAACCAGAGTTAAGATTGTTGGTAAACCAGGCAATATCCTTGCTGTCATGTAGCATGAATTTTTGTGGTGTGGGCAGACAAGAAACAAATATGTACTGAATACAATTTCAGGTAGTGATATCCTGTTATGCTTTAAAAGCAAACAAAGGTGAATAAGAGAATAGAGGGTAGGGGTGCAACTTTTAGATAGTATGTTTAGGGAGGCTTCTTTAACACTTGAGCATGAAACATGTTCTTGAGACTATGTAGGGAAAATAATGTTTTAAGAACAGACAATAACAAGTACAAAGGCCCAGAGTTGGAAGAATGGTGCCCCAAGGAATCAAAAATCTTCTGTATGTTGAAAGGAGTGAGCACGTGAAGAGCGAGCAGTAGGAAGCGAGCACACAGGAGGCTCGCTGATAGCAAGAATTTCTAGGGACTTTTAGGACACTATGAGGACTTCTGATTTCATTCCAAGTAAAGTGGTGAGCCACTTAGAGTTTGGAGCAAAGAGGTGACATGACTTGCATTTTAAAAAGATCTCTCAGGCAGCTATTATACTAAGATGACTATTAGGTGGAAGAGTAGAATCAGAGAGAACATGTAGGAGGCTATATAGGAGGAAGTGATACTGGCATGGAATGTAGTGATATCAGAGGTGTTAAGGACTGGCAATGTCCCAGGCCTCACCCAGAGCCTTCCTCCAGTCTTACCTCACTATCTGTATGCTATGTTCATACCTTCCAATACTACTAGCTTTAGTCTGGAATTCCTCTTGTCTCTCCATAAGCTTAGTCCTAGACAACTTGCATCTCTTAAAGGCCAATTAAAGAATCATTCCTTTCAGGAAATCCTTCATGGATATGCATTTGGTGTCTCTGTGCTGCACAGCACCTGCATTTATCTTACAATGATATTTACACATTGGATTGTGATTGCCTATTTAGATGTTTGTCTCTCACTCGACCCAATGTGCGTGCACTCTCTCTTACTCACATACATACACAAACACACACACACCTTGCACAGTTGTAATCACCTTGAGGGGAGTGACTACCACATAGTAAATACCAGATGCATTTTGTTGAATATATGAATGAATGAGCTTGCATACCAAAATGAAAAGATCAGTAATTTGGCACAATGTGGAGCTATGTGTTGGAAAGGCATTATGAAAACAGTAATATTTGATCCATGGACTCATTAATTCATTCAGCGTACATTCTTTAGCATTACTAAAATACTAGGTGTTAGAGAATACAACAATTATAATACACAGCATTGACTGGCAGTGTCATCAACCACACATTTACATCGTGACTGCAAGAGTGTGATATCAAAAACACTTCCAACTAATAGGCAAACAGGACGAGTGGAGGCTCACACATTGTGAAATCACATCCCAGATGATACTTTATGGAAAGCTCTGACTCCTGTAGGTATGCTTCAACAAAGTCAAAGAATAAAAATTTTCAAATGTTTAACGAATGTTACCAATTTCAAAAGGTGCAGTCAGAAATGATTTTGATAAAAACCATAGAGACGTGCATAGTTAATCATCAGTGACATGAAGCCCATTCCATTCCTGGTCAGGGACAAGCTATAAAATAAAGTACAGTCACGATAAAATCAGCAATGTGTCCATGGCAGATACAGAGAACGGTTGTTCTTTGTGTATAGATATCATATACGCCTACAAGCAACTTACAAGCCAAATGGCTTATGTCAAATACCACGTTCTTGTAAAAATGATTGCAAAACTGATGAGAAAATGTGTAGCTTTGTTACATGAACCCAGGAAAGACCAAGTTTCCAGTGCATGATGAACCAACTAGCATGGTCTTGACCTTAACCATTCTCACTACAGCCAGCCTTTGCATCAGTACCTAAGCCCCCTCCATTAACTGTGTTGTCAAATTGCTTGCAGCTGGTGTAGATGACCTCATTGCTGACATCCACAAACGCAGCGGCCAATACTTCTCATGGGGATTTCTGAAACTACTCAGCTATAGATGGAAGAAAGAAGTCTACTGCACAGGATAAAGAATTTCTTGGGCTGGGAAGCATCAACATAATCATACATGCTGTGAAAACCACAGGGCATATTGCTCCTATGTGCGGTTAAGAAGACAATTAATAGAGAAACAGAAGGTAACTGCAGTCTCTGTGAATTGATTTTGAAGGACTAGAAATTCAAGGTGGTACACTGGTTATGAGCCCAGACTTCAAAGTAAAATAAATCTGGGTTCTAATCATAGAGTTTTGTGTTTTTTATTAGCAGATCATGAAATCTTCAAGTCACTATCTTCTCAGTAATGGTCTTTAACAGCATTACACATCCTATTGGAACTGATAACTATTGTTTTTTCCATGCAACAGTTAAAATATCTCTGAAATCTAAAGTCCCTTTCTAGTCATTATTCATCCATTTATAAAATTTATAAATGTACAATGTTATAACGTATTTTATATGAAGTTCATCCATGTGGTCTAAGATAACATGCACTTTTTTTCTTTTGCTCCTCTTCATTTATTCTGTTCTTGTGGTAATTCCTTCAAACCACGTAGAAAAAAATCTTGTGGACAAACTAATAAAAAAGCAATCAAATTCAGGGCTCTCACATTCAGAAATTACGTAATAAAAAGCTCCCAAAGTCTATGTTTTCCACAATTTTTAATTAAATATCTTATCAAAAAGTTTATTACCACACATCAACCAAAGATGAGGTGTTATTGATTTCATATTAAAATCTACTGCTGGAAACTAATCTCTAACCCAATTTTAGTACTTGTTCTTGTAGAAAGGGAGACTAACACCATTTCACTTTTTCATCTTATTCCAGACTTTCTTTCTGAAACCCAATTGTGCAAATTACAGATTGTTAGCCAACAACATTTATGTCTTGAGATCATGTAAGTGATTCTTTGTTAGCATCTGGTTTTTTTCTTTAGTAATTGAGTTTTTTTTTTTTTTTTTTGTATGTTGTATAGCAGGGGTCAACATTTCATTCTTTTTTTCCATGCAAGTATCCATTATAGTAGCATCATTTGTTGAATTTTTGTTTATTTGTTTTTGTTGGTTTTTTGTTTTTGAGGGGGAAGTGCATGGGCCAGGAATCCAACCTAGGACTCTTGCATGGCAGGCAGGAATTCCACCATGGAACTACTTTCACAGTTTCAGTAACTGAGATTTTATTGATATTTTTTGAGGATTAGTACATGGGCTTAATGAGCAATTTGTATACAGTCTTTCATGTATGTACCCGAAATCTGAAAAGCTCTTATTTTTATCTAATGTTACCCAAGTGACTTTCCACCTTACAGTTTGGAAGCAAAGTTTTCTTAAGAGGATATCAAGGACCAATATTTTCCAATGTTGACATGCTAATACATTAAGTCCCACTAAATCACAATTTGATAGCATACACAAAATTTTCAATCTTTCACAGCACATAAAATTATTAGGAAACTGGACTAGCATAAATAAAGATGTTACAGAATACATACAATTCTGATGGAGAGACCCAAGATCAGGGAGCAGCTTTCTTTAAGAAAAAAATTTTAGTTAATAACTATGTGAGAGTAGGGCATTTAAAGTCTTCAAGATATGTCAAATGTTTAACTTTAACTCCAAATTCCCATTTAGTATGCATTGTACAACTCCCATATTTCAATGTCCATTACTTTCTGGTTGTTTCAATAAACAGTCAACCAGCAAATGGATTCATCCCCTAACAAAAAAGAATTTACACTTAAAAATTGGGTGAGGTGGGATTCCCTCCTTCTTAAAAATGTTTCTAGTGATTCTAAAAATTTGCATTTACAAAATAAATTTAAAAAATTCTTCTGGATTTTACAAGAAGGGAGATACAGGGCCCACGATGAGACATGGTGTCCATATTAATCAGAGTTGGTTTCTTTCTCGCCTGCTTCATCACTGGCTGGGCTCTCCTTATTTCTTCATTTTCTGCTAGTGAATTTTCTTTAGTTTCTTGGTTAGCCAGTAGCCCGTTTGGCCTGTTCCTCCTTTGCTCCCCTTTTCTCTTTTATTTGCCTTTTTCTGGGGGTCTGAAGATGTCTTTTCCTGCTGACATTTTGGCTTCCTTTCCACGTTTACAGGAACAGGTCTGTGGACAGCTGTTGGATCTCCTATTGGATGCCTTGGGTTGGCTGAGCTGAGCTTCCACCTCGTGCCTGCCGGCTGCCCGCAGCTGCTTCCTGGCCCCTGCTGCTCCTCTCGCTGCGACCAGTCAGTTTTCATCTCTTTGAACCAATTGTGTGAGAATAGAATAAAATTTTGTCATTGGTAGAACTTCGGATATGTGTTATAATATACAGTAGGAACAAGGATAACAAAAAGCATGATCTTTAGTGCTTGCTATATGCCTATGAATTTAAATTCCTATTCTATTTATTCATTTTATACATTTGAAGAAATTGACTGCTTTGACTGCAGTCACCTTCTATAATAAAAACGGGACAATGATACCTCTCAGATCGGGCTGTTGTGAGAATTAAATGAGATAAAAATGCAAACGTACAGTGTTTAATGTGAAAGAGAAAAACATCAAGTCATCATGTTAAATGTTGGCAACAAGAATTGACCTTTTCTGATATTGGAAAAAGAAAACAAAAAAAATGTGGTATTTATGGTTTTTGCTTTAAAACTGCATGTCTTCATTCAACCCACTGGAAGAAATCCATGAAAGGAAATTACCTTGAAAATAGGAGGCAGGGGGCCAAAAAGGAGGGAAGGAAACAATGTCCTCAGAATAAGCTAGACACAGAGACCAACTTGGGGAGCTATGAACATTTGGGAGCCTGGTTTGAATTTTAGTAGGTGGCAAAACTTAAGGGCTGGACTAACATGTGAGCAAAGGAAGAAGAAAAGATATTTACTACTTATCACTTTCAGAAATTTGAATATAATGTAATGCTTTACAGTTATAAAGAGTAGAGAATTTACTACTATTTAGGGGATGGGCTTATCTTGAAGAAAAGATACTTGAGAAAGAGGTAATGAGATAGAAATCCTATGAAAACAATGAATGAATCAGAGATCAATAGGCAATACATTACTCTTGAATTTCTCTCTTTCCCCTCAAGTTGCCACCTTCAAAAAGAAAATCACCAACATGAACCTACATCACTTTCCAGCTCTCACCCTCTTACTATCCTCTTTTACCAAGTAATCACCATCCCCAAGACCTTTTCTCTTATCCATTCCTCAAGACAACTCCCATCTCCCACCCCCTCCCCTGAAGTTACTCATGGATCATACATATTACTGTCAAATTGAAAGGATATTTTTTGACCTGGGTATGCTTGGCATTTCATGCTGTTGATCATCCCTTCTTTGAAATTCTCTCCTTCCTTAAAGTCAAAGGTCATTTATGGCAATTCAAAGGCCATATTAAGTTGTTTCCTTGAGTCCATAATTGGGACTTGGTTCTGAATCTTTTCTTCCTGAATGATGAAATATAAAACTAATATACCTTTGCCTTTATTCAAATCATGTCTCTACAGAAGACCTCTTGAGCTCAAGCCCTGAATTTCTAACTGCCTATTGGACAGTCTGCCTTGAATAAGCCAAAACATCTTTAATGGCCCCATATCAACATGTACATTTGTTGTACCTTTCTCAAGAAGTGATGCCATTGATTAATCCACAGACCTGAAAAATTTCCCAGATTTCTTTTATTCTCTCACCAAGTAGTTTTAATTTTAATTACTAAATATATCTTGACTCTGACTCATTCACTGCACCATCACCTCTGTCACATTAATTCAGGATCATTTCATTTTCCATCAGGAAGATTGTAGAAGCATTTCTAATGCAGACATTCTTAAACTATGGTCTCAGAGCTTTATGTCCTCCTGGGACGGCTGAAGATGGGGAGAGGGAGGCAGAGCAATCAGGACCTAGGTTCTTCAGTTTTATTTCAAGAAAGAATGCCCCCTTCTATCTGAGATCAAATACAATTTCATTTGAAAAGGAAAGTGTTCTTCAATTTAGAATATTTAAATCACTAATTTATAGTCAGTCCATGTCCATACTACAGGTAGCCAACTCATTAATATACAAAGAAAATTATATTACTTCCCTGAAAAATACTCTTGGTAACAGTTAGGGTTTGTTCAGGGAGGTAGAGTCCAAGAATAAGAGATTTATTATGGAGATTAGCTTTTGAACTACTATGGGTGTTGATGTAGTCTTTGGAAGGTTGTTGCCTCTGCATATGGTGGTGAGCTAAAGTCACTTAGGTGGAGGTGCTGTGACTCTGACCACAGCCTCACTGCCAACAAGTGAGCAAGCTGTGGTGGTCTGGCACCTCTTAGAGACCTTCAGAGGATAATGACATTACTCCACTTTTGTCTTTCAAATCTTATGCAAATCTCTCTTGTGATCAACCATAATCCAGAGCCTTGCAGATAAGGGAATTCTGGGAAATGTAGCCCAGCTTGGCTATATTGATGATGTGAAAAACTACAGAACCTTTCCATGGACACTCATGGACTGCAGAAATAAAATAGGCACCCAGCTGACAGACATACTTTGTGATCTGGTCCTATGCTCCTTATTGATCAAGTAAGTTTCTGCTTCCTACATGTACCCTGCTTTTCCATTCCTTCATACAATTTGCTCACATCATTTCTCATACGAAAAGCCCTTGTTTCCTTCAACTGATTAGTTCCTATTCTTCCTTCACTTCTTAGCTTTACCTCTCAACTCCTCCTGAACCCCTTTCTTCACACCCTCCCTCCTCCCCCCCAGGCAGTCAGAGGAAGATGCTCTGCTAGTGTGAATCCCTCCAAGATGGTAGTTACAACTGGAGTGGTAGTTACTGATTCTCACTGCTGGAAGTGTCTGGATTACTCGTTCGCTTTAGTCTCAATACTTCAAGCTCCTCAATAGCACGGACTATGGTCTTATACATCCATGTATATAAATGCCCGGGTCATCAACAAGTAGTCAAGAAAAATTTGTTGACTTAATCAGTAAAACGAGTGAATGAATAAACATATAAATAGATGAGGGGAAAAAAGGCTGAAGGAGAACTATTTCTCCAACCTTGGGAAGCATTACAGTTCTGGTAAAGAATTGGGAGACAATTCTAGTGTGAAAAGCAAGGTTTTCCCTTTTGAGAGTTAGCTTTCATCAACTACAGATGAGGAATCTAGTTTCCAGTCTCCAGAACCCACATATTTTTATTTAAAGTTGATTTCATGAGCAGCAGTTCTTAGAGGAAAACTTCTTAACCCAGCTCTGTGTATACCCTGGGAAATTATCCATGTAGACTGCCAAGGCTTATGCCCATGGAGTCCATATCACCTGGCATATTTGCACACAGTTAGCAGCAAACTATGAAGTCATCTCTGCCAGTGGGCTAACCAGGTGAGAGGCAGCCTCACAGCAGTCATGGAGCTGCCAGTGTGGCAACTTCCTTTGGGCAGCAGTGGGAGGAATGAGGAGCAGAACATTTTGATGGATTGATTGCATTTCTTTTTTTTTTTTTTTTACATTTTTTTATTAATTAAAAAAAATTAACTAACACAACATTTAGAAATCATTCCATTCTACATATGCAATCAGTAATTCTTAATATCATCACATAGATGTCTGATCATCATTTATTAGTGCATATGCATCGATTTAGAAAAAGAAATAGCAAGACAACAGAAAAAGAAATAAAATGATAATATAGAGAAAAAATAAAAATAAAAATAAAAAATACAAAAACATATAAGGAAAAAAAACCTATAGCTCAGATGCAGCTTCATTCAGTGTTTTAACATAATTACATTACAATTAGGTAGTATTGTGCTGTCCATTTTTTTTTTTTTTTTTAGAAATCATACCATTCTACATATGCAATCAGTAATTCTTAACCTTAACATCATCACATAGATGCATGATCATCGTTTCTTAGTACATTTGCATCGGTTTAGAAGAACTAGCAATACAACCGAAAAAGATATAGAATGTTAATATAGAGAAAAAAAATAAAAGTAATAATAGTAAGAACAAAACAAAACAAAACAAAACAAAACAAAAACCTATAGCTCAGATGCAGCTTCATTCAGTGTTTTAACATGATTACTTTACAATTAGGTATTATTGTGCTGTCCATTTTTGAGTTTTTGTATCTAGTCCTATTGCACAGTCTGTATCCCATCAGCTCCAATTACCCATTATCTTACCCTGTTTCTAACTCCTGCTGAACTCTGTTACCAATGACATAAAAGTTTATTCTCGAGTGTCGATTCACATCAGTGGGACCATACAGTATTTGTCTTTTAGTTTTTGGCTAGACTCACTCAGCATAATGTTCTCTAGGTCCATCCATGTTATTACATGCTTCATAAGTTTATCCTGCCTTAAAGCTGCATAATATTCCATCGTATGTATATACCACAGTTTGTTTAGCCACTCGTCTGTTGATGGAGATTTCGGCTGTTTCCATCTCTTTGCAATTGTAAATAACGCTGCTATAAACATTGGTGTGCAAATGTCCGTTTGAGTTTTTGCCCTTAATTCCTTTGAGTGGATTCCCAGCAATGGTATTGCTGGGTCGTATGGCAATTCTATATTCAGCTTTTTGAGGAACCGCCAAACTGCCTTCCACAGTGGTTGCACCATTTGACATTCCCACCAACAGTGGATAAGTGTGCCTCTTTCTCCGCATCCTCTCCAGCACTTGTCATTTTCTGTTTTGTTGATAATGGTCATTCTGGTGGGTTGAGATGATATCTCATTGTGGTTTTGATTTGCATTTCTCTAATGGCCAGGGACATTGAGCATCTCTTCATGTGCCTTTTGACCATTTGTATTTCCTCTTCTGAGAG
Source organism: Tamandua tetradactyla (assembly GCF_023851605.1). Taxonomy (NCBI): domain Eukaryota; kingdom Metazoa; phylum Chordata; class Mammalia; order Pilosa; family Myrmecophagidae; genus Tamandua; species Tamandua tetradactyla. The sequence continues at coordinate 61,094,622 of NC_135340.1, forward strand.
GTGTCTGTTCAAGTCTTTTTCCCATTTTGTAATTGGGTTGGCTGTCTTTTTGTTGTTGAGTTGAACAATCTCATTATAAATTCTGGATACTAGACCTTTATCTGATATGTCGTTTCCAAATATTGATTCCCATTGTGTAGGCTGTCTTTCCACTTTCTTGATGAAGTTCTTTGATGCACAAAAGTGTTTAATTTTGAGGAGTTCCCATTTATTTATTTCCTTCTTCAGTGCTCTTGCTTTAGGTTTAAGGTCCATAAAACTGCCTCCCATTGTAAGATTCATAAGATATCTCCCTACATTTTCCTCTAACTGTTTTATGGTCTTAGACCTAATGTTTAGATCTTTGATCCATTTTGAGTTAACTTTTGTATAGGGTGTGAGATATGGGTCTTCTTTCATTCTTTTGCATATGGATATCCAGTTCTCTAGGCACCATTTATTGAAGAGACTGTTCTGTCCCAGGTGAGTTGACTTGACTGCCTTATCAAAGATCAAATGTCATTAGATGAGAGGGTCTATATCTGAGCACTCTATTCGATTCCATTGGTCGATATATCTATCTTTATGCCAATACCATGCTGTTTTGACCACTGTGGCTTCATAATATGCCTTAAAGTCCAGCAGCGTGAGACCTCCAGCTTCGTTTTTTTTTCCTCAAGATACTTTTAGCAATTCGGGGCACCCTGCCCTCCCAGATAAATTTGCTTATTGGCTTTTCTATTTCTGAAAAATAAGTTGTTGGGATTTTGATTGGTATTGCATTGAATCTGTAAATCAATTTAGGTAGGATTGACATCTTAACTATATTTAGTCTTCCAATCCATGAACACGGTATGCCCTTCCATCTATTTAGGTCTTCTGTGATTTGCTTATTGGCTTTTCTATTTCTGAAAAATAAGTTGTTGGGATTTTGAATGGTATTGCATTGAATCTGTAAATCAATTTAGGTAGGATTGACATCTTAACTTTATTTAGTCTTCCAATCCAAGAACACGGTATGCCCTTCGAATCTATTGCTTATTGGCTTTTCTATTTCTGAAAAATAAGTTGTTGGGATTTTGATTGGTATTGCATTGAATCTGTAAATCAATTTAGGTAGGATTGACATCTTAACTATATTTAGTCTTCCAATCCATGAACACGGTATGCCCTTCCATCTATTTAGGTCTTCTGTGATTTCTTTTAGCAGTTTTTTGTGGTTTTCTTTATATAGGTTTTTTGTCTCTTCAGTTAAATTTATTCCTAGGTATTTTATTCTTTTAGTTGCAATTGTAAATGGGATTCGTTTCTTGATCTCCCCCTCTGCTTGTTCATTGCTAGTGTATAGAAATGCTACAGATTTTTTCATGTTGATCTTGTAACCTGCTACTTTGCTGTACTCATTTATTAGCTCTAGTAGTTTTGTTGTGGATTTTTCCGGGTTTTCGACATATAGTATCATATCGTCTGCAAACAGTGATAGTTTTACTTCTTCCTTTCCAATTTTGATGCCTTGTATTTCTTTTTCTTGTCTAATTGCTCTGGCTAGAACCTCCAACACAATGTTGAATAATAGTGGTGATAGTGGACATCCTTGTCTTGTTCCTGATCTTAGGGGGAACGTTTTCAATTTTTCCCCACTGAGGATGATATTAGCTGTGGGTTTTTCATATATTCCCTCTATCATTTTAAGGAAGTTCCCTTGTATTCCTATCTTTTGAAGTGTTTTCAACAGGAAAGGATGTTGAATCTTGTCGAATGCCTTCTCTGCATCAATTGAGATGATCATGTGTTTTTTCTGCTTTGATTTGTTGATATGGTGTATTACATTAATTGATTTTCTTATGTTGAACCATCCTTGCATACCTGGGATGAATCCTACTTGGTCATGATGTATAATTCTTTTAATGTGTTGTTGGATACGATTTGCTAGAATTTTATTGAGGATTTTTGCATTTATATTCATTAGAGAGATTGGCCTGTAGTTTTCTTTTTTTGTAATATCTTTGCCTGGTTTTGGTATGAGGGTGATGTTGGCTTCATAGAATGAATTAGGTAGTTTTCCCTCCGCTTCAATTTTTTTGAAGAGTTTGAGGAGAGTTGGTACTAATTCTTTCTGGAATGTTTGATAGAATTCAGATGTGAAGCCACCTGGTCCTGGACTTTTCTTTTTAGGAAGCTTTTGAACGACTGATTCAATTTCTTTACTTGTGATTGGTTTGTTGAGGTCATCTATGTCTTCTTGAGTCAAAGTTGGTTGTTCATGTCTTTCCAGGAACCCGTCCATTTCCTCTAAATTGTTATATTTATTAGCGTAAAGTTGTTCATAGTATCCTGTTATTACCTCCTTTATTTCTGTGAGGTCAGTGTTATGTCTCCTCTTCCATTTCTGATCTTATTTATTTGCGTCCTCTCTCTTCTTCTTTTTGTCAATCTTGCTAAGGGCCCCTCAATCTTATTGATTTTCTCATAGAACCAACTTCTGGTCTTATTGATTTTCTCTATTGTTTTCATGTTTTCAATTTCATTTATTTCTGCTGTAATCTTTGTTATATCTTTCCTTTTGCTTGCTTTGGGATTAGTTTGCTGTTCTTTCTCCAGTTCTTCCAAGTGGACAGTTAATTCCTGCATTTTTGCCTTTTCTTCTTTTCTGATATAGGCATTTAGGGCAATAAATTTCCCTCTTAGCACTGCCTTTGCTGCGTCCCATAAGTTTTGATATGTTGTGTTTTCATTTTCTTTCGCCTCGAGGTATTTGCTAATTTCTCTAGCAATTTCTTCTTTGACCCACTCGTTGTTTAGGAGTGTGTTGTTGAGCCTCCACGTATTTGTGAATTTTCTGGCACTCCGCCTATTATTGATTTCCAACTTCATTCCTTTATGATCCGACAAAGTGTTGTGTATGATTTCAATCTTTCTAAATTTGTTAAGACTTGCTTTGTGACCCAGCATATGGTCTATCTTTGAGAATGATTCATGAGCACTTGAGAAAAAGGTGTATCCTGCTGTTGTGGGATGTAATGTCCTATAAATGTCTGTTAAGTCTAGCTCATTTATAGTAATATTCAGATTCTCTATTTCTTTATTGATCCTCTGTCTAGATGTTCTGTCCATTGATGAGAGTGGTGAATTAAAGTCTCCAACTATTATGGTATATGAGTCTATTTCCCTTTTCAGTGTTTGCAGTGTATTCCTCACGTATTTTGGGGCATTCTGGTTCAGTGCATAAATATTTATGATTGTTATGTCTTCTTGTTTAATTGTTCCTTTTATTAGTATATAGTGTCCTTCTTTGTTTCTTTTAACTGTTTTACATTTGAAGTCTAATTTGTTGGATATTAGTATAGCCACTCCTGCTCTCTTCTGGTTGTTATTTGCATGAAATATCTTTTCCCAACCTTTCACTTTCAACCTATGTTTATCTTTGGGTCTAAGATGTGTTTCCTGTAGACAGCATATAGAAGGATCCTGTTTTCTAATCCATTCTGCCAATCTATGTCTTTTGATTGGGGAATTCAGTCCATTGACATTTAGTGTTATTACTGTTTGGATAATATTTTCCTCTAACATTTTGCCTTTTGTATTATATATATATCATATCTGATTTTCCTTCTTTCTACACTCTTCTCCATACCTCTCTCTTCTGTCTTTTTGTATCTGACTCTAGTGCTCCCTTTAGTATTTCTTGCAGAGCTGGTCTCTTGGTCACAAATTCTCTCAGTGACTTTTTGTCTCAGAATGTTTTAATTTCTCCCTCATTTTTGAAGGATAATTTTGCTGGATATAGGAGTCTTGGTTGGAAGTTTTTCTCTTTTAGTAATTTAAATATATCATCCCACTGTCTTCTAGCTTCCATGGTTTCTGCTGAGAAATCTACACAAAGTCTTATTGGGTTTCCCTTGTATGTGATGGATTGTTTTTCTCTTGCTGCTTTCAAGATCCTCTCTTTCTCTTTGACCTCTGACATTCTAACTAGTAAGTGTCTTGGAGAACGCCTATTTGTGTCTAATCTCTTTGGGGTGTGCTGCACTTCTTGGATCTGTAATTTTAGGTCTTTCATAAGAGTTGGGAAATTTTCAGTGATAATTTCTTCCATTAGTTTTTCTCCTCCTTTTCCCTTCTCTTCTCCTTCTGGGACACCCATAACACGTATATTTGTGCGGTTCATATTGTCCTTGAGTTCCCTGATACCCTGTTCAAATTTTTCCATTCTTTTCCCGATAGTTTCTGTTTCTTTTTGGAATTCAGATGTTCCATCCTCCAAATCACTAATTCTATCTTCTGTCTCTTTAAATCTATCATTGTAGGTATCCATTGTTTTTTCCATCTTTTCTACTTTATCCTTCATTTCCATAAGTTCTGTGATTTGTTTTTTCAGATTTTCTATTTCTTCTTTTTGTTCAGCCCATGTCTTCTTCATGTCCTCCCTCAATTTATTGATTTGGTTTTTGAAGAGTTTTTCCATTTCTGTTCGTATATTCAGCATTAGTTGTCTCAGCTCTTGTATCTCATTTGAACTATTGGTTTGTTCCTTTGACTGGGCCATATTCTCAATCTTCTGAGCGTGGACAGTTATCTTCTGCCTCTGGCGTCTGGGCATTTAGTCAGATTTCCCTGGGTGTCGGACCCAACAAGGTTGTAAGATTTTTCTGTGAAATCTCTGGGTTCTGTTTTTCTTATCCTGCCCAGTAGGTGGCGCTCGTGGCACACGTTTGTCTCAAGTGTTTGGAATGGATCCCCCCCGGTCACCGATCTCCGTGGCCTGAGGATTTCTGATCCAATTCTCTCCGTTGGTTCAGGGGCCGCGTGTGGTGGGGGCGTCAGCCCCCGCGGCTTGAGGGGACCCTGTGGCTGGTTGCCGGCCACAGCGGGCCCGGGGAATTCGCCACCGGACCAGGAAGTTGCCCGCGGGGGAGGGGCATTGGTCACTGGCCGCCGCGGCCTGAGGAATTCCCCACCAGACCAGGAAGCCGCCCACGGGGGGGGGCCACCGCGGCTTGGATAGCCCTCTGATCCGAGACTCGTAGCCGCGGACTCGAAGCCACCCGCAAAAGAAGGGCACCGGCTGCCTCGGCTTGGGAAACTTGCCTCTCCGAGACTCTCAGCCTGCCAGGGAAGGAGGGAGGGAGTAGCTCCGGCCGCCGCAGTTGCCACTGCTCGGGAAATCGCGCGCCGCTCGGGGATCTCACCGCAGCCGAGTCTCGCAGTCAGACTAGCCAGTCCAGACTAGGGTACGCTGTGTGTCCATTCCCTGCCATAGCCCCGGGAGCTGTTCTGCACTGTTTCAGTTCACCTAGTAGTTGCTTTGGAGGAGGAGGAACTAAGACGCATGTATCTTACTAAGCCGCCATCTTGGAACCTCCTCCTTTTCCGATTGATTGCATTTCTGAACTTCACTAAGGAAGTTGATTCTGTCAAATACTTTAGCTTGTGAAGAATCTTATGAAAGATTGTACTGTCAAGAGAAGTTTACACTTATCATTCTCTCAGTGTATGAGGGAATCATGAAAACAGTAGCGGCAGTGAGAGAGATACCAAATTCATTTATTGTGACTCAGAGTACCAACCAAGTTGACACCTCTCTGCCATTAAGATGATGTGCATTCCAGCAGAGCTCCACACTGCCTTCAAGTATAGCATTTCAGCAAGGGAGATCATACTATGTGACTTTAATCTTAGAAGAAGAGACAAATGCCCTATGTGAAGGAGTAGCCATAGAAGAAACATACTGAATGTGTGGTTATGTTTAGGGGGAAGTAATTTGATGTTTTGACTTACAGGGCCTTGACTACCATTATTATTTTTTAAGTGCTTTTTATTGTGAAATATAACATATATACAAAGAAAAGAAAAGCAATAATTCTCATTTTCTCTGTTACAGAACAGATTTCAGAGTTTGTTATGGGTTACCATTCCACCATGTCAGATTTTTCCCTCTAGCTAGCTGCTCCAAAACACTAGAGACTAGAAGGAATATCAATGTAGTGATTGAGAAATCATACTCATTTGTTAAATCCTATTTTCTCTGTTATAACTCCTCCTTCTCTTTTGATCCTTCTCTCTTTCTATAGGGATCTTTGGGCAATGCCAGTTCTGAATTTTTCATGTTGGGAAAGGGTGTCAACACTAGAGGATAGAGGTATGTAATTAGTAAATACTCTTGGAAAGACTGGTCCCTCTGGGTTTCTGGATTTATCTGGCTTAGGAACTTTCTGAAACTGCAGGTTCCAGAAAAGCAAACTTAGCACATGAAACCTTTTAGAGTTTCAATTAGAGCCCTAGGTGTTCTTAAGAGTTAATGGGAATGATGTTGGTTGTGGTTTAGCAAACCCTGGCAATTTGCACTAACTAAAGCTTGCATAAGAATAGCCTCCAGAATAATCTCTTGACTCTATTTGATCTCTCTTAGCCACTGCTGCCTTATTTTATTGCACTTTTCCCCCCTTTTGGTCAGGAAGGTTTTGTGGATCCCCGGGTGCCAGGAATAGACTCATCCCTGGGAACTGTGCCCACTTGTCAGGGAGATTTCACCCCTGGATGTCATATCCCATGTAGTGGGGAGAGAAATGATTTTCGTGGCAGAGTTGGCTTAGATAGAGAGAAAGGCCACATCTGAGCAAAAAAAGAGGTTTCCTGGAAACAACTCTTAGGCCTCATTATAGGTAGTCTTAGCTTCTCCACTATAGAAATAAGTTTCATAAAAGCAAACCTCAAAATCAAGGGCTTGCCTATTTTCTTAGGAGTCCCCCAATGGTTGAGAGGGTGCCTGGGGGTTCCCAGATGTGTAAGTTTAATAGTTCTATTTTTTTTTTCATTCGGACCCTTAAGGGACTCTACCATTACTTTTTAATTATCAGCCAACCATAGTCTGAGATATATCCTGGCATTACATTAAGCTATACAGAATTATAAGGCTTCTTTTCCATTCTGGACTCCAGGAGTTTGGGTTGTTTAAATGAGCTATCCAGACAGGTTGATTTAGAGTGTATATTACAGAAAATCAAGATTTAGACATAATAAACCTCTCTGCCTTTGGTCTCATGATAGATGAAGGTCTAGAGTATGTATACGTTCATCTTTTACCCTGTATTCTGATTTATCAAAGTCCCAGCCAGATGGGGTTTGTTTTTATCTCTAATTGAGCCTGATCTCTTTTTTGGTTACTTTAACTGTTCCTGTATATAACTATGTTGACTTTCAGGTCTGTAGCACTCCATTTCTGGGTCTTATCTCATAGAGTTATTCAAAGTTCCAGGGAAATACCAGCTGATAACCTTATAGCTCAGTGTCTCAGAATCTAGAAATACACTTGAAACTTCAGACTAAGTGTGGCTGCTATTAAGGGCTTACAATCTAAGCTTCAATTTTATTATAAATATTTTCTGAAAGAGACCCTAGCATTTTTGTTCTTTGTTCCTGAATTATTTTGCACAACCCATTGTCCCCAAGTTTTATTTACTTCATTACGTGCCTCTTGATGTCCTTCCTTTTCATATCCACAACATATTACACCATAAAAATTCATCACAGTTTGCCATTCTGCTTCTCAGTCACTGTAATCTTTGGCCCACTCCATCAACCGAGTACCATGGATTATGTCCAAAATAAACAAACCACATATAACAGGACCCTTACTTTGTTGTACAATCAGCAGCACTCTCAATTTTAGACAATTTTCACTGGTCCATAGAAACAAAGAACTGACAAAAACAGCTTCACCCAATATCAAATCAAAACTACCCCTTATCAGTAGTCCCTACACCACTACCACCCCCAATTAGTTGCCCCTGGTAGTGCTGTGGTACTGTTGATATCTTCCTGTTACCTATTGGCCATAGCATGTATTTTTAGTTTTCTTCCATTTCCCTCTACAATTGACTCTTTAGCCAATATCAAACCTTTGAAATAATTCATACAAGAATTTATTTGTAATTGAAGAGTTAATTGGCAGAATACACGGCACTACACATCCCTGTTCAATCATATTTACCTGCAGTAAGGTAATGTTACTTATAACCCCACTAATTAGTTACCATCACTACTATCCATTCCCTTGCATTTAAGTTCAACCTCATAAGTAGCCTTTCCCCCATCTCCAGCTTCTGTGTACTTCTAAATTTTCTATATTCTAGTCTAACCTCTGAAATTACCTTTAGCAGAGTCATAATAGTGAAATCATACAGTATCTATCCTTTTGTGTCTGACTTATTTCGCTCAGTATTATGTCCTCAAGATTCATTCAGCTTTATCATATGCTTCAGGTCTTCATTTCATCTTACTGCTGAATAATATTCCATCATATGCATATACCACATTTTGTCTATCTGTTGGTGGCACTTGGATTATTTCCATCTTTCAGCCACTGTGAATAGAGCTGCTATTAACACTGGTGTGCAAATGTCTGTTTGTGTCTCTGCTTTCAACTCTTCTGGGTATATACCAAATACTGGTATTGCTGGGTCACGGGGCAGCTCAATATTTAGTTTTCTGAGGAATTGTCATATTCCTCAGAATTTGTTTTCTACGGTTTTTTTCTATGTTTTCTATAGTAGCCGCATGATTAGACATTCACACCAACAGTGAATAAGTGTTTCAATTCTTCACATCCACGCCAACATATGTATTTTTCAGTTTTTTTAGTAACAGCCATTCTTATTGGTGTGAGGTGATATCTCATTGTTGTCTTGATTTGCATTTCCAGTATAGTTAATGAAAATGAGCATCTCTTCATGTGCTTTTTAGCCATTTATATTTGTGCTTTGGAAAAATGTCTATTCATGTCCTTTTGCCAATTTTATAATTGGTTTATTTGTTCTTTTGTGGTTGAGCTGTATGATTTCTTTATGTACACGGGATATCAAGCTTTTATCCAATATGTGGTTTCCAAATATTTTCTCACATTGAGTTGACTGCCTTTTCATCTTTTTGACAAAGTCCTTTGAAGCACAGAAGCTCTTGATTGTAAGGAGCTCCCATTTATCTATTTTTTTCTTTCACTGCTTGTGTTTTACGTGTAAACTTTCCTCCTAGTACTATATTTGAAGATGTTTCCCTACGTTTTCTTCTAGAAGTTTTATGGTACTGGTGCTTAAATTTGGGTCTTTAATCTATTTTGAATTTTTGTCTAAAGTTTGGATACTTTTCATTCTTTTGGCTATTTATATCCATTTCTCCCATGCCCATTTATTGAAAGACTATTCTGTCCCAGTTCAGTGGATTTGGGAGCCTTATTGAAGATCAATCCTCCATAGATTTGGTGGTCTATCTCCACAAATTCTGTTTAATTCCATTAGCTGCTACTTCTATCTCTGTGCCAGTACCATGCTGTTTTGACCACTGTGGCTCTATAGTAAGCTTTAAAGTCAGGAAGTGTTAGTCCTTCCACTTCATTCTTCTTCTTTAGGATATCTTTTGCTATTGGAGGTCTCTTTGCCTTCCAGATAAATTTGATAGCTAGCTTATCCAAGACTTCAGGGTAGGTTGTTGGGATTTTGATTGGTTATTGCATTGAAATCTGTAGATCAATTTATATAGATTTGACATCTTAATGACATTCAATATTCCTATCCATGAGTATGGATTTATCATATCTTTCCCTCTATTTAGGTTATTTTTAATTTCTTTTAGCAATGTTTTGTAATTTTCTATGTACAAGCCCTTGACATCCCTGGTTAGGCCTATTCCTAGATACTTGATTCTTTTGGCCACTTTTTGGAATGGAATTTTTTCCTTGTCTCTTCAGCTTGTTGCTTGTGTATAGAAACATTACTGATTTTTGTATATTAATCTTGTATCATGCCCTTTTGTTGAATTTGTTTATTAGCTCAGGTAGCTTTGTTGTAGATTTATCGGTGTTTTCTAAGTATAGGATCATGTCATCTGCAAGTAAAGAAAGATTTAATTCTTCTTTTCCTATTTGGATGTCTTTTATTTCTTTCTCCTATCTAATCAATCCACTAAGACTTCTAGTAAAATGTTGAATAATAGTGTTGACAATGGACATCCTTGTCTCACTCCTGATCTTAGGGGAAATGCTTTCAATCTCTCACCATTAAGTATGAGAGAAACCCATGCTGGCTATGGGTTTTTTAACACAAGAAAATCAATCAACGTAATGCAGCACATTAACAAATTGAAAAGGAAAATCACATGATCATATTGATTGATACTGAAAAGACATTTGACAAAATTCAGCATCTTTTTCTGATAAAAACACTTCAAAAGGAAGGAATCAAAGGAAACCTCCTCAATATTATAAAGGGGATATCTGAACAACCCATAGTCAGCATCATACTTTCATTAATTATTCCTGATATAAACTCTATTTGGTCTTGAGGTATAATTCTTTTACTGTGCCATTGGATTCGATTTCCTAGTATTTTGCTGAGAATTTTTGCATCTGTGTTCATTAGGGAGATTGATCTGTAGTTGTCCTTCTTTTAGTGTCTTTACCTGGTTTTAGTTTTAGAGTGATGTTAAGTTCATAAAATGAGTTTGGTAGAATTCATTTTCCTCATATTTTTGGAAGAGTTTGAGCAGGAGTGGTGTTAATTATTTCAGGAATGTTTGACAAAATTCCCCTTTGAAGCTGTCTGGTCCTGGGATTTTCTTTGTGTGCAGATTTTTAATGACTGAATCTCTTTCCTTGCAATTGGTTTATAGAGGTCTTTTATTTCTTCTCAAGTCAGTATGGGTAGTTCTTGTGTTTCTAGGAATTTGTCCATTACATCTAGTTTGTCTAGTTTAGTGGCATATAGTTATTCATCATATTTTCTAATGGTTTTTAAAGATGCATGGTAACCACCTCCCTTCTCATTTCTGATTTGTTTATTTTGTGTCCTCTCTTTTTTTATTTGTCAGTCTAGCTAGGGATCCATCAATTTTATTGATTTTCTCAAAGAATCAGCTCTTGGTTTTATTGATTCTTTGTATTGTTGTTTTCATTTTCCATTTCATTCATTTCTGTTTAGTCTTTGTTATTTCTCTTCTTTTATTTGTTTTGGGATTAGTTTGCTGTTCTTTCTCTAATTTCTCCAGTGAGCAGTTAAGTCCTCAATTTTTACTCATTCTTGTTTTTTAAGATATGCGTTTATGGCAATAAATTTCCCTCTCAGCACAGTCTTTGCTGAATCCCATAAGTTCTGATTATCATTTGGTTAGAAACATTTGTTGTATTCTCTAACAGTTTCCTCGCTGATCATTTAAAAGTGTGTTGTTTAATCTCCAGATATTTGTGAAACCTCTGGACCTTTAGTGATTATTAACTTCTAGCTTCATTCCTTTGTGGTTGGAGATAGTGCTTTGGATAATTTCAATCTTATTAAACTTATAAAGACTTATTTTGTGTCCCAGTATATGATCTATCCTGGAGAGTGTTCCATGTGCACTAGAGACAAATGTATATCCTGGTGTTTGGGGGTATAATGATTTATATATGTCTATTAGGTCTAATTTGTTTATCACATTGTTTAGGTTCTCTATTTCCTTGTTGATTATCTGTCTCATTGTTCTATCTATAGTGCAGAGTGGTGTATCAAAGTCTCCCACTATTATCATTGAAATGTATAGCTACCTTCAATTTTACCAATTTTGCCTCAGCACTTTGGAACTCCTTGACTTGTGAGTAAACATTCATGATTATTATTTCCTCTTGATGAACTGTCCTTTTAATTTATATGTAGTGTCCTTATTCTCTTATGATGTCTTTACATAATAAAGAATATTTTATCTGATAGTTTAGTATAGCTACTTCTGCCTTCTTTTGGTTACAGTTTGCATAGAACATCTTTTTCCATTCTTTCCTTTTCACTTTCTTTGTTTCCTTGGGTCTAAAATGCATTTCTTGTAAATGGCATATAGATATATTATATTTTTTAATCCATTCTGCCAATCTGTATCTTTTAATTGGTAAGTATAATCTGTTAATATTCAAAGCTATTACTGTAAAAACAGCTCTTGAATCTACCATTTATCCATTAGTATTTGTCAGATCTATATATTCTTCTCCCTCTTATCCTTTAAATTACCCTTACTGGTACTCTTCAGTTCTGCTCCCTCTTTCAGACCTCCCTCTCATGTCATTTTTATTTTCAGCCAACAGAACTCCCTTTAGTTTTTCTTGAAAGGCAATTCTTTGTTAACTAGTTCATTCAGTCTTTGTTTGTCTTTGAAGATTTGAATCTTTCCTTCAATTTTGAAGGACATCTTGGCTGGATAAAGAACTCTTGTCTGTAAGTTTCTCTCTTTCAGGATCTTAAATATGTCATACCACTGCCTTCCTCCTTCCATGGTGCCTGTCGAATAGTCTGAACTCAGTCTTATGTTTTTTCCCTTGAATATAGTAGATCACTTTTCTTGCACTGCTTTCTGAACTTTCTGCTTCTCTTTGACCATTTGATTAGTATCTGCCTTGGAATAGCTTTATTTGGATTTACTTGATTTGGGGTTCATTGGGCCTCTTTGATTTGCATATTTTTGTATTTTATAAGGGTTTGGAAGTTTTCCCCAATTATATTCTTCCACTAACCTTCCCAGCCCTTTACTCTTCTCTATCCCTTCTGGGACACCAGTGATTCTTATATTTTTGTGTCTTTGGTTGTCCATCATTTCCCTAAGACCCAGTTCCATTTTTTCCATCTTTGTGCACTCTAGTTCAATTGCTCTGCCTTCTAGCTCAATTTTTCTTCCTTCTGCTTTTTGAATCTGCTATTGTGTGTCTTTAATATATTTCTAATTTGATCTGCTCGATCTTTCATCTCTGTGAGAGCTGCAATTTCTCTAATCTTTCACATTCTTCTTTATGCTCCTCCTGTTTTTCCTGCTATCCTTCATTTCATTATAAATGTCCTTGAGTAGTCGTTCCATATGCTGTGTCCCCTCCAGTGTTTTGATTTCGTCATCTGGCTGGGCCAATTTTGCTTGTTTTTTCATATGCTTTGTGATTTTCTGTTGTGTTCAGGGTATTTGATTATTTTTATAAGTTTATTTTCAAGTTGGTTTCCTTCACTCATTTAAAGTTTTGTATTTACTTGGTTTTGCACTGAAGGTTCCCTTTTGCACTTGGTTTGTCAGTAATTACCCACCCAGATCTCATGTAGGGTGCACAATTCTACTTCAAGGTCTAGTAAAAGCTAGGCAGGAGTGTATGGATAATTCAGTGGCAAACCCACCTGCCATTCAGGAGATTGGCTAGATTCCTAATCCATGCAGCTCTCCCCACAAAAATAAAAATATTTAATAAACATACCTCAGTGATAGTAGGCCCCAATGTCAGAAGGAGACACACAAGATATATTGAGAATGAACTCAGACTGGTGGCCACAGAAGAAGAAAAAAAAATTTTAATTAAAAATAAGAAAAAATAAATACTCAATAAAAATATGAATGTATAAAAATATATTAATACAAATAAAAATATTGCTAAAAATAACAATATAGAAAAAATATATTAAGAAAAACAAAACTAGGCAGATAGGGAGTTTGCCCGTCTGAACTTACTGCTTCTTCCCAGCAGGTGGTGCTTGTAAGGCAGCTTCTCCCCTCAGGCCTGCCCCTCCCTGACTGCATCAGCCAGCTGGAAAGATGGCATGTGTGGTCAGGCGGGTGGGGCATACTGCTCCCTGCACACTGCAGTGGGATGGGAAGCATATTGCAGTGCCAGGGGAGCAGTTGATCTGCAGTGCCTGGCACCTGGTGGATATGCCATTCACCATGCCTGATAGGACAGTTATTTGCAGTGCTTGGCCAGGTGGCTGCTCCCATCACCTGGATGCATGGCTTTTTGGGTGGATGGCCAGGCATACCTCCTTGTTCCCTATGGATGCTGCTGGTCAAGGACTTCCAGCCAGCAATTGGGGCAGGCTGGAGCAGAGGGATAGTCAGTTCCCTCAAATCTGCACTTCCCTGTGCACCAAGGCCTACCACCAATGGGGGTCACGGCCGGTCAGACCCCATCTGCTCTCCCTGTCCTGATCTTCCTGCCTCTCTCCTACATATGAAATATTGGAGACCTTCTTCAATCATTTATCCCCTGTGGTTGCAGTCCCAGTCATTTTTTCCAGTCCCCTATCTTGTCCAACACAGCATGTGTGAATCCAGCCTACCCTACTTTACTAACTTCCTAAAAGTCTCAACAAATATTATCTTTTGCTTTTTAAAAACAGAAGATGACAGGTTTCAGGGTATTTTACAATTTATAAGCAATTTTATTCAAAACTGTATTTCTAGCACAAATCTCTCTCTGTGTCTCCAATTTCATAAAGAATATTCAAAATCAATATGTACATTGAGTTCATTTTCTCCTCTTCTGTCCCCATGATATATACATATCCAGTAAGAAGATAAGTCCTACAGACTCATCTGTATCAACTCCTTTCTAATTATTACTCAAACTCAGACTTTTATTACCTCTGACCAATGAGAGGACATATCAGAAACCCAGATAGGAACTTCAATATGTGAGAATTACAGCTAAGTGAACAATTCTTCCTTGCTCTGAACCCCACCTCTGGCTCACATGTTGACACCTGTGTATGTGACTCTTGAAAGACACACTAAAATGGCTGATATTTAATTAACAAATCCTAAGGGTCCCTGTAGACTCTGTAGCTACTTCCCCCACACCTGCCTCAAAGACTGACTTTAATCCTGACTGATGATCAACTTTTCAGGGAGTCCTTGGATCCTTCCTTCTCTGCTGGTCAATGCTTATTTCTGTGGCTTTTAACAGGCATTCTGATCCCTTCTCCCCAGTCTTTCTGAAATACATCAGTGGCTCCCAGTCAAGAAAACCTGACTGGCTTCTCTATGACTGTCTGCTCCTCTGATAGGCTCCACTGTGGATCAAAGTATAGAAGTGGTTACCTGTTGGTAATGAAAATCTCATTCCAGACATCTTACAAGAGAGAACACTATAGGGAAATGGCTCCATCATTATAATTTTTCACCAACCTCAGCATTGGTAATCCCAGATAAGAAGATACTAAAAGTGGTCAGGCAGTAAACTGTAGAGAAATTGATTTTCCAGCATTTTGGAAGGCGGTGGGTAGAGATATTCTTCAGATATGCCTGTGACTTAGCTGTTCTTTTCCTCTACGAACCAACCTTCTCATTTACCAAAGATGCAAATTTCATCTTGCTGACATTAACTTTGATCCAAAAGATTATCATTCTTTCTAAAATATACCATTAAATGGAAGCACATAGGTTGTGTGAGTACTTTATGAATCATTCTGCAATGCCAAAGTAGAATATGATATTTGATAGTAAGAATTGCAGTCATCAGGCCTCGCAAGAGACTACCTTTCACAGAAAGTGTCACCCATGTGCTGTGTGTCTATCACTATCTATGCAACCTCTGGAGACCGAGAGGTTGCACTGAAAAATGCCTCAATCTCCTCCTTTGAATAGCTATCTCCCTTCTGATTAGAATTTGCAATAGTGGCTAATTAAAATAGAGATAAAACCTTATAACCTATATATGTGTGGCCACCTACTTTAAATCTGCAGCCCATTTAAAATGCTGTGGACCCTCAGAAGTTGCCAACTAAATACTAGCTATTTTAGTGCATCTTTCAAAACTCTCCACAGTACCATTTCAACTTACATCTTCAGTCTTTACACTTGCAACTCCCATGGATGCATTTTAGGCTTCAAATGATCTGGATTATGAGTTGGCACTGATTATTATCCTCTTCTTTCCACATTTACACATTCGGTCTGCTGCTCTCCTGGTGGAGATGTCCATCTATAAAACTTCAAGTCATCTTAGTCACATCTCAAAGCTGTCTCCTTTACAAGTCCTTGGGTACTCTCCTCCAAACTATAGCAATGTTTCTCTCTGATGAATCTTTGTGGCCCTATTAATATATATTTATTTTTTACCTTCTGCCTTTGTGTTACCATCGTCTGCCTTTTCCTAATTTCCAGCACCACTGTAAGCTCTTTGAATCCAGCACTGTATTCTTTGGAATCAAAATGTGCTTTAATTCATTTAAATTGTACATTTCAAAAAACAGAACATTCCTTTCAAAAAATTAGAAGCAGAGCTTCAAGGTGAAGCCCAAATATCAGTGGTTTACAAATTCCAGTGGGCAAAGTAACGGGGAGATCTATTTATGAGATCTGTGATACTGACATGGAAATTGCATTTTTAACAAGCTATTCAAATGATTCTGATGCAGGTGGACTGGGCACCACTCTTTAAGAAACACTGCCAGAAAGTGCAACTGTTAAAGGGAGCAAGGGCAGATGGTGGCGAATGTGTGAAGTAGACAATACTGTCATTTAAAACTCAGCTAGTTGTGGCTTCAGATTATAGAAAATTGGTCAAAGTACAGTAGTGGTTAGGTGTCTGTAATGAAAATCTCATGATGAGAAAAGTGCAGTGAAAGGAAATTTACACTGAGGAACTGTTCTTCACAATTTGGGACGTTGAAATGAAGAACTCTTTTTAAAGAAAAATGAAATAAACTTTATTGAACTGATTTTTGTGACTGTATGAGTGGACAGCAGAAATTTCACATAGGAACCACTTAAGAAAGCTTATATGAAGTTAATATCAGACTAGAGCTTAAGGAGAAAGAGTTAAAATGTAAAACATAATCGCCAAAGCTCATAAACAGGAACTGTTTTTAAGGGAGGCATTAATTGCACTTAGGAGTTTGCCTTTTAATCTGCTTGATGTCATTTAGAAAATATATTTATTTAAGATAAAATTCATATTTATAATATATTGTTAATCCATATTAAAATATGTTATAAGTTTATCTCAAGTTTCCTCTGGCCTAAAGAGCCTTTACGTAGAGATAGAATCATATTAATAGTGGTGATTCTAATTTTGTTCCTACATGTCCCTCTTTCAACAGACTTCCACTCCCCCTAGAAAACCCTCTCCACTACCTCTGACAGAATTCATGGAGTGCCATGTATGCTCAGAAATAGATCCTCCTTTATTATGCACAGATGCTGGGTTGTTTGGCATCATGTGGGTATCACTATGTTTGCCAAGCTCCTATCATCTCTTGTCAGTCACCACTGAGGACCTACTTGTCTACTGAGCTGTAATCTCCTTCCTATCTGAGTCATGGCACCACCATGATGGTAAAGCTTCATGGCTTTTTTTTTTTTTCAAAACAGGAAAAGGTCTCTCCCCTTTCCTTTATACTACATTAGTGGGGCACTTGACTATTCCAGCTTACAGCCAATGTTTTACAGTTTTAAACACCTTCTTACAAATGCTTTACCTTTTATGGATCTTAGAGATGAACTCAGAGGTGGGTAGGCGCAACCTGCCACCTCCCCTAACACTTATGCACCCAATTCTAAGAGTTTCTCATTTCTCATGTGAATGAGCTTCTCACGGTCCTGCATTATCACCTATATCTAATTTAATTTACAGTCCAACAAAGACCACTGCTACTTAAGTAACAGTTATATTTCCTGTTTAAATTAAGAATTCTATTTTTATAGTATAAACATGCTCAAGTGGGAAAAATGTTATATTATATAAAATTAGATATACTTATGAGGTTAGTTTTGTTTTGCTCTTATTATAAGAGCAAAATCCAGCGACTAATTAAATTGTACAGACAGTGACAGAAATGAAAGAATTTCTGTAAGATTTAACCAGAGATTGCAAACTGGTGAATATTCTCTGTTTGATGTACACAGTTTAAAACTTAAAAAATAATAATTTGTTGACAATCATTAAGCAATAAAGACAATGTTAGCTGGCACTCATGAAGTGCTTATAACGTAGATCCTTAAAGGAATTAACTTTTAGTCCTCACAGCAACCCTGCGAACTAGGCAGAACCAAACAACAAACACATCTCGGGGTAGCAAATGAAAGGGATTTTCAAATGAAACAATTCAAATGAACAGTCACTGGCTCCAGAGTGTGCTTTATGCTAAGCCTCTGAAATCAGAAGACTTCACATCACAACTCATATTTCTGGCTCCTGTGGAAAAATTAAATGATCTGGCAACAGAAGGGCCCCTCATTTGTGCCTGAGCACCATGGGCTGCAGGAATGTTGGCTGCTTCCCTGTGCCAGCACATGCACATAACCATTACAGCACTGTCTCACTTTTCTCTTTTCTCCCTGTGAGGGAGCCATTTGCCATCATACTTGCCTTATTTCTTTTCCTATAGTATAGCTGAAGGGAAGATGAAAGTTTTCCCCATATGCATGCCTGTAACCCAAAAGGCTCAAGAGGTCCTGCATTCCACCAGAAATTCTTCGCACATTTAGTCTATGCTTGACTCAGAAGGCATGGGAGTTTGTGAAGCTAGATTCTAGGTTTTCAACCAAGACATAAAACAACAGCAAACCTCAGGATTGTATCTGTGGCTGTGTAATTTAGAGTTCCTCTTCAAGGTTGAAGCGTGCATCGGTTATGACCACAGGGTTTGGGTTAGACAGGTTTAATTTAATTACTAGCTGTTCTAGTTTGCTAGCTGCTGGAATGCAACACACCAGAGACGGATTGGCTTTTAATAAAAAGGGATTTATTTTGTTGGTTCTTCAGAGGAAAGGCAGCTAACTTTCCACTGAGGTTCTTTCTTATGTGGAAGGCACAGGATGGTCTCTGCTGGTCTTCTCTCCAGGCCCCTGGGTTCCAGCAACTTTCCCCGGGGTGACTTCTTTCTGTATCTCCAAAGGCCTGGGCCGAGCTGCTTAGCTTTGTTACATTGCGATCTCTCATTTAAGCACCAGCCAATTAAGTCAAATGTCACTCACTGCATCAGACACGCCTCCTAGCCAACTGCAGATGCAATTAGCAACAGATGAGGTTCACGTACCATTGGCTTATGTCCACAGGAACAAGACTAGGTATGCTCACCTGGCCAAGTTGACAACTGAATCTAACTAACACACTAGCTTTACCACCTATTAGCTGTGTGATTTAGGATAATGAAATTCTAAACTCTGAGTCTCAGTTTCTATTACTATTCAGTAAAATAAATAATATGTCCATTCATATGCATTGAATGACTAAAAGATTAGGTGCATGAAAATATAAATGGAACTTTGTAAAGTATACATTGAGAACAGGTATTTTATTATTTTTCTACATTAACTCTTACACTCATGTCTGTATTTTTGATACTTAAATAGAAAAAAAAGGCAAAGAGTTAGTAATAATCACTCATGGTCATTTATATGCTGATGATTTTGCCCTTGTAGCTTATACTCAGGTTTCCTTGAGACAATGATTAGGTGATTTGCTAAAGCTGCATTTCCTTTTGATCTGTTAATGCTAAAGGCAAAATCTTCCTGCAGAGCTAGCAGAGATACCAGGGAATTGATGTTCATATTCTGGTCAATGACTTTATTCTTCTAAAGAGAGACAATTTTTGTTACTTAAATGTATTTTCCTTCTAACATTAGCCTTGAGGAAGTAACTATTTGCTTGGAAAGGTACTTGCTATTTCATTATTGACAACGCGGTTGCAGAAGGTGGATATACAAGAAATAAAAATATGCTGTGCATTATTTTCCTGTTACATTCATCTCTTCATAGAAAGTTTGGATATTTGACTGCCAAAATTAGGTCCTTGAACCTTAATATTGGTGAAGGCCCAGCCAAGAGTTTCACAGGACGCAGATAACAGATGTTTGCTCAAGAAGTAAATAAGTACATGAATAAATAATTGAACACATAGCAGGGAGTTCACTGTATTCACACTCATTAACATAAGATCACATATACAAAGTGAAATAGATTAAATCATGGTCTCAGCAGAGCAACCCTCATTTCACTAGATTAGGGTCCCTCCGGGTTTCCAGTAGTGAGCAATGAGCTGTAAAGCTGGCTTTGGCTAATCCAGTGAGTATGTAATGATTTCCTGAAGGGGACTTAAAGAGGCTTCATGGTTGCCCCATTAAATATACAAAGGCTTCCTAAAATTGAACTCTGAGGGGCATTATTCATGGGGAATGGACCTAAAATAGAAACCCCAAATGACTCTCCTATGTCACAGCATGGACTAGCTATTTCTAGAGAAATTCTTGAATGTGTTAGGATCAGAGAGTAGTATGAAGCAGGCACTGAACGAGAAGCCAAGTTCCAGTGATGCATCTGATGGAAGCTTAGATATTCCTTAACCAAGAAACCATCTAGAAATCTATAAATTCACAACTCAGTAGAGAGATTATATTTAGAAATACCGATTTCAGCAATGCTTAAATTTTGTTTAATTCCTCAAAACTTGGCAGCTTTGAGATATCAGTTTAGTTTTTAGTAAATCTTGTTATAATTCATTATAAAAATATTGTTAGAATGTTCTTATTTAAACCATTAGAAATGAGTAATCTGGGGGGAAGCACCTTCTCAAATATAGCTTATAATTTGATAGTGAAAGCAAAAATACATATTTTAAGTATTTCAATAAAAATCCTTTTAAAGACGTATTCAGAGGTGAATAATGAGAAAGAAAAATCACCTAATTCCTTCCCCCAAAAAAGGCATAGGGGTTCCTTGTTCTCTGAAGAATGTCACATATTGGATAATACCTAAAACAGAAACAAATAGCAACTTCCAATAAAATATAATGGGGTAAGTTATGTCTATTATTTCTCTGCATAAACTAAATAAATGATTGAGAAGAAAGTGAGATGAATTTCCCAGCTACAGAAAGACTAGAAAATGCCTATTAACCTTAAACCCTAGTCTGTCAAAGTGTCTGATAAATATTGTACCACTTGGATTAAATAAAGATAGATGCTAAAATTTTTTAAAATCTCATAGCTCAAATAGCATGTATATTTCCCTAAGAGGTGTGAATGGGAATTCTAAGCAATTCATCAGATTCTTTTCTTGGGAAAATGAAGCCTGAGGGGAAAGGAAGACCAATGGAATCACTGACAATCTTTTGTGGACATGAGTCTAGAAGGAAGATCAATAGGGAAGAAAATGTTAATGAAATAAATGAATAGCTCTGTCGAATTTATTTTCAAACAACCAATCTCCTAAATCACAAAATTTTCTAAATATGAAACAAGGTAAATAGGAAGAGAAATAGCAACCATCTTTTAGCTGACCTGAAGAGTAGAATAAAATTAAACAAAAGAACTACAAATGTCAGAGATGGCCATCTCAACTTTCAGCCAGATGATTTCTGTCCATTTACATAGGGTAAAATGTGAAGAAAGATATGTCCTCATGTGTTGGTTTGAAAGGATTACGTACCCTAGGAAAGCCATGATTTAATCTTGATCCAATCCTGTGGGAGCAACCCTTCCTTTTAATCCCTATTCAGTAGCATTGGATGGAAACTAGAGTAGATTGTGTCCATGTAGATCTGACTCACCCAATTGTGGGTATTAACCTTGGGGTAGAGGGAGATGTGACTCTACCCCCACTTCAGGTGGATCTTTACTGGAATCCTTTAAAAGAGGAAGCATTTTAGAAAAAGTTTCAGAGTGATGAGAGCCATGAGGACTCATGAGAGCCCATACATCCAGAGACCTCTGGAGATGAAGAAGGAAAATACCCCTGGCAGAGCTTCATGAAACAAGAGACCTGGAGAGAAAGCCAGCAGGCATCACTAGGTTTGCCATGTGCCTTTCCTGTTGAGAGAGAAACCCTGAACTTTATTGGCCTTTCTTGGAGAAGGTAATCTCTTGTTGGTGCCTTAATTTGGAGATTTTTATAGACTTGCTTTAACCAGGACATTTTTGGCCTTAGGACTGTAAACTTGTAACTTATTAAATTTCACTTTCTAAAAAGCTGTTCTAGGGCAGACCATGGTGGCTCAGCAGGCAAACTTCTTGCCTGCCATGCCAGAGACCCAGGTTCTATTCCTGGCGCCTGTCCATACAGAAAAAAAAAACAGAAAGCTGTTCTAGTTCTCGTATATCTCATTCCAGCAGCTTGTAAACTAGAATGCTCTTGAATACAAGACACAGCAGTTTGGATGGTATATCGTGCATTGTAAGTCAGCATAATCAGATGAGCTTCTACCTGCCAAGCTTACTCACCCACCCCACTCATAAGCAAATAAGACATGAATAGAACCAAACCACATTTAAAGTTGAGAAATAAACTCACAATCTCTAAAATGGGACCAAGTAATAGATGCCTTCAAGAAGAGGAAGAAACATTAAATTGAGGAGATGAAGAATGTACCATCAAGAAGGAAGAAAAAAAGGTACAGAAACATCATCCATTTGGGTTAAAATGAGATCAAAAGGAAAATGATAAGACAATGAAGACAAAAATAGAACCCCTTATTATTATATCTCATGACAAAAATAGAACCTCTTATTATTATCTCATGATTCTGTGGGCCTCAGCACATTTTTTCTCTGACCTCCAATATATTTGACCTCAGATGTGATGGCAGCTAGAACAACAGGCATTTGCTGGTCATCACACTCTCCGTACATGGCTAGCTTGGACTTCTTCACTGCATGATATTTTCAAGGTATTTGAACTTCATATATGGTAAAAGTTGCCAGTCCTCTTTAAGGATAGGCAGAAGTGGTAGAGTGTCACTTTTGCCATAATCTAAAGGTTGAAACAATCACAAGCCAGCCTAAATTCAAGAAAAGGGGAAATCTCTTTTCCCGTTGAATTAATCTCTCAATGGGAGAAAGTATAAAAGAATTTGTGACCATCTTTACCCTCATAAGTGATGATGTCTTCTTTGTCAGCAATCCAGAAAGTGATCTAGCTCCAAAATCCTATTTTAGGTTCTGCTTTCTCAGACCTCTCTTGGTATCAACTGCCATAGGTTGAATTTTCCAGGCAGCAGATGGTGGAATGGTCTGGGTACAGGAATTTTATTGCATAGCATTTTTGAGATCAACTCCTTTTGGGAAGTGAAGGAAGAGGATTGGGTAACTGATCTCACAGTTGCTCAGGAGCTGAGATGGCTCTGCAGAATTGTACCAAATTGGCACAACGAATTGTACTTTTATAATCTACTATTTTCCAGCTATTGAATGCTTCCCTGAGTATTGGACATTTCTCTTCAACTGAGAGCAACTGTCAGCATCTGGAGAAATGAATACTTTATTCCTTTAGTTAGTGGGGATCTGGGCAGCAAATGATAATTTTCACTAAATGCAGAATCACAAAGCATGTTATGGATACTGCTAAAAACAAAGCCTATTACTTAAAAGATTTTCTTGAAGAAGAATCATAAAATCTACAGTGAGAAAAGCAATGATATGAGATGCTTAGAAAGAATGTGATAGATGAGGATGAAAGGAAGATAAATTACTTCCGAATAGGCATTTCTGATTTTATTGAGCAAACAGAACAATGAAACAAGGAATAAATTCCCATATTAGAACTAAAATCAATGAAAAACTAAATAGTAATATCAAAAGGAATATCTAGGTAAGGAAATGGCTCGGAATATATCAACACAACTATATTAAATGACGTTACTTAATTCCACTTTTTAAAAAAGTGTCCTAAGGAAATTCAGACAGAGACAATAGATAACCTAATGTAAGAAATATTTGCAGATAAGAAACACAATAATGTTTAACTCATTTTTTCCCTCCCCTTAGCAATCAAGGATAAAATAAGTAAATTAATATAGAGGACCTGAATACAATTTTTATAAATATTAACTATATTATTAGGTTAAAAAGTTAGGTCAGTCTACATAAATATTTTAATCTGATATTTTAAAAATATTTTTTCTATCATAAATGGAATATTTTTAATGACCCTGCTTGAGGCTAGTAAAAGAAAATTAAATTTTAAAATTTGCATAAAATAAAAAAACCAACCTTGTAGAATGCCTATAAAATAATAATGAAAATAAACTCTATTAATTATCTAAAACTCCATTATTTAATAAAAAGAATGAAAAAATGAATTATGTAATCAGGTCAAATGTTAGAAAAAGATAAAGAAAAGGAAATTAATAAATACAGAAAGGAGACAATGTTAAAGATAGAAATACAAACAAACAAATTTAAAAACCAGAAAGGGAAAAAAATACAACAATTTGGGCCTCTGCAACAAGAAAAAAATAATAAAACAGAAAAACCATATATCTTAATCAAAATAAAGGGGGGAGAAAATATAAACTTATGCAATATAAAACTGGTTATGTAACAGGGCAAATTATATAAATGAGAAGCAACTTGTATCTATACATGTGTACATGAATAAAAATAGTGTTTCACTAGCTATAAATAGAAATGAAAAAAGGTTGAAATGGATAATTTTTCACAAAGAATATAAGTTGACAAAAATATCTATGATTTTGGGTGCACAGGTGGTTCAGTGGTAAAATGCCCGCCTTTCACACGGGAGACCCAGGTTCGATTCCGAACCATGCACCCGCCCCCCCTCAAAAAAAGATCTATGATTTTAAACTTTAAGAACAGATCATTCCAAGACTATTTAATTCCAGTTCTCCTCTTACTCAATGTATCACCAAGTTTTGACACAGTCGGCCACTGCCTTCTTTTCTAACCCTCTCCCAAGCCTGAGTTTTCTTCATGTGTCTATTCCTCATCCAACAATTGGAAACTATAATTTTCCATTTGCTCAAGCCGACTAGCCTCAGCCTAATCCTTTCATCTTCAATTGTTCTCACACCACACACCCATTCCATCATCAAATCCTAATGGCTCTATTTAAAACTGAATCCAGTTTCCCTGACATCTAACCATTTCCCATCCCTACACCATGAGCCACTATCATTTCACTATCTGGACTGTTCGGTACCTCCTAACTTATTATTCTACCTGTTCTTGCCCACGTGTAGTTTTTCTCAAAAAAAAAAACATCAAAAATGAACCTTTTAAGGCAAAACCCTGTTATTCCACTATTCAGACCCCTTTCAAAGGCTTCCTATCTCAGAATAAAAATTAAATACTCAGAATCATTTACCCACTGCTGTTTTACTAGTACCTAGAAGGCTGCCTAACATATATTAGGCATTCAATACTTATCTGTTGAATGGTTGAAGTAATATTTAATTATTTGCGAATATAGAGAAAGAAGCACCCTTCTACATTGATGTATGTACTTCAGAATCAAGTATAACAACAGAATTGACACAGCTAATACAAACAGGAAAACTATAGAGGAATGACAGAATGTAAGGACATCAAGCTGATAAATGTGATTACTCCTGGAGAGAAATGTAGAGTGAGTAGAGGGCTTGAAGAGGTAATTTGACACTTTATTCTGAAGAATTAAAGATGAATTTACTTATTACTCATGTATTTAAATTTTATTTTAAAATTTCTAAAAATGACCATTTTCCCCAAAGTTAAAAAACAAACAAAAAATTTTAAATGATCAAATTGACAAAAATTCCCCCGAGAATCAACAGGATATTAATAACATGGTTTTAATGTTAATCTGAAAATATAAATGTGAATAAATAACCAGAGAATCTATCAATCAGAAAATTAGGCAGGATTAGTTATAGAAGATATTAGAATGCATTAGTTGTATTAACTTTGGAAAACAGTATTTTGACTGGGCACGGTAAAGTTAGAGAAAATAAGAACTGTAGTATACTCTAATTAGTAAATATGTTTCTCACTAGAAGAAACCAGATAAATAGGTCAGTGTCATGGTTAGGGACAGGTGTCAACTTGGCCAAGTTGTGGTACCTGTTCATATGATTGGGCAAGCGCTGGCCTGTCTGTTGCAATGAGGACATTTCATAGGATTAGGTCATGATCACGTCAGCTACATCCACAGCTGATTCCATTTGTAATCAGCCAAAGGGGAGTGTCTCCTGCAATTAGTGATGCTAAATCCAATCATGGGAAGCCTTTTAAGGAGGACTCAGAGGAGACAGGTTCTATTCCTGCTTTGGCTGGTGAGCCTCTCCTGTGGAGTTCGTCCAGGCCATCCATTGGAGTCATCGGCTTCGCAGCCTGCCCTGTGGATTTTGGACTCTGCATTCCTACGGTCACGTGAGACACTTTCATAAATTTTATATTTGCAAGTGTTCCCTGTTGGTTCTGTTTCTCTAGAGAACCCTAACTAATACAGTCAGCAACCAGATAAATAATGATAGCATTGAATTTTAACTCATAGCATAAAATAAATATCTATGAACTTGTACTGTATTTAAAATAAATACTTAAACAAATAGTTAATTGGGAGAGAATGGACATCTCTTCCTAAAGAAGAATTACAAATTAATAAATATAGGAGGAATTACGTTGATAGAAATTTGCCATTTGAATGCCACAGTAATAATTTCTGCAATTAAGATTCACTGTTGGATGCGCAAATTTAAAATTTTTGCATAATGAAATCTACCAGTTTTTCTGGTTTGATTTCTCAGATTTATGCCTTTCATAAAAAAGGTCTTATCTATCTTAAAAATATAAAGCTATTAATATGTTTTTTTCTAGAACTACTAGTATTTTTTAATGAAATAAAATGAAATGAAATCTGCTCTCTACTTTTTCATTAAAAATATTAGAACTAGAAAAAAGCGTAAGCGGATGTGTTTATGTTCTTGAACGAATATGATTCTCCTTTGGCCTTCCCTATACTTCATTTCCTTGTAGGTGTCTTTACCATTCATTGTACAGCTCCATTCAACTTTTTAACTAATGTGGAGCTTTAGAATGTCTAAGATATTTGTAGAATCAAAGCCCATGATTCTAAATCAGGCCACGCTGTGTTCATTTTAACTCTTATTTACAGATGTATTGAGATTCCCAAAGTGTATCACACCTTATATGTAAGAACAGACTTGCTTATTTTGGTTTAACTGTCACTCATAAACACACATAGTACTGTACTATCAATGGAATCATTTTAAACACCTGACAACTGTTGAACAAACACAGTAATTCATTAAAACCTTGGGGAAGTTGTCTTCTCTGCAGCATGAATAGCTTTGCTTTTACTGCTGCACAGAATGCTAATGCAGAGAATCTGTGATCAAAGCGTAATGGAGACATGCTTTTAGGACCGGGAGTCACCCCACACTGGTGTTTCTGTGTGATTCTTTTGTTCAGTAAGAATGCCACCTGCAGCAGTACACACACAGAGAGACGGAAACTGACAATTCTCAACAAGGAAATCAGGCAAGGCTGTAATGCTTTCTGATATTCTGAGAAATCGAAAGGATTTTCCTTTGCCGCCCAGCCTTTGCTATAATATCCTTTCTCTACTGTGGGCAGATTGACTGGCTGGACAGACACAGCCTCTCTTTGTAGCTGGCAGGAATGCTCCTAGAAGTTGACAAGAGGCTCACACAATGTGGCTTGGAATCTTATTACTGAAGACAGGTTGAAAATGCATTGCCTGCTCTGGTGCTCATTGCTACAGCTGTCACTAATGAGATGGATTTTTTTGTTATTGTTGTGGTTTTTTTTCTTCCCTAGTAACCAAGGAAGACCCTAAATGTCCTATGACAAGTCATAAATGTGGTTTTTATTCAAGAGTAGATTTGGATATTACAGTATGACCTGTCTCTAGAAACCTTCCATTTTGAATGGCTCTGTTTTTTGTGGGTGCTACTAATGTTTGATGCTATGCTTTTTATTTCTAAATGTTTTATAGGGGTACTTAACTCTTATTCAACCCTATTTAAGAAGGATAAGCTAATTTAAATTAAAATTAGTCCACCTTCTTAATATATTGATCAGATTTTTTATTTCTGGAACTCTCACAGAAATATATCTAACATGAAAAATCATGTTTTCAAAGAATACATGGTCAAGTGAGAGATATAAAGAATATAAAAGAAACAGTAGCTTAAAAACAAAAATGTGATGTGATTTCACTTCTGTAATACCATATATACTTGTAGCTGCATTTCAAAATGTTAATAATTGCAACCAAAAAGACTCCAGAAATAGACCCAAACACACATGTCAATTGATTTTACAAAAAGAATTCAAGATAATTCAATGAAGTGATAATAGGCTCTACAGGAAATGGTGGTAGAGCAGTTGGATAGCCACATGCCAGAAATTAAAAAATAAAAGAACTTTTACCTCAAGCCATATAAAAATAAACTCAAAATTACTCATAGACTTAAATGTAAAACCCAACACTGTAAAGCTTTTGGAAAAAAACAGAGGAGAAAACCATTATGACCTTGCATTGCTCAAAAGATTTCTTAGAAAGGATACAAAGAGCACAAAGTATAAAAGATTGATAAATTGGACATTCTAACAATTAAAGCATGTGCTCTTTGAAATATTGTTTGGTAAATGAAAGCCAAGACACAGACCAGGAGAAAACATTAGAAAACATCTATCTCATAAGAGGCTGCCAATCAAAATATACAAAGAACTATCAAAAATCAATAAAAAGAAAATAAACACCTCCCCACCCTGTGCCACAATGGGTGAAATATTTTAACATACACTTCGCCAAAGAAGACATATACAGAAACGGTATATGTCAAAGAAGCACATGAAAGTAGGCTCTCAGCATCATTAGTCACTAGGGAAATGCAAATTAAAACCATAAGATACATACATACTTATTAGAAGGGCTCAAATGAAAAGGAAGCAAAATGACCGATTATACAAGTTTTATATAGTCAGGATGCAAAACAGCGGAAACCCTTGTATATTGTTCATAGAAATTCGAAATACTATAGCTACTTTGCAAAGAAGTTTGGCAGTATCTTATTTAGTTAAACTTACATTTACCATATGACTCAGCAGTAAATCTGCTCTAGAGATTACCCAAGAGAAATGAAGATATATCTCTATGTAAAAATTTACATATGAATGTATATAGGGACTTTATTCATAATTGCCAAATGGGAAGCAATGCAATGCACATCAACTATTGAGACAGGTAAATAAATTGTGAACCATCCATGTAATGGAATTCCACTCAGTGATATAAAGAATAAGCTATTGATTCTCACAGAAATGTGTATTCTTTTCAAAAACATTATGCTGAATGAAATAAGCCAGACTTGAGTGACTACATACTGTATGGTTCCATTTATATAGCATTCTGGGAAAGGAAAACTATAGAGGAAGTTTCAGATTAATATTAACCAAGGGGCAGGAGGAGGATGGGAGGGGCAAGCAGAGTTTGAGCCCTGAAGGATAAAAGGGAATTTTTTTAAACGATTCAAATATTCTATACCTTGACCACTGTAGTAGTTTCATGACTTACACATTTGTCAAAATTCACGGAAGAGGATAAAAATTGTACCTCAGTAAACCTGGAAAATATCAATGATACTTTTCTCTAGGTGGTATAATTTTTTTTCTATTTGCTATTTTTCTTATTTCTAAATATTTTTAATTGTAGCATGTCAATACTGGCAAAATGCTGTTTTCTCAGCATTGTAAAACAACTTCATTGGAAGTAGAGTCTGAAGCAGGTTTCACATTGCTGGCTCCTACATCAATACTTCTTCCAATGATGAAGCAGAAATTCCTTCTCTTTCGAAGAATTCAGAAGCTATATTTGAAAGCAACTGAAAAGAGGTACTAGAGTGTAGAAAAGAAGACTCCTCTAATGCCAGTCTTCAACTCAGTCTGTACCAGCCATGAGAAATACCATCAGCTCCTTTCCCCCTAATTGAGTAGCTGAATTCCTGTGATTTTAAAATGGTAAGAGGCTAAACCAAACACAATTATTCACGTTTTAGAGTAAAGCGATGTGATAGTTTGAAGCTGTATGGACGCGTTGTAAGAAGGATCTTCTGCCAAGTAGGATTTCAAGTTAAGATGTGACCCACCTCATTCAGGGTGGGTCTTACTCTCCTTACTGGAGTCCTTTATAAGAGAATGAAATTCAGACAAAGAGAGAGAAAGTCACAGAAGCAAGAAGCTGAAACAAAGAAAGATGGACGAGAAGGTGAGACCTGCAGAGGTCGTTATGTGCCTTGCCATGGGACAAAGGCGTCCACGATCACTGGCTTAGCCTTCATGATGCCTTGTTTTGGACACTTTTCTCGAAATTGTAAGATTGTAAGCTATCAAATTCTCATAGTTAAAGCCAACGCATTTTATGGTATCTGCTTTCGGCAGCTTAGCAAACTAGAACAAGACTATGGTTGCTGCCCAATTAAGTTCCTGAAAGCCTTTGGAAATCAGAGATTCTTTCCATAGAAATGGCTGCTAGTAAATCATTGAAGGGACATTCAGCCTTTCAGCCTGTCAGAATACAATGTAAGGAGTCCAAACTCATCCGTGTATAGAGGCCAATCAAGCCACATTAAAGATTGAAGCCAACTTGTTGTAACACAATAGGCATTACGGAAAATATGACAATCTGAGGAATTTTCCCCTTCTAAAAGCATCCACACTGACATTTTAAACAAAATAATTCTTGGTGAATTTGGCTAAATGGATGCCCTTTTGACTTCAGGATGTGTGCATCACGACCAAAAGTCTGGGAATTCTTTTTTTCACTTTTTATGGACTGGCTGCTCAGAAAAAAAGATTGCTTTATCTAAAAGCAGGATTTTTTTCATTAAAATTAATTTTATTTTTTATCCAATCAATGTAATGCATTGAATTAAAAATAAAATAGTACAGAAGTTTGTTTCTGACCCCCCACCCTAACTCCATCACTATTCCTGGGGAGGCAGACACTTCAAATTTTATTTGCATATTTATAAATCACATGTTTGCCCTGTTGATTTATCAGTTTGGCCTTTACCTTTGACTTTGTAGTTCCCTATCACAAACCTAAACATGTCTCCTTTCCCATTTTTCTCAATAAATTTTATCCCAAATTTTGGTTAAATGAATAACGGAAAATATGCAAATATTATTTCTTGTTGCTAAGCAAAATGGTATACTATAGCTACATTTCCTTCCTTATTCTGGATTTATTTCTGTTTTCCTTTGGAGTTGACAATTTTCTCATTTTTTTCTTTTACTTAGATTTCCATCACCTATGTTTTATTTTTATTCCAAACCTCTTGCTATATATATACTCATTCATAACATGATCATTCAATTTCTACTTTTTTCCTGGAGCCCCACCTCTTCCAGCCTGACTATTTGATCTCCGATCCAGATATCCTTTAGCCATCTTGGAACCATCCTTTGCGGGTCTTCTACGCCACTCCTTCACTTTCAGGATCTTATGTATTCTTCTTTCCTAATTTACTTCCTCATTTTCTTAAATCATATCCTCCAGTTGCTTTATATGATAAAACATGTGGAAAATAATTTTTTGAATGTTCACATATTTGAAAAAGTTCTTAAACTACCTTCAAATGATTCATGGTTTATCAAGGTAAATAGAAATCTAGGATTAAATTATTTTTTTCTAAGACTTTTGAAAGCTTTGCTCTCTTATTACCTATAATCCATGTAGCTCTTTTTCCTTCCCTCTCTAGATGCTTTTAAAATCTTTATTTTATCTCTGGAGTCCTGAAATTTCATGTAGATTTACATTGGTGGGGTGTTTTAAATTTTTTTCCATTCACTGTGTTATGCACTCGCCAGACCTTCTCAATGTGAAGATTATTATGTTTATGAATAAGGGAAATTATATAATTTAATTATTTCATATACTCCTTTTTTTTTTCTCTTAGGAGCTGCTATTGGAGTGAATTTATGATTACTATGTCATAATATTTTCTCTAACTTTCCTCGTGTTTGTCTTTATAACTCAATCATCCCATACTACTCATTTTATTTTTAAAATTTCAACCTCTTTTCCAGTTCTTTTTACTTATGTAATTATTTCTCTTCACTAGCATAAGTTCTTACTTATTTTATGTGCAAAATTTTTCTTGCTTGTCAGGTGATATTTCACACATATGCAATTTTACTTTTCTTTTTAAAATTATTTGCCTTTGTTTCTTCCAAATTCTTCTTTTCTGTCTGGTGGCTTTGGAAGCTCTCATACGGGAGGGTTTCCTCAGATACCTGGGGATCCTGTGTTTTCCATTCCCATTGTAAGAGTGTGGCACCTGAAGGTTGTTTTGAGCTCTGTTCGTGACAATGGGCTTGTTAACTGGTGGGCTTTACTCTAAGTTAATTAGGCAGTGATCTGATTTTATATTTGAGGACCCCAAATATGTTTATGAACCCCCTCTGGGTACATTCATTTTCTCCAAAGAATCTTCCCATCTGGTGGAGAAAGAAAGAAATATGTGGAAGATAAAACACATGGCCATTGCCTAACATTTTAAAAATAGGAGAGGGACAGAGGGCTGAGGGTACATGGGTAAATGCGTAGAATTTATTATCCCTCCTGAGCCATGTGGCTCCCCTTTGCAATATCTGGTGTCCCCTAATCTGGAAACTTTCTATCATTTTCCCATAAGAATTAACCTTTGTAGATGGGACTGTGGTAAGCAGCAGTTGCCTGAATATCCTGGGTCAAGGAAGGTAGATAGATGGTTCTCCAATTACTCTGCTTACAAGTAGTCACCCTGTTTTAAGGCCCCATGCCTAACTCCTCCCTTTGTCCCATGTTCTGAGCTTTTCATAGGTTCTATGGGGTATACTGACCTTTATATCAATATAGTCTTCTATAAACACTTAAGTTGTAACTTCTTCACCTTTCTTACTGTTTCCTACATTTTCAAACATATGTTGAAATCTTCTCTACTTTTATCTCAATTTTTGTTCCCTTTATCCCCATGATTAGTGATTTTATGTCTTTCCTGCATTTAAGAGGATGTGGAGTGGTGGTGGGAAGAGTAGATAGAAGCATAATACAATCAATCACATATTCTTGGAAGTTCATTCCCTGTTTTATCATTCACATTTCCTCAACTGGCAGAAGTAACTGCAACACCAACTCTTATTCTGTCACAGTATTGGCCTTCTCAGGTTTGGCATGCTCATCCATGTTCTTGGAAAGCCCCATTTTAGGTTACAAATCTATGCAATGTATGCTTGAGATGTTGCTTTATTGTCTATGAGGGCCATGTTGCCAACTAAGTAGAGGTTTTTGGTTCTACTCAGCATAATCTAACCAAATTCAGTGAAAGGTTATCCATATAGCCAACATTTTCATAGTAACTGGCTTGGTCTCCAGAACAAAGCCAAGAGACTGTGACTGGTGTACTGTCAGAACACATATCGCCTCTCCAAATCCCTTCGGGGTTTGAGTACTTCTATATGCTTGTCTTCTAAAAAAACCTAAACCCGGATTAATAGTTAAGGAAAATATCTCAGTTTTCCTGGGCTGCTAAACAAATACTACACAATGAGGTGGCGTAAGCAACAAGAATTTATTGGTTAATGGTTTTGGAGTCTAGAAGTCCAAACTCAAGGATTTGACAGATCATGCTTTTCCCCAGAGTCTGCAGCATTCTGGTGGTAATAGTCAGCAATCTTTGAGATTCCTTGGCTTGCACCTCTGCCTCACTTACACAGCAATCTGCCTCATTTTCTAGCTTCTTTTTGTTTCTGGCTTCTACTGACTGACTGTATCCAATTTTCCTTTGTTTGTAAGGAGTACAGTCATATTAGATTACCGTGATTTAATTTGGCCTCATCAAATAGGATCTCCAAAGACCCTATTCACAAATGAGTTCATACCTTTACTAATAATGACATCTTCAAAAGTTGGTTTTTTTTTTTTGTATGCATATGGTGGGGTCACATTTCATTCTTTTTCCATGTGAGTATCCCATTATTGCAACACCATTTGTTGAATTTTTGTTTGATTGTTTTTGTTTTTTTGGAGGAGCAGTACATGGACCGAGAATCGAACCCAGCTCTCCCACATGGCACAATTACACTTTTAATCAAACATGCTATCTTCACAGGGCTGTAGACATATCACAGCAAAAGGCCTAATATTTGTTGAGTTCCCCAGTGTGTATCAGACAATATTAAGCAATAAAGCTATGTGTCAGGAGTCCTGGATATTATGCTAACTTTGTGAATTTGAGTGGTGATTAAATAAGATTAATAACTCAATCTCCTAGTGCATATAAGAAACATAGTACATACATAATAAATTATATTTGCAATTTAAATGGGATGAAACCTACCCTACCTACCCTGCCAAAATGTTGTAAGAATCATAAAACAAAACATATGGCAGCACCATTATACATACTCACCAAGGATCTTTCCACTATCTTTGCCAATATTTGCAATTGTCTGTCTTTTCAATTATAGCCATTCTAGTGGGTATGGAATGGTATTTCATTAGGAGTTTAATTTACATTTTCCTAAAGATTAATGATGTTGCCTACCCTTTAACATATTTATTAGCCATTTGTTTATCTTCTTTGGTGAAGTGTCTATTAAAATTTTTTGCTCACTTTTAATTAGGCTGTTAATTAGATTGGATCTAGTTGTTTAATTAGATTAGGTCCAATTGTTTAATTGGAGTAGATTTTTATCATTCAGCTGTTAAGAATTCTTTGTATATTCTGGATACAAGTCCTATATCAGATAGGTGATTTACAAATATTTTTTCCCAGTCTGTTGCTTTTCTTTTAATATTCTTAATGCTGTCTTTTGACATGCAAAAGTTTTCATTTTAATGAGGTTCTAATTATCATTTTTTTATTTTGTGGATTGTGGTCTTCGGTGTTGAATCTAAGAAATCTTTGTTCAAATTTGAAGATGTTCTCCTAGGTTTTTGCCTAAAAGATGTATAATTTTAGCTTTATATTTAGATCTGTGCTTGATTTGAGTTTCTTTTTGTGTATGGTGTGATATGGGGGTCTAAGTTCATCTTTTTTGCGTATGGATATCCAGTTGTCTCAGTACCCCTTGCTGAAAAGGCTGGCCTTTTCCCTCTGACTTGTCTTGGCAAGTTTGGCCTCTCAATCTGCACATTGATCTATATATCTATCTTTGTATCAGAACCATATTGTCTTGATACTGTAAACAATTTTTAAAAAAATTTAACATACGATCTAGCTCTGCCACTCCTACATATTTACACAAGAGAAATGAAAATGTATGCCCATACCAAGACTTACAGGCAAATATTGATATCAATATTATTCATGATAGCCAAAATTTGAAAACAACATAAATGCCCAACTATTTATGAGTGAGTAAAAACTAAGTTGCATATCTAATACGATGAAATACTATTCAGCAGTAAAAAGGAACAGACTACTGACGCATGCTATAACATGTATGAAACTAAAAAACATAATAAGTGAAATGAGCCAGAAACTAAAATCCCCTATGCTATAATTCCATGTATAGGAAAAGCCTGGAAAAGGCAATCTATAAAGACAAAGTTGATTGGTAGTTTCCTGGGGCTGAGGATAGTAACAGGAATTAAATGTAATCAGTTATGGGGGACCTTAGTGGGGTGATGATAAACAGAATTATGGCAATGATTGCACAGCTTGGTAAATTTATTAAAAATCATTGCTTTTTTAAAAAGACAAAAAGAATACATATGGCTTAAAATAATTTATGGTGTGATGAAGTGAGAAGCTCAACAAATGATCTCTCCAAAATGCAAGAACAAAAATGTTGCTCTTTTGTATTGATGGTAGGAATGTAAATTGGTACAATCACTTTGAAAAATAGTTTAGTAATTTATGTATCAGATATACCACTCCTACCCAAGAAAAATGAAAAAAATATGTTCACGCAAAAATGTGTATACTATTGTTCATAGCAACACTATTCATAATAGTCAAAAACTGAAAATAATACCAGTGCTCATTAACTGATGAAGGGATAAACAAAATATGGCACATTCCGTACAAAGGAACATTATTCTTGAACATGAATAAGCAAACTACTGAATATGTCCCTCAAAATGGATGAGTCTTAAAAGCATTATACTACATGAAAAATGGCAGATGGAATGTTGTAGAAAATGTAGAATATATGTTGTAGAATTCCATTTATACCAAATTTACAAAAAAAAATATAAAGGAAACTGATCCATATTTGCTTGGAGATTGATGGGAGCAGGAAGTGACTTCAGATGGGTATATGAGAACTGTTTGGAATAATGGAAATGTTTTGAAACTGATTTGTGGTGCCTGTTGCACAACTCTATAAAATTACTAAAAATCATTTAGGTCTACACTTACAAAGTGTGAATTTATGGCATGTAAATTACATCTCTCAAAAAACTATTTTAAAAGCCCAAACAAAAATAAAAGGGAAAAAGAATCTATGTGTAAATGTCAATTCTTTCCAAATTTAAGAATTCTGGATGATGAAAACTTGAGTTCTAACAATGTTGAAAGAAAAAAAAATGTTCCACCTTGTCTTTTATTTCCTTATGATTGCCTAGTTTAATGTGAACTTTCATGTGTGAACACATGAAAGTACTCAGCTTTTAGTGGATTGGCCAGCAGCAAGTAGGTTTACCTAACTGACTTGGCCCTACATTTATTCCTTACTACAACATTTTCCCAGCATTTTCTGCTCAGAAATGGATTTGGGTCCCAGAGCTATCAGTTATATAAGAAAGCATTTCATAAAGTTCCATCAGATGTTAATGGATGTTATTACCCTCTACACAATCGTAAAATGTTTTGAGAGTCAATAAAGTTGGATAACAGTGCACTAAAAATAAGTAGGTTTCATTACTGCAGAGTCTTTTTTTATTTTGTTGATGTGCATTCGTAACTCCAAAAGGTGACCTCGTTTGCCATATTTCCTAAATTTATTTGACCATGGAACCCTTCCTACCCAACCCCATAATACTGCACAGATCTGTTGTTCCATGCAACATGACTTGGGAGCCTGGGCAATATGGAATGGCTGATTTTGGTCATAAAAAAGCCATAATTCATAGACTTTCAGGATATAAGTCTCACTCCTACCTCAATTTCACTTATTTAGAGGTAACTTTCTTTAAGAAATAGTTACTGTTGTAGCGAACATAGTCTCAATTGTTTTACACACAAAGTTTTATTTCTTCTCATATTACTCATATTTATATGAGTGGGCTAAAATAATCAGATTTCATCATAGCAGAACCTCTCAGACTCTTTAGTATATTAATGTAATATTTCTACAAGACAAAAATCACATCACTGCACACAGTAACTCAGAGACCTACCAATACCAAAAGCAAATGTTCAACTTCGAGGCTCCAGCATGAGGTCACTGTATCCAGCTGGTAGGCAAGGAAAAAAGAATGAGAGAGAATGCAAGGAGGATATCTTAGAAGGCTTTAATAGCAGGTCTGGAAATGATAAAACTAATTCCTGCCTGCATTTCCCTGTCAAGAGATCCATTACACTATCATACCAACTGCAAGGTAGGGTTGACATGTAGTCGACTGTGGGCAAATGAGGAAGAGGAAATGGGTATGAAGGACATCTAGCCAGTCTCTGCCACTGTCCTTTTTAGCAAGGAGGTTACTTGGTTCTTTGGTTTGTATAAGTCCACATGCTTCCAAATGATGGATGGAGTATGACCACAGGTAAATCTCTACATGAGAAAGATAAATCTTACATAGTTGAATATGACATCTGATTTCATTTCTTCAAGTTCCCATGCTCCATCTTTCATCCTCTCTTTTTCCCTCTCCTACCTTTGTTCTTATTTTTAAACTTTTGCCTGAAACTGCCAGATAAAATAATCCTGCCAATAAATGTTTTTAAATAACTTGCAAATAAAATTTTTAAACACACAACATGCTCATGTTATCTCCATCTTGATCAGCTCATTCATTAACATTAAGACTAAAGTTTGTGGATTGTGGACTGCTTTATACTTTGCACATTACTTTAACAAGCAACATTTCATTTAGTCCTCACTCTTTTTCTGGAGGGTATATGTTATTATCCTCATATCACAAATAGATTGTGGTTGCTGACAGATAGTATACATTTTCACTGACTCTGGCAGCCTCTGGGCACATTTTAGGGAATGTCTCACAGGAGCCTTTGGTAAAAAGCCAAATTAGATTAGAGAGGGGGATTTATCTCAGTTCAGCCAATCAGTGGCAATTTTGAGAACTTATTTTATGTAATAAAATCTACACTAAACAGAAAGACTTACTCATGTGATATGACAACACGTCCCCTCATATTTATTCATTGAGTATTAATTTTATGTCCCTGTGGTGAATATCAAGGCTACAAAAAGGGTTAAAAAAACACCTTTTCATCTCTTCCATGAAGTGTTTAATGTAGCTAGAGTGTCATAACATGCATGTAAAAGACTAAATAGCATTCATGGGCACCTGTGCTAATGAAAATGAGTGTAACAACAGTTGTTACATCTGTGGATGAAAAGTGATCAGCTAGGGTTGGAATCAGGGAAGGTTCTTAGAAGGTTTTGAAATTCAATGGAGAGAATCTTTTAGGCAACTAAGAACAGACATAAGGAAGAGAATCAAGGTATCGAGAATTTCATGGACCTAAACAGACAGGACAGGAACAGCATGGGATGTCAATGGGCATAATCCTGACCTGCTCCACTATTTGTAGATTCCCTACCAGGAAAATTGAGAAAGGTGAGATAGATTTAAGAGCAAACAGATGATTGAGGGTCCTGAATTTCAAGAAAAAAATGCTTAGGTTTCCATATAGGAAGTGGTTGCCAGTTATTTCTAAGCAATTATCTGTATCTGAAGTTATTTTACTTATTTATTTCCTCTTAATAGAAGGTAAGCTCTCTGCAGGTATTTCTACACCTAGAGGAATAACTCACACACTATAAAGTAGATGTTCTCAATAATGTTGACTGACTAAATAACCGGTACTTAACGTTTCTTGGCAGGATAATTAGCCACACAATATAGTTTATTTTATAAGATTAATTATAATGGCTGGACAGGATAAATTTACATATTGAGAATTTAGACAAGGAGGCCAGATAGGAAGTTGTTGCAATTATTCAGACATAGCAGAATATGATTATAGCAGGAAATGCTAGGAATTGGGGAATGACTGGAAATTTTAAATAAAAGTCAAGCCTTAAGGATAGATAAGCAGTTAAGAATTAAAGTGCAAAGAAGTACTTCCAGAATGGTGAACTAAAGTCCACTGAATAGTCACTCCTCCTTAAAAGAAAAAAGAACACTGGGAAAGTTTTCAAAATAAACTTTTTTAAAATTCTGGGAATTAACAAAAGGCTTGAAAATTTGAGGAGAATTTATTAAAGAAAAATATTAAATAGCAGTAAGAATAGTGGACTTCATGGTGTTTTAACTTTCTGTATTCCTATCCCCTCTGCCCAACTCTGCAATAGCCTCTTAAACCAGCAAACTTAAAGTAACTATGATAACCAGCAGTCTAGCAATCACTGGAGGAGACAGAATGGCTTTGAGGCAACCCCATAAACCCATCTTCAGAGAAATGTCACTATAAACTATTTGGCAGTTCCCTGGAAATATCCTCCTACAAGGGATTTGTTTTTATTTGACCAGATTCTATGTTGCTCAGTATGAAAAGACCTATGCTGAGATAATATATCAAAAGCATTCCATAGTAATTGATTAACACAGCAACTGCCAGAGGTATTGAAACAACCTGATGTCAAACGAGGTTGTCCAAAAAATTTAAGAGGAAAATCTGGGAAATGAGATGTCCATGGGGTTTCTGACA
Organism: Tamandua tetradactyla; assembly: GCF_023851605.1. Taxonomy (NCBI): domain Eukaryota; kingdom Metazoa; phylum Chordata; class Mammalia; order Pilosa; family Myrmecophagidae; genus Tamandua; species Tamandua tetradactyla. The sequence goes on from NC_135340.1 coordinate 61,134,011, forward strand.
TATTCCTTGGAACCTAGAAAGCCATGCAAAAATACAGGGTTGTATATGTGCCCAGGAAAGATCTTAAAAGGCACTAATATCTTACCTCTGGCTAATTTTAAGGCTTTTGGCAAGCAGGAAGTGAAGGCTAAGGCAGAGCTGCAAACTACTGTCGCATTGAAGCCATGCCTCATCACAGTCACGGAGTCCTTTGGAAAAGATGAGAAAGTTATTGGCTCAGAGAATTTAAGAAATCTCTAATTGTTTAATGACCATTAAGCTAACTGAACAGGGTCTTAAGAAGCTGTACACAACAAAGAGTACATACTTTACAGAATTAGTCCAGGAAAGTGTACCAACAAAACTGTACAGAATTGTCCAGGAAAGTATACCACCACTAAACACTCAAGGGAGGGGGAAGAATCTGATTTACAGAGTTGCTACATTACATTATAAAAAATGTCCAATTTTCAACAAAAAATGACAAAATGCACAAAGAAGCCAAAAAGTGTGGCTAATACACAGGAAGAGCATTAAGTACAAATTGTTCCTGAGGAAGAACAGATACTGTACTTTGTAGACAGAGACCTTAAATCAGCTATTATAAACATGTTAAAAGAGAAAAAACAAGCCAGGTCTAAACAATTAAAGGTAGTATAATAAGGCTGTCTCACCATATATAGATTACCTATAAAGGGCTGACAATTATTTTTAAGAAAGAATACAATAGGAAATGGGATGAAAAAAATCACTAGAGTGGCTTAACAGCAGACTTTAGCTGGGAGAAGAAAGATCTAGTTAACTCGAAGATATGTCAATCGAGATTATCCAGTCTTGGGAATGGAAATAAAAAAGAAGTAGGACATTTAAGAGTCTCAGAGACCTGTGGGACACCTTCAAGCATACCAACATGCATACAATGAGAGATGAAGAAGGAGACATTATATATGTAATTTGAAAAAATTATGACAAAAAAACATTGATCTGTGCATGCAAGAAAGTCAATGACTCCAAGCAGGATAAAGGAAAAGAATATCACAACTAGAGACATAATAGATAAAATATTGAAAAGTAATGACAAAAGCAGTATATTGAAAATAGAAGAGAAAAATGACTCATCATGTACAAAGAAGGCTCAATAAAATTAAGAGCTGATTTCTCTTTAGAAACCATGAGGAACAGAGAGTAATTCAATGACATAGTGAAAGAACTGAAAGAAAAAATAACATCAGTCAATATTTTCTTTCACAAATGAAAGAGACATTAATACATTCCCTTACAAACAAACATTGAGGAAATGCATCACTAGCAGAGGTACCCTACAAGAAATTCTGAAAGTATTCTTGTAGACTGAAATTAAAAGAAACTAGATAGTCACTCAAATCTACATGAATAAATAAAGAGCACCAGAAGAAGGAACTATGTAGTGAATATAAAATAGAGTAAAAATTCTTCTTCTTGTGCACAACTATTTTCTTCTCTTGTCTTATTTAAAGGAGGCAATGATTACAATATTTTTATATGGACTTCTAATGTATAAACATTTATAATTTATATTATCAAGTAATTTACATAGTGATAATAGTAATAGCAAAAGGAAAACCTATATTAGAACAAGATATTGTGTGCTATTAATAATAAATCAGTATTAATCTGAATTAAGATTGTTTTAAGTGAAGTTGTTAAAATAACAAATACATAGTATGTGATTGTTTGGAAGCTGTATGGACCCCAGAAGATTGTGCTCTTAAATCTAATATGTTCCTGTCTTAAATCTAATATGTTCCTTGTAAAGCTATTGTGGGTAAAACCTTTTGATTAGGTTATTTCAGTTGAGGCATGCCCAAGGTAAGTCTTTATCCTCTTACTGAAGTCCTTTATAAGAGGACAAAATTAGAGAAAGACCCAGGGGAAAACAAGGACACAAAAGTTGAGGGAGAAAGCCACTTAAGCTCAGAGAGAAAGCCATGGAAGCCAGAAGCCAAAGGCAATGAAACTGGAAGAGAAGAGAGAGACCAACAGATGCCACCATATGTCTTGCCATCTGATGGAGGAATCCAGGTATCATCTTGATGATGCTTAAATTTGAACATTTTTCATGGCCTCAGAGCTATAAGCTTATAAACTAATAAATCTCCATTGTAAATACCAACTCAGTTCTGGTATACTGCATTTCAGCAGCCAAGCTGACTAAAACCTAGTAAAAGACAATTAGAGAATTAAAATGGTACACTGGAAAATACAGACTGAATGCAAAAGAAAGTGGTAGTGGAGGAATAGAGGAAAAAGAAAAAGATGTAAAACATATAGAAAGAAATAGAAAATTGGCAGATAAAAACCCTTTCTTATCAAAAATTCTATTAAAGTAAATGGTTTATACACTGCAAATAAAAGGTAGAGATTGCCACAATAGATTTTTTAAATGCATTTTCCAACTATACTGTTTAAAGAGACAAACTTCAGATTCAAAGACATAAATAGGTTGAAAGAAAGAGTATGGAAAAAAAAATACACCGTGCAAACAGTAGTCAAAAGAAAGCTGGAATAGCCATGCTAATATCAGACAAAATAGACTTTAGGATTGCAGTGGCTATGCTAACATCATACAAAATAGGATTTAGAACAAACATTGTTATTAGAGACAGATAATGACATTTTATAACCATAAGAGGGTCAAACAAGTAGAAATACATAAGAATAAACATATATGTATCTAATGACAGAGCCCTAAAAGAAATAAAGGAAAAACTGACAGAATTAAAGTGAGAGACAATTCAACAATAATAGTTGGTGATTTCAATTCACCACTTTCAAATAGAACATCTGCACAGAAGATCAATAAGGAAATAAAACTAGAAAAACACTGTACAATAACCAACCTAATACACACCACTAGAACACTCTACCCAACAAGAGAAGAAAACACATTCTTTTTAAGTGCCTATGGGATATTCTTCAAAATAAAGCACATGTTAGGCCACAAAACAAGCCTCAATATATTCATAGGGATTGAAATTACACAAAGTTTTTTCTCCCATTACAATGGAATGAAATTCAAAACCAATAACTGAAAGAAATTTAGGATATTCACAAATCTGTTTTAATTAAACAGTTTACTTCCAAATAACTGTTTGATCAAGGAAGAAATAAAAACAACGAGAAAATATTTTGAAATATTGTTTTTTATTAAGCAATCACAAGATATCAAAACTTATGGAGCAAGTTATTTCAGAGAGGAAATATTAGCTGTAAACCCCACATTAAAAAAAGAGAAAAATTCATAACTTAACCTTCCAGCTAAATAAAGTAGGTAAAGAACAGAGAACAGGGTGGGCCATGGTGGCTCAGCAGGCAGAGTTCTCACCTGCCATACTGGAGACCCAGGTTCGATTCCCAGTGCCTGTCCATGCAAAAAAAAAAAAAAATAAAGAAAAGAAAAGAAGAATAAAACATAATATCTAAAGCAAATAGAATGAAGAAAATTTAAACATTAGGGTGAAATTAACCAAATACAGCATGAAAAAATAGTAGAGAAAAAAATTTTAATTGGCTCTTTAAAAAAAACCACAAAACTGAAAACTTGAATTGGAATAAACAAGATAAAAAAGAGAAAACTCAAATACTAAATTCAGGAATGAAAGAGGGCCATCACTATTAACCTTACAGAAATAAAAAAAAATTCATAAGAAATACTATGAATGTCAAAAAATTAGTCTAGATGAAATGAATAAGTTCCTAGAAAAAGATAACCTGCCAAAACTGACTCAATAAGAAATAGAAACTCTGAATGAGCTATGATGACGGAGTGGTAACATAAGTATTTAAAAAATAAAACAACCTTCTCTAAGGAAAGATCAGGGCCAGATGGCTTCCTTGGTGAATTCTACTAAATGTTTCAAAAATAATTGATCATTTGCAAACTCTTACAAAAAATTGACAAGAAAGAAACTCCAATTGATTGTATCAGTTCAATATCACTTCTGTATCACAACCAGAGAAAAACATGCCTCAAGAAAAGAATTTCAAAGAATTATCTCTTACGAATATTAACAAAAGAATTCTTCAAAAAAATTTATCAACCCCCAAACTGCAACATAACAAAAGAATTATATTCCATGGCAAGTTGGATTTATACCAGGAATGCAGGATGGTTTTAGATCCAAAGAGCAATTGATGTAGTACACTATATTAATGGTATAAGTGACAAAACTACATTCAATGAAATCCAACATCCTTTTATATTAAATAAAACACTCAAGAAACTAGGACTAGAGGGAAATGTACTCAACTTGATAAATGGTATCTATGAAAACCCCATATAAAACATCATAATCAATGGTGAAAGACTAAACGCTGTCCATCTAAAATCAGGTGTCTACTCCTGTCACTTTTTTTAATATGGTACTAGAGATAATAGCAATGAAAATTAATCAATAAAAAATAAAAGGCCTCCAGATTGAGAAAGAAGAAATAAAACTTTATCTACTCACAGATGACATGATCTTGTAGTAGAAAACCCTGAGATATACAGAAATAAAACAAACTCTCAAAACTAATAAACACATATAGCAAGTTACAGGACACAAAAATAAAATGTACTCCTTTATAGCAGCAATGAATGATCCAAAAATAAAACTAAGACTATAATTCTATTTACAATAGCATAAAAAAGAATAAACTACTTAGGAATAAATTTAACAAAAGTGCAATACCTGTATAATGAAAACTGCAAAAGATTGTTGAAAGTAAGTAAAGAACTAAATTAATAAAAGACATTCCATGTTCATAGATTGGAAGACTTAATATTAACAACAGATTCATATATAAGGCAACAAAATCGTAAGCAACAAAAGAAAAAATAGATCAATTAGACTTCACCTTAATAAAATCCTTTTATGCTTCAAAGGATGCAAAATTAAAACAAAACTCACACAATGGGAAGAAATGTTTAGAAATCATGTATCTGTAAGGAACATAGACAATAACAAATGTTTGAGAGGATATGGAAAAACTAAAGCCATCATAAACTCCTGGTGGGTGTGTAAAATAATGCTGCCACTTTGGAAAACAGATTTGCAGTTCCTAAATATGTTAAATATAGAGTAATCATATTATTTGCCAATTTCACTCCTAGATATATACCCCTTAAAACGAAAATATGTTCACAAAAAGACTGGAACACAACTGTTCTTAGTAACATTACTTATAATAGTGAAAAAGTGGAAACAACTCAAATGTCCACCAATTTATGAATAGATAAACAAAATAGGGTAAATCCATAAGACTATATTATCCAGGACTGAAATTCATGCTACTTGAACTTGAAAACATTATCCCGAATGAAAAAAGCCAGTCACAAAAGGCCAGATATCATGATTCCATTTATATGTCATAGTCAGAATAAGTAAAACCATGTGACAGAAAGACCCTCTCTCCAAATTCTAGATTTTTTCTTTTTACTTCTGTCTCTTTCACCCTCTCACAATTGCTCTTATTCTCATTCTGTTCTTTACATTTGGAATTCTCGAATTCAGTAAAAATTCTTTAAGACAATTATAGTGGCTTTTAAATATGTAGAAAGTGGTTAAGGCGGAGGAAGGAATTGTATTACACTAAACTGTTCTTAAGAATTTCAATTACTAAGGAGCCAGGGCTCAAGATTTGGGAAGTGAGAAGTCCATAAAAATAGTATTTGAAATACAGTTAAAAAGTTATTTCTATGAGCCCCTAAATCCTCCACAAACAAGTGTTTTAAATAATCCATTATTTAATCTTTGCTAGAACTCATACTTTATTCTTTGGAAGGCTGGCCCTTAAATTGTTCTATCACCCTACCCCAGGCATGAAGGAATTATGTTTTAAAAGTAAATAAAACATCGTCTGCTTCCAACCCCTTTTTCTAGCTTTTTTTTAGAAATATCAAGTACAATTCCTAAATATATGTGACTGCTGAAGAGCTTACAATCTAGGAACCGAACCTTTACAGTAGGCCCCATCCTGGTAACTCATGCTCTTGACTTCATTTCTCTGAGTTTGTATATTGTAGTTAATCCATGAGTGAGGTATGATAATATTTGTCTTTTTGTTTCTGAAATTTTATTCAGGAGACTGTCCTTAAGGTTCATTCACCTAGGCACATGTCTCACAACTTCATTTCTTCTTAGGGGCACTCAGTCCCTTGAGTGTATACATCAGTTTCCCGTTCCATTCCTCAGTCGTACCCAAAGGCCACCTCCATCCACTGCAAAGCACAAACATTGCCGTCATAAATATCAGTGTGCAAATGTCCATTCATGTCACCACTCTCAGCTCCTCCAGGCATATACTGAGCAACAAGATTTCAGGATCATATGGCAACCCCACCCCTAGCCTCCTGTGGAACCCCCACACTGCCCTCCAGTGGGGCTGTACCTCTCAGCTTCCCTACCAACAGTGAATAAGCACATCTTCTTCTCCACATTTTCTCTAGGACTTGTTTCTCCATCCATTTTTTTTGTTTGTTTGTTTGTTTGCTGTATGGCAGGGGTCACATTTCATTCTTTTTCCATGTGAGTATCCCGTTATTGCCGCATCATTTGTTGAATTTCTGTTGCTGTTGTTTGTTGTTTCGTTTGTTTGTTTTACTTTTTGGTTTGTTTTTGGGAAGTGCTTGGGCCAAGAATTGAACCTGGATCTTCCACATGGCAGGCGAGAATTCTACCCTTGCACCCCTCTCTGTCCATTTTTAAACAATTTTATTCACACATCAACAATCCGACCTAAGTAAATAGACATGCCTTCACCACCATAATCTATATGAAGACCTTTCCTTTTCTTCCCAATGGAATCCATGCCGCTCCCCCATGCCCCCCACTTGTTGACATTTAGTTTTGGCATAATGCCTTTGTTACATTCAGTGGAGAATATTACAATATTACTGTTGACTACAGACCCTAGCTTGCATTGACTACCTTTTCCTGTACACCATCCATTTTCAACCCTTTGCAATATTGACATTCATCGTTCTCCCTCATTATTGCTTTAACTTCTGATATGTTTATATTAAAACCCACTGAGTGTGTGACTTGCCCTCTTTAACAATGAATACCTCTGTGATTTTTTAAAAGACACTAAGAAATATGATTTTAACCTCTTAAAAGGTATTTTAGTTTGACACTCCTAACTTTTTGCCTTTAATCTCCTTTAGTGAAAGTTTAAAATTCTTTTTTTTTTTCCATTTTAAAGGGGATTACAATTCTCCAGGTCCTTTCTTCTATAATTCACAAAGATTTCTAGACCTCCTGAGAAAATTTCTAACGTTTTAAATCAGAAACGGGGGTGGGATAGAAAGCATGAATCTTGAACAGGTTGAGATACAAATATGTAAAGAATGGATTCTCTGACAATAGGAACAAAATGCCATAATAGACAACCAGAGTGTCTTCTTCCATTTTTTGACCTTTAATTGAAAGATTGAAGATAAGTAGCTCCTGCGAGAAAGCAAAAGGCTGATTCACTTACTCTATAGTTTAAAGTATAAAAGCTTCCTGGAAGCCTCACTATATATATTATGAATCATTCTCTTGTCACTTTAAGAAGTTCAAAGCTAAGTAAAATGCTAGAAATGGATTGCTGGTGCTGTGATAGGCACCAGAGCTGGAGGAAGAGGTGAAAGTTCTCTAGATAATACATCTGGGCCTCCCTTAAGGCATTTTTTTGTAAAGCTGATGCTTCTGACCTAAGGCTTTCCTGTCTCTCTGTATCAGGAAAGATTACATTTTAAAAATTTCCACCATTTTAGAACATTCCAATCTTTATAGTAAAGTTATGAGAAGCCAAGTGCATTTCACTGTCCTTTCAGTTTAAGCAATTCTTGTGTTTTGGGGATTTTGTAGAGGGGGCATCTGACAAACTGATAATCTTCATTAAGGAACTCATTGAAATTCTCATTATAATCATACTTTGGACAAGAAGTTGCTGAAGAGAGAAAATGGTGAATTCAGGTCACTCTCTGACATGTCATTTTTACATGTCATACAATCACTTATTTTTTCCATCACTTTTCCTCCAAGCTAATCAAATTTATATATCTTTTTGTATATGTCCTTTTACTGTAATTCAGCCATAATTTTTACTAATGCATCATAGATTCCAAAGCTTTCACCAAATCTAAATGCTGGGGTGGATGACAGCCAATTCCTTATGCAAATTAAGAGACTATTTGTCCTGTCTCCCAAATTACCATTCAATATACTGGACTCATAATATATGCAAGGCATTATGATAAACACGACATGATAGAGGTCAGGGAGGTTGTTCCTATCCTCAAGGAATGCATCTATAGATTGAAGAAAATTAAATATTTGTGCAAATTATATTATAAAAGACAGCTTACGGTTAGTACGGTTTAGAGGTGCAAAAAATTCAGTAGCATCTACGTTGAGGATAGTTCAATAATGGTAGGGAGAGCTTGAATGCTTCTTAGACCTTGGATACCATGTGAGAGAGAGAGAGAGGGTGGGTGGGAGGTATGGAGAGATAGAGAAGGAGACAGAGAGAAATTCTAAGTCCAGGGAATTCAAGGTGACATTGTACAGAAACACAGAAAGTACAATATGGTTTGTGGAAGAATGAATGGCCCAATATGGCTTAAAGGTAGAATATAAGAAAAAAAATATGGAAAAAGCTAGAAAAAGAGGTTTGAAGCAGATGGCATTTTACTTAATATTAAATAAGCTGTTTAATTTATTACACTACAGAAGACAGGTCACATATTATGATGAAAAACTGTCAACAGATAGAATTATAGTCACATAATGGATCTAATTCTTACTAATTGCATGATGCTGAACAAATTACTTAATCTCTCTAAGCCTCATTTATCTCATTTGTAAAATGGGAATCATACCTACTTTGCAGTGCTGTGTAAGGCTTAAAGGTAACATATATGAAATATTTATCATTATTGTTGGCAATATCAAAGCATAGAAAAAAGAATAATGATGATAATGAATAATACAAATATTATCATCATTTACTGGAGATTACTATTTTGTAAAACTATATTGTGGCAGTTAATTTTATGTGTCAGCTTGGCTAGGTTATGATGTCCAGTTGTTTGGTCAAAAACTGGCCTAGAAGTTGCATTGTAGATTATTTTGTAGATGTGATTAGTTAGTATCTACAATCCATTTACTTCAAGTAAAGGAGATTACCCTCAATGATATGAGTGAGCTCATCCAATTAGTTGGAGATTTTAAGATCAAAGGACCCAGTATTCAGGAAAAAAAGAAGAAATTCTTTCTCAATATTACACCATTTACTCCTCTCTGAATTCCAGCCTGCTAGCTTCTCATATTGATTTGGGACCTGAAACTGCAACACTACTTTTACCAGAATTTCCCGTCTCTCCTATGGCCTTTGGACTTGCAAGCTCCCACAATTTTATGAGCCTATCCTGGTTCTAAATACATAGATTATGTTATTAGTATCTACAAAATGAGCAGCATTTAACCCTGTGGAGGGATCAGGGACTTTTCTATTTTGTTCCTGCTGTATCCCTGCTGACTATAGCAATTCCTGGAATATAATATTTGATCAATCAACATGTGTTAAATTAATGAACGAGTAATAGTCATACTCAGGTTTTATAAATACTCATCACAGTCAAAATAAAACTATAGGGAGAGCAATCTGGAAGTTCGTATAAGGAATTTTAGAGAGAGGAGAAGCAGGGATCTTAGTTGATAATTCATTGCAATAACCTAGATAAGGAATAATGCATTGTTCTTATGGGAATGGATGGAATGGAGGGGAGAAATTCCAGATATAGTATAGTGAATGGAAGAAATGCAATAATTCTGCAACTGATCAAATGGGAGGAAGGATCTGAAAACAGAGGCAATCTCAATGGAAATTGTGGAGCCAGAGATAATTAAGTTTTGAGTCTTAGCACTTAGAAGGATATTGATCTTAATTCACAAAAATCCAATTTCAGGAGAAAGCTGATTTGTAAAGGAAGGTGAGCGTATCAATTCTAGATATTATATGTGTATGTATACACTTACTGAGTTTTTTTATGTCAGGTATTATGCAAAGATCTTCATGTTCATGGTCTCATTTATTCCTGCTCAATGGACAGATGATTTGGATATAAAGATTAGCCAACATTTTACACACAAGAGGAGCCTGAGACTTATGGAAACTGAGTAACATGCTCAGGGACACACAAATAGGATGCAGCAGAGTTGAAATTTATACATGGGTTGCTTAAATTTCAAGCAGTCTAGCCATGAGGCTTAACTGCACATTGGGGCTATTGTAGTATCTGGGAAGGGAAAGAATGTAAGTTGTTCAAGAACTCAAGTGAAAGATTTGTTATTTCATCAGTATAATATTCCTATGCTTCCAGAATTATTTTTGAATTTTAATAGTTAAGAAATTCCTTTCAAATTAGTCCTGGAAGTGATTACACCATAGAAATACTTTCCATGTAATATCAAGTCATTTGCTCAATCACAAATATTTGTTTAATTCTAAGCAGGTGTTGTACAAATAGAATTTCAGTTAACTCCTGGGGTAGGTGTTGCAATGGTCCCCATGGAGAAAGGAATAACAATGGAAGGAATCCGAGGTGACAGTAACATTTTCGCAGGCTTAAAATGACAGCACTCACCTGATGTTTTAGCATGGGTTTGCAGGTTGTTTTCCACATAAATCCTCAGAAACTATTACAAATACATTCATAGCAGTTCTGTGTGATTAAAAATCACAGTGGTTAAAAATCAATTCTGATTTTTAAACATAAGTGGTGACAGCAATCTATAGGTTTTACTTAGTTTGTCCCACTTTTATTTATAGGGGGAACATTAGGAAATGTCATTGAAAGTCCCTTCTCTGTCTCTTATTTATCCAAACAAAGAACACATTATCAGTCTAGTGAAATGTATAACATAAGCAGCATTTCTGATTCATCAGGACCTTCCTCTTTGCCTGCATTTTAAATAGCATATTATATTCCCCAACAAATGTTTAAGCAGAAATCAAATTCATTTTTAGGAAATGGTATTTAAAGCATCTAGTAGCATCTTGCTTCTCAGGTCAGAAAGTCACTTAACTAATTGTTGGGTAGGTCATTCTAGTAGCCTGATGACTCAAGCAATAGTCTACAGTTGATTTTACCAGAAAAGAAGTGACTTTTTGTCTCATAGCCTATAACAATGTTAAAATGTTCCTGTTAATTACAAGGCTTTGTGAACCTAAAGACAAATTGTATTTTACATTAGCCCTTTAATGCATAGGAATGGGTAAGTCTAAAATGGGCTATGGGTGTAAGGATCTGGGACTATATTTTATGCTAGAGGCTCAAAAAGGAAACTATCATCATTACACATTTATCAAGCCTGAATATGGGGCTAGTTAACAATACAAAAGCTATCTGTATATAGTTACATGGCATTTTGCATTTTATTTAATCACTCTTGCTTTTTGTGTTCCCAGAAGGGGACCAAGAACAAGCTTTCTGCAGCTCTGGATCCTTCAGTAGTCAACAGAGAATACTGCTCTAGACACAGTCTCAGTAAAAGCTGAGTAAATTGAATGGGAGTGGAGAGTCTAAAATAATTCAAATCATAGAGAAGAAACTATGTGTAAAACATGCCCTATGATCTGGGTTCACATTTGGTATCTTGCCATTTAAATATTCTTGACCCAGGTACAAATAAATATTAGGGTAATTCGACACTATATAATACTCTGATGTTCCCTACCTCAGAAGGATCTGAAAATTGCCAACAATTGTAGAATAGGGAAACCAAGGTAGTGAGGTCTGGTGAGGGAAGTCAGGATACATTTCTTAGGGGCCACATTTGCTATTTCTTTTCCTACCAGCACTTGCAAGCTCTTTGCACACCAGCCACTGCTGGTGCATGCAGACATGGCAATATAGAATCAGGAATGGAGTCTGCTAAACATTTTTTTAGGACTATTATACTTTAATAATGACAGCAGCTATTTCCTCAAGTCAGGTTGAGTAAAAAGACACATAGGGACACCCCTTGAAGTTTTTCACTACAGGAAATAACAGATCCCATGTGCATTTGTAGCTCTTCCTTGAATGTTCCTTGAAGAGGTTCCTCCTGAGCCTTCATCCAGCTCAGTGCTGCCTTGAGAGAATCTACGCAGCCTGAGTTTGGGCCACTGCTCAATGGAGGCATTTGGGCATTCAGGGGCTAGATTATCACTGCAGCACTTTCACAGGTATTGGAGAGAGGAGTTATTTTTCCTTGGGACTAATTTGGTTTACGTATTACAAAGGATGCTGAGGATGAGTGAGAATCTTCTGAGCTGTTTATAGCCTAGTGAAAACAAGGATTATTCTAGAAAAAGGAAAGGAAAATAAAAAGTTTCTCTAGGACATGTGTTTAGGATGCATGTTTAATTTTTTTGCTATAAAGAGCAAGGCCACCTAAAAAGCAGATCAGACATTCTAAATGGGTGGTGACTGTAATGGCCCATGAAATAAAGTAAGGTAAAACCTCTACGTGGACCCCATTTATTTGCAGTTTATTATAATATTGAGCCAGGCTGGATGTAAATCTACTTTTAGAAGAAGTTTGCTACCAGAAAAATGCGATAGAAGAGGGCGAAAATGTCATCATGAATGGCATTCAACAATGTAGGTTCTTTTCCAACTATCTTAAGCAGCAACACTTGGCAAAAATTAATTAAAAACAATAAATAATAAGTAACTAGCAATGTTCATATATTCGTTAAAATAGCAGGATGTCACCTAATAAAATCTCAATATTTTCATTTTTGTTATTATCCATATAGGTACCAATTACCTTAAGACAACGTTATAGAGAAGGGCTCTGTATCAGACATTTGAAGGGCATGTACATGGCACCCATCTAGATAATAATGGCTGATTTTTATTGAAAGTTTAGTATGTGCCAGCACTGTGCCTGTATTGTCATAATTATCACAACAAACTAGCAGGCAGGGTTATCCTCATTATGTTTTATAGAATAAAACACCATAGATTAAAAAGCTAAAAGCAACTTGCCCAAGACCAAAGAGCTAATATGTAGCCAAGACAAGTTTTCAAAATACATCTATCTGACACTGAAATGCAACTCTCCGCACTGCTACAAAGACTTATTTGTCTAAAATGAAAGTCTGATCATGACATTTCTCTATGTACAATCAGTATGTGATTCCTCATTCTTTGCAAAATAAGTCTCAATTCCTTAGCATGTCATTATTCAAATCTTGATTCCCTTATAACATTGCAACTGGCTCACTGCCTTATTTTATGGCTGAACCAAAATAATTCTAAATCTATGAGTACAAATATTCATTTAAGAGCCCAACAGTTACTGTTCTCCTGCCTAAGATGCCTTTCCTCATGCTCTCTGGTAAGATGTCACTCATTCTTCATAACTCCAATCAATTTCATCTGAAAAATGCCCTCTCCCCCTCTCCCCCAACATACTTTCAACATCCCTTTCTTGTAGCATGTATCACATCATGCCTTAATTATCTTGTTAAAGTGGTTTAAATTTAACTGGGGCAGTATTTGGGTCTTAATTTTAGTATGGGAGGTGTAGGGTTATAGTAGTTGCAGGATTAGGGCAGATAATTGTGGTAGTTTGAAGCTGTTTGTACTCCAGAAAAGATCATGTTCTTTTCATCTATTCCTGTGGGTGTAGACCTATTGTGGCTGAGACCCTCTGATTAGGTTATTTCGGTTGAGAAGTGGGTCTTAATGCCCTTATATCCCCCTTTATAGGGGGATAAAACATAAAGGAAGCAAAGTCCCAGAGGAGCTGAGAGAGGACCACTGAAAGTAAAGAGGAAACCACTGAAGCCAGAAGCTGAACACAATGAAACCAGGGAGAGAAGGACCAGCACACACCAGCCATATGCCTTCCCATGTGACAAAAGCTGTCCCAGATACTGGCAGCCTGACTGCAGAGTCCAGGTATCATCCCACTGATGCCTTGAGTTGGACATGTTCATGGCCTAAGAACTGTAAATTGTAAGTTAATAAATTCCCATTGTAAAAGTCAACCCATTTCTGGTATATTGCATATCATCTTCAGCAAACCCAAACAATTTTTTTCCTGGATTTTTGTTTCTATTAAACAGAACCACCTAATGATTACCCACTCTTTTTTATGAGAATGTTTTATGTTTTTTCACTTTCTCCTAGTTGATGTTCAAGATGAATATAATTCTGGATATTCACCTGCTAATTCATTGATGCTGGAAAGAGGGAGAAATGCAAGTACCAAACCATAACTTTACTCTTAGCTGAAGTGTCATAAGAAGTTGGTAAATACTCTCCTACCATAAGGAAAAAGCATACATATAATGCACAAGACAAAAGCTTACATATAATTTAACACTTCTTTACCCACTCCACCCCCATATTATAAAATGAAGATGATTAATTTAAGGTAGGAGTAGCAAAAGTTTTCTGTAATGTTCCAGATAGTAAATATTTTCAACTTTGAATATCATATGATCTCTGTCACAACTACTCAAATCTGCCAATGTAGCACAAAAGCAGCCAGGAACAATATGTAAATAATGTATGTAAATGTGCTCTAATAAAACTTTATTTAGAAAACGAAGTAATGTCCTCAATTTGGACTATGGGTCTTTTTTGCTGACCTCTGATTTAAGGAATAGGAACAAATAAAAAGACTTTCTTTTAATTGACAAAGGGCTTTGAAAACCAGCACAGGAAATTTATATCTGCTGTCATAGCCTCTGGAGTGACATGACAAAATTGGATTTAAAGGGGTTATTCTGGCATTGTATTCAAGGATGTGGTGGTTGTCTCATATTACAATAAAAAAGGTAGGAATGATTTTACTAACAAATGCACTGTTGAAATAAGTGATAAATTGTATCAAATGATCCCATTCATTTAGGAGCCTAAGCTCTAGTGTGTCCATTTAAAAGCAAAATAGCTCATTATGTTATACTTAACCCACAGCTATATAGTTAATGATATACTAAACATTTGCCCTTAGGCATATGCAATTCTAAATAGTAGAGTTTCATAGGGGAAACTTCTACTGAAGAACAGAAAGATTAAACTCTAAACTTTGGAAAATTTCTAGGGCAAAAAATAGTGGTCTGAGAGATGAGTGAAATCGGCTGAAATAGAAATCTTAATTGTAGACCACTCTGTAAAGTAACCCTTCTATATCTTTCAATTCCTACCATTTGTGATTCCATATCATCTCTATGCTATAACTCTTTATACATTTGCTCACACTTTACACTTCCCCAGTAAGGGAATGCCAACTGACCCCCTCCCTCCATTTTTGAAGCCATCTCTCTCTGACTCCTTCTGGGGAAGGTTCTTTGCTTTTAAAGAATCATGTGATTAGACTGGATGGGGATCCACGATGATCTCCCCAGGTCAAGGCCCATAACATAATCACATAAGCCAAGCTCTTTTTGTCGTGTAATGTAACATATTCACAGGACTGGAGATTAGAATGATGCATTTTAGGTGAAGGCTCATTCTATTTTCAGAAATGACAGAAAGAAAAAGATGTTAAGTTGTAAATTGCATACTTTGTTTTCCAGTGTAACTCTGGTTCTTATACAGTGTCAGGCAAATAGTAAAAGAGCAATGGAAAAAGTAACTACCTTACCATATCTGGAAAGTATTATGCCATTTTGGAAATCCATAGTAAAGTAATACTATTTTATCAGCAGTATTCTACCTTTTCAGGATGGATAATGAGCCTGAACGTCCCTCAAATTGGGAAAGCTAAAATTTGAATTAGGCAGAAATAATGAAAAATTTCTTTTATTCACACATGGGTTGTTGCAATTTTTCAGAAGGACAGATCATAGAGGTAGAAAATCTTATAAATGGCTGCTTCACAGGAACAGAAGTAGTTTCACAAAATAAAATACATTAAAAAAGTGATGAAAATATTTTAAAATCTTTTACAATTTATAAGGAGAGTTTCACATATATCATCATACTTAATTTTCCTTTGTATTAAAACACTACATTAAAAAGTCATGGACTGTTGACTTTGGACATTATAAATGATGGCTAATGAATGGAGGTGGCTGAAGGATGCACTGACTGAGAAGTAGAATGGCAAACAATGGTACACACATATGATTGAATATTGTGCTACTACAAAGAGGAATGAAGTTCCTCTTTGTGAATGAACCTGTGGGATATTTGGTGAAGCAAACTAAGACAGAAACGAAAGAATAATTATCATATGGTCTCATTTAAAAAATACATATAAGAATACAAGTGCCACAATTGTAAGCTCTTATAGTAGTAACACTTAGTCTGTAGTGGTAATTATTATTTCTGCATTTTGAGAATTTTTTTTTTTTTGTATGTATGAACTGGTATTTAGAAATAAGAATGAAACCAATCAGGTCGAGATTAAAGTAATTCAGAATATAAGGGTAAGGAAGACATTGTTGATATTTTAGAACCTCATCCACTCTTTGAGACCAAAGGAAGAAAGGTTTATTAGGTCCAGAACTTAAATTTTCTGTAGCACAAAATCTAACTTAACCTGTCTGGATACAGCATTTAAACAATTTAAGCCCAGGAAGCCCAGAATATGAATGGGGGCCTTTAATCCAGGATAGTTTAATGTAATGCCTGAAAACATCCCAGAGTATCTTAAGCAGATAATCAGAAAATATTGGCAAAGTCTCTTGAGGGATGGGAGAAAAAACATGCAACTATTATTAAACTTTACCACCAGGGAAACCCCTGATACTATGTCAAACATTAGGGGTACACAAATCAATAGGCCAAGCCCTTGATCTTGACGCTTGCTCTTGTGAAGCTTATGCCTACTTGTAGGTGTGCCTAAGAGTTACTTCTGGAGGATCTATTTTGTTGCATAGATGTGGCCTTGTCTCTCTAAGCCCAACTCTACAAATGAAACCATTGCCCTCTCCCTACGTGGGGCATGACATCCAGGGGTGAAAGTCTCCCTGGCAGCATGGGAGATGACTCCCAGGGATGAGTGTGGGCCTGGCACCATGGAATCAACAATGCCATCTGACCAAAAGGGAAAAAGAAGTATAACAAATAAGGTATCAGTGGCTGAGAGAGTTCAAATAGAGTTGAGGCACTGCTGTGGAGGTAACTCTTATGCAAGCTTCAGTTAGGCATTGCTACCTACCATAACTTGCCAAACCCCAAACAAAACCATTCCAGTCAATCCTAAAGAACACCTAGGGCAGTATATAAGATTCTACAAAGGTTCCACGCATTGGGGTAACATTCCAGAAACCAACAACCTCCAAATGGGTTCCTGGACTAGATAAGTCCTTAAATGCAGAGGAGCTAGCCTCTTCAGAACATCAACTGGTTCCATCCCCTATCCCATATTATTGAAAGCCCCTTTCCAATATGAAAAAATTAGAATAGGCATAGCCCAAGTACCCCTAAAGAGTGAGAGAAAGATCAAAGGTGATGGTGGGGTTATACAGAGAAGGTAGGGTTTAACAAATGAATATGATTGTTGATTCATTATATTGATATTTCTTTTAGTCTCTAGTATCTTAGAGCAGCTAGGAGTAAAAACCTAAGATGGTAGAATTGTAACCCACACCAAACACTGAAATCTGTTCTACCACTAATTGTTGTGATGAGCTTTGAAATGTATTGCTTTTTTTGTATAAATGCTATTTTTCACAAAAAAAGAAAAAAGATATATTTTTTCTAGCTTCCAGTGTTTTAGAGCAGTTAGAAGGAAAAATCTGAAATAGTGCAAGGGTAACTCATAAAAAACTCTGAAATTTGTTCTGTAACTACTTGTTGAAGTATACTTTGAAAATCACACTCTTTCTTTCTTTTCTTTGTACATATGTTACATTTAATAATGAAAAAGATTTTTAAAAAGATATATGTGGGGTGCAAGGGTAGAATTCTCACCTGCCATGTGGGAGACCTGGGTTTGATTCCCAGTGCATGCATTTCCCAAAAAAACAAACATGCAAACAAACAAAGCAAACAAACAAACAAAAATTCAACAAATGGTGCCGCAATAATGGGATACTCACATGGACAAGCAATAAAGTGTGATCCCACCATACAGCACATAAAAAAAAAGATAAATACCATGAGTATTTGTATATGATACAGTATTTAAAGACAAATTCCTCCTACAAAAGGTGTTTTTATGAATTTTTTAGTAAAAAGCAGATATCCTCCCAAACATAGGATATGTAATATGTAAACTGTGTTTTCTTTTTATTTGAGAAAATGAAATTTGATGTAGAAACCTTGAAAAAAGAAGTTTTGCTTTTGTGGAAAAAGAATAAAATGTGACCCCCATATTCAGCATATAAAAAAAAGTCATGTTTTTGAATTATAAAAAATGTTTTATTAATATAAAGTGTTTTAATAGGGTGGTATATGGGAGGAAATGACACCTAATGTGAACTATGGACTATTGCTAACAGTGCTATTTTAATAGTCTTTCATCAGGTGTAAGGAAGGAAGGTACCACATTAATGCGAAATGTCAACAGTAGGGAGTACATAGGAGCATTGTATTTTTACATAAATCATTGTGTATTTTTACATAAAATTGTGAAACATGTTTACATAAAATCACACAATTATGCATAAAATAGAGTATGGAAACCCTGTATTTTATGCATGATTGTTCTGTAAACCCACATATTTTCTAATTAAAAATAAAGTTGTGGTTTATTCCTCCCTTCTTTAATATCTACATCTGGGAAGCCACCAATCCATTTGACTTTTTCAGAGAATGATTTTGGTTTTCATGTCCTTGTCATATCCACTGTCACCAGTCAACTAGACCTTCATAATTTGGTGTTTGGATTACCTAGCTTATTTGATGCTAAATTCTCTTCCTGATAATATATCCTATATCCTGTTGCAAGAGCAATCCTAGAGCTCGCAGTTTTATGAGTATTCTAGATTTGTAATGTATACACTCATTTTAGAGATGCTTGACAAACTCTCCCTACTTTAGCATTGGTAAACTTTTTGACTCTTTGACAGATACTCCTTACTATTTCATTTTGCTTCCTACTTTCATTTTTTAGAACCACAGGTACTAATTAAACTCTTTCTTCAACATACTAAATCTTAAAATATTTGAATATTATCACATCTCTTCTAAATCATATTTTGTTTAAGTCAAGCATTCCCTGTTTCTTGATCCTTTCCTCATTGCAACTGAAAACTCAACATCTTTCTGTTCTTTTTTGTACACACTGCAGTTCATCAATGATACACTAAAAAAATACATTCCTTGAATTGAATAGAGTACTTCTAAAACCCGAACTTTGGAGTGTACAAGAAATCAGGTGATCTGACCTTGGTTTTTTATTTTTATTTTTTATACAGCACTTATGATTACTATGGCTTCTGTGCCTTCCATGTTATATTTTCCTCTAGAACTTTTCCATATACATATTATCAAACATGGTCTTTCCCATTCTCTTGCTTTAAAATTTATATTATATTCTTAAATATGATGTTATTACAATGTAATACCCGCTCATTGTAGAAAAAAAGATAACCGAAAAGAAAATATAAAAAAAATCTCAACATTCAAAGAATTACTAATTATTTCAACCTATGTAAGAAAATAACAATTGCTATTTCTGTTAATAGCAGAATAAAAAATTTGAACTGATTTTCCCACCAAGCACAACTACAACAATTGAACATTAATAAGATACAGAAAAATTAACTGAGACTATATCTTGAAGAAGATGGACATCCTAAGGGATGGACTCAGCAATTGGGGCAGCTTTTCTGCTGGTAATGTATGACATACTGAGAGTCTGAAAAGCAGTTCTGATAGCACCCTAGGGCAGGAAAAATATCTTCAGTGTCCAGGGCTCAAAAATATAGAAGTCTGGTAACTCCCAATATTTTGTATTGTGGCCCTAAAGGCTACACTCTAGAAACAGGGTGAACTAGAAATAGACCTAGATTGGCTTTCACAGAGACTGAAAGAAAAAAAAAAAAAAAAGATCAAAATATTCTGGGATTAAAGTAAACTCAGATTGCCGTTTTCCCCAGACATTTGGCAGAAGTAAATATGAATCCCCCGTATATTATAACAACATGATTTTGGCCTAAAGTTATTTCTATAAACAAATTTCCAAATATTGTGTCAGGTATACAGTCAAAATGACCAAGCTAAGACAAAATAAATGAAAAGTAGAAGAATCAATAGTCAAAATATAAAGAACAGCTGGGGCTCTAAATAGTGGAATCATCACATGTATTTTTAAATAAAAAACAAGTTGAGAATTTTGGAAGAAAATTAGTAACACTTTAAAAGGAGTTAGAGATGAAAGAAATAGAAATTCTATAACTGAAAAACATAGGCTGTGAAATTAAGAATCCAGTGAATAAATTTAGCATGGTAAAATCTCTCATAACCATAAAAGCAAAAATCCTTAATGAAATATTACCTTCAAATCCAGTAACATATAAAAGGACAATATATCAAGACAAACCACAAGGTGACTTAATATTTGAAAATCAATGCAATTCACTCTTTTAGCAAAATAAAGGATAAAAACCATGTGGTTCTTCCAATAGAAACAGAAAAAGCACTGGATGAATTTCAATGCATGCTTTCTATTATAAAACTCTCAGCAAACTAGAAATAGAAGGGGATTTCCCTAATCAGACAAAAGGTCTACAAAAAAGCCCATGTCTAATAGCATACTAACATTGTATTGAGCAATTTCTCCTTATCCAGGAACATGAAAACATCAGTTATCCGGATTTATTTTCAATATTGTACTGGAGATCTTGGCCAGTACCAAACGGCATATAAAGACTTCTGGTTCTGGCCAAGATAGAGTAGTTCAATTCTGCTCAGGTCCTTCTTATTTCAATTTGAAAACTCCGGGCATAAAACAACAAACAGGCCTAAGATGATTGCCAAAGATGGAAAGAAGAAAGCTAACTGCCCAGGCAGTGCATTGGCCTCAAGGACAATGGGGCCCAGTTCCTGAGTCTTGTTATTGGCCCCGATACATCCCAAAATGGCATTTGAGACACCTCCAATTCCAAGCCAGGCATTAATTTGAAAAAAAAAAAAAGAAAAGAAAAGTTTCAAGAAAAACCTGTTTCCAACCAAAGCACCAAAAACATGTGCCTAACAACAGAAATTCTTTTTGGTGGTAACTACCCTACTCCTGTTAAACACACACACACACAAACTTCATTCCTCTCATGTACAGTTTCAGCAGGACTGAGCAGGGGAACTGACCTACTACTCCACTCTTAGAAGCAGGCAGCAGCTCACAAATTCTCCTGCTTGGTGGTATTGGCTGGGCCAAGCCAGGAACTAACCTTCCGTTCTTTACTTGGTGAAAGCAGGTACTGGAGTCAGCTGCTCAATGGGGTAGCTGCTCTTCTTTCATTTGAAAGTGGAAGCCGGAGCTTGCACTGATTCCCCATCCCCCCTGTGGCTGAAGTAGGCAGTGTTCCATCTGTTCTCCATCTAAGCCAGGGAAGCCTCCACCCCTACCAAGCAGTAATGAAACTGAACAAGATAACGTTGGTCAGGCCAGTTAACACACTACGCTTCCACCACCGTGGTGTCAATGGGTTCAGTGAGAAGGTAGCTTCCATCCCACTTGGTGTCAAAGGAACAGAATGAGATGGTCGGTGGGAGGTGTCTGTTGGTACTCTGCATTCCCTGCTCCCCTCTACTGAGGTCAGCAGCACCCAGCAGAGAGCTAGTTTGTATTCCCAGTTAGAGGCATCCATGAGGTATAAACAGTGTCCTTTTCCCAAGAAAGAGTAAGGTAGAGGAGTAGCTGAAAATCCATCTGACTAAAACAAGCCAATGTGACAAAGCACCCCATTTTTTGCTTGGGTGATTTTTAGCAGGGCCTAGTGAAAAGACGAATACACACCCCTTTCTTCCCAATACACCTCAACAGCAGGACTGCCTGCTAAAAAGAACTATTAAATAAGATCCACAGTCTCATAATATATTATCTAAAATGTTCTGTATATAACCCAAATCCTTCATTGTACTAAGAATCAGGAAAATCACAATTTGAATGAAAAAGCACAATTGACAGATATCAACACTAAGATGAATCAGATGTTGGAATTATCTGAAAAAAATTCAAAGTATCCATCACAAAAAAATGCTTCACCAAGCAATGACAAATTGACTTAAAAACAAATGAAAATCTCAGCAAAGAAAGCATTATTAAAAAAAAAAAAAGACCCAACTGAAACTAACTGGAAATTATGGAACTGACCAAATTAACAGTTACAGAAATCTGTGGGACAATACAAAAGAATTAACATCGGTACCATCAGAATCCCATAAGGAGAGAAGAGAGAAGGCACAACAGAAAGAGTATTCAAAGAAAGAATGGCTGAAAATTTCCCACATTTGGTGAAAGAAATGAACGTATGATTTAAGAAGCTGAGCAAACCCCAAATAGGATAAATCCAAACACCACATGCTATTGACAACATGAAAAAAATGGATCACTTGCATATTGCTGATGGAAATGTGAAATGGTTCTATGGAAAACAGTTTGGCCGTTTCTTATAAAACTAAATATGTGCTTACCATATGACTCCGTAATGATATTCTTGGGCATTTATCCTGGAGAAATGTAAATTTATGTTCGTATGAATTTTCACATGAATATTCATAACCGCTTTCTTTGTAAGAACCCCAAACTGGAAACAACCCAAATTTCCTTCAATGGATGAATGGTTAAATAAACTGTAGAACCTCAACACAATGGGATACCACTCAGTAATAAGAAAGAATGAACTATGAATACACAAAACAATTTGGATGAATCTCAATGGCCTTATTTTGAGTAAAAAAGTCAATTGCAAAGGTCACATGCTGTATGATTCAGTTTGTATAGCATTCTTGAAATGACAAAATATAGAGATGGATAGAAGATTGGTAGTTGCCAGTGTTGAGGGGGGCCTAGTCAGATGTGGGAGGTGTACGAGAGGAAGTTGGTGGCTGTGGCTATAAAAGAGCAACTTTGGAACCATTCTACATCTTGACTCTGATAGTGGTCATGCGAATAATCATATATGAAAAAACTGCATGACCAACATATGCACACACACACATGTTTATATAATTACTGAATTGTATACATTTTGTTATAGAATACACACTCAAGTGCATGCAAAACTTCTGAAATCTGAATAAGGTTGATGGGTTTTATTAATGTTAATCTCCTGTAGTAATATCGTTATGTAGTTATGTAAGATGTAATCACTGAGGAAGGAAAAGTTGGGTGAAGGGGATATAGAATCTCTGCATTATTCTTAACAACTGCATGTGACTTTAAAATTATCTCAAAATAAATTGTTTTTAAAGAGGCATGAAGAATTATAAAGATTATAAATGAATAAGTAACACTACCTTTATTTTGCAGATGAAATGATTTGTATATAAGAAAAAACATACAGCATATATTATAAACCCTTCAAATTAATGAATTAATTGAACAAATTTGGAAGACAAAAACATCAAGTTTTTTTAGAAATGTGTTTCTCTATACCAGTAAAAACTAGGAAACAAAATTTTATAGTAGTACATCATTTACAATAGAATGCAAATATTAAATGCCTAGGAACAAATATAATGCAATATATGTAAGAATTATACACTGAAAACTATAAAATATTGCTGAAAAAAGTAAAGAATACTTTACTAATCCAATGTTTAAGGATTGGAAGACTCCATATGGTTAAGATGACAATTTTCCTCCAAATTTATCTTTGCAATCTCTGCAAACCCAGCAGATTTGGAGGGGAAGTAAAAGAAAGCCAAGTCCAAATTTTATATAAATGCAAGGAACCTAGCATAGCCAAGACAATCTTCAAGATAAATAATGAAGTTGAAGACATTACACAAAAAATTCCAAAACTTACTGTAAAGCAAGCACAGTCACTTAATTATCTCGCCACATGCATAGAAAAATAGGCCAGTATAAGAGAAGAGATAGTCTAGAATTGAACTTGCAAATACATGGTCATTAAAAGTACCAGTCTAAGTCACTTATGAGAAAGGATGGACTTTTCAATAAATTATGTAGGAAAAATTTCTTATTTCTAAGCAAAAAAATAAATGAAAATGGTACCCTATCTCACATTCTTATATTATATGCAAAAATTAATTCAAGATGAATCATAGGTTTATATGTGACAGGTAAAAATAAAGCTTTTGGAAGAAAATGGACAACATTTTCATAATTTAGGAGTTAGCAAAAGATTTCTTAAATAGCATACAAAGCCACTAACTATAAAAGAAAATGTATTATCTATTGGTTTCATGAAAATTAGCATTTTTTGCTTATCAATATAGAACATTAACAGAATGACAGGATGGTACATAGACTGGAGAAAGATATTTGCAATTCACATATCCAACAAAAGACTCATTCAGAATATATAAAGCACTCTTGCAAATGAGTTAAAATAAATGAAAATGGGCAAGAGCCTTGAACAGGGGCTTCACTAGAGTAAATAAGCATAGGAAATATGCTCAACACCTTTACTCACAAAGGGAATGCAAATTAAAACCATAATTTGATATTACTACATACCTTTCCTGAAGGTTTAAATTCCAACGAGGGACAAAACTAAGTATTGGCAAGAATGTGGGCTAACTGGAAATCTCAAAAATTGTTGGGAGGATAAATATATATTTAGAAACACTTAGGAAAACTTTTGGCAATACCTCCTAAGGTCATATTGGCCTACTTTATGCCCAGAAATCCCACTCCTCTTCTAAAAGTTTATAGCAGCTTTATTCATAGTAGCCTCTGTGCTGGTTTGAAGCTATTATATGCCCCAGATAACCCACTTCATTTAATCCTCATTCAATATTGCTGGGTGTGTTAGATTCAGTTGTCAACTTGGCCAGGTGAGCATACCTAGTTTTGTTGCTGCGGACATAAGCCAATGGTACCTGAACCTCATCTGTTGCTAATTACATCTGCAGTCAGCTAGGAGGCGTGTCTGCTGCAATGAGTGATGTTTGACTTAATTGGCTGGTGCTTAAATGAGAGAACGCAATGGAGCACAGCCTAAGCAGCTCAGCATTCCTCATCTCAGCACTAGCAGCTCAGCCCAGGCCTTTGGAGATGCAGAAAGAAGTCACCCTGGGGAAAGTTGTTGGAACCCAGGGGCCTGGAGAGAAGACCAGCAGAGACCATCTTGTGCCTTCCACGTAAGAAAAAACCTCAGTGGAAAGTTAGCTGCCTTTCCTCTGAAGAACCAACAAAATAAATCCCCTTTTATTAAAAGCCAATCCATCTCTGGTGTGTTGCATTCCGGCAGCTAGCAAACTAGAACACTGGATGAGACCTTTTTGATTGTTTCTGTGGATATGTGACCCACCCAATTGTGGGTGATAACTTTTGATAAGATGGCTTCCACAGAGATGTGTTTCCACCCATTCAAGTTGGGGTTGCTTACTGGAGCCTTTTAAGAGGGAACCATTTTGGAAAAAACTTTAGAGCAACCAGAACCAACACAGTCCACACAGCCAGACAACTTTGGAGATGAAGAAGGAAAACACCCCCAGGGGAGCTTCATGAAACAAGAAACTAGGAGAGAAAGCTAGCAGATGCCACCATGTGCCTTTCCAGCTGAAAGAGAACTCTGAACATCACCTGCCTTCTTGAACCAAGCTATCATTCTCTGGATGCCTTAATTTGGACCTTTTCATAGTCTTGCCTTAATCTGGACATTTTCACAGACTTAGAACTGTAAACCTGCAACTTAATAAATTCCTCTTTCTAAAAGCTGTTCTGTTTCTGGTATATCACATTCTGGCAGCTTACAAATTAAAGCAGCCCCAAACTGGAAAGGACTTTAGTTTCCAACAATTGTAAAGTAGACAAATTGTGGAATAATCATACAATTTGTATAATATATATAGAGAGAGCAATTAAAAAAGCAACAAGCCATTGATGCCTACAATATTCATGCAATAATGTATGAATCCCATGGATATTATGTTGAATAAAAGGAGCCAGTAACTAAACATACAAATATTTATGAATTTCAGAACAAGTAACACTAACTAATGATAACATAGGGCAGAATCTTGGTTTCCCCATGTTCCAACCCAGCTCTTGGAGAGTTTAGGTTGGGGCACCCTGAAGACCAAAGGGTATGTCAGGCATGAAGTTAGACATGAATTTTAATTAGGACTTACAAATGAGGAGAGGATCTTCCATAGTGGCAGCAGGCCATGGAAAATGGAAGTTAATGTTCTGCAAGGAGGGGTGGATGAGTCGAAGGTCTTATAAGGGTCTAGGTCAAGGTTTAAGAACAGTTTCAGCAGGCTTTGGAGGTTTGCTATCAGCAGTGATCCAGGAAGGGGCGTTTTAATGCTTGTTTTCAATACTATCTGTACATATATGCTGGTTTGAAAGGAGTATGTGCCCTAGAAAAGCCATGTTTAATCCTAATCCATCATGCGGAGGCAGTCTTTTCTTTTATGTTAGAGACATGATTAGATTCAGCACTTTAGGTCAGACTTGATTAGATTATCCCCATGGAGATGTGACTCACCCAATTGTGGGCATTAATTAGAGGGAGGTGTGACTCCACCCATTCCAGGTAGGTCTTGATTAGTTTACTGGAATCCTCTAAAAGAGGAAGCGTTTTGGAGAAAGCTTCAGATTGACAAGAGCCACAAGGAGAGCCCAAGCAGCCAGAGATCTTTGGAGATGAAGAAGGAAAATGCCCCCTGGGGAAGCTTCATGAAACAAGAAGCCTGGAGAGAAAGCTAGTAGATGTTTTCCTGTTCACCATGTGCCTTTCCAGTTGAAAGAGAAACACTGAACATCATTGGCCTTTCTTGAATGAAGGCAATTTCTTGTTGCCTTAATTTGGACATTTTTATAGACTTGCTTTAATTGGGATATTTCCATGGCCTTAGTACTGTAAACTAGCAACTTAATAAATTCCCCTTTTTAAAAGCCATTCCATAACTGGTATATTGCATTCTGGCATCTAGCAAACTAGAATAACATTCTTCCAACACCCAAACCCATCCCATCCCTGAGGAGATTTGATGCTTTAATTTCATTATAGGTGGCTACGTGCAGTAACTTATTCTCAATATGGAGGAGGGGCCAGGGCTCTGGGTCTCTACAATCCACTCCATAGCAGATTACATTGACTGTAGGACAGGATTGCATCCATAGTCCACAACCATAGTATAAGAGACAATAGAACACTAAGAATTCCCCACACAGAGATACCCCATAAAGAGATGCTGTCATGGCCAAGAAAGGGAATCAAACCATTTCCCAATTGTTAAAAGAATGGGATAAGGAGTTATATAAGGCAGCAAGTACATAGGTCTGTTCCCACTTACAACATCTTGTAAATGAGGAGATTCTTTTTCAGATTTTCTGATGCATTGAATCCTGCCAGGCAAGCAGGATATTCCATGCAGTCCAATTTGCAGGGGTTACAGTCTAAGGAAGGCGAGTGGTGACTGAAGATGGCTAGTCCATGCAAACCCAACATCGGGTTCGATTTTGGGCATGAGTTACCTTTAAGGCCCACTGTGGGAAGGTGTTTGCTAAGATGCTGTGGGCAAAAGAAAGATATTTATGGAGAATAATAAGGGGTAATTCGTGCTGATCTAACAATGTACATACTAGAGCTCCACTGATTGACAAGATACCAAGTAGAAGAACATTATGGGGAGGTTTTAAATACCAGATATTTACCTCCTGGAACTTTTGAGAGTCCTCCACCATGACATTAATCATTAGTCTAGGCATAAGAAGGGGCCATGTAATTATATGTAAGGTTCTCATGGGAATGGGAGGCCCCAGATTGCTATTTTATTTTAACAGGCATTTTTTGTGTCCAATTACAATACACTACAACTGTACTGATTACAGTACAACTCACCTGCTGATATCTCTGCTCAGTTTTTTAGCTTTCTATATGCTATGTTTTGATTGGGTTTCTTGGAGACTTTCCCTCTACATGCACAGCTTAATGCACAGCTTAAGCACTGACCAAAGACTTACACTGGCAGATTTTGAAGCTCTTTCTCTGCACTGTACTTCTCTCCAGGATTTTGCCTATAAAGCACCAGCACACTTGATCTCTGCCTTCTTGTCTAACTAATTCTGCAAGTTTCCTTCTCCCAGCAACACTATTTAGAAAATGTCCTCCGAAGAAAATGCTGAAGTGAATATGGAGCTCACCTACTGTTCTTCCCTTCTCTCAAAGACCACAGACCCTGAAATCCTGCATGTACTGATTGTTCTCCAATGACTTTGAGTAATTTCTTTTAAAATCAATTTTGAAATTTTTTGGTTCCCCCACTCTCCCTTCTTCAGGGAGAAGAATAATCTGATATATTCAGAACTGGAAGTCAATTTGTTTTCATCACATATGGAACATAAGAACCTTAGGGTTGAGGAGACATATCATGTACTCCTACAATTCTCAGTTTATCTAATTAATTTCTCTGTTCTCAGTTATATGTTCAAAGGTATTTTTTCCCAAAGTTTAATTCCAAAGTCATTTTTTAATTGATTACTTTAAACACCTAAGAGGAAGAAAAAAAGTAGAAAGCAGTTGTGAAGAAGTTACTGTGTGAAAGTGAGAGCACCTTAGATAAATCCAATATTTGTATAGTGAAGGAATAATCAAAGATCTCCATCCAGAACTTGGATCTGTGAGAACTATCCTTCAATTTTAATTGTGTTTCTCTGATACCTGTCTGTACCCCTTTCATCAGGCCAACAGCAATCACAATTCATTTTGTCATTTCATTTGTGAATTAATAAATAATTTTGAAATATATGATATGCTTTCCTGAGGTGCTTCAAAATACTTTATTCATAGCAGTTGAGGAAACTGAGACCCAGAAAGGATCGAAGAAACTTTCTGCAATTAGAACTAACTATAATTAAGTTATCAATTGTCTACTAATAATCATTGATCATTGTTTTATGCAAGGTATCCACTATTTAATCATCACTAGGGTTAGATGGTTATGTAAGGTTTAGATAGACTTAATGGTTTATTTCAGTCTCTGGGGTAATAATGAAGTGGTTCTGGAACTTATATCTTCTAATTTACAGATAAGTGCTATTTCAGATACATTGCCAATTATTGGACGCTTATGCAGAGTGAGGCACTCAAAACCCTGGTGCTTGCCAAATATGAGAAGACTATGAGCAAACTGTCTGAGAATAATAAAACTGCTAAATGAAAGCAAATTTAAGAAGCTCTTTGTAATGCAGAGCCATTAATAAAGAGTTGAATATTAACGTGTGCTTTGGAACAATGCTCTCCTTTCCTAAATGTCCAAGCATTGTTCAAAGTGCTACACCCAAGTACTGCATCTGGGGCTTAAGGATTTTGAGATTGACACCATAATAGAAAAGATAAATCTGACACATTTACTGCCACTATTTTCCCTCATGTTTTGGCATTTAAAGAGAAATTATCTTCATTTCGTCCAAACTAGGGCTGGGATCTGCAGTGGACACTTTCATTAAAACAACAGGATTTCACAAGATGCCAAAAAGTATAGACAGTCTAAAAATATGTGCATAGAAGTCAGGAGGTCAAAAAATTGATCACCATTATATTCCTTAGAATTTGGCCTTTGAACCAAATAAACCATAAACAACATGAAAATGGGAAATTTTTCTTAGACCATCAAAAATGATTATGCTAATTTCAGGTAATGAAAGTAGTAAGAGTTGTATTCTTTAATTATGGCAGAGCATAGGGACCTCTGGATTTCCCATATGTGTTCGATTAAGGCATGGGTGTGAGGTAGGCTTGGGAGAGCTAGACAAAGCTTGTAGCATTCTGGTCTTCAAGTCTGATATACACCTCCATATACTCAGCAAACCTTTTGATGAGAGAATTGCTCTCTCTGGGGCAACCTGGGCACAACCAAATCTATAATTTCACCAGGTAAAGGAAGGAAACTGGACTTTTAACTGAGTAAGTTTTGACCTTGTAGCTGTATTTTCTTGTAAGGTTAAGACTTTAGTGCTAAGATTTAACATTCCAAATCCCAAAGTTACAGACACTGAGCTCCTTCTTGGAGTTGACTATACTTACAAAGGTCTAATGTGATCACAGCTGTTCCTTCCAAATGAAACCCAAGAAAGCCTAATTTAGCAAACAATACCTAAGATTTATGTAGTGCTTTGCTCAGAGCAACCCAAATCATCTAACATATTGCCTCATTTATCAAACACATTTCATCACAAAAAAGTTTCCTGAGACAGCAAACAAGTATAAAATGACTCTTGCAAACAAACACTTGAGTATTTATCTAAGTTGTACCCTACCACATTTTAAATCATTTTTCCTTTCAATATCAAATCATTAGTGTAGTATAAAATAAACAATGTGATTCTAGTCCAATCTTTACTATTTTCGGTTATTATGTTTTTTTCCTATTCTAGCTTATATTTCTTATGAGGTTTCTGACTCCATTTTTTGAAGTTTTACTGCTGACACCTTGTGAGCCTTAACCCATCATCTACCCCTTCTGCCCTACATCTGGGCGGGCATATGGGAAAGCCTGGGTACTCTCTCCTTTTGGTGCTGGGGAGAGATTCAAACCATGCAAGCCCCTGCTCTCCCAAGGGGACTCACCCTGGCCCCACCACCAGCTCAGTCCCCTTTCCTTGCTCTATTATTTTGGATCTGCTTGAGAGAGGCCTTTCTTGCTCTCTCACGGACCTCAGATATGTAAGTTAACAAAACTTTTAAAACCCTCTTAAACGGTGGTTGTGTGTCATCATCAGTCCTGTCACCTGAACCAAATTTTGGGTGGGTCCATCTGCCTCTGCAGGTGATCTTAATATTTTAGCCTAACATTTCTTTCATGGAGTTAACACTATTTTTAAAATTCTAATGAATCATAGATGTATCATATGTTTAGCTTTTCTCATTGGTACGTTCTTTTTTTTTTTAAGATGAACTCTTCTTGAAATGTCAATTCTTGTGTCTCTGAAACTTGCAAATCCACCTCAGGATGCATCTCCAAATCCTTGACATTAAATCCCCTACATGTTTGTGTCTTAGTTCAGTTTCTTTTCCCCATCTGGGACTCTCTTCCTTCAAATTCCAATCTACCTATCTAAATCTCTATTCTGACTAACCTTTTTGAAAGTGATATTTATTACATTATTTTCTAATTTTCTCAATTCCCACTCACTCCCAGGATAACCAGTTTTTATACTCATACTTAGTTTCTTTTTAACATGCTCATCAATGGTCTCTTAATTGCCAAACACTGTACTGTGTTCTGTCCTCATCCTTCTGATTGCCCTAGTATTAGGTAAAACCTCTGCTCCCTTAACTTCTGGCACACTATCTTCTCCCAGCTCTGCTCCTCACTTCTTTAACCATTTGTTCTTCAACTTCTTCTCAGAATATTTCTTATTTTGTTACCCTCTTAAGGTTTATGCTCTAGAAGGCACTGGCTTTCATAGTATCTTTTAACAAGTGACCTTATTCAAGGTCTTTCTATAGACAGATAACATGTAAAAACTTACTGCCCAATTTGACTTGCATCTTGAGTCGACTGGATGCCTGCACCACATGGTCCGCAATTGGTGCGTTAGTCCATTTGTATGTCACCAACTGGCCAGCAAGTAGGTATCAATTCCACTGACATTATATTTCCCCTGTGTTTCTCAAACATCTCACATACTGCACCCACCAGCACAATCCCTTTCACGAGTATATCATTCCATACCACCACTGGTAAAAGATTTAACAATTGCACAGTAACCTATGCCTGGAGCTACCCAGGTTGCATCTACCACCAGTGAGATGTGGCCTGCCTTGTTAGCCATTCGGCAGGGGATCCAGCTCAAAATCCTGTTTCAGAATCTGCTTTTACCAGACTTAACCAATTGTTACAGATAGAGTCTCCTGGGAACAGATACTAAGACAGATTTTTGAGTAAGAAATTTTAAGAGAAATTCCCTTTAGAAAGAGAGAAGCTGAGTTGTGATACAATCACAGCTAGGATTTTGGCCCATACTATGTTTTCCTGACTTGGAGCAAGGGTTATAGGCCTTTTATTCCTGTTTTTCCTAGTCATTAGAGGATGGATATCCCCAAGAAGGTGGTGGGACCTTGAGTAAGGTAGTTCTTTGCACCAAAGGGCAAGCCCCAGACAGGAACTCTATTGAGACGTATCAGCTGGTGACATTACTGGAAGCTGAGAATTAAGTGCTTTGATCATGGCATCCACTACACTCTCCTACCTGTAGGCTGGGGGAGCCTTATCTAAGATAGTTCTAGTATACAATCACAATAGGAAGTACTCTTACACTGTTTACTAATAATCTAACTAGCATTTCCAGAAATTCAGATAATACAGTAGAAAGTAAAACTGCCAATATCAGAAGAGCTGAGTTAAAGCTATCTCTACTGCTTACTAATTGCTTAAACTTTCTGAGCATCGCTTGGCTTATCTGTCAAACAAAGGATAATAATAATTTATCTAAGTCTGTCTTACAGTTGTACAACGTTAGCAAACGAGACAAAATGCAAAATTTTGCACACACAGAACTTTTTGCATTACAAAGTGCTTGCACATGTTATTTAAACACTGAAAGTTACCATTATGACAAATTCAATGAAATGAAATAGTTTTATTATAATTTTGTAAAGTGACCACCTGCTACAAATTGTATTTCGAGCCTGTAAAATATGAAGATATCAAGAGAGGACAGACTTTTTTGTAAAAAATTTAGAAATAGTCACTGTAGGAACTGAAATTAGACAAATCTGAATTTTAGTTCTAACGCTTTATAACTGACCTTAAAAAACTCACTTAACCTCTCAATATGTAAATTTCCTCATTTATAAAGTGGTAAAAATAATATTAAATTGTTTATATAAGATTGTGCTTAATCTGGCCTGTAAGAAGCATTCACTTGTTAGTCACTCATTCAACAAATATTTACTGAGCACCTGCCAATGTGCCAATCACTATTCTAGATGTCATTAGCTACTTTTTTACTTTTGTTATCAGCATTATTATTTATTGTCATCAATTTTATGCCATATGAATCTAGGGAGGTAAAGGGAAAATATCACACTTCCTGCCTGCTCTCTCTTGAATGGTTTTGACAGGTCATTTTCTGCAAGTTCTTAAATTTTATTCCAGCTGAAACATGACAGTCTATGGAATTCAAAAAACTTTCCTGCCTGTACAATGAATTGCTAAATAATTATTAAAACTGGCAGCACGCTGCTTGTTTCTTCTCTGTTTGTTTTTTGTTAAAACTTTGGCAGTAGAGAATAGAGGTGAAATGGGCAGGCAGGAGCCTCAAGTAAGAGATTTAGTTTTAAATCATCTACTGTGCGACCTTGGAAAACTGCTTCAATTTACATATCTGTGAAATGGGAAAGCATACCAGTAACTACTTCCTAAAGTTGTTGTGGAGATAAATGACTTACTGTATACAGTGTGCTTAGACTGGCACCTGGTTTATAATCAGTGCTGTCATGAAATTAGAATGTAATAGAAGGTGCATCTATTGTACCACATGGGCAAACAACTGTTATTTTAACTTTACTGCATCAATATTTTATTGAGTCCCACAGAGTACTACGACTTTGAAATACTCCATCAGGTTTACTTTGGTTATCAATTAGCAAAGAATACAGACTTCCTTTCTTCACCAGCAATGCTAATGACACACTATCATTTCCTTCATTTTAGAGAGCAAATAGTATGTGGACAGTATGTCCATGGGAAATAGATCTACCGTTAGGGAAATGTTTGCTGTAATGAGAATAAAAGGTTAAAAAACAGAAAATGAAAAATATCTAGAAGCATCCTAATTGAACTTATTTTAACTGTATTAGTGTAACTGAAGAGCTAGGAATTAACGAGTGATTATGATTACTGAATTATTATATAGGTGTTTTTTCTTTCTATATTATAGAATTCCCAAAACTTAATACCTGAAACTCAACTAGCCTCATCCTTATTCATGCTTATTATTATAAAGGTCATCTAGCCGAGTCTCAACCTTGCGTATACTTGCTATGTTAATAGTAACAACTCCATCTTCCCTTGTTTGAATCCATGAACAGCTTGAATCTCCTAGACTTGAGAGACAGATTTTTGGGCCAATACATCTGATCTTCTGCTTTGCACCTAGTAATAAACTTTTTCTCAATTCTCAGGAATT
Source organism: Tamandua tetradactyla (assembly GCF_023851605.1). NCBI lineage: Eukaryota > Metazoa > Chordata > Mammalia > Pilosa > Myrmecophagidae > Tamandua > Tamandua tetradactyla. Next base: position 61,168,231 of record NC_135340.1, read on the forward strand.
GTATTTTTTTAGTGCAAAGGGTGAAAGAATCTACCACCTTTGTCCGGTAACATTAGATCTCACTATTTCCGTTTTTAAAAAATTCTATTTCTTTTCTGAGAACTATTTCTCCATTACTATGCTAACAAATTATTTTTGCAAGTAGGTCTTGGTTCTATCACCTTGTCTTCACTTAGTCATTCTGCATTTGCTTGACTCAGAACTTACCATCTTTGTTCTCAGAACTCACTATCTTTGTTCTCTTTAGTATATACTACTGTAGTAATTGTAAACTACAATTTGATTAGTATTTCAATCTCTTTCTTATTATTTGCATATTCTCTTAGTCCCATTATGTATCAGTCCCTTTAAAGTTGACAAGGGTAATACAACGATAGCTAACTTTTATTGAGTTCATACTATACGCCAAACATTGTATAATGCACCTTGCATGTTATTACTGGGGAAATCACAGACAAACATAGCTCTCTCCCACCCCTTTCTTTTCTATTGTGTGCAGAGGTTTCAGTATGTTTCCATTCCACAGCCCCAGGGCAACATTAGATCCAATGAAAAAGCCTGACCATGACTTAAAACCAAAACTAAAACCCAGAACAGGCAACTCTACCTGCTTATCAGGGCAGGAGCTTGTCTCATCACCAGGTTGTATAAATACTTTACCCTGGGGCAGCATAGATTTGACTCTCCTCCGCAAGGTGAAATAGGGTTTACAGAGTTGTCAACCACCAACCCTGATCCAAACAGTGGACTTCCAGGGAGGCTGGCCACGATGGAATCTCTTCCCCTGCTCCTTTGGACCCTTTATGCTGTGTAAGTAATAAGTGGTCATTTGCTGAAAGTTTCTGTTGTGCCTGAACCTGTGTTCCCACAAAGCACCATGTAGCAAGTCACTTGCAGTTATTTAATATCCACAAAATCTGCTTCAATCAGCACCATTAACTTTTGTTTACAGATAAGAAAACTGATGCTCAGATAATTTGAATAAATTCTATATTCTTACAGCTGGTAAGTATCAATGATATTATTCAAATCAAACATGTCTTTTGCCAAAGCTCAGCATAATAGTCCTCTCTTGAGATTTTAATATTTTATTGAAAATTACTCTCTGCAAATTAGATCAGATCCTCCTGTTATAGTCTCCCTTAGTATTCTGTACTTTTATATTCATAGCTCTTAACATAATCTATACTCGTAGATGATCAATTTCTCCATTAGAATATAAATACCTTGGGTAAAGGAATTGTTTGAAAGAAAGCCATACCTGAAAGAGAATAAACCATCACCCAATTGTAGAGAAGAATTTATTCACGATCTTGCAAGAATGGGTGTACAACTAAAAACATGGTGGGCAGTGTGCCAAGCAATAGAATGCCACAGATTTTATACCCTAAAGCTAGCATGCAGGTCCCTCCCCTGTTGCTCTACTGACTGAATACTCCAGAGGTTAGAGCCTATCTAGATAGTCTAACTAATTTAAATTTACCACCGAAGGTTCCTGCTTTTGATTGGGATGTACATTTCAGTGACCCTGGCTGTTACATATTTAAACTTGTTTTTACCTATATGAGGATTTGGCACAAATTCTAGGCTTGCATCAGAGGCCCTCTCTTTCCCTGCCTGCAAGACCAGTCTGAACTGTTTTGTTCTCTCATCTTGTGCCATCTTGCGTGAACTAAACTTGATTTTATTCTTACAAATTCCCCATCTTTCTTTCTGAACTCTTTCAGTTTTCACATTCAAGTTTTTTTTCCAAATTAATAAGAGCTTTTTCATGCTCCTCATCATAGGGGTCCTCCTCTTTAAGGAGGTACAAATTGTTCTGCCTGTCTGAACAGGCATTTGCTTGGGTAGGGCAGCTTCAGTGAGTCTCTGAGCTGGCCCTTGGGCACATGGGATAGTATAACACCCAAGTGCTGTGAGTACTGCAATTACAAGGATTAATGAAGTTAACATGGACAGTGCCATCCCTTTCCATTTCCCAAACCAGCTTTCTAACCATCCCAGAAGGGGGTTATCAATGCCTAAATTTTCTGCCGATTTTTCAGATAAGGCCATTAGACCTTGTAGCACTTTGGTGATAGTTCCATCCGGGGCTATATTATTGGGGATGAATGTACAGCAACTACCTCTAATCATAACACAGACATCTCCCTTTTCAGCTAGCATCATGTCTAAGGCTATTTTAATTTCTCATGTCATTTGACTGGTAGCATCTAGCTGTTCTGAGATGCCTTTCACGGCTTCACTGGTGTAGATGATGAATCTCTACTGATTATAATTATGTGGTTAATACAATCCACATTTTTATTAACTGCGACCCACCAAAATAGGGATGACTCAAGTCTTGCAGCTATTTGACTTCTGGTCTTAAACTCATCTGGGATTCCCCATGGTACTCCTACGCTGTCTAAATAGATTCAGTCGTCGAAAGAACCAAGTGGACTTAGCAGGCTTCTTTTTTTTCTTTCCCATGGCAATTTCTATGGTTTGCTTCAAATTTTCTGCCTTGACCACCCTGACAACTTTGGGATCATTCTGTTTTGGGGAACTAACCTCCAGCTGGGTCTCCTTTGGGGCTATTTAAGAGTTAACTGGAGAGGGCATTGTTGATGTCAGGGACAGGACTTAGATCCTGAAACTTTCTAGAGGGTCTTTTCCACTGAGGTCTGCCCCATCCCATATATTTTATCAATTACTACTGTATCTCTGCTGCTACCCCCTGCTGCATGTTTATCTGCTTTCTTGATGGTTATCACCACTGGGTTACATTTAAGATTTTTGCAATTTGGTAGAGAGTTGCCTTTATAAAATGTGATTTTATCCTTTAATGGCCTCTAAGTCTGTGAAATTAATCCCATTTTCATGGTTCACCCTTGAAACTGGGTAGTCTATCATATATCATCGCAGGAGGGGCAGTGAGAGGCTCGACTGTAACAGCCCCCTACTGGTTCTGGACACAAGTCCTTGTTTTTCCCATTCAATTGCCATTGAAATGTTAAGTTTCCACATTCTATAACTTTGCAAGCATCAGACTGTACAGTTTGGGACCCTAAACCTTCAGTTACATTCACCACCAGTCTGACAGGGCTCATTGCATCCCGAATATGGAACATGATTGCCAGTATAATTTTCCTTTGGAAATTGAGCTTCAAGTCCCTCATCTATATTCTTTGGTAAGACTCTCTAACCAGGATCATTATTAACTATGTTAGATTAAAATACAGAATCCAAACCCCAAATCCAAAACCCCCTTCTACCCTTGCAACTGTTGTCTCTTTAACATAATATTTAAAGGGTCCAAAGTTGGAGTTATTTCCCAGGAGTTGGACTGCTTGTTGGGTACTTACTGTCTGGCTCAGGTACTGGTCCTTTCTCTGCCTTGTGAATGGCCATCTCAAGACCCTATTGTCAATAGAACTTGATAGGGTCCTTCCCAGGCTGGTTAGGGTTTGTCTCTTTCCATGATTTGATGAGGCTCCAACTGCCAGGTTGGGTAGATAGATAGCAAATTCAAGAGGTGGGGTCTGGGCCAACAAGTCAAGGTGCCTGAGGGATAAAAGAGTAGAGGGCAAAGCCAGTACATAATTCTTAAGGAACAATTGCAAAATCAGCTACTGGCATGGTCTGTCCTAAGGCAGATGCCTCCTGTGGCTCTGGACCAGTAAAACTCAGAACAAGTTATTTGCTGCCAACATACAAAGGAAGGACAGACATAGGATAAATACTCCCATTTCCATAGGGAGAAATTGGAAGGAACACAAGGGTCACCAGACCCAGGCACTTTTGAAAACCTGCAGGGCAAGCTCCATTAGATTTCAAAGTCTGAGAGTCATTTTTCTTCAGGGATTTAGAAAGTGGAAGTCCCACCCTTTCCAAAGCCTGAAGTGACACTACTCTTCCACTGCAATGAAGTGGGAGGCCCATCCTCTGCCTTTGGGGCAAACTCACCATCTCCACATTGTTGGGTGGGTCTGCTCTCCTGGCCCAAGGCTTCTTGACTTCAGACTTTAGCTTTGATAGTTCTGCCTCTGAAGTTATTTTTCCTCCAAGTGTCCCTTCTCTGTCCCTCTCAGTCCCGACTGACAGTGGTTCACTATACAGATCCCACAACACTTTGCTGTGACCTAATAACTGATAAGAAACATGCTTTCCTTCATGAACAACTAGACAACTAAGCAAAACCATACTAAACAACATTTTTTTTTTAGACATTTTAGACATTTGACTACAGGAAGCAAAGAACTGCAATGCCTGAGAGTAGAAAAATACATGAGGTGGGTTCTACGTTCATCCCGGCATTCTACACAGAAGATAATTTCACTCTCTGGAAGAAAGGAAACCCAGTCCAAAAATATCAGTCACACTATGCTGAGCTCACAGAGATTAGGGTCATGGGTGAGAGAGCAAGTTGGCTGAAATTCTTAAGCAAGGTTTAGGAAAGGAGGTAGATCGGGAGCTAACAGCTCCAGAAATCTTTGAAATTATCTCCTTGAGTGTGTTTCAGCCAATAAATAGCAATGCATATGGTGAAACTCCAAGAACCTAGGTGAAGAATTATGAGCTAAATAATTCCTAGAGAACACACAGTGCTAAAACAGTAAAATTCTGACCAGCCTGAGTGGAGGGACCTCAGCAGAGATACCAGAAGATTCATATCTCAAGAGCAGGGCTAAATTAATCTTAGTGTAAAGCTAATCTTGACCCCACCATAACAAAGCTTATAACCAGCCTCAAAATGATCAAGCTTATCCACAATTTGGATAACTGCAACCTACAACAAAAGTCAAATCTCTTTGAAAAGACAACAATATCCAGCCAGGAAAAATGTAATAACCATAATCTTTAAGTGCCCAATAAAAATATTAGACATATGAACAAACATAAGAAAAACCCATAGCCTAGAGAAAAATCAGTCAATAGAAACAGACTAAAAAGTGACAGAATGATTGAGTTAGAAGAAAATAACTTCTAAAATGTTATTAAAAAATATGTCCAAGGATTTATGAACATAATAAATAAAGAAATAAAAGATATGAGACAGAACAAAATGAAATTTTTAGAGATAAAAATTAACATACCTAAAATGAAAATTTCACTGGTTGGGCTTAACAGAAGATAAGACAGTGCAGAAGAAATGAAAAATAAATTTGAAGACAGCAGTAAAACTAGTCACATTGAAACATACAAAAAAAGCCTAAAGAAAATGAACAGGGCCTCAGTGACTTGTGGGAAGAAATTAAGAATTCTGACATATGTTTAATCAGAATATCAGAAAGACAAGGAAGAAAAATATCTGAATAATCAATAGCCAAAATGTTTAAAAGTTTGATAACTATAAATCTAGAGATCAAAAAATATAAATGAAACCAAAGCAGAATAATCATAAAGAAAAGCACACCAAGCTACTTCATAATCAAATTGCTTAAAATTAGTATAGAGAAGAAATTCTACAACGATGCATATAAAAAGACATTATTAGGGTGCACGGGTGGTTCAGTGGTAGAATTCTCACCTTCCATGCAGGAGACCCAGGTTCGATTCAAAGACCATGTATTGTACCCCCCCCTAAAAAAAAAAAAGACATTATTTACAAGGAGGTACAAAATAAAAGAATAACTGAGGACGTCTTATTAGAAATAATTCAAGTCAGAAAATATGCAATGAAATCTTTAAGATGTTGAAAGAAAAAAAAACTTAAAAAACCCCTGCCAATCTGGAATTCAATATGTAGTAAAATATCTTTTAATTACATAGGCAAAAAATCAAGCACTGATAGAATGTGTTGCCAGCACACTTTCACTAACCAAAAAAAAAAAAAAAAACCTCTTAAGGAACTTCCTCAGAATGAAGGAAAATGATATCAAATGCAAACTTGGATGCCAAGAAAGATAGATCAATAGAAATGGTACATGTGTGGGTAAATATACTTTTTAAAATTTTATATTTCTTTAAATAATAACTGACTGATTAAAATAAAAGTAATAATATATTGTGGGTTTGCGTTTTACAACACACATCAAAGAAAAATATATAACAACAAATGGAATACAATTTTTGAAAGGATTTTAAATTATGTGCAAAGCAGCATAATAGTATTATAAAAGTAGACTGTGATATGTGAAATATCTATATTATAAGATTTAAATGACCACTAAATAAAACACAAAATGAAGAGTATAGTCAATTGGGAATATGAAAAGAAATGATAATAGATACTCAATACAAAAGAAGAATGTAAAAGAAAAAAGAAAATAGTAGAAATTTAAAAATATACAATGAAAGAATTAAAACTAACCATGTTAATAATTATATTAATTGAAAATATTCTAAAAACTTTAAAAGGCAGAAAATATCAGATTGGATAAAAGCACAATTAAACTACTTAATTAAACTATTTATTGTCTACAGAGCCACTTAAGCTAGAAAGACAATGATAATTAAAAGAAAGGAAAAATATAACTCATGCAAATATTAATGTCAAACACTAATAGGTTTAAAATAAAAGGTTAGAAAACTCTATGTGATGCAAATATTAATTAGAATATCTATATTAATATCAGACAAAGCAGACTTCAGAACAGAAATCAAGCACAGAGATGAACATTTCATAATGGTTTAGGGTTCAATTAAACAAAAAACATAACAATGAAACACAGCAACTTGTGAGATAGAGGATTGAGTTAAAGCAGTGGTTAGAGGTAAACGTATAGCTATAAAAATTTTGTAATAGAAAAAAAAGAAGACCTAAATCTACTGTTCTAAATTTTTGCTATATGGAGCTAGAAGAATATGAAAGAATAAAGTCAAATAAGTAGAAGGAAAAAAAAAGAGGAGAAAACAATGAAGTAAAAACAAATAGAACAAAAATCAATGAAACAAAAAGCTTGTTCTTTGAAAATATCAATAAAATGTACAAACCTCTAGTTAAAACAACAAAGAAAAAATTAAGATACAAATTACAATATTAGTAATTAAAGAGAGGATATTCTTAGAGATGCTACAAACATTAAAAGCATAAAGAAATATTCAGAGCAGCTTTTTGTCAATAGGTTTATATAACCTACATGAAACAAAGTCCTTTAAAAGAAGCCTATCTATATTGACACAATATGGAATAGATAATCAGAAATTATGTTTGCTGATAAATTTTATCAAACACTTAAGAATGAAATATTGATAATAAATTATTTAAGGAAATAGAGGTGGCAGGAACACTTTAGCATTGAAGACAGCATTATCCTGAAACCAAACCCAATCAAAGATGTTACACAGAAAAATGAAGACTGAAATCACCTGTAAACCCACATAAATGTAAATTCAAACATGTTTAATGAAATATTAAAAATCAAATCAATTAATAATTAAAAATCATACTGTATCATCATAAACTGGGAATTATCTGGATTGCGCTAACATTCAAAAAGCAAAGAATATAATTCACTATGCTGTCAGGCTAAAGGAGAAATAATTATATGCTAATATAATTAGATTTCAAAAAGTGCTTGGCATATATCAACATGCACTTATAATAAAAACTATTAGCAAACTAAGATAGAAGGGAATTTAGTCTGATGATGAGTACCTGTGAAAAACTTATAGGTGACATTATATATAATGCTGGAATACTGAATATTTTCTTCTTAATATTGGTAACTGTTCTAGTTTGCTAGCTGCCAGAATGCAACACACCTGAGACGAATTGGCTTTTAATAAAGTGGGATTTATTTTGTTAGTTCTTCAGAGGAAAGGCAGCTAACTTTTAACTAAGGTTCTTTCTTATGTGGGAAAGCACAGGATGGTCTCTGGTGGCCTTCTCTCCAGGTGTGCTGAGCTGCTTGTCGTCCCTGGGTGGGAGTGCCACTTCTAAAGCCGAAGGATAAATGACTTTCAGACTTTGAAATTCCATGACACTTGCCCTGCAGGTTTTACATCTGTGTTTCTTCCAATTTCTCCCTATGGAAATGAAAACCTGTATTCTGTGAATATCCTCCTTTGCATATTGGCACCAGACCATTTGTTTTGAGATTCACAGGTCCGCAGTCAGAAGAAAATTTTTTGCACCTTAATATTGTTTAAGGTGGTACATGTAGTTGCTAAGTTGACAAGGGGTGGACACGTGGTAGTCAGATTCAGTTGTCAACTTGGCCAGGTGAAGGCACCTAGTTCTGTTGCGGCTGACATGGGCCAATGGTATGTGAACCTCATCTGTTGCTGACTACATCTGCAGTGGGCTAGGAGGCATTCCTGCTGCAATGAATGAACGTTTGACTCAATTGACTGGTACTTAAATAAGACAGCACAAGGTAGCACAGCTCAAGCAGCTTGGCATACCTTATCTCAGCACTTGCAGCTCAGCCCAGGCCTTTGGAGATGCAGAAAGAAATCACCACGGGGAAGTTGTTGGAACCCAGAGACCAGGAGAGAAGGCCAGCAGAGACAATCCTGTGTCTTCCCACATAAGCAAGAACCTCAGATGAAAGTTAGCTGCCTTTCCTCTGAAGAACTAATGAAATAAATCCCCTTTTATTAAAAGTCAATCTGTCTCTGGTGTGTTGCATTCCGGCAGCTAGCGAATTAGAACAGTAACAAAATAAAACAATGGTTTCCAATTTTAACACTTACATTCAAAATTGTAATGGAGGATCTAGCCAGTAAATACAGTGAGAAAGTAAAGCAGAAAGATTGGAAAAGTAGAGATAAAACTATTTGCAGACTGCATGGTTACATTCACAGAGAATTTGAAAGAATATGCAAAACAGCTACTAGAATAAATAAATGAATTTTGCAAAGTTTTAGGACATAAAACTAATACGGTTATATTTCTTTAGATAAACAACTTTAAAAGCATTGTCATTTATGATAGCATGAAAACCATAACATAGAGGAATAAGTTTGCAAGATACATGAAACAATGAAATTTTCCTGGGGGAAATTAAGCCCTGGATTAATAGAGAGACATATTATGTTCATGGTTTAGAACGTTCAGTATTGATAAGATTTCAATTCTCCCCAAACTTACGTACAGATTCAATGCAACTGATTTCAAAATCCAAGGAAATATTTTGCAAAAAATTGGCAAACTGATTCTTAAATTCAAATAGAAATTAAAAGGACTGAAATAATGACATTAAGTTTGAAAAATTAAAAGACAGTGAGTTCGTATATTCTGGAGTAGCTAGAAGGAAAAATCTGAGAGGATAGCATAGTAGCCCATGGTAAACTCTGGTATCTGTCCTGTAACTGCTTGTTGAAGAGTGCTTTGAAAACTATTGCTTCTTTGTTTCTTTTCAATACATATTATTACGTTAATTAGACAATATACAGCAACAAAATAGAGACTAACATAGATGCATAAACAAATGGTTAATTAAATTTTGACATGAGATTAAGGAGAGTTTAGCCTTTTCCATAAATGGTGCAGGAAATCCTGTATCTATATATAAAAAAAAAGGTATCTTAACCTTTGCCTCATACCATACACAAAAGTGAATTGAAAATAGATCATAGAACCTAAATGTACAAATAAAAGCTATAAAAATATTTGAAGAAAACGAGAATGAAAATCCTGGGATTTGCAGCTAGGTAAAGATTTTCTTGGATATGATGCGAAACCCCATATCACAAAAAGAAGGAGAAAAAGTAGTAAGTTGGACTCATCAAAGTAAAAGTACCTGTTCTTTAAAAATCACCATTAAGAAAATGAAGCGGCCTATCACTGACTGGAGGGGAAATATCTACATCACATACATCTGACAAAGGACTTATATGTACAATAAATAAAAATGTTTATAATGCAAAAATAAAAAGACATACCTTCTAATTGAACAAAAAAAGATGAAAACTTTAATGAACACTTTACTAAAGAAAGTATAAATTAGCCACTGAGCATGTAAAAGAGATTCAACATCATTAATCATCAGATGAATGCTAAATAAACCTCAAAGACATAAAACTACATGCCCACCAAAATGGCTAAAATTAAAAATTGAAAGCACCAATAATTGTCGAGAATGTGGAAGCTGGAACTATTATCATTGCTGGAGGGATTATAAAATGGCACAATCAATTTAAAGAATTATTTAACAGTTTTTTAATGAAGTTAAATATGAATTAATATATGACCCAGAAATCCCACTCCCAAGGTAATTTAAAACCATCTACACAGACTTCGAGACAAAAATTTTCATAGCAGCTTGATACATAATCGCCAGGAGCTTGGAAACAAATGGGAAAAAATCGAACATTCAGCAATAAAAAAGAGCAAACTACTAATATAGGCAAAAAAAGAGTAGGTGAATTTTATAATAATCATGAATAATTATAAATAAATAAGTAATAAAGTATGCTCAGAAAAAGAAACCAAATACATGAGTATATGTTTTAGTTTCCTAGCTGCTATAACAAATTCCACACAACGGGTTGGATTAATGACAGGAATTTATTGGCTCACAGTTTCAAATTCTCAGTGGCTTGTTTCCTCCCAGGTTGGTATCTTCCGGGTGGCTTTCTTTGGCTTCTGTGTCACATCGCAATGTACATGTCATCATCTTCTCCTTTTGCTACTGGGTTCCATTGACTTTCAGCTTCTGGCTGTTTCCCATGGCTTCTTTTTATCTGACTTTCACTCTGTTTATAAAGGACTCCAGTAATCTGAAATAAAACCCAATCTGAATCAGTTGAGCCACTCCTTAAATGAAGTTACCACATCAAAAGTCCTATTTGCAATGGGTTCATACCCATAGGAATGAGTTAAGATTAAAATACCTTTTTGTGAGGTACATAATTTCAAGCCACCACAGTATACACCATTTAATGCCATTTACATGAAATTTTAGAATGAACATATCTCATCTTTACAGACCAAAAGCAGATGAGTGATTTCTTTCAGTTGGGCAGGGGGGAGATTGTCTACAAAGAGACATAAGGGGATGCATGATGGCAGCTGCCACAGGCTCAGGTTCAGGAGTAAATGTTCCTCATGATATCCAACTATTGGAAGAACTCAAAGAAAGCAGACAAGAGTAGGAGATGGCACTGCTGGCTAAGGTCTAGAAGATGATGAAGACATGACACTTACAAGATGAACAAGGATGATAAGTTCTTGGGCCTCCAAGAAAAATTTATGAAAACCAAATACACAGCCTTAAAATCGAATGTAGATCTAAATATCCATAAGCACCTCCTTTGTAACAAAGATTAATATGAATGGAGTTAATAGTTCTAATGGAGTGGTAGACCCAAGAGCCATATCAGTGTTAGCAAAATGGCAGAATTCGTAAAACATCAAAATTGTCCTGTAAGAGCTTCAGTGCCTAATGTTATCTAAGGAAAATGTGAAACCCCCTCAACCACCTGAAAGGCAGTGATACAGCAATTAATCAAAAAGAATAACCAGAGGCCTTCCTCCCACTTCATTCAATTTAAGCTGTCTTCATTTTCCACAGAAGTAAATTCTCCCAATACATCTTGTAGACCTCAAAATACTGGAAAGGAAGCTCCATTCAAAGGCATTTTATCTTAAGATACCATAAAGGATACTTTTTGTTCATTTGAAATATATGTTATGCTATAATAAATCATACCACTCTCTGCAGAGTTGAACATCTGGGTTCAAGAATGCATATTTAAATTGGCTCTCATCATATCTGGCTAGGCACATCTAACTCAATTGTGAAAGACACACTGTGTAATAACCTGGTTGTTGATTACATGGTCTGAGGTCTCTGCCTTCTCTCTCTTCCTTTTCCCCTCCCCCTTCCTTGCTCCTTCCTTTCTCCCTGCAACAGCCCTCCAGATTGGGGTGGCTTATTAGAACAGATGTAGAGATTTCAGGTCCCAGTCTTTGGGACAACTGGTGGATGCACGTGGTGCTTCATCTGCACCCCCCACAGTTTTTTTGTTTAAGTCTTAAATTGCTACCCCCTTCTAAACTATTGCCTTTTCCCCACTTTCCTCTACCACCCTGTGCTGAAGAAAGATTGTCACCCACTTTACTCCCCTCTGAAATTGGCTTTTGCTGAGAAATGTTTTTGGGGTTTTCCCCATCTCTCCCCTGCTTTATCAAAGGGTGCGGCATTTTCCTTTCTCCTCCTGATTTCCCTTCCTGCACCATCATCACCCAACACTTTACATGACACTCCCTTGCTTTGGCTAGAAGCCATCGAGTTAGATTGGAAAGTCTCTGATCTCTCTCTTTTAGATTTGGAAGCACATTTCTTTACTCTCCACCAGTTGAAATGGAAATTGGGTTCTCAGCCCAGCTGTCATCGTCAGCTGGTGTATTTTTCTAGCTCAGGTTCTGATATGGTGAGAAGAACATTTACAAGGGTTCCTCGGACCTGCCAGCGCTGAGAGTGCTTGGTGGTTGAACTTGGAGAAAGGCAACATGAAGACACTTGTAAGTACCCAGTCCTTCTGAATGAGTTGTTTTCTTTTCTTGTAATTGCTTTTGCTTTTAAAAATTGAAGAAGTTTTAAACAAATAGGGTTCTCATTTGGTCATCCTTGCAATCCACTTGAGTCAAGTTGAGAATCTGTCAACTGGAAAAAAGAGCCTTGAATACCATGCCTGCTTTGGTTTTGGTGCTGCTCCCTCTCATGATCCTCAGCAGTGATTAATCCCTGAAATTGGCAAGCTTAACTTCCAGACAAATTGCTGCATTTTCCCACTTTTCTCTCCAGGACCACTAAATGCTAAAAGGTGGATGCATACTGAAATAAAAGCAATTCATTGTGTCTTAAAGCACAAAAATAAACAACAGGGCAATACAATGGTGGCTCAGTGGCACAATTCTTGCCTGCCAGAGACCTGGGTTTGATTCCCAGTGCCTGTCCATGCAAAAAAAAAAAAAAAACAGGAACAACAAAAAAGAGGCATAAGGAAATTTCTCTGGGTGACTACAATGTTCTCTATCTTGATTTTAGTGGTGGTTATATTGTTATTCATATATTTGTCAAACACAATAAACTGTGCGCTAAAAGTAGGTGATTTTTATTATTGAATATATAATACAACTCAATAAAATTAACTCAAAAATGAAGTTAAATAATGCATGTACTCATGTAAAATATATAATGGTGTTTTAAACGTATGTTTCTAATTTAACTGAGTGAGGTTATGCTATAAATCTCACTTAATTTTTTTCATTCAATAGGTTGTTTTCTATGATCTATCCATGTCTATTTTTATTGTTTATTTTTCTAGGTATTTAATTTGTGGGAATAAAATTATACTAAGTTTTTTATCATATTTTTTTTAAATCCACTACTTCTCTTGTTATGTTCCTTTTTTCTTTCCTAATTGTTTATTTGTGGTTTCCTCTTGAGTTTTGTTTTTTCCAAGAATCAACTTTTGCTCTTAATAGCCCTCTCTTGAATCTTTTACATTACACCTGATCAGTTTCTCCTCTTATCTTTATTTTCTTTCTTTTAATTTATTTTGGTTTACTTCCATCTTTTTACTTTTTTAGTTGAGACATATATTTAATACATTATAGCCCTTATTTTTAATAGAAATTTTTTCTATTATAAATTACCTTCTAAAAATCAGTCCTGCTTTGTTGCATCCCATACTTATGATAAGTGGTATTTTCATTAGTGTATCTTTAAAACTAATCACTATTAAAGTAAAACTCAGGTTGCCTTTACATTTGTCTTGCAACTATAAATAACTCAGATAAAACCAAAATTTCTTATGCATTTTAAATTATTACTAAACTGTGCATATAATACTCCAATTTATGTTGATAGTATGATGGATTGGTTATCGCAATTGAAATACAATAGAAATATGAACAAATTGCATTTAAGGTTCATATACAAACAATATTTACCAAAACTTTTTTGAAAATATAGTTTCATCTATTTTTAGTTTGAGCAAAAGGATAGCCTTTTCAGTAGCTGTAGTCTCTTAAGTTAATAGTAAGAATTTACAAAAAGATAATCAAGATACATTTTGATGAGAGACGAAGAAGTCAAAGGATTTTTTGGTGTGATTTTGGAAGTCCATACATTGATATATTTAACAGTTGAATTAAACTTGGATGAAATCTCCTCTATTTTCAGTATCTAAAGGTGGCTGGAAAATCAAACTCATGCAGACTTTGTCAAGGAGGCTGAGAAAGGAAAGGAAGACTTTGTCATTAACTGTCCTTATCCTTTAGTAACAATGAAACTCTCCACTGGAGTGAAAGAAAGGTGAGCACAGCCTGGGAATATAAATAAAATCATGACTGAGGGGAGAAAAAACCTCTGCTTTCAGATAAGGCTCATCTTAAGAGGCCCAAATCCTCTCTTTGGAAAAGTTGGTTGGGATGAGATGATTCACTGCTTAGCAATCTGGATCATTCTTATCATTTTAGTCATTAGCTAGACTTTCCCTGAGTGTTAGATCTGCTTTTGTTGAGTTCTTGCTCTCAGGAATTTATGTCCTCCTTAAGTTCTAAACTGTTTCTCTTCAACTTTCTTTGGCTTCCTTCTTGCCTTTATATTTCTGATGACTGTTTTTCTAGATTGTTATTCTCTAAGGATGCTGAGATTTTTTTTCTCATACTCCTTTTGGACAGAACTAAGCTTATCAAGGACTTTACATTTTCCTTGAATTGGTTCAGCAAGCATTTTGGGGCAAGCTGTTTTCCCCTTTTATGTAAAATAAGTTTTCAACTGACTGATAATGTTTGAACAAAAATAAAAATGCCATATGAATGCTGAGCTCAGGAGCACATGAGACTAAGTCCCACAACTGGGCACCTAAGTCGGAGCTTGGTCTTGTGCAGCACCATGTTAGGCAGTTTCCCAAGCATCAGTCCAAAGTCGGTCTGCACAATGTTATGATCTCTCCATGGTGCTGAAACCCACCACAGAGCCCCCTCCAGTAATGTGAGTCCAGTAGCCACAGCAATTAGAAAACCTCTCAACATTGTACCTGGAACCCAGCCTACTTGTAACCAGCTCACATCATCAGAAGATGTGTGAACTGATTGGCAAACCCATTCACAATAGCCCCAAACTAGAAACAACCCAAGTGCCTGTTATGAGTTGAGCAAACTGCTCCCAGTCATACAATGGAAAGCTACAGAGAAAAAAGCAGAATAAACTATTGTTGCATGCAAGACATATAATATAAGAGTCAGACATGAAGAACACACGCTAGCCACACAGAATTCAAGAATACATGAAATCAACTGATGACAACAGAAGTCAGAATAGTGTCTGACTTCCAGCAAATCAGTAGACTCACAGTAGACAGGTGCATTCATTTGTGCTACATATTTTGACTTACAGATAGAAGAGGTCAGAGTCCAAAATCAAGAAGTTGAGGGTGTCATATGCACTCTGAAGAACTACAGTAAAGAATTCACAAATCCCCATTACTATTCAGTATTCCTGATCTTTTTCCTCTTTCTTTTTAATTTTTTTGTCAGAAAAATGTTTAACACATGAAAACGTAGAAAGAATAGTACCATCAAATCATATTTAACAATTAATAATGTGCCATATTTCCCTTATTTCTCTCTCTTGCTGTCTCTCACTTGGTCTGCAAGTACGTGTGCATTTCTTATACCATTTCAAAGTAAATTATAGGAACTTGGCACATCACATACATTTACAATTTAAAAATGAGATTATCGTCCTGTATTGAAACATACCAATAAAATGCAAAATATGATTTAAAAATTCCTAAAATCATTTTATAGTCTCTTCAAATTTCCACCATGTACACTCACATTTCTTTTCTTTTTTTACTCAATCTAACCAAGAATGGGCTTAAATTTGGGTATTACATCTTTTGATTGTCTCCCTCTTTTTATTTGTAAATGTTGATGTACTGCATACATAGTTTTGAATTTCTTTTACTTTATATTAAACAGAATCCATCTTTTCATTTTTACATTTTTTGTTGTTAAGATAAAACATAGGTACAACAGGGTGTACATATTTGGAAAGTTTTAAGAGCACTGTGCACATTAAGATGTAGAACATGTCTAGGAAAACAGGAGATTCCCTTGTTTTCTTCCATATCACTCTCTTCTACTGAGGTAGATAGACACTATAATGACTTCTGTTGTCATCAATTGATTTCATGTATTCTTGAATTCTGTGTGACTAGAGTGTGCTCTTCATGTCTGACTTTTGTATTATATGTCTTGCATGTAACAATAGTTTATTCTACTTTTTTCTCTGCAGCTTTCCATTGTATGACTGGGAGCAGTTTGCTCAACTCATAATAGACACTTGGGTTGTTTCTAGTTTGGGGCTATTGTGAATGGGGTTGCCAAGCACTTCTTCCTGAAAATCAGCAGACTCAAGTAGACAGGTGCATTCATTTGTGCTACATGTTTTGACTTACAGATAGAAGAGGTCAGAGTCCAAAGTCAAGAAGTTGAGGGTGTCATATGCACTCTGAAGGCTCTAGGGAAGATTCACTCCTTACCACTTCCTAGCTTCTGGAGGTTGCTGGCAATCTTTGGTGTTTTATTTGCAGATACATCACTCCAGTCTCTTACTCTGTCATCACATGGGGTTTTCCCTGTGTATCTGTGTGTCCATGTCTTAATATGGCCTTTTTTATGAGAACATTAGTCATTGATTTTAAGGCCCCAATCAAATATAACCTCATATTAACTTGATTACATCTGCAAAGACCCTATTGCCAAACAATGTAAAATGCATAGGCCTAGAAGTCTTGTAATATTTCCATTGGGGGACACAATTCAACCCACAGCATCTTCTAGTTCTAAAATATCCATTTAATTATTTAAATAGGCAGTTTTAAATAACTAAATAACTTTAGTTTTGAAGCTATTCTGAGATTCTCCAACTCTTAATGGGCTCATAATGAGCATCTTCTTCAAAGTCCTTGAAATTTACTCTTAGTAGCTTTCTAATAAAATCATTTTCTGCTCTTTCTAACAGTTGGATTATCCTATTGTCCCTTTGTATCTACTTACTGTTTTTCTAAATGGGTTTCACTTTCCTGCTTCCTTACAGGTCTAGTAATATTTTGTGCTACATTGGCATTGTAAAAATATATTGTAAGAAGTCTGGATTATGCACATTTCCTTTAGAAGAATTTTGTCTATTGTTGTATCAGGCAGTTAAATTACTGGGGAGTATTTGCAATGATGATAGGCTTTGTTTTATTCTTTGTGAAAGTGGACAAGTTTTAGTTTTGCCTTTAGTCCTAAGAACTGATCCCTGCTTGAAGGGAAGATTTTCACCTGGCATGGCATTTTGCCCTTAACTGAATATCCAAACTGCTTTCCAATTTCTCACAATATTGCATAAATTCTGTTTTTCCCATTCAGTTTGTAGTTCACAGCAACTATTCTGTGCAATCTCATATGTGCATATTCAATTCAGACCTTGCTTGGGAAGCCACAATGAAACCACACAGAAAGTTCTGATCCCTCCTTGCCTCATGATCTCTTCTGTATGTTTTTCCAATGCTTAACATAAGCAACTCTGTAACTTACAATTTCTTCTGAAGCCTGGAACTCCAATCTCTTGCCTTCACTGTTAAGCAAGACTATCATGAGTTCCACATTGCTTTACGGGAGTCAGAAAAGTACCCTTAGTCAGAAGCCTGGAGCCAAGTGTCATAATTCTAAACCCCTATTTTCCAGTGCCTGAAAATATTTGCTCATATATTTTATATAGTGTTTCATTTTTGTTTCTGTCTTTTTACCTTCAATCAGACAACTATGACACCATTTTTTTTGTCTTAGTGGGAAGCAAAATCATCTTTCATTTAGTTTTGATTTGAATTTCCCTGATGGGTAATGATTTTGAGCATATTTTTATGCATTTCCTAACAATTTGAATATCATTTTAGAAAAGTCAAGTCTTTTATACATTGTTGTTTGGGTTATTTGTAGTTTTTGTTGATTTATAGTAGTTCTTTGTATAATTTGGTCAATTTCTATGAATGAATGATGAATTCATTGCAAATATCATATCCTAGTCTGTGGCTTATCTCTTTACCTCCTTAAAGGCATCTTCTGGTTCATAAAAAATCTTAATTTTTATGCAGTTTTATGTGTAGTCTTTGTGTTTCTTTTTTTTTTGCATGTGTTTGTAGCTTTTGCTTCCTGTTTATAAATCTCTGCCCAAGACAAATCAATGAGGAAATTCTCCTCTGTTTTGTTTCAGAAGACTTATGATTTTATCTTTTACATTTAGGTCTATCATTCATCTCCTCTTATTTTTTAAGAAGTGAGAAGGGGTCTTTTTTACATGAATGTCTAATTGCAACAGAAGTATTTGTTACGAGGATCTTCCTTTTCCATTGAGTTTCATTAGCCCCTTTCTCAGAAATCAAGTGGCTTTATGTTTGACAATCAATTTATGGACTCTGTTTCCTCCTATTTGTCTGTCTATTCTTATGCCAAGGCCATGCTAACTGTACCTTTGGGGTAAGACTCAGAATCTTATGGTACAGAGCCTCCCATTTGGTTGTTCTTTTTTGAGATTACTTTCATGCTTCCCTTCATAGTAAAGTTTATCCAGGTATAATTTATATCTGCCAGGCTTCTGATAGAAAATCTGTTGGATCGTTATCTACTTAGCCCTGAATTTCATGTCCATCAGTGTTATGAGCTTAGCTCATTTGGCCTCATGAAGCAAAGAGATTTGAAACATAGTAAATATCTTAAGAGGGAGAACTGGGTATTATTTTCAGGTTCCTCTTGCTAACAAAACTTTTTTTCTCTAAGTACCTTAAATTGACTTATTTAATCTGCTTCTCTGGCCTGGTGTCCCCAGCCTCTCATATTACCCCAGTAGTCAGAAAATATGTCTGATTGGGAATAATGGCTGTGCTTGGGGAGTTTTTCTGGATTGCAACTTGTCATGCCAATTAATATGGTTAGAAAAGTTCTGCTAATTTCTCTTTCCCTATCATTGCCCCTCTGCCAAGGCCATGCCTGACTCTTAGCTTATTTTAAAAATCAACCAATGGCACCAGTAAAGGAAACACCAACTCGCTCATGAGGAACATTTATCTCTGTTTTTTTAATTCATCCAGCTCTTGTTCCTTCCATGGCTCTCACATGTTAAAAGTATGATTTTTAGTACATTCATTTTATATGATTTTTACACTGGGACCTATGGCCTCCTGTTACCTACTACATTATAACTTGAAGCTGAGTACTATTATCATATGTCTTAATATGGACTATGATTTCTTCTTTGATCCCTGGAATTTACAGATGTTATCTTTTTCTTTATGTGCTTTTTAAAAATATATTTTGATGGCCAGGGACTTAAGTAGAAGGAAAAGAACCCAGTGTTGCCAGTTTAAGTAAAACAAAACAGAAAGATATAGCTCACAGAATTGATGAAAAGATTGATGACATGTTCCGTCTAGGTTGACTTCAAAAACAATTCCCAGAGCCATATAAAGAATTAGGCACCAAGGTGAATACTGACTTTGCCTTTGATAAGGAAGACACCATATTCAAGAAGCTGTAACCTCAGCTGTTGGCTTGTGAGACACATCACCTTCGCTATGGTTTGCACCAGTAAAAGGTATGCTATACCCCTTTTTAAATACATATTTCCTACAGTAAATGTTACCCAATTCTGGATCAAAGTCTTACTTAAGGGCATAGAGTTGAAAGAACTTGGATCACATGACTATAGTCCCAAATGGAAAATTATCAGGAGAGGGGTTGAAATTATACATTGAGAAGATCAATTTAGACTGTGTGAAGCTATCAAAAGGTGGAGAAGATGTAAACAAATCAGGGGCTTCTACAATTGCTTTATGTGCAATACCAATGATGTTTGCTGTTGATTTCTAATTTCATTTTATTTAGATCTATGGTCTCTATGATGCCAATGCTTTGAAATTTGTTTTATAGCCTAGTAAATTTTGTAAAGCATTCTATGTATGCTTGAAAAACATGCATGGAATCTAATTGTTGGATTCAATATTGCACATATATATATATGTATAAGTATGTATAAACATCCATACACATACATAGATATACACTGGATCAATATTAGTAATTGTATTTTTCATTCATGCTATTATCATTATTGTCCCATATAGTAGCCACTTTTAGCTATGGAGTTCTTAAATGTGGTTGAACCAAGTTAAGATATGCTATACATATAAAATACACATCAGCTTTTGAAGATTTAGTAAGAGAAATATGTAAAATATCACACTAATTTTATTATGACTATATGGTACAATGATGACATTTTGGATATTTAGAGTAAAATAAAATATATTAGTAAATTAATTTTACCCGTCTCTTTTTACCATTTTAAATATGAATATTAGAAATTTAAAAATTACATTTAAGGCTGACATTATATTTCCATTGGGTAATGTTGTTCTATATTCTTACTAATCTTTAGACTGATTTATTGATTACAAGAGAGAGATGTTCAGCTTGTATCAAGTTGTAGATAATTGATTGTATTCTTAGTTTTCTGAGAGTTTCATCACTAATATTGTTGAAATTTAGCAAATGCCTTTACTGCAGCTATTCCAGTTTGAAACTGTTGTGCACCCCAGCAAAAAACAAGTTCTTTAATTCTCATTCAATATTGCTGGTGAGATCTTTTTTATTAAGTTAGTTCCCTGGAGATGTGAACCACCCAATCGTGGATGGAAACTTTTGATAAGGTGGTTTTCATGGAGATGTGTCTCCACCCATTCAAGAAGGTTCACTTACTAAAGTCTTTTAAGAGGGAACCATTTTGGAAAAAGCTTCAGAATCTATGCAGCCAGAGATCTTTGGAGATGCAGAAAGAAAATGCCCTCAGGGAAGTAGTATGAAGAAGCCAGGAAATAAAGCTAGCAGATGTCCCTATGTACCTTCCCAGGTGTCAGAGTTGTTCAAAGCCCATCGGCCTTTCTTGAATCAAGGTACCTTTCACTGGATGCCTTGGTTTGGACATTTTTGTAGCCTTAGAACAGTAAACTTGAAACTTAATAAATTCCCCTTTTCAAAGCCATTCCATTTCTGACATATTGCATTCCGGCACTTTAGCAAACCAAAACAGTATCTATTAAAATAATCATACTTTTTCTACAGTGGTCTGCAAAAGTGGCAAATTATGATGACAAGAGTCATAGTTCATTATTGCTTTACTTTGGCATTTAATTTTAAATAATGAGATTGAAAATGTGTGACAGAATGATCATATAGAGGGAATTAAGAAAAGTCAGGGTAGTATAGGATCACTAAAGTGAAAGTTAAGGAGTGTTTCTATTTTCTTGAAAGAGGGTGAATGAGTACTGAAAAGTGTCCAGCAAATTATGCAATCCAGAATGGAAAGCTAGAAAGACCGATTTTATTGTGGTGATGGGGGCAATTCAAACTACAGTGTTTTGAATAGATCGTAGAAGGTGAAAAAAAATAAGAGGGGAACTTGATCATCTTTATTTATTTGACCTCTAACCCAGAGGTCTGTTTCAGAAGAGAGACACAAATCTACATCACGACTACTCTATCCAACACCCCACAGGAAAATTTTTCTTCATCGTTCAGAAAAAATAGTATATACTAGAGAATTGATAGAGGTAAATATAATTTTGACTATCATTTAACATGGCATATTAATTACCAGACATTGCCTTTGGTTAAAAAACTATTACCATAAATTTAAGGCAGAAAATTCAGAAGGAAAAAAGTTGTTCTTGTTTTTATATCTTTACATTATTTTACAAAGTAAATCCTCCTCTGACCTTCAAGCAGACAAAAAAATTGCATTTGGTAATTGAAGCCATTATCCAATTTCTTGTAAATAGTCCACTATGACATTATATTTCCCTATGACAACCTAATTCTCATTCATATGTTACTAAGCTCTTTCCAAAACACAGATGTTAATCAAC
The DNA here is from genome assembly GCF_023851605.1 of Tamandua tetradactyla. Lineage (NCBI taxonomy): Eukaryota > Metazoa > Chordata > Mammalia > Pilosa > Myrmecophagidae > Tamandua > Tamandua tetradactyla. The sequence continues at coordinate 61,190,086 of NC_135340.1, forward strand.
ATGCTTAGAAAAACGATGTAAATCCTTATATTCAACATCATGGATATCTGGTCTATTATTGTGTAATGAACCAAAGATCTTACCCACGGGCTTTAAGCCAGAATTAGTGTAATCATGCATGTTCAGGCCTAATACCTAGCAACTCAGTCTTCATTCAGCATTAATGTATGTGATAGAAAAAGAAGTACTTAATGTCAGTAACAGGATTTATAAACTTAATGAATAAATTCTATATTCAATTGCAATAGAATCATTGTGATAGAGTTCTTTTGAAATATTAGATGGTGATTCATAAGCAGTTTCCAAATATAGCATATTCTGTTCTCTTTCCCTTTTTAATTTCTGGCAGATTTCTCTGTGTATCATTTTCAAGACTGATGCCACATATGTTTGATATTACATAATCAAATGAGTGAGAAAAAGCAAGATCACAAATATTGTGCATGAAAATTTACTACATTTATCAATTTTTTTTGAGAACTAAGTGATTAATATTACATCAAAACAAAATGTGAACTTTGCTCATAGCTTACTTTATTGTTAATTTTTACTATGTGTAATTGAAAGAACTGATTCTTTAAATCACTATTATCAATAGAATACAATTACACATTGTGCTGCTTTGAAACTGTTGTGTACCCCAGTAAAGCCATGTTTTTTAATCTTCATTCAATATTTTTGGGTGGGACCTGTTGATTAGGTGGTTTCCATGGAGATGTGTCTTCACCCATTCAGGGTGGGGTCGTTTACTGGATCCCTTTTGAGAGGGAACCATTTTGGAAAAAGACAGAGCCCACACAGCCAGAGACCTTTGGAGATGCAGGAAGCAAATGTCCTTGGGGAAGTCACTTGAAGAAGCTGGTAGAGAAAGCCAAAAGACATTGCCATGCGACTTCCCAGCTGACAGAGATGCTCCAGATGGCATCCTTTCTTGAGTAAAGTTAACTGTTTTTTGGTGCCTTAATTTGGACGTTTTCATGGCCTTAGAACTATGAACTTACAACTTAGTAAATTCCCTTTTTAAAAGCTGTTCCATTTCTGGTATATTGCATTCTGGCAGCTTCAACAAACCAAAACACACATGTAGAATATTATAGATCTAGAAATATGACATTTTGTAACATTGATTTCATACTGACATGCAAATAAAAAGTCCTTCCTTCATACATAGTTGGCTATCTTTATAAATTTTGAAGCTATCATTTAATGGATTAAACTGTGTTAGAAATTACATGTGGCCAATATTGCACTACTAAAAGTACATGTGTTAAAATGATGTAGAAATGTAAATGCCCAATTCCTTATAAAAATTCCCTTTTAAGATAGAATTACTGACTTTAGTGAGGCGGATTGAGCTTATACAGCAACTACAGCATATATGTTCTAAATATATACAAATATCAGATACAATATGATGAAATAGCTACATTATCAAGCTTATCTTGAAACCAAGTATGAAGACACATAGATACCCAAAGTAGTTTTCCAGTTATTTAGAAGAAAATATAGGGTTCAATTTCCAGGAACTGGAGTCTCATACCTCATAAGGGAGGGCAGGCCAAGCTAAGAGCCTGTTGCACATGACAAAAGACAAAATATCCCAAAACATTGCTCTATACAAAAACAAAGAGTAGGAAAGTTCTACATACTTGTCCAAAAAAACAGCAAGAACACTTGCCGTCTTTCTGGAACCATAAGTAGAATTAAACTGGAAGAATACTGAACTTCCAACCTGTGCTTCATTCATAGTGGGTCAAAACACATAATTCTTGCTATGTGAGATGTGAAACCAAAAATTCAACGTAAGAATATTAACCAGTAGAACATAGGAAGCTCACAGTAGGTCACTATGAAGTCATCCTTGTAAAGCTATTTCTATAACTTGGGCATTTCATAGAAAATATCTATCAGAGTGTCTAATATGAGCCACTAAAGGTGGGGTGGATATTTTAACCTAGACTGGAAAACCTAAAAATAATGGAGATAAGGTGACCTACTGATCTGAAGGTGGAGCCTATGGTGAAGTACTGTATCTGTCAGGGTTCTCAAAAGAAACAGAACCTATACATATATATACATATATATGTGTGTGTGTGTGTGTGTATATACACAAGTATACACACACACACACACACACACACACACATATATATATATATATATAGGGAGAGAGAGAGAGAGAGAGATTTATTTTAAGGAATTGGCTCATGCAATTCTACGGGCTGATGAATTCCAAAGCATGGGCAAAATTCTAAGTGTGATGTTGAAGTCTTAAGTCTGAAATCCACAGAGGAGCAATAGAGGTTGTAGTTTTGAAGCAGAATTTCTTCATCTGCCTGGGACTCTCAGTTCATTTGCTCTTAAAACCTCTAATTAATTGGATGAGGCCTGCCCACATTATTGAGGGTAATCTCCTTTACCTAAAGTCAACTGATTGTAGATGATAATCACATCTACAAAATACCTCCACAGCAACATCTAGGCTAGTGATTGACCAAAAACTGGACACCAAATTGTAGCCAAGTTGACAAGTAAAATTTAGAAGTGCTGCTTGTTTTGACTGATCTGCACTGTCAGCATTTTTCATGGAGAGGAATGCGTGAGTGATTTTCTTGGGCCAGATGGGAATAATGTAGAAGAGAGACTGTACCCAGGAGAGTCAACATTTTTCAAAAGTGGGAAGCTGACTATGTAGCCCCATAGCTAAACACTTAGGAAATAGACAGCAATAAGCTATAATCAGGATAGCTTCTACCTCCTCTAGGAAGTGCAGATCAGAGTTCCCTAGAAGTTGGAAATGGATGTGGGAAGAAAGGAGGAAGTATTTGAAGACATCAAACAAGCCATAAGAAAAAGATTTAGCTTTGTAAGTCTGGCCTTACTCTATTCCCCTGAAGGCTGACCTGTGTGGACTATACCAAGCTGCTGGCTGTAGACAGTGGAAGACACCAGCACAATACTGGAGGGTGGGATCAAAGAGCCTGTGCTTATTTATTCGCTGGCTCACTCTCTGCTGGGATACGGGCTCTCAGTATTTATATTCCTCCACCTAAGGCCAAAGTTGTTGATGGGTGACCTTTGGGCTAGTGGTGACTTTTCACTCTCACTGGCCATGCAGTGCTTCACCTTTTCTTTGAAAATATCCCCTTCTTTAAACACTTGGCAAACGCCTGTTTTGGATGTGTCATCTGTCTCTTGTCTTGACCTTGACTGACACTGACCTTATCAATTAAGCAAAAACTTTTCTCATCCCCTTATATCTCCTCTCCACCCAAACTCCTTCAAACGAGGTGTCTTCAAAAACAAGGTCAAGCCAAGAAAAGCCCTATAAAAAAGTGCAAAAAGAGAGAAGACACAGGCTACGCCATTCCCATCACAACCTCAGATTTCTTTCATGCACCTGACCCAAGCTAGGGGTGGGGAAAGTTTTAGCACTATCAAGTTAGAGTTGTGACTCTTGTATGGGACTGTAATGATTCCAGGAACCTAAACAAAGTAATTACTAAATTAAAACAATACTGAATGCCTCTAAATAACCATACGACTCATTATTAACCAATGACAACCAGAAATGATATATACCTATCTGAATTTTTCCCCATTACTTGTGAAGAGTTATTACCCAGAGCATGGTCTAAAAAGGACTGAGGAGAAACTTGATGCTGCGTCATGATTAAATCCCACAATTCAAGGTTGTTTAATTTACCTGCTACATACAGAAGCAAAATGTAGATTGAAAGGATACACACCAAACCTTGCTGATGGTGGCCCCTGGGGAGGAAGGAAGAGTGAGATGGTAGTAAAAGATTGTTCAATATTATATATTTATTTGCCTTATATCTTTATTCAGGAAGATAGCAATGTTAATCTTTGCCAACTGTGGATGGTGGGTGCATAAATGTTTATTATATTATGCTTGGTACATTTTTCTCTTTTTTTAAACTGGGCCTCTTACTTTTAATCAATATATGTTTAGTCTTCACAAATCCTACATTTGTTTAACCCACAAAGACAAGTTGATTTTTACAGCTAGGCTGAAAAATGGCCATACTTAGTTTACAATCTGCTTTGAAATTTCATGACTCCTCACAAAGGCAGGAATTCAAAACTCCACTACAATGATATAAATGCTAATGGGGAACCAAATGACATTGTTAGCTACAGCTCATTTTGCATTTATAATTAGGGGCCCTCAGACATGGGCCTGTAACTCAAGAACTTAATGGGAATCCCTGAAGCAGAACTATTGAACTGACAAGTAAGTTTGTAAGAACTACATGTCTCCAACAGGGATCTGTCACTGAAATGACTTCCTAAATTAAAAAATTGACACTTGTCTGTTTCATGGTTGCTGTTTATAGAAAGAGCTTTCATTTCTTCACAGACCACTCCAAACTCTTCAGTCAATATTAAATTGCTGCTTTCTACTTTTTTTGAAAACTGCATGGAAGCACATTCCCTGTGCTCTGAAAATGGTCAGTATATATTGTATTTTGATGCAAAATAAATTAAATTGGGCCATGAATTGGCTAATTGCAGCTGGCTATCAAAACAAAGAAACCGAGTCCAACACCTCACCACATCCGACTCCTCCCCCCCAAAAAACTAGGAAAGTAAATTATTTTCGGAAGTATTTTGATTAGAAAAAGCAGAATGGGCTATATAACAAAAAGCAACACTTTCTGAAAAACATCTTTTCCCAATTCTTTTTTTTTTTTGGTGCATGGTCCCAGAATCGAACCTGGGTCTCCTGGCATGGAAGGTTCCCAATTCTATTTTAAATCTCTCATAATAAGTCACCTATTGTACAAACTCTCTTCTACCTCTGCAAAGCTTTAGCCCACCATGACATTCTCCCTCCACCCTACTCTTCTTTGCTTACTCCAAACCCCCTTCCCAGATCAATTTTATCCTTTAGTGATGCGTCTCACATTCTTTTTATTCAAAGTAAATATCACTTCAAATAATCATTCAGTGCCTTCTTACCCATGCATTAATCAGAACAATAAAATCAGAGGATCTCAATAGATCATTAGAATAATTTTCTTAGGAGAAACTGGGATCTTACAAATAAAAATATGGGAGACCCAGGATAATCTTGAATTTAAGATGAAACAACAATTCATTCTCTCTCTTTCTCTCTCTCTCTCTCTATATATATAGTATCAGAATGTCCCCTGCAATATTTTGGACAGACATACCTAAAAAAAAAAAAAAGACTATTTGTCTGAAATTCAAATTTTACTGGTGTCCTTGAAGAGGCCATTTGTAAATATGTTTGTTACTATTTCTGCCCTTGTCATGTATATAAAACACAGTAATTTAAGTACCACCTACGGTTTTTCACCTCAGCTTGTCATTATGTAAAGTATCTGTGATGTGACTACTTCAAATTCACACAGTGTCTTGCTTGTTCTGGACTCATTTCCTAAGCTTTTCACTACCATTTCTTCATGTGTTTCAGCTTGTGTTAAGGTCCTGTAAGCCATTAGGAAAATAATCCCACTTTTGAATGTTCATTATCAACAAATGGACATTTACAGAAAAGTACAAAGAATGCCATGTAGATTACTCCAGCATTGGAAGGAGGGGCTGATATATTGTTTTTGCAGCCCAGATCTGCATTACAAGCACACTAAAGGTCACCTGGACCTCAATGAAACTGAACACTAGTATCACTGATATGGTCCAGAATGTTTTTTCAGTTTAAAATCCTTTTCCGAATTAGTTGTAAGATACAATTTTCCTCTTCAGTCTCTCTTTTTAAAAATTAAGTGAGTACTTAATTGCTTAATGACTAAGAATTTTAAAGCAAGTGGCCTAAAGTGACTTTTGTTCTAAAATGTGCTTATGCCAAATTACTTAAATTGTAAAGGGATGGACCTAGGACATGTTTTCACATGTCATTACCAGTATCACAGATTGAACACACTATTGATTAAAGTGGTAAAAACACAATACATTTTATTTTGGAAGCTGGACATACAAAGGTTAAGTAGAAACTGGGTGTGATTTGATTTCTTTGGCTAATTGTATTAGTTGGGGGTCTCTAGAGAAACAGAATCAACAGGAAATATTTGTAAATATAAAACTTATGAAGGTGTCTCACGTAACCATGGGAATGTAGAATCCAAAATCTGTAAGGCAGGCTGTGTAGCTGATGATTCCGATGGAGGGTCTGGATGAACTCCACAGGAGAGGCTCGCTGGCTGAAGCAGGAAGAAAACCTGTCTCTTCTGAATCCTCCTTAAAAGCTTCCAGTGATTAGATTAAGTGTCACTCACTAAAAAAGACACTCCCCTTGGCTGATTACAAATGGAATCAGCTGTGGATGTAGCCAATGCGATCATGATTTAATTCTATGAAATGTCCTCATGGCAAAAGACAGGCCAGCACTTGCCCAACCAGACAAACACTCAACCTGAGCATTTGGTTTAATAAAACATGGGAATGGACTGCTGAAGAGTCCCTTATGGCACCAGTTGAGAACTCTGTGAGGTCGGGTATTGTTTGGTGTAATAATCTTAAAATGGGAACCAAAAGATGGCTCTATCTTCCCCATATGGGCCAGGTACCAGACACAAAAGCTGGACTGGCTTTTCTGGCCCTTATTCCTACCATCCAAATACATTCAGAGGGGGGATGTGCTTTCCTGGTCAGGGTGGTTGAACATGATTACCAGAGGCAGTTGGATTGATGCCATGTACTGGTGACAAGGAGAACTGTTGGCATCCCAGGGAATTCATTGCATTCCTTTGCTTCATAGCCATAAAGAGTGGCAAACTGCAGCAACCCTATAAAGACAAGCTCACTGAAAAGTCAAATCCTGCAGGAAAGAAATGCTCTGTCACCCGACAGGTAAGAAGCATCATTCAGCTGATATTCTGGCAGATGTTACAGAATCAGTGTTTGAAGAATAGGAATGACTGCTAAGGAGGAGTACCTCATCACCAGCTACAAAAATCAGCAGTCAGCTAACAATCAATGGCTTATGCAACAGGTATGGGTCTATGTTAATTTATTACTAAATTTATTTCATCATTTTATTTATTTTATTTTTCTTCAGGTTTCACCGTATATGAACATAATGACTAATATTTTGGGTTTTAATGAGAGTATGATCAAACTGACATTGTTCCATGTTATCGATGTGACTTTGTACGTCCCCTATATTGGAGAAATAAAATTAAACTTTCCTGAATTAAGGGTGAATGGATATAAGAGACTTAGGGGTGGGATGTGCTAGATAATTTACATTTCCACTCTGGGTACACTTTCTATTATCTCTATCTTGCCAGAGTTACAAACTAGTTTGGAAATTTGGGGCAACATACTCAAGTTTTGAAATATTAACTTTTACGTACTATTTTATACTTATAAATTGGCACATAATACTTATGTAAGTTTTGAAGAAAAATTTTTAAATAAGCACCTATGAGCCCTCCATATAAATTATGAACCAGAATATTACCAACTGGAATGTTGCATTAACCATTCCTTTGTTTCTGGTTAATTAACTGCTAAAAACATTTATCTTCTCATATATAAAAGATAGAGTAACCCATCCATCATTAAGTACCATTGGTTCAGCCTAAAAACATATTCATGGTCTAATCATCTTATTACCTCCACCACTAAAAGTCCAGACCCCTTAGACCAAATCATTACAATCTTGTTTGAACAGTCACTATAACTTTCTAACTAGTACCCCAGATTTGTCCTTTGTTTCCCTCCTCAGATTTATTCTTTTAAAATATAAGTCAAATTACATCATTCCTTTGCTAAAGCCTCATAAACATTTCCCAACTCACATAAAAAAAAAAAATCCTTATTTCTCACCTTGGCTTAGAAGGATCCACATGACCTTTTCCTTGCCTGACTCTCTAAACTCAACTCTTCCCACTTTCTCCTCATCTGTTCCACATCACCCACCCTGGTCTTCTCTCTGTTTTTCAAACTCTTTTGCTCACACTCTCATTTCAATTTACTGCTCCCTCTGACTGGAATGTTTTTCTCTCAGAAATACCCAAAGTTTGTTCCCTCATTTAATTCACTTCCTGTTCTCTTCCAAAGCCATCTTTTCAAAGGACTCTCTCAGATCACCTTACCTAAAATGGCAATATCCAACCCATTTTCCCATCACTCTTTTTTCTCTGCTCACACTCAATAGCTATATTATGCATTTGTTCATTAAACATTATCTTCCACCATAATTTAAACACAACAAAGACAGGAATTTTGCTTACTTTGCTCACTGCTATGTTTTCAGCACATAGAACAAGATATTAACCATTTATATCCAGCAGCCCTCAGGGTGGTGGAAGCTCTCTGAGTACCTTTGCTGGAAGCAGCCTTATTTGTTTGCTGTCTATATGATATATAAACATTTCCTAAGTCAGCTGTGGTGTGAAAAATGTTGGAAAGACTTGACTTTAAAATATAAAATAAAAGTGAGACACAAACTCAACTCTTAAATAAAAACTTTTATGACAATCATGCAAAACTTATAAAACCATGGGCAACGACTAAATATCATCTAAAACACATTGTGTCACCACATGTTTATTTCACAAATGAATATCTCTTAAAAATGAACACTATAGACGTTCAGTCTGATGGTAGTACACCATGGGATAATATGTGTACAACATGGAATAATATGTGTATTATTACTTACACATATTATCTCCCTTTTTGAAGGGAGAAAATCAGCCCACAAATATCAATGTAAAGGTTTTAAACATCCATGACATAATGACTCTCTGATCACTGAAACATCATTGGAAAGGATTTACAAATAATAAAAGAGGCTCCTCTCTCTCTCTAAACCAACTCCACAGGTAAACTCACTGCCCTCCCCCCCTACATGGGGCATGACTCCCAGGGGTGTAAATTCCCTGGTAAAATGGGACAGGGCTCCTGGGGATGAGCTGGCCCTGGTATTGTGGAATTGAGAAAGTCTTCTTGACTGAAAGGGGGAAGAGAAATGAAACAAAAAAAAGTTTCAGTGGCTGAGAGATTTCAAGTAGAATTGAGAGGTCATTTTGAAGGTTTATCTTATGCAGTATATAGACATCCCTTTTCAGTTTTTGGTGTATTGAAGTAGATAGAGGGAAGTACCTGAAACTATTGAACTGCAATCCAATAGCCTTGATTCTTGAAGACAAATGCATAACTATAGAGTTTTTTTTTGAAGTAATGAAAATATTTAAAAACCTATTTTGATGATGAATGCACAGCTATATAATGATACTGTGAACCACTGATGTACAATTTGGATGATTATATGGTATGTGAATGTATAATATATCTCAATAACATTGGATTAAAAAAAAAAGAGGCTCCTGAAATTTTCTTCATTTTTTTTTTTTTTTTTACCTCAAAACACTATTCCTTTACAGGAAGTCTATTAAAGATGAACTGAGCAGATATGTGCTAGTTTGGTTTATTTGAAGGTACAGGTTTATGATCAGATTTATACTCACTCTAAAGGAGAGATTGGTTCTGGAGGGGAGCCAGATAGATGTGTCTAAAATGACTGAAGGTATTATAAGGACAGATTCCATATAAAGGTTCTATAGACATGATCTATGGATAAATAGTTCCTCAGAGAACCAGTTCTACACAGCTAAGAATAATTATGGATATTTGGCCTTTCTTTAACCTTTTGAGGGTATTCAAGTGCCATTACAAAACAATTCCTTTTTATATCAGTGTAAGATTTCTCCTATTCTGAAGTCTCCACAGTGTAAAATAAAAGAGTGGTGATATCAGTTACCATCAACTTTACTTTCACCTCTGCTAATATCAGCAAGAAAAATAAAAATAAAGACTAAAAAGTACAAGGAACAGAGGGAGAAGCAGGTTATGACTTTAGAAACAAAAGCATGATACATAAGTTTCCCCAAGAAAAGGATTTCTAGGTGATCCATCGTATACTTTCAAACACTAGGATTCCATGACCTTCTTTGAACAAGACAGAGTTCAGTCAATTGACCAAGTTATAATCAAGGAGCAACATGTATGAATGTGAGGTACACAGCATCACTAACTTAAACCATCTGCAAATGAAATTTCAACTTTCATTTAATGTGAAGCCCATACAGTCATTTCATTTTTACTTCTCTCATAACATTCTTAATAATGCCCCATCAGTATTAGCATCTTTGTCAGATGATTCTACATGAATTTTCAGCACAAAATGGAGCATAGAGGGCAGGCCATGATGGCTCAGCAGGCAGAGTACTTGCCTGCCATGCGGGAGACCCGGGTTCGATTCCCAGTGCCTGCCAATGCAAAAAAAAAAGGAAGGTAGGAGATAAAGGGGAATCATTACTCTATAAAATAGACAATAAGCAGGATGTTTTCCATATATATTCTTACATCACTGCCCATAAAAATTACCAAGAAGCCCCAATATGCCACCTACATTCTGACAAAATCTGTATCATAGTTCAATGAAAGTATGTATGTATGTATGTACATTACAGATAGATATATATACTGAAAAAAATTCTAGGAGACCCTTGTAGTTATAGGTATGATGAATACTGTATAGTAAACCCATATTAAATTATTTTTATTCAAAATTCATGTAGCAGTCACTCAATAATAGATTTTTTTATTACATATTGTTTACACTTCAAAAAGACTAGAGAATCTAAGTTGAATAATTCATATTGTTTGGGGATTATTTGTGTTTTGCTTTCAAGAAGCATTTAATATTTAACACATTTTTTATCTATTATAATCTCAAACACTTTAACAATCTCCTTCAAAAAACACATCCAATCACCCAAATCCAACAATGAAACAAGAGAGAAAATCCTTACGTTTAGGGGAGAAAATATGCAGGAATTAGGTATATTCAGATACCTTTTCCTTTCTTTCAAAGATTCTAAGAATTTACTTCTGTATAATAACCTCAATTCTGAATAGAGTTGGACATTATCATTATTTGATTTTTAAAATCTCAAGACTTATATCATATGGAATCATTCTTTTGTGTTGGCCTCTTTACTCTACACAATGTTTAAGGATTAATTCATGTAATGTATATCAACATTTAGTTCCCTTTTTTATCACTGAGTAGTATTTTATTGTATGAATTTGCCATGATTTATTTGTACATTTTCTGATTGTTGGGCATTTGGCCATTTCTTAGTTCTTGGCTATTACAAAAAGTTTATATGACATTTACAGCTCTTTTTGTAGATAGATGCTTTCATTTATCCAGAGTATAAAACTAAGAGTGGAATTTCTGTATCACTGGGAAATATCTAGCATGATGGAAATGTTCCGTATCTTGTCTGGGATACTACTTAAAGTGTGTACACATTTGCCAAAACTCATCCAACAGTACCATAAGATCTGCATATTTTACTGTATATGATAGATGATATCTTTAAAGAACAAATACTTTGATTATACTACTCATTATTTCACTAATGCACTTACTAGTTTATTTATAATACCAAACCTCAAGCACATCAAATTATCAAACTGATTTTTAAAGTAATTTATGTCTTTTAAAGACTTCTTACATACCTTATTATAATCAATCTTGCATTTTAACAACTCTACTCACTAGCCAAAGAAAATAGTATTACCCATTTATAGATAAGGTGATTAAGGTACCCAGCAACTCATTGCCCTGATCAGATTATATAATAATGGATGTTAGGAGCGCTCAGGGGTATTGGTCCAGTGGAACCAACAATAACCAGTAGTTCATGGAGCTGTTTAATGGAAATTCCTCTGTAACACATTTAGAACATTTCACAAATGAAAATGTTTCAAAAATGAGCTTCCAATTACAATCTAATATACTACTACTTCAAACCAGATATACTGTCTCTACCATCTGGCTTTATGTTGATAACCTCATTTTTATTTCACATAGCATATAGAACCAACAACTAAACAACCTCAGCTTCCCACCAATAAATCCACTTACCTGCCTTTATCTGTACCCACATACTCTTTCTCCTTCCTGTTTTAATATGTTCCTTGTTCCTGACTTCTAAACCAACTCTTACTCTTGTGTGCTGGATACCATTCTCTCCTTCTCTATTGCCTACTGAGTTCTATGCTCCTGCAATTACCACTCTATCTTCTGGGTCATCAAAATTTTCCTACATATAGAACCCTTTTCTAATCAAATTGCAAACATACTGAACTATCTTTATCTAAAAAATATTCTCTCGGTGTTATCCTTTTCTATGATGGTTAAGCTCATGTGTCAAAATTGGCTAGATTTTGGTGTCCAGTTGATCTGTCAAGCAACCACTGGTCTAATTGATACCATGAGGGTATTTCATTATTTAAAATCATTAATCAGTTGATTGCATTGTGACTGATTACATCTACAATCAACAAAGAAGATTGCCCACAGAAATGACAGAAGTCTCATCCAATCAGTTGTAGGATTTAAAGGGAGTACTGAGTATTTCAGCAGTCAGGAAGAAGAATGTCTATGTCTATAACCAGCAAGCTTCTCCTGGGGAATTCATCAAAACCTTCATCGAAGTTCCCAACTTGCCACTTTCCAATGGGATTGAGACTTGCCAACCCCATGGGTATGTGAGCCAATTCTTACAATAAATCTCATTATTTAGGTATAGATCAATAAAATATGTTATACAATAATAATATATTTTATAATATTATATATATAATAATATATTTTATAATATATTTTTATTTATAATATATCATCATAATACAAATAAATGTGTAAATATAACATTTATAATACATTATAAAAATATAAATATATTTATACATATGTAAATAAAAATAAAATATGTTCATTGATGGTTCTATTTCTCTGGAGAACCCTGACTAATATGCTTTCCAGTTAAAGTCCCATTTCTGTGTTTCCTTTTTTTAGAAAGGTCTCCAAAGGGGTTATATGTACCTATTCTCAATCTAAGTCCTACCCCATTTAGGCTTTCTTTATCCCTTCCAGTGAAACAACTCTAGTCACGCTCACAATGACTCCAACGGTCAATTTTTGGGCTTTGGGACGTATTTAATCATTCCTTCCCACTTGAAACAATTTGCTTACTTAGCATCAAGAACTCAGTATCTTTGGTTTTGCTCATAGCAAATTCTCTGCTCTATTTTTGGTCTCTTTTTTGGCTCTCCTCTTGGCGGAGTCATCTGTATAGGGAGTGCAACTGGAGAATGGTTCTTGGTCTCTCTCTTTTCTCTGTCTGTAGTCACACAATCTGTAACATTGTATTGAGTTATATTGCTTTAAATGTGACCAACATGCTTATTCTTTGGAAATTTATGTCTTTAGCTTTGACATTTTTACCTAAGCCCCAGACTCATGTCCCAACTACTTACTAGACATCTTATACCAGGATCTTTCACTTTTCCCTCCAGATTCACTCTCCAATACTCTGTGCTGTAAACTCAACCCTGAAAAACTGTTGCATTTGCTGTATACTAACAGTGTTCCCAAGTCCTCTGATTTCCCTTTGCCTTCATTAATAATCAGGGAAATGGTCATTAAAATTACAATGTGATACAGCTACATACCAACCAAAAGGGGAGAGGAGGGGGAGAGAAACAGAGACAGAGGGACAGAGCACTAAGCATAAATAAGGAGGTAAGGAAACCAGAAATCTGCTGCACTGATGATGGATGCTGTAAATTGATGCATCCACTTTGATAAATAATTTGACATTATATAGATAATCTGAAAAAGACACCTAGGGCCCTGTATGTCAGAATAGGCATATACCAAACAGAAATTTGTGAAACAGTTCACCAAAAATCATGTCCTGAAATGTTCATAGCAGTACTTTAAATAATAGACCCAAACTTTAAATTAAAAATGTCTACCAAACATAGAATGGACAAATGTGGTATATTCATGCCATGAAATACCATACAGCACTGAAAATAAATACACTGGGCAATCTTAAATATGCTTTTAGAAACTTGATGACATGCAGCAACTGGAGGGAAACATGAATGCTCTCTGGAGTGCTAGTATGTTTTGTTTCTTGACCTGCAATATACACAGGTGTGTTCAGTTTCTTAGAATTGTAAAGATTAAAAGCATAAATATGAAGAAGAGATAAAAAATTAGAAAAAGTTATGAAACTTTTTTGAAAGATATTAAAGAAGAGATAAATAATTGGAAATATATACAGTGTTCAGAGATCCAACAACTCATTTGTTACAAAATTTTAAATTTTGGCCAAATTGGCCTATAAAATAGATGAAATCCCAATAAGCTTTTAAAATTGACCCTTGAAAACATGATCTTAAAATTTTATATTGAGCCAATCATAAATGTCTGTCAGTAACATAACTATGCAACTCTTCAGAATTGCTCCCTTATTACTGGTCAAGACTTAATGTCAGTCCCTATGACCCAAGCTTCCCTTGGGGAATTAGTGCCTGCAGCTGAAAAACAGGTGACTCACCCAGCACTACACCAGAATTTTGCCAGAGAACATCATTTGATTCTGCAATCAACAGCTAACATAAAAAAGGATTCTCTACCAAATCCTGAGAGTAAAATAGCAAGCAACATAATGATACCGGACTCCAAATCCAAGCATGTCCTAGACAGCCTGAGTGAGACTGTCTGTGAAGATGTGCAAACAGACAGGAAAGAGCTTGCCAAGCTCCAGACTGTCTAGTTGGATGAAGTTATGCAAGATTTATAAACTTTATCCCTCCCAACTTTTTTTTGGCATCAGTAGAAAAATCTTTTCAAGAAACCCTGAGGACATAAAGCATTTTCTCATTTAAAAGAAAAGTACTCTTTTTTTTCATGTAAATGGATTCAAGAGACGTTAGATTAATCTGCATGAAGATCACACCTAAATATAATGGAGTGGAACTGTATTACTGCAACCATTTTGTACACATGCAATGTTTTCTTTTAAAAGATGGAGACAAAAGAACAAGGTGAAGGGGTAACTACTACTGCAGGCTACGTTCTATATTTAACAGGAAGATATCACCAGTACCACAGAAATACTAGGGGCTAATAACTGGGGTGGGTGGGCATAGGTTAAGAGGAGTTTTGGATTTTCTCTCTTTGGTCAAGATGTATTTATCTGTTATTCTACTCTTTGGAGCCATAAAATATGTCTAAAATTGGGAGTGATGATGATTGCGCAACAAATTGATGATACTGTGAACCATGAATCATTTATTTTGGACATTATCCATGATGCCAATAGATGGAGATGGCCAAAGGTACATCGACTGAGAAGCACAAAAGAGAATTGTACTGTATATATAATGGAATATCGTGTGGCTACAAAAACGAATGGAGTTGTGAGGCAAACAATGAGGTGAATGAACCTTAAGGACATTATGTCGTGTAAAATAAGCCAGCAACAAAAGAACAGATATTGTATGGTCTCTGTTAGAGAATACTTATAGGAAAATTGGGCCTAGATCTTAAGCTCTTATAGCAGCCACATTTATTCCTGAACTTTAAGTGTTATTTCTAGATTCTGAGATGCTGTGCTATATGCGTATAATCTGGTATTATCCAGGATCTTTGGGTACCTGTACGATACCTAAGACTCAGAGCTGGAGTTCTGTACCTCTAAAAGTTATCATTGCTGCATACAGCAACTGTTAAAGAAACTGAAAAAGAGACCAGGCTTCAGTTAGAGAGAAAAACAAAGCTGATATGGATGGAACTAAGATAAATTACAATACAGGGTAAGAGATGACAGTATCTGTATTTTAACACTTCATCTACTGTATAAAACCAAAGGAAGAGAGATTCATTTTTCCCAAAATCCAAATTTTGTAGCACACAATCAAACTCAACCTGTCTGGATAGTTCATTTAAAAACCCAAACACATGGAGCGCAGAATGGGAAAAGGGGCTTGTAATTCTGTTTAGCTTAATGTAATATCCAGACACATCCCAGAGTATGTTGGGCAGATATTAAAAAGTATTGGCAAAGTCCCTTGAGGATATGGAGAAAAAATATGGAACAATTAAACTATCCCACCTTAGAAAACCCCAGATATTCTCCCAAGTTAATAAGCCAAGACCTCCAGATATTGAGGTTTGTTCTTATGAAATTTATTTCTGTAGCAGAGAAGCTAAGCCTACCTACTTATGTCTCAGTTTCTTCCAGAAAACCTCTTTCATTTCTCAGATGTTGTCTCTCTCTCTAAGCCCAACTCTACAAGAAAAACCACTGCCTTCTCCACTACACAGGATATGATGTCAAGGGGTGTGAGTCTCCCTGGCAACATGGGGCATGACTCCCAGGGATGAGCCTGGCCCTGGCACCATGGGGTCAACAACA
The DNA here is from genome assembly GCF_023851605.1 of Tamandua tetradactyla. NCBI lineage: Eukaryota > Metazoa > Chordata > Mammalia > Pilosa > Myrmecophagidae > Tamandua > Tamandua tetradactyla. The sequence goes on from NC_135340.1 coordinate 61,206,393, forward strand.
CCTTCCTGATCAAAAGAGGGAAAAGAAATATAACAAAATAAGATAACAGTGGTTGAGAGAGTTCAAGTAGAGTTGAGATGTTATTCTGGAGGCTACTTTTATGCAAGCTTCAGCAAGATGTTGTTAATTGCCATGGTTTGCCAAACACCAACCAGCATCATTCCTGTTAATCCTAAAGAACACCCAGGGTTCTAGTTGAGATCCTACAAAAGTTTCATACACTAAGATGACTTTTCAGAAACCTCTCAGATGATTCCTAGGCATGATAAATTCTGCATCCTAGAAATGTCAGTCTTTCTAAAAATATCAAGAAGATCCATCCCCCTACCTCATATTGTCGACACCCCTTTACAGCACAACAAAAATTAAAATAGAATAGCCCAAATGTCACTAAAGATTGGGAGGAGAAGGTATAACAGAGACGTTAGGATTTAACAAATGAGCATGACTACTGAATCATTTTATTGATATTTCTTTTATTGTCTCCAGTGTCTTGGAGTAATTAGAAGGAAAAACTTGAAATTGTGGAACTGCAACTCATACCAAATGTTGAAATCTGTTCAACAGCTATTTGTTAAAATATACTTTGAAAAATGTATTGCTTTTTTGTATATATATTTCACAATAAAATAATTTAAAAATAAAAAAGAACAAGATGTAATGTCCCAAGTCAAAGTATATCACTTAGTTCACTTAGCATAAATTCTTAGATGTAAGTGGACCTTGATAAGTAGTTTTTTAAAAATTAGTAATGTATGCATCTAACACAGAATATTAAATAGAGCAAGAGGGTGTTAAAACCATGAAATTATTTTTGTTTCATTTCATTTCATAGGCGAGAAGATGAGGTTGATAAGCATAAACATAATTCCAATTTAAGGGTTCATTTTTGAAATTTACTTTAAAGTATAGATTGAAGTAGCTTAAATACATACACACATAAGACACACACACACACACACACACACACACACACACACACACATACACATACACCTTTCTGTTTTTCAGCATTTTTCCAAAAAAATCTTGGTTTAATTTTCTGTATAATTCCAAATTTAATTTGTTGGTAGTTCTGTATAGCTGAGAGAGTTTAAAATCCACTAAAAACTTTAAAACACAATTTAATATGAATGTAAATATATCAGTACTATCAATAGCTCTTATGTAATTGCATTGAATTTTATTTATAATGTATGTGTTTCTCATGTATCAGGCACTGTGAATTGAAAAGAAAATGTTTTTCTACTGTTTATTTTTATTGTTTGAACAGAAAGTGAACATAATTGTTTCCAACGAACTTCTATTTTTTTGTAGAGTTTTAAGTTTTAATTTTTATCAGGAATCTTAAGGTCATATTAATAACAATGAAACAGGAAATCTAATCCCCAATATTGGAATTTTTGGTACTTTTTTCACATCTTTGTTCTTTATTCAGCAACTTTAATTAATTTTAATATGTCTATAGACTACTATGTGCTTCTTTACCTTGTGGCTTTTTAAAAATTTTTCTTAGTAAGGTACAGAAGTAACTACAGAAACACTGATGATTCTGCTCTACTTTCCAGTAGGGTTAATTTCACCACAGAATTACTTTAATTCTAGAGAACTTAAATTCCACTAATGTTATGTGTAATGTTTATCATGTAAATAGATGAACAACTAATTAGGGATTTTTTGTTTGAACCTTACTATGCCCTCTGTCAGCCAGAATTTGGCATTTACCTCTTAGTTATGTTTATTAAAGGACAATCTACAGTGTAAAGAGAAGGTGCATCTGTTCCTTAACCAAGTAATGGCAACTGTGTCAGACTGGGTTAAATTTCACACATATTTATGGTAATGAAAAGACACTTTGAATCCTATAGATGCTTCAGTACCTTTCTTGTGTTATGAAAGGCCGCAGATGTTATAGCCATAGATAAAAATCAGTAGGAAATTGCACATTGACCTTAAATCTCCCTGTGTCTTGCATTGTTAAGAGTTGGATTATAGGGCTTATGTTGCAGATTGCCCTACTACATGCTAGACAAGTGTGCAAAAGTACACAGGCACATGTTCTTAATTCTTTAAAATGTTTTGAACAGTCCATCTCATCATAAAAAAAAACTAATTTAGGAAAACTTTGGGAAAAATAATTATATTTTACAAAAGATGTTCCAAAGTCTTCCTAAACTTGTTAGATGATAGAACCTAAGGGTTATTTTATATTTAACTGATACATTTCAAGTTAATTTAATAAAACTATCACCACCAAACATTTTCTTCATCAATATTGCTTTACATGTGACTCTCGGCTTTCAGAGTTCTCAAAAATTTTTTTTTTCTTTTTTTGAATGTACTCTATGCTTAGAGGCAACCAGTCATGTGCTCGATATGGTTTTACTGTACCTTATAGAAAGTAAATCTAGACAGAATATATATCATTGGATGGAGTAACATGTTTTTACCGCACTGTTAGGTAATGGCATACAGGGCATGTCCCATAATCAAAGAGATCTAAAGTGTATATTTTGTACTATAGGGGCTTACCAGCTTGGACAATTAAGTGTTTTACTTGTTTTCTGAAATAATATGAACTTGTTTTTCTAAACACTATTCTAAATAAACTTTCTATTTACACAAAAATAGATCACTTATGGACATTATATACCTAAGGATGAAAAGATGTGGGGCATGTTCTAACAGATTTTGAGACACTTATAAAATAGTACCTTTAAATACAGAGCAGTATTAATGCATAATAGACAAATAGACTGAAGAAGCACAGTAGAGATCCTAGAAATAAACTCATCTATATATGATGACTCCAGTAATAGAGCTAAGACCCATCCTGAGTTTAAAAGCAAAGGTGAGCTATTCAATACTCATTGCTGGGAAAATTGTAAACCGAATACCTACCTAAAGCCATACAAACAAGATCAATTCTAGGTGGTTAAAGAAAAATGGAAAGGGAAATTATAAAATGTTAAGAAATCATTATAAGAGACTTTTAAGACCTTGGAGTAGAGAAGTATTTTAAAAATACATATATTAAAAGGCCAAGTATTTATAAATTTTATCATATTAAAGTTAAGAGTAACTTTTCATCAAAATAAATCATGAGTTTAAAGAGGTAAAAAGAGAGAAAACTTTTAGATATTATATAATTGACAATGGACTAGTAAGCAGAATATATATAAGCAAGAAAAAGAGGAAAATGTTCAAAATCTATTTAGTGAAGATGAAATGGGAATAGCAAAAAATTAGAGATAAGAAAAAGAAAAAAAATGCCCAGCCTCACTAGACAAGAGGTAAATGTGAATTAAAATAAAAATGAAATACCTATTATACTGGAAAAAAGTTAAATTTAGGTTGAAATACCTATTATACTGGCAAAAAGTTAAATTTGGGTTAAAGAGGCTGCCCAAATTGTAGAACAAAAGGAACACTCATAACACTATTGATGGGTATACAAATTGGTATAATTCCTCTCTAAATTAATTTGGAGTTATTCAAAACCTAAAAGATGATGGAAATTGAGGCAAAACTTAATGAAGCTAAAAAAAAATCAAGCTAACACTTTTCTGATACACAGCACAAAGAATTGTTCAGGGAAGTGATTGCAAACAAGAGCGTAATAATGAGTGGGACAAACACAATAGAAGTCTAAGATAAATATAAAAGAAAATCATTATGGAACTTAATTAAATTTGAAAGGAAAAAAGATAAACAACATAAATTAAAGAACACATAAAAACACATAAATTAGAGAGCAAAATGAAACAAACAGAATGAATAAAGAAATGCTTAGAATGTTTGTACAGAAAATGTTAGAGATAGAATAGAAGAAAAGGATATCATACATTACCAATACTGAGTATCTGTTTTAGTTTCCTGGACTGCTCAAAGCAAATACCATGAAATGGTTTGGGTGAAACAATGGGAATATTATTTGATTACAATTTTTGAGGTTGGGAAAGTTTCCAAAGCCTCATCAAGGTGATGCTTTCTGCCAGAAGACTGACTGCCAGAGATCTCTGGCTTCTCTACTATATGGCAAAACACATGGCAGTGTCTGCTGATCTCTCCCTTCTCTTGCAGGTTTCAATGATTTTAGCTTCTTGCTTCCAAGGCTTTCTTTCTCTCATATCTCAATTCATCCCCTTTATAAAGGACTCCAGTAGTAAGGTTAAGACCCATCCTGATTGAAGTGAGTCACACCTTCCCTGAAGTAGTTTCATGAAAAAGGACCTACTTACAGGGAGTTCACACCCTCAGGGGATGGATTAAATTTAAGAACATGTTTTTCTGGGGTACATCCAGCTTCAAATCACCACAGTGCCCAAATACAATATCTGATTTAATAAGTTCATTGCTGAGTAACAAACTATCCCAATATTTAGTGACATAGAACAAGAAACGCTTAAATTGCTCAGATTTTGTAGATGAGGAAGTAGGAATGGCCACGCTAGTTAGTTATTTTTCTCTCTGGGGTTAGAAAGTTTGTTAACAGTTTGGGTGGTTGGCTGAAACTTGGATCAAAATGTGGCTGACATTACCTGAGGTCAAAATGCCAGAACTTCCCTGGTATAAGGTAGATAAGGAGATCCAGAGGCTTAAGGAAATTGGAATGTTAAAATGGATTTATCACAGAAGAACTGCTCATACATCCCAGAAATATCCAGAGGACACACTTTTCCCCAAGACTGTGAGGAATAAATTTGTGAAACTAACTCCATCAGTCCTGAAGAGCTCTATACTCACCCTTCTCTGTAGGTCAGATATTACTGCAGGAACTGGTCACTGAGCTGAAATCCTTAAACACAGTGGGGATGATCTGATCCCAAATTAGCAGAAGACAAGTGGCAGCACTTAATTGACAAAGACAAGGTGGGTACAGCAACAATAAGGGATGGCAGACTCAAGTAACAGTCAAAATAATCTGACTCACAGAGACCTATTGCATTGGCTAGTAGATCATGGGTATCTAGAAGTAAAATAGACAGAAGTAAACTAGTAAAATAGAGACACATAGCTCTTTAATCAATTCTCAGACTGAAGACAGTTTACAGACCCAGAGTCCCTTGAATAAGGGGAAGGCCAGGTCCCCCTTGGGAAAGGACGCTGCTACAGTGCCAAAAATTTACACTGTTAATTTTCCTCCCAGCTCTCCCCAAAGAGACCTACAGTCTTTTCCAGAGTGACTGTGCATTGGGGAAAAGCAATGATAAGATATTTCTCAGATTATTAGATATGGGCTTAGAAGTGACATTAATTCCAGGAGACCAAAACATCACTCTCATCCATCAGTCAAAGTAGGGACTTTTGGAGGTCAGAAGATTAATGGAGCTGAGTTCAGGTCATTCTCATGGTGGATCCAGTGGGTCCCTGGACCCATTCTGTGGTTATTGCCCTAGTTCCATAATGCATAATTAGGACAGAAATATCCGGAAGCTGGCAGAATCCCCACATTAGTTTCCTGACTTAAGGAGTGAGGGCTATGTGGTTGGAAATACCAAAGTGGAAGCCATTAGAACTGCACCTACCTGGCAAAATAGTAAATCAGAAGAAATAGCAGATTCTTGGAGGCATTTCAGGGATTAGTGCCACTCTTAAGGACTTTGAAGGATGCAGGGTGGTAATTCCCACAAAATCCTCAATCAGCTCTCCTACTTGGCCTGTGCAGAAGACAGTTGAGTCTCAGAGGATGACAGTGGATTATTGTAAAAACAACCAGGTGGTGACTCTAGTTGCTGCTACTATCTCAGATGTGGTATCTCTGTTTGAGCAAATCAGCACATCCCCTGGTACCTGGTATGCAGCTATTGATCTGGCAAATGCTTTCTTCTCAATAGCAGTTATTAAGGACCACCAGGAGCAATTTGCTGTCAGATTGCAAGGCCAGCAGTATACCTTCACTGTCTTACCTCAAGGATGTATCAACTCGCCAGTCCTATGTCATAATCTTGTCCACAGGAAGCAATAGTTTCTCCCTCCCAAAAGACATAACACTGGTCCATTATATTGATGGTATCATGTTAATTGGACCTAGTGAGCAAGAAGTAGCAACTACTCTAGATTTATTGGTAAAGCATTTGCGTGTCAGAGGATGGGAGATAAATTCAAGAAAAATACAGGGTCCTTCCACATCAGTAAGTATGCAGTGGCATGGGGCATGCCAAGATATCCCTTCTAAGGCCCCTCTTATGATCAAAAAAAGAAAAGGCACAACACCTACTTGGTTTCTTTGGATTTTGGAGACAACATATCCTTCATTTAGGTGTACTACTACAGCCCATTTATCAAGTGGCCAGAAAAGTTACTAGTTTTGAGTAGGACCAGAAAAAAAGGAGGCTCTGCAATAGGTCCCAGATGCTGTGCAAGCTGCTCTCCCATTTGGACCATATGATCCAGCAGATCCAAAGGTGCTGGAAGTGTCAGTGGCAAATAGAGATGCTGTCTGGAGATTTGGCAGGCCCTTATAGGAGAATCAAAAATGAAAGTCTTTGGATTTTGAAGTAAAGCTTTCCATCCTCTGCAGATAACTATTCTCCTTTTGAGAAACAGATTTTGACCTGCTGCTGGGCCTTAGTAGAGACCAAACGCTTAACCATGGGCCACTATGTTATCACGAGACCTGAGTTATCTATCATGAGCTGGGTGTTGTCTGACCTACCAAGCCATAAAGTTGGGTGTGTACAGCAGTAGTCCATCACAAAGTGGGAATGGTATATATGAGATTGGGCTGAAGCAGGTTCTGAAAGCATAAGTATGTTACATGAGGAATGGCTTAAATGCCCATGGTCCTACTCCTGCCGTAATCCCTTCTCTTGTCCAGACCAGAGATATGGCCTCTTGGGGAGTTCCTTACAATAAGTTGACTGATAAGAAGTGAAAACTCAGGCCTGGTTTACAGATGGTTCTGCATAATATGCAGGTATTACCTGAAAATGGACAACTGCAGCACTGCAGCCCCTTTCTGCACTGTCCCTGAAGGGGACATCCAGCTTCAAATCACCACAGTACCCAAATACAATATCTGATTTAATATTTTTAATGTCCCTGAAAGACAGTGCTGAGGGGAGATCCTCCCAGTGGGAAGAACTTTGAACAGTGCACCTGGTGGTTCATTTTGTTTGGTTAGAAGTGCATTTGTATAATGATTCATGGGCTCTGGCTAATGGTTTGGCTGGGTGATCAGGGACTTGGAATGAGCGTGATTAGAAAATTGCTGACAAAAACATCTAGGGAAGAGGTATGTGGATAGATCTTTCTAAGTGGGCAAAAACCATGAAAATATTTGTTTTCCATATGAATGTTCACCAAAGGGTGGCTTCAGCAGAGGAAGGTTTTAATAACCAAGTAGATAAGATGGCCTGTCCTATGGACACCAGTCAGCCTCTTCCCCCAGCCACTCCTGTCAGTGCCCAGTAGGCTCATGAATAAAGTGGTCATGGTGGTAGGGAGGGAGGCTATAAATGGATTCAGCAACATGCACTTCCATTAACCAAGGCCAACCTGGCTACAGCCACTGCTGAGTGCCCAATCTGCTAGCAGCAGAGACCCACACTCAGTCTCTGACACGGCACCCTTCCCTGGGGGTGATCAGCTTGCTACATAGTGACAGGTTGAGTACATAGGACCACTTCCATCATGGAAGGGACAGTGATTTGTTCTGACTAGAATAGATACGTACTCCATATATGGGTTTGCATTCCCTGCACACAATGCTTCTAACAAAACTGCCACCCACCGACTTACAGAATGCTTTATCCACCATCTTGCATTCCACACAGCATTGAGTCTGATCAAGGAACCCACTTCATGGCAAATGAAGTGTGGGAATGGGTACATGCTCATGGAATTCTTCGGTCTTGTCATGTTCCCCATCATCCTGAATCAGCTAGATTTATAGAAGACTATATTACAGAAAAACTAGATAGCAATTCCTTATGGGGCTGGGACAGTATTCTCTAGGAGGCTATGTATGCCCCAAATCAGCATCCACTCTATGGCACTGTTTCTTCCATAGCCAGGATTCACAGGTCCAGGAATCAAGGGGTGGAAATGGGAGTGGCACCACTCACTACTACCTCTAGTGATCCACTAGAAAAAATTTTGCCTCCTGAACCTGTAAAATTAAACTCTACTGGTCTATGGGTCTTAGCTCCAAAAGGAGGAGAGATTTCACCAGGAGACACAACAAAGATTCTATTGAACTGGAAGTTAAGCTGTCACCCGGCCACTTGGGACTTCTAATGCCCCCAAAACAATACCAAAAAAGGGGATTCTTGTACTGGCTGGGGTGGCTGATCCTAACTATGAAGGGGAAATAGGACTGCAATTACACAACAGAAGTAAAGAAGAGTTTTCCTTGAATACAGGAGATCCTTAGGGTATCTCTTAGTACTACCATGCTCTGTGATTAAAGTCAATGGGAAACTGCAACAACCCAATCCAGGTAGGACTATGACTGGCCCAGAAACTTTAGTAATGAAGGTCTGGGTCACCCCACCTGTCAAAGAATTATGGCCAGTTCAAATGCTTGCTGAAGGTAATGGGAATATGGAATGGGTAGTGGAAGAATGTAGTGAAAATATTAGCATGTGACCAATTATAGAAAGAAGGATTGTGATGGTATGAACACTTCTTCTTTGCGTTGTTATGAATGTATTTGTATTTCTACAGAAAGCAAATATCTTTGTTTTCTTTTCTATCTTATTCCCTTATGACATAAGTTATATTGTTCATGTCATAGTATTTTAGTTATAGGAAATCAAATTTAAGGGTGACTATTACCCAAGGATTTGCATCCTATTCTGGAGAGATTTAGTGCATTTCCAGTTGTGTTCAGGACCGTTGAATATTGTTAGACAAAAAATGAGTTTGTTTTCTATTTAGACATTAAATATGGTTCAAGGTTATGTGTACAGCTGCCAAGCTGACAAGGGGTGGACTGTGATGGTTAGGTTCCTGTGTCATCTTGACCAAGTGATGGTGCCCAGTTGTCTAGTCAAGCAAGCACTAGCCTAACCATTACACTAAGGACATTTTATGGACTTAAATCATCAGTCAGTTGATTGCATCTATGGCTGATTACATCTATGCTAAATTAAGGGGAGTGACTTCCACAATGAGACACATTTAATCAGTTCAGCTGAAGGCTTATAAGGGAAAGCTGATGACTTTAGCAGTCAGAAGAGAGAACTTTTGCCTCTACTTCAGCCAGCTAGCCTCTCCTGGGAAATTCATTGAAGACCTTCATCAGAGTTGCTAGCTTGCAGCCTGTCCTAAGGAATTTTGTACATTCAAGCAGTTGTGTGAGACACTTTTATAAAATCTCATATTTATAGATAATGTCCTGTTGGTTCTGCTTCCCTACAGAACATCGATTAATACAAGTACAAAATTAAAGAAAATAATACTGGAAATAAAAGAAGTTGCAAACAATATGTTAAAAACTCAAACTCTGATCCAGTAAAAACTGAATCTAAATAAGCTCTTTCTAAACATGTGCCTATAGATTTAATTATATAAACAGATAGTACTTACTGAGTATTTAATATATTGCAGACATAGACAGATTTAGCAAATAAAAATGTCCCATGTGTACTTCATACTTATACTAAAAACACTTTGTTGTTTATCAGAAATTCAAAATTTAACTACACATCTTTTATTATATCTGACAACTCTAGTCAGACACCTTCTAAGCACTACTTCAGAACTCTACTAGTGACAGGACTCCAGCCAACCAAAAGATAATTATAAAAGTAGAGTAAAACATCTGTCAGTAAGCACTGAATTTATTTAATAGAGTGGCAAACTAATACAAACACAGTGATTAGTTCATTAAAAGAGGATGTAAACACATGCCCTGAGTATGTAGACAATGTACAACTAACAAACCTTCAGAGGTGGAGAGGAGAATGTGAGTGATAGTACTTTGTACATATACTGAGCTCTTCATTTTAATACCAGGGAAACAAAACCGATCAGATAGTGACTGGTTAAGTTATAGAGATGTAGGCATAGTTAGTAACACAATGGTAGATATTAAAAAACATAATCACATCAAATCTGGCATTGTGAGAGAGTGAGGAAGAGAAGAGAAAAGAAATTACACTAATTTTATCATTGCTTCTAATAGGCATATAAGTCACATTTCCTACAGGAAAGAGATGGCACATTGAAAATAGAAAAAAATGAAGGTAGGTATCATGCTCAGGGACATGTGTCAACTTGGCCAAGTTGTGGGACCTGTTTGTCTGGTTGGGCAAGGGCTGGCCTGTCTGTTACAATGAGGACATTTCATAGAATTATATCATGATAATGTCAGCTGTATCCACAGCTGATTCCATTTGTAATCAGCCAAAGGGGAGTGTCTTCTGAAATGAGTGATGCTTAATCTAATCACGGAAGCCTTTTAAGGAGGATTCAGAAGAGACAGGTTCCATTCCTGCTTCCGCTGGCAAGCCTCTCCTGTGGAGTTCATCCAGACCCTCCATCGGAGTCGTTGGTTTCACAGC